>NC_090941.1:380939951-382189951 GCF_040938575.1 Ambystoma mexicanum | reverse complement strand
AGGGGCACCCTGCAGGTCCTGGCCATGTCCCCTACCGTATCCACCATGGCCACCTCTTGTGGCTCGCCCACCTTTGCCACCCTTACCGCGTATGGGAGTTGCAGTAAACTATTGTCCTGGGTAATTGGGGGTCAAAGGGGTAGGGTACTAGATGGAATTCGTACCCTAGTGCTCTAGCAAGGCTGTATATGACCCCTGGGGGAAGATGACGGGTCACGCAACGCACAGGCACCCCAAAAAAGGTAGATAATGTGCACGCAACCCCTCCTAGAACATGTGTGTGGGAAAAAAAACCTGCACTATGCTGTTGCACCCAGAAACACAAAAATGAACGTATGCGTGTCACACGCAGCCTAGACTGACCTCTGATGGGGTAGGCAACACACGGGGCAAGCACAGATGTCAAATACGTGCGCAACTCACCGTCTGCCAGGAAAAATTGGTGTAAAATACGCGCGTGTGTGCGTTGGCAACACCCCCGCCAAAAGAAGAATTTTACGCTGTCTGAGGAGACAGGACAACAGGAGAAGTGAACGCTGTTTGAGGAAACGGGCCCAGGAAAAAGACAAAAAGAGAAAAGGCTGTCAGAGGTAACAGGGAGTACGAACTTGGAACGCCGTGAAGTAAATCGCGTGTGAACCGACAAGAAGTACGGATTTCACCCACTCGCTCTCCACGAAAAGCACATACAAGGAAATGGCGTTCTACACGTACCTTTTAAACATACCCACATGTCCAGCGTCACTTCCGCGTGTACGCGCTAAGGCCCCATCCTCCAATTACACGGGCTGACACTCTGACGTACAGTCATTGGACGTGTAACATGCACCCGAGTATAGGGAAACGCCTGCGCACGCACGTCACAGACACGCATACGCGCTGTTGGCCTTTGGGCCAATGAATTCGCTTACGTGTGCTGACGCGCTTACGCGCTCAGGCCCTTTCCTCGAATTACACGCAGACGTGCTAGATTTTCACATGCCAAATCACTCCGTATCAAGCTGGCCACGCGTAAGAACACAGAAGACCACGCTCCTGCCCAGAAGGCCGAATTACTTCCCCCCAGAGCCCCGAGCATGCTCCCACCTGCCATCTGCTGCTGCCTGATTGTCTGCTGCCCACGTGCCCTGCCATTTGCTGCCTGCACATCAGCCAGGGGTGCTGTTGCTGTGACCACCCCTGCTGGAACCGAAGACTCCCGACTGGGATTCCATCGCTCCACAGACCAGCCCCAGGACCCAGTTGCCCACCCACTCCTGCCTCTGGGGTTGTTATGTCGGGCACTGCAACATCTGGCACCACTGACAACCCCCGGCCAGAGAGGCAGAGGGGCACCAGCTTCACTGCCACCGAAGTTGGTGTCCTGGTGGAGCAAGTCCTGGGGCAGTATGATGCCCTCTACGGAAGCTCCCGCGCCGACAAGGAAGGACGGACTCGGATCTGGACGGACATCGTGACTGCCATCAACGCGGAGGGGGTGGCAGTCCGCGACTTCCAACATGTCAAGAAGCGCTGGGAGGACTTCAGGTCCAGGACCCTCAACAAGGCCCGGCGCCTCTTGAAGGCAGCAGATGCTAAGGGGCGCCGGGGCCACTTGTCGGAAGATCAGATGAGGGTCCTGGAACGCATATCCCCAGCGCTCCATGTCCAGGTCCTTGAGAGGCAGACCCATCTGGAGTCGAGCGGTAAGTGTACATGCATCATGATTGTAAGCTGTGCATGTGGTGATGTGCCAGTAGTGTGCAGGTTGCACATCTGTTAGTATGGGGCCGAGTATGGGTGGGGGTGTACAGGGCCGTGGGGCTAACACATGTGAGGGCTGTCATGTGTGAGACATGGATGGTGCTTGTGTGTGTAGGCTTGCATGCCAAATGCAGTTGTTTGGGCACACATGTTTGGATGAATGTGTATGTAAGTAGGCATGTTCGTGATGTCACACATGTATGTTGTTTTCAGCTGCATGTATCAGCACTGTGTACATGTGCATGTGTGTGTATTTGACAAGGGTGCAACAGTGATGCAACATGGATGCATGTGACAGCAGGATGTGGAAGCCTGATTGGCAGATGTGACATGGATGCCCATCTGAACACTGCGACAGTTGGTAGAGGTGTACACATGCATGCAAGTGTGGTGGTGTGTGTGCATGTGTAGTGCACTCCCTGTGTTGCATGTGATGTCTGGCTCACCTTTGCCTGCTCATGCTGTTGTATGTGTATGGATGGTGCTGGCATTTGCGATATGGCTGTGGTATGGCTCATGTGTGCAAGTTGAAATGACATGTGTGTTGGCGATTGTGATGCCATGTCTGAGGTTTGCCAATGCCACTCATGTACAACTGTCATGTGTGTATGTGTCCATTGTACAGTGCCCTAATGCCTGTGTTTTATTTCTCCCTGTCTGCATCGTCAACTGATGAAGAGAGCGGAGAAGGTGCTGTGGAGCACAGCGGCGGGGATCGCACCGCCAGCCGGAGACGCAAGTCCTGGCTCCCCTCCCAGGTTGTGATCTCATCGGGGAGTGAGGAGTCTGGTGCCGCGTCCCAAGCCGCAGCTGCCGGGGGGAGCTCCAAGAGACAAAGGTTGGAGTTGGACTCCTCGGCAGCAGAAGGGGCAGCTGGGACCCCACAGGGCCCAACGGGGGAAGATGGCACGGAGTCATCCAGGTTGGTGGGGGGTTTGGTGGAGGAGGCGGCCGTGCAAGCAACAGAGACGGCGTCTGGAGGTGGGGATTCCACTGGTGCTAGTGGTGCAGTGCAGGACCAGGGACAGGAGGCAGCACAGGCGGCCGCGGAGGTGCCTGTGTGCAATCCTGTCCCTGATCCTGTCACTGCATCATCTTGCACCAGCAGGGATGCCTACGTCCAGACCCGTTTTCAGGCAGGGGATGAGCTCACGTCAACTGGCCTTCCTCTGCCTGCGGACGTGGCTATCCGGGTCCGGGTTGAGCCTGTCCTGACTGGTGTGGCGTTGCATCAACGGGCCATGCGAGGTGACCTGCACTCTTTTCATGAGGAGACTGCACGTCATCTCGAATGGCTCGTTGATCGCGTCGGCCTACTGGGACAATTCACCCAGGCCGGATTCCTCCATTTGATGGGGCTTGCTCAGACCCCCTCTTCAACTGAACCCCCTATGTGCTAGTCGTCCTCCGTGCCATCTGCCCACCCATTAGTCAACTGGGTACGCTGTGGAGCTGCCTCTGATGGTGCGGCCAGGCTGGTGGAGGAGGCATCCCTGCCACAGTCGGGAGTCGGACGTCCAGCAGGGGTGGCCACATCACCGACTGCACCCCAGCCAGTGGTTGATGTACAGGCAGCAGGAGGCAGTGCACGGGCAGGGGCACAGCAGCAGCAGCAACGAGGTGGGAGCCATGATGGCTCGGGGCCTTCGACATCAGAGGGGGAGGCATCGGCCGGAGGGCAGGAGGACCCAGGACGGGAAGTGTCTTCCGTGTGGCAGCGATTGGGCCACGCCATAGATGCGGAGCGGCAGCGGGTGGAAGAGGCACGGCTCACGATCGTCAGGACGGAGAACTCCATGCGGAGAGCCCTTAGGTGGGCCGAGTGCCTCGAGGCAATCCGCAGGGAGTTGGAGGTGAACATGTCGATGGCCCTGCGGACCCTCGGGGCCATGGAGGAGGACCGCCTCCGGGACATTGAACAGGAGTTTGATGATGCCCTGGCCCGGAATATCCTGAAGTGAGCCTTCGGAATAGCCCGCTGCCTTTGTAAATAGTTCTGTAGTTAGTGTTAGGTTTCCTTTGGTTTTGCATTTTTTTTTGACCTTTTGGACAATGGGCCACATTTTTGTATATAGTTTTTTTTATTAGGTAGTGTTATTAGATAGGTTTAATTTCTTCTGTTGGGATCATGGACCCTGGATTGTTTATCTGTATATAGTTGACTGTTGGATATTCCATTTTTTTTATGATTTACCCATGGGGCAATGGTTTTCAATTTTAATTTTCCATTGGATTTACTTTTGTGGACTGTGACTTTGGACACCTTTCCTTTGGATTTGGATTTGTGGTTTTGCATTATTTCACAGACATGCTGGTATTTTTTTTTTAAATTAACATTTTTGTTTGTTTATTTTTGATTCAATTTATGTTGCTTTTAATACATATTTTTTGTTCAACCTTCAATGTGTAGTATCATCTCATTGGTTTCATGCATATCATGATATGGGTTTTTACATTCACTGACACCCATTGGGTGTATGTGAGGGACATGTGTTTATTTCAAAACTTGCAATTGGGGTTCTATCATGTTATTGCCATTTCTAAGTGGGTGGATGCAATATTCGGGTGGGTGTTTGGGATTTGGAGGCTGACCATAAGGGCCAGGGATCTAGATTGTGATGACATGTTGGCTGGGGGACATGTGTGGGGGCCTGGTGGAGGGTGCCCCACAGTGCTGGGGGGTGGGGGGGTGGGGGTGCTGGGGGATATGAGTTGGACATGAGTCGGGGCCTGCTGGCAGGTGCCCCACAGTGCTGGGGGTGGGGGTGTAGGGGGAGATGAGTGGGGGACTGGTGGAGGGTGCCCTGCACTGCTGGGTGGTGGTGGTGCAGGGGGACATGAGTGGGGGCCTGGTGGAGGGTGCCTTGCACTGCTGGGTGGTGGGGGTGCAGAGGGACATGAGTGGGGGCCTGTGGAGGGTGCCCCTGACTGGTGGGGGTGCAGCGGGACATGAGTCGGGGCCTGGTGGAGGGTGCCCCTGGATGCAGGGGGGTGAGGGTGCTGGGGGACATGAGTTGGACATGAGTGGGGGCCTACAGGCAGGTGCCCCACAGTGCTGGGGGGTGGGGGTGCAGGGGGTGATGAGTGGGGGCCTGGTGGAGGGTGCCCTGCACTGCTGGGTGGTGGGGGTGCTGGGAGACATGAGTGGGGGCCTGGTGGAGGGTGCCCCACAGTGCTGGGGGGATGCTGGGAGATATGCATTGGTGGGCAGTAGTGCAAGGTGACATGTGGGTTGCCTGCGGGACATGTGCAGGGTAGTCCCCTGTGGTGTGGGCCACCTGCAGGGGCCGTGGAGGGTGTTGGTTGAACAGCTGGGAGGACCCACACGGCGGATTCACTTGTAGGACTGGCCGGCTCCCCCGGAATCCATGTAGGCTGCTGGATTCGCGTGTGGAATTTCACTTGCACCTTGGAATGCATGTACCCTGCTAAAATCGCGTGTGGAACTTCCTGCGCACCTTGGAATACACGTACCCTGCTGAAATCGAATGTGGAACTTCCCGCGCACCCGAAATACACGTACCCAGGGCAATCGCGTGTGGAACTTCCCGCGAACCATGTAATACACGAACCCTTATGATATTGCGTGTCAGACTACACGCGCAACCCTGATATACACGTACACAGGCGAATCGCACTGCTGGTTGTGGGGGGGTGGTAGGAAGGAGTGGGGGCCTGGCGGAGGGTGCCCCTGGATGCTGGGGGGTGGGGTGCTGGGAGACATGAGTGGGGGCCTAGTGGAGGGTGCCCCACAGTGCTGGGGTGTGGGGGTGCAGGGGGACATGAGTGGGGGCCTGGTGGAGGGTGCCCCTGACTGGTGGGGGCTGGGGGTGCTGGGAGGCATGAGTGGGGGCCTGGTGGAGGGTGCCCCTGGATGCTGGGGGGTGGGGGTGCTGGGAGACATGAGTTGGACATGAGTGGGGGCCTGGTGGAGGGTGCCCCTGGATGCTGGGGGTGCAGGGGGACATGAGTGGGGGCCTGGTGGAGGGTGCCCCTGGATGCTGGGGGGTGGGGGTGCTGGGAGACATGAGTGGGGGCCTGGTGGAGGGTGCCCCTGGATGCTGGGGGGTGGGGGTGCAGGGAGGTATGAGTGGGGGCCTGGTGGACGGTTCCCCTGGATGCTGGGGGGTGGGGGTGCAGGGAGGCATGAGTGGGGGCCTGGTGGAGGGTGCACCAAAGTGCTGGGGGGTGGGGGTGCAGGGGGACATGAGTGGGGGCCTGGTGGAGGGTGCACCAAAGTGCTGGGGGTTGGGGGTGCTGGGAGACATGAGTTGGACATGAGTGGGGGCCTGGTGGAGGGTGCCCCTGGATGCTGGAGGGTGGAGGTGCAGGGGGGCATGAGTGGGGGCCTGGTGGAGGGTGCCCCTGGATGCTGGGCGGGGTGCAGGGGGACATGAGTGGGGGCCTGGTGGAGGGTGCCCCTGGATGCTGGGTGGTGGGGGTGCAGGGGGACATGAGTGGGGGCCTGGTGGAGGGTGCCCTGGATGCTGGGGGGTGGGAGTGCAGGGAGGCATGAGTAGGGGCCTGGTGGAGGGTGCACCAAAGTGCTGGGGGGTTGGGGTGCAGGGGGACATGAGTGGGGGCCTGGTGGAGGGTGCACCAAAGTGCTGGGGGGTGGGAGTGCAGGGGGGTGCAGGGAGACATGAGTGGGGGCCTGGTGGAGGGTGCCCCACAGTGCTGGGGGGTGGGGGTGCTGGGAGACATGAGTGGGGGCCTGGTGGAGGGTGCCCCTGGATGCTGGGGGAGGGGGTGCTGGGAGACATGAGTTGGACATGAGTGGGGGCCTGGTGGAGGGTGCCCCTGGATGCTGGGGGGTGGGGGTGCAGGGGGACATGAGTGGGGGCCTGGTGGAGGGTGCCCCTGGATGCAGGTGGGTGGGGGTGCTGGGAGACATGAGTGGGGGCCTGGTGGAGGGTGCCCCTGGATGCTGGGTGGTGGGGGTGCAGGGGGACATGAGTGGGGGCCTGGTGGAGGGTGCCCCTGGATGCTGGGGGGTGGGGGTGCAGGGAGGCATGAGTGGGGGCCTGGTGGAGGGTGCATCAAAGTGCTGGGGGGTGGGGGTGCAGGGGGACATGCATTGGTGGGCAGTAGTGCAAGGTGACATGTAAGTTGGCTGGGGGGCATGGTGGATGGGCTTCCTGCGGGACATGTGCAGTGTAGTCCCCTGTGGTGTGGGCTGCCTGCAGGGGCCGTAGCAGGTGTAGAGGGAACACCTGGGAGGACCCACACGGGCAATTCACGTGTAGTGCTCCCCGCGCACCCCTGAAATACATGTGCCCTGATGGAATCGTGTGTGATACTTCCCGCGCACCCCTGAAATGCACGTACCCTGCTGATTTTGCATGTGATACTTCCTGCGCACCCCTGGAATACACGTACCCTGATGGAATCGCGTGTGATACTTCCCGCGCACCCCTGAAATGCACATACCCTGCTGATTTTGCGTGTGATACTTCCCGCGCACCACTGAAATACACGCACCCTGATGGAATTGCATGTGATACTTCCCGCGCACCCCTGAAATGCACGTACCCTGCTGATTTTGTACCACTGAAATACACGTACCCTGATGGAATCATGTGTGATACTTCCCGCGCACCCCTGAAAAACACGTACCCTGCTGATTTTGCTTGTCATACTTTCCGCGCACTACTGAAATACACGTACCCTGATGGAATCGCGTGTGATACTTCCCGCGCACCCCTGAAATACAGGTACCCTGCTGCTTTTGCGTGTGATACTTCCCACACACCCCTGGAATACACGTACCCTGATGGAATCGCGTGTGTTACTTCCCGCGCACCCCTGATGTACACGTACCCAGGACAATCGCGTGTGAAATTTCCCACGAACCACTGAAATACACGTTCCCCGCTTGGCGTTTTCTGTTTGGCTGCCCTGTGAACTGGTCCAGGGTTAGCGCAGCCATTTGCGATGATTTGGGAATTTTGAAGGCTTTTCCTTGCGCGAGGGCGTTCTTGGGGGTGTAACTGGCGCTGCTGCAGGGTCGCTGCGCCACTCTGCGCCACGGCTGGTTTTTGAGGCTTAAGTCCATGAATACGCTGTGCGATGAAAAGGATTTTATCGCACGCGGCTGGCGCAGTGTATCGCACGGGGACACTGTGCCCCAGCCGCGTGCGCCACTTTTGTGCGTAATTCTATGAATTACCCTGACAGTGTTCATGGAATACGGCAAGAATTGGACGACTGTGCGGGAATGGTGAGATTCACTCTGAACTCACAAGAAGATCCACAAGAATTTCTAATGTACTTACTATTAGTATTGGAAAACAAAAGCATACCAGTCAATGAAATCTTCCAGATTTCGTACATGTGGAAAACATACATGCACTCTCTGTAGCAATGTGATACAGGAAGAAATCCCAAATGAGCGATTTGTGTTTCCATACCAAATTGTGAAACCATTCCATTTTATTTTTTGTTTTAATTGTAGCCGCGCTCCTAGCGCGTTGTTTGGGCCTGCTCCTGCTCCCCCTCCCACTTCCTGGTTCTTCCTCTCCATCCCCGCCTCCCTGCCCGCCCCCCCCCTCTGATTGGCTGTTGCCTGCCTCCCCTCTGGCCTACTCGACGGCCGTTCCCCCGCTCGCTTCTTTTCTCCAGCTGAGCGCGGAGAGCGGTCGCCGGTGGCCTGAGGGGTACTGCAGGCCTTGGAAGCCCTGCCTGGGCCTCCGTGAGTTGTGTAAATTTTATTTTTTTGTTTTAATTGTAGCCGCGCTCCTAGCGCGTTGTTTGGGCCTGCTCCTGCTCCCCCTCCCACTTCCTGGTTCTTCCTCTCCCTCCCCGCCTCCCTGCCCGCCCACACCCCCCCCTTCCTCTCCCTCTGCCTATAACCTCCCCCCCTCCTGGGCAGCCCTCTGCCCGGCAGCCCCCGCGGCTAAGGGCCCCAGGCCAAGGGCGACTCCTATAGTGCGGCTCCCTGTGTGTCTGCAGGTGTCCGCAGGGGACGCCAGTCGCCAGTTCCACCTGTTCCTGCTCCCCGGCCCTCCCCTCCACTCCTGGTTACATCCGCACGCGGGGCCTTGCCTCACCGTACACACAGTTGAGGTAAACTAGGGTGCTTTTCTCCCCTCGCAGGATTCTCAAATTTAGGTGGCCCGGTACCTAATACGCTTTACTGTTTGCTCTGAACTGTGGCATACTAGGGTGCTTTTTCTCCCCTCGCAGGATTCTCAAATTTAGGTGGCCCGGTACCTAATACGCTTTACTGTTTGTTTGCTCTAATTGTGGTAACGTGTGCTTGCCGCTCACTTCCTGTCTGCGTGCTCTCGTTTCGTCTGTCTCCCCCCCTCCCTCCTACTCCATGGTGCTCTCTGTCTCACCTATCTTCTCTAACTGCTTCTCCATCGACTATCCTGCTCTCCTCACTAAATCTGGTAGGAAAAAGTTTAAAAAGGACATCCTGGTCTCCAACCCAGGCCTCCCTATCGCTGACACCTACACTAATGCCTGCTCTAAGGAAACTCTCACTGACATCCTCTTTTTCGTGCCTTCGCCCAACCTATGGACCCTTCATATGGTCTCTGTGCTCTCTCCTTTCTCCTCCTCTCCCATTAATGGTGGCACCCGTTGGGATGTCCTATTGGCCCCCTTCCGCTCCTCTAAGGCCATCATTAATGTCTACGCTAATGGGACCATCTTGGTCCAAGGCCCCCAGGCCAACCTTCACCTCTTCAATAGACGCTTCCCACACCTCATCAACTTCCTCCCCTCTCCTGCTGTCCCCCCTCCTCTATCCTTGGCTACCTTGCCTCTACCCTCCCTCCCTGCCCCCCCTCGTGCTCCTTCTTCACCTCCTTCCTCAATACCTCCGCAGGGCGTACCTCTGATCTGTACCCCTCCCCGGAAGTTCTTCAAGGATGGCAGCCTTCTCCACATTGCCACTCTAAACACTCGCTCTGCCATCAAGCACTCCTCCGATATCTGTCACCTTCTTGAGGAACTGGACCTCGACGTCCTCTGTCTCACTGAGACTTGGTTCACAGCCTGCTCTGCCACCAGCTTTGACACACTCCTACCTGACGGTTACAAGATCCTCTCCATGCCCAGGCCTAACCGTGCAGGGGGTGGTGTTGCCCTTATCTTCCCTGAGTGGATTCCTGCCACTGTCACTCCCACTCAGACCTACTCCTCTTTTGAATGTCTTGTCTGCCGACTCTCTCTCTCTCCTAGCCATTCCCTTACCGTGGCTACTATCTATCGGCCACCTGGTCAAATTTCCTCCTTCCTCTCTGAGTGGGCTGACCTCTCCTCCTCACTCCTGTCCTCAACCACTCAACTCCTCCTTCTTGGCGACTTCAACATCCACCTTGATGCCTCCAGTCCCCCCACTTGTCTCTTTCGTGACCTCTGCGACTCTCTCTCACTCTCTATTCTCCCGTCTGGGCCTACTCACTCTGCTGGGCACACTCTTGATGCTCTGATCTCTTCTGACCTTCCCCTCTCTGTCCCTCTCTCCACTCCTCTCTCCTGGAGCGATCACTTTCTCCTATCCTCCCACCTCACCCTCCCTACCCCTCAGGCAAAGCCACCCTCTTCACTGCCACCCACCTTCTCGGTCATCCGACCCATGAAGCGTGTGTCAGTTGAGGCTTTTGCTGCTACCTTCTCTCCCCCCCCTGCCCCTTCGGCTGACTCCCACCCTGACACAGCCCTCTCCATGCTCCACTCTGCTATATCTGCTACTCTTGATATCCTTGCCCCCGTCATGAGAATCCGCCTGAAGCCCAAAGCCAAATGTAACTCCTGGTATGACTCGGATCTCGTCACCCTAAAACGCAAGTGCAGGGTTGCTGAGAGGAAATGGCGTGCTTCATGTTCATCCTCTGACAAACTGGCCTGCCGCCTGCTTCAAAGGCAGTACCGGCTCTCCGTTCTCACCAAGAAGAGAGCCCTTATCCAAGCCCGCATCTCTGCGGCATCAAACAACTCCGCCGAACTCTTTAAAATCTGCAAGGAGCTGGCCAACCCTGTTGCAGTCTCTACCTCTCCTGTCCCCTCCCAGGCCCTCTGCACTGCACTGGCCTCTCACTTCATCTCTAAAACTCAGGACATCCTGTCCTCGCTCTCCTCCTCTCACCTCCCTCCCCACCTACCCGGCTCTTCCTCTGGCCCTTCTGCGGTCAACCCTCCTCCCTCTTTCTCTGCCTTTCCACCCTTCTCTGCTGACGAGGTTTCCAGACAAGTCCGATCAATGAAAGTCTCGTCTAAACAGGTTCACCCCTGTTCCTCCAAAACTATCAAGGACCACATCGACTCCCTGGCTCCTGCCCTGGCTGACTTTTGCAACCACTCCTTCGCCTCTGGAGTCTTCCCTTCCCCCCTCAAGCACTCCCTTGTGCACCCTCTTCTCAAGAAACCCTCTTCCGACCCCTCCTGCCCGGCTAACTATCGCCCTATCTCCATCACTCCCTTCCTGGGCAAGCTCCTGGAGAAACTGGCCATCTCCCAGCTTAACCTCCATGCTGAATCTGTTGGTAGTCTTCATGACCATCAATCTGGCTTCAGAGCTGCCAGAAGCACGGAAACTGCTCTTCTGAACATCCGTGAAGACCTGCTCCTGAACCTCGATTCCAACACTCCGTGTGTTCTCATTCTGCTCGATCTCTCCTCTGCCTTTGACACTGTCAACCATGCCATCCTGCTCAACCGTCTCCGGGAAAACCTGGGTATCACTGGTCAGGCTCTGGCGTGGCTGACCTCTTTCCTTTCAAATCGACCCTCCCAGGTCCAACTGGGGTCCTTCCTCTCCGACATCTTTTTCTCCACCTGTGGTGTCCCCCAGGGATCTAATCTCTCTCCCTGGCTGTTCAACCAGTATCTGGCTCTCCTTGCCCACCGCATCGCCGCTCTCTGCCCTAATTTCCAGTGCTATGCGGACGATACCCAGCTCATTTTCAGGCTACCCTCAGCCTCCCCCTCTCCTTCCCTCATCTCTGACTGTCTGTCTGCTATCCAAGAATGGTGTGCCGCCAATGACCTCTGCCTTAATGCCAGTAAGACTGAGATTCTACTCATCGGTACTCCCACTCCCTCCTTCACTGCAGCTCTCTGGCCTGCCTCCCTTGGCCCCCTCCCTGCTCCTACCTGCAAGGCAAAAAACCTTGGGGTCATCTTCGACTCCACACTCTCCTTCTCTCCTCATATTTCTGACGTCGCCAAGAGGTCACACTACCAGCTGCACCTCCTCAGAGGTATTCTTCCCTTCCTCTCCTTCCCCCAGAGGCTCACTGTCTCCCGAGCCCTGGTTCTCTCGAAGCTGGATTACTGTAACAGCCTCTATCTTAATCTGCCTGCCTCCACTCTCTGCCCTCTGCAGCTCATCCAGAACAGAACTGCGAGACTTGTCCTTGGCCTCAAGCCCAGGGACCGTATCTCTCCAGGACTGAAATCTCTACACTGGCTCCCTGTGGCTGCGAGGATAAAGTTCAAAACCCTCTGCATTGTCCACAAGGCCTTCTGGGGCCTGGGTCCTAAATACCTTCAACTCTCTCTTCCCAAATATCTTCCTCCCCGAGCCCTTCGCTCATCCGCCTCCAACTCCCTCATGGTCAGCCGCTTCTCGAAGCAACGAGCTGGGGGTAGATCTCTCTCCGCGGCAGGGGCCTCCCTCTGGAACAGCCTTCCTGCCTCCCTGAAACTTGAGGAGAACCACCTCCGGTTCCGGAAGCACCTCAAAACCTTCCTCTTTGCTTCTGCTTTCTCTCTCCCTCTCCCCTGCTGAACAGCTAATTAAATTCTTCACTAAACTGCACTGATCCTGCAACTTGACCACTCTAAACTGCCTTCGGTCCTTGTCCCAGTCACTGATCCCCTGGAACCCCTCTGCACTACGGGACTGTCTCTGTATCCCTACAGCCCCCCCCCCTTCCCCAGCACTTGCTCTGCACTTACCTTGCACTTGCCACTAGCTGGCCCTTTTTATTTATTACTTACGCCACTTACCTTTACTGCACTTCCCCCCTCCCCTTCCCCTTGCACTTTTCCCCCCTCCCCCACCCCTGCACTTGCGCGATCTGAATGACACCTGGCCTAGTAGGATTGTTTGTTTTTGTCTCCCCTTGTTCCTCCCCTCCCTGCCTCGTCGCGCCTAGAAACACCTGTGTATAGGCGCGTTACAAATACCATATCATATCATATCATATTTCAGCAACTTGTACAGAATGCAAACCATGGCAGAATATGTACTATTTGCAATTCAGACAATCGCTCCACCTTATTGATGCAATCACATAGTGCCTACATAATACTTATGCTTCTACGTTATGATGCAGATGGTACCAAAAACAACTGAAAACTGACTGGATTCACACATGGTCAAGTGTCACTTGGAAAGAAAACCTTTACAACAATAGGTATAATCTACCATGCAGGAACTACAACCAATGCAGGTCACTACACTGCATACATTAAAAAGAAATGTGGATGGTTCAAATGTAATGATACCACCATTACTCTAAAGCATAGATTGCCAGCTAATCTTACAAATGCGTATTTAATCTTCTTAAAGCCAAAATGTAATAAATAATGTGTACTTCAAGATTGCCAAACGATTATGTGAAAGACTGCAAACAGTTAGAATATGCCAATAGGTATCTAACTTCCCAAGAGGATATAACAATGACACACATAAATGGATATCACAGATTTGCAGGAACAAATGCACAGTTAGAATATGCCTACAGGTATCTAACTGTTAAAAATCGGAAGGAAGGCAACAAACATAACATTAATCAGAAAGATGAAGGAAACAGTATATAACAACAACACAAATCAATGAATATCACAGATCTGTAGGAACGAATGAACAGGTACAATGCACCTACAGGTATGTAACTGTTGTTAAAAATCGGCAGAAAGGCAACAAACATAACATTAATCTGAAAGATGAAGGAAACACTCAAAGGAAACAAGGAAGTAGTTAGTACCACAGCAAAAGAAGGAGTTTTTTAATCCGACAAGGATTTTTTTTTCCCCACACCCAAGAATTAGAAAAGCAAACACAGAAACTGAGCTCAATGCACAGTACACTGGTTTGTAAACTAAATATGAAGGTAAAAAAAAGGTAAACTGTCTATTATGCAATGTAGTAAGTTTTCATAAAATGCAAAGATTAACATACCTTTTTCTTTTATCACAGAAATTAAAAAAGGGATACTTCCGCCAACTACGAAAAGCATGTAAAATATATATGTCGATTCTGAAAAGAGTAAGGAGTAAGTATATTGGCAGTCATTTTCTACACATGCAAATCTACACGTCTAATCTATGGTAGTAATATGCTGCAGTGGCTGGAGGCTGGCCCTTGCATCTTCAGTGTCTAATCTACGACCTACGCCTTACGACCAACGTACAAAGAGTATACTTCCTAGACACAACCATTGCTGCATATCGAAACCATGGTCCTTGTAAATTAGCTACTTATAAATTTACTGCTGGGACCATCGTCTGCAGCCATGCAGCCAAGACATTACGGCGTGCACACAACTAGTGCATTACACCACTCCCATATTCACTTATAACTCCACTGCTTATGACTTCAGTCTTGGGTGCATGGCCTTTGGGCATGCAGTCAAGATTGTAGGTCCTGGCCAGAAACACCACAGCATATCAGAACCATTGTGCCTTCTCATTTCACTATATACAAAGTTGGTTTAAATGCTACGCCCTCCCCCCAACCATCTTAATGATGTTGCATAGTACAAGTGTACCAATATTGGTGATATGTTGCAGTAGTTTGTAGCCATAGGCTACAGATGTGAGTTTGAGGCCGTAGAATTATCAATCTATGGGTGTACAGTGCACAGGTACAATACGCCTACAGGTATGTAACTGTTGTTAAAAATCGGCAGGAAGGAAACAAACATAACATTAATCAGAAAGATGAAAGAAACACTCAAAGGAAACAAGGAAGTAGTTAGTAGCATAGCAAAAGAAGTTTTTTTTTTAATCCGACAAGGATTTTTTTTCCCAGACCCAAGGATTAGAAAAGCAAACACAGAAACTGAGCACAATGCACAGTACACTGGTTTGTAAACTAAATATGAGGGTAAAAAAAAGGTAAACTGTCTATTATGCAATATAGTAAGTTTTCATAAAATGCAAAGACTAACATACCTTTTTCTTTTATCATAGAAATTAAAAAAGGGATACTTCTGCCAAGTACGAAAAGCATTTAAAAAATATATGTGCATTCTGAACAGAGTAAGGGGTAAGTATATTGGCAGTCATTTTCTACACATGCAAATCTACACGTCTAATCTATGGCAGTAATATGCTGCAGTGGCTGGAGGCTGGCCCTTGCATTTTCAGTGTCTAATCTACGACCTACACCTTATGACCAACGTACAAAGAGTGTACTTCCTAGCCACAACCATTGCTGCATATCGAAACCATGATCCTTGTAAATTAGCTACTTATTAATGTACTGTTGGGACCATCGTCTGCAGCCATGCAGCCAAGACATTACGGTGTGCACACAACTAGCGCATTACACCACTCCAATATTCACTTATAACTCCACTGCTTATGACTTCAGTCTTGGGTGCATGGCCTTTGGACATGCAGTCAAGACTGTGGGTCCTGGCCGGAAACACCACAGCATATCGGAACCATTGTGCCTTCTCATTTCACTATATACAAAGTTGGTTTAAATGCTACGCCCTCCCCACAACCATTTTAATGATGTTGCATAGTACAAGTGTACCAATAGCTGTGATATGTTGCAGTAGTTTGTAGCCACAGGCTACAGACGTGAGTTTGAGGCCATAGAATTATCAATTTATGGGTGTACAGTATATAAAATGCACAGTTGCTTACAATTGCAGTTCTTATTACTTTGTTCCAATACTCTGCATCCTGGCCACTACTACCACACCATATGACATCCATTGCGGCATATAAGTACACTACATACAAATGTGCTTTTGGGGGAATGGCCTTCGGCCATATACCCATGATTGCAGCCACTCCCCACAGCTGCCTGAGTGATACACTACCACACCATATCACACCCATTGTGCCTTGTAAGTACACTACATACAACTGTTCTGTTTGGTGCATAGCCTGCGGCCATGCACTCATGACTGCAGACCCTCCTCACAGCCACCGGACTGATGTTGAATACTAGGGGTGTCTCTGTAGCTCTGAAATGCTTCACTGTTTGTGGGCAGGGCCTAAAATCTTAGGTGTATGTCCATACATTTCAATATATGGTTGTGAAGTGGCTTATAACTGCAGTGCTTACACGTTTCCTTTTGGGTGCATGCTTGGGTGTATGGCATACAGCCTGCAACCATGCACCCAAAAGTACACATCTTCGCCAAAATCACCACACTAGATAAAACCCATCAAGGCTTGTAAGTGAAGAGGTTATAGCTTTGTTTTTGGGTGCATGGCCTTCGACCATGCACTCAAGACTGCAGACACTCTCCACAACCAGGCAATCGATACGCATTACTACGGGTGTATCCATGGGTGTGACATGCTGCACTGGTTGTGGCTAGGGCCTAGAGTCTTGGAAGTAAGGCCTTTGGCCTTCGACCGACGGCCATGCATCCAAGACTCTAGGCCCTAGCCACAACAACTATAGCATGTCACACCCATGGCGGCGTACTAATGTAAATAATAAAACCCATAGGAAAAAGTATTGCAATTATGGCATGTTGTCAATTTCAATGTTCTCTACCACTACGCGTCTCCTTACAACAGTAAAAAGTTTCCTGTGCACTGCATGGACTCAAATGCTACCGTTATTACACCCCTCATTTTCTGTGCGTACAAGGTGGCCATAAATTGTGAAGACCGACCCCCAGAACAAATGCATTGATCACCCATGTCTTACTGTCTGACCCTCTCCCAATGCTCTGTGACACAGCAAAAGAGTTTCATAAATATAGCATGTGTACGCTGGCTGTTGCTCCGCTATCCGCGGATCCAAGATGTCGGGCGCAGCCAAATAATCTGATGCAGAACACCTCTTGCAGCAGCCAATCGGTAGGGACGTCGCGTGTCCGCGGTCATGACGCGAGCCCATTAGCCAATCGTTATCTTGTCCGCGGAGCGAACAGAGAAGTGTGACCGCGGAGCCAACATAGATATCACTAATTTTTTGAGACATACGTTTTGGTCATTTTAAAGAAAAATACTGCACAGATTGTCACCAAATTCACAAAAACTTGCTTTCTGGACCAAGCCCCTATACCTGCCGCAAATTCATGAAAATCCGTCCAGCGGTTTGACCTGTAGCCGTGCGCAAAGTTTTCCCCCTATTCAGTCTATGGGAAAAAAGATGTTTTGGAACCCCCCTATAACTCCTCCCCCACCCTGGACCAAACATCACGGAACTTTGCATAAAAATTTAGAGTGGGCAATATACTTTTTTTTCAAAGTTTGGTGAGGATTCGTCCAGGGGGAGCGGAGTTATAAGCCGCCCAAAAAGTGCTCTTCCTATGGAAACAGCAACTTAACCATAACTACACGGCCACTACCGTGGCTTTATTATATATACATATAGATATATTCAGTGAAAAAACTTTGTTAAAAGGGACGTTATGGTTAAGTTGCGCTACTAAAAACCTATCAAATTTAGTAAAAAAAACTTTGTTAAAGGGACGTTATGGTTCAAAGTAAAACCGAAAAACCCCTGAAATTCGGCAGTTATGGTAAGATAAGCAACCATAACTCGCGCCACCGTGCACTGCTAACACTAACACCCAGGACATCAAAGATGACATCACAAATGTCATTGATGACATCACTGATGACATCACATGTGGATTTACTTTTCATGAAAAGTCTGTAGGAGGGATTCTTATAATGTTGACCAAAAAGTGTGAAGGGTCATTTGAATAAATGTCATGAGCTAATTAGTGCATTAAGCAATGCATTGATATAAATAGCATTCTATTATGAAGTTCTATCCAGTATACTAAGCAACTCATGCAGAAACTTAGGCAGTGTGTGCAGTATACATGATGAAGGTGCAATATTCATTATCTTGCCATGTAGAATAATGAAATGATAACTGCTTTCTTATTAGAGTTTTGCGTACTGTGAAACATGTAATAAGTAGCTAATAAAACCCACTTAATACATAATTACACTTAATACAGACAAAACACAAAGAGACAACAACATACAAATATGAGTATATACAGGGACAGAGAATTAAGGAAAAATGCAGAAGTAGTAGCAGAAAGAGTTCATAACCTAACTGATTATCTTTATGCAGAGAAATGATTGCTCTGTTTCAAAGCTGCTACTTACTTTATGTATGTGTATCAAATGATGTCAGTGAACCCTAAGGAAAGGAGTGTGAGTACAAGGTATACAAATATGAACATATACAGGGAAGGTATAGTAATACAAATAAAACTATGAGAAAGTGCTGATAACTCTAATGATTATCTTCATGTACAGAAAAGATTGCTCTCTTTCAAGCCTGTGTCTTCCGCTATATATATGTTTCATATGATATGACTTGACCCTAAGTCTACAAATATAGTACCTTTTCAATTTTTACTTCCTGACTGTTACTGAAGAAAACTATGTGGCTTAGATATGTCAGTAAAGGAAAAAAAGGGAGAGCCAGCCATGTGATGTCATCAGCGATGTCAGCAATGACATGTGTGATGTCATCTTTGATGTCCTGGGTGTTAGTGTTAGCAGTGCACGGTGGTGTGAGTTATGGTTGCTTATCTTACCATAACTGCCGAATTTCAGGGGTTTTTCGGTTTTACTTTGAACCATGACGTCCCTTTAACAACGTTTTTCCACTGAATTTCATAGGTTTTTAGTAGCGCAACTTAACCATAATGTCCCTTTAACAAAGTTTTTTTACTGAATTTCATAGTTTTTTAGTAGCACAACTTAACATTAATAACTTTGACTTTATGTACATGTAATATGGAACATACCTCACCCTTTCTACTGAATTTGACGGTCCACGGAAATGTTCAGACAACAGTACCAGCACCTAAAAATTCTGGGGGGGTATGTGTAATTGTTATATCATAACATAGGAACATTTAACAAATTCACAAGGCATCACACATACAAAGTACATGTAGTAATACTTAAGAAATTGAAATTGAAAATACCAGATTCGTGGCGACAAGCCATAGTTGTGCCAATCTATAAAAAGGGCAATCGGGCGGAACCAAACAACTACCGCCCGATTGCCCTTTTGGATACCATTGGAAAGATTTTTGCATCTTTCTTGAGACAAAGATTGGTCTCTTGGACATTGAGTGAAAAGATCTGCGACATTAGACAAACCGGCTTCACCAAGGGCGTTGGTGTAGATGCAAATCTGATGATACTTAGGGGGTAATTCATAGAATTCAGCGCACAAGTGGCGCACGCGGCTGGCGCACAGTGTGCGCGTGCGAATCCGTGCGCCATCCGCGTGCGCTAAAATCCATTTCCGCGCACAGCGTATTCATGGATTCCAGCCACCAAAAACAGCCGTGGCGCACAGTGGCGCAGCGACCCTGCAGCAGCACCAGTTATGCCCCCAAGAACGCCTCTCGCACAGGGAAAAGCCATCAATATACCCAATCCAGTGCAAAGGGCTGCGCTAACCCTGTACCAGCACGGCAAGCAGGCTACGTGTATCACTGGGGTGCGCGGGAAGTACCTCACGCGATTGGCCCCGTGCGAGCAGGGTATGTGTATTTCAGGGGTGCGCGGGAAGTTCCACCCGTGATTTCCGCAGGGTATGCGTATTTCAGGGGTGCGCGGGAAGTTCCACACGCGATTTCCGCAGGGTACGCGTATCTCAGGGGTGCGCGGGAAGTGCCACACGCGATTTCAGCAGGGTACGTGTATTTCAGGGGTGCGTGGGAAATTCCACACGCGATTGGGCCCGTGCGAGCAGGGTACGTGTATCTCAGGGGTGCGCGGGAAGTGCCACACGCGATTGCAGCAGGGTACGTGTATTTCAGGGGTGCACGGGAATTTCCACACGCGATTTCATCATGGTACGTGTATTTCGTGGTGCGGGGAAAGTTTCACACGCAACATCAGCAGAGTACGTGTATTCCAGGGGTGCACGGGAAGTTCCACACGCGATTCCATCAAGGTACGTGTATTCCAGGGGTGCGCGGGAAGTTCCACACGCGATCGGGCCCGTGCGAGCAGGGTAAGCGCATTTCAGGGGGGCGCGGGAAGTTCCACACGCGATTCCATCAGGGTACATGTATTACAGGGGTGCGCGGGGAGCACCACACGTGAATTGCACGTGTGGGTCCTCCCAGGTGTTCCCTCTACACCCTCCACGGCCCCTGCAGGTGGCTCACACCACAGGGGACTACCCTGCACATGTCCTGCAGGCACACTATCCACCATGGCCATGACCCCCAGCCAACCCGCATGTCAACTTGCACTACTGCCCACCAACGCATGTCCCCCTGCACCCCCAGCCACCAGGAGCACCCTCCACCAGGCCCCCACCCATGTCTCCCACCACCCCCACCCCCCAGCAGTACAGGGGCAGCCTCCACCAGGCCCCCACCCATGTCTCCCAGCACCCCCACCCCCCAGCCACCAGGGGCTGCCTCCACCAGGCCCCCACCCATGTCTCCCACCACCCCCACCCCCCAGCAGTGCAGGGGCAGCCTCCACCAGGCCCCCACCCATGTCTCCCAGCGCCCCCACCCCCCAGCACTGTGGGGCACCTGCCTGCAGGCCCCCACCCATGTCTCCCAGCACCCCCACCCCCCAGCCACCAGGGGCAGCCTCCACCAGGCCCCCACCCATGTCTCCCAGCACCCCCACCCCCAGCCACCAGGGCACCCACCACCAGGCCCCCACCCATGTCTCCCAGCACCCCCACCACCCAGCCACCAGGGGCAGCCTCCACCAGGCCCCCACCCATGTCTCCCAGCACCCCCACCCCCCAGCAGTGCAGGGGCAGCCTCCACCAGGCCCCCACCCATGTCTCCCAGCACCCCCACCCCCCAGCACTGTGGGCCACCTGCCAGCAGGCCCCCACCCATGTCCAACTCATGTTCCCCACCGCCCCCACCCCCCAGCACTGTGGGCCACCTGCCAGCAGGCCCCCACCCATGTCTCCCAGCACCCCCACCCCCCAGCACTGTGGGCCACCTGCCAGCAGGCCCCCACCCATGTCCAACTCATGTTCCCCACCACCCCCACCCCCCAGCACTGTGGGGCACCTGCCAGCAGGCCCCCACCCATGTGCAACTCATGTTCCCCACCACCCCCACCCCCCAGCACTGTGGGCCACCTGCCAGCAGGCCCCCACCCATGTCTCCCAGCACCCCCACCCCCCAGCACTGTGGGGCACCTGCCAGCAGGCCCCCACCCATGTCCAACTCATGTTCCCCACCACCCCCACCCCCCAGCACTGTGGGGCACCTGCCAGCAGGCCCCCACCCATGTGCAACTCATGTTCCCCACCACCCCCACCCCCCAGCACTGTGGGCCACCTGCCAGCAGGCCCCCACCCATGTCTCCCAGCACCCCCACCCCCCAGCACTGTGGGGCACCTGCCAGCAGGCCCCCACCCATGTCCAACTCATGTTCCCCACCACCCCCACCCCCCAGCACTGTGGGGCACCTGCCAGCAGGCCCCCACCCATGTGCAACTCATGTCCCCCACTACCCCCGACCCCCAGCACTGTGGGCCACCTGCCAGCACACCCCCACCCATGTCTCCCAGTACCCCCACCCCCCAGAACTGTGGGGCACCTGCCAGCAGGCCCCCACCCATGTCTCCCAGCACCCCCACCCACCAGCAGTGCAGGGGCAGCCTCCACAAGGCCCCCACCCATGTCTCACACCACCCCCACCCCCCAGCCACCAGGGGCAGCCTCCACCAGGCCCCCACCCATGTCTCCCACCACCCACACCCCCCAGCAGTGCAGGGGCAGCCTCCACCAGGCCCCCACCCATGTCTCCCAGCACCCCCACCCCCCAGCAGTGCAGGGGCAGCCTCCACCAGGCCCCCACCCATGTCTCCCAGCACCCACACCCCTCAGCAGTGCAGGGGCAGCCTCCACCAGGCCCCCACCCATGTCTCACACCACCCCCACCACCCAGCACTGTGGGCAGCCTCCAGCAGGCCCCCACCCATGTCTCCCAGCACCCCCACCGCCCAGCCACCAGGGGCAGCCTCCACCAGGCCCCCACCCATGTCTCCCAGCACCCCCACCCCCCAGCCACCAGGGGCACCCACCACCAGGCCCCCACCCATGTCTCCCAGCACCCCCACCCCCCCAGCCACCAGGGGCAGCCTCCACCAGGCCCCCACCCATGTCTCCCAGCACCCCACCACCCAGCCACCAGGGGCAGCCTCCACCAGGCCCCCACCCATGTCTCCCTGCACCCCCGCCCCCAGCAGTGCTGGGGAAGCCTCCACCAGGCCCCCACCCATGTCTCCCACCACCCCCACCCCCCAGCACTGTGGGCCACCTGCCAGCAGGCCCCCACCCATGTCCAACTCATGTTCCCCACCACCCCCACCCCCGCAGCACTGTGGGGCACCTGCCAGCAGGCCCCCACCCATGTGCAACTCATGTTCCCCAGCCGACATGTCATCACAATCTAGATCCCTGGTTCCTATGGTCAGCCTCCAAATGCAAAACACCCACCTGAGTATTGCATCCACCCACTCATAATTTGCAATTACATCACAGAATACCAATTGCAAGTTCCGAAACAAACACATTTCCCTCACATACACCCAATGGGTGTCAGTGAATCTCAAAACACATATCATGAAATGCATGAAACCAATGAGATACCACCCATTGAAGTTCACCAAAAAAAATATGTATTAAAGGAAACATAAATAGAATCAAAAATGAAGAAACAGAAATGTGAATGTACAAAAATTAAAAGAAGCATGTTCAGGAAAAAAAGCAAAACCAAAAATAAAATTCCAAAGTAATGTCGTCCAAATTCAATGTCCTCAAAAAAAAATCCAATGGGAAATAAAAAAGAAAGCCATTGCTCCATGGTTAAAATGTGAAAAAATAAATACAATCCAACACTGAACTATGTACATGGGAAGAAGCCAGGGTCCATTATCCCAACAAAAGAAAGGAAACCTATCTAACTACACTAACTAATAAAATTAACTATATACAGAAATGTGGCCAATGTCCGAAAGGTCCAAATAAAATCAAAACAAAAATGAAACCTAACACTACCTACATAACTATGTACAAGGGCAGCGGGCTAGTTTCACGGCTCACTTGTGGATGTCCCGGGCCAGGGCATCAGCGAACTCCTCCTCAATGTCCTGGAGGCGGTCCTCCTCCATGGCCCCGAGGGTCCGAAGGGCCGTCAACGTGTCCACCTCCAAACCCCTGCGGATTGCCTCGAGGCACTCGGCCCGCCTCAGGGCCCTCCGCATGGAGTTCTCCTCCCTGACCATTGTGAGCTGTGCCTCTTCGGCCCGCTGCCGCTCCGCATCTATGGCGTGGCCCAACCGCTGCCACACGGAAGACACTCTCTGTCCTGGGTCCTCCTGCCCACCGGCCGATGCCTGCCCCTCCGATGTTGAAGGCCCCGAGCCTTCATGGCTCCCACCACGTTGCTGCTGCTGCTGTGCCTCTGCCCGTGCACTGCCTCCTGCTGCCTGCACATCCTCCGCCGGCTGGGGTGCAGTCGTAGATGTGGCCACCCCTGCTGGACGTCCGACTCCCGACTGTGGCAGGGATGCCTCCTCCACCAGCCTGGCCGCACCGTCAGAGGCAGCTCCACAGGGCACCCAGGTGACTGATGGGTGGGAAGATGGCACGGAGGACGACTGGCGCGTAGGGGGTCCAGTTGAGGAGGGGGTCGTAGCAAGCCCCATCAGACGGAGGAATCCGGCCTGGGTGACCTGTCCCAGCAGGCGGACGTGGTCAACGAGCCATTCGAGATGACATGCAGTCACCTCATGAAAAGACTGCAGGTCACCTCGCATGGCCCGTTGACGCAACGCCACACCAGCCAGGACAGGCTCAACCCGGACCCGGATAGCCACGTCCGCAGGCAGAGGAAGGCCAGTTGACGTGAGCTCATCCCCTGCCTTTAAACAGGTCTGGACGTAGGCATCCCTGCTGGTGCAAGATGATGCAGGGACAGGATCAGGGACAGGATTGCACACAGGCACCTCCGCGGCGGCCTGTGCTGCCTCCTGTCCCTGGTCCTGCACTGCACCACTAGCACCAGTGGGATCCCCACCTCCAGACCCCGTCTCTGGTGCTTGCACGGCCTCCTCCTCCACCAAACCCCCCACCAACCTGGATGACTCCGTGCCATCTTTCCCTGTTGGGCCCTGTGGGGTCCCAGCTGCCCCTTCTGCTGCCGAGGAGTCCAACTCCAACCTCCGCCTCTTGGACCTCCCCCCGGCAGCTGCGGCCTGGGACGCGGCACCGGACTCCTCACTCCCCGACGAGATGACAACATGGGAGGGGAGCCGGGCCTTGCGTCTCCGGCTGGCGGTGGGATCCCCGCCGCTGTGCTCCTCAGCACCTTCTCCGCCCTCTTCATCAGTTGACGCTGCAGACAGGGAGAAACAGAACACAGGCATCAGGGCACTGTACAATGGACACATACACACATGACAGTTGTACATGAGTGGCATTGGCAAATCTCAGACATGTCATCACAATCCCCAACACACATGTCATTTCAACTCGCACACATGAGCCATACCACAGCCATATCGCAACTGCCAGCACCATCCATACACACACAACAGTATGAGCAGCCAAAGGTGAGCCAGACATCACATGCAACACAGGAAGTGCACCACACATGTAAACACACCACCACACTTGCATGCATGTGTACACCTCTGCCAAGTGTTGCAGTGTTCAGACGGGCATCCATGTCACATCTGCCAATCAGGCTTCCACATACCGCTGTTACATGCATCCATGTTGCATCACTGTTGCACCCTTGTCAAATACACATACATGTACACAGTGCTGATACATGCAGCCGAAAACAACATACATGCGTGACATCACGGACATGTCTACTTACATACACATTCATCCAAACATGTGTGCCCACACAAATGCATTTGGCATGCAAGCCTACACACACAAGCATCATCCATGCTTCACACATACCAGCCCTCGCATGTGTTAGACCCACGGCCCTGTACACCCCCACCCATACTCGACCCCATACAAACAGATGTGCAACCTGCACACTACTGAATAATCACCACACACACTGCTCACAATCAGGATGCATGTACACTCACCGCTCGACTCCAGACGGGTCTGCCTCTCAAGGACCTGGACGTGGAGCGCTGGGGATATGCGTTCCAGGACCCTCATCTGTTCTTCCGACAAGTGGCCCCGGCGCCCCTTGGCATCCGCTGCCTTCAAGAGGCGCCGGGCCTTGTTCAGGGTCCTGGACCTGAAGTCCTCCCAGCGCTTCTTGACATGTTGTAAGTCACGGACTGCCACCCCCTCCGCGTTGATGGCAGTCACGATGTCAGTCCAGATCCGAGTCCGTCCTTCCTTGTCGGCGCGGGAACTTCCAAAGAGGGCATCATACTGCCCCAGGACTTGCTCCACCAGGACACCAACTTCGGTGGCACTGAAGCTGGTGCCCCTCTGCCTCTCTGGCCGGGGGTTGTCAGTGGTCTCAGATGGTGTTTGCCCCGACATGACAACTCCAGAGGCAGGAGTGGGTGGGCAACTGGGTCCTGGGGCTGGGCTGTGGAGCGATGGAATCCCAGTCGGGAGTCTTCGGTTCCAGCAGGGGTGGGAACAGCAACAGCACCCCTGGCTGATGTGCAGGCAGCAAATGGCAGTGCACGTGGGCAGCAGGCAGTCAGGCAGCAGCAGATGGCAGGTGGGAGCGTGCTCGGGGCTCTGGGGGGCAGTAGTTTGGCCTTCTGGGCAGGAGCGTGGTCTTCCGTGTGCTTACGCGTGGCCAGCTTGATACGGAGTGATTTGGCACGTGAAAAATCTGCACGTCAGCGTGTAATTCGAGGAAAGGCCCTTAGCGCGTAAGCGCGTCTGCACGCATACGCATTTTCATTGGACAGAAGGCCCCTCAAGCACAAGCGCCCCTGTGACGTGACGCGTACAGATGTGCATGGGCATTTCAGCGCGCGTGAAAAACTGCACGTCCGCGTGTAATACGAGGAAAGGGCCCATGCGCGTAAGCGCGCATGGAAAACTGCATGTCTGCATGCAATACGAGTAAAGGGCCCATGCGCGTAAGCGCGCATGGAAAACTGCACGTCCGCGTGTATTACGAGGAAAGGGCCCATGCGCGTAAGTGACGTGACGCGCGCGTGCGTTTCCCTCAGCACGGGTTAAAGGTGAGCGGGCCCAGCAGTTCGCTGTACGTGCCATTCGTGGAGACCGACGTGTGTTGCTGCTTCCTGTTGTTTCGCGCGCCATCACAACTTCACAGCTATCAAGGATGTATCTCTTCTTTTGGCGGGGGTATTGGCTACGCGTGTTTTTCTGCATCGCGCTAGTCAGACGGTAAGTCGCAAACGCTCTTCTTCCCACTGCGGGTGCCCTTGTGTATCGCACCCATTATCGATGTCATAGTAGCCTGCGTGTCCCACGCGTACGCGTTATTCGTGTTACTGGGTGCCACCGCGTACATCGGGAGGTTGAATCCACGCACGTAGGCTGCAGGGTTGCGTGCACGATTTTACTGCAGTTTTGGGGTGCCTGAGCGTTGCGTGACCCGTCACCACATCACCGGGGTCACATACAGCCTTGCAGGTGCAGGGGGGCTGTTAACATCTTGCTTCCCACCACCTTCACCCCAATTGCCCAGGTCAATTGTGGAGTACACCTACCATTGGCACCACTCCATCTGTGCCAGCACTACTACATCTGTGCCGTAGTTGGGAGGCCACCAAAGGTGAGGGGCGCCTCAGCTGGGCGTCCTCCTCGTGGCAGGCGTGGTCGGGGACGTGGCCGTGGTGACCAGGGAGTAGGGGGACTCCAGGGTGTCCAGGGCAGCCACAGAGGGGGAAGAGGCAGGGGTGCGCCACTTGAGCACAATGTTATGCCATGTGTCGGTGCAGCCATGCCACCACCCCCTGTGGTTCCGGGGGATGCAGCTCCTGCATCTGGCACTGGCACCCGTATGACCCGGCAGTCCGTTCCATCGACTGCCACAGGCCCAAGGGAAGTGGTAGCTGCAGGTGCAGCTGTGGACACCGCCACCCAGGCTCAGGGTCTGCCAGCGCAGGCTGCGTTGGCACTTGAAGAGCCCTTGGTAGATCTCCAACAGGCCAGGGGGGAAACCATAGGGGCACGCCGGGCTGCTCAGACCAAGACACGTGTCCCTGGGGCAGTCATGTCATCTGCTGCCCCGAACAGCCGGGTGTTGGCAAGTGCAGGGGCAGATGCACCCAACAGCACCCCGGTTGTGAGTCTGCCAACCAGGACCGTTGCGGTCAATGACCCTGCCACAGCTGATGTTGCTGCGCAGGGTCCATTAGTGGGCACCCAGCTGCCACTGACACAAGTCAGGCCTTTGGTCATCCCTCCACCTGCCACTCCCTCGGCTCAATCCACCAAACCCACTGGCCATACTGGTCAGGGCGGCGGGTCTGCGCCACAGTTCAAGAGGAGGAAGGTTGCACCTGCAGCACAGGCTGGGACCCCACACACAGCCACGACCTCCTGCACGTCGAGGAAGAAGCCTTTCTGTAAGCAGGAACTGGACTTCCTCGTGGACTACGTGCAGGGCCACAGATGTGACATGCTAGTGGGTGCCAATAGTCAGACTACGGCTGCCTGTTAGGGAGAATTCTCTGTTTAGGCTGAATTTCCTAACCTAGTGAGTCCCCCAGCAGCTTTGCTGGATTTCTGGAGTTTGTTTTTTTTCCATCCTGCCAAGAGTGAGACTTTTTTTTCCCACTCTTGGACATGTATGTGTGTAATTCCTTTGAAATGTCAATGTGTTCGATGGGCTATGGGGTCTTTTACTCCATAGGGTCTCATATGTTTTTCTATGTGTGTTACACCGCACCCTACGTGCCGTAACACGGGGGCGCCCTAGCGGGTCCCCCACCATCCACTCCATACCCGGGGACTGACTACTGTCTCCCCGGGCATGTAAAGTCACCATTGGCTTTACTAGACCTAAATTTACTAACAGAACTAGTACCAACCATCTTATTGTGGACGTACTAGTAGGGGTAATTCGATTACTCCTAGATCTGTTACTCGAGGGGGCACTGTCCCGTCCCCCCTCGTCGAGTTTTGGCTGGTGGCAGTGGAAACTACTTGTTATATTCGACCCCGAACATAACCCTATGGGATTCGTCCCATTGTTGGAGATTGGCTCTTTTTCTCGTTAATCTCTAACGTACCACTGATCTACTTATCTTAAATAAGTTTATCGAGTGGTATTTTCTGCCAGAACTCGGTTTGTAAAATGGCGTCTGTGTTCGTCTCTGTGACTCCTAAACCAAAGGTCGAGCCCTTTGTTCCACTTTTGGCGGGCTCTGTACAGAGACCCTCCAAAGTGGTGCCATTCTGTCTGGGTTACCACAGGGGTGTGGGAGGGGGGTAAGGCACCCTGGACCGAGTTGCCTTGCCAACTCCGGTCGCACTCTGGAGTGATTGGCCCAGGTGGTGAGCCTTCCCGCTTACCACTTAGCATGTGTTGATTGACAGCTAGGCTGAATGAATTGGGGTTTTCTGCATAAAAGCAGGGCTTTTGGGACTGGATCTTCAGAAGTCGCCACAGGACCTAAGAATCCGACGAGGGTAACGCTGAGCCGACCTGCAACGACGACACCTCCGGTGGAGCCCTGCTGAGCCGACTCACCACTTCCCGACGACAGAGGAGATCTCCCTGCCGGAGAGTCTCTTCCCCTGACTGGTGGGAACAACCAGTCACCTTTGCTTTTTATTCGCCTCAGGACGCAGTGGTCGAATTGCCCGTGCAGAGCACCTCGGCAACCGGATAGCCACTACCCCTGTACCGCGACCAAAAGGTGGTGCCTTGTGACGGAGCACTCCGTGGCTGGTCTCTTCCCTGGTGGTGCACCGGACTTCACTTTCCTTCGACGACGAGATCATCTCTACTCTTGGCCAAGACCCGACGTGCATCCACCACCAGGAACAACTGCCCCCGCCGGAGCTGCCCTCCACAACAAGGTACCGTGTCCGCCTGGCTTCCCTTTCGTTCGGTTCGAGTGAGGTGTCTTAATCCTCTCCGTTCCGCTGGGTCGCCTCCAAGCTTTGCTCATTCTTTGTTCTTAACTGGTTCAATCTGCCGATAACAATTTGCTATAAACACTTGAATGCATCTCCACTAGAGACTTTTCGGGACATCGCGCCTTGCCTCTCTCCGAGTGGGCCTGGCCTCTGAACTTTATGATCTATTGTGATTCTTGCCTTCCTGCCTTGCATTTTATCCGCGTAGGATTGAACTGTGTTGATTTCATAACCTGCCTATCTTTTTCTCTCCCTTCCTAACTAATATTCGAGTGTCATCTAGGTTGAGGTATACACCTCTGTCTGAAAATAAGTGGTACCAGTAGAACCTAGAGTTGTCGATATTTTGCTAGGGGGATTGATCGTTTTCTACTTCGTAGAGTAATTGTGTTTGATTTGTTTGCCGTGATTTGCTTTAGTGTTTTCCCTAGATGTTGTGTTATAAATAAATACCTTGATATCCTTACACTAAGCCTCGTTGCGTGTTTGCTTGTCTTGCTGTGAAGAATTGCCCTATTTTGTATACTCCACATACTGCTCAACTTTTCTTGAGAGAAGTCTGACTGCTCAGCCACAGCTACCAAGTGAATCTGTGTGGTGCAGACTGCTACCAAGTGGGTTCACAGCCAACGCCTGTAGTCCTAAATCTTTTGCAGTGGTCCCAGAGGGAACTGCACAGGTTTCTGCCTAACACTGGTGGCAGCGGTGGGATTTGTATTGAGTATACAGTTTAGAGTGCTTTTCGACACTGTAGGATAACTAACCACAAAACTTTGCACAAAAAGCAACTTTCAAAAACATGTCTATGATGGAAACTTACAGTCAAGAGTCTTTGTCAGGTGAAAATACTGAGAGTTTGCGAGCTCTCTGTAGACAAGCGAATCTTTCTGTAAGAGGCAAGAAGTTAGAACTAATAGAGAGATTGCTGGCAAACCAAAGTCTGGGTACTGGTTCAGAGGAACCAATCTCCCCAGCGAATGTAGACGACAGTAATGGTGTTGATCTGAATCGTTATTCTGATGATAGCGATGAAGAGGCTGACGAGGACGGAGAGGCTAATGAAACTGTCTCCCCCGCTCCTCTACCTGCCTTACCAGCTGTGCCTACGGGGCCCATACCAGGTCCCACAAGTAACCCTACTTATTTTGAACTTGAAAAAATGAAGCTTGAACTAGAATACAAACGGTTCTTGGCTCAATCTGAACGAAACCAAGAACTCGAGTTCAGACGGATGAATGCCCAGGCTGAGCAGAAGCAAGCTGAGTTGAGACTCAGAGAAATAGAACTTAATCATGAATTAGAGATGAAAAAGTTGTCTATGGAAAATGCTTCTCTCTCCTCTGGTTCCTCTAGGAGCTCCAGTCCCAAAAGACCCCGGATGCCGAAGGAATTAGTGGGTATGTATGAACCGAGGTTGGATGTGTTGGATTGGCTGAAACTGATTGAATACAATCATGGGCTCCAGGACATCACCGGGAATGCGTTGCTTTCCTGGTTGTTCTCTAGGCTCCCTCCTGTTGCGACTGATGTGGTAATGGAGTTGGGGGAGGCGGATAAGACGGATTACGAAAGTGTGAAACTAGCTTTGATAGCTAGATTCGGGAAGACCCCTTCCCAGTATCTTAAGAGGTTTAGAACCCTCAAAAAGCATGATGGTACCCCTTGGGCTACCTGGGTGAGTGAAAGGTTTAAAAACTTAGAGGGATGGATTAAGGGTTAAAAAGTGAACACTTATGAGGGTATGAGAAATCTTTTTATGTTGGAGTCTATTTATGATGACTGTTCTCCAGAGCTCAGACAGCACTTGGCTGATTCGAAGGAATTGGATTCCAGGGCACTAGCTAAGGCTGCTGACTTGTGGGTTGCCAACAGGGCTACTCATAAGGATTCTGGGGCAACTCAGAAAAAGGACGAGGGAAAACAGCCTAAAAAAGACTCAAAAGAGAATTCGAATAACTCACATTCCAAAGAGGGCCCCAAACAAAACCAGAAGGGTAAGCCACCGGGAAAACCACAGCAGAATAGTGTGTCTTCTGGTGCCAAACCGGAAGGAGGTCAGAACAAGCCACCATTCCAGAAAGCATTTGGTAAATGCTTTGTTTGTGGCTCGACTGACCACGTGAAGGAGATCCCAGATGTAAGGGTAAACCTTCAGGGGTCCAGCTTGTCTCCTTAGCCTTCCCTCCAGAGGAGGAAGTCCAAATGGCAAGTGGAAACTTTCTACTGCTAGCTGATGAACCCATTGGAGTCTCAGCCAGCGTTTCTTTAGTATCTCTGGGGTTGTGGGAACAACAGAATTTAGATGTCTATAATTCTATCCCCGATAATACTAAAGAGTATTATAAGGACAGTGTCCAGGTGAATGGTCAGGAGACTCCTGCCATTAGGGACACTGGGGCCAGCATAACTGTGGGGGATAAATCGTTTTTTCAGGCTGAGGATGTTGCTTAGGCACCCAAACGCCTCACCAAGTTAGCTGGAGGGCCTGTGCAGATGCTTCCCCAATTACCAGTTCTCATCCAGTGTAACGACATGACTGTGAAGATACCTGTCAGCATACAGAGTGAGGTACCAGGACGCGTACTGTTGGGTAACGATTTGAAAACTCTCGGAGTTGTATCGGATACTCCCAGACCTAATAGTAAACGGTTGCAGGAGCTAACCAGACCCGCAAGAGAGAGGACCATGCGCAGTACTCTCCAGGAGATGATGAAGAAAGAAATCACTCCTGCTCCACTGGAATTGTCGGCCGCTGTCTCCAAGAAATCAGAAGCGAAGGGGAAACCTAAGACTTCTATCCCGAAACCAGCCGCCAGCATTCCAGTGCAGCCGACACGGACTTCCCCGTGGTTGTCCAACGTCACACCCGTAACTCCGCCTCCAGCCGAGGCTGAGAGGGCGGTAAAACCCTGCGTGGTAGAATTAGACTCTGAGGAAGAGCTAATGGAAGGCCAGGAACTCATTGGACATCTGGATCCTGTTGACCATCCTGAGCTGCAGTCTTTACTGGCAGAAGGTGGACCCAGCAGGGCAGACTTCAGTAAGGGACAGAGAGAATGTCCAACTCTGGAAGGTCTTCGCCATCAGGCAGAAGCTCAGACTGAAGGGCAAGAGCCTGGGAAATACAGGTTGCACTGGGAATATGGCCTCTTCTACAGTGAACCGACCGAGTCTGCACCTGGAGACTACAAACGACTTGTAGTACCCCAAGAGAACAGACCACAGTTCTTGCAGTTAGCCCACAAGATTCCTTTGGCTGGTCCCTTGAGTTTCGAGAAGACTAAGGAAAGGCTCTCGCTCTACTTCTATTGGCCAAAGATGGGGGCCGAAGTAGAAAAACACTGCAGGAGCTGCCACACCTGCCAGATCTCTGGTAAGGTTGGATCCAAGAATGTGGTACCGTTAGTGCCTCTCCCAGTTGTGGGAGTCCCATTTGAGAGAATAGGGATTGACATCGTTGGTCCCCTTGATCCTCCAACCTCCTCAGGCAACAGGTTTATACTTGTTGTAGTAGACCATGCTACATGGTATCCTGAGGCAATTCCTATGAGGATAGTTACAGCTCCGGCTGTGGCTAAGGCCCTCCTTGGTATTTTTACCAGGGTCGGGTTTCCTAAGGAAGTAATCTCTGACAGGGGGTCAAACTTTATGTCCCACTACATGAAAGCCATGTGGAAAACCTGCGGAGTAACTTTCAAGTTCTCAACGGCTTACCACCCACAAACCAATGGATTGGTAGAACGGTTCAACCGAACCATGAAGAGCATGATAGGAGCTTTAGAGGAACCCCTTAAGCGTAAGTGGGACCTTCTATTGCCATGCCTTCACTTTGCTTATAGAGAAGTCCCTCAGGAGGGAGTAGGTTACTCTCCCTTCGAACTACTCTATGGTCATCCCGTCAGAGGTCCATTGGCCCTGATTAAGGAGGGGTTGGAGAGTGCTCCTTCCCCCAAGCCAGTCAGAGTGACTGACTACGTGATAGGTCTCCGGAGGAGAATGTCGCACATGATGACGGAAGCAAGCGATAACTTGAAAGCTGGACAAGCATTGGTCAAGCACTGGCACGATCAAAAGGCTAACATGGTTGAGTTCGCTCAAGACCAGCTCGTTCTCGTTATAATCCCAACAAGGCAGAGGGCCTTGCAAGATAAGTGGATGGGACCCTACCGAGTAGTGGGTGAACTCGGAGAGGTTAACTATCTGGTGGACTTGGGCAATCCCAAGGAGACTCCGACAGTCTTTCACACCAACCAACTTAAAGCGTATGTCTCGCGACCTGATGTAGGAGCGTTGCTTCTAGCGTCATCCGAGGAAGAAGAAGAGAGTGAAGCTCTTCCGGATCTCCTCAGAGGCTTACCTTTAGATGAAAAAATTGAAGGAGTGAATCTCTCCTCAAATCTGACACCCGAGCAACAAAAAGAGTGCAAATCTATGTTGAATCAGTTTGCCTCTCTGCTCTCGCTTTCACCAGGCTTGGCCCCTTGGGGCCAGCACGACATACTCACTGGTGACTGTCTGCCGGGCAAAAGCAGAGGATACCGTTTGTCAGAAAACATACAAACCCACATCAAAGGTGAGGTCAGCAAGATGCTTGGTCTCGGGGTAATAGAGCCCTCTACTAGTCCATGGTCTAGCCCAGTTGTGTTAGTATCAAAGGCCGGATCTAAAGAACTTAAATTCTGCGTGGATTATAGAGCTCTTAATGCAGTCACCAAGACTGATGCCCACCCTTTGCGAAGAACAGATGAGTTGGTGGATAAACTTGGCGCCGCCAAGTTCCTCAGCACATTTGACTTGACGTCAGGCTATTGGCAAATAGCCCTGACAGACCATGCCAAGGAGAAAACTGCATTTTCTACCCCCGTTGGCTTATACCAGTTTAAGGTAATGCCTTTCGGACTGAAAAATGCACCTGCTACGTTTCAACGGATGGTAAACCAGGTTCTGAATGGGATGGAGGTCTTCTCCATGGCATACTTGGATGACATCGCAGTGTTCAGCAATTCCTGGGAAGAACATGTAATCCACCTGAGAGATGTTTTGCAGGCTCTTGTACGAGCCAATCTGACCATAAAGGAGAGTAAATGCCAAATTGGACAGAGTAAGGTAGTCTATCTTGGGCATGAGGTAGGCGGTGGAGAAATAAGGCCTTTGCTCACTAAGATTGAAGCTGTGCAAAATTGGACAACACCGACTACTCAAACCCAGGTGAGAGCCTTCCTAGGCCTCACTGGGTATTACAGGAATTTCATAGAGAACTATGGGACCATAGCTTCTCCACTGAATGTCATCTCCTCGCCCAAATTTCCTAAAAAGGTTAAATGGAACGAGGAGTGCAATCAGGCTTTTGAAAACCTGAAACAGGCTCTTTGCCAAGCCCCAGTACTCAGAGCTCCTGATTACCGCCAACACTTCATTGTGCAGACAGACGCTTCCAATGTAGGGATAGGTGCCGTACTCAGTCAACTGGATGGGAAAGGTAGGGAGCACCCCGTTTGCTTCATCAGCCGCAAGCTGAAGGATCCTGAAACAAGGTGGGCAACAATCGAAAAAGAGTGCTTTGCTATCGTGTGGGCTCTGAAGAAGTTTAGGCCGTACTTGTATGGTTCTACTTTTGTTATTCATACTGACCACCAACCCTTGAGATGGTTAATGCAAATGAAAGGGGAATACCCAAAACTATTGAGGTGGTCGATCTGCCTGCAAGGGTTTGATTTCACCATTGAGCACAGGTCAGGGTGTCACCACCAAAATGCTGATGGTCTCTCTAGGATGTATGTCATCGACTAGAGGTATGAGATTCATCCAGGAGTGGATTAAATATTCCTGTCCCTTAGTCTGGGGGGCGGGCGAGTGTTAGGGAGAATTCTCTGTTTAGGCTGCATTTCCTAACCTAGTGAGTCCCCCAGCAGCTTTGCTGGATTTCTGGAGTTTGTTTTTTTCCATCCTGCCAAGAGTGAGACTTTTTTTTCCCACTCTTGGACATGTATGTGTGTAATTCCTTTGAAATGTCAATGTGTTCTATGGGCTATGGGGTCTTTTACTCCATAGGGTCTCATATGTTTTTCTATGTGTGTTACACCGCACCCTACGTGCCGTAACACAGGGGCGCCCTAGCGGGTCCCCCACCATAGACTCCATACCCGGGGACTGACTACTGTCTCCCCGGGCATGTAAAGTCACCATTGGCTTTACTAGACCTAAATTTACTAACAGAACTAGTACCAACCATCTTTTTGTGGACGTACTAGTAGGGGTAATTAGATTACTCCTAGATCTGTTACTCGAGGGGGCACTGTCCCATCCCCCCTCGTCGAGTTTTGGCTGGTGGCAGTGGAAACTACTTGTTATGTTCGACCCCGAACATAACCCTATGGGATTCGTACCATTGTTGGAGATTGGCTCTTTTTCTCGTTAATCTCTAACGTACCACCGATCTACTTATCTTAAATAAGTTTATCGAGTGGTATTTTCTGCCAGAACTCGGTTTGTAAAATGGCGTCTGTGTTCGTCTCTGTGACTCCTAAACCAAAGGTCGAGCCCTTTGTTCCACTTTTGGCGGGCTCTGTACAGAGACCCTCCAAAGTGGTGCCATTCTGTCTGGGTTACCACAGGGGTGTGGGAGGGGGTTTAGGCACCCTGGACCGAGTTGCCTTGCCAACTCCGGTCGCACTCTGGAGTGATTGGCCCAGGTGGTGAGCCTTCCCGCTCACCACTTAGCATGTGTTGATTGACAGCTAGGCTGAATGAATGGGGGTTTTCTGCATAAAAGCAGGGCTTTTGGGACTGGATCTTCAGAAGTCGCCACAGGACCTAAGAATCCGACGAGGGTAACGCTGAGCCGACCTGCAACGACGACACCTCCGGTGGAGCTCTGCTGAGCCGACTCACCACTTCCCGACGACAGAGGAGATCTCCCTGCCGGAGAGTCTCTTCCCCTGACTGGTGGGAACAACCAGTCACCTTTGCTTTTTATTCGCCTCAGGACGCAGTGGTTGAATTGCCCGTGCAGAGCACCTCGGCAACCGGATAGCCACTACCCCTGTACCGCAACCAAAAGGTGGTGCCTTGTGACGGAGCACTCCGCAGCTGGTCTCTTCCCTGGTGGTGCACCGGACTTCACTTTCCTTCGACGACGAGATCATCTCTACTCTTGGCCAAGACCCGACGTGCATCCACCACCAGGAACAACTGCCCCCGCCGGAGCTGCCATCCACAACAAGGTACCGTGTCCGCCTGGCTTCCCTTTCGTTCGGTTCGAGTGAGGTGTCTTAATCCTCTCCGTTCCGCTGGGTCGCCTCCAAGCTTTGCTCATTCTTTGTTCTGAACTGGTTCAATCTGCCGATAACAATTTGCTATAAAGACTTGAATGCATCTCCACTAGAGACTTTTCGGGACATCGCGCCCTGCCTCTCTCCGAGTGGGCCTGGCCTCTGAACTTTATGATCTATTGTGATTCTAGCCTTCCTGCCTTGCATTTTATCCGCGTAGGATTGAACTGTGTTGATTTCATAACCTGCCTATCTTTTTCTCTCCCTTCCTAACTAATATTCGAGTGTCATCTAGGTTGAGGTATACACCTCTGTCTGAAAATAAGTGGTACCAGTAGAACCTAGAGTTGTCGATATTTTGCTAGGGGGATTGATCGTTTTCTACTTCGTAGAGTAATTGTGTTTGATTTGTTTGCCGTGATTTGCTTTAGTGTTTTCCCTAGATGTTGTGTTATAAATAAATACCTTGATATCCTTACACTAAGCCTCATTGCGTGTTTGCTTGTCTTGCTGTGAAGAATTGCCCTATTTTGTATACTCCACATACTGCTCAACTTTTCTTGAGAGAAGTCTGACTGCTCAGCCACAGCTACCAAGTGAATCTGTGTGGTGCAGACTGCTACCAAGTGGGTTCACCGCCAACGCCTGTAGTCCTAAATCTTTTGCAGTGGTCCCCGAGGGAACTGCACAGGTTTCCGCCTAACACTGCCCAACGTGACACCCACTGGAAGCATGTTGCGGAACATGTCAGTGCATTCGGCCATGAGGTGTGCATGGCGCAGGAGTGCAAAAAGCGCTGGAATGACATCAAGCGCAGCACTAAGGCTAAGCGTGCCTCAAATTACAACTTGACTCTGGTGACTGGCGGTGGGCCTGCACCAGAGGAGGAAGAACTCACTCCGCATGAGGCTCTCGTTGCAGAGTTCATACCACCTGAATTGGTCGAAGGAGTGGGAGAGATGCTGGACTTTGATGCCCAGTCCAGTGAGTGTTGATGCGTGTTTGTTGAGGACGTGTGTGTTTCACTTGTGGGATGTGTTGTGCATGATTGCTGCTACATGTGACGTGTACATGGTTCTGATGTGTAAGTAATGCAATGCTACCGTCATGCATGTCTCCTCTGCCTGCATGCAGGACTCCATGTGGGCATGCTCCCTTGCCCCTCCTCTGCCACTCTGCACCCCAGTTCCACCTTTGCACTGGTCTGCTTCAATCTTGCCAATGTGTAGTTTCTTGTTCATGTGTCCTGTGTACATGCTAACTTCCAGCGTAGAAACTGCCAGACATATGCCGTGTGGTACAGCCTTAGTACTCGATGCAGGGTATCCCACTTGTACTGTGCATGGGCCAGATGTCCCGCAGGGACATGAGTGCCCATTCATGCTCCATGTGCATTGCACGCATGCCCCTATGTGTCCTTGACTGGATGATCACTGTAATATGAGTCCTTGGTTACATACATTGCCTGCCATCTCATCAGCCTCCCCATGTTAACTGTGGCTAAATCCTGTGTTGCACACATGTTTAGGCTCTGACAATCTGTGTGGCTCACAGGCCTCAGCCTGTTCAATGGCCAATGACTCTGTCCAACTCTTGTTGTGTCTTCTTCACACGTGGGCGGCCTCTGGAGTTTTCATCATGTGTCCTGCCCACTGTCCCAGCATCATTTGCAGTGTTGTAATTTGAATCACATTAAGCTGTTGATGCCAGTAAACACTGCCTGTCAATACACAGGTGTATGGTCAGCCTTTTGATACCATGCTAGGCATCCCTGCTTTGGTATTGGGGTGGATGGGTGCTTGGCTTCTAGACATGGTACACATTGAATGCACAATGCACGTGATGTCTGAATTTGACATTGCACTGCCTTCACATTTCCTGGCACACACCATGGAGTGCTTGTACATGTAGGTAGTGAGTGGCGTACACATTTTTGCACTGCATTGACCCACTTCCATGGAAACTGCCACCTTTCAATTGGTCTGATCACAGAAGCTATTCAAAGTAGACTCAGCATGCATGCCAGGTCATATGTTGTGTGTCACATGTCTGCCGGATGCATTTGCTGTCGGTGTGTGTGTGTGTCGTGTGCTTCTGACATGTGTAGTGACCTTTTTCTCTCTATTTTTCAGGTGATGACGCAATGGAGGCGGAGGATGGTGTTGTCATGCCAGACACAGGGTTGGTGACACCACATCAACCCAGCACTAGTGGGGGTCGTGGGGTGGTAGGCCACGAAAACCCCCAAGTGCTGCAGTCCATCTTGTCTCTGGCTGCCTATGAGTCCAGCCTTGATGACGACTCTGACGTCCATGTTGAGTTGGATGAGCATCAAGTCCATGTGTCAGGGGTGAGTGATTCTGATGTGGACACTCCTCTGTCTGCGACACCTGCACTGAGGGATCAGACAGTCTTGGTTCCTCCGCCTGTGGTGGATCGGGACGCAGGGTCACCCTCCACACCAGTCACTGATGTGCCTGGGACATCACGTCGACGGGGCCATGTAGTCGTGCAGCCGCAGGCTGTGCCAACACAGCGAGGACCCCCGGTCCTTGGGTCCCGCAGGGGTCAAGCCCGGGAACGCGGTCGCCGCACGCAACCGCTGTATACTGAGTGGGAGCAAGACATGACTGCCAATTCCGAACGGCAGGGGGCAGCAATGGAGAACATCGATGAGAGCATTGAGCGTGTGGCCCGATCTGTGCTCCCCCCTGCTAGGCAGGTGCTTCTCCAGCAGCAGGCGGCACGGTCCACGGCCCGCTTGCTCAGGCTGGGCATGGCGGCCTCAGACAGGGCACGCCAGGCTATAATGTCGTCTCTGTGTCAAGCAATTGCTGCTCAGGCAGAGGCGCACATGGATGCCCTGTGGGAGGAGTATGCTTCCCTCAGATCAACTCTGGGTGTCCTTATGATGTCCCAGAGGCAGCAGGCAGAGGAGAGGTTTGCACAGCTTGAACGTACCATCTCGGCTGAGCTACAGGCTTGCCGGGAGGTGCAGCGGTTGTCCAGCCAGGCCTTGCAGGAGGAACTCAGTGTTACACGTGCTACCTTGCAAGAGGAAGCACGTGTATCACGTGAGGTTCTGCATGCAGACCTATGTTACATCGCCACACAGAACCAGGCTCACCCGTCCGGCAGACTTGCTGCGGCTAGGCGTGGCCAGGCTACTGTGCCACGTCCTCCTTTCCAGGATGAGCCAGACTCGGACGACCATCTATCTCCCACATAGGTTGGGCTGTGCAGGCGTTGAGCCCATGGAGGTTTTTTTTGGCTCAGCATCATCGCATGTGGATGCTGAGCAGCACCATGTACCTCCCCCGTCCTGGGTGCCTCCCCTCCCCCCGGTTCGTATGTGGCCATTTTTGATTTTTCTTTTAGTTTAGTTAGTTAAGTTTCTGTTTGATAGTTTAAATAGGTAATGTAGGTTTTCCATTGTTAGTGTAATTAGTTAATAGTTGATTTAGTTTAAAATTGCTAGTCTATTGTGCTTTCATGTGACGGTGCGGTGCTTTGTGGCTTTTGAAGGCATCCACTGTCTGTTCCAGCTGGGCCCTTCATGGTTGTCTTGTGTATGTGTTTGCTGCTTGGGGTCCTTGACTCACATATGCCACTCCTGCCTCCCTTATCCATGGGCTCGCAAGGATGGTTCGGTGTTACAGAATATTACACAAGGGCTTTGGACTGTCATATCTGTGGCATGTCTGGTGCTGTGTGACTTGTGTTGACACCCCTAGTGGGGATGATTTAGGTGTCATTGCCCACTGTTCAGCTTTTGCTAGATGGGGTGTGTCATGATTAATGTCTACATTGATTGCTATGCATTGTGTAGTATGTTTCATGTCTTTCCTGTACACGTGCTTGTTGCAATTCATGCTGTAGATAGTGTTCCACACTTTGGATGTGAAAGACAAACTGATGGTGTGATTTGTGATGTGACTCTCTGACATGGTCAATTAATGAGATGCCTGATGAGACACACACAGATGACTTTGAAGCATTAATCATGTGTTTCATGCCCTTTCTGCAGGGGGATGAGCCTCCAGAGCACCTTTGCCAGCAGACATGGCCCATTGGACGACAGAATACTGGACCCGTTTGTTGGTGCCCACATGCACATGTGTGCACAAGCAGAGGCACAGTGATTGCAGACCCACATCCTAGAACTGCTGACATGTTCCAAGGAACTCCAGGCAAGGTGAGCATCACAGGGGGGCCACGACACAGCAAAGCTTGCACCAGGCGAGTTGCACATGCAGGCTTAGTCACAGCACTGAGGGTGAGCTTAGACGAATATTGGTGTTGAAGCACACAATGCAGCTCAGATGTGTTTGTGGACTGATGGCTGTTGATAGTAGGGTTGTCCGGGAAACATGCAGGGGCAGTGGCACATACCCTCCGGTACACCAAGGTCCATTGAGGCACTTGTATCAACCATGTAGCCTTCCGAGACATGGAAAGGGGCAGCTCACAGGGACATACAGCAAGGGACATACTCGGGTGCAGTGCATGTCTTTTCCATGTACTTTATGATAAATGCAATGCCAACTTTGTTTCGGTCATGGTGGTACGCAACTTGCTCTGTAGTCATGGCTTGCTATATGGGTCTGTCGGCTTACCCAGGGAACATTGCATGTTGTGTGAATTGTGACACATTGGTGTTCCATTTGCCACGCACCCACCAGCGGCTGACTTACTGCATTGACTGTGTATGACCCGTCACAGGGGTGATGTTATATATGGGTACGAAGCATCGACCCCAGATTGTCTGTTTGTAGAGTAGTTTGTTGCTATGGGGCATGTTTGGTGTTGTGTGTTTGTGTAATTGGCACGTACAGGTTGTTGACTGTTGCTCTCTTTGCAGCATTGCAGTGCTCCTGTAACCGGACCTGAGAGTGCGCAGGCAGGAGGCCAGCACTCAAAACCAGAGCTAAGTGTCTTGTTGTTTTTCTTTCGAACTGCTCAGCATAGGCTTGCTGGGGAGTGTACGGATGCATGGATGTATGTGTGGTTCAATTTGGTATGTTTTTTCTCCCTAATCACCTGTGATCCTATGCAATTTTGAAACCTGTACCCTCTACCCGGTGTTCCTGCTTCCCGTACCTATCCAAGCAACGTTCCCTGACCCTCTTTCCCCGCTGGGGTTGCGGATGCCTGTGTAAGCCCCGAACTTGCAGGCGCCAAAACCCTAGAGGGGGTGGTTGGTTCGTACCACTCCTGAGCCTGGACTACAGAAGGCCATGACAATGATGTCCAAGTTTGTTTGGATTGTGTATGTGTTCATGCAGGTTGTACATTTTCGTGCATTCCCTAGTTTCATGTGTCATTCCTCTTCCCCTCTCCTGCCACTCATTCCAGTCATCCAGTGTGTCAACACCTGTCCCGACTGCATATCCCTGAACCTCCTTCCCCACCAAGGTCTCAGGGGCCTGTGTGAGTTTGACCTTGCATGCTCCCGAGACATGGTGGGGGTGGTTGTTTCGTGACACTCCCGCGCCTGTACAGGGGACCTGTCACAGTACACATCCATTCATGGTGCATCATCCTATGTCATGTACCACACATGTCTCACATCCTGTCGTGACATTGTTTTGCTGTGCTACCTTGGTTGTTGCATCATTGTGGTAGTACTTGGACTTTGTGAGGTACTGCTATGTCAAGTCATCTACTGGAGGGTGTTCGGGTTCGTTTTTATGCCTTGGATTTTGTGATTTTGGAAATGAGTGTGGATTCTGAGGGTTCAGGCATCTTTTTACACACAACGTGGGAGATGGTGACGAAGGGTAAAGGTGATCCTGTGGCCAGGTGGAATTGAGGGTTGGAGGCTCCATGACCCAGGTACAGTTGTTCAGTGGGTCATGGTCATTTGTGACGGAGGGGGGGGAGGTTGTTGTTGATAGTTGCCTTGCCCTGCAGTATGATGGGAACTCTGACATAGTAATGGTGGTATCCTATGTACATGTTGTGTTCTGCTGATCAATGCCTGTTCATGTGTTGTGTTTTCCTTTCAGGTGTGAGGGGATAGTTGTGGTTTGACATGCTGGGGTGTACACATGGTGAATGTTCACATGTGATGTGTAGGGAACACTGATGGTCACTTGAGTGCACATGCATATGTGGAGTGCATGTCCTTGCAGAACCGCACACTTGCACTCTGATGCACTACATGTACTCCCACCCTTGCATATCCACGTGTACACTGTTTGCCTTCTGGTGCCCACTGTGTCCCTGCAGCACATGTTCTGTGAGCGATTATGGATCCAGTACATGCCTAATTTGATGTTTGATGTGGTCTGTCACTTAGATGTGATGCTTAGGGTGTGCATCACACACAATGGCTGTTCACTGTGCTGTGTGCTGAGCAGTGTGATGCAGGAGTAGGACACTGCACACATGAGCTGCAGTGTTGATTTTGCAATGCATAATGTGCATGTAGACAGGCATTCATTGTTATGTTACGTCTATGACTGTTGTAATGCATTTGGAAATTACTTATTTTGGGTGGGAGATTTTGTTGGTCTGTCATTTTATCTGATTCCGGGTCAGGCATCATTGTCCGATGCCACTGTACATTTATGACATGGCAATGTGTACCTTATTGTTACTGTGTTGGTGTATGGGTATTGCTTGCCATGTCATGTAGATGTTTGGGAGGGTTTGAGTGACATGAGAGTGATGGCCATGGCCTGTTTTGCAGGTGTGTGTGATGCACACCTTGCATGTCAGGGTCATCCGCTTCTCAGAGCAACTAGCTGGGGGTAGATTTCTCTCTGTGGCAGGGCCCTCCCCCTGGAACAGACTTCCTGACTGACTTGAACTTGAGGGGAACCATCTCCAGTTCTGGAAGCACCTCAGGACCTTCCTCTTTGCTTCTGCTTACTCTCTGCCTCTCCCTTCAGAATTATTCACTGGAACAGCACAGGAGCTGCAACTGGGCCACTCTCACTGACCTCGGTCCCTGGCCCAGCCACTCTCCACTTGCACTGCCTCCCTGACAACCCCTGTACTGCAGTACTGTCTCTCTATCCCTACAGCCCTCCCTTCCCAGCACTTGTCTGCACTTACCTTTGCAGTTGCCACCAGCCGACCTATGTATTATTTTTTTGGGCTATTTCCCCTGTACTGGACTCCCACCCTTCCCCTTGCACCTTTCCCTTCCCCCTACCCCTGCACTTGCAAGATCTCAATGAAACCTGGCCTAGTAGTACCGTTGTCTGTCTTCCCTTGTTCCCCCCTCCCTGCCTCATTGCGCCTTGAAATACTTGTGTATGGGCCATATCATGTCATATGTCATATGTGTGCCTTTTGGTCACACAGGATAGCTTGTGTTTAAGTAGCTAGGGATGCAGATGATGTGGCACTTCCATGGCAACTATCTCAGGGTGGTGGGGTTGTGACAGTTGACTGTCTCTTTGTCATCATCGATTGTCACCTGGTATGTGCCAGGCCAGTGTGCACTCCGCAGGGGTGGGAGTTTAGGTGAAAAATGTGGCCACAAGCTGGGTCCAGGCTTCCTCGCCACGTGCCCTGTACCCTCCCATGGGCAGCGCCTGTGCCTGTGGTTGGGGATGTGGGGGCACCACCATGTCCACCGGGACGCCCTGCTGTGTTGCAACATTGTGCAGGACACATGCTGCCACAATGATCCTGCACACTACTGGTGGTGCATAGAGTAGTTGCCCACCAGAGCGGTCAAGGGAGCGGAAACGTGACTTGAGCACTCCGAATGTGCGCTCCACTATGCCCTTGGTTGCGATATGGGCGGCGTTGTATCTTACCTGGGGTGGTGTGGTGGGGTTCCGGATTGGCGTCATCATGTGGTTGCTCAGAGGGTAGGCACTGTCCCCTGGGGAGGTGATAATAGTTGAGATTATTAGGGTTTGGATATTTGTCTGTGTGTGACTTGCATGCATGTGCAAGGGCATTTGTACTGACCTAGGAGCCATGTGTCACCATGCTGCCCAGCTTCCAGGCCCCGGCTCAGGGCGGACATTCTGTATATGAAACTGTCATGGGTGGAGCCAGGGTAGTTTGCATAGACAGAGGTGATGATTCCCTTTGCATGACATGCCACCTGTACATTGATGGAATGCCAGTGCTTGCGGTTTCGGTAGATGTGCTCAGTGGCCCTAGGGACGTAGGGCCACATGGGTGCAATCTATGGCACCGAGCACTTTGGGGAAGTGTGCCACCCTGAAAAAGTCCAGGACAACGGCCTGCCTTTCTGCGGGTGTTCTGGGCATGTATATGTGCCTGCGGACTGAGGGGCGTGCTGTCATGATTGCCAGTACCTGGTGTAGGCAGCGTGACTGCGTGGCCTGTGAGACCCCCCCCACTATGGCAGTGGTCCGCTGAAATGACCCAGTGGCCAAAAAATGCAGGACATTGAGCAGCTTCTCCAAGGGGCTCAATGCTTGGGAGCAAAGGGTGAGGGATGTGAGGTCATCTTCCCACTCCCTGACCAGGTCTAGGATGATATGGGGTGGAAACCTATACCTGCCGTAGACCTGGTCGTCAGGCATCCTAAAAAGGCTTGTCCGTGGTGCAAAAATGCGTGCCCTGGCTATTCTCCCCCTCCTGCGGTGTCCCACGATCAGTGCAGCGACAAATGGGGCATTCATCGTAGCTGTATATACGCGTTTGTTGTTTGCGCGCACTTTTATGCTGTGCACGGGGGCGCCTCCGCCTGCCTTTGTGTGGGCGGACGCGTTGACGCCTGTGCACGTCTTTTGCCGTGCGCGGGTTTCCCGTATTCGGATATGTGGTAAGACTGTACGTCCGAGTGTCATCTCGTGTGATCGGAGGGGAGTGAGCGTACACGCGATTGGCCTGGGTACGTGTGTTTCGGGGTGTGTGGGAAGTTCCACACGCGATTAGCCTGGGTACGTGTGTTCCGGGGTGCCGGGAACTTTCACACGCGATTGGTGGAAATCCACGTGTGTTCTGTCATCACGTGCAATGAGGGAAACACCTGTGCGCGTCACGTCACTTACGCGCATGGGGCCTTTCCTCGTATTACACGGGGACGTGCAGTTTTCCACGCGCGCTTACGCGCATGGGCCCTTTCCTCGTATTGCACGCGGACATGCAGTTTTCCACGCGCGCTTACGCGCATGGGCCCTTTCCTTGTATTACACGCGGATGTGTTGTTTTTCACGCGCGCTGAAATGCCCATGCACGTCTGTACGCGTCACGTCACAGGGGTGCTTGCGCTTGAGGGGCCTTCTGTCCAATGAAAATGCATATGCGTGCAGACGCGCTTACGCGCTAAGGGCCTTTCCTTGAATTACACGCTGACGTGCAGATTTTTCACGTGCCAAATCACTCTGTATCAAGCTGGCCACGCGTAAGCACACGGAAGACCACGCTCCTGCCCAGAAGGCCGAACTACTGCCTCCCAGAGCCCCGAGCACGCTCCCACCTGCCATCTGCTGCTGCCTGACTGCCTGCTGCCCACGTGCCCTGCCATTTGCTGCCTGCACATCAGCCAGGGGTGCTGTTGCTGTGACCACCCCTGCTCAAACCGAAGACCCCCGACTGGGATTCCATCGATCCACAGCCCAGCCCCAGGACCCAGTTGCCCACCCACTCCTGCCTCTGGGGTTGTCATGTCGGGGCAAACACCATCTGAGACCACTGACAACCCCCGGCCAGAGAGGCAGAGGGGCACCAGCTTCAGTGCCACCGAAGTTGGTGTCCTGGTGGAGCAAGTCCTGGGGCAGTATGATGCCCTCTTCGGAAGTTCCCGCGCCGACAAGGAAGGACGGACTCGGATCTGGACTGACATCGTGACTGCCATCAACGCGGCGGGGGTGGCAGTCCACAACTTAAAACATGTCAAGAAGCGCTGGGAGGACTTCAGGTCCAGGACCCTGAACAAGGCCCGGCACCTCTTGAAGGCAGCGGATGCCAAGGGGCGCCGGGGCCACTTGTCGGAAGAACAGATGAGGGTCCTGGAATGCATATCCCCAGCGCTCCACGTCCAGGTCCTTGAGAGGCAGACCCGTCTGGAGTCGAGCGGTGAGTGTACATGCATCCTGATTGTGAGCAGTGCGTGTGGTGATTATTCAGTAGTGTGCAGGTTGCACATCTGTTTGTATGGGGTCGAGTATGGGTGGGGGTGTACAGGGCCGTGGGGCTAACACATGCGAGGGCTGGTATGTGTGAGACATGGATGGTGCTTGTGTGTGTAGGCTTGCATGCCAACTGCAGTTGTGTGGGCACACATGTTTGGATGAATGTGTATGTAAGTAGACATGTCCGTGATGTCACGCATGTATGTTGTTTCGGCTGCATGTATCAGCACTGTGTACATGTGCATGTGTGTGTATTTGACAAGGGTGCAACAGTGATGCAACATGGATGCATGTGACAGCGGTATGTGGAAGCCTGATTGGCAGATGTGACATGGATGCCCGTCTGAACACTGCGACACTTGGCAGAGGTGTACACATGCATGCAAGTGTGGTGGTGTGTGTACATGTGTGGTGCACTTCCTGTGTTGCATGTGATGTCTGGCTCACCTTTGGCTGCTCATGCTGTTGTATGTGTATGGATGGTGCTGGCAATTGCGATATGGCTGTGGTATGGCTCATGTGTGCGAGTTGAAATGACATGTGTGTTGGGGATTGTGATGACATGTCTGAGGTTTGCCAATGCCACTCATGTACAACTGTCATGTGTGTATGTGTCCATTGTACAGTGCCCTGATGCCTGGGTTTTGTTTCTCCCTGTCTGCAGCGTCAACTGATGAAGAGGGCGGAGAAGGAGCTGTGGAGCACAGCGGCGGGGATCCCACCGCCAGCCGGAGACGCAAGGCCCAGCTCCCCTCCCATGTTGTCATCTCGTCGGGGAGTGAGGAGTCCGGTGCCGCGTCCCAGGCCGCAGCTGCCGGGGGGAGGTCCAAGAGGCGGAGGTTGGAGTTGGACTCCTCGGCAGCAGAAGGGGCAGCTGGGACCCCACAGGGCCCAACAGGGGAAGATGGCACGGAGTCATCCAGGTTGGTGGGGGGTTTGGTGGAGGAGGAGGCCGTGCAAGCAACAGAGACGGGGTCTGGAGGTGGGGATCCCACTGGTGCTAGTGGTGCAGTGCAGGACCAGGGACAGGAGGCAGCACAGGCCGCCGCGGAGATGCCTGTGTGCAATCCTGTCCTTGATCCTGTCCCTGCATCATCTTGCACCAGCAGGGATGCCTACGTCCAGACCCGTTTTCAGGCAGGGGATGAGCTCACGTCAACTGGCCTTCCTCTGCCTGCGGACGTGGCTATCCGGGTCCGGGTTGAGCCTGTCCTGACTGGTGTGGCGTTGCGTCAACGGGCCATGCGAGGTGACCTGCAGTCTTTTCATGAGGAGACTGCACGTCATCTCGAATGGCTAGTTGACCACGTCAGCCTGCTGGGACAGGTCACCCAGGCCGGATTCCTCCGTCTGATGGGGCTTGCTATGACCCCCTCCTCAACTGGACCCCCTACGCGCCAGTCGTCCTCCGTGCCATCTTCCCACCCATCAGTCACCTGGGTGCCCTGTGGAGATGCCTCTGACGGTGCGGCCAGTCTGGTGGAGGAGACATCCCTGCCACAGTCGGGAGTCGGACGTCCAGCAGGGGTGGCCACAGCTACGACTGCACCCCAGCCGGCGATCGATGTGCAGGCAGCAGGAGGCAGTGCACGGGCAGAGGCACAGCAGCAGCAGCAGCGTGGTGGGAGCCATGAAGGCTCGGGGCCTTCAACATCGGAGGGGCAGGCATCGGCCGGAGGGCACGAGGACCCAGGACAGAGAATGCCTTCCGTGTGGCAGCGGTTGGGCCACGCCATAGATGCGGAGCGGCAGCGGGCGGAAGAGGCACGGCTCACAATGGTCAGGGCGGAGAACTCCATGCGGAGGGCCCTGAGGCGGGCCGAGTGCCTCGAGGCAATCCGCAGGGGTTTGGAGGTGGACACGTCGACGGCCCTGCGGACCCTCGGGGCCATGTAGGAGGACCGCCTCCGGGACATTGAGGAGGAGTTCGATGATGCCCTGGCCCGGGACATCCACAAGTGAGCCGTGAAACTAGCCCGCTGCCCTTGTACATAGTTATGTAGGTAGTGTTACGTTTCATTTTTGTTTTGATTTTATTTGGACCTTTCGGACATTGGCCACATTTTTGTATATAGTTAATTTTATTAGTTAGTGTAGTTAGATAGGTTTCCTTTCTTTTGTTGGGATAATGGACCCTGGCTTCTTCCCATGTACATAGTTCAGTGTTGGATTGTATTTATTTTTTCACATTTTAACCATGGAGCAATGGCTTTCTTTTTTATTTCCCATTGGATTTTGTTTTGTGGACATTGACTTTGGACGACATTACTTTGGAATTTTATTTTTGGTTTTGCTTTTTTTCCTGAACATGCTTCTTTTAATTTTTGTACATTCACATTTCTGTTTCTTCATTTTTGATTCTATTTATGTTTCCTTTAATACATATTTTTTTTGGTGAACTTCAATGTGTGGTATCTCATTGGTTTCATGCATTTCATGTTATGTGTTTTGAGATTCACTGACATCCATTGGGTGTATGTGAGGGAAATGTGTTTGTTTCGGAACTTGCAATTGGTGTTCTGTGATGTAATTGCAAATTATGAGTGGGTGGATGCAATACTCGGGTGGGTGTTTTGCATTTGGAGGCTGACCATAGGCACCAGGGATCTAGATTGTAATGACATGTTGGCTGGGGAACATGAGTTGCACATGGGTGTGGGCCTGCTGGCAGGTGCCCCACAGTGCTGGGGATTGGGGGTGGTGGGGAACATGAGTTGGACATGGGTGGGGGCCTGCTGGCAGGTGGCTCACAGTGCTGGGGGTGGGGGTGGTGGGAGACATGGGTGGGGGCCTGGTGGAGGCTGCCCCTGCACTGCTGGGGGGTGGGGGTGCTGGGAGACATGGGTGGGGGCCTGGTGGAGGCTGCCGCTGGTGGCTGGGTGGTGGGGGTGCTGGGAGACATGGGTGGGGGCCTGGTGGAGGCTGCCCCTGGTGGCTGGGGGTGGGGGTGCTGGGAGACATGGGTGGGGGCCTAGTGGTGGGTGTCCCTGGTGGCTGGGGGTGAGGGTGCTGGGAGACATGGGTGGGGGCCTGGTGGAGGCTGCCCCTGGTGGCTGGGGGGTGGGGGTGCTGGGAGACATGGGTGGGGGCCTGCTGGAGGCTGCCCACAGTGCTGGGGGGTGGGGGTGGTGTGAGACATGGGTGGGGGCCTGGTGGAGGCTGCCCCTGCACTGCTGGGGGGTGGGGGTGCTGGGAGACATGGGTGGGGGCCTGGTGGAGGCTGCCCCTGCACTGCTGGGGGGTGGGGGTGCTGGGAGACATGGGTGGGGGCCTGGTGAAGGCTGCCCCTGCACTGCTTGGGGGTGGGGGTGGTGGGAGACATGGGTGTGGGCCTGGTGGAGGCTTCCCCTGGTGGCCGGGGGGTGGGGGTGGTGTGAGACATGGGTGGGGGCCTGGTGGAGGCTGCCCCTGCACTTCTGGGGGGGTGGGGGTGCTGGGAGACATGGGTGGGGGCCTGCTGGCAGGTGCCCCTGCACTTCTGGGGGGTGGGGGTGCTGGGAGACATTGGTGGGGGCCTGCTGGAGGCTGCCCCTGCACTGCTGGGGGGTGGGGGTGGTGGGAGACATGGGTGGGGGCCTGGTGGAGGCTTCCCCTGGTGGCTGGGGGGTGGGGGTGCTGGGAGACATGGGTGGGGGCCTGGTGGAGGCTGCCCCTGCACTGCTGGGGGGTGGGGGTGCTGGGAGACATGGGTGGGGGCCTGGTGAAGGCTGCCCCTGCACTGCTTGGGGGTGGGGGTGGTGGGAGACATGGGTGTGGGCCTGGTGGAGGCTTCCCCTGGTGGCCGGGGGGTGGGGGTGGTGTGAGACATGGGTGGGGGCCTGGTGGAGGCTGCCCCTGCACTTCTGGGGGGGTGGGGGTGCTGGGAGACATGGGTGGGGGCCTGCTGGCAGGTGCCCCTGCACTTCTGGGGGGTGGGGGTGCTGGGAGACATTGGTGGGGGCCTGCTGGAGGCTGCCCCTGCACTGCTGGGGGGTGGGGGTGGTGGGAGACATGGGTGGGGGCCTGGTGGAGGCTGCCCCTGGTGGCTGGGGGGTGGGGGTGCTGGGAGACAAAGGTGGGGGCCTGCTGGAGGCTGCCCCTGCACGGCTGGGGGGTGGGGGTGGTGGGAGACATGGGTGGGGGCCTGGTGGAGGCTGCCCCTGGTGGCTGGGCGGTGGGGGTGCTGGGAGACAAGGGTGGGGGCCTGGTGGAGGCTGCCCCTGGTGGCTGGGGTGTGGGGGTGCTGGGAGACATGGGTGGGGGCCTGGTGGTGGGCACCCCTGGTGGCTGGGGGGTGGGGGTGCTGGGAGACATGGGTGGGGGCCTGGTGGAGGCTGCCCCTGGTGGCTGGGGGGTGGTGGTGGCAGACATGAGTGGGGGCCTGGTGCAGGCTGCCCCTGGTGGCTGGGGGGTGGGGGCGGTGGCAGACATGGGTGGGGGCCTGGTGGAGGCTGCCCCTGGTGGCTGGGGGGTGGGTGTGGTGGGAGACATGGTTGGGGGCCTGGTGGAGGCTGCCCCTGCACTGCTGGGGGTGGGGGTGCTGGGAGACATGGGTGGGGGCCTGGTGGAGGCTGCCCCTGGTGGCTGGGTGGTGGGGGTGCTGGGAGACATGGGTGGGGGCCTGCTGGAGGCTGCCCACAGTGCTGGGGGGAGGGGGTGGTTGGAGACATGGGTGGGGGCCTGGTGGAGGCTGCCCGTGCACTGCTGGGGGGTGGGGGTGCTGGGAGACATGGGTGGGGGCCTGGTGGAGGCTTCCCCTGGTGGCTGGGGGGTGGGGGTGCTGGGAGACATGGGTGGGGGCCTGCTGGCAGGTGGCCCACAGTGCTGGGGGGTGGGGGCGGTGGGAGACATGGGTGGGGGCCTGCTGGCAGGTGGCCCACAGTGCTGGGGGGTGGGGGTGGTGGGAGACATGGGTGGGGGCCTGGTGGAGGCTTCCCCTGGTGGCTGGGGGGGTGGGGGTGGTGTGAGACATGGGTGGGGGCCTGGTGGAAGCTGCCCCTGCACTTCTGGGGGGTGGGGGTGCTGGGAGACATTGGTGGGGCCTGCTGGCAGGTGCCCCACAGTGCTGGGGGGTGGGGGTGCCGGGAGACATGGGTGGGGGCCTGGTGGAGGCTGCCCCTGGTGGCTGGGGGGTAGGGGGGGTGGTAGACATGGGTGGGGGCCTGGTGGAGGCTGCCCCTGCACTGCTGGGGGGTGGGGGTGGTGGGAGACATGGGTGGGGGCCTGGTGGAGGCTGCCCCTGGTGGCTGGGGGGTGGGGGTGGTGGGAGACATGGGTGGTGGCCTGGTGGAGGCTGCCCCTGGTGGCTGGGGGGTGGGGGTGCTGGGAGACATGGGTGGGGGCCTGGTGGAGGCTGCCCCTGCACTGCTGGGGGGTGGTGGTGCTGGGAGACATGGGTGGGGGCCTGGTGGAGGCTGCCCCTGGTGGCTGGGGGGTGGGTGGGGTGGGAGACATGGGTGGGGGCCTGGTGGTGGGTGCCCCTGGTGAGGGGGGTGCAGGGGGACATGCGTTTTTTTGGGCAGTAGTGCAAGTTGACATGTGGGTTGGCTGGGGGGCATGGCCATGGTGGATGGGGTGCCTGCAGGACATGTGCAGGGTAGGCCCCTGTGGTGTGAGCCACCTGCAGGGGCCGTGGAGGGTGTAGAGGGAACACCTGGGAGGACCCACACGTGCAATTCACGTGTGCTGCTCCCCGCGCATCCCTGTAATACACGTACCCTGATGAGATCGCGTGTGTAACTTCCCGCGCACCCCCGAAATACACGTACCCCGCTCAATCGCGTGTGTAACTTCCCGCGCACCCCCGAAATACACGTACCCTGATGTGATCGCGTATGTAACTTCCCGCGCACCCCCGAAATACACGTACCCCGCTCAATCGCGTGTGTAACTTCCCGCGCACCCCCGAAATACACGTACCCCGCTCAATCGCATGTGTAACTTCCCGCGCACCCCCCAAATACACGTACCCCGCTCATTCGCATGTGTAACTTTCCGCGCACCCCCGAAATACACATACCCCGCTCAATCGCGTGTGTAACTTCCCACGCACCCCCGAAATACACGTACCACGCTCAATTGCGTGTGTAACTTCCGCGCACCCCCGAAATACACGTACCCCGCTCAATTGCATGTGTAACTTCCCGCGCACCCCCGAAATACACATACCCCGCTCAATCGCGTGTGTAACTTCCCGCGCACCCCCGCAATACACGTGCTCCGCTCGCACAGGCCCAATTGCTGTATGTTGCCACTTTTGTGATTCGCTGGGACTCTACCGCCTGCCTTCGTGTGGCGGATGTGTTTCAGCTTGTGCGTGTCTTTGGCTGTGCGTGGCTTTGCCCTATTCGATTCCATGAATATGTGTGGTTCGAGTGCGTGTGGGCGTTCCGTCTGCTTCCCTGCAGTAAATCCCCAGTTACGCCCTTATTTTTGCACGTTGTTCCCCATTCCGCGCGTTACGCCCCGTGTCCCGCCCACTTTCTGGTGTATGCGCCGAGGTTGTGCGCTTTCACTGTGCGCGTCGCACACGCCTTTCGGGATGTTGCAGTGACTTGTGCACCATGCACGGGTTTGGCGCACATCCCGAGGTGAACACGCGCAGGGACTTCCATGAATCACGTGCGCCTGTTTTTTTCCACTTGCGCCTTCTTGCGCGAAGATTTTCGGCGCACGTTTGTTCCATGAATCGGCCCCTTAATGTTTTGAAGCTTGAGACCTTGAAAGCCAAGAAGAAAATACCTCTGGCGTTTATTGATTTGCGTGGTGCATTTGATAGTGTCAACCGCAAATTATTATGGAAGAAAATGGTTGCCTGGAAATGCCCATCAGACTTGATTGCCCCAATAAAAGCATTGCATACTGACACCTCGATTAGAATTTGCCTGAACCAACAGGGCGAGTTATCAAAGAGTGTATTTACCAACAAAGGCATAAAACAAGGATGCCCATTGGCGGCTGATCTATTTAAATTGTTCATTTCCGATCTGCCTAATCATCTAGAGTCTGCACGTTGTTTTGCACCAAAAATAAACAACACAGAAATTCAATGTATCATTTATGCAGATGATGTAGTCCTAATAGATTCAACAGAGATGGGCCTCCAATGGCTACTAAATAAGCTACAACAATACCTGGAAATAAATGAATTAGATTTGAATTCAGATAAAACCAAAATTATGTCAATTGGTGCCCGAACTTCGAAAAAGCAGAAACTGCATAAATGGTACTTTAATGGAATTCAACTAAGTTCAACAAATTCCATTAAATATTTGGGTATAATGTTTAATAACTAGATAAATGAAAAGCACTGGAAGGCAGAACTGGTGAACAAAATGACTCGATTCAGTATTCAGGGCCTCAGACTATATAAACTGTATGGCAAATTCAGTCTAAAACCAATTATTACCTTCTACTGTCAAAAAGTTACACCGGCAATCACATTTGGAGCTGAATCTGGATGGAATATTGAAACATTGTTTTGGCAAAAGTTGGAAGGCATTTTTTGGCGAAAAGTCCTGAAATTGCCTTCTTACATATCAATGACTCAATTAACATATGAGCTGTCATTGAACTCTCTACATTCGAACATTATGTGGAAATCCTTAATGATTTTCCGAAAAATAAAATTAAGACCAGTAGTTCCATCTTACAAATTATTCTCCGAAAAACCAGGCCAACGGCAGTCCTTATTGTTACAAGAGTGGTGTCAGCTACAATTAGATCAACTGACACATGCAGATTTATCGCTAGAAGATTTAATTGTTCGACCACAAGTCGTCAAAAAGAAGTTTGAGCTCTGGAGCTGGATACTGAACAATGACCAACGACTACTAATGCCCACGACGCTGAATTCTGGAATTGGAGCTCACAAGCTTCATGTGCAGAGTCGATATTTAATTAATTGTCCATCTCGACACCACCGCAACCAGTTTTTGCGACTACGACTGAATGTTCTGCAAACCAAAGAGATGTTAACCCGTCGTCATATTAATGAGGTGGGGGGAAATCTTTGTCGGTTCTGCAGCCATCAGATCGAGTCAATCGAACATCTTATGACTGGCTGCACTTTTCTAGTAGCCCAGCGGATGCAACATTTGGGAACATTTGCTCCAGCTACCCTGAACAATCAAGAATGGTGGCAATATGCAATCGCAGGCCATAACATCAAACTGACGTATGCCGTCGTAAACTTTATGGATTCATTTAAACTATATGAGAAATGACTAATAAGAAAGACAATATGATGCAAACAAGGCGCAAACTCTACAAAAAGCAATGCGCCTGTGTCACGAGTAACAAAAGTATGACCTGTGAATTTGATGTCTATGATTATGTCTTGAGTTGAAATGTGTAATAAAAGCACGATGGCCAGTATGTTATCATGCAGGCCTGTCGAGCTGAAACTTTCACAAAAATAATTAAAAAAAAAAAATACTTAAGAAATGTAACCCATATATGTAACACACTAACCATTAATTTAAATACAATATGTTCTAAAATGGAATAAACCAAAAGAAGATAAAGTGGCTTCCAACATAATTACCTCACAGACACTCCACAACTAACAGCAAGACCAGACGTATAGACTACTGATTACATATCTTACCAGAAATAGTAAGTGCACTTCATTTTACTCATATATTTATAAACTTTCTATATTAGAAAAAAAAAACATATTATTTTTTTGTTTTCTCACAGAAATGTGTAGTACTCTGGACTGGCAAGAGGAGCATTTCTCACGAGACGAAATGTTAGAAGATAGTCCACCTAATGGTACACACTTTACTATATAAACCAATTAATAAATATTATTTTGTATACATTCAACATATACATTTTTTTTTACAGACCCTACAAAAATTGCAACTTCCAAAGAAAAAGAAGCGGTGGATAACACTCTTGAACACATTACCCACAAAATGGACCAACTAATGTCAAATTTTACGGATTTAAAGAACTTTGTGGAAGATCACCTAAAACCACCAACAATATACCATTGTCCCACCTGTACTTGCCCCCCCTCACCATATCCCATTCATTTAATGCCAAACTCTCTCCATGGACCACAACGTGTTGATGAGATTTCCATCCCTTCTTCACCTGATCCCACTTATATTGAAAACCCTAATTCTCCTGTTTTTGTTTCCGTTTCTGCACCACCTTCTCAGTCATGAATTGTTTATATGTGTTAAATAAAGTTACTTTTTTATATTGTGTTGTAATTACTTTCACTTCTTTGTGGTAAAACCAATTTAGGTGTCCACGGACAGCGCGGTTGTTTGGAAATGTTCGTAAATAAATGAAAATGTAAGTGTCCTGAGGACACTATATCTGTCCGTAATGTTCTCATGCAAGTTGAAACTGTTCTAAGAACACTCGTGGTGTCCTGAATTGTTCATAAATAAACGAAAATGGAGGTGTGCTTGAGACTCTGGGGGTAATTCATAGAATTCAGCGCACAAGTGGCGCACGCGGCTGGCGCACAGTGTGCGCGTGCGAATCCCTGCGCCAGCCGCGTGCGCTGAAATCCATTTCCGCGCACAGCGTATTCATGGATTCCAGCCACCAAAACCAGCCGTGGCGCACAGTGGCGCAGCGACCCTGCAGCAGCGCCAGTTACGCCCCCAAGAACGCCTCCCGCGCAGGGAAAAGCCATCAACATACCCAATCCAGCGCAAAGGGCTGCGCTAACCCTGTACCAGCACAGCACAGCACTGGGGTGCGCGGGAAGTACCTCACGCGATTGGCCCCGTGCGAGCAGGGTACGCGTATTTCAGGGGTGCGCGGGAAGTTCCACACGCGAATAGCCTGGGCGCGTGTATTTCAGGAGTGCGCGGGAAGTTCCACACGCGAATAGCCTGGGCGCGTGTATTTCAGGGGTGCGCGGGAAGTTCCACATGCGAATAGCCTGGGCGCGTGTATTTCAGGGGTGCGCGGGAAGTTCCACACGCGAATAGCCTGGGCGCGTGTATTTCAGGGGTGCGCAGGAAGTTTTACACGCAATTTCAGCAGGGTACGTGTATTTCAGGGGTGCCGGGGAGTCCTACATGTGATTTGACAGTGTGGGTCCTCCCAGGTGTTCCCTGTACACCCTCCACGGCCCCTGCAGGCAGCCCACACCACAGGGGACTACCTTGCATCCCTGGTCATGTCCCGCAGGCAGCCCACCCAACATGGGCATGCCCCCCAGCAAAGGCACATGTCTCCTTGAACTAATGAACACCAACTCATGTCCCCCGCCACCCCCACCCCCCAGCACTGTGGGGCACCTGCCAGCAGGCCCCCACCCATGTCCAACTCATGTCCCCCACCACCCCCACCCCCAGCACTGTGGGGCACCTGCCAGCAGGCCCCCACCCATGTCCAACTCATGTCCACCACCACCCCCACCCCCCAGCACTGTGGGGCACCTGCCAGCAGGCCCCCACCCATGTCCAACTCACGTCCCCCACCACCCCCACCCCCCAGCATTGCGGGGCACCCTCCACCAGGCCCTCGCCCATGTCCCATCCATGCCCCCCTGCACCTGGGTCCCAACAATCCGCAATCATGTCCGTAATGGCCATCCTCCCCTGCCAAAAGGCCCAACCAACTATCACATCCACCCACATATCAAAGGCAATTACATGTTACACACCCAATGTAAATAATGCAAATGAACACATGTCTGTCACACACAATGGCTGCAAGTGAAGGTTAAAACACCCAACATGACATGCATGAAAGTAATGAGATGATACGACACATTGAAGGATGAAAATAAAAATGTATTGACAATGAACTAGAATGGAAATGAAATTAGAAAAAACACAAAGCAAAACAACAAAAATAAGATGAATGTCCATGAAAAAAATCCCAAAAATCAAAAAATCAATAGAAGAACTATATACAAGACAATCCCGGGTCCATGAGCCCAACCAAATGAAACCTAACTATGTCAACTAACTAAAAACTGAACTATATACAAAAAAGTGGCGCATTGTCCAATCGCAACCAAATAAAAAAAATAATAATTTAAAGGAAACCTACCACTAACTATATAACTATATAGAATGGCAGCGGGCAAGTCCTGCGGCTCACTCTTTGATGTTGCCGGCCAGGGCATCATCGAACTCCATGTCGATGTCCTGGAGGCGGGACTCTGTCCTGGCCCCGAGGTCTCGCAGGGATAACCCCATGTTCACCTCAAACTCCCTGCGAGCTTCCTCGAGGCACTCAGCCCGCCTCAACGCCCGACGCATGGAGAACTCCGCCCTGACCATGGTGAGCCGCTCCTCTTCCGCCCGCTGCCGCTCCGCACCTATCCGCTGGACCAACTGCTCCCACACGGAAGACACTACCATCCCAGGGTTCTCCTGCCCTCCGGCCGATGCCTGCCCCTCTGATCTTGATGGCCCCGAGCCATGATGCCTCCCACGTCGAGCCTGCTGCTGCCTCCGACGCCACTGCCTCTGCCAGCACGACGGCATCCAGGATGATGGAAACCACCGACGCCGTCGTGCACGTGCCCTGCCCGATGATGCCGTCACATCCTCCATCTGCTGGGGTCCAGTTGCTGTGTTGTCCACCCCTGCTGGACCTCTGACTCCCGACTGTGGCAGGGATGGGATCCCCACCGAGCTGGCTGCATTGGTCAGGGCAGGTCCACAGGGGGCCCTGGTGGCATCTGGGCCGGAAGACGGCAAGGAGAACGACTGGCGTATAGTCTCCACAGAGGAGGAGAGGGCCGCCAGATTGGCCGACACATGCAGGAAACCCCCGAACATGGCCGATCCCAATTGGGCCACGTCGGCACGGTGCTCTTCATGATGACGTGCGTGCTCCTCCTGGGAAGCATGCACGGCATCACGAATCACAGCCGTGCGCATCGTGACCCCAATCAGGACCTTCTCCACACGGCCAGGGGTCCCCTCGTCCGCAGGTGGAGGGGAGTCAGATGACATGGACATCCCCTCTACCTGCGGACGGGCCTGGGACGGGGCATCCCTGCTGGTGCAAGGTGGTGCACCCACAGGTTCAGGGACAGCGACATGCACAGGCCCCTCCACGGTGACCTGTGCTGTCTCCTGCCCCTGCCCCTGGACTGCACCACTTGCACCAGCAGGGATGCCCCCATCAAGCCCCATGTGCGCCTCAGTGGCGGCCTCCTCCTCCTCTGTGGAAACCACCAACCTGGATGGCTCCTCGCCGTCTACCGCCGTAGCAGGCCCCTGTGGGGGCTCACCCACCCCTTCCGCTGCAGCCGTGGGGGCATCCCCGCCACCTTGCTCCACAGCGCCGTCTCCGCCCTCTCCTTCACTAGCCGCTGCGTAGAGGGAGACATAGAACACAAGCATCAGGGTACTGTACAATGGTCCCCTAGACAGGAAGCAATAGCAGATGAGTGCCACTGTCAAAGTACACTTCCATCATGTCACACCACAACACATGTGTCAGTCCAGGCAAAACACACACAGTGACAGTCATGGTGCGTGCCATGGACATTTCAATGCATGTCCAATGGACTCTCGAATCATACAATGTAATGGGACTCACATGCATCATGGGTCATGCCTATCACATGCACACACTTCACCTCAGTCACATCCATCTGGCCCCGTACACCCCAATCACAGTGCATACAAGGATGACTAGGCTGCATCAGTGAATCTGTACATTGTCACAGACATGTGTCATGCATCCATGGCACTCACAAGTCACAGACACGCAAGTCAGGCACACAGACATGGATACCACATATGTATCTGGCATCAGCACCCATCCCTCGCCCCCACCCATGTCCAGGAACAGAGACTGCCATGCTCTCATGTGTGCAATCTGCACAGGGCTCCCCATGTCGCATTCAAACACATGCAACAACCATGCGGTTCACACATTACTGGTCGCACATGCATTCCCATGATGTCCCTGCACACATACATGCGTACATGGCCTATGTCACACATGCAGGCAAGTATCAGACAACCAGCACACTGTAACATGCCCTGTCTCACACAGCAATGCTTGGCCACTTACCGCTCAACTCCAGACGGGTCTCCCTCTCAAGGACCTGGGCGTGGAGCGCTGGGTGTGCGCATTCCAGGACCCTCAACTGGATGGAACTCATGCGGCCCCGGCCCCCCTCCACGAGGCGCCGGGCCTTCATGAGGGTCCTGGACCTCAAGTCCTACCAGCGCTTCTTGACCTTCTGGATGGTGCAGGTTGCCACCCCCTCCGCGTTGATGGCAACCACACAGTCGGCCCAGATCCTATCCCGTCCTTCCCTGTTGGCGCGGGACGATCCGAAGAGGGCATCATACTGCCCCAGGACTTGCTCCACCAGGACAACAACTTCGGTGGCAGTGAAGCTGGTGCCCCTCTGCCCCTCTGGCCGGGGGTTGCCACTGGGGTCAGATGTGGATGTGCCCGACATGGCAACCCCAGGGGCAGGAGTGGGTGGGCAACTGGGTCCTGGGGCTGGGCTGTGGAGCGATGTTATTCGAGTCGGGAGTCTTCTGTACCAGCAGGGGTGGACACAGCAACTGGACCCCTGCAGATGGCTGATGTGCAGGCACCAAATGGCAGGGCACGGTGGCAGCAGGCAGGCAGGCAGGCAGCAGCAGATGGCACGTGGGAGGCTGCTCGGGGCACTGGGGGGCAGTGATTCGGCCTTCTGGGCAGGAGTGTGGTCTTCCGTGTGTTTTCGCGTGGCCAGCTTGATACGGAGTGATTTGGCACGTGAAAAATCTGCACGTCAGCGTGTAATTCGAGGAAAGGCCCTTAGCGCGTAAGCGCGTCAGCACGCGTACGCGATTTCATTGGACCAAAGGCCCTTACAGCGTAAGCGCGTCTGTGACGTTTTGCGCACGGGCGTTGCCCTGGCAGGGCTTGGAGATCCCGCGTGCCTTTATGTTCTGTACGTGCTTTTCGTGCGGTGCGTGTGTTTTCCATCCGTTGGGCTTCACACGCTATTACTTCACAGCGGGTGTTGGCTACGCGTTCTACTACACGCAAGGCAGACGGTGAGTGGTACCCCGCTCCACCAGGCCCGATCGCGTGAGAAACTTCACGCGAACCCCTGAAATACACGTAGCACGCTCCCCCAGGCCCGATCGCGTGAGAAACTTCACGCGAACCCCTGAAATACACGTAGCACGCTCCCCCAGGCCCAATCGCGTGAGAATCTTCACGCGAACCCCTGAAATACACGTACCCCGCTCAATCGCGTGTGTAACTTCCCGCGCAACCCCGAAATACACGTGCCCCGCTCGCACAGGCACTATTGCTGTATGTTGCCACTTTTGTAATGCGCAGGGACGTTACCGTCTGCCTTCGTGTGGCGGACGTGTTTGGGCTTGTGCGTGTCTTTCGCTGTGCGTGGCTTTGCCCTATTCGATTCCATGAATACGTGTGGTTCGGGTGCGTGTGGGCGTTCCGTCTGCTTCCCTGCAGTACATCCCCAGTTACGCCCTTGTTTTCACGAGTTGTTCCCCATTCCGCGCGTTATGCCCCGTGTTCCGCCCACGTTCTAGTGTATGCGCAGAGGTTGTGCGCTTTCACTGTGCGCGTCGCGCACGTCTTTCGGGATGTTGCAGTGACGGGTGCGCCATGCACGGGTTTGGCGCACATCCCGAGGAAGACACGCGCAGGGACTTCCATGAATCGCACGCGTGCGCGTGCGCCTCTTTTTTTCCGCTTGCGCCTGCTTGCGCCTGCTTGCGCGTAGATTTTCGGCGCACATTTGTTCCATGAATCGGCCCCTCTGTCTGTCCGTATTGTGCACAAGTAAATTAAACTGTGCTAAGAACAAACGGCTGTCCGTAAATGTTCGTTTTATGTGTGACGCACTTTTAATTAGTTCAGGGCCCGAACACTGCCCGTAGAACATCAATACGCATGCACAAAACAATGTCCGTACATTGGGTGTCCTGCGGACGGCTACTACCTTAGCGAACATGCTCATGAAACAATCATGTGACCGCGCCCACGAGGATCGTGTGTTCTGAATGCGGACACTGTTCGTGTCCCCGTACATTTTAAAAGTACATATCCAAGTAATCCACAATATTTCTCATTGAAAACTCAACATACCACAAATCCCACACACTAATCCTAAGTTTGAACATAGTTTTTGTGACTTTTTGAACCTTTTTTGGTGTTCAGTCTGTCTTGCGGAAGGCACGCATGTCCGCGAATTGCGCACAAGCACCCCTATAAAAGACCACGACCTAGAGCTCATTCTCATTGTGTTTCTGGCTATTCTACAGAGCACAGAGATTTTTGCTGCAACCTGCAGATTTCCATCTTCAACCTGATGGCTTCTGTGGCTCCACTGCTGCCACCTGGTGCTGTATCTGCCTCAGCACCACCCTCACCCCCGCCGCCACCACCACCACCTTCCAAAGGGCCTGAAGAGGGCAACAGGAGTGAGGATACAGCGAAGGAAGAAGAGGATGACGAGAATGAGGTAGAGGAAAACCCTACTACCGCCCTCGGCGTGATTCTTGGGTGTGGCAGTTGTTTACCGTTAATGGGAATGGTCCTAAGGATCGTGCGAACCGTGTCACCTGCAATGAGTGCAAAATGGTACTCAGTCGCGGGAGGCATGGTTCGTATAGCTTTGGGACTAAGACCATGAAGCGACACCTGAACTCATTCCACACTGGGTTCATTTGCATGGTTGTGAAGAGCGTAGTAGGTTGATTGCCTCTACTTCATCCTCCGTTTCTGATCCTGTCACCACAAGGAACACCTCTCTGGGACAGCGTCTTCCTCAAGCTGCCTCACAGACCATGCAGAATTCTGATGACCCTTACCTTTCGAAGGTTACATTTGTATGTATGTACTGTGACACAGTACTCTGCAGGGGGGAGTGACTTCGCAGTGCTTTTGAGACTACCTGCTCACTACCCAAATAAAACCCACTCTACATCTTCCTCTCTCAGCTCGCCCGTGTGTAAAAAAAAAATACAAAATAACAAAAATCAAAAAAAAGAAGGCTCTTTTCAGAGCCACCTTTCACAGTTAAAAAACAGAAGTAAAGATAAATAATGCAGGGCCCTTTCTATTTCTTGAAAGTCCGCGGACAGTTCAGGAACATAAGAAAAATTGGGATGCTACCCTATTGTAACCATTGCATTTCTCTCTGGGAGGAAGTGGTGGCTCTGAAAAGAGCCTTTGGGAGGTGTTTGTATGTCAAAAATTATAAATACTTAACACCTACTTCGAAATTCATGCTGCATTTCGAAAAAAGGTTGCAATGCATTTTGTACATTTCTCAGAAAAATCTGATTGCCAGCATAGGTAAGATGGACTCCATCTCTGCGAAAAATGTATGTACTACCAAACATAATATTTTCATTGTGAAAAGAGTACATGCCAAAATCTCTTAGGAAGGCACAAACAGCCTTATTGACATTACGCTTTGCTTTCTCCATTTGTGGACCACATGAGAAAGAACAAAGCCACTTTTGTCTCTGCGCAATCCGTGAAAAAATTATTTTGGAGTTTGGAAACATGCCCATGATCTTCTGAAGTCCTTCTTTCATTGCAAATTGCAAAGAAATTCCAGACACATGTCCTAAACTGTTCCCTCCACAATGAATTACAATTATGTCTGGATGTTCCTCTATCTTCAAAGTTGCACAGAGAGGTAGCAAGTCCAGCCACTTCATTCCACGCACTCCATACCAGTTCACTTCCACATGTGGGAATCCAAGATTTATAGATACTCCACAGCTTTCTGCATTCACCTTCAACCAATGTATCCAAGAGTCTCCCAAAATCCACACAATCTGTTTTTTAAAACACTCAGCCATAGCTATCTGTTCTTCTCTCAGCAAAAATAATATCTGAGAAAACCTCTTCTACCTCAACACACTCACTAAACTTTACTGACCAATCCCTCGCTACATTCAATCTCATTTGCATGCCTCCCCACCTCAAATTCCCCGGATGTAATACGCAGTATCCTAGAACTACTGCCATGTCCGCGAACATATCGTAACATGGACAGCCCTTCTACCATTTCCACTTCATTCTCTGTGCCATTCCCTCATTGGATGTAGCTAAGAAATCACATGACCATCCACCAATCAAATCCAAGACCTCTACATGTAACTGCATCATCATAGATCAGCACTGCAAATGTACGGTGAATCTCTCGGACTACAAGTCTCATACCATTGGCAAGCACGATCTACGAAAAATACTAGACAAGTCTCCAAGATTTATACTTGTAGCTTCGTCCATATCCATATGCATGAACACAAACTACAGGTATGCATATTTTCTATACAGTACATGAACACATTTTCTAACCGACTTTTACCTTGTATAAACTGTAAAATTAATCTACGATCATTTTTTCATTCTCCTAAAATGAACTGTGACTTACAAACCTTTATACCGTTTAATTTCTTCGTACACACACACACACACACAAATAATGTTAAACTAACATTTTTGAAATAAAACATACAGACTACATATGATCAAACAAAATTACATGCACACTCTATCATCAAATCTCAAAGAATAATATTTGTACAAACAGATACTTGGTTTTAATTGTTTTAGTTTATATAATTACTTACATTTATATAGGACAAGCAGGCTATGACATTGACTCCCTCTTACGTGGAAAAGCAGGCTATCACATGGACACACTATTACGTGGAAAAGCTTAGTTACAGGAATAGTGGTATACAGTGGTACATTATGATTTTGACAAGCCATAGTAAAGATATTTTCTTTCCTACAGTTAGTCATAAAATAGTTTTTAATGGTTTGAGGAAGGCGCTGAGCATTTCAATTTAAAAAATCTATGTCTAAATTAAAAACAGTGCTATATACAAACCGAATTACTCATTTCTTTCTTTTAAAATTGCAGTGAAGACCATTCTACTGAAAATAAGCAGCCGAATTTGAATTACAAAGAACAACTAAGAAGCAAACTGCTCATTTTAGAAAAAAAATAAGTAGATTGTTACCATAATATTTGAATTATTACTCAAACACACTCTAATGTTAATTCATGCTACTTCTGTGCCTAAAAATAGAGATTCTGCACCATTCTGACCAAAATTCCTCCCGTCTTAAACAGTGATTTACTGGCAGAATAGCCCACAAATTCCTATTTTTCGCCACACAAATTATCCAACGCAGCCACTAGAATTTAGATGTTGTAGAAGAAACAACTGTTTTAATTGTATAGCTCTAGATATACTATTTATACATCTCCACACCACTGGCTTACTTTTTTCTGTCATCTGAACCCCAGTTTATTAACACATTAATTCAAGAATACCCATCCCTAGTAATTGTACTTCCCAATGCACAATCACACACCATTACATACATCTTTATAATCTCACTCAAACACTCATGCACACAACACACATGCATTGCAGAACACCCCAACCCATAGCTTATGTATTTTTCTTCAACAGACCCTAAAGCATGCCTACCAAAAAGCAACTCCGTAGAAAGGAACGCAGAAGTAGAGCAAATGAAAAGAAAAGTCTCCAACATAAACATCCATCGATAGCAGAATTTGTAAAAAAAAGTTGAAACTCAACAGCTAATACAGTCATGTAGTGAAACAGAAGAAGTTTCTAGTACAAAAACTTTGCCTCCTCTATCAAAATGTAAAACAACCCAAAAAACAATTAACAGAAAATCAACTATGACTACAAATAAAACTTCTTCTATAAATCTTGATATAGCACAAAGTAAGCATACCAAGAAAAGTATTTTAGCCAAAATGTTCCGTCACAAAGTCCTTCAAAATCTTATAAAAACAGGAGAGAAAACAGGTTCAACACTTCAAACCTATCGTAGGAAAGTAATCTTAGATACGTTGATAGACAGTGCGCTTCTTCTCAAAAGAAAGTTATTTATCTTAGTGTTAAACAGAATGAAACCGCTAACACAACTAATAACTAAATTACAAAAAAGACTTCTCAATAAACAAAATGTCAACAGAAATAACTTCTTAAATATCTGTGGAGGTGAATGGAAGCACAGAACCATACTTTAATGAAGAAGCCTACAAACAAATGCAAACAAATACAATTGGCATACATAGTAGTGGTCGAGGCTATGAAAACGTTAATAATACCATAATGGAACAAGATGTACTCCTTACAAAAATATGCCCTAAAAATGTAGATTTGCCCCTCCATTCAACTGAATCAGAACATCTAGTGTACAAATGGCCATGCAAGTCAATGTCTAACATTCCCAAAAAAATGTTCAAGTCTTTACGCCAATTCCTCAATCAATATGTGAAAAGCAAAGACAAAATTAAAATTAAACTACTGCAAAATATGGATGCTTGTCCAGTACAGAAGTACACAGGACTACAAGGACATTCATTGGCCTGCATTACAGGACCTACTTGCAAAACACCCTTCCATGATATCAAAAGGATATCAACACATCATGCAAGTATAAGAAATCTAGTTTATAAACTGTACTATGCTAAAAGTCCTGCTTTAGCACTAGAAAATTTAAATAACATTCTTCTACATGGTACAGCAAAAGACCTACTAAAAGAAATCGACTATATCCAGACAAAATATTTTGGAAGTGAAACCCACTTACAAGATGAATTAGCTGTAAACCAACTTCGAAATAAATCTGCACATAGCAACCTTTCACTACACACATACAAAAAAGACATATTAAAATTTGAAAGTACTTCAGCTGAAGTACCAAACCACGTGTGTGTATGTTGCCGCAGAACTTTTTATAAAAGTAACACAAAAACTGTAGACCTATCATACAAAATAGAAGACAATGAAGATTCTACATGGTTTGAATTAGCTCTCTACCTTATAGCAGAAAACAAATATGAAATAACTGACCCCATAATACTTTGCAGTTACTGCACTACAAAACTTGACAACAACCAAACTCCTTCACGTGCTATCACAAATAACTTGGAATTATATCCACTACCAAAACCCCTTCAACAACTTAATTTATATGAGAGCATCATAATTCAAACAGTGAACCCATTTCAAGCAATAATACGCCTTCAACCAAAAACTGCAAAATTACCTCCCTCTGAATTAGTAAAAGGTATTCGTGGAAAAGTAGTGTATTTACCATTAGATCTAAAAGAACATGTGCACACTCTAGGAGTGCAACGTCCAATGCAGCAATCTTAAATTACCTTGGTAAATGCAGTACCTACAAAAGACAAAAAAGTTGGCAACAACTGGTAGATTTACATAAAGTTAGAAAAGCCCTGCAATATCTTAAAGAGAATAATGAATATTACAAAGAAATTAATATTGAAGAAAACTTGAAAGATACAACTGAAATAATTCAAGAGACACAAGAAGCTGGTCAATTTGAGCTCCTAGATCCTGCAACAATATCAAACACTTTAGACCATTATACAATTCATCCATTGCACTCTAATGACACCATAGAAGATGCACTGGAAACGTACCAAATGCGTCAAACAAAAGGATCACCAATCAGCATATTGGAAAAAAGTATAGAAGCACATGCTTTTCTTCTACTCTTTCCTACTGGCAAAGGAGGAAGATACGATGATAGACCTATTCAAATATCAGCATCGGAATATCGCTCATTACGAATGTATTCTGAAGATCCCAGATTTCGACAAAATGTGGAATACATATTCCACCTACTCTTTGCAATGACCTAGCAACTTTATGTTACAGAGTTGCACACATATTAAAATCAGAATCACACTTTCAAAATATGACAGCTACACAATTATTACAAAAGGTTCAACAAAAAGATGAGGTTTTACAAGCAAATCTTACAAATCTATTAGCAAAAATGCGTGGTATTAAAGAGTAGTGGTTTCGACGTCATGGAGATGTACGTTGTATGATCAGAAACCTTGGCCCACCCACTTGGTTTGTTACATTAAGTTGCGCACAATATGCAAGGGAAGATTTACGTGCTTTCCTACGCATATCAAACGAAAACAAAACAAACATAGATATACTAACACCTGGAGTACTTTGTTCACAGGATCCTGTTAATGTTTCAAGATATTTTCACCATCGCTTCATTGCTATGCTACATTTTATTTGTAACAAACTGTTCTTCCCCTTGGAGAAGTGCAACACTTCTTTTGGAGAAAAGAATACCAAGCCAGAGGAGCACCACATGTCCACATGCTTTTATGGATTAAAGATGCTCCTAAATTTGGTCAAGACAGTGATGCCACTGTTTTACAGTTTATTGAAAAATATGTCACTTGTGAAATTCCATCAGAATCCGCAAATAGTGATCTTCATGCAAACATTTTACAATTCCAAAGACACACATGTGGCAAATATTGTCGTCGCAAATACAAAAACAAAGGGAAATACTGCACCAAATGCCGATTTGGTTTCCCTAGACCAGTTACAAATACAGGTCAAGTGAACAACCTCATGTCTTCAGTTAGACATAGTGTTAAAGGTAAGTCACCTAAAAATACATATTGCATAAAAAGAAAAGAAGAAGAAAAATATATCAATGATTACAATGCCATCATTGCCCACTTATGGAATGCAAACAGAGACGTGCAGTACATTGCAGACAATTCTACTGCAGTTGCACGATATGTCACAGCATACTTAACCAAATCAGAAAATACAGAGCTCCAAGACCTCTGGAATGACCTGTCATCAGATAAAACAGTGTCTCAGAAATTATACAGCTTGGGCATAAAAATGCTGTCCCATAGAGAATGTGGATCCTATGAAGCAGCTGATCGATTAACTGGTACTGCATTGTATGGTAAATCTGCAAATATAATATGGCTAAGTCTTGGTCCAGCTAAATCTAGAAAAAGAGTTCTAAAATCATACCAAGATATAGAAACAATAGCCAATCATGATCCCAACAGCCAAGACATTTAAAAAAAAACAATTTATTGGACACATACTACCCAAACAGGAGTACCACTTTGGAAATATTGAGTCTATACCACATAGCCCAAAACTACACATGCAAAAATAATATAAAACCTGATGAACAAAACCGTAAATACAAAGTGACAAACTGTGAAGGCAGCTTAGTAAAACTCACCAAATCAAATTTAATTAATCATATCAAATTGTCATTAAAGACTCCTCAACATAAAGAAGTATATTAAATGTCCCTGCTACAACTCTTTAAACCATGGAGAAAAGAAGAAGAAATACTAGATAACTATGACTCATATGAAGATGCTTTCAAAGCAAATGAAAGCAGTATAACTGATGTAAACTTTGCACAGTACAAAACAATGTTGCACAATGAACAGCAACACTAAGAAGAACTCCAGGCCCAACTAGATAAGGACACTCCTGACAGTAGTCAACCTTCTGTCATAGGAAGCCAAGAACCACTGGGGGACCACTAATAACACATGGGGCAGAATTAGCTATGATAGAAGTAGAAAACACCATGTGTCAGTATGAAGAAAAAGAAGACTTAACTATACTACAATCAAAGCTAAACAATGAGCAACGTAGCATTTTTTAAGAAGTAACAAAAGAAATTGCACATGGTGTACAACATGAAAACAAAGAATGCACCTGTCAAAGTTACAAACCTATACTATTGTATGTCAGTGGTGAAGCTGGTTCTGGCAAACCATTCCTAATCAAAATCATCAGTAAATTCCTTCAACAATTGACAAACTTTAAACTGTCAACTGTTGTCACTGCCCCCACAGGTTTAGCTGCCTACAACATAGGTGGTGTCACTTTACACTGATTACTACTTCTACCAGTAGAACACCAAAACAAATTAGATTATTACAAACTTTCTGCAGAAGCTGCAATGGAACTACGCAGAATATTGAAACAAATGAAAATGCTACTAATAGATGAAGTGAGCATGGTGTCCAACCTAATGTTGGCTTTGATTCACCTCAGATTACAAGAAGTACTCAAAACAAACTATGAAGAGCTCTTTGCAGGAAAACACATTATTGTTTTCGGAGATCTTCTTCAATTGACACCAGTAAAAGGTGAGCATATTTTTAAAACATTAGGACACAAACTCTGCCGTAAAACTGTTGGCAGCATTGGAAATGTCAACCTTTGGCAACATTTCCAATAGAGAGAATTAACAGAAAACATGCACCAATCTGCAGATCTTACTTATGCCAACATCTTAAAAAGTATCAGAGTTGGTATACTTTCCAAAGAAGCAGAAGCAATATTGAAAACCCGGCACATTCATGCACTTTATGGTGATAATGCATGTGCTACAGATGTTATGGAACAATTAGCCCACAAAAATGTCTATTGTATGGCCTTAATGCCAACTCTTGCAAGCTGTTTCAAATTCAATGAAATAATGTTAAGCAAAGAAATGCAACCAATAATGGAAATTAGCGCCACAGACAAACTAGATGTACATAGAATGACACTACCCATGTGTGACCAAGCCACAGCAAGACTAAATAGTTTAGAAAAATCATTCTCAAACAGAGCAGGCTTGGAAAAGATATTAAAATTATCCTTAAATTGCAGAGTAATGCTGAAACGTAACCTTGACGTGGACCAAGGACTAGTTAATGGAGCACTGGGTACAGTTGTTGGCTTTCAAACATACCCACGTGACAACAAAATTCAGTTTGTCAATATTCTCTTGACAAACTTTCAGAAGTAAAAAGAATAGGACGCTCAACAGCTTGATTCCTTCTCTTCAAAGACATGTATGTACGCAGAGAACAATTTTCTCTAACTCTTGCATACGCAGTCACCATTCATGAATCACAAGGTCTTACCCTAGACAAAGCAATGAAAGACATTGGTAACACAGTCTTTAAAGAAGGCATGAGCTACATAGCACTATCACGCTTACGCACACTTGAGGGTCTATTTCTAATCAACTTTGATGCAAGTAAAAGAAACGCTGATATTCTTTGCATTTTAGAATACAATAGACTTCGTTCACTATACACTCCGCATCTAAACACATATTCTGTTCTACAAAAAGTAAAACATTATAAAAGAAAAATAAATCAAACAGAAAAGCAAGAGGATGTCACAGCAAATCCTCCAAAGAGAGTAAAAGAAACTAATACTTCATCAAGTGCCACAAGCAAAATAAAAACAATTAGGGAAAGTAAACCAGGTACTTCTTCAAAGAAGGAAGACACACTCCAAAAAAGCAGTCAGATACAGAACTACCTGGTCCATTTAAACGCTCAAATATAGTTGGTGTAAGTTGCTACGCAAATGTAGCAATGAATATTCGATTTCAATTACCATCAATTGTTGAGAACATTCACTTACACAGTACAGACCCATTGTGTTTGCAAATGTTAGTACTTCACAGAAATGCAGCAAACAATCCTGACAACACGTATAGGCCCTCATTACGACCCTGGCGGAAAGGGAAAAACGATGGCGGAAATGCAATACCGCCATCGAATAGCGCTCGGTGCGACTATGACCCGTCACCGCAAAGTACGAAGCCATTAGCGACACCGTAGTGAACGCCAACGCTAACTGCACTAAGCACGCGCGCGCCATGCCAAACCGCAAACACCACCATGGTGCAACGGTACGCCAATTCCGACCCTAGCGGACATGTACCTAACGCCATCAGGCATGGCGGAATGGACCATTCCGCCATGGCGAGAAGTCCGGCATCGCGAATCAACCGTAAACGGCCCCACTAAGTGCCTGTACACCGCTCCCTGCCCACAAAGTACAACTCCCTGTAGGTGCAATGAAGTCACAATGCAACCATTGAAATGTACAAAGCACCCATGCATGCCAACGAACAAAAGAAACACAACAGGGGCCAATGGGAGCTGCAGGGCACAGATGGCACGAATACAGAAGCCATCCCAATGGACATGACCACAGTCCCCCCCCCGAAACGCACGCAAACACAGGCACCTGTGACCAGCAACATTCCGAAAATAACAACATTCCACCAGTCCACCTGGCTGACCGCCATCTGTCACACAAAACCCAATCCCCCGCCCCTGAGCATGACAACATCCAAACTGTCATATAGGCAGCCCCCATCCCTGACCTCACGGGCTCAGTAGGCAAACGCGCCCAGCACAGTACCACGCAACTAAACCCCGAAGCAGGAACCCAATGCAGATCTCCTCACAATACATCGCCCCACATATAGGCACATGCCACATCACTTGCAAAGAAAAACGCTACACGGCCCAAATCAGAATAGAAATTTAATGCACAACAAAATCACCAAGCCCATACAGCCATCAGGCCATGAACTCCAAAACACATTTCACCATTGTGGGCTGCATCCGCAAGAAAAGACCAGCCACTACTTGTGTGACGCCCTGTCCCATCATGGTACACAGAGCCACAATCACGTACGAAAAGGCAAAAAGGAAGCGCACACAACCGCAGGGCCGTCCCAATGGGGAGGCACTAGTCCAGCTGAAAGGCCGAAATGTTGCTCCGAGCCACCAGTACTGCGTAAGGGCATGTGGGCCACTGGCGATCGTCCCATAAGATCGTAATGCTGCTCCACCGATTAACACGAAGCAGCAGGTGTCGGGAGTAAAATCCATCTGCAGGAGTGGCATACAGATGGCAGTGGCAAAAGGGGAGGAGATACCTGTCAACCAAAAGAAAAGAACAAGAACAGAATGGCCATCAGAACTACATTCGAACAACTCACTTCAATGAGCACACGAAATCCACAGCCATATGCATGCCAGCCCACTCCAAAGGATCATCAACACCCCAAAGCCACTTGCGACTCATAACCATCTATACCTAGGTGTAAACACCATCACGAACGAGTGTACCTGTGCATGCGTCTGCCAAAACAGAATCCATCAGATGGGAATGTTAACGTGCATGGACACAAGTGTCTGAGGGCGCGTCGAGACAGGGAGGGCTCAACAAGGCCAGATAGACGATGGTCCCACTATGGCAGCCCTGCATCACATAGCGTAGGGGAGGCGGATAGATCCCAAGAAGCCCTGTACATGGCAAACTCTGCACCAAATCACCTGCCCATGCATCCATTCATCATTCCCTCATCCCGGGATCAAAACGCCTGAATTATTACTCACATGACATTAGAAACGTCCATTGAGTCTGTGCGTAATGCAGCCTGCTACATCCACAGTGCCCCAGCCCGTAAATCCAGTGTTGTGAAGTAACATGTATTTGGGAATGGCCGGCCTCATCGCCCACGTAGCTATTGCGCATCCCAAACTATTCATATCAATCATTGCTCCCTCGCCATGGGCCCTGTCTCAAGGACATAGAACAATAGAACGTTACATTTGCAGTCAGACCTGTGGGCATCTCCTCGCCGCTAGCTGGAAACCGAAAGCGCCGCCCTTCGAATTCCTCATTTGCAACATCACGTCGAAAAGGCATCTGTGGCCGTTTGAAATCACTAATTATTCCATCGAGTGCGGCTGTGTGTGAAAATGGCAACTGCCTTCACCCACAAATGGGACGCCCCGCCCGTCGTTGCAACTCGGTACAGTGATGCATGAGGGCCCACCGTTACTCGAGTACTACGTTCCACTGACCCTTCACAAGTCCGTTCGCGACTGCACAGATAGTATGGGAAACAATGGGACCACAGCAGAATGAACATATCAACCAATCTTACACGCCCATCGGGTACAAATACATGATTGCAATAGCAAGATACCATTACCCGAATTGCAGCGTAGTGCGCGGGACGTGCTCGGCCAAAGGGGAGAGCCGTTTGCACAGGTGGAATCAATCACCACAGGTGGAGGCCATACAGCCTGAAAACACATAAATTGCACAGCCAGTCTCCTCCCACAACCACAGCGAAATGCTACCGGCAGGACTCGCGATGTTGGCCCTGGGGGACCTGATAGCACTGCAAGTGCTCCGACTCCAAGAAGAAGACCAACAACAACTACAACCAGCCGCACGGAGGAGACGCAGGAGGAGGAGGAGGCCAAGGCAGGGCCAGCAAGGCCCAGCAGCACAGCCACTACCACCACGCAGGCAGCCCGCAATCCCACGCCTCCGAGCACATCCGTTCAACCTCACTGATGAGCAGATCCACACCCTCTACTGTCTGGACCGGGACACCATAGCCGCCATTGTGGACATGACACAGGCTGACCTAGTCAGCATGATAGATAGCCCAACCGCAATCCCACCCCTACTGAAGGTGGTGTCTGTACTCCACTTCCTGGCCACAGGCACCTACCAGCACACAGTCGGACAGTTGCATGGCATATCACAGCCACTGTTTTCACGGACACTATTCCAAGTGCTCGATGCCCTCCTGCAGCACGCAGACGACTACATCTCCCTACCACGCTCGGAGCAGGAAATTACGAACACAAAAGTGGGATTCCATGCACTTGCCGGCATACCGGGTTGCATTGGTGCCATCGACTGCACCCATGTTGAATTGGTCGTCCCACATGCCATGGAGGCCCAGTACCGCAACCGAAAACAATTTCATTCCCTGAATGTACAAATGGTGTGTGACTCCAACAGGATCATTACGCATTGTTGTGCCCGATTCCCTGGATCAACCCATGATTCCATGGTCTTGAGGAACTCTACCATACCACGCTACATGGAGCGACACGCAGGGTACAGATCCTGGCTACTCGGTGAGTCTCATCTCATGCATGATGATGTGGGGTATGTGATTTGGCAATGTACTGGCAGGAAGGGGGGGGGGGTGTGCGTACGTATCAATGGCATTCCACATCCTACGTTTATCGTCCACATACAGGTGATGCTGGATATCCACTGAAGAGATGGCTCCTCACACCAGTCCGGAACCCACGGGACCTGCATGAGGAGGACTACAACCATGCCCACTCACGTACCCGTGTAGTCATAGAACAGGCATTCGGCCTACTGAAGACTCGTTTCCGCTGCCTCAGCAGGTCTGGCGGGGCACTCCTGTACCGCCATGAGAAGGTTGCAAAGATTGTCATGGCATGTGTCATGCTCCACAACATGTGCGTACGTAGAAATGTGCCCATGCCCCCTGACGCTGAACTGCAAGCACCGGATGATGGTCATGATGAGGGTGGGGATGTGGCAGCACCTCAAGGAGTCTGCGAGGCACCGGAGGGCCGTGACATCCGTCAGCATCTCATTGATGTATGCTTCTAGCACTCACGCCTGGGGGCTGATACATGGACACGGGGCTCGTGGCACTGCGTGTGTCTGGGACATGCACAATATGGACTGTACGCCTATGATGGCCTAGTACACAAAGATCAATGTCCACACATCTCATTGGGTGATCGTGCACTTTTTATGGCATATGTGATATCATGTTGAACACCCTATCGACCCGCCACCCAAGTGAGCCCAACACACCCCCTCCACCCTCCTACCTCCCACCCGAACACCAGTGTCCAAAGATGCTCATTGTCAGTGGCCTGTCGCTATTGCAAGCCCCCTCTGCGGGTATCAGGGGCACCCCTGCCTGTGGAGCGCAGGTTCCTCCCTGATCTACGTTGGGGGCTGCCCTGGACGGAACTTGCAACGGATGATGTGTCTGCCTGCTCACGTCCATGCATGTCCCTAAGGGTTTGCGAGAGCTCAGTGAGCACACGGCGCACTGCGGCAAGTTCGGCACATACGTCTTTGGACGTCGCATGCTGTTCCCCCCTCAGGCTCTCGGTGCTTCTCTCCATTTGGACTCTCAGGCTCTCGGTGCTACTCTCAATTTGTGCCCTTAGCGTCTCTGTACATCTCTCCATTTCTGCCCTAAGTGTCTCTGTTGATGTTTCTATGTCTGCCTTGGTGCCCCCACATTCATCGGCATGGTCCTTGAGGAGTGTGGCCATTTGCTGCTGTTGGACGATTAACTTGTCGAGGGACTGTTGCCTCTGCTGGGCCATGCCCATTTGCGGGGGTGTCACAGAGGGGCTGTTGTCCTCATGTTGCCTTGCCACAGGGCTTGGGGGGGATGGCCAGTCGTCGTCTTGTGGCTGCCCCTGCGTGGTATCCTCATGTTGTACGGGATGGGACAGACAGGGGGATTGGGACAGGTCATGGATGGATCTGACCTCGACATCCCCGTCTTCTGTGTCCGAGCATGCTGCCATCAATGGGGTGTCACCTATGGTGCTGCTGCCACCAGAGGCAGTGCCTTCTGTGGCATCCATTGGGGGGACCTGTGGTGGTGGTGTTGTGGCCATGCTGGCTGCTGGGGTGCCTGTTGATGTTCCCTCCTCTGTGCTACCACCTGATTTGTGCTGCTGCCGTGTCTTGATGCGTGCAGCTGAGGTGGAGGGTCTCTGGCCGTTGGTCTTGGCCCTCTTTGCAGGTGTGCTGGTAGGGGTGTCCTGTGGCTCGTCGTTTGGATCGGACCCTGTGGTGGAGTAAAGGAGGGCGAGGATTATTGATGGGTCTGTGGGAATTGGAATGGCATTGTATCACATGCTTTGGGGTGGTACCTGAGGGTGATTTGGGTCGGGTCCTTGGAGGTGCTTTGATTTGTGTGTGGAGTGAGGGTGCAGTTGTTTGGCAGCCTGCAGTTTGGGTGTGCCTGCTGCACGTGTAGTGCGTGTATTAGGGGTTTTTAATTATTTATGTATTTATTGTGGGTTTTAACGTGCGCTATCAGGCCGATGTGTGTGGACCTTATCCTGGACATGTGTTTCTGTTGCACTATGTGGACGCATGGTGCTTCACATGGATGGACTGTGTGGCTTGTTATATCTGGCCCACCTACCTGAATCTTCGGATGTCTGCACTCCTTTCTCCATCCCTCCGACTCCCTCAATGCTCTCCATTCCGATGGTGGAGGCACAGATTTCTTCCCAGGGGGTCAACTTGATGGGTGATTCAGGACCTCCCCCGGTGGCTGTGGCAATGTTGCGGTTGGCAGAGAGTATGCTGCGGACGCGTATCCGCAGGTCGTCCCATCGCTTGCGGCATTGCTGTGGGGTGCGGGGTGCGGTCCCCACCGCACTTACCCGCTGTGCCACCAGAGCCCATATGGCCTTCTTGTTTGCAAGTGCCGTCCTGGTCATTTGCGTGGAGAAGACCACGGCAGCATTCTCCTGGAGGGTCTCTGTTAGCACGGTGAGTTCCTCACGGGAGAAGTGGACCTGCCGCTTGCGGTCGCACGCTTTCTTCGCTGCTTTTCCCATTTTTCTTGGTTTCGCTAGGGTGGTTGACGGGGTGGGGTGTGTCTCAGGGTAGTGTTTTTAGTGGTTGTGTGGTTTTAGTGTATTTATAGGTGTACGCCGGGATGTTTCCCGTTCCGGGCCCGTGTTTTAACTTCCGTTTCCGTATATTTCCGGCCACCGTACTTTGCGGTAGGCGCACACTGCGGTGACCGCTAGGAGGGGTGGCGGTATTGCACCTGGGGCCCCGTACGGCGGCGGTGTGGGCCGTTTTGGGGTCTTTTCCGCCATCGCGGACTTAGCACTTCCGCCATGCCGTGGTGCTCGTGCCCGATGGGTCGGAATGGGCCGCACTTTGCTCCTTCGTGCAATGGCGGAAACGCTATTTACGCTGTGGCGCTCCGGTCAGTCGATTTCCGCAAGGGTCGTAATGAGGGCCATAGTGTTTATGGAATAAGACAACAATTGGACTACTGTGCGGGGATGGTGAAATTCACTTTAAACTCACAGGAAGATCCACAAGAATTTCTAATGTACTTACTATTATTACTGGAAAACAAAAACATACCTATAAATGAAATCTTCCAGATTTCATACATGTGGAAACATACATGCACTCTCTGCAACAATGTGACAAAAGAACAAATCCCCAATGAGCGCTTTGTGTATATATCAATACCTAATTGTGAATCCGCTCCATTTCAGCAACTCGTACAAAATGCAAACCACGGTAGATTATGTTCGACCTGCAATTCAGATAATCGCTCCACGTTAGTAATACAAACACATAGTAAATACGTAATACTAATGCTTCTACGTTACAATGCAGATGGTACCAAAAAGAACTGCAAGCTGACTGGATTCACACTTGGAATATCACTTGGTAGGAAAACCTTCACAACAATACGTATAATCTACCACGCAGGAGCCTCAACCAACTCAGGGCACTACACTGCATATATAAAAAAAGAAATGTGGATGGTTTGAATGTAATGATCGTACCGTTACTCTAAAGCAGAGATTACCAGCAAATCTTACAAACGCTTATTTAATGTTCTTAAAACAAAAATTTGATAACTAAACTGTACTTAAACCTTAAGTACACTTGTAGTAAAAAAATATAAACTGTCACAATATTCCAAAAGCTATCTAACTGGCCAAAGATGATACAACAACTAATCAGATAAATTAATACCACTCAAATAGAGCAAAAAATAGACAGTTAGAATACGCCAATTGGTATCTAACTGTCCCAAACTTTGGAAATATCCAAATAAGAGCAAAAAATAGACAGTTAGAATACGCCAATTGGTATCTAACTGTCCCAAAATTTAGAAATATCCAAATAGATAAAGCAATACCACAAAATTATATAAAAAAATAAACAGTTAGAATACTTAAGTAACTTGTAGTAAAAAAATATAAACTGTCACAATATTCCAAAAGCTATCTAATTGCCCAAAGATGCTACAACAACTAATCAGATAAATTAATACCACTCAAATAGAGCAAAAAATAGACAGTTAGAATACGCCAATTGGTATCTAACTGTCCCAAAATTTAGAAATATCCAAATAGATAAAGCAATACCACCAAATTATATAAAAAAATAAACAGTTAGAATACGCCTACTGGTATCTAACTGGTCCAAAATTTTACAATATCCAAACAAATACCTAATATCTTACTGCTGCCAAAAACTGGAACAATCAAATGTATAAAGTAAACACTGAAAACAAACAAACAAATAAACTGTATCTTAACAGAAAATGTTTTTTTTTAATCCAACATGGATTTTCTTTCTCCCACAGACCTAATGATTTTAGCAACAAACACAGAAACTGAGCAAATTGCACAGTACTCTGGTTTGTCATCTACTAAATATGAGGGTCAACAAAAAGAAAAAATTGTGATTGTACAATGTAATAAGTCTTTATAAAATACTAATACTAACATGCTATTTTCTTTTATCACAGAAATGAACAAGAAAAACATTGACTCCCGTTACTAAACCAAATAGTAAGTATAACATGATAAATACAACCATCGCAGCATATCACACCCATACTGGCTTATAACATTGTTCTTTATAAATTTGTTTTTGACCCGAAGTTATAAGCCACTATGAGTGTGATATGCTGCGGTGCTTGTGGCCAGGGCCTAGACTCTTTGGTGCGTGGCATATGAGTGTGATATGCTGCGGTGGTTGTGGCCAGGGCATAGAGTCTTCGGTGCATGGCCAAATGGCCATGCACCCAACATTCTATACCATGGCCACAACCACCGCAGCATATCACACCCATAGATTCAAGCATTTCAACCATTTTAATGTCCGCGGACACAAGGAAGTTCCTAGAACACATTCAACTTGCCAGAGGAAGATACGGACAGTGTCATCAGGACGCCACGATTTTCTTTATGTACGAACATTTCAGGACACCGCGAGTGTTCTTAGAACACTTTCAGCTTGACAACGAACAATACAGACAATGGCCCTCATTACGACCCTGGCGGTAAGGGGTTTACGCTAGCGTTAGCTGCGCCGACCCCTTACCGCCAATTCCGAGTTCCCAGAGCGCCATGGTCATTTTTCCGCCCGCTTTTTGCGGGCGTAAAAATCCATGGCGCTATGGGACCTTGGTGTTAATTACGCCACCGTAATTTACGGTGGCGTAATTAACTCCTTCCCCACTCCCATTATACCCTATGGGGCCGAAATGGAAATGGGGAAGGGTAAATGGGTCAATGGGGACTTACCGCCCCGCCGACCTCGGAATGGGGCGGTAAGTCCACCATCCGCCATGGCGTAAACGGACTTTACGCCATGGCGGAAAAGTCCGTCGATGGCGGAAAAAATCCGCCAGGGTCCTAATGAGGGCCAATGTCTTCAGGACACCCCTGCGAACATTCCAGGACCCCACGCGTCTTCTTAGAACACTTTCTACTTGACACCGAATCCATTCTGTTTATTTACAAACATTTCAGAACAGCCGTGTTGTCTGCAGACAAATCGAACACAACAAAAGCATCTAGCACATAAAAAAATACAACATTGCACCTATCTCATACTGCCCCACCCTCCCCAAACACTCTTACACACCAACACACTTCACTAAATACAATTTTTACCTCGCTGTCCGCGCACAGCTACAGCCCGAACCGCTGGACGGATTTACACCAAATTTGCCGCAGGAGCGGCGGCATGGTCCCGAAAGCGTGCTTTTGCAAATTTGTTGTAAATCCGTCCAGAAGTTTTTTAAAAAATGACCAAAATGTAAGGCAAAAAAATTAGTGATATCTGTGTTTGTTTCGCGGACGGACTTCCCTGTTCGCTCCGCGGACACCACCCCGATTGGCCCATGGCCTTGCGTCATGTCCCCGGGCATGTGACGTGTTCGCTGATTGGACGGCGAGGGGCGTGGCGCGCATCAGATTTTCTGTGGCGCCGCCATCTTGTATTCGCCGTCGACCGCGTACAGCGCGGTGAAATGTGGATAAAAAATTGTATTTACTGCCCTGTGTTGGTTTGTAAGAGTGTTTGGGGAGGGTGGGGGAGTATGAGAGAGGTTCAATGTTTTTTTTTTTATGTGCTAGATGTTTTTGTTGCGTTCGATTTGTCCGCGGAGAACATGGCTGTTCTGACATTTTGTAAATAAACTAAATGGTGGGGTGTTTAGAGGACGGAGTATGTGTCATTTTTGTTCGCAAGGAAGGTAAAAATGAGCTGTGAACACTCGCGGTGTACTTAATTGTTCGTAAATACACAAACTGGGGGTGTCCTCAGGACGCTGTCTATATTGTAGTCTGTCTAGTTGAATGTGTTCTAAGAACACTCGCGGTGTCCTGAAATGGTTGCAATTACACAAAATGGGGGTGTTCTGAGAACGTTGTTTGTATTGTTCGTTGTCAGGGTGAAAGTGTTTTAAGACCACTCCTTTTGTTCGCTAATAGTACAATTTCCTATGGGCGTCAACCAGCTTTTTGCCCACTAAAGAAACAATAAATCCGGCTGGTGTGGGCCGACATTATGTGATAATCCTATGACTGGCGCTATTGACCTGGCTGACTTGCTTTTGCGACACTAAATCATATCTCCCACCCCTAAGCCTGATATTATCAAAGCATTCATATTCCCTGCCTCTCTCCGTGACGCTACAGGGTGCGTCATCAAACGCGCCCAGTCCTCTCCAGTCCTAAGTGACTTTACACAGAACCCAGAAGACAACACATATTATGTCACAGCACAGCGCACCACAATTTGGAATATGAAACTGTGATTTAAAGGCAAACAGCAAGATTGTAAATTTTGTACAGTACATTTATTTGACATCAAATGTTTAGAGAATATTCAGCAAATTGCATTTGTCTTTGTTGTCGATCCGCAAAAGTTCATGTTGAGGCACGCGATGTTCCTATGCGGTAAAGAGGGTGTTAGATCAGCTTACAACTCAGTGCGCCACAATTCGGAATATGAAACTGTGGTTTAAAAGTAAACAGCAGGATTGTACATTTGGTAAAGTACATTTATTTCACATGAAATGTTTAGTGAATATTCAGCGATTTGCTTTTGTCTCTGCTGTCGATCAGCAAAAGTTTATTTGGAGCCATGCGTTGTTCCTTTGCGGTAGATAGGCTGTTGGTTTATGATAAAAGCAGTAAATGGTCGCTCTGATAATCGGAAGGTTGCTCCAAAAAGGAGCCATTAGACCACCCTATTGGTTGGTATGTTGTTTGAAGCCACTAGTACTGCGTAAGGGTATATTGGTCCTTGGCGATTGTCCCATAAAATGGTGAGGGTCATGAAGTTGCATATTTGGACCTGCACCTGGCAGTTGAAGACCCCATCCGCTGGAGTCTGTAAATCGTGACATAGGCAAAATGGGACCACATACCTGTTTTAAAAAACATAAATTCGTCTCACCAGCCGATCTTCATTAAAAATCATCATTTTATTTATTAGGGCGTGAAACTATTTGCTATCGAAGATAGTGCAACGGAGTATGTTAATAATAAAATAATAATATTTTTCCATTCATATAGCGCTAAGAACAGTGAGGTATCTAAGCAGTGCTTATTATTAACCACGGTGTGTGGTGCTCATTTATCGACCATGGAAGGATGAAAGGCTGAGTTTGGCCTTGCCGGGATTCGAACTTGCGTTAGCAAGCTGTGCACGGATGTCAAAGCGAGCGTTGTACTCGCTGTGCCATTTGACAGGCTACAGTGAAGTGGCACAGCGAGTAGAGCGCTTGACCGCCTATAGACCGGTTAAATTATTTGTATTAACCCACCCTGTGTCGTCTGCCCTTTTCAGAGCCCTCTAAACAACAGGGGATCAATTCGGCGGTGATAGTGCGCGGTAGAAAACATTATGCCACTTTCAACGAACAAGTTCAACTTGAGCGGTCTTTAATGCTACGCTATTGTAATTATATTTGGTATAAAATAATCTAAAGGGTTACTTACAGTACAATTGCAATTTCCATTGTCTACGAGTGGTGAAGTCCCAAAATTCGACTCCGTGTGTGCCAACGATCTTTCGCATAGTGATATAATATATAAAAGTGGTTTTGTTTCATAAATTTCATCCTTATCTTCTCTTACATTTTAGCAACACTCCTTCAAGAGAAGTCTTTCATCACAATCTCTGTCTGTCAAGGTCAAAACACAATACAACCTTATAGTCCGCTTCGTGAGCCTCTCCGGGGCCAGAGAAAAGAATGGAAGCAGCTGACCTTCACTGTGAACAAGCATAAATTCTTACTTTGCAACATCCTGTGTAAAGCCATCTGTGAGAAGTTGGTTTTTGCACGCCATGTTTGTATATTTTTTGCGTGATATTAAAAAAAGTTTGTTTAAAGGACGTTATGGTTTCAAGTACAGCCGAAAGACCCCTGAAAATCGCAAGTTATAGTAAGCTATGAAAAATAACTCATGCCACCACCGTGCACTGCTAAGACTAACACCCAGGATATCAAAGATGACATTGCAAATGTCATTGATGAAATCACTGATGTCATCACATGTGTATGTACTTTTCATGGAATTTGTGTACTAGGGATTTGTATTATAATGTTGCGAAAAAAGTGTCAAGGATATTGCAATAAAAACCATACTTTGAACGATGCATTGATATAAATAGCATTGTATTATGGGATTCTATCTAGTATACTGAGCTACTAATGGAGAAACATAGCATTGTGTGCAGAGTACAAGATTTAATATATTGAATAATGAAATGATAATTGTCCTGAAATGTTCGAAAATTCACAAAATGGGGGTGTTCTGAGGACGTTTTTCGTATTGTGTGATTGCTTAGCTGTATGCAATGAGGGAATGGCACAGAGAGTAAAGTGGACGCCATCCGCGGACACCGCGGCTGTTCTTGGACAGGGCGTGCTGCATCCGGGTTTTTCCAGGAAATCCAACATGGAAAGAAGGCTGTACGGATCAGGCAATCAGATGTCGAGGTTGTGGATTTTTGTTGAAAGAGACTGTGTGTGGTGAAGATGGCAGAAGTGGAGAAAGTCAGGGTGTTGGTGCTCGGAGATATGTTTGTGCATGGTTTACAGCAGTACGCTGAATGCAGGCATGTTGCAAAGAACTTTGATGTGAAAGGAGTGGAGTTTGTGTGGAGCACTGTGCCTGATTGCAATGTACAGGGAATTGTACAAGTTTGTGAGGATATGGCCACGATGAACAGTCTGCATGTGGTAGTTTTGCACTATGGTGCTTTCCATTTGGGCAACGTCAGTGCCCCTACTTTGTTGGCTGATTTGGAACGCTTGGTTCAAGCAGTAATGAAGATCCTTCCAAATGCGAAAGTAATTTTTTCTGGATTACTACCTAGGGCAATATGGGACAGCAGTTCAGTTTTTTGTCCTCAGCAAAACATTGCTAGGTGTGTCATCAACTGAGGCATGTGTGCCTTCATGCTTAGAACTGGTATGTTCTTCTGTAACCATGAGAATATTGATGCCAGTAATGCTGTTAATTTTAAAGAAGATGGCATTTCTTTATCTTTTACGGGAAATGCCTTTCTATTTTGGAATGCAAGGGTTGCTTTGGAGAAGGTTATTTAAAGATTTTAGGAGTAAAGTAAGAAAAAAAACAAGAAAAAAAATACAAAATAACAGATGTCTGTCAAGCATCTGTAAAAAAAAAAAAAAAAACGGCTCTTTTCAGTGCCAACTTCAAAGGGGAAATGGGGCACAATATTTAAATTTACATTCACCACGCTCAGATTTTCGATGTGTCCGCAGACATGGCGGTAGTCCGCGGACATGAAAATCACTACGAGGGGGTTAGTATGTTCTATGTTACATGTATATGAAGTCAGAGATATTATGGTTAAGTTGTGCTACTAAAAACCTATGAAATTCAGTGAAAAAACTTTGTTAAAGGGACGTTATGGTTAAGTTGCGCTACTAAAAACCTATGAAATTCAGTGAAACAACTTTGTTAAAGGGACGTTATGGTTCAAAGTAAAACCGAAAAACCCTTGAAATTCGGCAGTTATGGTAAGATAAGCAACCATAACTCGCGCCGCCACTGTGCACTGCTAATACTAACACCCAGGACATCAAACATGAAATCACAAATGTCATTGATGACATCACTGATGACATCACATGTGCATTTACCTTTCATGAAAGATTTTTTTACTGATATATATGTATATATATTTGTAAAAAAACACACGTGGATGGGGAATTGTAGCACTACAAAAAACTCAACTCCCCAAGACATGGTTGATACATATCAAACCATTTTGCCCCAAGAATTGAAGTGTTACAAAGGCCACATTTCTGACAATTTCAAATGACGCTCAATTCTATGTACCTAAGTATTCCCATAGGTTAAGTTAGTGCCACTAGATAGTTTATCTATATATTTGATCAAAGTGCAAATGCAAAAATCTGTCTAAAGTGCAATGCAATGAACATTAACAGTGAGCCTATTAAAAGGATAGTGTCATAAAATATCTGTTGATAGGCGGCAGCATATACATCAGATTGGAGGCAGCATATTCTTTATAAAATGCTGAAATGCTTAAACCCATTGATGAAAAACTAAGCCACAATCATCAAATTGCAATTGGAAACAGCATGATTCATATGAAAAAGTGCCAGTGCATTGATAAAAACATACTCTATAGATGAACAATAGGTAAAGTGCTAACTGTTGTAAAGTGCAAATGCTCAAACCGGCTGATGTAAAACACCATCATAACCATCACATTATGTTTTAAAGCAGCATCCTTCATATTCAAAGTGCCTGTGCAATGATGCAATATTCTTGGTAAATGAATAAATGAATGAATGAATGAATGAATGAACACTGGATAAAGTGCTAGTGCAATGTTGTCCTTAGTTCTATGAAATGACAAGTCCCAGCTACATCTCTAGACAAGATACATAACATCAAAAAATACACTATTTTTAAAAAAAAATATATCAGATTTAAAAAAAAATAGACCACGTGGTCGCCACTCGCTTCTTACGTGGATCCACTACTAGCATTTCTTGACAGGCAGAAGGACTTACTGAAAAAATACATATAATTCTGGATCAATGTTAAGCCCATTGGGCCTCAGTGTGTCAAATTTGCAAATCAGAGACGCCTCCAGTTGTCTCAACTTCAGCTCTCTATTGCCCAGTCTCTTGTCTATTGGAACATGAGCAAGACCCACAAATGTCATTTCATTTACATTTCCTCCATGCTTCTCCAAGAAATGTCCTATATATATATTCAGTAAAAGTAGTGCAACTTAACATAACATCCCTTTAACAACGTTTTTTTTTACTGAATTTCACAGGTTTTTAATAGCGCTACTTGACCATAACGTCCCTTTAAAAATGTTTTTTACTGAATTTCATAGGTTTTATTAGTGCAACATAACCATAACGTCCTTTTAAATGGATGAAGACCATTACCACCCTAGCTTCCCAAAGCGAGAACCCGGGGTGCTAAAAAAAAAGATTTTTCTTCCCAAACCAGTACACCTGCTGCGTCCCGGTGTAGGAAGGAAAATCCTTTAACAAGATGGTCACCATGGAAAGGGAGGGCAGGGTTCCATACAGGGCCCCTCTTCACTTCACAACATGTGTGCGCGGTCTTCGCAGCTATGTGTTTTCTACAGCGCATGTGCATGTTCAGATTAGGCGTGTGTGAGCTCGGATTCATCTCATTTCTCTGTATTTTTATTCAATGCGTGTGTGTGGTTTTCTCAGCTACGTGTTATGTACAGCGTGTGTGCGTGGTCTTTGCAGCTATGTGTTATCTACAGTGCGTGTGCATGCTATTCGCAGCTACGTGTTATCTACAGTGCCAGCACGTGTGCGTGGTCTTTGCAGCTACATGTTTCCTACAGCGTGTGTGCACAGGAGCAGCTGCTTGGTCCCGAAAGCGTGCTTTTGTAAATTTGGTGAAAATCCATCCAGTAGTTTTTTAAAAAAATGATCAAAAAGTAGGTCTAAAAAAATTAGTGATGTCTATGTCCGCTCCGCGTACACACTTCCCTGTTCGCTCCGCGGACAGGACACCGATTGGCTAATCAGCTCGCGTCATGTCCGAGGACATTTGACGTGTTCGCTGATTGGAGGGTGAAGAGCGTGAAGTGCATCGGATTGTTCCGATGTGCCCGCCATCTTGGATCCGCTGACAGCGCGGTGGCGAACAGAGGCAAAATGCTGTTTTGAGGAGTGTTTTGGTGTGCAAGAGTGCTTGGGGAGGTTTGGGGAGTAAGAGATGGGTCAAATACTGTATTTGTTTAGGTGGCAGGTGGCCCTGATATATTTGCCATGCCTGCCCTGTCTGGGATGTCCGTAATTAGTCAAAATGAGGGGTGTCCCATGGAAACTATTCCCGTCCGTGCTGTCCGTAGGCAAGTTGAAACTGTTCTAAGGACACGCGCGGTGTCCATTGACATAAAAATTGCCCATATGGCACAATTAAAACGATGATTCTATGGGTGTGATCTATGGGTGTGATATGCGGCGGTGGTTGTGGCCAGGGCCAAGAGTCTTGGGTGCATGGCCGAAGGCCGTAGGCAGTAGGTCATACACCCAAAACTCTAGGCCCTGGTCACAACCACCACAGCATATCACACCCATAGATCACACCCATAGATTTGAATATTTATCAAATATTTGCAAATCTACAGTTTGTGTACTGTTTGATTTGTATAGTTTGTATGTGAAGTTTTGGCTGTGTCATGTCATTAAGATTGTAGAGTTTTGTAACAAGCACTGCAGTATAACATTTCCATGGAAGTAAACATTTTGTATTGTGGTGTATGGTTAGATGTTTGCTTCAATGGTTCTGTTATGCAGCAGTATTTATGTGTTCTATTAGAATATACTTACTGTTTGATTTTTTGTGATTGGATATATTTTTTTCATGAGTTGGGTAACTGAAGCAGATATTCTTTTTCAATTTCTGTGATAAAAGAACATATCCTGTAAGTGTAGGTAGTTTATAAAGACTTATTACATTGCATAATAGACATTTTTTTTCTTCGACCCTCATATTTAGTATTTTACAAACCAGTGTACTGTGCAATTTGCTCAGTTTCTGTGTTTGTTTTTTAAATCATTGGGTATGTGGGAAAAAAAATCATGTTGGATTAAAAAAAAACTTTTTTTGTTATGCTACAGTATATTTGTTTGTTTGGTTTCAGTGTTCACTTGTTGTTTTTGGCTAATGTTCTATCTGTTGGTTTGTTGCAGATTGTTACATAACTGTTGTTGAATTTTAACTGGTTATAGTTTTTTATTTATATTCTCAAGTTGCTGATCAATCTGTTGGGGGTTTTTGCAGATTTTTGGAGCAGTTAGATACATGTTGGGGTATTCTAACTCATTATTTCTTGTTATAATTTAGTGGTATTGATTTATCTGTTTGGTTGTTGAAATATCTTGGAGCAGTTAGATACCTGTTGGCGTATTCTGTTTATAGTTTTCTAATTGAAGTTTGTTGATGTTTAAGTACCTATTAGTTATTAAATTTTGGTTTTAAGAAGATTCAAAAAGCATTTGTAAGATTTGCTGGTAATCTCTGCTTTAGCGTAATGGTACTATCATTACATTCAAACCATCTACATTTCCTTTTTATATATGCAGTGTAGTGAGCTGCATTTGTTGTGGCCCCTGCCTGGTAGATTATACCTATTGTTGTTTAGGTTTTCTTACCAAGTGATACTTGACCATGTGTGAATCGAGTCAGCTTGCAGTTGTTTTTGGTACCATCTGCATTGTAAAGTAGAAGCATTAGTAATACATATTTACTATCTGTTTGTATTAGTAAGGTGGAGCGATTATCTGAATTGCTGGTAGTACATAATCTACCATGGTTTGCATTTTGTACAAGTTGCTGAAATGGAACAGATTCACAATTTGGCATGGATACATACACAAAGCGCTCATTAGGGATTTGTTCCTGTGCCACATTGTTGCAGAGAGTGCATGTATGTTTCCACATGAATGAAATCTGGAAGATTTCATTTATAGGTATGTTTTTGTTTTCCAGTACTTGTAGTAAGTACATTAGACATTCTTGTGAGTTTATAGTGAATTTCACCATTCCAGCACAGTAGTCCAATTCTTGTCTTATTCCATTAACACTGCATGGATTGTTTGTTGCGTTTCTATGAAGGACTAACATTTGCAAACACATTTGTGTAAGTAAATGTTGTCAACAATTGGTGGCAATTGAAATAGAATATTGATGGCTACATTTGCGTAGCAACTTATACCAGTTATATTTGAAAAATTGAATGGACCAGATAGTTCTGTGTCCAAGTCATTTTTTCGGAGTGTGTGTTGCTTCTTTGAAGAAGTACCTGAGTTACTTTGAGTAATAGGTTCTTCTTTGTTTGTGGTAATAGATGAAGTATTAGCTTCTTTTAATCTCTTTGGAGGATTTGAAGTCAGATCCTGTTGCATTTCTGTTTGAATTAGTTTTCTTTTACTACGTTTTCTTTTGTGTGGAACAGGATATGTTTTTAGATGGGGGTGTATAGTGAACGTAGTCTATTGAATTCTAAAATGCAAGGAATATCAGCGTTTACTTTACTTGCATCAAAGTTGATTAGAAATAGACCGTCAAGGGTACGTAAGCATGATAGTGCTACATAGCTCATGCCTTCTTGTGTTCCCAATATCTATCAATGCTTTATCTATGGTAAGACGTTGTGATTTGTGAATGGTGACTACATATGCTAGAGTTAGAGAAACTTGTTCTCTGCGTACATACATGTCTTTGAAGAGAAGGAATCGAGCTGTTGAGCACCCTATCCTTTTTACTTCTGAAAGTTCGTCAAAGAGAATATTTCCAAACTGAATGTTGTTGCCAGGTGGGTATGTTTGAAAGCCAACAACTGTACCCAGTGCTCCATTAACTAGTCCTTCTTCCACGTCAAGGTTACGTTTAAGCATTACTCTACAGTTTAAGGATCATTTTTATATTTTCTCCAAACCAGCTGTGTTGGAGATAGAATTTTCTAAGTTATTTAGTCTTGTTGTGGCTTGTTGACACATGGGTAGTGTCATACTATGTACGTCCAGTTTGTCTGTGGAGCAAATTTCAATGATTGGTTGTATTTCTTTTTTCAACTTTGTTTAATTGAATTTGGAACAGCTTGCAAGAGTTGGAATTAAGGACATAAAATTGACATTTTTTTGTACTAATTGTTCCATGACATCAGTAGAACATGAGTTGTGGCCATAAAGTGCATGGATGTGCTGGGTTTTTTAATATTGCTTGTGCTTCATGGTACACCAACTCTAATACTTTTTAAAATGTTGGCGTAAGTGAGGTCTGCAGATTGGCGCATGTTTTCTGTTAATTCTCTGTATTGGAAATGTTGCCAAAGGTTGACATTTCCTATGCTGCCAACAGTTTTACGGCAGAGTTTGCGTCCTAAGGTTTTAAAAATAGGTACACCTTTCACTGGTGTAAATTGAGGAAGATCTCTGAAAACAATTATGTGTTTTCCTCCAAAGAGCTCTTCGTAGTTTGTTTTAAGTATTTCTTGCAATCTGAGGTGAATCAAAGCCAACATTAGTTTGGAGACCATGCTCACTTCATCTATTAGTAGCATTTTAATTTGTTTTAACACTCAGCGTAGTTCCATTGCAGCTTCTGTAGAAAGTTTGTAATATTCTAATTTGTTTTGGTGTTCTACTGGAAGGAGTAGTAATCGGTGTAAAGTGACAACGCCTATGTTTTAGGCAGCGAAACCTGTGGGGGCAGTTACAACAGCTGACAGTTTGTTTTTTGACAATTGTTGATGGAACTTGCTGATGATTTTGATTAAGAATGTTTTGACTGAACCAGCTTCACCACTGACGTATAGTAGTATAGGTTTGTAATTTTGGCAGGTACATTCTTTATTTTCATGTTGTACACCATTGTTACTTCTTGAAAAATGGTACACTGCTCTTTGTTCAATTTTGATTGTAGTACAGTTAAGTCTTCTGTAACTTCTTCATAGTGACACATGGGGGTGGATTCATGGAACAAAAATGCGCCGAAAATCCCAGCGTAAGCAGGCGCAAGGTGGCGCAAGCGCAATAAATCAAGCGCACGTGCAGGCGTGCGATACAAGGAAGGCGCTGCGCTAGTTTCCCGCTGGTCGTGCGCCAAATCCATGCATGTCGCACACGGGCACACACGTCATCAAACGGCGTGCGCTACGCGCACAGCAAAAGTGCACTTATAGCACGGCGCACAAAACAAAAGTGGGCGGAACAGTGGGCGTAACACGCGGAATGGGGAACAACGTGTGAAAAAGAAGGCTTAACTGGGGAAGTACTGCAGAGAACTACACGGAACGCCCACACGCACACGAACAACCCGTATTCATGGATTCAAATACGGGAAACCCGCGCACGGCAAAATGCGCGCACAGGCGTCAACGCGTCTGCCACACAAAGGCAGGCGGAATCGTCCCTGCGCACAGTATAAAAGTGCGCGCAAACAACAAACACGTATATACAGCTCCGATAAATGCCCCATTTGTCGCAGCACTGATCGTGGGACACCGCAGGAGGAGGAGAATAGACAGGGCACGCATTTTCTCACCACGGACAAGCCTTTTTGGGATGCCTGACGACCAGGTCTATGCAGGTATAGGTTTCCACCCCATATCATCCTAGACCTGGTCAGGGAGTGGGAAGATGACCTTACATCCCCCACCCTTTCTCCCAAGCATTGAGCCCCTTGGAGAAGGTGCTAAATGACCTGCATTTTTTGGCCACTGGGTCATTTCAGCGGACCACTGCCATAGTAGGGGGGTCTCACAGGCCACGCAGTCACGCTGCCTACACCAGGTCTTGGCAATCATGACAGCATTCCCCTCATTCCGCAGGCACATATACATGCCCAGAACACCCACAGAAAGGCAGGCCGTTGTCCTGGATTTTTACAGGGTGGCACACTTCCCCAAAGTGCTCGGTGCCATAGATTGCACCCATTTGGCCCTACGTCCAGCGAGGGCCACTGAGCACATCTACTGAAACCGCAAGCACTGGCATTCCATCAACGTATAGGTGGTATGCGATGCAAAGGGAATCATCACCTCTGTCTATGCAAACTACCATGGCTCCACCCATGACAGTTTCATATACAGAATGTCCGCCATGAGCCGGGCCCTGGAAGCTGGCCAGCATGGCGACACATGGCTCCTAGGTGAGTACAAATGCCCTTGCATGTGCATGCATGTCACACACACACACACAAATACACAAACCCCAATAATCACAACCATTTTCACCTCCCCAGGGGACAGTGCCTACCCTCTGAGCAACCACATGATGATGCCAATCCGGAACCCCACCACACCACCCCAGGTAAGATACAACGCGGCCCATATTGCAATCAGGGCCATAGTGGAGCGCACATTCGGAGTGCTCAAGTCATGCTTCTGCTCCCTTGACCGCTCTGGCGGGCAGCTACTCTATGCACCCCCAGTAGTGTGCAGGATCATTGTGGCAGCATGTGTCCTGCACAATGTTGCAACATGGCAGGGCGTACCGGTGGACATGGTGGTGCCCCCACATCCCCAACCACAGGCACAGGCGCTGCCCATGGGAGGGGATAGGGCACGTGGCGAGGAAGCCCGGACCCAGCTTGTGGCCACATTTTTCACCTAAACTCCCACCCCTGCGGAGTGCACACAGGCCTGGCACATACCAGGTGACAATCGATGATGACAAAGAGACAGTCAACTGTCACAACCATACCACCCTGAGATTGTTGCCATGGAAGTGCCACATTGTGTGCTTCCCTAGCTACTTGAACACAAGCTATCCTGTGTGACCAAAAGGCACACATATGATATATGATATGATATGGCATTTGTAACGCGCCTATACACAAGTGTTTCAAGGCGTGACGCAGCAGGGAGGGGGGAACAAGGGAAGACAGACAACGATCCTACTAGGCCAAGTGTCATTTAGATCGCGCAAGTGCAGGGGTATGGGGAAGGGAAAAGTGCAAGGGGAAGGGGAGGGGGGAGTGCAGTACAGGGTAAGTAGAATAAAAAATAAATAAATAGGCCAGCTGGTGGCAAGTGCAAGTGCAGACAAGTGCTGGGCAGGGGGGGCTGTAGGGATACAGAGAGAGTCCCGCAGTGCAGGGGTTGCCAGGGAGGCAGTGCAAGTGGAGAGTGGCTGGGCCAGGGACCGAGTTCGGCGAGAGTGGCCCAGTTTCAGATTCAGTGCCGTTTCAGTGAAGAAATTAGCAAGGGAGAGGGAGAGAGAAAGCAGAAGCAAAGAGGAAGGTGTTGAGGTGCTTCCGGAACTGGAGATGGTTCTCCTCAAGTTTCAGGGAGGCAGGAAGTCTGTTCCAGAGGGAGGCCCCTGCCACGGAGAGAGATCTACCCCCAGCTCGTTGCTTCGAGATGCGGCTGACCCTGACATGCAAGGTGTGAATCACACACACCTGCAAAACAGGCCATGCCCATCACTGTTATGCCACTCAAACCCTCCCAAACCACAACATGACATGGCAAGCAATAGCCATACACCAACACAGTACCAATAAGGTACACATTGACATGTGAAAAATGTAAATTGGCATCAGACAATGGTGCCTGACATGGAATCAGATGAAATGACTGACCAACAACCTCCCACCCAAAATAAGTAATTCCCAAATGCATCACAAAACTAGTAGCTGCAACATAACAATGAATGCCTGTCTACATGCACAATGTGCATTGCAAAATCAACACTGCAGCTTCTGTGTGCTGTGCCCAACTCCTGCAACACACTGCTCAGCACACAGCACAGTGAACAGCCATTGTGTGTGATGCACACCCTGAGCATCACATCTAAGCGATACACCACATCAAAAAGCAAATTAGGCATGTACAGGAACCATAATTGGTCACGGAACATGTGCTGCAGGGACACAGTGGGCAGCAGAAGGCAACAGAGTGTACACTTGGATATCGAAGGGTGGTTGTACATGTAGTGCATCATAGTGCGAGTGTGCGGGTCAGTAAGGACATGCACTCAACATATGCATGTGCAATCAAGTGACCATCCGTGTCCTCTACACATCACATGTGAACATTCACCATGTGTACACCCCAGCATGTCAAACCACAACTATCCCCTCACACCTGAAAGGTAAACACAACACATGAACATGCATTGATCAGCAGAACACATCATGTACATAGGATACCACAATTACAATGTCAGGGTTCCCATCACACTGCAGGGCAAGGCAACTATCAACAACAAAACACCCCCCCCCCCTCACAAATGACCATGACCACAATGATGTAACAACCAAGGTAGCACAGTAAAACAATGTCACAACAGGATGTGAACCATGTGTGGTACATAACATAGAATGATGCACCACAAACGGATGTGTATTGTCACAGCTCCCGTGTACAGGCGCAGGAGTGGCACGAACCAACAACCCCCACCGTGGCCTGGGTGCCTTCAAGGTCAAACTCACACAGGCCTCTGAGACCCTGGTGGGGAAGGAGGGTCAGGGATATGCAGTCGGGACAGGCGTTGGCATACTGGATAACTGGAATGAGGTTCAGGAGAGGGGAGTAGGAATGACACGTGAAAGTAGGGAATGCACTAAAATGTAGTACTTGCATTAACACATACACAATCATAACAAACTTGTCAGGGCCTTCCGAAGTCCAGGCGCAGGAGTGGAACGAACCAACCACCCCCTCTAGGGTTTTGGCACCTGCAAGCTTGGGGCTTACACAGGCATCCGCAACCCTAGCGGGGAAAGAGGGTTAGGGAACGTTGGTTGGATAGGTACGGGAAGCAGGAACACCGTGTAGAGGGTACAGGGTTTAGAATTGGATAGGATTCGGCGTGATTAGGGAAAAAAAAAACATACCAAATTGAATTACACATTCATCCATGCATCAGTGCACCCCCCAGCAAGCCTATGTAGAGCAGTTTGAAAGAAAAACAACAAGACACTCAGCTCTGGTTTTGAGTGCTGGCCTCCTGCCTGCGCACTCTCAGGTCCGGTTACAGGAGCACTTCAATGCTGCAAAGAGAGCGACAGTTAATAATCTGTGCGTGCCCATAACTCACAAACACACCGCCAAATATGCCTCCATAGCAACAAACTACTCTACAAACAGACAATCTGGTGTGGATGCTTCGTACCCATACGGAACATTCCCCCTGTGATAGTTCATACACAGTCAATGCAGTAAGTCAGGCGCCGGTAGGTGCGTGGCAAATGGAACACCAATGTGTCACGATTCACACAACATGCAATATTCCCTGGGTAAGCAGACAGACGCATATAGCAAGGTATAACTTCTGAAAAAGTCATGTCCCACCATAACTGAAATAAAATAGGCAGTGCATGTTTCAAAATGTACATGGAAATGAAATGCACTGCACCCGAGTCTGCCCTTGCTGTATGTCCCTGTGAGCTGCTCCTTTCCATGTCTCGGAAGGCTACATGGGTGATACAAGTGCCTCAATGGCCCATGGTGGACCGGAGGGTATGTGCCACTGCAGGTGCCCCAGACAACCTTACAATTAACTAGCCATCAGTCCAACAACACATCTGAGCTGTATTGTGCGCTTCAACACCAATATTCGTCCAAGCTCACCGTCAGTGCTGCTACTAAGCCTGCATGTGCAACTGGCCTGGTGGAAGCTTTGCTGTGTTGTCACCTTGCCTGGAGTCCCTTTGAAACACGTCAGCAGTTCTAGAATGTATGTCTGCAATCCCTGTGCCTCTGCTTGCGCACACATGTGCATGTGGGCACCACCAAACGTGTCCAGAATCCAGACGTCCAATGGGCCACGTCTGCTGGCAAAGGTGGTCTGGAGGCTCATCCCCCTGCAGAAAGGGCATGAAACACATGATTAATGCTTTAGAGTCATCTGTGTGTGTCTCTTCAGGCATCTCATTATTGGACCATGTCAGAGACGTACATCAGAAATCACACCATCAGTCTGTCTTTCACATCCAAAGTGTGGAACACACTAACTACGGCATGAATTCCAACAAGCACGTGTACAGTAAAGATAATAAACATACTACACAATGCATAGCAATGAATGTACACATTAATCATGAAACACCCCATCTAGCAAAAGCAGAACAGTTGTCAATAACACAGCAATCATCCCCACTAGGGGTGTTAACACAAGTTACACAGTACCAGACATGCCACAGATATGACAGTCCAAAGCCCTTGTGTAATAGGCTGTTACACCGAACCATCCTTGCGAGCCCATGGATAAGGGAAGCAGGAGTGGCATATGTGAGTCAAGGACATCAAGCAGCAAACACATACACAAGACAAGCCTGAAGGGCCCAGCTGGAACAGACAGTGGATGCTTTCAAAAGCCACAAAGCACCACACCGTCACATGAAAGCACAATAGACAAGCAATTTTAAACTATATTAACTAATTACACTAACTGTGAAAAACCAACATTACCTAATTAAACTAACTATCAAACAGAAACTTAACTAACTAAACTAAAAGAAAAATCAAAAATGGCCACATACGACCTGGGCGGGGAGGCACCCAGGAGGGGGGAGGTACACAGTGCGGCTCAACACCCACATGCGATGATGCTGAGCCAGCTCATCCTGGAAAGGAGGACATGGCACAGTCGCCAGGCCACGCCTAGCCGCAGCTTGCCCCTCAACGGCAGCAAGTCTGCCGGATGGGTGAGCCTGGTTCTGTGTGGCGATGTGACTAGGTCTGCATGCAGAACCTTGCGTGATACACGTGCTTCCTCTTGCAAGGTAGCACGTGTAACACGCAGTTCCTCCTGCAAGGCCTGGCTGGACAACCGCTGCACCTCCCGGCAAGCCTGTAGCTCAGCCGAGATGGTACGCTCAAGCTGTGCAAACCTCTCCTCTGCCCGCTGCCTCTGGGACATCAGAAGGACACCCAGAGTGGGTTTGAGGGAAGCATACTCCTCCCTCAGGGCCTCCATGTGCGCATCTGCGTGAGCAGCAATTGCTTGACGCAGAGACGACATTTCAGCCTGGCGTGCCCTGGCTGAGGCCGCCATGCCCAGCCTGAGCCCCGTGCAGGGGGGAGCACAGATTGGGCCACACGCTCCATGCTCTCAGCGATGTTCTCCATTGCTGCCCCCCTGCCATTCGGAATTGGCAGTCATGTCTTGCTCCCACTCAGTATACTGCGGTTGCTTGCGGCGACCACGTTGCTGGGCTTGTCCCCTGTGGGACCCAAGGACCGGGTGTCCTCGCTGTGTTGGCACCGCCCGCGGCTCCACGACTACATGCCCCCGTCAATGTGATGTCCCAGGCACATCAGTGACTGGTGTGGAGGGTGACCCTGCGTCCCGATCCACCACTGGCGGAGGTACCAAGACTGTCTGACCCCTCAGTGCAGGTGTCGCGGACAGAGGAGTGTCCACATCAGAATCACTCACCCCTGACACATGGACTTTATGCTCATCCAACTCGACATGGACGTCAGAGTTGTCATCAGGGCTGGACTCATAGGCAGCCAGAGACAAGATGGACTGTAGCACTTTGGGGTTTTTGTGACCTCCCACCCCACGGCCCCCACTTGTACCAGGTTGATGTAGTGGTAACAACCCTGTGTCTGGAATGACAACACCATCCTCCGGCTCCATTGCATCATCATCTGAAAAATATAGAGAAAAAAGGTCACTACATATGTCAGAAGCACACAACACACACACACCGACAACAAACACATCAGGCAGACATGTGACACACAAAATAGAACCTGGCATGAATGCTGGGTCAACTTTGAATTGCTTATGTGATCAGACCTGTTGATAGGTGGCAGTTTGCATAGAAGTGGGTCTAGGCAGTGCAGCAAATGTGTATGTCATTCACTACCTACATGTACAAGGTCTTCATGGTGTGTGTCAGGAAATGTGAAGGCAGTGCAAGGTCACATTCAGGCATCACGTGCAATGTGCATTCATTGGGTAGCATCTCTACAAGCAAAGCACCCCTCCACGTGCAAAAGCAGGGATGCCTAGCATGGTATCAAAAGGCTGACCATAGACCTGTGTATTGACAGGCAGTGTTGACTGGCATCAACAGCTTAATGTGATTCAAGTGACAACACTGCAAATGATGATGGGACAGTAGCAGGACACATGATGAAAACTCTGGAGGCCGCCCACGTGTGAAGAAGACACTACAACAGTCGGACAGAGTCATTGGCCATTAAACAGGCTGAGGCCTGTGACCCACACAGATTGTCAGACCCTAAACATGTGTGCAACGCAGTACTGAGCCAAACTTGACATGGGAAGGCTGATGAGATGCCATGCAATGTATGTCACCCAGGACTTGTATTACAGTGATCATCCAGTCAAGGACACATAGGTGCATGCGTGCAATGCACATGGAGCATGAATGGGCACTCATGTACCTGCGGGGCATCTGACCTATGCACAGTACAAATGAGATACCCTGCATCAAGTACTAAGGCTGTACCACACAGCATATGTCTGGCAGATTGTACCGCTGGAAGTTAGCATGTACACAGGACGCATGAACAGGAAAGTACCCAATGGCAAGATTGAAGCAGACCAGTGCAAAGGTGGAACTGGGGTGCAGAGTGGCGGAGGAGGGGCAAGGGAGCATGCCTACATGGAGTACCCGCATGCAGGCAGAGGACACATGCACATCAGTCATGCTATGACATTGTGCCTGGGCTGAGAGGAAGGTCACCCCACGCCACATGCAAAAGGGCCAGTGAGCTGGAACATGGACCGGTGGGGTATACTGGTAACCAGCATGTGAGTAGGGTGCAATAGTGGTGATGCGGACAGTCCCCGTCTGCTCCACATGTCCACCATCCAGCAGAGCAGACATGCATCACGGAAGCATTGCATTACTTGCACATCAGAACCATGTACACGTCACATGTAGTGGCAATCATGCACAACACATCCCACAAGTAAAACACACACGTCCTCAAAAAACATGCATCAACACTCACTGGACTGGGCATCAAAGTCCAGCATCTCTCCCACTCCTTCGACTGATTCAGGTGGTATGAACTCCGCAACGAGTGACTCATGCGGAGTGAGCTGTTCCTCCTCTGGTGCAGGCCCACCGCCAGTCACCAGAATCAAGTTGTAATTTGAGGCACGCTTAGCCTTAGTGCTGCGTTTGAGGTCATCCCAACGCTTTTTGCACTCTTGCTCGTGCGCACCTCATGGCCGAATGAACTGACATGTTCCACAACTTGCTTCCAGTGGGAGTCACGGTGGGCAGCTGTAGTGTGACTATTGGCACCCACTAGCATGTCACGGCTGTGGCCCCGCACGTAGTCCACGGGGAATTCCAGTTCCTGCTTGCAGGAAGGCTTCTTCCTCGATGTGCAGGAGGTTGTGGCTGTGTGTGGGGTCCCAGCCTGTGCTGCAGGTGCAACCTTCCTCCTCTTGGACTGTGGCGCAGACCCTGGCTGGCTAATGCCGCCCTGACCAGTATGGCCAGTGGGTTCGGTGGATTGATCCAAGGGAGTGGCAGGTGGAGGGACGACCAAAGGCCTGACTTGTGTCAGTGGCAGCTGGGTGCCCTCTAATGGACCCTGCAAAGCAACATCCGCTGTGGCAGGGTCATTGACCGCAACGGTACTGGTTGGCAGACTCATAACCGGGGGCTGTTGGGTGCATCTGCCCCTGCACTTGCCAACATCCGGCTGTTCGGGGCAGCAGATGACATAACTGCCCCAGGGACAAGTGGTCAGAGCAGCCCTGCATGCCCCTACGGTTTCCCTCCTGGCCTGTTGGAAATTTTCCAAGGGCTCCTCAATTGCCAACGCAGCCTGCGCTGGCAGACCCTGAGCCTGGGTGGCGTTGTCCACAGCTGCACCTGCAGCTACCACTAGCCTTGGGCCCATGGCAGTCGATGGAATGGACAGCAGGGTCACACGGGCGACAGTGCCAGATGCCTAAGCTGCATCTCCTGGAACCACAGGGGGTGGTGGCATGACTGCACCGACACATGGCACAACATTGTGCTCAAGTGGCGCACCCCTGCCTCTTCCCCCTCTGTGGCCGCCCTGGACACCCTGGAGTCCCCCTACTCCCTGGTCACCACGGTTACCCTGCTGAAATCGCGTGTTAGACTTCCCCGCACCCCAGGAATACACGTACCCTGCTGAAATTGCGGGTGAAACTTCCCGCAAACCCCAGTAATACACGTTCCCCGCTTGCCGTGTGCTGTGTGGCGGCCCTGCATACTGGTCCACGGTTAGCGCTGGATTGGGGATTTTGATGGCTATTCCTTGCGTGAGGGGCATTCTTGGGGGCGTTACTGGCGCTGCTGCAGGGTCACTGCACCACTCTGCTCCGCGGCTGCTTTTGGTGGCTAAAATCCATGAATACGCTGTGCGCCGAAATGGATTTTGGTGCATCCGGCTGGCGCAGACTATCGCACGCACACACTGTGCGCCATCTGCGTGCGCCACTTGTGCGCTTAATTCTATGAATTACCCCCATGGTGTTCTCTACTTCTGTCTTAGCTAATTCTGCCTCATTTGCTATTAGTGGCTGTCCCAGTGGTTCTTGGCTTCCTGTTACAGAAGGTTGACTACTGTCGCAAGTGTCCTTATCGAGTTGGGCCTGGAGTTCTTCTTCGTGTTGCAGTTCATTGTGCAACATTGTTTTGTACTGTGTAAAGTTTACATCGGTGATAGTGTTTTCATATGCTTTGAAAATGTCTTCACAGGAGTCATAGTTTTCTAGTTTCTCTTCTTCTTTTCTCCATGGTTTGAAAAGTTGTAGCAGGGACATCTAATATAGTTCTTTATGTTGAGGAGTTTTTAATGACAATTTGATATGATTAATTAAGCTTTGTTTGGTAAGTTTCATTAAGCTGCCTTCACAATTTGTCACTCTATATCTACCTTTTTTTCATCGGGTTTTATATTATTTTTGTATGTGAAGTTTTGGGCTATGTGGTATAAACACATGGTTTCCAAAGTGTTACTCCTGTTTGGGTAGTATGTGTCTAGTAAATTGTTTTTCAAAATGTCTTGGCTGTTGGGATAATTTTTGGCTATTGTTTCTATGTCGTCGTATGATTTGAGAACTCTTTCTCTAGATTTAGCAGGACCAAGACTTAGCCATACTATATTTTTAGATTGTCCATACAAAGCAGTACCGGTTAAACGATCTGCAGCTTCATAGGAGCCACATTCTCTATGAGAGATCATTTTTATGCCTAAGCTGTACAATTTCTGAGATAGTGTTTTGTCCGATGATAGGTCATTCCAGAGGTCTTGAAGCTCTGTTTTTTCTGCTTTGGTTAAGCAGGCTGTAACATATCGTGAAACTGCAGTGGGATTGTCTGCAATGTACTGCATATCTATGTTTACATTCCATACGAGGGCAATGATTGCATTGTAATCATTGATATATTTTGCTTCTTCTGGTATTTTTATGTAATATGTGTTCTTAGGTGATTTACCTTTAACACTATGTCCAACTGAAGACATAAAGTTGTTCACTTCACCCGTTTCTGTAACTGGTCTAGGGACACCAAAGCAGCATTTGGTATAGTATATCCCTTTGTTTTTGTATTTGCGACAACAATATTTGCCACATTTGTGTCTTTGAAATTGTGCAATTTGTGCATGAAGATCACTATTTGTTGCTTCCGATGGAATTTCACAAGTGACATATTTTTCGATAAACTGTAAAACAGTGGCATCACTGTCTTGACCAAATTTAGGAGCATCTTTAATCCATAACAGCACAGCAAGCCCCTCTGGCTTGGTATTCTTTTCTCCAAAAGAAGTGTTGCACTTCTCCGAGGGGAGGATCAGTGTTATTACAAATAAAGTGTAGCATAGCAATGAAACAATGATGGAAATATCTTGAAACATTAACAGGATCTAGAGAGCAAAGTTCTCCAGGTGTTAGTATATCTATGTTTTGTTTATGTTTGATATGCGTAGGAAATTATGTAAATCTTCCCATGCTCATTCTGCACAGCTTAATGTCACAAACCAAGTGGGTGGGCTAAGGTTTCTTATCATACAACGTACATCTAAGTGACATCGGAACCAGTACTCTTTTGTACCACGCATGTTTGCTAACAGATTTGTAATGCTTGATTGTAAATCCTAATCTTTTTCTTGCACTTTTTGTATTAATTGCGTAGCTGACATATTTTGAAAGTGGGTTCCTGATTTCAATGTGTGTGCAAATCCGTAACATAGAGTTGCTAGTTCACTTTCAAAGAGTAGGTGGAATATGTATTCCACATTTTGTCTAAATCTGGGATCTTCAGAATACATTTGTAACAAGCAGTATTCTGATGCTGTTATCTGGATAGGTCTATCATCGTACCTTCCTCCTTTGCCAGTAGGAAAGAGTAGAGGAAAAGCACGTGCTTCTTTACTTTTTTCCCATATGCTGATTGGTGATCCTTTTGTTTGTCGCATTTGGTACTTTTCTAGTCCATCTTCTATGGTGTCATTAGAGTGTAATGGATGAATTGTATAATGGTGTAAAATATTGGATACTGTAGCAGGATCTAGAAGTTCAAATTGACCAGTTTCTGGTGACTCTTGAATTATTTCAGATGTTTCCCTTAAGTTTTCTTCAATATTTATTTCTTTGTAGTATTAATTATTGTCTTTTAGATATTGCAAGGCTTGTCTAACTTTATGTAAGTCTACGAGCTGTTGTCAAATTGTTTTGTCTTTTGTAGGTACACCGTTTACTAAGACAATTAAAGATTGCTCTATTGGATATAGCACTCCCAGAGTGTACACATTTTCTTTCAGATCTAATGGTAAATAAACTACTTTGCCACAAATGCCTTTCACCAAATCAGAGGGAGGTAATTTTGCTGTTTTTGGTTGAAGGTGTATTATTGCTTGAAATGGATGGACTGTATATTGAGTTGTTGCAGGGGTTTTGGTAGTGGGAAAAATTCCAAGTTATTTGTGATAGCACGTGAAGGAGTTTGGTTGTTGTCAAGTTTTGTAGTGCAGTAGCTGCAAAGTCTTAAGGGGTCAGTTATTTGTTTTCTGCTATAAGGTAGAGAGCTAATTCAAACCATTTGGAATCTTCATTGTCTTCTATTTTGTATGTTACGTCTACAGTTTTTGTGTTACTTTTATAAAAAGTTCTGCAGCAACACACACACACATCGTTTGGTACTTCAGCGGATGTACTTTTAAATTTTAGTATTTCTTTTTTGTATGTGTGTAGTAAAAGTTTGCCATGTGTAGAAGTGTTGTTAGCCTGTTGTAAAGCTATTGCATTTTGTAAGTGGCTTTCACTTCCAAAATATTTTTTCTGGATATGGTCGATTTCTTCGAGTAGGTATTTGCGTGTTCCATGTAAATGAATGTTATTTAAATTGGCTAGTGCTAAAGCAGGACTTTTAGCATAGTACAGTTTATAGACTAGATTTCTTTTAGTTGAATGATGAGTTGATATCATTTTGATATGATGGAAGGTGCTTTTGCAAATAGGTCCTGAAATGCAGGCTAATGAATGTCCTTGTAGTCCTGTGTATTTGCACACTGTACAGGTATCCATATTTTGCAGCACTTTCATTTTGATTTTTTCTTTGCCTTTCACATACTGATTCAGGAACTGGCTTAAAGATTTGAAAGATTGTTTGGGAATGTTACACATTGACGTGCATGGCCATTTGCATACTGGACGTTCTGGTTCAGTTGAATGGAGAGGTAATTCTGAGTTTTCTGGGGATATTTTTGTAAGCAGTATTTCTTGTTGCATTATGGTATTATTATGTTTTTCATAACCTTGTCCACTGCTATGTATGGCAATTGTGTTTGTTTGGTTTTGTTTGTATGCTTCTTCATAAAAATATGGTTCTGTGCTCGTGGTGTGACTCCATTCACCTCCACAGATATTTAAGAAGTTATTTTTGTTGACATTCCTTTATTTAGACGTCTTTTTGTAATTTAGTAATTAGTTTTGTTAGTGGTTTCATTCTGTTTATCACTAAAATAAATAAGTTTCTTTTGAGAAGGATTGCACTGTCTATCAAAGCTTCTAAGATTAATTTTCTACAGTAGGTTTTAAGGGTTGTGCATGATTTGTCTCCAGTTTTTATAAGATTCTGAAGGACTCTGTGGCAGAATAGTTTTGCTAAAATACATTTTTTGGTTTGGTTACTTGCTAGTATATCAAGATTTATAGGAGCTTGTTAATCATTTTCTGTTTTGTTTTACATTTTGATGGAGGAGGCAAAGTTTCTGTACTGGAAGCTTGTTTTGTTTCACTAAATGACTGTATTAGCTGTTTTGTTTGAAATTTTTGTACAAACTCTGGTAGAGATGGATGCTAGTTTTGGACACTTTTATTTTCATTTGCTCTATTTCTGCGTTGCTTTCTATGGACCTGCTTTTTGGTAGGGATACTTTGCGGTCTGTTAAAAAAAAAAGAAGGTATGGGTTGGGCCGTTCTGCAATGTATGTGTGCTGTGTGCATGAGTGTCTGAGTATGATGGTAACAATGTATGTGGTGGTGTGTGATTGTGCATTGGGAAGCTACAATTAGTTGGGAAGGCATTTCTTCTATTTGTGTGTTACTATACTGCGGTTCAGATGACAGTAGAAACTGACCGAGTGGTGAGGAGAAGCACTAATAGTAAATCTAATGGTATACAATTAAAGCAGTTCTTTGTTTTGTAGTACTAACATTCTAGGGGTTGAGTTATGTTATTTGTGTTCCAAAAAAATCGGATTTGTGTGCCATTCTGACTGCTAATCCCTGTTTAATAAATGGGGATTTGTGGGCAGCATGGTTCAGAAATTTCATTTTTTTCGGTGCGCAAATTACATTTATGAACTACACAGTGTGTTTGAGTAACAGTAAGAATATTAAGGTAGTATTGTACTTACTCTTTTGTTGTGGAATTAGCAGGTTTCTTCAGATATGTTGTTTGTTTTTCAGATGCTGCTGATTTTCAGGAGCGTGGTCTTCACTGCAATTGTAAAAGAAAGAAGTTAGTAATTTTGTGTGTTTATCGCACTGATGTTAATTTAGACGTTGATTTTTATGTTTTTGTAGTAGTATTGTTGTTTGATATCTGAACATGTATGCATGCATTTAATTTGCTAATGAGTAGAATTTTAAGTGTATGAAAGTCACTTGGTTTTTTAAAGCTGTGTTGTAGATAGCACACTGGTTTCGAAGTGACAGTTGATTATAGTAGATGGGAAACATTGCAATAAGGTCATTTTATAGGTAATGCAGGTTTAGTGGCATTTCTCTGTTTATATGCATTAATAAGAGTTGTACATGTACTGTGAATAAAATATGTATACCTGTAGTTTGTATTCATGCATGTGGAAATGCATGCAGCTGTAAGTAGAAATCTTGGAGACTTGTAGAGTAGTTTTTGTAGTAGGTGCTTTCCAATGATATGAGACTTGTAATCAGAGTGATCAACAGTACATTTGAAGTGCAGAACTCTGATGATGGAGTTAGATGTAGAGGTCTTGGATGTGATTGGTGGATGGTTGTGTGACTACTTAGCTGTATCCAATGAGGGAATGGCACCAAGAGTGATGTGGAAAGGGTAGAAGGGCTGGCTAAGAGTTACGTGCTTCACAGACACGGCGGCTGTCAGCGGATAGGGCGTGCCACATCTGGGGTTTTCTAGAAAATCCAGCATGGAAAGGGGACTGTAGGGATTGGCCAATCAGATGTTGAGGTTGTGGTTTTGTGTTGAAAGAGACTGTGTGTAGTGAAGATGGCAGAGGTGGAGAAAGTCAGGGTGTTGGCGCTTGGAGATATGTCTGTGCATGGTTTACAGCAGCTGTGCCTGATTGCAATGTACAGGCAATTGTACAAGTTTGTGAAGATATGGGCAGGATGAACAGTCCGCATCTGGTAGTTTTGCACTATGCTGCTTTCCATTTGGGCTACTTTGTTGGCAGATTTTGAACACTTGGTTCAAGCAGTAATGAACATCCTTCCAAATGCCAAAGTAATTTTTTCTGGATTAATACCTAGGGCAATATGGGACAATAGTTCTGTTTTTTGTCCTCAGCAAAACATTGGTAGGTGTGCAATCAACCCAGGCATGTGTGCTTTCATGCTTAGAGCTGGTATGTTTTTCTGTAATTAGAATATTGATTCCAGTAATGCTGTTTATTTTAAAGAAGATGGCATTTCCTTATCTTTTTTGGGAAATGCCATGCTGTTTTGGAATATAAGGGTTGCTTTGGAGAATGTTATGTGAGGATTTTAGTAGTAAAGCAAGAAGAAAACAACCCCAAAAAAATAAAAAAATAACAGGTGTCTGTCAAGCATCTGCAAAAAGAAAAACAAAAAACGTCTCTTTTCAGAGCCAACCTCAAAGGGGAAATGGGGCACACTATTTACATTTACATTCACCAAATGAGAATGAGCAGATCTAGGGATTGGTCAGTAAAGTTTACTGGGTGTGTTGTGTAAGGAGAGAGTTTGTCAGAAACATAATATGTCTTTTTCCTGAGAGAAGAATAGATAGCTATGGCTGTGTGTTTCCAAAACCAGATTTTCTGGATTTTGGGAGACTCATGGAGACATTGGTTGGAGGTGCATGCAGAACGCTGTGGAGTAGCTGCAGATCTTGGATTCCCTCATGTGGAAGTGCACTAGCATGGAGTGTGTGGAATGAAGTGGCTGGACTTGGTACCTCTCTGTGCTACTTTGGAGACAGAGCATCATCCAGACTTAATTATAATTTATTGTGGAGGGAACAGTTTAGGACATGTGTCTGGAATGTCTTTGCAATTTGCAATGAAAGAAGGACTTGGGAAGATCATGGAAATGTTTCCAAATTCCCAAGTCATTTTCTCGTATTGCGCAAAGACAAATGTGGCTGTGTTCTTCTTCATTTGGTCCACAAATGGAGAAAGCGAGGCACAATGTCAATAAGGCTGTTTGTGCCTTTCTAAGAGATGTTGGCATGTCCTCTTTTCACAATGAAAATATTATGTTTCGTAGGACATATATTTTTCGCAGAGATGGAGTCCATCTTACTTATGCTGGCAATCGATTTTTCTGAGAAATGTCCAAAATGCTGTATTGTAGTGGATGTTGACGATTTCAAGTTTTTCAAACACACAAAACCACCACCAAAAGGCTCTTTTCAGAGCCACCACTTCCTCCCAGAGAAAAGTGCATTGGTTTTGCTAGGGCAGCACCCTAAAGCTTTATGGGGGTAATTCATAGAATTCAGCGCACAAGTGGCGCACGCGGCTGGCGCACAGTGTGCGCGTTTGAATCCCTGCGCCAGCCGCGTGCGCCAAAACCCATTTCCGCGCACAGCGTATTCATGGATTCCAGCCACCAAAACCAGCCGTGGCGCACAGTGGCGCAGCGACCTTGCAGCAGCGCCAGTTACGCCCTCAAGAACGCCTTCCGCGCAGGGAAAAGCCATCAAAATCCCCAATCCAGCGCAAAGGGCTGCGCTAACCCTGTACCAGCACGGCAAGCGGGCTACGTGTATTTCAGGGGTTCGCGTGAAGTTTCTCACGCGATCGGGCCTGGGGGAGCGGGCTACGTGTATTTCAGGGGTTCGCGTGAACTTTTTCACGCGATCGGGCCTGGGGGAGCGGGCTACGTGTATTTCAGGGGTTCGCGTGAAGTTTCTCACGCGATCGGGCCTGGGGGAGCGGGCTACGTGTATTTCAGGGGTTCGCGTGAAGTTTCTCACGCGATCGGACCTGGGGGAGCGGGCTACGTGTATTTCAGGGGTTCGCGTGAAGTTTCTCACGCGATCGGGCCTGGGGGAGCGTGCTACATGTATTTCAGGGGTTCGCGTGAACTTTTTCACGCGATCGGGCCTGGGGGAGCGTGCTACGTGTATTTCAGGTGTTCGCGTGAACTTTTTCACGCGATCGGGCCTGGGGGAGCGGGCTACGTGTATTTCAGGGGTGCGTGAGAAGTTCCACATGCGATTTGCCTGGGCGTGTGTATTTCAGGGGTGCGCGGGAAGTTCCACACGCGATTGGGCTGCGTGCGGGTATTAGGGGTGCGCGCAAAGTTGGACACGCGATTGGGCTGCGTGCGGGTATTAGGGGTGCGCAGGAAGTTCCACATGCGATTGGGCTGCGTGCGGGTATTAAAGGGGTGCGCGCAAAGTTTTACACGCGATTGGGCTGCGTGCGGGTATTACAGGGGTGCGCATGAAGTTTTACACGCGATTTCTACAGGGTAAGTGTATTTCAGGGGTGCCGGGGAGTCCTACATGTGATTTGCCAGTGTGGGTCCTCCCAGGTGTTCCCTGTACACCCTCCACGGCCCCTGCAGGCAGCCCACACCACAGGGGACTACCCTGCATCCCTGGTCATGTCCCGCAGGCAGCCCACCCAACATGGGCATGCCCCCCAGCAAAGGCACATGTCTCCTTGCACCAATGATCACCAACTCATGTCCTCTTGCACCCCCACCCCCAGCATTGCGGGGCACCTGCCAGCAGGCCCCCACCCATGTCTGCCAGCACCCCCACCCCCCCAGTCACCAGGGGCAGCCTCCACCAGGCCCCCACCCATGTCTCCCAGCACCCCCACCCCCCCAGTCACCAGGGGCAGCCTCCACCAGGCCCCCACCCATGTCTCCCACCACCCCCACCCCCCAGCACTGTGGGGCACCTGCCAGCAGGCCCCCACCCATGTCCAACTCATGTCTCCCACCACCCCCACCCCCCAGCACTGTGGGGCACCTGCCAGCAGGCCCCCACTCATGTCCCACTCATGTCCCCTTGCAACCCCACCCCCCAGCACTGTGGGGCACCTGCCAGCAGGCCCCCAACCATGTCCCCCTGCCCCCAGGTCCTGACGATACACAATCATGGCAGTAATGGGCAGCATACCCAGCACAAACACCCAGCCAAGGATTGCATCCACCCACATAGCAAATGCAATTACATGATACAACCCCAATGGCAAGTATGTAAATGAACACATGTCGTCACACACACATACACAATGGGTGCAAGTGAAAGTCAAAACCCATATCATGACATGCATGAAACCAATGAGAAAATACCACAAAAGAAAGTCATAAAAACATGTATTCTCGAAGAAAATGAAGTAAACTAATCAAACATACAACAATGGGGATAAAAAAATAAATTGTCCATGTCCGATAAGTGATGTAAAAATCCAAAAAACAAAGGAATCCAAAAACGAATGTTGTCCAAAGCAAAATCATGGTGAAAAGAAATAAGGAAAAACCATTGCCTCATGGTGAACACAAATATGAATCAAAAAAATGTATTCTAAAAAATCCAACTATACACAAGAATATTCCAGGGTCCATGAGCCCAACACTATGAATGAAACCTACTACTACCTAATAAAAAAACTATATACAGAAAAGTGGCCATTGTCCGAGCGGTCCAAAAAAATCTCTAAAAATAAAGGAAACCTAACACTAACTAACTAAAGAACTATATACAATGGCAGCGGGCAAGTCCTGCGGCTCACTCTGTGATGTTGCCGGCCAGGGCATCATCGAACTCCATGTCGATGTCCTGGAGGCGGGACTCTGTCCTGGCCCCGAGGTCTCGCAGGGATAACCCCATGTTCACCAAAAACTCCCTGCAAGCTTCCTCGAGGCACTCAGCCCGCCTCAACGCCCGACGCATGGAGAACTCCGCCCTGACCATGGTGAGCCGCTCCTCTTCCGCCCGCTGCCGCTCCGCACCTATCCGCTGGAACAACTGCTCCCACACGGAAGACACTACCATCCCAGGGTTCTCCTGCCCTCCGGCCGATGCCTGCCCCTCTGATCTTGATGGCCCCGAGCCATGATGCCTCCCACGTCGAGCCTACTGCTGCCTCCGACGCCACTGCCTCTGCCAGCACGACGGCATCCAGGATGATGGAAACCACCGACGCCGTCGTGCACGTGCCCTGCCCGATGATGCCGTCACATCCTCCATCTGCTGGGGTCCAGTTGCTGTGTTGTCCACCCCTGCTGGACCTCTGACTCCCGACTGTGGCAGGGATGGGATCCCCACCGAGCTGGCTGCATTGGTCAGGGCAGGTCCACAGGGGGCCCTGGTGGCATCTGGGCCGGAAGACGGCAAGGAGAACGACTGGCGTATAGTCTCCACAGAGGAGGAGAGGGCCGCCAGATTGGCCGACACATGCAGGAAACCCCCGAACATGGCCGATCCCAATTGGGCCACGTCGGCACGGTGCTCTTCGTGATGACGTGCGTGCTCCTCCTGGGAAGCACGCACGGCATCACAAATCACAGCCGTGCGCATCGCAACCCCAATCAGGACCTTCTCCACACGGCCAGGGGTCCCCTCGTCCGCAGGTGGAGGGGAGTCAGATGACATGGACATCCCCTCTACCTGTGGACGGGCCTGGGACGGGGCATCCCTGCTGGTGCAAGGTGGTGCACCCACAGGTTCAGGGACAGCGACATGCACAGGCCCCTCCACGGTGACCTGTGCTGCCTCCTGCCCCTGCCCCTGGACTGCACCACTTGCACCAGCAGGGATGCCCCCACCAGGCCCCATGTGCGCCTCAGTGGCGGCCTCCTCTGTGGAAACCACCAACCTGGATGGCTCCTCGCCGTCTACCGCCATAGCAGGCCCCTGTGGGGGCTCACCCACCCCTTCCGCTGCAGCCGTGGGGGCATCCCCGCCGCCTTGCTCCACAGCGCCGTCTCCGCCCTCTCCTTCACTAGCCGCTGCGTAGAGGGAGACATAGAACACAAGCATCAGGGTACTGTACAATGGTCCCCTAGACAGGAAGCAATAGCAGATGAGTGCCACTGTCAAAGTACACTTCCATCATGTCACACCACAACACATGTGTCAGTCCAGGCAAAACACACACAGTGACAGTCATGGTGCGTGCCATGGACATTTCAATGCATGTCCAATGGACTCTCGAATCATACAATGTAATGGGACTCACATGCATCATGGGTCATGCCTATCACATGCACACACTTCACCACAGTCACATCCATCTGGCCCCGTACACCCCAATCACAGTGCATACAAGGATGACTAGGCTGCATCAGTGAATCTGTACATTGTCACAGACATGTGTCATGCATCCATGGCACTCAAAAGTCACAGACACGCAGGTCAGGCACACAGACATGGATACCACATATGTATCTGGCATAAGCACCCATCCCTCGCCCCCACCCATGTCCAGGAACAGAGACTGCCATGCTCTCATGTGTGCAATCTGCACAGGGCTCCCCATGTCGCATTCAAACACATGCAACAACCGTGCAGTTCACACATTACAGGTCGCACATGCATTCCCATGATGTCCCTGCACACATACATGCGTACATGGCCTATGTCACACATGCAGGCAAGTATCAGACAACCAGCACACTGCAACATGCCCTGTCTCACACAGCAATGCTTGGCCACTTACAGCTCAACTCCAGACGGGTCTCCCTCTCAAGGACCTGGGCGTGGAGCGCTGGGTGTGCGCGTTCCAGGACCCTCAACTGGATGGAACTCATGCGGCCCCGGCCCCCCTCCACGAGGCGCCGGGCCTTCATGAGGGTCCTGGACCTCAGGTCCTCCCAGCACTTCTTGACCTTCTGGATGGTGCAGGTTGCCACCCCCTCCGCGTTGATGGCAACCACACAGTCGGCCCAGATCCTCTCCCGTCCTTCCTTGTTGGCGCGGGACGATCCGAAGAGGGCATCATACTGGCCCAGGACTTGCTCCACCAGGACACCAACTTCGGTGGCAGTGAAGCTGGTGCCCCTCTGCCCCTCTGGCCGGGGGTTGCCACTGGTGCCAGATGTTGATGTGCCCGACATGGCAACCCCAGGGGCAGGAGTTGGTGGGCAACTGGGTCCTGGGGCTGAGCTGTGGAGCGATGTTATCCGAGTCGGGAGTCTTCTGTTCCAGCAGGGGTGGACACAGCAACTGGACACCTGCAGATGGCTGATGTGCAGGCACCAAATGGCAGGGCACGGTGGCAGCAGGCAGGCAGGCAGGCAGGCAGGCAGCAGCAGATGGCACGTGGGAGGCTGCTCGGGGCACTGAGGGGCAGTAATTCGGCCTTCTGGGCAGGAGCGTGGTCTTCCGTGTGTTTTCGCGTGGCCAGCTTGATACGGAGTGATTTGGCACGTGAAAATCCTGCACGTCAGCGTGAAAATCGAGGAAAGGCCCTTAGCGCGTAAGCGCATCAGCACGCGTACGCGATGTCATTGGACCAAAGGCCCTTACAGCGTAAGCGCGTCTGTGACGTTTTGCACACGGGCATTGCCCTGGCAGGGCTTGGAGATCCCGCCTGCCTTTATGTTCTGTACGTGCTTTTCGTGCGGTGCGTGTGTTTTCCATCCGTTGGGGTTCACACGCTATTACTTCACAGCGGGTGTTGGCTACGCGTTCTTCTACACGCAAGGCAGACGGTGAGTGGTACCCCGCTCCCCCAGGCCCGATCGCGTGAGAAGGCCCGATCGCGTGAGAAACTTCACGCGAACCCCTGAAATACACGTAGCCCGCTCCCCCAGGCCCGATCGCGTGAGAAACTTCACGCGAACCCCTGAAATACACGTAGCCCGCTCCCCCAGGTCCGATCGCATGAGAAACTTCACGTGAACCCCTGAAATACACATAGCCCGCTCTCCCAGGCCCGATCGCGTGAGAAACTTCATGCGAACCCCTGAAATACACGTAGCCCGCTCCCCCAGGCCCGATCGCGTGCGTAACTTCCCGCGCAACCCCGAAATACACGTGCCCCGCTCGCACAGACACTATTGCTGTATGTTGCCACTTTTGTAATGCGCAGGGACGCTGCCGCCTGCCTTCGTGTGGCGGACGTGTTTGGGCTTGTGTGTGTCTTTTGCTGTGCGTGGCTTTGCCCTATTTGATTCCATGAATACGTGTGGTTCGGGTGCGTGTGGGCGTTCCGTCTGCTTCCCTGCAGTACATCCCCAGTTACGCCCTTGTTTTCGCGAGTTGTTCCCCGTTCCGCGCATTACGCCCCGTGTTCCGCCCACTTTCTAGTGTATGCGCAGAGGTTGTGCGCTTTCACTGTGCGCGTCACGCACGTCTTTCGGGATGTTGCAGTGACGTGTGCGCCATGCACGGGTTTGGCGCACATCCCGAGGAAGACACGCGCAGGGACTTCCATGAATCACACGCGTGCGCGTGCGCCTCTTTTTTTCTGCTTGCGCCTGCTTGCGCGTAGATTTTCGGCGCACGTTTGTTCCATGAATCGGCCCCTATATGTCCCAGGACTGTCCGCGGACTTTCAAAAAATGCACAGGGCCCTGCACTGTTTATTTGCCACTTCTATTTTTAAACTGTGAAAGTCAGCTCTGAAAAGAGCCTTTTTTTTATTTGTGTTCTTTTATATTTTTTTTGGTTGTTTACACACGACACAAGAATAGAGGAGGGGAAGGAGGGTAATGAAGGGACACCAACCACTTTGATGACCTGGGTGTTAGTCTTAGCAATGCACTGCGGTGGCGCGAGTTATGGTTGCTTAGCTTACCATAACTGGCGAATTTCAGGTTTTTTTTGGTTTTACTTGGAACCATAACCAGCCCTTCAACAACGTTTTTTACTGAATTTCATTGGATTTTAGTAGCGCAACTTAACCATATTGTCCCTTTAACAAAGTTTTTTTACTGAATATATATATATATTTAGTGAACATTTTGTAGTTAAGGGACAGTTAAGGTGAATAAGTTCAGATAAACAAAATTCTTGAAATTCAGTGAAAAAACTTTAGTTGTAGTGACATTATGGGAAAATCTGATGCAACAAAACCCTGGCAATTCAGTGTAAAAACATTCTTTGATGTGATGCTAATGTGCCAATTTAACATCATAAAACACCTGAAATTCGGCAGGTGCCCGAAGCTACGCTACTGTAACTATGTCCTCATTGCGCGGATCCTGAGCCCACTGATGACATCACAGTATTTATCATTCCCTCTTGGAGGAGAGGGCAGGAGCCCTTCTCCCCTTGCTGCAGGAGCAATGCTCCAGAGTAACCTGTTGTCCGTAGAGGGACCACAGTAGCCTGCGGCACCCTCATGATCAATATGCCTACTAATCTCACCAGTAACTGCAATCTTGCTGTTTTGGTAAGGTCATCCTACATTTAATAATCGTTTTAACCGCAGCATCTTTGTGCACAATATCGTCTGCTACGAGCATGCTTTGTGCATTGGAGACACTGCCTGATCCCAAAATGGTGGGTGCAATACAACCCAACATCGAGGCAGGTGTTATGTTGCCAGGCAACTGAAATCTTCTTCAACCAATCCGCCAGCAGGCAGAAGCCGAGCAGCAGACGAAGGCTGAAAAAAAGGCCCTGTTTTTGTTCGCCACAGGAGCTACGATTACTACAATCAGGCGACAGACAGCAGCCCCAACCGCCGTATGAACTCACACTATTCCAGTTACTTGCACTTTGCCCACTGAACCCCCCCCGCCCCCCTACAGTCTATGAACCTTCTTACTGTTGGCCTGTGTCGAAACCTATTTCACTGTGTATCCTCCACCCCTGTCATTATCACTTTGATTGCATGATATACGTGATCCTTTGCATACGGCATAAGGCATACTTTCCGGTGCTACGGCCTGTCCTACATCATGCATTTGATAACACGCAAATCATAATATCATTTGAGTGAAACTTGGAAACCCTTCGGTCATGTCGGCTGCCGGCTGCTAACCTAACCAGACTGTATGACACTCCTATTAGCTCTGCCCGCAACGTGATTTTAGCAAACCATTCGTTATAATCATTAGCAATGATTTGCAGTCCCACTCTTCCACAATAACATTCGTGGTGCCTTGGTGTCTAAATCGTTAGGTCCACTCTCAAGACATATGCATTAATACTTGCTGACTTGTTTGCCAACTGAATGCTGCAGCCATTACTATCAATCGCTTTTCTGTTTTTCCATACAACTTCTACTGTGATTGTATACCATTTGTCAGGATCACTCTGACACCACTGCATTGTCATTCCGCATGTACGCCAAAGCACTTGTTAGAGGTTTCTATTATGTATTAGTACCTTACCTACCGTAGGTATGTCTGCTATAGCAAGCTATACCTATCAGCTGCTCCTGACACCCTTTACCTCAGATACATATCTGTACAATCCTACTGCGGTATAAACTTAGAGAAGCCTAAATCTACCCTCTTTTGCATCTAATGTCTGATACCTGCATTTGTCCACCTAATGTTTATAACTATGCAAACCTATACCAGTGACATCAGGGCTATGCCTCTAGTTAGCCTATACACCTTTGTCTCCCTTCCAAGCATGCTTTTTGAACTACCTAAGACCCAGTTTGCACTTGACAGATCCCAATTTTACACCAGTCCTATCACCATGACCTTACGCACCATGAAAGACTGTAGCATTAAGCCTTCGAAGTTCCTCCCACCTCTGATTCTCCCAGCCCGGATTAAGCCCACTCCATTCCTGCCCCCACTGAATCCTATGACCAATACCTTACCCACCATAGCCGCCCTACTTCCACCTGAGGCCATAACACCTAACACTACGTTGACACCTCCCACTGCTTCCTCAATACCGACTTTTGACCTCCCATGCAACACAACAATGAGAAACAACAGCCTCGGCAATAGACTAGGTAAATCATACACCATAACCTCTGACCCACCACCCTCTACTAGCCAACCACAGAAACCTAAAAAAGCCCTACCTACCACACACAAAGCTTTTAAGAAAGCTAGTCTGGCAAATACCACATCTGACACTTGCATCCAAAATAACAACCCCACCTGCATAAGAGGGGCACTAATCAATGCCAGATCCCTGGTTGCCCATGCATTAGATATCGCAGACCTGATTCAAGACAAAGAACTGGACTTCCTAGCATTTACAGAGACATGGTTACATGCAGCAGCAGGCCCTTCTCTCCTTATGGCCACTCCGGACAAATACACTACCCTGAGATCTGATAGAGAGTCTTCTAGAGGAAGTGCAATTGCCTTTATCGCAAAATCCACCCTGGGACTCAGAATTGCCTCTCAATCCATTGTCAATTCATGCAAACTGATGACAGTTAAACTCCCCCTTACCAACTTGCTCGCTATTAAGATGCATTTAATCTACAATCCTCCCGGACCCACTGGTTCATTTGAGGAAGACATCATCACCCTCTCTCTATCAATACTAAGCCCACCTCGCAAATCCTCATTCTTGGAGATTTTAACCTGGGCTTTAATGACCTTTCTGATCTTCCTGCCTTGGCTCTGGCAAACTCCTTGGCTGAACTAGGTGTTACTCAAAGAGTTCTTCTCCCTACGCAGGAAAAAGGAAGAACACTTGGCTGGGTTGCCGACCTCAACTGCGAACCTCCATAACATCTATCGAAACTCTCACTTGATCCAACCATTTTCTACTCACTTTTACCATCCAATAGTGTGCACTCCCCAATAAAAAATACTTTATTGCTACACCCACCTGGACCAGGAATAAAAAGAACATCACAGTGGCCAATCTCAAGCCTTTTCTCCAACCCATACTCAATCCCAAACTTGTCTCTTCTGACCCAGCTATACAAGTGGAATTATACAACAACACCATCAGTTCAGCCCTAGATAGTATTGCACCTCAAAAACTGTGCAAAAATAAACCCAAAACACACCTAAACACCTGGTTCACCCCCAGGCTTAAAAACCTATGTAAGAAAAACCTACGTAAGGAAAAAAGAAAATGGGAAACCACCTGGAAAAACAACCATTCCTTAACTAACAAAGACATCCTACAAAAAATCTCTGAAAACTATAAAGCAGAAATTCTCTTAACTAAATGCAACACCTACAACAAGAGGATTGATAAAGCCAGTTCAAACACCAGAGAACTCTTTACCATTCTAAGAAAACTGAAATTTACCTCCCCTCCCACTGATAACTGCATTAAAGACAAAAACGGGTGCACTCAAATCCAAGATGAATTAACTAACAAGATCAAACTGCTCCAAAATAAAATAGCTGCATAAAAACGTAACTCTAGCCAACAGCTCGAAACCCTGCACCAACCTTCTCAAACTGCCTCAAAGTTTGAAATCTACTCCTCTATCCACCCGCAAAGTGGTTAAGATTATATCCTCACTTAAACCCTCCAATTGCCAAGGGGACTCTTGCCCTGCTTGCCCCATTTATAAAACCTTCTTGGACCCTAGCATTCCCACTAACTTTAGACCCATTACAACAGTCCCATTTCTACTAAAGATATTGACAAAGCTGCCTAGATCCAGATACAATCATATCTGGAGACCAATAAGCTCCTAGGACTCCGACAATCCGGCTTCAGACCCCAACACGGTACTGAAACTGCCCTGATCGATTTGAAGATCCAGATAGATGATCTGAAAGACAAAGGTAAATCTGCCCTCTTGCTCCTGCTGGATTTGTCAGCCACTTTTGACTTGGTTGATCATAAAGTACTGTGAAAACATCTCTCTACAGTGGCCCATTCCTCAACAGAAGCAACAGCCGGGATCCAATCCTTTTTAAACAACAGATCCATGAGAGTTTTCTTCCCATCAGCAGCTGCCGATCCTGTACCCATTACCTGTGGAGTACCTCAAGGAACTTGCGTGTCGCCCACCATGCAGCATGTATTTACCAAACCATTGTTTGATGACTTGGACCATCTGGGTATCCCCTAAACTAACTATGCAGATGACACACAGATCCTCATACCTCTGTCTGGTGACTATGACAAGGATCTAGCCCTGATCAACATAATCTACCTCATTATTTAGACCTGGATGGCTACACATGGTCTGAGTGTGAATGATGAGAAGACTGAGCTGCTCCTCTTAGCCACACCTTCCAACCAGAAGGAACGGAGTAAACAATACCTATCTGTCAACATCGATGGGAATGACATTAAGGTTGCCAAAGAAGTAAAAACACTGGGTTCCACCTAGATTCCTCCCTGAATCTGCACAAACAGGTCAGTGCTACTGCCTCGGCAACAGCATACTCATGCAAACGTATCCACGCTTGCAAAACCTTTCTCTTTCCTGAAAGTTGCACCACACTTGCCAGAGTTCTAGTTCTGTCAAAAATGGACTATTGCAATGAATTATACCAAAGGCAACACAATTTAACATTCAGACGAAACAACAACTGGCTCTCCATCAAGGATAGAATACATCTCAAAACTGTCTCCTTGATGCTTAAATGTCTCTATAATACAGCCCCACAATATCTCATTGATAAATTTACCAAAAATAACTCCACTCAAACAACTAGAACAGTGAATTGCGGGTGTCTAAGGGTCCCCAGAGTTAAACTAAAAAAAGCAGGTGGTAGTTGCTTCCCGGTCCTGCCTGCTCAATTCTGGAACTTACTCCCCACCACCTTCAAGGCTGACTAATCCTTCTACAAATTTACGAAAAATACCAAACTCTGACTCACCACCAGAGATCCGACCCAGTAGTCGCTTTCAATCATCCACATCTAGGACTGCGCCCAAACCCACCGGTGCCATCTCTAGTCTGATGTACATTACCTTCCTGTACATTTCTCTTTATATCCTATACATGATATCCTGAAGCCCTTCTTCTGTCCATGTACTTTATCACTGTTTCCACCTGTTTATGTTCCATCCATGTATCATATTACTGTTTGCCCATTACTCCTATGCATTATAAATAATTAACTTTATCTTCCTTTTTATCATGACCTTACCCTGTAACTATCATATTGTAATGCATTATATCACTGTTGTCCCATCGCACTGTAAATAATTAACTGTTCTCGCCTTTTAACATGATCTTACCTTTGTAACTAAGAAACTTCATATTCCTGTAAAGCGCCCAGATACCCCTGGGTTTGGCGCCTCTATAAATAAATAAACAAAAAAATGACATCACTGATGCTATCACATCTCCTTATGGCATCATGAGTGGCATAACTGGTACATCAGCTAACACGTGCAAGCTAGAGAGATGCAATATTTAACATGTGTTTTTACTTCCACTGTCAGGTTTGTTTGTACCTGAGTGTTAATATAAAAAAAAAGAAATTGTAAAAAGTGTTAAAAAAATGAGTCAACTTTCCCCCTATTTTTCCTACATCCACTCCATCCACCTCCCGTTCACTCCTTAACATCACAACGGTTCTTTTCAGAAACACGTTTTTAAAAATATCTAAACTGGGGGATGTTGGTTTAACAGTAAGAACCATGATAATGGCCTAAACCTAGCGGTAACCCACAGCCAACCAAGTTAAAGGGCCAAATGAAAAAATGGTTCCTTCACACAGACAGCGGATTATATCACCATTAGCACCAATGTAGTTCGATACATTCATGCTAAGAGTCTTTAATGTAAAAGAAAATGAGCCTTGCAGCACACTTCAGAACCATGCCCTAGTTCCTGAAATCCATTTTCTTTGTTGATGACCGTGACATCATCAACAGAGAAATGGACTTCGGAAAGGATAGCACAGCACCACACTACAAGGTCATAGTTTTTTTTCTCCATTAAACAACCTTAGCACCATGAAGGTGCTAAGGGGGTTACATTGAAAAAAAAGCACCATAAAGTTGCGGCACACTTTGGCGCTATGCCCTAGCTCCTGAAATTCATTTTCTCTGTTGATGACCATGACATCATCAACAAAGAAACAGATTTCGGAAACTACAGCACAGCACAACACCACACTTCAAGGGATTACGTTTTTTTGTTTTTTATTGAACACCCCTAGCATCATGTAAGTGCTAAGGGTGGTTAATTGTAATAATAAAAAAACATGCTTCCTTTATGGTGCATAGTACAGTACCACGCCACAAGGTCATTAAAAAAAATTAAACACCTTTACCACCATACATTTGTTATGGATGCTTAATTTAAAAAAAAAAAATAAACACACACCTTACTGCACACCTCAGCCGCGCAGCCTAGTTCCTGGAATCCATTTTCTCTGTTGTTGACTGTGACATCATCAACCGTGAATCGAACTTCTACATCCCATGTTCCAAGGAACCTGATTGGCAAGCACCCCCTTCCAAAAGCGAAATGAAAAGAAGCAATACTTACCTTTAGCTAATGCAACACCGCTCCCCAATCCTGCTGCACCCTTTTTCATTTAAATATAAACATAACCAAGTTAACACAACACCATCAACTTTTAATATACAAGTAATATACAATCTGAATCGAGAATCAGTTCTCAAACCAATAGTCATACATTTTTTACTTTTGGAAAATACGCTTTATATTTTTTACACTGTGTATTCTTTGTTAGTGATGTCTTACAAATCGAGAAGTCATGCAAAATTGTGCAAATGCATCTTCATCCCCACTGCCTCTTTCCCAAAACTAACAGCACTAATCTGCCTCTTTTTTACCCCTCACATCCACCCTTCAAACAAATCAAGCATTAAACAATCCTAAAAGCAACTTTTCAAGCCTCTGTATAAATCCTTACTTTCAGAAGATCGGGCTGCGTATTGGGCCACGTTGCGGGGGGAGGTGGATGTGAAAGTCCCATTGAGTGTGGCTGAGGTACAGGTGATGGTGTGTGGAAGAATTAAGGATATGTGGCAGTATTGGTGGGATATGAGTTCAAAGGGACAGCAGTTGTATGCAGTGTGCAGGGAGGGGCGGGTTCAGGCGTTTCGGGGGTAGAGTTGACACGAAGGCAGGAAACTATTTTGAATCACCTTAGGGTGGGTCATGCAGGGTTGGAAGAAGTGTTTGATGGGTAGAGTTGCATCGGTGGCGTGTGAGGCTTGCGGGTACCCAGACACAGTGGGACTCATTACAAATCAGGCGGTCCGGAAATAACGGTGGCGGTAAACCCGCCGCCACCGTTGTTTCCGGACCGCCTGATCCCGACTCCGGCAGGCGGGAGGTGATGTTCCCGCCAGGTTTGACCTGGCGGGTTTAACACCGCCCGCCTGCAGGCGGATGAGGAAACACAGGCAGCATTACGAGATGCTGCCGGTGTTTCCATGATCCCCATTCCCATTGAGTCCCTTAGGACTCAATGGGAATGGGGATTAACACCATTCCTCCTCCGTGATTCCCGGAAAACCGGGGTTGTAATGCCCCGGTAATTCCGGGAATCATGGAGGCGGAATGGTAATATGAGTCCGGTGGTAACCAGGCAGTTTTACCGCCTCGGTTACCGCCGAACTCGTAATGAGGCCCAGTGTCTCATTATATGTTGGACTGTGTGAGGTTTGATTTGCAGCAGGAATCGCTCAGAGTCAGGATGACTGGCATTGGGGTGGTTGTACAGGGGTTATCTGATCTATTCAATTGGAAAAAAATGATGGTGGATGAAGAGTGTAGGTTCCTGCTTCAGTTTGTGCAGGAGACATGGAAGTGGGATGAGATCTAGTGGAGGTGGATGGCTGATTGGTGCTTATTTTGGTGAACATCATCTCAATAGATGGAAACCGCCGGCTTTGGGTTTCTGGAGTCCTCCTAACAAGAAGAAGAAGAGAACTCTGCCAAAAAGAACACTGAATCTAGAGGGGATCCTTCAGAGCAAGTGAAAACCTCATTCAATCAAAACAAATCACAACGTAACCATTGATTGGCTATGAATATGTCTCAGTGGCGCACATTATATGCACAAAACGAAGAAAAATAAAACAGTTCTCCATCTCAAGCCACAAACACAGGTTGTTAAATCACCTTAATATAACCCTGTACACATTTTAAGTTAATTTAGAAAACATTTTTTATAATATATATTTTCCCCTCAAAAATGCGTTTGAATAAACTTAAAATACCCATTGTTAGGGAGAATTCTCTGTTTAGGCTGAATTTCCTAACCTAGTGAGTCCCCCAGCAGCTTTGCTGGATTTCGGGAGTTTGTTTTTTTCCATTCTGCCAAGAGTGAGTCTCTTTTTCTCCCACTCTTGGACGTGAATGTGTGTAATTCCTTTGAATGTCAATATGTTCTATGGGCTATGGGGTCTTTTACTCCATAGGGTCTCATATGTTTTTCTATGTGTGTTACACCGCACCCTCCATGCCGTAGCACTGGGGCATCCTAGCGGACCTCCACCATAGACTCCATACCCGGCGACGGACTACTGTCTCCCCGGGCATGTAAAGTCACCATTGGCTTTACTAGACCTAAATTTACTAACAGAACTAGTACAAACCATCATATTGTGGACGTACTAGTAGGGGTAATTCGATTACTCCTGGGTCTGTTATTCGAGGGGGCACTGTCCCGTCCCCCCTCGTCGAGTTTTGGCTGGTGACAGTGGAAACTTCTTGTTATATTCGACCCCGAATATAACCCTATGGGATTCTTCCCATTGTTGGAGATTAATACTTTTCCTCGTTAATCTCTAACATACCACCGGTTTACTTATCTTAAATAAGTCTATCAGGTGGTATTTTCTGCCAGAACTCGGTTTTTAAAATGGAGTCTGTGTTCGTCTCTGTGACTCCTAAACCAAAGGTTGAGCCCTTTGTTCCACTTTTGGTGGGCTTCTGTACAGAGACCCTCCAAAGTGGTGCCATTCTGTCTGGGTTACCACAGGGGTGTGGGTGGGGGTTTAGGCACCCTGGACTGAGTTGCCTTGCCAACTCCGGTCGCAATCTGGTGTGATTGGCCCAAGTGGTGAGCCTCCCCGCTCACCACTTAGCGTGTTTTGAGTGACAGCTAGGCAGAATGAATGGGGGTTTTCTGCATAAAAGCAGGGCTTTTGGGACTGGATCTTCAGAAGTCGCCACAGGACCTAAGAATCCACGAGGGTAAAGCTGAGCCGACCTGCAATGACGACACCTCCGGTGGAGCCCTGCTGAACCGACTCACCACTTCCTGACGACAGAGGAGATCTCCCTGCCCGAGAGTCTCTTCCCCTGACTGGTGGAAACAACCAGTCCCCTTTGCTTTTTCTTCGCTCCAGGACGCAGTGGTCAAATTGCCCGTGCAGAGCACCTCGGCAACCAGATAGCCACTATCCCTGTACCGCGACCAAAAGGTGGTTCCTTGTGACGGAGCACTCCACGTCTGGTCTCTTCCCTGGTGGTGCAACGATCTTCAACTTTCCTTCGACGACGAGATCATCTCTTCTCTTGGCAAAGACCCGACGTGCATCCACCACCTGGAACAACTGCCCCCGCCGGAGCTGTCTCTCCACAAACAAGGTACCGTGTCTGCCTGGCTTCCCTTTCTGCCGGATAGAGTGAGGTGTCTTAATCCTCGCCTTTCCATTGGGACGCCTTCAAGCTTTCTTAACTTTCTGTTCTGAACTGGTCCAAACTTTCCATAACAATTTGCGATAAAGACTCGAAGCGCTTTTCCACTGAAACACTTTTGGGACATATCGCCTTGCCTCTCTCCGAGTAGGCCTGGCCTCTGAACTTTGTGATCTGCAGTAGACCCTGCCTTACTTGCCTTGCATTTGTCCGTAAAGTATTGGTACCAAGTTGATTTCATAACCTGCCTTATTTTTCTCTCCCCTCCTAACGAATACTAGAGTGCCATCTAGGTTAAAGCATACACCTCTGTCTGCAAATAAGTGTTGCCGGTGAACCTAGACTTGTCGAACTGTTGTTAGGGGGATAGATCTGTTTCTTCATATAAGTAATTGTGATTGAAGTTGTTTGCCTTATTAGTGCCAGAGTGTTTTCCATAGATGTGTTGTTATAAATAAATACCTTTATATCTTTACACCGAAGCCTTGTTCCGTGTTTGCTTGTTCTACTGTGTAAATTGCCCTATCTTGTATACTCCATATACTGCCTAACTCTTCTTGAGGGAAGTCCGACTGCTCAGCCACAGCTACCAAGTGAATCTGTGTGATACAGACTGCTACCAAGTGGGTTTACTGCCAAACACCTGTAGTCCTAAATCTTTTGCAGTGGTCCCAGAGGGAACTGCACAGGTTTCTGCCTAACACTGGTGTACAGCGGTGGGATTTGTATCGAGTATACAGTTTAGAGTGCTTTTCGACACTTTAGGAAAACTAACCACAAAGCTTAGCACTAAAAAGCAACTTTCAAAAACATGTCTACTATGGAAGTTTACAGTCAAGAATCCTTGTCAGGTGAAAATACTGAGAGTCTACGAGCTCTCTGTAGGCAAGAGAATCTTTCTGTAAGAGGCAAGAAGTTAGAACTGATAGCGAGATTGCTGGAAAACCAAAGTCTGAGTACTGGTTCAGAGGATCCAACTTCTCCAGCAAATGTAGATAATAGTAATGGTGTTGATCTAAATCAAAGTAATGATAGTGATGAAGAGGCTGAGAGGAAGGAGAGGCTAACAAAACTGTCTCCCCAGCTCCTCTACCTGCCTTACCAGCTGTACCTACGGGGCCCATACCAGGTCCCACATGTAACCCTGCTTATTTTGAACTGGAAAAAATGAAGCTCGATTTAGAATACAAACGGTTCTTGGCTCAATCTGAAAGAAACCAAGAGCTCGAGTTCAGACGGATGAATGCCCAGGCTGAGCAGAAGCAAGCTGAGTTAAGGCTCAGGGAAATAGAACTTAATCACGAGTTAGAGATGAAAAAGTTGTCTGTGGAAAATGCTTCTCTCAGCTCTGGTTCCTCTAGGAGCTCCAGTCCCAAAAGACCCCAGATGCGGAAGGAATTAGTGGGTATGTAAGAACCGAGATTGGATGTGTTGGATTGGTTAAAACTGTTTGAGTACAATCATGGGCTCCAGGACATCACCGGGAATGATTTACTTCCCTGGTTGTTCTCTAGGCTCCCCCCGTTCGCGACTGATGTGGTAATGGAGTTGGGGGAGGTGGATAAAACGGATTACAAAAGTGTGAAACTAGCTTTGACAGCTAGATTTGGGAAGACCCCTTCCCAGTATCTTAAGAGGTTTAGAACCCTCAAAAAGCATGATGGTACCCCTTGGGCTACCTGGGTGAGTGAAGGGTTGAAAAACTTAGAGGGATGGATTAAGGGTTACAAAGTGAACACTTATGAGGGTATGAAGAATCTGTTTATGGTGGAGTCGATTTATGATGCCTGTTCCCCTGAGCTCAGACAGCACTTGGCTGATTCGAAGGAATTGGATTCCTGGAGGCTGGCTAAGGCTGCTGAGTTATGGGTTGCCAACAGGGCTACTCATAAGGATTCTGGGGCAACTCAGAAGAAGGATGAGGGAAAACAGCCTAAAAAAGACTCAAAAGAGAATTCGAATAACTCAAATTCCAAAGAGGGCCCCAAACAAAACCAGAAGGGTAAGCCACAGGGAAAACCACAGCAGAATAGTGTGTCTTCTGGTGCCAAACCGGAAGGAGGCCAGAACAAGCCACCATTCCAGAAAGCATTCAGTAAATGCTTTGTTTGTGGCTCAACTGACCACGTGAAAGGAGATCCCAGATGTATGGGTAAACCTTCAGGGGTCCAGCTTGTCTCCTTAGACTTTTCTCCAGAGGAGGAAGTCCAAATGGCAAGTGGAAACTTTCTACTGCTAGCTGATGAACCCATTGGAGTCTCAGCCAGCGTTTCTTTAGTATCTCTGGGGTTGTGGGAACAACAGAATTTAGATGTCTATAATTCTATCCCCGATAATACTAAAGAGTATTATAAGGACAGTGTCCAGGTGAATGGTCAGGAGTCTCCTGCCATTGGGGACACTGGGGCCAGCATAACTGTGGTAGATAAATCATTTTTTCAGGCTGAGGATGTTGCTAAGGCACCCAAACGCCTCACCAAGTTAGCTGGAGGGCCTGTGTGGATGCTTCCCCAATTACCAGTTCTCATCCAGTGTAACGACATGACTGTGAAGATACCTGTCAGCATACAGAGTGAGGTACCAGGACACGTACTGTTGGGTAACGATTTGAAAACTCTCAGAGTTGTATCGCATACTCCCAGACCTCCTAGTAAACAGTTACAGGAGCTAACCAGACCTGCAAGAGAGAGGACCATGCGCGGTACTCTCCAGGAGATGATGAAGAAAGAAATCACTCCTGCTCCACTGGAATTGTCGGCAGCTGTCTCCAAGAAATCAGAAGCGAAAGGGAAACCTAAGACTTCTACCCCGAAATCAGCAGCCAGCATTTCAGTGCAGCCAACAAGGACTTCCCCGCGGTTGTCCAAAGTTACGCCCGTAACTCCACCTCCAGCTGAGGCTGAGAGGGAGGTACAGCCCTGTGTGGTAGAATTAGACTCTGACGAAGAGCTAGTGGAAGGCCAGGAACTCATTGGAGATCTGGATCCTGTTGACCATCCTGAGCTGCAGTCTTTACTGGCAGAAGGTGGACCAAGCAGGGCAGACTTCAGTAAGGGACAGAGAGAATGTCCAATTCTGGAAGGTCTTCGCCACCAGGCAGAAGCTCAGGCTGAAGGGCAAGAGCCTGGGAAATACAGGTTGCAATGGGAAGATGGCCTCTTCTACAGTGAACCGACCGAGTCTGCACCTGCAGACTACAAGCGGCTTGTAGTACCCCAAGAGAACAGACCACAGTTCTCACAGTTAGCCCACGAGATTCCTTTGGCTGGTCACTTGAGTTTCAAGAAGACTAAGGAAAGGCTCTCTCTCTACTTCTATTGGCCAAAGATGGGGGCCGAAGTAGAAAAACACTGCAGGAGCTGCCAAACCTTCCAGACCTCTGGTAAGGTTGGCTCCAAGAATGTGGCACCTTTAGTGCCTCTCCCAGTTGTGGGAGTCCCATTTGAGAGAGTAGGGATTGACATTGTTGGTCCCCTTGATCGTCCAACTTCCTCATGCAACAGGTTTATACTTGTTGTAGTAGACCATGCTACTAGGTATCCTGTGGCAATTCCTATGAGGACTGTTACAGCTCCGGCTGTGGCTAAGGCCCTCCTTGGTATTTTTACCAGGGTCAGGTTTCCTAAGGAAGTAATCTCTGACAGGGGGTCAAACTTTATGTCCCACTAAATGAAGGCCATGTGGAAAACCTGTGGAGTTACTTACAAGTTCTCAACAGCTTACCACCCACAAACCAATGGGTTGGTAGAACGGTTCAACCGAACCATGAAGAGCATGATAGGTGCTTTAGAGGAACCCCTTAAACGTAAGTGGGACCTTCTACTGCCGTGCCTTCTATTTGCTTATAGAGAAGTCCCTCAGGAGGGAGTATGTTATTCTCCCTTCGAACTTCTCTATGGTCATCCCATCAGAGGTCCTTTGGCCCTGATTAAGGAGGGGTTGGAGAGTGCTCCTTCCCCCAAGCCAGTCAGAGTGACTGACTACGTGATAGGTCTCCGGAGGAGAATGTCGCAGATGATGACAGAAGCAAGCGATAACTTGAAAGACGGACAAGCATTGGTCAAGCACTGGCATGATCAAAAGGCTAACATGGTTGAGTTTGCTCAAGACCAGCTCGTTCTCGTTATGATCCCAACAAGGCAGAGGGCCTTGCAAGACAAATGGATGGGACCCTTCAGAGTTGTGGGTAAACTCGGAGAGGTCAACTATCTGGTGGACTTGGGCAACCCCAAGGAGGCTCCGACAGTCTTCCACACCAACCGACTCAAAGCGTATGTCTCAAGACCTGATGTAGGAGCATTGCTTCTGGCATCAACCGAGGAAGAAGAAGAGAGTGAAGCTCTTCCGGATCTCCTCAGAGGCTTACCTTTGGACGAAAAAATTGAAGGAGTCAATCTCTCTTCAAATCTGACACCCGAGCAACTAGAAGAGAGCAAATCTATGTTGAATCAGTTTGCCTCTCTGTTCTCGCTCTCACCAGGCTTGACCCCTTGGGGCCAGCATGACATACTCACTGGTGACTGTCTGCCAGTCAAAATCAGAGGATACCGAATGTCAGAAAATGTACGAACCCACATCAAAGGTGAGGTCAGCCAGATGCTCGATCTCGGGGTAATAGAGCCCTCTACTAGTCCATGGTCTAGCCCAGTTGTGTTAGTACCAAAGGCCGGATCTAAAGAGCTTAGATTCTGCATCGATTATAGAGCTCTTAATGCAGTCACCAAGACTGATGCCCACCCTTTGCCAAGAACAGATGAGTTGGTGGATAAACTTGGCACCGCCAAGTTCCTCAGCACATTTGACTTGACGTCAGGCTATTGGCAAATAGCCCTGACAGACCATGCCAAGGAGAAAACTGCATTTTCTACCCCCGTTGGCTTATACCAGTTTAAGGTAATACCTTTCGGACTGAAGAATGCACCGGCTACGTTTCAACGGATGGTAAACCAGGTTCTGAATGGGATGGAGGACTTCTGCATGGCATACTTGGATGACATAGCAGTGTTCAGAAATTCCTGGGAAGAACATGTAACCCACCTGAGTGATGTTTTTCAGGCTCTTGGACAAGCCAATCTGACCATAAAGGCGAGTAAATGCCAAATTGGACAGAGTAAGGTAGTCTATCTTGGACATGAGGTAGGAGGTGGAGAAATAAGGCCTTTGCTCAGTAAGATTGAAGCTGTGCAAAATTGGACAACACCTACTACTCAAACCCAAGTGAGAGCCTTCCTAGGCCTCACTGGATATTACAGGAATTTCATCGAGAACTATGGGACCATAGCTTCTCCACTGAATGTCCTCTCCTCGCCCAAATTTCCTAAAAAGGTTAGATGGAACGAGGAGTGCAATCAGGCTTTTGAAAACCTGAAAAAGGCTCTTTGCCAAGCCCCAGTACTCAAAGCTCCTGATTACCGCCAACACTACATTGTGCAGACAGATGCTTCAAATGTAGGGATAGGTGCCGTACTCAGTCAACTGGATGGGAAAGGTAGGGAGCACCCCGTTTGCTTCATCAGCCGCAAGCTGAAGGATCCTGAAACAAGGTGGGCAACAATCGAAAGAGAGTGCTTTTCTATCGTGTGGGCTCTGAAGAAGTTTAGGCCGTACTTGTATGGTTCTACTTTTGTCATTCAGACTGACCACCGACCCTTGAGATGGTTAATGCAAATGAAAGGGGAAAACCCGAAACTATTGAGATGGTCGATCTGCCTGCAAGGGTTTGATTTCACCATTGAGCACAGGTCAGGGTGTCACCACCAAAATGCTGATGGTCTCTCTAGGATGTATGTCATCGACTAGAGGTATGAGATTAATCCAGGAGTGGATTAAATCCTCCTGTCCCTTAGTCTGGGGGGGGGCAAGTGTTAGGGAGAATTCTCTGTTTAGGCTGAATTTCCTAACCTAGTGAGTCCCCCAGATTTCGGGAGTTTGTTTTTTTTTCATCCTGCCAAGAGTGAGACTCTTTTTCTCCCACTCTTGGACGTGAATGTGTGTAATTCCTTTGAATGTCAATGTGTTCTATGGGCTATGGGGTATTTTACTCCATAGGGTCTCATATGTTTTTCTATGTGTGTTACACCGCACCCTCAGTGCCATAGCACTGGGGCGTCCTAGCGGACCTCCACCATAGACTCCCTACCCGGGGACTGACTACTGTCTCCCCGGGCATGTAAAGTCACCATTGGCTTTACTAGACCTACATTTACTAACAGAACTAGCACAAACCATCCTATTATGGACGTACTAGTAGGGGTAATTCGATTACTCCTGGGTTTGTTATTCGGGGGGCACTGTCCCGTCCCCCCTCGTCGAGTTTTGGCTGGTGGCAGTGGAAACTTCTTGTTATATTCGACCCCGAATATAACCCTATGGGATTCTTCCCATTGTTGGAGATTAATACTTTTCCTCGTTAATCTCTAACATACCACCGGTTTACTTATCTTAAATAAGTATATCGGGTGGTATTTTCTGCCGGAACTTGGTTTTTAAAATGGTGTCTGTGTTCATCTCTGTGATTCCTAAACCAAAGGTTGAGCCCTTTGTTCCACTTTTGGCGGGCTTCTGTACAGAGACCCTCCAAAGTGGTGCCATTCTATCTGGGTCACCACAGGGGTGTGGGAGGGGGTTTAGGCACCCTGGACTGAGTTGCCTTGCCAACTCCAGTCGCACTCTGGTGTGATTGGCCCAAGTGGTGAGCCTCCCCGCTCACCACTTAGCGTGTTTTGAGTGACAGCTAGGCTGAATGAATGGGGGTTTTCTGCATAAAAGCAGGGCTTTTGGGACTGGATCTTCAGAAGTCACCACAGGACCTAAGAATCCGACGAGGGTAAAGCTGAGCCGACCTGCAATGACGACACCTCCGGTGGAGCCCTGCTGAACCGACTCACCACTTCCCGACGACAGAGGAGATCTCCCTGCCGGAGAGTCTCTTCCCCTGACTGGTGGGAACAACCAGTCCCCTTTGCTTTTTCTTCGCTCCAGGACGCAGTGGTCGAATTGCCCGTGCAGAGCACCTCGGCAACCGAATAGCCACTACCCCTGTACCGCGACCAAAAGGTGGTGCCTTGTGACGGAGCACTCCGCGGCTGGTCTCTTCCCTGGTGGTGCAACGATCTTCAACTTTCCTTCGACAACGAGATCATCGCTTCTCTTTGCAAAGACCCGACGTGCATCCACCACCAGGAACAACTGCCCCCGCCGGAGCTGTCTCTCCACAAACAAGGTACCGTGTCCGCCTGGCTTCCCTTTCTGCCGGATCGAGTGAGGTGTCTTAATCCTCGCCTTTCCATTGGGTCGCCTTCAAGCTTTCTTAACTTTCTGTTCTGAACTGGTCCAAACTTTCCATAACAATTTTTTGATAAAGACTTGAAGCGCATTTCCACGGAGACACTTTTGGGACATATCGCCTTGCCTCTCTCCGAGTGGGCCTGGCTTCTGAACTTTGTGATTTGCAGTAGACCCTGCCTTACTTGCCTTGCATTTGTCTGTAAAGTATTGGTGCCGAGTTGATTTCATAACCTGCCTTATTTTTCTCTCCCGTCCTAACGAATACTAGAGTGCCATCTAGGTTAAAGCGTACACCTCTGTCTGCAAATAAGTGATGCCGGTGAACCTAGACTTGTCAAACTATTGTTAGGGGGATTGATCTGTTTCTTCGTATAAGTAATTGTGATTGAAGTTGTTTGTCGTATTAGTGCCAGAGTGTTTTCCATAGATGTGTTGTTATAAATAAATACCTTTATATCTTTACACCGAAGCCTTGTTCTGTGTTTGTTTGTTCTACTGTGTAAATTGCCCTATCTTGTATAATCCACATACTGCCTAACTCTTCTTGAGAGAAGTCTGACTGCTCAGCCACAGCTACCAAGTGAATCTGTGTGATACAGACTGCTACCAAGTGGGTTTACTGCCAAACACCTGTAGTCCTAAATCTTTTGCAGTGGTCCCAGAGGGCACTGCACAGGTTTCCGCCTAACACCCATTTTCCCCTAACTAGCAAACACAGAGATGGCCACATCTCAATTTATCATATTTTACTAGTATTTACTCTTTTTTTTGTTGTTCATGCTGCTTCTTCATCTCGGCAAAACGCTTGGCATAAAAACAATACTACTCTATACCAAGCCCCAAAGCTTCACCAATCATTTTTCCTTACGGTGCCCACATGTTCCCCGGCCTCAATACTACCTAATTTACAAACCTCATATAATTTTAGGGCATTTTCCAATGTTGATTCCCAAATCACCTAGTGGTGGAATTTCACCACTTCAGAACTAAAAAAACTTTCCACCATCAATGCATCATGGGAGATATGACTAACTTTTTGGATACTGGGGCATCCCGCTCAGTGACAAATAAAAATCTAAAAAACTACTTGACAGATTTGTGGCAAACCAACAAAGGATTTCCTTCAACTGCTTTGTGCCCGATTTCTTCATTATTTGGGCCAAATTTGTCCAGCTGTTTGGGCTGTGTGTGTGAGAGAAAACATTTGACACATTCCCTATTTGAAAATTAACGAAAAAGTCAAACAACCTTTATATCTTTTGAATCATAACATGGATTTGCACAAGACTTTCCATTCCTGGGTGGCCTGGGACCTAATATAGGAATCTCAAACACTGTACTGATCCGTTTTTAGGGCTCAAATGTTTTTAACCATAGTATATTTGCTGTTCCTATGGATAATAGGTCTCACCTTTTCTTTAGCATGACAATATATATCTGCTAAACTAAATAGCCCTATACAAATGTAATATCAATTTGTTGATGAAGTTACCATAAAAGATTATGTGCCATTACACTATTTAACTGTATTTTATGGTGATGTTTCTTCCTGTGATGGCTGTGTTAGGTCAGACAGAGAAGGAGTACACGCAGGCATACTTCAACCCTTCTTTATTAAGTAAAGAAATACCTGTTCTGCTCCATAGTTCAAAGTTGAGCACCCTATGCTATAAAATAACAAAAAGGTTATTGTAGGGATGTCTCATGAACTAAAATCAATCCTCCAGCCCAAACATAAGCTATCTGAAGATTATTCTGCGCTTTTAAAAGAAGATAGAACAAAGGATCCTGAGCTAATGGTTAGTTGAGGGTTACTTCACCTATGGTTTCTGAACTTCATCCCAGAGTTCGGAGCGACTTCCACAACCAACGAATGTTTTCAAATGAAAAATGTCTCTTAATGTTCCTTTTGTGTACAAAACAATGAGACTCATTATGGGTCTAGCAGTAACCTTGCCAGTGCTACAGGCGGGTTGCCGCTGGACCAGTAAAAATGTACCAGTGTCTGACTTTATGGTGCCACTGGTTCATTACGAGTCCGGCGGCCAGGAAGTCAGGCATCAGTATATTTGTTAATCCCCATTCCCATAGAGTCCCATAGGACTCTATGGGAGTGGGGACACGGAAGCACCAGCACCGTTGCTAACAGTGGCGGTGCTTCTGTGAAGGCTTTGCCTACCGTGAGTGCTGCACCCGGCAGGGTCAAAACTGTCAGGCAAAGCGGTTCTGGCAGGCAAATAATGCAGTTTTCCGGGCTGTAAACAAGGGTCTCTGTGAGCTTACCGGCACCCTTGTTTCCGGAACAGCAACAATGTATTGAGGCCCAATGTCTTTATTCAACCATCAGATGTTATCCCTTTTTAAGGGATATACAGATTTACACCTGGGGTCTTGGTACTCCCAAGTCCAAGAATATTTGTTCCTGTGCCTTCTTGGGCTCTTACTTCTAAAGACCTCAGGAAGATGCCATGCTTCCTCTGTATGGTCCTTTGTTTCTGTACCTTTTAGTGGTTTGGTCCTTGTTTAAGCCTTGAATGTGCTCTGGGTGGTATTGGCCTGGTTGGTTGGTCAGTTTCATTAACCATGTCCTGGGGGATACTCGTATGTAGCTCCTCACCTTCTACAGGCTTCTCTGGCCCTTTCATTTGCTGGGTTACTGGGAGTTCTGGTATCTGTGTTCCAGGACGCCAGCATCCCTCGCATTCATTGATGGTGACAATTCCTGCCTCATCAGCCCCTCTCTGGATCGAGATTCCACCTTCATCGAAGCTACAGAATTCTCTGCAATGTCTCCGGGCTCCACCTACCATGGTCTCTGCTTCGTACTCTGGACCAGAAACCCATGTTCCTCAATCTACGGCGGGTGCTTTCCCTCTCTTCGGATATTCAGCCGTCTTAAATTTCCACACTGGAACGGAAGAAGCAACTTCATTGGTGCTGCCTTCCATAAGAAGGTGACAACAAATACAGGTCAGAAAATACTTCTTCTATATTAAAGGGATCCTGCACATAACTGCCCTGTTTACCTCCCATGTAACTAATAAATATGTCATTCAAATGGGAAACAGAAAGTGGGGTGATGTACTTTTTTGGGCATTCCTTAGCCCCTAAGGGCAGGTCTCCTCCAGTGGGATCCCGCTTGCCCTGTCCTCTAGGGAGGGTGTTGCGTAGAGGGCCCACCTCCCTAGTTCCAAAGGGGGTGGCTCACCCTTGGATCAAAGGGATACTTTCTTAAGATTCATCACATGGGGCATAACTTAATGCCACTTCCATTAATCCTAGCATTTTGGTTAATTTAATTGGTTAACCAATGTGTGTTAACCAATTATTAGCATAATTGGTTAACACACATTTTGGCAAATGTGTGTTACACACTCACAGAAGTCAGTGAAGCAGCTGCCACTTCTACTGCTATTCAATCTTTCCTAAAGTGGCTGCAGTGCCCATGGTTAGAAACATTCATTAATTATATGCCCGCTGTAGGGATAAAAGTCTGTGATACCCCTCCCCAAAGTTTATAAGTGAGGACTGGACCGTGGCAGCAAGTGTTGCGAATTAGACTGGGGTGTACTGTCAGAGGCTCGAAGAATACGAAAAATGTGAAATTAGAAACAGCTGTGTGGGCTTTCAGTGAATTCAAGCCAGGCATAAACCGTGGACAACCGTGCCATCCATATGAAATGGAAAGAACGTATTGATGTTTTTATTGATTTCACACATTCATTAATGAGGCTTCTTAATGCTTGACTTCGGAATTAAATTGTGCATCGATAATGAAAAGCCTTTTTCATTATGTGTGTTTTGCGTGTCAGGCAAAACGTTCAGCATTCAGCCTTTGTAAGCCCTTGGTTCAACTGATCATCTTAAAAGTGAATCCTAATTGAATCGGGTCGAATGTAGTTCCAAGGAAATAATTGGGGAATAATGAATGGCCATAAAGTAAGCCAAGATGTACCCAGAACAAGTTTTGCATGTTTTTTCTCAAGGTTTACAATAGTGCATCTGTTATATACATCCATTTCCGGTGCGTTACCATATCGTCCATTTTTCCTTATCCCCTAATCTTTCTTTTCTCAATAATGGCATCAACAGGGGACAGTTTCAAGCCAGGTATGGCATCTTTCTTGGAGTCTTTTTATTGCAGAGAATGTTTGCGGTTATTCACTTTCAAAATGTTTCATGAACATGCACCAGAAAATGGTCATCGGAAGAGGTAGACCGGATATATATGATAAGGCAGAAAGTGTTGGCCTTCGTTTTGCGTAAGGTAACACCTACGCACAACAATGTATTTGAGGAACTACATATGCCAAACTAAAGTTTATGTGGCTCATTTATTTCCTGGCAATATGTCCACTTGGCGAGGAAAACCGGCATAAACATTATACGCCTCCTTTTCACTCACTGTGCGATTTTGAGACATTTGTGAAGGTGGAGCAGAGTGAAGGTTCTAAATTTACAATTTCACCAACGCCTTCTAACCCCACTTCCACATACCTTAGCACGTCGCCCTGGATGTGATTTCGAAGTGGGTGTAAATGCCATAGATTCCTATGAAATCCGAATATCTTTTGAACCTATGAACGCTAGGCTGATGTCAAAGGAATGGACGGAAATACCATCTGCAATGGATGGACATTTCAGTTGGCCCTTAAGAGTTGTATTGTCAGTGGTGTAACAATATTATGGAAACCTGGGTCCGCCCAAATGTCCCTGTCATATATACAACCTGCAACAAAATACATCAAAATAGCACAGAGAGGATTTCTGGCATGTTAGAGTAACTGTAAGAAGTGTAATACGTGTTCTATATGCGTTTTGGCACCCAAGGAAAATGTTTCTATTGATCATTTGCATGAATGTGGAACTTTCCAATGGTGTTTTCCCAGAACAACAAGCGCCACACTAATCAGACCTAAAAAGGTGTACTCCTCTGTTCTACTCACCATGCAATTTCAAAGCAGGGCACGGAGGTCAATATTATGCAAAACAAAACTATTTAATTTTTTCAAAGCTGCCAAAAAGAATTACTTGAAAATCGAGGTATTGTTTTCTTTAACTAACTACAATGCACATAATCGTATGGTTCCGCAATGAGGCCATAGCCTATGCTTTGTGTCTTGTGCATAAATAGATGTTTCCTCCAACACACTTCCCTCTTTTATGAACAATTTAAGTTTGTTTTATTTCCTTCCGTTACCTTAGGCTTCATTTGAGGTCCAATTGATCTTTGTTCCTGGGTAGTTTTGATTATGAATGGACACCAGTGGAGGCATCTGATAGGATTTAGGCTGAATCTGCTTTTTGTTTCCCTGTTATTTATTGTTTGGGTGGAGCCTGCACAGCAGAGATGGTGCGTGGATAACTTTCTGCATCGCTGGCCCAGCACACATACTTCCGTGATCATTTTAGGGATGCGATTCTCAATGTAGATCCAGAAGTAGCAGGATTCACGGTGGAAGTCGATGGTGCATGTCAGCTAAAAACAATGTGAAACCAGGCCCAGAGCAGGAAGAGGACTGACCTTCTCTAACTTTAATAGTAGCACACTTACAAACTCATTTTCAATAAAATCATGGTGTAAATCAGTGGTGTTAACCATTTATGCCATTTACTGGTCATGGACCCTAACACCCTTTGACTGTATAGCAAAAAACACAGGCTTTACACCCATGCATGTAAAGTGTAACACCATTGCGTAATTTACGCAGCATAAATTACACCATGATTTTACTCATTAAATGTACCCCATAGCTATATGTGTATGGCAATGCTGCTCAAACATTGCATTGCCTTTTACTCCTATATTAACACACACATGCTCAGAGCAGGTACAAATCAGAAGAGTAAATCAGTCAATGAACACAGGAGGCAACAATTACCCAAACAAGGCATGCAACCCTCACAAAAAGCCACAAATGCAATGAGCTACCAATAAGCGGGTGGGAAGTGATACAAAAACACAAAAAAACAGCAGAATCTAGAAGTACCTCATGACACATCTTGTAGCTAAGGAGAATGATCACCCTCGCAGAGGTGGGCCCACATCAGCCTGCAGGACCAGCCCATGCAGCCTTGATGGATGAATGTTCAATTTGAGGCAAATAATAGATGTTAATTGTCACTGAAATGTATAGGCAAAATAAGAATGTACTGTGCATATGTAACTGTAAAGTGGTTACTGAAAAATGTTTTTATTTTTTTATTTTTTTTATTTGTGTTTAATCAAAACATAGATTTTTACAAAAGTAGAAGGTGCAATCAGTCACTAGATCTTTGTATTATAGTAAAGTGAATTTGCAAGTTTTTCATATCTTCATCATGATTACAAAATGAAATTCGTCTTAAAGTGGCAAGTCTCGAGACTGTTGAATCAAACGAGTTGTGGTAGACACTGACTCTAATCACAGGAAGAGTCAGGTCAAGGTAGCTTGACTCAAAGGGAATTTTACATGCTGTAGAATTTTGTAGGTCACAAGTAACCACTTTGTTGAATCACCACTGATCAATCTGGACCAACATGTAAGCTCATTCTTCAACGCAAAGTTTGTGAGGCTGTTTTTCAAACAGCATGATCTAATCTGCTGCTTGGCTGGGCATTGAAGGAGCAGATATCAAACAGTTTCTTTTGCAGTGCTTGAATTGCAAAAGCGACAAAGATTAGTAGCTGCAAAGCCTCTGATGGCCAGGATTTCATTAGAGGGTCGTAAGTTGAGCCTAGCTCGCAGGAGGCGACTTCTGAATTTTATATAGTTGTATAATCCTGATGTGTGCATGTCAGGGGCACAGCCTAACGGCCAACAGATTTTTCAACAATATTTGGACAATAATTATTGACAACGGATATGTAATAACAATCATCTGGGATGACCGCAAGGCAACGACCAGTCCTTTTGCGGTTGAGTAGCAAGGAGCAACATGGGAGCGTATAAATTCACTAAACATGCAAATGTGAAAGTGTTGCTGTTATTTCTATTTTGAAGCACATCTTCTCCTCTGTAATGGTACACCATGTGCATACATTATTCGTTGGTCATGGAAGATGATTGTTGGTGAAGAAAGCAAAGACTTACATTAAGTGAATCGATGATCGGATTTTGCATTAGAAGATGACCATTGTCAGTTTTACTGAAAATGAAATGTTTGGTAGCTATGAACTGTATTTGAATAAATTAACCAAGTTTTTGTGGACTTAACTGAATGTTTTTTTCAATGTGCGAAAATGAAAAATACTTGTAACGGTCCCGAGTATTGTTGCTTTCTTCAAAATAAAATGTTTATATTATTTTAGTTAAAGAAAAAGAAACGTTTTGCATTTGTTGTGGATGTTTGTGCTTAAGTTCCTTGTTTTGCATTGTTTGTATTTGTATTTGTTTATTATTTGTATCGCAAACCAAACCCAGAAGTAACTGGGCGCTTGAAAAAAACTTGGGGTTACAGACATGGATAACGGTCGTCAGAGCATATTATCACCAACAAATGGACCATGGTTATAGATGGGTTGAACAATAAGATACAGGTATGAAGTGAGATGGGAAGCTGCAGGGGCCTAACCCCGTAGTCTCCGGGTATGGTCAGGATAGTAAAAGCTATTATGAGGCATGCATAGTATTCAGCCAATTTTTTGTGTTGGCTTTAAAAGTGAGGAATGAGGGTTTGTGTCTGATGGGGATGGGTAGCGAGTTCCAGCATTTGGCTGCTTGTACTGGGAAACTGGCTCCTCCTGCTGTCTTTAGATTGAATCTTGGGACCACTAGGCTACGGGACTGCGAGGATCTGGTAGAGCGTGCGGTTGATGACAGAGTGTGATGACAGGGTGTTTGTGGCTACGCTGTCCACAAACATCATTTAAGTAGGCAGAGTTTATTTTGAACATAAAGTGATGTTAGTGTTCTGGGCGGGCTAATGTAATCAGTGCCGTGAGGGCTTTTGAAGTTAGGATGATAGAATCTTATTGAGTCTATCTACATTATTGAGAACTGTACAGTATATGGAGCCTATAAGTTTCTTTTTGTAGTGCTATTTTGTAACTGTGAAACGTGGTTCCTAAATAAACTTTTTTTTGTTGTTGTTTTATTTGCACGTAAGGTAAGGTGGGGGAGGAAAATGAGATAAGAGGCACCAACCACAAATGTGGAGCAGCAGGTGGTCAGGCGAAGATGTTGCTGGTGGGTAACATTAATGTGGGAGGCAGTGTTTCTCATGCTCTTTGATTACATCTTTAAAAGCATTTTGAAATAGCTCCCCTCCTGCAGAGTGGTGTGTTGCATTATATACAGAGCACTGTTGTCTTCGAAAGATATGGATCAACAGCCTCTTTTATCACTGGCACGGTAGCTGATGGGATTTTGTGTCCCACAGAAGTAGGCTGTGTGGTTATAATACTGTTTGAGGAAGATGAGGTGGAGGAAGACAGCCTACTACTTGATCAGAAAGGAACAGACTTTCTGAGAGCATTTCAGTGGCTGGATTGGGTTTGTGGCGTATAGAGGTGGTTCCGTAGGAGTGCTGTCCAGGTAGTCCGCCACTGAGTACAAGGTTGTACTCAGTACTTTTCACTTTGGTAGCTTTAGCCTTTGGTACATTCCCAACAGTGGCAAAGTACTGCCATACCCATGATTGTCTCTTGGTGCTAGAGGTAGGTAACCTATCTTCTTGGTCCTCTTCAATGTCTTGGGAAGTACTGCACTTTTTTTATTGTGTAGGTCCTGCAGCTGGTGGTGGTGGTGGCTCTTGGGGAGGAGGGGTGCCATTTTTAAATAAACAGCAGTTTTGCAAATATTCCTCCAAGTATGTGTTGTGCACAAGATTGTTAATCGATAATGAGTAGGAATAGGTGTAGGAGCTGTGCAAGGGTACATTTTGAGCTTGAAAATTCCTAGATCAGTAGAAAGTGCAGTTCCTATCTGTGATGTCATCTTTGATGTCATGGGTGTCATTCTTAGCAGTGCGTGGTGGTGGCGCGAGTTATGCTTGCTTAGCTTACCATAACTGGTGAATTTCAGGGGTTTTTTGGTTTTACTTGTAACCATAAAGTCCCTTTAGCAAAGATTTTCCACTGAATTTAATAGGGTTTAGTAGCACAACTTAACCATAACGTCCCTTTAACAAAGTTTTTTCATTGAATTTCATAGGTTTTTATTAGTGCAACTTAAACATAACGTCCCCTTAACAAAGTTTTTTCATTGAATTTCATAGGTTTTTATTATTGCAACTTAACCATAACGTCTACTAACACCTGACTTCATTGCGGACCTTCCGGACAGTGCCACATGACCATATGCTGGCACGCGGCATGATGACGTCTCCGAAGACCCGTCCATACTTCACAATAAGATCCGTACTTCACGGACAGTTCGGAACTGCATTTTCTACTGATCTAGGAATTTTCAACTTCAAAATTTCCCTTGCACAGCTCCAACACCAATTCCTACTCATCCAATAACAATCTAGTAAACAGTACATACTTTTAGCAAAACTGCTATTTATCTTAAAATGGAATCAGCTAATGCCATAACACAAGCACTATATTTTCCCCTGTCCACCTGACCCTCCATATTAGTATTTGTTGCCTCTTCCGTCATTTCCCTCCCCACATTTCGTTCTAAAATCTCCTGCCAAAAAAAAAAAAAATGCATCCAAAAACAATAAAAGACATTTTCCTTTAGGAACCACCTTTCACAGTTAAAAAAATAGAACTAAAAAAAACCTTATAGACTCCATCTACTTTATATTTCTCAGTAAAGTACATAGACTCAATAAGATTTTCCAACGTTTCCATTTGCATTTTGTGTTATGCTAATGGCAATATTGTGGCATTTATCCTCCGTTCCAGTTATCAGCCCAAGCGAAGCGAGGGTGGATAACGAGGTCTCTGGACTATTATCCCCCCATTCCAGCCACTGTAATGGGGGATGAAGGCCATTAGCACCCTAGGTTCCCAAAGCAGGAACCCAGGGCGCTAAAAAAAACTATTTTTTTTCCTACACTAGGACGCCTATGGCGTCCTGGTGTAGGAAAGAAAATCCTTTTCCAAGATGGCCACCATAGAAAGGGAAGGTGGTGTTCCATACGGGGCCCCTCTTCACTTTCCATGGCAGCCTGCAGAAGGCAAAAAGAGAACTCTATGACCATATTACCACAAGCACATTTTTTTTCCTTTTCAAATCTATCCCATTTTCAAATAACTTTACCAAAAATCCAGTCCCAGGTGGACATGGCCACTTTAACCCCCATGTTTTGTCCCTCGTGGTCATGGCCAGTAGCCAGAGATTGTCCGGATCATGACCTTATTCAATGACCCGGACAATCTGGCCACTGCCCATGGCCACAGGCTACACCTCAGTCACCGAAGGTGTGGCACTATTTTGTGTACCTACATTGTGAGACTTGTCAAAAAATAAAACACAGGTACATTTGCTAAACCATGCTTTCAGGTCCTTCTCAATGCTCCTTACACAAGTTTGCTGGAAATCCACCCATGTTTTATTTTTTCAAAAGTGTCAAATGATGCACATACGATCGTCATGTAACCTAGCCCCCACTTGACAAAATCCATTCAGACTTTACGAAAACATTTATATCTAGATCTATAATCTTTTTGAAAACCATTATGTAGATTTGTCAAATTACACCACATGTATAAGCCTTTACTATATTTTGGGACCCCCCCTCTAATCCTGCCACTCTTGAAAAAAATGTCACCAAACTTCGCAAAAACATTTATATCAAGATCTATTATCAGTTTGCCAAATTAAGTGTAGATTTGTCAAATGGCACCTTATTTATAAGCCTTTATTTTTTTTTTTCGGACCCCATTCTAATTTTGCCTCCTATTGACAAAATCCCACCAAACTTTGCAAAAACATGTATATCTATTTGTATTATAGGTTTGCCAAATTAAGTGTATATTCATCAAATGGCACCTCATTTATAAACCTTTACATAATTTTGGGACCCCCCCTCCATTTTTGCTCCCTCTTGACAGAATCCCACCAAGCTTTGCAAACTATTCCAGGATCCGGTCAGAGATATAATTACAAAATTACACGCAGTTCCATTAAGTGGCTCCAAAGTTATAAGCCATCAAAGAACTGCTTTTCACCAAACCAGTAATGCAGAGGTGTCAGCGAACTTTCACAGGACTGTTTGCGGACTTTCGTGGCAAAACGCCCATTTTTTTGCTTCTTGCAGCCATTCCATCCCATCCTCATCACCCCTTATCTCCCCAGAGATTATTTCATAAGTTTGACAAGTGCAATGTTGTGTTTTTTAATATGTTTTTACGACGGTGTCTGCGGACACCGGCCGATGTCCGCAAATACAAGATGGTGGGTGTTTCCAAAAAGCTGACGCACCTCACGCTTCACGCCAACCAATCAGCGAACACGTGTGTCTGCGGACATTAGACAAGTCAATTAGCCAATCAGTGTCCTGTCCGCAGAGCGATCAGGGAAGTGTGTCCGCGGAGCGGACATAGATATCACTAATTTTTTTGCCTTACGTTTTGGTCATTTAAAAAAAAAAATTAATTGACTGATTTACACCAAATTAACAAAAGTACGTTTTTGGGAGCAAGCCGCTGCACCTGCCGCAAATTTGGTGAAAAGCCGTCCAGCGGTTTGGGCTTTAAGCGTGAGCAAAGTTTTTTCCCATTATGTCTATGTACAAAAGAAATGTTGGCACCCCCCTATAACTTTGCCCCCCCGGACCAAACCTCACCAAACTGGTGAGGATTCGTCTACGGGGAGCAAAGCTATAAACCGCCCAAAAAGTGCTCTTCCTATGGGTTTAGCAACTTAACCATAACTCCATGTCCGCTACCGCAGGCCATGTAATTTTATTAGGGAACTACAAGTCCCTCTTAGTCCTTTCAGTGCTGTAGTCCTTTAATGGGCCTCCTCCTTCCTGAACCTAGTATCTTTGTTACCGTCTAGGTCATTTCCTCGTCTTTTTCTGCTCTTCACACAGATAAGATCAAAATACCCTTCTGGGGATGCTATGTGCTATTAAACATATAGTAACGCATGAGGAGAGCGGATTTAAGCATGATACGGTAGTGGACACACATGTGAGCAAGCTTAGACAGTGTGCGCATTTGTTATTTCCATTTTCCTTTGTGTTTATATTAACACCCTCTTTCACAGCAGGCACAAGATGCAGATTTATGAGAATGCGCACAGGCCCTCTTCTCCTATCAGAGTGCTCCCAGGGGCTTGCATGCCTTAAAGATCGTGTTGCCGATCTCATCCAAATCTGGTGAGAGTTTCCAGCATGGAGGAGCGGACTGGAGTGGTGTGTGCATGCACAGAGTGAATAATCGGCTCAGGCTCTCCTCGGCTGCAAGCACCGGTGGGAGCATTGGCAACTCTGAGATTTGCCACAGAACAGCAGCATTTGATGCCGAGGACATCCATGGTTGAACTAGAAGCACAGCTCTTGCTGTGTGAGTGGCAATCATATCAAACACAGGTGCTCAAGCGAAGAAACTGCTTTGTGGGACAGCCCTCAGCACGAGAAAGCTAATTGGAGCAATTAAAGCCCTACTACAGATCTCTCTGCCACAAAGAAAATATTTAGGGGTGGAAGACTCCTAAAAAAATGTTTACAAAATAAGTAAGGCTCATTACATTCTCTGCTGGTATGTCACAAAGCCTGCAAGTCCAGGCATTAGCACAAGTCAGCACTGGTACTTCCAACTATGAAGGAATATACATGGAGTGAGGAAAGCCAGGAGGGCAATGAAGAAGAAACTGAGAGCGAGCTGGCACTCGGTTTAAGAAAAGTTCTGGGAGAGTCACGAAAGTGGGCCCTGGCCCAAAGTGTTTACCCCATGCAAGAGAGATTGGACACTCTGTCAAACCTGATAAGGAAAAGTAGCAATAGCTCCCAGAGTGGCAAAATTAATGACAGGCCCAACAATGTCACCACAAGTGAGGGTGACAAACATGGGAATGCTCAGGCCTGGAAGAGGAAACACTCTTCTACTCCTCTGGGCCAAGATTACAGCAACGTAAAATGTATACCCGAGGCCGCTGATGTGTTTGGGAATCTTAACAGGGCCCTCCTTGTGAAATCAGCTGTGCCATGCCTCCTACCCCCCTACCTCAGGGGAAGATAATATGGGGGATACCGATGACACGTAAGACACCAACGCCTTGTCACCACAAGATAAATCTAGCAAGAAGACAGAGAGCCTACTGATGGAAGGCATGAAGAGAACCAGCAAAGCAAAGCATGTTGAGCAAAAAGAAACAGAGGTGGCCGGTATTTTTGTCCCGGACAACATCAGATGGTTACAGGTGATTTGAACTAAAGAAAAATTAATACATTATATTGCAATGAATTTTATTTTTTTTAAATCAGGGGGACCGCCCCCCAACATCCCCAGTTTCTGCATGCTTGCAACTACACCCTGAAACCCCCACACCTTTTAATGCTGTACACCCATCCCCATATATGTTTTCATTATTATTTAATTCATACATTTTTTTCATTAAAATCACTGCATACCACATCAGTCATCAAAGGTCCAGACTGGCAGCCTTCCCCAAGAGTGACCCTGTATATGGTACAGAGACTTAGAAAGCCACTGGAGAAAGAGACTAGGCTCCATTTGCGTTATGAGGGTCCAAGACCAGAATTAGATCGAAAACTGCCTGAAACGCCCACTTGACCCGCATATGATCACATTCATCTCTAAAGCATCAAATGTCCTACATAAGGGAATGGGCAGATGCTGGAAGAGCTGCCAAGAGTAACTCTTAGACCTGACAGGACTGATCGCCAAGATTATGGACCTAGCCAAAAACGCCAGTGATCCCGGAGAACCAGTGGACCTAGGCAAGCTAGCCGGTTGGTCGCCGAGAGCAGTTTGTCTACTGGGAAACATTAATTATGTTGTGTCATCTGAAAGCATAAGTGGCTCGCTCCTCGGGAATGGCGCAGAGCTAGGAGATCTGGCATTTTGTGAGGCAGGAGAAGCAGCACAGATACCACTGTTTGGTGAAGCATTTGCCACAGAAGATTGGCAAATTTGTTGGCACTTATTCAGCCTTTGAGAAGGGAATCTTCCACACAATAGAGTTTTTGTCAGGACTAGTCATCACAGGGGTAATACAGACGGTTGCCATGCCTCATACAGAAGACCCCATGGCACCAGGACCCAGTACTGGGAATTGCGCCAGCAGGATTTGTTCTTCCCAGCAAGGGGGTGGAATACACAAGGTCATAGAGGGAGGAATAACAGCAGATTCCAAGAAACTCAGTCAGGTGAATGACATCCCTGTGTCATAGCCTCTGGTAGGGGGAGGACCAAAGACGATATGCACAAATGGTGCAAGCTATTTAGTAATGCTCGGGCGCTGCAAATGGCGACAGGTTTTTGTCTGGAGTTCATATAGATGACCCATACAAGCACGGGCCGCTCCATGGATTCATTAATCCCTGAGAGAATCCCAACTGTTAGGGCGTGAGCTAAAACAACTCTGTGAGAAGTGAGCCATAGAGCACAGCGTCTTAGAGGAAGCAACCTTAATCAGCAATATGTTCCGAGTATACAAGAAGGACAAGTTGAGACCCGTGATAAACTTGAAGGAGTTCAATTTGTGGGTCATGTACAGACAAGATTGAGAGCATCCAACTCCTCAGGGACATTATCAGGAAAGATGACTTGCTCGCCCGTATACATCTAAAAGTTGCATACCTTCACGATCCCAGTGGCACAGGAGCACAGGTTGTGGCTTAGCCTTAGATGGTGAGATCGGATTTGCTGGTTCAAGATGCTGCCATTCGGTGATTCCACTGTGCCTTAGGCTTTTACCAAATTATTGAGACCAGTGACTGCAGCAATCAGAGAGAAAGGTACCAGGACAATAGTCTATCTAGATGATATTCCGATTCTAGAAGGGAGGTGCCAGCGGATCAGAGACAGTGGGTGAGAGAACTTCTGCCATATCTCACATTTTTGATCAATTGGGAGGAATCAGATTTCCAGCCCAGAAAAAGGATGAACTAAGGATTAAAACCCAAACATCTCCAACAAGGCCTCAGGTATCATCAGAAGATCCCCTTAGATTAGAAATCGAGGACAGAGCTGCAGTGATGGCTCCAGAATATGGAAGCATGGAACAGCCATACCATTTTCTTGTTCTATGTATTCTTGTTGGTATAATGTAAAGCGTGTTGGCGTAAAGCGTTATATAAACTTAATACAAATACAATACACTTTTCAGAGATGTGCTTATCTAGTGATAGGGCCTCATTACACGGATGGCGGTAAGGATTTACCGTTACCAGTAAAATACCGGTACCGGTAAATCCTTACTGCCTTACTACGAGGTCCCTTTGCGGGTTGGTGGGATTTAACGGCTGCTTTTTGCAGGCGTTAAAATCCAACCCGCAAAGGGACCTCGGAGCTAATTACGGCACCGCAAAACTGCGGTGCGGTAATTAGCGCCTTCCCCATTCCCATAGAGCCCTATGGGGCATAAATGGGAAAGGTGAAGGGCAATGGTGGAAGGGGGATTTACCGCCCCTCCAACCTTGGAATGGGGCGGTAAATCCCCTTTCCACCAAGGCGGTGCCGGTATTTTACCAGCATGAGCCATGGCGCTAATAGCGCCATGGCTCACCGCCTACCGTGTAATGAGGCCCATAGACTTGGATGCCAGGAGAGCTGGCTGGGATGCCAGATGTGGGTCTGTAGGGACAGGAAGAAAATGGGTGTCAGAAGAGTTAGACCTGCATATCAATTGTTTTGAAGTATTAGCTGGGTCCTTCGCCATCAAAGCATTTACAAAAGACAGAGTAAGCTGTAGCATTCTCCTGAAGATGGTCAATGTGTCAGCATAGCACTACATAAATAACTTAGGAGGAACAAGGTCCAGATTACTAACAGAGTTGGCACCATTGCCTGGACTACAGAAAATCAGTCTCTGCAGAATATCTTCCAGGCACTCTGAATGTAGTGGCAGATTGGAACTCCAGGAATCTGAGGAATGCCAGCGACTGCCAGCTAGACAGGAGGGTGTTCCTGCAGTTAAGGGTTGCCTAGGGTCCGATGTGCATTGTTGTTTGCTTCCAGACTGAAAGGAGAGACCCCCAAATGTTCCTTCCAGTGTGCTTTCTTGCCTTTCATAATGCTAAGCAGAATAATGGTGAACATTCGCAGGGAGAAAGTGGAGGGTTCTGATGGAACTTTCCTCAGATATTCCACGAGTGCTTCCAAAAGCCAGGATCTTCTCACAGACCCAGTTGTGAGGTTTCACCCTCTGGGAGTGACAGAGTGTCTACCTCTGTTGGTGTGCAGGGTGTCAGGAGACGATGGAGCATACCGGGTATTTCGGGACAGGCTGCCATTTTATCAAAGATTCATGGGTGACCTCCCCTCTTCAGAGCCATAATGCTGCATGGAACAAATGGGAGGACTGGTGAAAGTGAAAACGTCTTTCTCCTGTTACCGCGCCTATAGTGCACGGATGCCAGATCTATCCTCACACAACATATGCACAGCTAACCGAATTGCTTGCTAGATGACTGTATTTATACTCTTCCATTGCATATGCATTCCCTGATTATGTTCTTTTCTTGTCTCACCTGGCAGGAGCAAAAGTATGGTTGACTGAGCGAAAGATAGAAAGAAGAGTTCCACAGTTTTCACAGTTGCTGGGAAGTTCAGAATTGTTGGTTTGTGGACCAAAAGGTTGAGTTGTGTTAGTCTGGGTCTCAGGTTGCCAAGATGAGATGTGGTTTTGTGTTGGTGTGGTTATACAGCATCAAAATAAGATGAAAGGGCCTAGACAGGAATGAAGATACTAGGTTCAGGAAGGAGAAGGTCCATTAAAGGACTATATGTCTGAAAGAACCAACAGGAACTTTTAGTTCCCTAATTAAACAAAATATATATATAAAGCAGAACGGTGAAGATTTACAATAGCTGAAAAAAAAGAGAAATAAAGAAGTTGAAGCATAATGCTTGCCTCTGTGTCTTTAGGAAAATCAAGACTCCCTGAGCTGTAAGCCAAAATCATCTTAATTATTCATTATAAAATTGGCTGTACATCAAAGAAACCAAATAAACACACTTTGGAACTTAGCTTAATGAGGTGAATGAGGTGAACTTGTGAAGAACAATTATCTGTTTTTGTTCTCACTCGTCACACCTCTGTTCCCTCTCCTGATCTTCTTGATCATCAACCTGCTTCACCCTTACATCTTTTTCCTGCATGCTTTGACGCAGCCTGATGCTGGTGATGTGTGCTTGACAAACACTACTTCTCTTTAATCATTTTAAAACATAAATACTACTGGACGTCAGATAGGCATCAGAAAGTGTCTTACAAGTCTTCATGAGTGCTCAGTGCTTCTACAGTTGTTGATCCTAATGAACCCTAGCAGTCTTCAATTACTGTGTTTATTTTGAATGTACTGATCTTGTTCTCAGAATTAATAATACTGAGTTTTAATCTGTATCAGAATGTATACTACTAGTCTTAAATTAGTCCATCAGCTGGCATTCAAATTAATATTTTAGTCTTCCTTACGTGGCCAAAATGGTCAGTGCTAACCCTAATATGCTTCAGTTAGTACTCAGAAGTAGTGCTACTATTTTTAAATCAGTCCTCAGAATGACGGCTATTAGTCTTCAGTTAGTGGAATGAAACTTGTTTTTTTTATTGCTCATAATGAAAACAACTGCCCGTTAGTTAATTCTGATATTAAGGTCTGTGTAGATCTTTGTAATTTCATGGCCACTCTTGAAATCCGCAACACCATACCTGTTATGCCTTTACTGACAACGTCCTAATAGTCACGCCTCCAGCATTTAGCCTTTGTTTACCTCCTTAGCTGGTTTTGAGACACGTGACGTTAGACCCGTCACACTCTTGCAGTTCTCGACTTCGGATTACACGCAACGTCTTATTAGCCACGCCCCCTTATTGACTTAAATAGAGCCGCATTTCCACGGCGAACGTCTGATGCACCAGATCAGTTTTGCTTTGCTGCTCGGCTTCCGACGGTTGATTCAGGTAAGCTGTTGAGTAACTTTTTGTCACTTTTGAGCTACGATACACTGTGCATGGGCGGTTTACGCACTGCTAGAGTGTCGACTTATAACTAGGGAATACACAAGACTTTCTCATGCGGGGATTCACGCTGACCCTGTACATATCTAACTGCGAGATGACACGCACCTTCCTCGCGGGCAGACCCGTGCTGCTTTAGTATTTCTTTCTAACTTTGGATTACATGAATTTTATTTAGCGAGCCTAGTGATGTTATTAATTTGTCTGCATACTCTATGTCCACTTCGGACACTTCACTCATGTACTGTGCTCTACTTTACTATTCATCAGATAATGGCTTGTACTGACTGGCATCTTGTGGATCACCCAATTGGGAGTTTATGGAGATTTAGAACCTCGATTCAATACGAGTCGACACTTTAAACCGAGGACAGCTTTTTTTGCTGTTTTTGGCTAAATCGTATTTCATCTATTCTGCAGGTGAGCCTCATTGGCTTCATGTACTTCATTTGGCACTCTGCTCGGTGTTAGCACACAAACAACTTCTCTGGTGTTTTTTGCTGTTTGTTGTCCTCTGCTTTTCTCTGATCCCTTGTTCTGCACCTTATAATTTCTTTAACAATTATGTTTTTTTTCAAATTATTTCTTTTCATCACCTTGTTTGTTTTTTTTTGTTGTTGCTTTTACTTATTATCTGCTACGACTGGCTCTTCATGGAGCTCATCTTTGAGGCGGTGTTGGGGTTCCCCTATCCTTTCACCAGTCTTTTGAATTCAGATAACCTCAATGACCAATATGTGGTAATTTTTTAGCTTTCAGTTTTTGTTAAATTATTATTCTTCAATTTCAGATCTAATGCACTTGTGATCTATTGTTGACATGGCCGGACTGTGATTCCCAGGACCTTTTAGACAGGCTTCCTGAGCCATTGCCTCTTCAGCGGTTGAGATTATGGTAACTAGATTTTCTCCCCTTTAGTCACTTGACATGTTTGATTCAATGAGTATAGGAACGGTTCCCCTGGTTTAACCCTCAGATCACCTGTTTTTATGTGTACAGACCATTTTCATTGTTCACATGCCTGTTGTTTTCTCTTTTCTATTCCAGGCAGAACTACTATCTATCTGATACTACCTTTAATTTAAAGGTTGCTTTTAACATTCACCAATTTGTGTATTCATCCTTTAAAATAAATTACAGACAAATCCTCAAGAATATGTGTATGGGAATGCCACGTCCTGATGAAGATGGACATCACCTGCAATCCAGTTAGATGTTTCTTCCATCGAAACTACTCTTTTTGGTGTCATGCTTACTACATTGTTTTTATGTGAATTTATGTATGCCACTTTAGTAGTTGACGTATAGCATCCTATGTCAAATTTTCATGCTTATGGTTTTAGGATTGTGAGGTCTTGCAGTGCTAATGCACTATTGGACTGCCCTATTTGGGATCAAATTACTGTTCCTTTTTTTCTTTTGACTATGTGATAGGTCGATTTAATCAACTTATTAATTGAATCAAATTGCTATATCTACCATTGTCCAGTTGACCTGGCTCCTTCAGCTTGAGAGATTTTTTCTTTCCACGATGGAGAATGTTGTCCTTTCAACTGAACATCTATTTGAGGGATTATTGCCATTCTTCCCCTGTATTGTTAACTGGCTTCGAATTGCTTGCTGCCTCCCTTTGTGAGCAGCACATTTTACCACACATTGCACTTTATATCTTTGTATGTTTATTCCTTGTGTGAATTTCAAACTGTTTAATATTTTCTTAATGAAATTTGACTAAAATAATAAAAAAAGTATCCTTTTAAAGTTCTTATTGTGGTCTGTATGGGGTGATCTGCGGTGGTGACTGTGGGTTACTGTTTTCATGTTACTGATGGAACTATGTTTTTCCAAGTGAACTTAGCTTTAAATCCACTGGCTTGACCATTTTTTACTACTGTGTAATCTACAATCATTCCTAAGAGTGTAAGTAGTATTTTCAATTGGTAAAATGACAGGCCTCAAAACGAGTTGGGTGGTATCTCGGCAGTAATATGGCCGTATACTCCCCAACGCCGGATCACGAGTAGCGGTTAGGCAGTTATTGCCCATTCCCCATTTGGTGCATAGGGGCACTATTACTGCTAGCACTATTACCACCAGCAATAATAGCAACAGGAAACAGACGGAAATGGGTGCTAAATAGGATTTTAGCATCCCGCAAAAATCTGGAGGTAATACAGCCCATTTAGTGCTGAATTCATGATTGGGCCAGCCCTTAAAAGCAGAGGTAATAGCATTACCATTGCATTTAAGGCCCACTGCCCGACTCGTGATGTGGCACATAATATAAATATGTGCTTTGTCATAAAAGGAATTATTGAGATATATGACAGCTCATTTGTTAAAGAATTGAAGCATGGCTTTGAATAAAGTTTAAGGGATTACATATAAATGGACAATACGTATACTCATAGTAAATGTGGGGCTTGCTATGGATACTTAGATAATGGTGTTGACATTACTTCAGTTACATGGACTGTGTAGTTGTTTTAAGTTAAACCCACAATGTAGAGCATTCATTAAGGCAGGAGAGTGGACAGCATTGACCCATTTTTTGACAATGTGGAAACATTCCAGTGTCAATACTTTAGAAAGTCCTGTTATTACAGACAATGAGGAATGGATATATATATATGTATATATATGTGCTAAACATGAGGATTCAATGAGACCAGGGAAGTGTTGGGGTATAATGCTGTCACAAAAGATCTTTGAGACAGAAATGAAGGGAATATCTTTGGGTTTTTTCTTATTCTAGGGAGGTGACTGGATGCTTTGCACAATTTATTTAGTTATGAAAGTCTTGTTATTGAACTATTATGTTTTTGAGACTCTAGAGGGCATAGATTTGTAAGCAAATACATTTTGTCTCACAATGATGAGAGCACTGTGAGGAGTCAGAAATGAGAGGCAGACACAAAGTAAAATTATTTTCTAAATCAGACATTTTATTAACAGAAATTGGTTGGAAAAATGTCTCTCTAACCCTATTCTAAAGATGATGCCCCTACCTGAAAACTATTACTAAGGATCTGTCTATGTCAAGTAGTCAGTAACTTAAAAATCCATCCTGGTGTCCAAAATACTCTAAGTTGACCCTCACACAAGAAACAAAACTCTTTGACTTGATATGAGCATAACGTTGTCACAACCAATAATATAATGATATCTCCAACAAAGACCCTACGATCCAGAGGGTGGTTCCCTTCCTTTGGTAGGATGGCAAAAAGTGACTTTTTACCTAACAATTCCCCTGTATAAAAAAGTGCCTTTTTATCCAACAGTTCCTTTTTGTCAAACCTTCTCTCTTCATCCAACAGTTTATTTGTGTCTTAGAAGTGGATTCACAAAGTTCTCTTTCAAACAATAATTCCCATAACAGTATTTCTTTAGCTTTAAACAATAAATTGCATAACAGTCTTTCTTTAGTTTCACACAATGCATTCCATAACAGACTTACATTACCTCTTCTTGCTACTTTAGCAGATTGCCCAGTAAACTCCCCTACCAGGGATCTTTCTATGGGCTTTTCAGATCCCCTGGTATACTCTCCTGCCAGGTAACTGACCACAATGTCCAACTATTTATATAATGTCAGCTGCCTGGTATTCGTGCCTGCCGGGACTTCTTTTGTGGATTACTCAGATCACCTGATATGCTCCCCTGCCAGGTATCTTCCAACAATGCCAAACTATTTATACAGCTTCAGGTGTGTGGTGGTACTTCCCTGACAGGACTTCTTATTGGTTTCACTGTTCTTTTCACTGTACTAAAGTAGCATATATCCTGAGGCACTCACTATATTTGCCTATGGTAGAACTTGCTTCAGCCTTCCCTCACATTGGCATCTCATGCATCCATGCTTACCTGGGGCTTGTAGTGGCACTTTGTTTTGCTTGCGTTTAAATGTTCTTCTCATTGACGTTTGAACTTGTACTTTTCCTTGATTGTATTTAAACAAGCTTTGTGCCTTTTTGTCATTTGCAACTTCATACAGTTCAAACATTCGCTGGCATGCCTTTGCAATTCCCCGGGGTCTAGCTGCTCTAGGCAGACTCACCAGTTTTTTGTATCTCTGAACTTGCTTGCACTTCTATGGTGCTGTCCCTTCCCCGTCAGGTATTTGCAGATGATTTGTCAGCAGCTGCGGTTCTGTGAGCAACTGCTGGCTTCCTTGGACTGGAGAGCGCTGTTTGCTTCTGTAGTTGTATTACCTGGAGTTTCTTTGCAGCCTTCAGCCTCTGCATGGTTTTCCTTCCTCTGTGCTTTGTGTTCTGTCTCACCAGAATAGTCTGGATACCTCACTGTCAGTGGCCCCAGCATGGGGTTCCTCCTCCTCTCCTGCACTGCATCTGCCATTTTTAAATGTCCCACTCTCTGCAGGTTCAGCAAAACAACTTGCCAGCATGTTAGACTTCAGGCTTCTCCTGGTCTGAATGAACTCCTTTCTCCTCTTCATTGTCTCAGTGTCTGAGGGTTTATGGGAGTAGAAGTCTGTAGATGGTATGCATTCCTTGGATGCAGTTGTTCAAAAGTCTAGTATAACGACACATCAAAACCATAAGATGTTATCTAGGATTTGTGAGTTGTTGACTTATAGATGGGAGCTTCACTAGAGTAATACAGAGGAAAGGTTTTCAGACGTTAACTATAGGTTGAAACTGTTAGGTGACATTAAGCCATTAGGGTTTATGATATTATATAGTCAAGGGAAATGGGGGATTCTGTGTCTCATTTGATGGAGTTACCACCTACCCCCAGTAGCCATGACCTCCCCTGTGTTCATCCCTTATATAGCCACCCCTAGGTTCAGGATAAGGCAGTGGCTGACATCACCTGGTGCCATGAAAGGAGGTGGTCACTGTGGGGAAGTCAGTGATGACTCTGCTGGATTCCTCACAACACAGATTATAGAAAGACATTTCACACTGCAGCAGGCTACTAACTGAAGTGCAAGAGAGTAGAGTGAACCACAACATTTTAAGGTGGTCATTATCACCGTGGGTAGTAAAGAAGGCATATCATCCTGGAAGAAGGCACATAGATATGCATGAAGGGAAGAGGTGGTCAAGCCTAAATTACTTACTTCTTTGCTATTACCCCTGTTACAAATCCTCATTACAGTCCTTACCTACATGAGATCAATTCCACCTCAACTAAAAGAATGTCCAACTATATGATATAACACATGCCAGAAGTCTTCTTCTTCCTACTTTCACGTGCCATAAGGAGGTTGCTCACCTACATCTTGTCTGGTGTTTAATCAAGCTAGCTACCAAAAGCTTAAAGAGCTAGTAGTAAAAGGAAATTTCAATATTGGATGCATTCACTACCCCTATGTACCGCTAAAGTCCTGCCATATAAGAGACATGCTAAATCAGACCTTCAGGTAAATAAAAGAAAAGAAAGATCATATAATGCAGCAATTGTGTACACCATTCAATAATCTTGGACTTTTAAATAAATTTGTTTTGGTAGTGAAGGAATCAATGTTAAAAAATTGTTCACTTTAGATGCAGATTGTAGAACCCCAACATTGAAACTGCTTTACTCCTAATTTTTAATACATTAAATCACACAAGTGACTCGATGGTGTGTGGAGTAGTCCACATACATTATTTGAAAATATCTTACGGTTGCACTCTCTGAGTATCTTCCCAAGAAACAGCCTCCCCCTGATTGATCAACCCAAAATACAATCAAGTACATTGACCTGGTTAATCTAAGAGGTGCAAACTTGTGATTCCCTAATCAATTTATTAACAGTAATCTTGGAGTGTCTAAACCCTAATCTAAATTTGCAAAAAGTGGGCTAATATTTTGAATTTAAGAAGTACTTTCAATGTAGAGAAACACAACTCTAATGTCAATAGGTGATTAATGTTCTTGTCCACCAAACATCAATAACATTAAAATCACCTTTTCAAAATGTCGAAATAAGAGGACATTATTCATTCTGAAGTTCAGATTTGTCTGGTCAACAATGGCTTCTGGTTTTACAATCAGAAAAGGATTCCTAGATATAAAGGTTCCAATCTCTCCAACTGTTCTGTCTGGTGTAAACAAATAAACCCTAGAAACTGGGCTTTAACAAAAACAAACTTTATATCTGACAAATCTAAATGGAGGAGGCTGCAAAGTCTTCTTGAATGTTGATCCATCAAAGCTCAATCTCTAAATACTGTGGGAGAAGAACTTCACATTCAAGTTCTGCATTGCTAGCTGAAGGGTCCTGAAAGGGGAACCTCATAGATGTTAACAAAGGAACTAGCAACAGTGATTGCATGTTTTTCAACACAAGGATATCAACATCTAAATTGATTGAGAAAACAATCCCTCACAGGCCTAAATAGGGCTACAGATATGCACTGGTAACTCTCCCTCTGAATTCTAGAACAAACCCTTTGAATTAAAGTGGAGGAAGGAAATGCATTCAGGAGCTGGTCTTGATAAGGCAATGACAGGTACCCCATAGCCTAAGATTGATGGTCTGCAACCATGAAGCAAGGTCTTTCTAGCTGCCCATTGATCTGGGCTCTAATGAGGTCCTGAACGTGTTGCCCAAATAGCTGACATATCTGATCAAAAGTCTCCAGGAACAGAGAACATGACTACGATGAGGGAATGATCATTCTGAAGTTTTCTGCCCTGACATTGTCAACTTCCCTGGTATATACCGAAAGAGGAAGCAGAACATTCTTGGCTGAAAACTGCAGTCATAAGGATAGCTTAGATGGGGAGGAATGATAGCTCAAAGGCAAGACAACACAGAGCAACACAGGTTTGAATACTGATCCCGTGTTTAGAAACACTCCTGGTCGTAAGGGTCTTATACAATTAACAATTATTAAAAAAATATGTGTCCGGAATGTTCGCAATTAACCATTTAACCAAAATGGAGGTGTCCTAAAGACACTATACCTGTTTGTACTGTCCGCAAGCAACATGGAACTGTTCTTAGAACACACTCAGTGTCTGGAATGTCTGCAATTAACTAAAATGGAGGTGTCCTAAGGACACTATACCTGTCCATACTGTCTGTAGAACATCTACGCACATGTTCACCACACCCATAACTCCTACGAACATCGCGCCTGTCTGTAACTGTCTGTCTCACGTGTGTCACACTTTTAATTTGAGGACCCGAACACTGTCCGTAGAACACCCGCGTGCATGCTCATCACAGTTCCTACGCAGTTGGCGTCCTGCGGACACCCGTCCCATTCGCGGACGTGTTTGTGACATCATCATGTGACCACCCCAACGCTGAGCGTTTGTCCTGATTTGTGGACACTGTATGGGTCCCTGAACATTTTAAAAGTACTCTTTTGGACAATCCAAAGTATTTTAGAGTAGAAATGCACCATTGCACATGTCCCAGACAATGACCCTGGCTTTCTACATACTTTTTGGAACTTTTTGAGCCTTTTTGGGGTGTTCGATCTGTCTGCGGTCAGCACAGCAATCCATGGAGCGCACCCCTGCACCCCTATGAAAGGCCACACCCAGAGCTCATCCTCATTGTGCTTCTGGCTACCTGACAGAGCATTGTCTATATTAGCTTTTGCTGATCTTCCTGATTTTGCTGCTCTTGCTGCTTCCCATCAGACCTGATGGCATCTATGCTTGCTGCTGCTCCAGCTGGTGCTACTAGTGCCTCAGCACCACCCCCAACCCCTCCACCACCAACACATCCCCAAGGGCCTGCAGAGGGGAACAGGCGAGAGGATGTAGAGGAGGAGGATGAAAAGGATGAAGAGGATGCGGTAGTGGAAGTCCCTACTACCAGCACTCGCCGTGAGTCTTGGGTGTGGCGGTTGTTTACCATTCATGATGACTTACCAAAAGCACATGCAAACAAGGTCACCTGCAACCAGTGCAAAATGGTGTTGAGTCGTGGGAGGCCTGGTTCGCACAGCTTTGTTACGACATCCAAGAAGCGACATCGAAGGTCGTTCCACGGTGGAGCCATTCGCAAGGTTGTACCGTGTGATAAACGTAGTAGGCTAAGTTCCTCTACAACATCCTCCGTTTCTGCTCCTGTCACCATAAGAGACACTCCTGTGGGACAGTGCATCCTTCCAGGTGCCTCACAGGCCATCCATGATGTTGTTGACCCTTACCTTTCGAGGGCCACAATATTGTGTATGTACTGTGACGCAGTATTCTGCAGGAGGAAGAACCCTCAGAGTGCTTTCGAGACTGCAGTCACGGAGCATGAGAAGGGCTGCTACCTACCTAAACAAGGCCCATCCTACATCTTCCTCTCTCCACCTGCCCTTTCTTCTCCCTGTGGTTGGTGTCCATTCCTTACCCTCCTTTCCCCTCCTCTCCGAGTGTGTCGTGTGTAAAAAAACAAAAAAATATAAAATAACAAAACCCCCCAAAAAAAGGCTCTTTTCAGAGCCACCATTCACAGTTTAAAAATAGAAGTGGCAAATAAATGTAGCAGGGCCCTGTGCGTTTTTTAGAAGTCTGCGGACAGTTTGTGGACATCTAAAATGTTGGGGTGCTGCCCTATCATAACCATTGCACTTTTCTCTGGGAGGAAGTGGTGGCTCTGAAAAGAGCCTTTTGGTGGTGTTTGTTTGTGTTTTAAAAATGTCAAATGGTCAACGCCTACTAAAAAATGGATGACTGTAATTCCAGAAAAGATTGCAATGCATTTTGTACATTTCTCAGAAAAATCTGATTGCCAGCATAAGTAAGATGGACTCCATCTCTGTGAAAAATGTACGTTCTACGAAAAATAATATTTTCATTGTGAAAAGAGGACTTGCCAACATCTCTTAAAAAGGCACAAACAGCCTTATTGACATTGCACCTTGCTTTCTCAATTTCTGGACCAAATGAAGAAGAACGCAGCTACATTTGTCTCTGCGCAATACGAGAAAAAATAACTTCAGAATTTGGAAATTCCAGACACATGTCCTAAACTGTTCCCTCCACAATGAATTATAATTATGTTTGGTTGATGCTGTGTCTCCAAAGTAGCACAGAGAGGTACGAAGTCCAGCCACTTCATTCCACACACTCCATGCCAATGCACTTCCACATAAGGAAATCCAAGATCTGCAGCTACTCCACAGCGTTCTGCATGCACATCGAACCAATGTATCCATGAGTCTCCCAAAATCCAGATAATCTGTTTTCTGAAACACACCGCCATAGCTATCTGTTCTTCTCTGAGACAAAAGATTTTCTGACAAACTCGCTCCTTACACAACACACCCAGTAAACTTTATTGACCAATCCCTTGCTCTACTCATTCTCATTTGCATGCCTCTGCACCCCAAAATCCCTATATGTAATTCGCGAGGTCCGCGGACTACCGCCATGTCCGTGGACATATCGAAAATATGAGCGTGATGAATGTAAATTTAAATAGTGTGCCCCATTTCCCTTTGAGGTTGGCTCTGAAAAGAGCAGTTTTCTCCTGTTTTTTTTTTACAGCTGCTTGCCAGACACCTGTTATTTTGTATGTTTTCTTTTTTTTCTTACTTTACATAACCTTCTCCAAAGCAACCCTTACATTCTAGAACAGCATGACATTTCCCATAAAAGATAAAAAAATGCCATCTTCTTTAAAATAAACAGACTTACTGGAATCAATATTCTCATTATTACAGAAGAACATAACAGCTCTAATCATGAAAGCACACATGCCTAGGTTGATTGCACACCTAGCAATATTTTGCTGAGGACAAAAAACAGAACTATTGTCCCATATTGCCCTAGGTACTAATCCAGAAAAAAGATAAGTTTGGCATTTGGAAGGATGTTCATTATTGCTTGAACCAAGTGTTCCAAATCTGCCAACAAAGTAGGGGCACGGACATAGCCCAAATGGAAAGCACCACAGTGCAACACTAACATATGTGGACTGTTCATCCTGCCCATATCTTCAAAAACTTTGTACAATTCCCTGTACATTCCAATCGGCACAGTGCTCCACACCACCTCCACTCCTTTAACATCAACATTGTTTGCCAAATGCCTGAATTGAGCATACTGCTGTAAACCATGCACAAACATATCTCCAACCACTAACACCCTGACTTTATCCACTTCTGCAATTTTCACTACACACAGCCTCTTTCAACACAAATCCACAACCTCAACACCTGATTGGGTAATACCTACAGTCCCCTGGATTTGCTGGAAAACCTTGGATGTGGCACGCCCTGTCCGCGGACAGCCACGATGGCCGTGGACCATGTAACTTTTAGACAGCCCTTCTACCCTTTCCACTTCACTCTCTGTGCCATTCCCTCATTGGATACAGCTAAGCAATCACACAACCATCCACCAATCACATCCACGACCTCTAAATCTAGCGCCATCATCAGGGTTCAGCACTTTTAATGTACTGTTGATCACTCTACGTACTAGTCTCATATCATTGGAAAGCACCTACTACAAAAACGACTTTACAAGTCTCCAAGATTTATACTTGCAGCTGCATGCATATCCACACGCATGAATACAAACCACAGGTAAGCATATTTATGCACAGTACATGCACAACTCTATAAACAGAGTAACTACCACTTAACCTGTATAACTTATAAAATGGACTTCCTATTATTTTTCCCATTTGTTATAATCAACTGCCACTTCCAAACCTGTGTGCTATCTACATTCTTTTTTTACACACACAACTATCTGAAAAATTATAAAATTAAAAGATGGGACAAATAACAGTATAATTGTAGAAAAACACTTAGTAGTGTATTATAAAATTACAAACAACCAGGATAAGTTGATGCATCTTTATACACTCACACAGATAGACACTATCATTGAAAAGCTCACAGCTGAAATAACACCACTCCCTGTACATCACATCCTTCTGCTTTATTACCCACACCTTCACAAACACATACACTCTATGCTTTTCTATACAGTTTCTGCCATTTACCTTACAAATATTGCAAAACAAGTACATCATATATCTCCTAACATGCAATAATACAGCCCTATGAAACCAAGTGAGTTTCATATACTGAGTGTTCTACTCATTTGTAAAGCATGTCGAACTAACATATTGTAAGAAAAATATAAAGGCTGCACATAGTCAAAGGAAACTGCACACACTATGTTCAGTTATCAAACAAAAATACTACTACAAAACATAAAAATCAACTTCTAAATTAACATCAGTGCTATAAACACACACAATTACTAACTTCTTTCTTTTAAAATTACAGTGCAGATCACTCTCCTGAAAAACAGCAGTATCTGAAGTACAAACAAAAACACAGAAGTAACCTGCTTATTCCAAACAAGAAAAAGTAAGTACAATACTACCATAATATTCTTACTGTTACTCAAACACACTGTGGGGTTGATTTATCGAATTTGTACACCGAAAAATGGAGATGTGTGCACCATTCAGCCCACAAATACCAATTTGTTAAACAAGGATTTGCAGGTAGAATGGTGCACAAATCCCTGTTTTTCGGTGCACAAATTACTTAACTCAGCCCCTAGAATGTTAGTATTGCAGAATAAAGAACTGTTTCCACACCACCAGCTTACTTTTTACTGTCATCTGAACCCCAGTATATTAGCACACAAATAGAAGAATAGCCTTCCCAACTAGTTGTAGCTGCCCAAAACACAATCACACACCACCACATACATCCTTACCATCATACTCAGACACTCATGCACACAGCACACATACATTGCAGAACAGCCCAACACACCGCTTCTTTTTTTTCAACAGACCCCAAAGAATGCCTGCCAAAAAGCAAGTCTGTAGTAAGCAACACAGAAATAGAGAAGATGAAAATAAAAGTGTCCTTAAGTGAAACAAAACAAGCTTCCAGTACTAAAACTTTGCCTCCTCTTTCATAATATAAAATGAAACAGAAAGTGATTAACATGAATTCAGCTACAACTACTGCTAACACTGCTCCTGTGAATCTTGATGTAGTGGCAAGTAACTATACCAAAAAAGTATTTTACAAAAAGAATTCTGTCACAGAGTCCTTCAGAATCTTATAAAAACAGGAGAGAAATCATGCACAACCCTTAAAACCTACCGTAGAATATGAATTCTAGAAGCTCTCATAGACAGTGCAATCCTTCTCAAAAGGAAGTTATTATTTTAGTGTTAAACAGAATGAAACCACTAACAAAACAAACTACTACATTACAAAAAAGACTTCTCAATAAACTGAATGTCAACAAAAATAACTTCTTAAATATTTGTGGAGATGAATGGAGTCACACCACGTCACAGAACCATATTTCAATGAAGAAGCATACAAACAAAAGCAAACAAACACAAATGCCATACATAGCAGTGGACGAGGGAATGAAAAACGTAATAATACCATTATGGAACAAGAAATGCAGCTCACAAAAATATCCCTAGAAAACTCAGTATCACCTCTCCATCAGACTGAACCAAAACGTACAATATACAAATGGCCATGCACGTCAATGCGTGTAACATTGACAACAAATCGTTCAAATCTTTCCGCCAGTTCCTCAATCAATATGTAAAAGGCAAAGACAAATTCAAAATGAAACTTAACAAAATATGGATACCTGTCCAGTGCGCAAACACACAGGACTACAAGGACATTCATTAGCCTGCATTTCGGGAACTAATTGCAAAAGCACCTTCCATCATATCAAAATGATATCAACACATAATTCAACTACAAGAAATCTAGTCCATAAACTGTACTATGCTAAAAGTCCAGCTTTAGGTTTAGGCAAATTAAATAACAATCTTCTACATGTTACAGCCAAAAACCTAGTTGAAGAAATAGAGCATATCCAGAGAAAATATTTTGGAAGTGAAGACCACTTACACAATGGAATAGCTTTACAACAGACTAGGAACAATTCTACAAATGGCAACCTTCTACTACACACATACAAAAAATAAATACTAAAATGTACATCCACTAAAGTACCAAACCATGCGTGTGTGTGTTGCCGTAGAACTTTTTATGAAACTAGCATAAAAATTGTATACATAACATACAAAATAGAAGACAATGAAGATTCCAAATGGTTTGAATTAGCTCTCTAACGTACAGCAGAAAACAAATACGAAATAAATGACCCCTTAATACTTTGCAGTTACTGCACTGCAAAACTTGACAACAACCAAACTCCTTCACATGCTATCACAAATAACTTAGAACTATTCCCAATACCAAAACCCTTGCAACAACTCAATTTATATGAGAGCATCATAATTCAAACAGTGCATACAATTCAATCAATAATACGCCTTCAACCAAAAACAACAAAATTACCTCCCTCAGAATTAGTGAAAGGCATTTGTGGCAAAGTAGTTTATTCACCATTATATCTGAAAGAAAATGTACACACTCTAGGAGTGCAACGTCCAATAGAGCAATCTTTAATGATCCTAGAAAATGGTGTACCTACAGAAGACAAAAAAAATTGGCAACAACTCGTAGACTTACATAAAGTTAGACAAGCCTTGCAATATCTAAAAGACAACAATGAATACTACAAAGAAATTAATATTGAAGAAAACCTGAGGGAAACGACTGAAATAATTCAAGAGTCACTAGAAACTGGTTAATTTGAACTTCTAGATCCTGCTACAGTATCCGATATTTTATACCATTATACAATTCATCCATTACACTCTAAAAACACCAAAGATGATGCACTAGAAACATACCAAATGCGACAATCCAAAGTATCAGCAATCAGCATATGGGAAAAATGTATAGAAGCACATGCTTTTCCTATACTCGTTCCTACTGGGAAAGGAGGAAGGTATGATGATTGACCCACTCAGATAACAGTATCAGAATACCACTCGTTACGAATGTATTCTGAAGATCCCAAATTTAGACAAAATGTGGAATTCATATTCCACCTACTCTTTGAAAGTGAACTAGCAACTCTATGCTACAGAGATGCACACACATTAAAATCAGGTACCCACTTTCAAAATATGTCAGCTACACAATTAGTACAAAACCTGCAGAAAAAGATGAGGTTCAAGCATTACAAATCTGTTAGCAAACATGCATGGTCCTAAAGAGTACTGGATCCGACATCACGCAGATGTACTTTGTATGATAAGAAACCTTGGCCCACCCACTTGGTTTGTTACATTAAGTTGTGCAGAATATGCATGGGATGATTTACATGATTTCCTATGCATATCAAATATAACAAAACAAACATATATATGAATACCTGGAGAACTTTGCTCTCTAGATCCTGTTAATGTTTCAAGATATTTCCATCATCGCTTCATTGCTGTGCTGCACTTTATTTGCAATAAAACTGTTCCTCCCCTCGGAGAAGTGCAACACTTCTTTTGGAGAAAAGAATACCAAGCCAGAGGAGCACCACATATCCACATGCTTTTATGAATTAAAGATACTCCTAAATTTGGTCAAGACAGTGATGCCACTGTTTTACAGTTTATTGAAACATATGTCACTTGTGAAATTCCATCAGAAGCAACAAATAGTGATCTTCAAGCACACATTTTACAATTTCAAAGGCACAAATGTGGGAAATATTGTCATCCCAAACACAAAAACAAAGGGAAATACTACACCAAATGCCGCTTTGGTTTCCCTAGACCAGTTACAACAACAGGTCAAGTAAACAACTTCATGTCTTCAGTTAGACATAATGTTAAATGTAAATCACCTAAGAACACATTTTACATAAAAGGAACAGAAGAAGCAAAATATATCAATGATTACAATGCAATCTTTGCCCTCTTATGGAATGTAAACATAGATGTGCAGTACATTGCAAACAATTCCACTGCAGTTGCATGATATGTTACAGCCTACTTAACCAAAGCAAAAAATACAGAGCTTCAAGACCTCTTTGATGACCTATCATCGGACAAAACACTGTCTCAGAAAATGTACAGCTTAGGCATAAAAATGCTCTCTCATAGAGAATGTGGCTGCTATGAAGCTGCAGATCTTTAACCGGTACTGCTTTGCATGGAAAATCTGAAAATATAGTATGGCTAAGTCTTGGTCCTGCTAAATCTAGAAAAAAGAGTTCTCAAATCATACGACGACATAAAAACAATAGCCAAAAATGATCCCAACAGCCAAGACATTTTGAAAAACAATTTACTAGACACATACTACCCGAACAGGAGTTACACTTTAGAAACCATGTGTCTATACCACATAGCCCAAAACTTTATATACAAAAATAATATAAAACCAAATGAAAATAAAGGTAGATACAGAGTGACAAATTGTGAAGGCAGCTTAATGAAACTTACCAAACTAAGCTTAATTAATCATATCAAATTGTCATTAAAAACTCTTCAACATAAAGAACTATATTACATGTCCCTGCTACAACATTATAAACCATGGAGAGAAGAAGAAGCATTGCTAGATAGCTATGACTCGTATGAAGATGCTTTCAAAGCAAATGAAAGCACTATAACCGATGTAAATTTTACACAGTACAAAACAGTGTTGCACAATGAACAGCAACACGAAGAACTCCAGGCCCAACTAGATAAAGACACTCCCGACAGTAGTCAACCTTCTATAAAAGGAAGCTAAGAACCACTGGGACAGCCACTAATAGCAAATGAGGCAGAATTAGCTATGGCAGAAGTAGAAAACACCATGTGTCACTTTGAAGAAGATACAGAAGTCTTAAGTGTACTGCAATTAAAAATGAACAATGAGCAGCGTACCATTTTCCAAGAAGTAACAAAGATAATTGCACATGTGTACAACATGAAAATAAAGAATGTACCTGCCAAAAATTACAAACCTATACTACTATACATCAGTAGTCAAGCTGGTTCAGGCATAACATTCTTAATCAAAATCATCAGTAAGTTCCTTCAACAATTGATAAAAAATAAACTGTCAGCTGTTGTAACTGCCCCCACAGGTTTAGCTGCGTACAACATAGGTGGTGTCACTTTACACCGATTACTACTCCTTCCAGTAGAACACCAAAACAAATTAGAATATTGCAAACTTTCTAAAGAAGCTGCAATGGAACTACGCAGAGTGTTAAATCAAATGAAAATGCTACTAATAGATGAAGTGAGCATGGTCTCCAACCTAATGTTGGCCTTGATTCACCTGAGGTTAGAACAAGTACTCAAAACAAACTACAAAGAGCTCTTTGGAGGAAAATACATTATTGTTTTCAGAGATCTTCTTCAATTGACACCAGTGAAAAGTGAACCTATTTTTAAAACCTTATGACACAAACTCTGCCGTAAAACTTTTGGCAGCATAGGAAATGTCAACATTTGGCATCATTTCCAATACAGAGAATGAACAGAAAACATGTGCCAGTCTGCAGACCTCCAATACGCCAACATTTTAAAAAGTATTAGAGTTGGTGTACTACTTCAAGAAGTACAATCAATCTTAAAAACCCGGCACATACATGCACTGTATGGCCATAATTCATGTGCTATTGATGTAATGTAAAAATTAGCACACAGAAATGTCACTTGTATGTCCTTGATGCCAGCACTTGCAAGATGTTCAAAATTCAATGAAACAATGTTGAAAAAACAAATGCAACCAATAATTGAAATTTGCTCCACAGACAAACTGGACGTACATGGTATGACACTACCCATGTGTCAACACGCCATAACAAGACTAAATACCTTGGAAAACTCTATATTCAACAAAGCTGGTTTGGAGAAAATATTAAAATGATCTTTAAACTGTAGAGTAATGCTTAAACATAACCTTGACGTGGAGCAAGGACCAGTTAATGGAGCAATTGGTACAGTTGTTGGCTTTCAAACATACCCACGTAACAACAACATTCAGTTTGTCAATATTCTCTTTGGCAAGCTATCATAAGTAAAAAGATAGGACGCTCAACAGCTCAATTCCTTCTTTTCAAAGACATGTATGTAAGCAGAGAGCAATTTTCTCTAACTCTAGCATACGCAGTCACCATTCACAGATCACAAGGTCTTACCCTAGATAAAGTATTAATAGATATTGGGAACACAGTCTTTAAAGAAGGCATGATCTTCGTAGCACTTTTACACTTGCGTACACTTGACAGTCTATTTCTAATCAACTTTGATGCAAGTAAAGTAAATGATGATATTTCTTGCATTTTAGACTACAATAGACTACGTTCACTGTATACCCCATCTAAAAACCTATCCTGTTCCACAAAACACAAAACGTTGTAAAAGAAAACTACTTCAAACAGAAATGCAACAGGGTCTCACTGCAAATCCTCCAAATTACTACAACCAAAGAAGAATCTACTACTCAAAGTAAGTCAGGTACTTCTTCAAAGAAGCAACACACACTCTGAAGAAATGACTTGGACACAGAACTATCTGGTCCATTCAAATTTTCAAATAAAACTGGTGTAAATTGCTACGCAAATGTAGCAATACATATTCTATTCCAATTGCCACAAATTGTTGACAACATTTACCTACACAATACAGGCCAATTGTTTTTGAAAATGTTAGTCCTTCATAGAAATGCAAGAGCAACAATCCTGACGACACATACAGTGTTCATGGAATAAGACAAGAATTGGACTACTGTGCTGTAATGGTGAAAATCACTAAAAACTCACAAGAAGATCCACAATAATTTCTAATGTACTTACTACAAATACTGGAAAACAAAAACATACCTATAAATGACATCTTCCAGATTTCATACATGTGGTAACATACATGCACTCTCTGCAACAATGTGGCACAGGGACATAATAAACGCTTCGTGTATATATCCATACCTAACTGTGAATATGTTCCATTTCAGCAACTTGTACAACATGGAAACCATGGCAGATTATGTACTACCTACCATTCAGATAATCACTCCACCTTACAAATACACACACATAGTAAATACGTACTACTAATGCTTCTACGTTACAATGCAGAAGGTATCAAAAACAACTGCAAGCTGACTGGATTCACACATGGTCAAGTACCACTTGGTAAGAAAACCTTCACAACAATAGGTATAATCTAACACACAGGAGCCACAACCAATGCAGGTCACTACACTGCATATATAAAAAAAAAATGTGGAGGGTTCGAATGTAATGATAGTACCATTACTCTAAAGCAGAAATTACCAGCACATCTTATAAATGCTTATTTAATATTCTTAAAACCAAAATTTAATAACTAATATGTGCATAAACATTCATAAAACTTCAATTAGAAAATTATAAACAGTAGGAATACGCCAAAAGGTATCTAACTGCCCCAAGATTTTGCAAAAACCAAACAAATAAATCAATACCGCTAAAACATAACAAGAAAAAAACAGTTAGAAAATGCCAACAGGTATCTAACTCCCCCAAAAATCTGCAACAACCCAACAGATAGATGGGCAACTTGAGAATATAAATAAAAAACACCAGTTAGAATTCGAAAACAGGTATCTAACAATCTGCAACAAGCCAACAGAACATTAGCCAGAAACAAGTAAACACTGAAAACAAAGAAAGAAATGTACTGTACCATAACAAAAAAGTTTTTTTTTTAATCCAACATGGATTGTTTTTTCCACAGACCCAATGATTTAAGAAACAAACACAGAAACTGAGCAAATTGCACAGTACACTGGTTTGTAAACTACTAAATATGGGGGTCTAAATAAAGTAGAATGGTCTATTATGCAATGTAATACATCTTTATAAACTACCTACACTAATATGATATATTATTTTATCACAGAAATTGAAAAAGAATCTCTGCTCCAGTTACCCATGTCATGAAAAAAATATATATCCAATCACAAAAAAATCAAACAGTAAGTATATTATAATACAACTCACAAATACTGCTCCATAACACAACCATTGAAGCAAACATCTAACCATACACCACAATAAAAAATGTTTACTTCCATGGATATGTTATACTGCAGTGCTTGTTACCAAACTCTACAATCTTAATTACATGACTTAGCCAAAACTTCATATACAAACTATACAAATCAAACAGTACCCAAACTGTAGATTTGCAAATATTTGATAGATGTTCGATTCTATGGGTGTGATCTATGGGTGTGATATGCTGCGGTGGTTGTGGCCAGAGCCTATAGTCTTGGGTACATAGCCTACGGCCTTCGGCCATGCACCCAAGTTGTATTTCTCCTCGTTTGTCGCTGCGCTGTCCGCAGATGTCCACGGATCCAAGATGGCGGGCGCATCAAAACAATACGACGCACCTCATGATTCATTCCAGCCTATCAGCGAACACGTCTCTTGTCCACAGACATGAGGCCAGCCGATTAGCCAATAGGTGTTCTGTCCGTGGAGCGGAAACAGATATCACTAATTTTTTGTAACCTACTTTTTTGGTCATTTAAAAAAAAAAAAACTACTGGACGGATTTTCACCAAATTTACAAAAGCACGCTTTCGGGACCAAGCCGGTGCTCCTGCCACAAATTTGGTGAAAATCCGTCCAGCGGTTTGGGCTGTAGGCGTGATCAAAGTTTTTTCCGCATTCTATGGAAAAAAAATACATTTTGAGACCCCCCTATACCTTTGCCCCCCTAGACCAAATCTCACCAAACTTTGCAAACGGATTCAGAGTGGGCCATACACTTTTTGCAAAGTTTGGTGAGGATTCATCCAGAGGGAGCAAAGTTATAAACCGCCCAAAAAGTGCTCTTCCTATGGGATTAGCTACTTAACATTAACTTCACGGCCACTACCGTGGGCCGTGTAATATATACATTCAGAAAAAAAAAACTTTGTTAAAGGGACGTTGTGGTTAAGTTGCGCTACTAAAAACCTATGAAATTCTGTAACAAATGTTTTTGTTTAATGGATGTTATGAATCCAAGAAAAACCAAAAAAAAACTTGCCAGTTATGGTAAGCTAAGCAACCATAAGCTCAAAACTGTGCAAGTCAATTAACATTCTAAAAAATAATTACAACCAACATACAAACTCTTCAATACATACCCTCATCACCCAATGCTCTTCTTACGACCCAAAACCAACATCATACTTAAATAAAATAGCCAGTAGTGCGCCCAGTGTCTAGTATGTCCGTGGACAACCGCGGTGACCATGGACACCGCAAACACATCGCGGCATTCTCCCACCTAAAGAAATACAACATTTGACCCATTTCTTACTCCCCCTCCCTCTCCAAGCACTCATACACACTAACACACTCCCCAAAATTGGAATTATTCTCACTGCCAGCGCATGTCGGCGCATCCAATATGACGGGCGCATCAAAACAATTTGACGCACCTCACGCCTCATCCCAGCCAATCAGAGAACATGTCGCGTGCCCACGGACATTACGCAAGCCAATTATCCAATCGTTGTCCTGTCCGCGGAGCGAACAGGGAAGTGTGTCCGCGGAGCGGACATATTTCACTACATTTTTTAGACCTACTTTTTGGTATTTTTAAAAAAAAGATACTGGCTGGATTTTCACCAAATTTACAAAAGCATGCTTTTGGGACCAAACCACTGCTCCTGTTGCAAATTTGGTGAAAATCCGTCCAGCGGTTTGGGCTGTAGGCACAACTGAAATGCTTTCTCCGTTCAGTCTATGGGAAAAAAAGAAATTTTGGGACCCTTCTGTAACCTTGCCCCCCGCCCAAACCTCACCAAACTTTGCAAAATAATTTGGTGTGGGCCATAAACTTGTTTTTGCAATGTTTGGTGAGGATTCCTCCAGGGGGAGTGAAGTTATAACCCGCCCAAAAAGTGTTTTTCCTATGGGTTTAGCAACTTAACCATAGCTATAGCCACTACAGCGGGCCTTGTAATATATATATATATATAATTGTTGGCATCTGTGGTAGTATTTTGAAAAAGAACACCTATTGATATCAAAATATCCCACTACATTGCCTGATCTAATGTACACACGTTAACCTTGAAATGTTGTAACTAAGTATTGAAGGGAAAAAACAAAAGGTTCAACTACTTCCAATATGAAGAATGTTTTCTCTCAGCCTAACACCACCTTCCATATCCATCCATGGAACCTAAAATTCCCTTCACCAGTAGGGGTCAGCATAAAGCATACCCAAAGAGAAAGCGTGTTTAAATCTATGCCATTCAGATTTCAATAAGAGTAGAAGTGTGGCCTAAGTTTAGTCAGATGTTACTTGGCCCAGAGGAGATTATTATCAGCATTCAAATGTTTCCTTAAGAACCCTACCATGACTGCATTCTTGATGATTGTTGGGACCCATTTGTGAAGAAAACTGCCCTGACATCTGTGGGAAAAAAGACTGGCACTAATCCGAACACTTTCAGGCCCCATTAACACACCATCTGAAAAACAAAAGTGCAGAATTTACCTGATCATTTGTGCTAAGTTTCTGAAGCTGAAATGTATTTGATGGGAGGTGTGACTTGGGGATAGAAGTCCAAACAGTCACCATAAGCCAATCATTCATATAGGGGATATTAAATATGCCCCATCAATATGAGGTTGCCAGCACGGGAACCCAGATTTTTTTGAAGAGTTCTGTAGTCTAATGAAAACCAGAGAGAAGAGATCTGAAATAGAAGTGCTAAGACCCTAAAGCAAATATGAAGAATCTTTCAGACGTTAAATGAATTGTGATGTGCAGATATACACCCTCCAAATGTAATGATAGTAACTGATATTATAGTGATATTAAAGAAATAAGCACCTGAAACAGCCCCATCCCAAACTTGAAGAGTGTACAGTTTTACATACAAGACAGCTTCTTCAACAGTCCTATTAATGATGAGTCAACTGACTCTCCCCTTCTCAAGAGAGGACCAGGAACAATTACATGTTCTTTGTTCATAAATTGTGTGTCTTTTTCCATGGGTAATATCTTGCATATGTTTCTCTGTTCTAATGTAGAAATCATGAACTAAGATGAGGTTGATGAAAGAGCTGGCCAATATCACTTTCTGGTGATGGTTTCTTGGGCCACAAGTCCAAAACATACTTTCCCATGAACTGGATATAGTTGCAGATGTCACAAACTTACTGGATATTCCAGCACAGTGGACAGGTTATATTTATTTCTGTTTCCATCCTGGGTTCTGGGAAAGGACAGACACTTCTGTTTCAGTTTCACTTGATTATTTTGAAATGTCTTCAAATAGCTGAGAGAAAAGGGAAAATGATCATTTTGCCTTTACATGGATGTAGGAATTTTGGAGGTGATCATGGAGGATATGTAGTCTTCCTTTGAATACATGGGTGTCCTTGTCGTAAGTGTGAGTAGTTAAAATAATATGTAAGTCTGCAATCTTCTGGGCTACATTGGTGCTCCAAGCTTGCAGAATATTTTCTGACCCTATTAAATTCCTGGTAGATAGGAGTTCTGCATGTTTTTGAATAGCCACCAATAGTGAATGACATTATGTCTCCTACTCAAAGGAAATATAACTAGCATGAACATTTACCATTAGGAACTCTAAAGCACTAGCAGCCCTAGATTAAGCTATTAAAGATAGAAACATTCCCCAACTTGAGTAGTTTGTTAATGATTGCTTTCTTCCCTTTCCTCCCTGTGATATTGGGCAGGCTATGATCTATCTGCACTTATTCGGAGAATTGTTCCTCATATGTCACCAGAGGATAAAGAGTAGGCATGCATCTGGGAGAGCAATGTGGTTCTTTTCCCTCTCTTAAAATGGTATGCTCCTGTTTGGATTAAGTGGTAATATGAGTGGCAGTTAGGGAAGTGAAGTGGACAGGCACAGATTGTGAGGTAGGTATCCTCTTGAACTCAAGGAACTAAATCTCAGGAGTCAGGAGATTGTTACATTGAAAAGACTGGCACACTTTGTCAGTGAGATGAATTCAAATTGGAAGTTTGGCAGTTTGGGGTTGGGAGGGCTGCACCTGAATGGTCAATAAAAACAGCATCTCAATTCTATGTTAATGTGGTAGGATCACTGGCAGTCTACAGGAGGCATCAGATACATGGTCTGGGGGCAGTAGCAACTATGCATTAGAAAGTTTGTTTGCTACCATTTGAATATAGTTTATAAAGTTTTCATTTGAGCTTGTGCTTGTTCCCCAGCTCACTTACACTTTTCATCGACCCTGATGTAGCTGCAGTCAAAATAATACCTGGTGAAAGATATTGGATATTAGGAATGGCATTGGTTTGCTTTTCATATGGACTGGAATATCATCCTTTCCCAATTTATATTAGCTGTTGGTAATTATCTGGACATTGCCTGGAAACTGTGATCAACTGGTTTTCTGGTCATCAGATACTAAACTCGAACCTTCTGGAGTTAGGAGTGTGATGTCACTTCTCCATTATCTACATTTGATCTTGATTGATTTTGCCCATTAGAAATCCAATGAATGTTCCATTACAATCCATTATGTATCACACTTTCGTTTAAGGTCAAATGATGGGCCTGTGGAATCTAAATCTGTGTTTTAATTGTTGTATTATTACCTTCAAGTATATTACTTGCATTCACCACAGCAACAATTATTGGCGACCTTTGGTTTTAAAGTTGTAGAATTACATTGTTTTGTATACTATTGCACTTTATTATGGGTATTAGCAGGTGGCGTAGTGTGGGACTGTACACAACCTGTTATACTTGTATTGTCTATGATGACTGGGGTGTCTTAAGCCTACTATCTCTCAATAACTTGTCCATGTATCCTACTCAGATGGAAAACTTGTAGCTCTTACTTGCTGCACTTCGTATGTGACCCAATCCACATTTAAAAGGCACATGCCTTGCCAGTAATACAGTTGCTAGTCAAGAGGTTTGGTACTTTTGTCTCTGCAAACTTCTTTTGTTACTACATCCACTTAGTAGTTAACACTTTTGGAAGCAGGTTGAACGAGAATTGTGGTTGTTTGGAGCCACTCCCTTTTTTCTAGGAGTACCTCCTTTATCTGATCAGTGCCAATAACCAGGGAGGATCCTTTTACAACCAGACTAGATTGCTGTTGTGATGCAGCTGCAATGTTAGAAGGCGGCAGTAGGGAGTAGGACTGAATTTTGGTATAAGATACAATTCTAGCAGGGGTAGTTATCACATCTAGGTCTCAAAATTCCACAGTTGCCAATATATGTATCACTTGTGTGAACATTCTGGAGAATCCTCCCTAAAGGAGAGCTCCGTACATTGTATTAACATAAAGAAAACTGCAGAACATTTCCTCCTTCAGCCCCAACTGGAATCTAGCACAATTCAGGCTGTGATTCTGGGAAGTTGAAACAATCAAAACAACAAGTTTCAGGTTTGCCCCTCAACCTTTCCTCAAGACAAAATCTGGGAAAGGTAACAGAGGTGATGTAATCAAAGGTAGTAGGCTTTTGCATCATGCAGCGCTTATTGTATTGTATTGTATTTGTCATTTATATCGCACCCTTTCCCCATTTGCGTGGCCTCAAGGCTCTTTGTGGTTGGAGCGCCTGTGACAACCGTAATCCATGTGAACAAGGTTCTACGTTTTTAAAATAAACATGCTTGTGTGCATTTGCCGTTTTAGGACTTAGGTGGGCTGGCAAGGTTCCTGTAAGCATCCCAGAGGTCAAGCAGGTGGGTGGATGCTGTTGGTGGTTTAGGATAGAGTTCTAGTGCTGTAGATTGAATGTGTGCCCAGCTAGACCAAATGTTTTCATTGGTTGTTGCAGTATACTAATGGCAGAGGTGTTGAAGTGCGTCAGGGGTTTCAGTGTGGACAGCTATGCATTCTGCAAGATGGGAATAGAATAGCTATAGCTGCATCATTTTCTTGGCCCAGTGCGATTGGCTGGTCTCGATATTTGTGGTCCCCCTGCAATGATAGTCTGAGTAGTGGGAGAGGGATGACGGGCTGAGGGTTGAGGAGCGGATGATAGTTTGTCACAGTGTGCTGCTCCGAATGCTGCCGGCATCCGTGGGTTATTGGTCGGTATGAGTATTGTTGGGTTTGGGAAGGAAGAGTTAGTCACGGTGTGGCACTGCAAATGCTGCTATCATTCATGGGGTATTGCCAGATAGGAGTGTTGTTGTGCATGGGTCAGTGTGTCTGTGCGCCTATTAAGGGTATAGAGAGGGAGATGGTTTCAAGCGGAGGGAGGGAAGAGCCAGGGTTTGAGGGCCTTTCTAAATGCCAAGTGATTATTAATATTGCAGATGCGCAGGGGTATGGCGTTCCAGATGATTGGTGATTAGTAAATGAGAGGGCTCACCTCAATAAAAGCTTCCGAATTTTAACATAAAAGATATATATTAATTTTCCCTGCAATAAACAATATCATTTATTTGTACCAGCCATACATATCCAACATTGTTTTAGATTCTATTTATTATTTTAGATTCTGTTTATTACTACGTTTGACTATGCTATCATCAAATTTGCTGACTTTAACTAATTGGGTGTTTCAGCACATAAATATGAGAAGTTACCACATAAACCATGTCTGATTGAATTAGATCCCCTTTTCTCTCAATCTACTAAGCCTGGATTTGAAATACTCATGATTGCACCATGGTCATATCTATACAAACTAGTATAGAAGTAGGCAGCAACATACCTACCCTAAAACTGATCCTGGTTACAAATGCCTATAGATGTGCGTAAGCATTTCTGATTTCTTTTTTTAAATAATGCCTTGGCTAATTATCTCAGCTGAATAGAGAGTGTTTAATTGCCCCCTGCTTGCCTCTGGTATGTAACTGATGTACGACACCTTGCAATTAAAAGACAATTAACTGCCCCTAGAGGTGGCTAAGTGGACCCCAGTCAAAAACATCAATAGGGTATTATATTATACAACATTCTAGAAATCTATTTGGTGTTTCTAGGTTGCTATTTGAATTCGAGTTACTCAACCTAGAGTATCATTGGATTAAGGCATTATTTTTGAGCCACTTGTACAGTTTTCTTTATTTCAACCAGAGGCCAGTATGGCCTCAACCGGCTGGTAACAGATTGAGATCCCCTGAGATGAAGACATCCCTTTCCTGCAGCAATTGGTTTGATATTTTATTTTCTCCCTGAAATCAGCAATTTTATGTGCAACTTCTTTAGAAGCATTGGATTGGTGAGATTATCAGGTTGTAATGTGGTCTTGGAAGGGGTGTGATACCTGGATGGGGACCAGGGGAAGGCTGCTGGTAATCTGGCACATTTGATCTCATTTCTAAAGGCAAATGTTAACCAGACACAGACGAAAATTAATGTGCCCTCACAGAAAAGTCCACAAGCCAAGCATTTCTCTGTGACCACTTTGCTTAGTTGCTAAATAGCTGGTCTATCTCGAAAGATGATGGAACTCAACTGACTTTTCTTCATCCAAGATGTTGATTTAGTCTGTTAACAGAAAGCTTGAGTGCTAGAGCCTAGCCATGGTTTAAACCTGTGTGTCTTTCTGTCTTATCTTCTCACAGTAGCAGTGGCAGTCCATCGCACTGCCTTTATAATTGGTTTAATTTGCTGCTTGAATTCAGCCTTCATGAGCTTGCTTCAGATACTGTGAATCGGTTACTTTACCAACTGCACTTATCAGACACACCCTGTCTGTTGCCTTAAACCTAGCACTTGCCACTTGCTGGCTGCACTACCACTGTTTGTTGCTTGTTATTATTTATATATTATTTATTTTTATTCCTATGCTCAGCACTTTCCACTTCTCCCCCCTCCCTTGCACGTTCCCCTTTCATTCTCCCATGCAATTGTGTGTTCTCAAAGTCACTGGGCCTAGTAAGATGTTTGTTTTGTTCTCCCTTGTTCTGCTCCCTTGCCTTGTCGCGCTCTGAAACACTTGTGTACGAGCATGATACAAATAAAATATCAATATCAATATCATTACTAAATATGCCTCAAGTTTTCTTACATGTTTATTATGATTGGTATTAACCATTTTAAATTGTATAAACGTTCCCAACTTCTGGACAAGGAGTAAGGCCAGATTCATCAACATTTTCTCACTGAGCGATCGTTCGCAAAGAATACAATAATTTGTACCCAGATACTTCTACATGAATGTTCCATAGACTAGTACACGGGCGATGTGTTGTAGATTCAAGTCGCAAGCATGCTCATTTTCAATTATACGCTCAAACCGTGCATAACTGCATGCACGTATAACACAGCACATTGTGTTAACTCGCATTTATGACCATGAACTGTTACTAAACCGAATTACTTTCATGTCTAGGTGATTAATCTCAGTTACTACGACGATTGCAGACCACAATAGTATTATTGTGCACTACAGAAACGAGATAACGACTATTTTAGATTGTTGATACCAAAGATACTTTATTGCAATAAATGGGATTAATGGTGGCTCACTTGGGTGCCTCATGTAGTTCAAAGGTTCATTCACGAATTCAACCTAAACACACAAAGGATGGATGTTCATATGCTCAGTTTTTCAAATACAACAAGCAGACAATATATGTGAAATTCGTTGTTTCATTGGCACGGTGTACAAATATGGCTAACAGTATTTTTTGTATTTTTTGTTGTTCCATTTGTGGTTTTATGTTCTTTTTTCATTATTCCTGCATTGTCTCTTGCAATTTCCAATTCCTTTTCTCTCTGTCTTGTATGCACACATACACACTGCACATATTTGCATTCACATATGCTGTTTTTATAATGGAAAAAAGTTTGCATATCTGATATGTGATGTATAGCCCTGGTTTGAGAAAGGCAATGCCAATTTGCCAAAACACATGTCAGCAAAATGGGGCAAGTCAAGATGTATCTTCAGAACTGGATGTGCTAATAAACAACAGTTTCTGAATCACAGAACTTTAAGCGTGGCACGTTTGTGTACAGGAGGGTGTGTTTTATGGAGATTACTCACAACCCTACTGAAGTGGAATTACTGATCCTTATTACCAAAGCAAAGAATGGTAACAGGGATTGTCACCAACAGTTTCACCCAACAATAAGTGATACAGCTTATGCTGTACAAACATAATCCATGGGAACAACTCAGGAAACATTTGTCAATGAACAATCTTGATATTTATCGTTTATCGTTGTTTAGATGCATGGAGCTCTCCCAAAAGGATGTAATGCCTTCCAACTAATTGATACTGACTTCTAAGACCCCAAAATAGTACAGCCATTAAGTTGTTTGAGAAAACAATGTGCCGACTCTGCCTTGCCAACATTCCATATGGTGACATTGCACCAGGAAGCACTCCCGTCTCCAACCTATTAAAAGGTCGTTTTTACAAAAATATATGTACGAATATGATACACAGCAAAGAATGAGATGAGAGTAAAAAGGAGAGAGTCAATACAGTTCTCTCCTTTCTCGTTGTCTTGCAGCCAGGAATGATTCCAGAGGCAGAAATATGATTCCAAATAAAGAAATGTGACTCCAACATGTGAAAGAAGCTACAAAGTAGCAGGTCAGTGGGGCATTAACGCCTTGTGCTGTTTGATTAATTATGGTCACAACTACTATAGGTATCTTTGTTTTTTTAATGTAGCTTTTTATTTGTCTTATTTGCGGGCAGTACATGCAGAGTACATGATTTACTGCCTACCTGTTTGTATACCGAAAGCTTGATAGCGTCCTGAACAGGGGGCAGATCACACACCTTACATCAACATTTTTTCAGTTGTGTTGTAGCTCTACCTCCAGAAACACAAGTCGGTGTAGACGTGTCATGATAAAAGTTATGGTGTCATGCTTACCAAATGTCACCTTGGTACTAACATCACAATTGTTGGAATAGAAAAAATTAGAGACCTATCTATCCAAAAAGTTGAAAAGCCGTCACTACTATGTTCATGTGACGTATGTGATGCCAATGTCATGATGTACACTCTGAAGTATCACAAGATAATGCTGATATATCGTTGCATGTTTTTGCCAGACCATTGAAATACCTTGCTTACAGATGGTCGTTTTTACTATGTGTATATTAATTAATAAATGTTTTTTCTGATATCAATGTTTATGTGATCAATGCAGCTAAGTGAAATTTCAATCACTTATAGGAGTACCCACCCCTTTGACATTCTGTAGGGAAGTTGGATAGCGAGTGGTGTTTCTGTGCTATTAAATTCAGTCCTTTCCTCACACACCCTTGCCCCAGAAAAAAAAGTGAAAAACCGTTGCTCAAATTTGTCAACTATTTTAGGACAACCCCTTTGGTTGGTAGAGCTTAAGCTTTAGGATGGAGAATGTCAATTACATCTCATTCTCCGATGAATTATATAGTAAATGCCTGGAATTACCATCCATTCTGGGCCCACCAGCAGTAGCCTCCACTGCAGCATCTGTACCAAGTAACCCATATAATCTAGATCTCCTTACTCAAAAAAAAAGAAAAAACTGATTAGGAAGGAATCACACAGCCAATTTATGATGGAATACCTAAAAGCCAGTGTGATCCCAGAAGGGCTACAGTTCAAAAATATTCCCTGCGTCTTCCTAGATAACCCAAAATTCATTGGGCACTTCAGCAGCGTTGCCAACAAGTGTTCCCGCGATTGGGTCATTTTAGTAATAGAGACGGCAGAAGAAGAGGCCAATAGACAGAAAGAAGATCTTTTGACATTAGAAAACAAGATTCAGGTAGAATCCATCATCCCCGAGACCAAAATCCCACTTGAAAAAATAGAGGAAGAAATGAAAAAGTTCAAGACATTCACTCTAGAAAAGAAAGTCTGAAAATTAAAAAAGACACATTTAATGATATGATATGATATGGCATTTGTAACGCGCCTTTACACAAGTGTTTCAAGGCGCGAAGAGGCAGGGAGGGGGAACAAGGGGAAGACAGACAACAATCCTACTAGGCCTGGTGTCATTTAGATCGCGCAAGTGCAGGGGTAGGGGGGAGGGAAAAGTGCAAGGGGAAGGGGAGGGAGGGAAGTGCAGTAAAGGGTAAGTAGAATAAAAAATAAATAATAGGGCCAGCTGGTGGCAAGTGCAAGGTAAGTGCAGACAAGTGCTGGGGAGGGGAGGCTGTAGGGATACAGAGACAGTCCCGCAGTGCAGGGGTTGCCAGGGAGACAGTGCAAGTGGAGAGTGGCTGGGCCAAGGACCGAGGTCGGAGAGAGTGGCCCAGTTGCAGATTCAGTGCAGTTTCAGTGAAGAATTTACTAGGGGAGAGGGATAGAGAAAGCAGAAGCAAAGAGGAAGGTTTTGAGGTGCTTCCGGAACCGGAGATGGTTCTCCTCAAGTTTCAGGGAGGCAGGAAGGCTGTTCCAGAGGGAGGCCCCTGCCACGGAGAGAGATCTACCCCCAGCTCATTGCTTCGAGAAGCGGCTGACCCTGAGGGAGTTGGAGACGGATGAGTGAAGGGCTCGGGAAGGAAGATATTTAGGAAGAGAGAGTTGAAGGTATTTAGGCCCCAGGTCCCAGAAGGCCTTGTGGACAATGCAGAGGGTTTTGAACTTAATCCTCGCAGCCACTGGGAGCCAATGTATAGATTTCAGTCCTGGAGAGATACGGTCCCTGGGCTTGAGGCCAAGGACAAGTCTCGCAGTCCTGTTCTGGGTGAGTTGCAGAGGGCGGATAGTGGAGGCAGGCAGATTAAGATAGAGGCTGTTAAAGTAGTCCAGCTTCGAGAGAACCAGGGCTCGGGAGACAGTGAGCTTCTGGGGGAAGGAGAGGAAGGGAAGAATACCTCTGAGGAGGTGCAGCTGGTAGTGTGACTTCTTAGAGATGTCAGATATATGAGGAGAGAAGGAGAGTGTGGAGTCGAAGATGACTCCGAGGTTTTTTGCCTTACAGGTAGGAGCAGGAAGAGAGCCAAGAGATGCTGGCCAGAGAGCTGCAGGGAAGGAGGGAGTGGGTGCGCCAATGAGTAGAATCTCAGTCTTACTGGCATTAAGGCAGAGGTCATTGGTGGCACACCATTCCTGGATAACAGACAGACAGTCAGAGATGAGGGAAGGAGAGGAGGAGGCCGAGGGTAGCCTGAAAATGAGCTGGGTATCGTCCGCATAGCACTGAAAGTTAGGGCAGAGAGCGGCGAAGCAGTGGGCAAGGAGTGCCAGATACTGGTTGAAAAGCCAGGGAGAGAGATTAGATCCCTGGGGGACACCACAGGTAGAGAAAAAGATGTCAGAGAGGAAGGACCCCAGTTGGACCTGGGAGGGTCGATTGGAAAGGAAAGAGGTCAGCCATGCCAGAGCCTGACCAGTGATACCCAGGTTATCACGGAGCTGGTTGAGCAGGATGGCATGGTTGACAGTGTCAAAGGCAGAAGAGAGATCGAGCAGAATGAGAACACACAGAGTGTTGGAGTCGAGGTTCGAGAACAGGTCCTCACAGATGTTCAGGAGAGCAGTTTCCGTGCTTCTGGCAGCTCTGAAGCCAGATTGATGATCATGAAGACTACCAACAGATTCAGCATGGAGGTTAAGCTGGGAGATGGCCAGTTTCTCCAGGAGCTTGCCCAGGAAGGGAGTGATGGAGATAGGGATATGTAACTTCCTCTTTATAATTCCCAATATAGTATAAGGATTCTTTCAACAAAAACATGCTAACCCCAACAACTCTAGAGGCTCTCAGAACAACAGACCCCACAATAACAAATATGTTACATTCTCTACTTCCTCAAATAGTAGTGATTCCGACTCCACAATGGAAAAACCATCTACTAGCGGAGGAGGCACCGCCCAAGGGGGTCAGCCACCATACACATTTTTCCGAGGGCAGGGCAGACGAGGAAGGATCAAACAACGGGGCAACCACAACATGCGAACCCGCCATTGGCAACCTCCACAGACGAGTTGGTAATCCCGATTTTCAATCTGAGTTCATGAGCACTAAGTCCAACAGAAATCAGTGTTCTTAGCAAGGGTCTTTCATTTGTTCCCACCAAGATTGCAAATCAATTTAACACTGAAATTGAATTAAAGAATTTTTGTAAAACACTAAGACTGAAATATTTCTTTTGAAATGCAAAAAGTGGGAACCCACCGAATGAAAATATTTCCGGACTCAAATTGCCCTCACATTTCTTACCCTCCACCATGATGGTATCACCGGAAATACTAACATTTGAAAATAAGATCCAGCGAGAAATACAAAGTCTATTTAAAACAAAAAATCAACAGAGAGATAACCTTACTAGAATAGAACAAATAGCCTTGAAACAACTTGAAGATAGTCCCTCTTTAAAGATCAAACCCGCTGACAAAGCGGGAAGGATTGTGCTATGGTACTCATTAGCATACCATCAAGAATTCAACAAACAGCTGGGAGATACTAAATCTTACAAACCACTCCATGGGAATCCCACTCTAGCATTAATGGAGGAAATAGGCAGTCTAATGAGACATGCGGTGGACCATGAATGGATCTGCAAAGATGAGCTAGCATTCCTAACTAAACACAACCCCATGACTCCTGCCTTTTATGTATTTCCTAAAGTACATAAAGATGCATTAACCCCTCCAGGAAGTCCAATAGTGTCAGCAATTGGGTCATTACTAGAAACACTATCTATATACGCTGACTCCTTCCTTAGGCCTTTTATACCCCCTACGCAATCCTATATTCAAGATACTACTGCCATGATATGCATTATTGATCAAACACCAATGGGGGCAACCGACATCTTAGTCACACTCGATGTTGAGGCACTTTATACTAACATCCCAGAGATTAAATGTCTAGAGGTCATGCACCTATACCTGGAAAAAAGAGAAGACCGTATGGTACCCTCCGATTTTTATCACCGAATGTATCAGATTGGCCCTGACAAAACAAAAAAATCTGTATGAAAAAACATATTACCAACAAATCCAGGGAACCGCATGGGGGCGACTTTCTCCCCCAACTTGGCCAATCAGTTCATGGATCACTATGAAGAATCCATCGTCTATGCTGCCACTAATCCCTTCCAGGATAACATTGCTGCATGGCATTGCTACATATATGACATTTTCATGGTATGGAAGGGGCAGGAGGATGAACTGATGAATTTTCTCAATTGGCTATATCAACAAGCCCCCATCATGAAATTCACCATGTCTTCTAACAAAGAAAAAATACCCTTTTCAGACTTAGTTGTTTTTAAAAAAAAACAAAAAAATACCTTGGGCACCACACTTTACAAAAAGCCTACAGACAAGAATAGCTTCTATTATACAGCAGTTTCCATCCCTTAAGTATGCGATAAAACTTACCATACGGGCAGTTTCTTCGGATTCAGCACAATTGGAGCGATATTGATGACTTTAAAATTAACAGTAATGAACTAGGTAAAAAACTTAAAAGCCGTGCATATCCTAAAGAACTATCAAACAATCAATGAAGCATGCATGTAACACTAACAGAGAAATTTACTTGACAAAACAAATTACGTCTACAGACAACAGAATTACATGTATCTCAACTTTCACTCCGTTGAGCAATGACCTTGGAAAGGTAATTCTAAAAAACTGGAAAGTCATACAAATTAGATTATTTTAAACCCATCCCACCAAGATTTGCATTCAAATGAATGCCCAACTTGCATGATAAATTGGTACGCACATACCCGGTGGAAAGAAATCCCACCTCTGATCACCCCAGTATGCAGCCATTTTAAATGCGGCCATTGCTCCGTGTGCCATCTGACGAGCAATATTAAACAGATCGATCAGAATGGACGCATCTGGAGGCTGAACACCTTTTCAAATTGCCTTACGAAGTGGTTTATTTATGGAATCAAATGCCCATGTGGCCTCTTGTATATTGGAAAGACTAAAAGAGCAGTCAAGACACACATATGCGAGCACAGATTGGCCATAAGAAAGCAGACCACAGCTTATCATTAAGCTTTCATGCTTCTTATACACCATCTCTCTGTGTCTTTGAATCCATATGCAACAATTATATGAAGTGCGGTTAACATGCCAGCAGATTTAAATCTAGCCTTGCCTCTATATATGTAAGTGCCTCTTTTTAGTTTCATTCAGGTGATGCCTGAGATATCAATGTGTAGAAATACACCTCCAGAAATGGCCAATGTGTCAGATAATATCCACCTTTATTATTCCCTTGAGACTGATTGCACGTGATAGTACATGTGACTTTATATCCCTTGACAACACAGACTTGCTAACAAACATTTCTGATATGTCGAATGCCGATTGAAGGCACACTTTGGCTAAATGTAATTTAAATATAAAAACACTCAGTGCCATCTATCACTAGTTAAGAATCGGCGCAACATTTTTCCAATAATATTTTCCTATAGGAATTGCCTTTGCATTTCCGATGTGGGGATTAGAACATTGTTAAGCTAGAATTCTTAAATATTAGGCTGCACAAAATCAAACCACCATCTATATGTAAATTAAAGCACAAGCGATATGTCATATTGAACATCAACATAGCGTAGTAGAATTGCCCCAATCTAAACCCAATCTAAAATGGTGGCGACATGCACATCCATGCATGCACTGTCATGTAGGAGCAGTTAAAGAACATACTCAGTGCTTTAAGTGGGCCGGGGCCTGCCGGGGCCGGGCCCCGGCAGTCTCCAGAAAGTGGGGCTGAGCCGGGGCCCAGCCGGGGCCCCCCATCCCACACAACATTGCGGGATGCATTATCCGGCCGCAGCCGCGACGGGAGATGCGCCCGTCATTATGTTGGCCAAGCTGACAGAAGTGCCAGCCAGCCACAGCGACGCTGAGGCTGGCGGCACTTCTGTCAGTTAGTGTAACTCCCTCTGATGACCCCTCATCAGGGTCATCAGAGGAAGTTACTGTCCCTTTGTTTTCCCTCCCCAGGTCACTGACCCCCGCGGGCTCCGTGATCTAATATGCAGATTAAATCATGGAGCCCGCGGGTTCGCAGAGGGTGAAAGACACCTCAGGCTCAGTGATAGCAGATAGATCACAGAGCCCGAGGTGCCTTTCTCCGTCGGCAAAGCTTTATAAAAGATGCCTTGAACTGTGTACGTTTCAAGCCATCTTTTATAAAGGTAGAAATATTTCTATGTTTATAAAAGACGGCTTGAAACGTGCACAATTCAAGGCATCTTTTATAAAGCTTTGTCGATGGACAAAGCCACCTTGCGGTTTGTTTTGTCCGTCATGCCTTGAATTGTTTACGTGTCAAGCCATCTTTTAGAAACATAGAAACATGTTACAAATATCTATGTTTATAAAAGGTGGCTTGAAACGTACACAAACCATAGTAAGGTAAGCACACAAGTGTGCATAACTTACTATGGTTTGTGCACTTTTCAAACCACCTTTTATAAACATAGAAATATGTAACATTGCTATGTTTATAAAATATGGCTTGAAAAGTACACACACCATAGTAGTACGCATACAAACATATAAATGCTCACATACATTTATATATTTGTTTGCGCACCTTACTATGATTTGTGCACTTTTAGGCCACGCCCACAATGAAAGCCACGCCCCCAAACGAGGGCCCCCCCTCAATTTCTTACCCCACTTAAAGCACTGAACATACTCATCCAAGATGGCGGCTGGATGAACTAAGTCACTGTCGTATTGCTGCATCGACACGAGCCCGCACAGTGACCGAGACTCACAATATAAAAGTAAGCATACGGGATATGAATGGCCATGGGGGGATTTGAACTAGAGGTCTCTCCATCTAGGGCCACTGACACTCGCTTTTTCGGTTTCTAGGGTGTGCCTTTACACTGGGAGGATGCACGCACAGACAGTACTCAGCGTGATTCTCGAGTGACTTTCAAATCTTAAATGTGATTGCCCAGCAAGAACAAATGCAAAATTGGCAGCATAGCCACACACCAGGCACTGTCTGAGTAAGTGTGGGGATAGGGTTACACTCCCCTTACCATGTATATACTACAACTGAGGCTCTAATTGAGTTTCCCCTTGTTCCCTTCTCTTCCTCGTGCCCCTTCCCCCTTCCTCTCCCTCTTATGTCTTAGCAGTAGTACAGCCCCTTAAGTTGTTTGAGAAAACACAGTGCTGACTGTGCCTTGCCAACATTCCATATGGTGATATTGCACCAGGAAGGACTCCATGCTCCAACCTATTAAAAGGTAGTTTTTACAAAAATATATGTACAGATATGGTACACAACAAAGAATGAGATGAGAGTAAAAAGGAGAGAGTCAATACAGTTCTCTCCTTTCTCGTTGTCTTGCAGTCAGGAATGATTCCAGAGGCAGACATATGATGTCAAATAAAGAAATTTGACTCCCACACGTGAAAGAAACAACACAAGTAGCAGGTCAGTGGGGTGTTAACCCCTTGTGCTGTTTGATTAATTATGGTCACAACTACTATAGGTATCTTTGTTTTTTTTTTAATGTAGCTTTTTATTTGTCTTACTTGCAGGCAGTACATGCAGAGTACATGATTTACTGCCTATCTGTTTGTATGCCGAAAGATTGATAGCGTCCTGAAGAAGGGGGCAGATCACACACCTTACATCAAGATTTTTTCAGTTGTGTTGTAGCTCTACCTCCAGAAACACAAGTCGGTGTAGACGTGTCATGATAAAAGTTATGATGTCATGCTTACTGAATGTCACCTTGGTACTAACATCACAATTGTTGGAATAGAAATAATGAGAGACCTATCTATCCAAAAAGTTGAAAAGATGTCACTAGTATGTTCATGTGACATATGTGATGTCGATGTCATGATGTACACTCTGAAGTATCTCAAGATAACGCTAAAATATCTTTGTGTGTTTTAGCCACAGCGTTGAAATACCTGGCTTACAGATGGTCGTTTTTACTATATGTATATTAATTAAAAATTGTTTTTTCTGACAGCGATGTTTATGTGATCAATGCAGCTAAGTGAAATTTACAATCACTTATATGAGTACCCACCCCTCTTTCAAAGAAGATGCATCTTGTTGGCTTCTAATAGCAAAGATTCAATTGATAATAACATTAAAAAGATTTCTTCGATAACCATACCTGACCGCATCTTGACATTTCCTGATGTTCTGGTGCTATTAGAGAGTCTGAATACATAGTCTTTGGATGTGATACATATTTTGCACTTGAATGTTGAAAATTAAGGACTTGCAGAGGAGATTTCGAATATTAAGGTTGTGGAAATGATAGAGAAATTGTTCTCATCCAAGGCCCCCGACAGTATAGGATTCTGGCTAATATGTATTTAAGGTCATGTTTATTACTGGTGGTTTCCTGGAGTCCTGGTACAAGTTCTGTGTCTATGTTTAAGAAGTGAGATGGGATGTCTCCACATTCGTACCACTATATCGTGCTTATAAAGTCAAACAATCTAAAATCCTGTCATACAAACTCCTGGCATTTAAAACAAACAATGGCATTACGATTGAGATCCACATTAGAGAACACATCCCTAATTTACGGAGAGATATACCAAGGTCTCCATGGAAAAAAATCGATGTGGCTTAAATGGACAATAAGACCAACTTTTATAAAATAATGTGACTCATTTCTGGGGTATTTTCCTGGGTCTAGGATTAATGTCTGTCCTTGGTAAGCACCTTGTCCACATACATAGTAATCCTTCAGCTGCTGCTCAATTTGGTGAAAAGACAAGATGATTACATATGTTTCTGTTGACATAGGTTTCTTTATCTGATCGTTTGATTTACTTTCTATCTAAATGGTCATGCATGTTTTTTCGTTTAGGACAAAGGAACCTTGCTAACTTGCATAGGTTTAACATTGACATTCTTCATCATGTGGCAGATCCTACAATGATTTCTCAAATGCCAAGTACCCATAATTCTTTGATTAACTCATTCAGTTTATTTATGAATGATATTGCTTTAGAAGTCAACATTCTCACTTCAAAAGGTCGGCCCGGGGAGGAATGGTTAAGGAAAGTCACAAGAATATATGAAATGGAATACATGACACATGTTCTTAATGAGTCATGGGTTAAGATCGGAGAAATGTGGTCAACCTTTTTCACTAAATATGGTGATTAATCTATGTAAATAAATGATCCAAGGTGCAAATGCTATTGTTTGGATACTGCCTCGAACCTCACATATGTATATGTTGTTTTATGTGGTGTGTGCTAGTCGAGGGTGGTAGGAGGGAGAAGAGTGGAGAGTGGCAGAGGGGGTAAAAGCATATTGAGGGCAGTTAGGAGTGTTAATGAGACTTTTTTTATTTCTTGCTCTATACTGTCCAATGCTATGTTACAAAATGCTAATAAAATCTGATTTAAAAAAAATAAAAAAATAAGAGTTTGGCTCGGTCATGTACGTTGCCACAATGATTAGGTTTAATATCAATGGTGCTGCATTCTGAAGATGGTATGTATTGCATTATTTGGGGGTACACTTTCCATAGACTTTTGTTTGGAAAGATCAAAGTCAGAGGTCTATTATTATTCAGATGATCCCATTTAAAAGGCATCTATAGATTTTCGAATATATACGTAGGTCATTTGGTTTGAGCAACTGTGAAAATGAATCGGCTAAAACAATTTCGACCTATTGTTAAAGCAAGTGCCAGATGGGAAATGCATGGAAAACAGAGAATCACAGAATACAGAGAATGTATTCCTATGGCTGATTGAGATTATTAGATCAGGTGTATCCATCCATGCAACAATGGGCATGACATATTTGACTAAACTGATTATGCTGAAGACCTTATTTTGTATGTTGTTAGTTTAGCAGAATCCCAAAGCCATATTCAACCACATCATTCAACCCTATGTTTTAAATCACCAAAATTGACTTCCTTTCAGCGGCAAAGCGTGTGCCTTGGTAGCAAGATGACACGAAGCAACACAGGTTCGATCCCCGGGTCCGCGCTTCGAAACCTCTGGGTGTTTAAGCACGTTATAAATACGCAACTAAGACACAAAAAAAAACTATTGCGCAACTAAAAAACAAACAATTTCCGTAACAGCTCCTCGATGCCCACGGGCTGTGTGAGCGCTTTAAAAATGTAAAAAAATAAAATAAATACATTACTTTTATAAAACAGATTTTGACTGAATTGTGAATAGTAGTTTGTATACTTGACTTAATTCCCAAAGGGGCTCAACATATATGAAAAAGGTTGCACAAGAAGCAAAGTGATTATTTGATGGACCAGCTTGCAATGGGCAAGGCGTTCTATCAGAAATATGTGCCTTATAAATAAACATATACTATGCAAACGTATCTCTGCCAAGTAGTTCATCTGATAGCAATATGATTAATTACTAAAAGTAGGTTTCAGCAGCTCCACCTGACTCAAAATACCACCAAATGGACTGGTGGTGTGGCAGAATCTTCGAGCTGGAGGGGCTCTGAAACTTATTTGAAACTGTTTTGAAAACAATTATGTTTCAAGTATCTTTTCTCCTTCCTACCACCAATTGAGAATGGAATAGTTTTTCCCCTTCCTTCAAAATGCGGGCATTAATCAATGCTATGTCGCCTGGTATGTGAAAATGGTGAACACATTCAACAGCATTTGTACCTTTTAAAAATGTAGTTTCAGAGCACCAAGAACAAAAAAATATAAAGTATGAGAAATGAAATGAGTAATTAAATGGTTTTATTTCTATGCCCCTTGTATTGCATTTGGTATTGTGATTGCTTTTATCCTGATGTTTTTAAATGTCTATAGTGTTATATGATTCATTTTATCTGAAGTAAACCATTTTGAACTGAATTGGTCACCCCTCCTTTATAGATCCGATATAGTATCCAAGTTCAGTTGTAAAAGGAGTTCTGGAATAACTGGTACAGGGAGATTTCGAGTTGAACTCTTGCATACATCTCTGATAGGCCTACCTTAACAAGGTACTCCCATCGCCCCCTTGTGTTGTTAATCATTCTATGAACCAGTGTGGTGTAGAGCAGGAATAGGACAGCCAGCTCTTCTCAGTTAATGTCAGGACACAGTACCAAAAGGTCTTTCACAATCATGCAGGAGTTTCGTCAGACATTTCTGGGTCATTAAAATTCCCTCTGAAGTGTTATTGAAACCTGTGAGGAGAGGACGATAAGGAGGAAGTACATAAAAAAGGAGAATTGTCATGAGCCCCTCTTTGAGACTCTTCCCCATGATCAACAGAATTTTGCAACACCTCTTTGCCTGCTCTCCACATACACCTTTCAAGGAGTCCCTTCCGTGTACAGCAGCATGCAAATGTACATAAGGCAAAACTGCTCTGGCACGTGACTATGAACCTGTGGAAAAGTGAAAGATGAACCATTGGCAATGAGATGAAGCAGGGGGCGATCATGCATAGTCAAATGTTCTATTGTGATGCCTAGCGTGCAGTTAAATGAAACAGCTCTCTTATCACAGACCTGTCCTCAGCTCTGGTTTAGTTTTTCTAGTTGAGATTCCTACAGAACACAGACAAAAAGTAGGTAGCATAGGCGTGTTTTGTTTTTCTTGTTTTTTGCTCTATGCTTGGGTGTCATATGGGACAGATTAGGATTCACAATATTAGAAACAGTGGGCCTGTCTGGCGGAAAACAACCTTTAAATTAACACGTTGTGGCTGGACTGACCTCCAAGTAACACATGGAGGAAAGATTCAAATGGACTGAAAACCCATGAAACGTTTTCGTAAAATATACATTTTTTATTTCATAAACAATTAGATGAAATACAAATTAAATTTCAATGACCCTTAATGCATATTGTGCGAGCTTAGGATTCACACCACATGTCGGTAAACACTTGATGGCAATAACAGTTTTCAAAGCATGAAGCCTAGCACAAAGCATGAAGACTGATGGTTGAGAGCAGGTCTTCCTCAGTGATATTCCTCAATTGCAGGAGTTGAATATACTAGAAAGGCAGCTTGTTCTTTGAGCAAGAGCATTTTGGTACTATGTTATAGACTTCTTTTTGCAGTGGTACATTGGGTGCTTTCACGTTTGTTTGATACTAAGGGCCTGATTTACAAAGCGTTTTTCAATGGGATGGCCCCGTTGTAAAATGATTTTGTAAATAACACACTAGAGTGTGTTTGCTGAAAAACTTCATGCAACCTATGGGTATTGTATACACATTTTTTGAAACATTCTATAAATAATGGCAAAATGACTAGAGCACCCCTTTGTCATTGACATGATCCCGAGGAGTGTTTTCCCATCAATGAACTATGCTGGAGCAATTTACATGAAAAGAAACTCAGTTGCAGGTGGCCTAACTATACCAGTGCAATTAACAGAAAATTGGCATTTAATTGTTGCATATAGTCACGAGAGGGGCTAAGCCTGGATGACAATGGTGTGACTGAAATAACTTTTGTTTGGCCACATAGAGGAGAAGTTTCAAAACAGCGAGCCAACGAATTAAGCAAGCTGGTTGGAGGGGTTGTATTTGATTAATAGTTCACCCACTAATGAATGAGCTTGGACGATGCAAATGTGTTTAGAATGTACCAATGGATAAAGAAGAGCTCCCGTTTGTGCTATTTACTCCTTTTGACACTGTCTTCTTGCCCTGAAGATCAAACTTGGTCCCAGAATAATGCAGTGGGCTATCTGGAAGAATCATGATCCATGCTTCAATTGGATTCTGCACAATAAATATGCTCCTGATAATTGTGAATAAAGTATGTTACCGACAACAGCCGAACTCCATGAGCCCTTTATTCTCATATCTTTCAGCAACCAGACAATTTGTATTGTGATATTCAATTTGAATATGTATGGCCAGGAAATTACTTGCATATAATATACCCATTTTACAAATAGAACTGGCAGCAGTACTGTCAGTCATAAATATGAACTAGGTAAGTTAGTGTGGTTTTATTAAATTCCGATATGTGCAGTTAGAATAGTATATTAATTTAATATTCATGAGATATATTAAATTATGCTAATAACACTATGTATTATTCTGCTCATTTTATTTTTGTCGGAGTGAGTGCATATGAAAGACAGCCTGTTCTGGTAGCAAATAGGTTTTGTTTCATCTTGCAAACTCAGAATGTTTTGAAAGCAAGCCCAAATCGGAGCTTTTCTCCAGTACTTTACATGAAATCCTAAATGCACCATTTAAATGCCCGTGCCTCGAATTACCCATTGTATGATTACAGCAGCACTCAGACATGCATCATAAGCGACTTTTGTTTACACAATGATTAATTGCTAGTAAACTAACCTTTATTTTGTTTTAGAATGAGAGAATGGTGTGTCCAGGCTTTACTCATTTATTTGTTTTCTCTGCCAAAAGAAAGTTTACCGAAAATGTGCTGTATAATGGACTAACCATGAGTGGAACACCATGGGCCTGGCCCACGACTTTCGTGCACAATCCAAAGCAAGTTCAAATAACGGTTTTTAAATTGTAACTACATTGTCACATGAAGTCAACAACATGTTATATCTAATGCCGATATCCAACAAACACGTGCTACTTTACAGTGATAACAACTGAATGCATTTTGCAAAAAAAAAACATTACTCGTAAGCACTATATATATATCTGCATAATACCTAATCAAATGATGTGAGTGAACTGAATCCACCTCTTGTTAGAAGCATGCGTATTTCTATCCAGAAAAGGCATTAGGTTTTTTGAGAGATTTAAAATGAAGAAAATGAATGCACGTGTAAACTGTCCACCAGCTCCAAAGTCCAGGTGACTACTTTGAAGCAAAGGGTATGCAGACGTGACCAAGCACAACTACAAGGGGTGCACACTGTCGTGTGCTAGTACCATGCAATCAAACAAGTAGACAACACAGGGCCTGATTTACAAACATGTTTTTACCTGGCAAAGTCCCATTGAAAACATTTTTGTAAATGAGGCCCAAATAGTCAAAGGTGTGCTTCAACTTATTTAGTGAATTCCCCTCAATGGTGAAGTTCCAAATTCACTGACATAACACCATCCACCAATATTCTGCTCATGAAGACTTTGGCATCGTTGTGCTGGAAATGTCGTTAATACGTTTTCACGTTGTTGAGTTATTTATGTCATGTAGGTGTCTAGATACCTGTACATTCTTGCACGTAAGAATATTGACATGATTAATACAACATTTTGGGGGTCAGGTGTATTCTGGAGTAAAGTAAAAAGCATGTGTAAAATGAATGTTTAACTATTTTATGCATGTTTTTTACTTTACTCTATATTTTCAATAATTTATATGGAAGAAAGGGGACACAGACAGATGTACCATTTCTGCCACACACATCATCTCTGCCATATAACATGTACAAGAATTTACACAAACATGATATTTTTATGATGCCCCAAATGCTTTGCATTCCTATGGACTCAGTCTGCTGTTTTCACAAGCTAATAGCCAGCCGATTCCATAAGAATCCATTATAAATGCTGCTTGCCATGTACACGTCAGGCGTCATTTAATGATTTTGCAAAACAAAGTGCAAAAACAAAGGTCTGCAGGTACTAAAACTAACACAAAGTTGACTCTGTTCCAAACAGCGCCTTCCAAAGATTTTTCAGCTAAAGATTCAATTGTATCTAGAATGTTTGAAGTCACTAATAATTGTATATGGGTCTTTTCGTTCAGTACCAATGTGTACATTATTTCACATATCATATTATTAAAATAATTATCTTTTATTCTCCTCACTGGGCCATCGCGTGTTTCAAGCCTAGCTCTTCATCAGGACTCTTTAACATAAAACTGTTTGATATGAAACACTAAATACTCATTACAATTTCTTGCTCAAATATTCTGAAATAACCAGGTGAGGTTAGCAACCAAAATGTGCCATAAATAAAATATGAACACAAATAGTGAAGGTCCTGGTTTTTTTATGCATAGGGAGCGACCTTATCACTTTAATCTATGCAGTATTCTTAAGCAGCATTCAAGTGTGGTAGATGTCAGGCTTATACAAAGAAGGTCTTATAGTGTGATGAACACTCACAGTGCCTGATAATTTGCTGTGTGTGTTTGGAGCTAGATTAGCGCAAAAGCAGAAGCAGGACCATGGGAAGGGCGCTACGTTACATAGGACAAGTCGCTGTGTTCATCACACTACCGGACCCGTGATTGTACCAGCCCAGAATCTAATGCTAGTCACACAATGTGTAAACTATGTTTGTGCGTCAAAAATACTTTGTTATTCCGATCCATTTGTTTGGATAATTCTGCTGATAGTGAATCTAGGGCCGTTTATTTGTATTATGAAAGGCATTGTCTAGTCAAGTTCCAAAGCAACAAGAGCCAATCAAAGGTCAAGCCCGATCCACTTTTCCGGAATGCTTCCCACCTCTTCTCCCACCCACCTCCTTTTTGTACACAACCAGAGCACTACAGGTTTGTTTTCTATACTTCCACCACCTTTTTTTTATGAGATTATAGCCCAACACAGGTTCTCCCTGCTCCAAAAACAGGCCCTTCCCTTGTATTTGATGCTCAGGGCAGAGAGTTGTGATGGTCCATGACAGGTAACTGAGTGCATCTTAGTTCCTCTTCCTCCTTGAATTGCAGAGCACTCAGAGAAATTGCACCTTTGTGCACTTCACAATTTAAAGCAAACACTGACCACAAACTTAAGGTGTCCACTCAAATGGTCGACAGACAAATGGTCGGCACAATTTGGTCGACAGGTCAAATGGTCGAATTTTTTTTTATTTATATATATATTTTTTAGGTTTTCGTTTAGGGAAAAAAAGGGTTTTTTAGCAACAAAAAAGTGGATTGGGAGGACCCCCCCCCAAAAAAATGTGAAAAAACAAAAAAAAAATTCGACCATTTAACCTGTAGACCTTTTGGTGTGGACAATTTGTCCTGTAGACCATTTATTTTCGACCAAATGACCTAGAACCCAAACTTAAGTCATGCCTCGCCCCTACCTACATCCCTTAAACATACAGAAAGTATCAGAAAGTATCTAAAGACATGGAATACAATTTTAACAACTGACTTCAATGCATAAAAGCAACTTCGAAAGAGTAAGGGCAATGTCGTTGTTGACAGATTGTCATAACTACAAAATGCACCAACAAGATCAAAGGCCCTCCTCCATACATCACCTTTCTTCCCAAATCCTTTCTTTACTAGAAGCCACATTCTCCATGAATATTGCAACCGGTATACCCGTTTCAAGTGACAGGACTGCCATTTAGCTTAATTGGATTGCATATTTGCAATGTATGGAGCAGCATTGATCAATTGATAGTACAGATTGTACGTACCATAGGTAGCACGCAGAGAAAAAAACAATCATTGAAAATATAATTCACTTAAAATGAAATCAACAAAAATGAAGAATGCATTTTGAACACAGCGTATTTTTGTTTTTAATTACGCTTCTTGAATGAGGTGAAACATCTCAGGCAATGCAAAGGTTATAATGAGTTGTTTGCTGTGGAAGGAGCAGTACAAAGGCAGTGAACCAAAGTTTGACTAACGTTACAAAAGTGAGAACACAGTGAAAATATCCAGTTGTCATTGTGGACATTAAAGAACAATTTTAAAGGGTACCCCAACGTTTTCATTATAAAAATCCCATAAGCCTAGACAGACTCCCTATTGAACCTCGATACTGCTGAGAGCTAATAAGATAATGGGCCTCATTACACGGTAGGCGGTAAACCATGGTGCTATTAGCACCATGGTTGCCGCCGGTACCATACCGGTACCACCATGGAGGAAAGGGGAATTACCACCGCATTCCAAGGTTGGTGGGGCGGTAATTCCCCCTTTCTCCATGGCCCTTCCCCATTCCCATTTTGGGCATAATGGGAATGGGGAAGGAGCTAATTACGGTACCGCAAATTGCGGTACCGTAATTAGCACCAAGGTCCATTTGCGGGTCCCAACTTTAACGGCTGGTCTACACCAGCCGTTAAGGTCGGGTCCCGCAAAGGGACCTCGTAGTAAGGCGGTAAGGGTTAACGGTCAGCGGTACCGTTACCGGTGACCGTTAACCCTTACCGCCTTCTGTGTAATGAGGCCCAATATGCTGATCCCTCAATTGTTTCCTGCTCAGTGTGCACATGATTTAATTCAGATGTGTTCTTCACTAGCCTCCAGTCCCGACAGTTCCGACATTAGCGTAGCCCCGGGTCTTTTCCAGACCTAGCAACACCCCTGGACGCCGGCACCATTGCCGGCGCGGTTAACCCCTTAGTGCCCAGCTCGTAATTACCCCCATATTCTTATGGTAAAACAAGGTGTAATGCAAGGCATAATTCATTCTCCTCTTCCTTTACCTCTCAAGTCGTTTGTTCTCCTTTTTCAAGACAGTGAAAAGCAGGAAGTGGAGTTTTCATCTCTACAGTGATTTCCTCTCCATCGTCTGCAAGGGTATCATTTACGGCTACATCAGATTTTCTTGGAATCCTTTAAAAAAATGTCATTTGCAGACCATAATTCGCAGACAGCATTTAGTTTTTGCTAATCTGAGCACAAAAGAGTAAAGGTAATTCTGCGTTCTTGTATTCTTTACATTTGTGCTTCACCATGGAAAAGCTGAACATTACGTGCAGGGGACAGACAGTACATACGTGTTGGTGACCCCCCCCCCCTATTATGCAACTAGTAAATGTTTTACATTGACCCTCACTGACATCTGGCACATGAAAAGGGTTTTTCCTGTGAATAAGGTCCCACACTGTTGCATGTGGGGTGAAGCATATTGGTAAGAATTTGAACATTTAAATCCAATACGTTTGAGCATCTTTTTTGTATATGCATGTATTAAATGCGTATCTTCTGGTGTGTGTATATTGTTGAACAAAACTGTACACGTTTTTAGAGAGTATATTGATGTCAAATGTAATGATTTTATATGTACTTTTGTGTTTATAAAGTAGACATCATCAGGTTATGTTATGTGTTATTCTTTTATACTGCATTATATTACCACTGTAGTAGTATCAGAGTGCCTCGGTTTATTCGTGCAGTGGGGTACTGCCCCCCACCCCCCACTCTGGGTATCCAGACCATAGTCTAGTGGAAAAAAGATAATGAGTAAGGGGAAGGTAAGAGGATAGTAAAGTGGGTAGTAGATGTTATAAACACTGGGAGAGATAGATGCAGTAATGGAAGAAGGGTTTGTGATGGAATGGGTGTTTTGTCATGCCTGCTAGGTGATATTTCCCGAACACATTTAGAGCATTGTAAGGTAGCGCAAACCGTAATGTCGGATGCACGAGGGGTTTCAAAGTGTGCTCAGGCAATGCTGAAAGTTTGGTGGATTATTTGCCGAGGGCCTCTATATTTTGCACAACAGGTCAAACTCCGGCATCTTAATTATGTGACAGGCAAGCCTGAGCCAAGTATGTACTGTAACGGAAGGTAAATGAGTAGTAGAGTGGTCAAAGAAGTATAGTAAAAATGCCAATAAGGATATTATTAAGGGTTTGCAAAAAGACAGTTCGGTGCCTCACTAGGGAGCAGACTATCAACATATAATAATACCGAGCCTTCTATAGTGAGCAAATACAGCCTGATAACCCTGTGCCAGATGTGTTCATTAGACAATGTGAAAGGCAGAGGAAGATTTGAGACGAAACACAGTAAGTAGGAAAAGAAATGCCCCCTTATGTCATGGTATGTGACTAGACTGTTACCATGAGGCTACGCCAAGCTTTGTACAGACCTTTATGTCACAGTAAGGTCCCCCACATAACTGAGGAGCAGGAATGGAAGGTTTCAGGTCACAAACATGAACACCAGTACACCCAAATATCATTGCTTAGGGTCCCCTGAGCCAGCCAGCTAGCCAGTCAGCCCTCCAGCATGGGATTAATGGGCATGAAACAGAAGGGAATATGCTCTAAAAGTGACACACAGGCAAGAGAAATGGTGATCTTGTACCCTGTACATTTCTTTAACAACATCATCTTGGAGGGTTTGTTCAAATGGAATGTTGCCATTTTTGCAACTCCCTGAAAAATGTGCAAACGTGTCATTTTTTAAATAATGTTTTCCTGTTTATATTACATTAGCAATAACAATGTTAGCCTACACCGCATCACCATAAGAGTATATTTAGAGCAGCCTGGACTTGTCTTTTTGAGCGTGGACCTAGCTTTGGGAAGCAAAGACACAGTTCATAAGTCATGGGTCAAGGACACTGCTAGCGAAGCAGAGATACAAGGGAGTGGGGAGCTAACAATGGAGCAAGTGATGGAGGGCAATTTGGCAGCAAGGGATCGACAAGCAACTAGGGGAGGAAACAGGGGTGACCAGATCACCAAATCCCAGGTTACGTGGGGAGTGAAGAGTGTGTGTATCTAGTTATTGAAGAGAAGTGTCTTGAACTCCTTACTTAAATGTAAAATCAAGAGGGTGAGTTTAGTTTGGAAGAGGGAAGGAGATTCCAGAGTCTGCAACCATAGACACAGAAGGTCTGTCTTCTGATTCTTTCCACCTTGCACTGGCAGAGTTCAATTTTGACTGCAAGTCCATAATTCTTGTGGATCATGTGCCTCAGGAGATGTTGAGTTTCATAGCAGGTTTGCTTGGGGACTTTTCTGTGACACCCTTGTAAATGATGCATCAGGATTTGATGATGATATATGTTTGTGGCAGGAGGCTTGTGCATTTTGATGAAGGTTGGTGTGATGTTGCTGAATTTGCAGATTCCATTGAAGAGTCATGCTGCAGCATGTATGACACACCTCAATGGTCCCATGGTAGTCACTGGTATGCCTACCAGAAGGGCATTGCCACCATTCATGTGAGAGAGGACCATGGTTTGAACAGCAGATCTGAAGTTGTTATCTTTGATGAATAGCTTGATTTGTCACAGGAGGGAAAGTTGGTAGAAGGCTGTTATTGTCTTCTTTGCTGTGTTCTACCTAAAATAGAATTGTCTGTTGATGTTGAACCAAAGGGACTTGTGACAAGGGGTCAACCGTGATGTGAAGCCCTCCAGGTTTATATGTCATTGTGTTTTGCATTGTTTATTAGTAGTTGGAATTCTGAATTGGGGGAGTTCAGCTTCAAATAAGCACTTAACATCCAAGACTGGATCAATATGAGGCTGGCCTTGAGCATGTGGATGTATTTGATGGAGGATATCTTGAGGTAGAGCTATGTCATTTCGCATTGGTGGATGTCGATGTTGTGTGGAGCCACTAGGGTTCTGATTGGTTCCATGTGAAGGTTGAAGATCACACGGAAGAGGATGTATCCTTGCGGGTCTCCACAGGTGATGGGTTTAGTTGGTGATCGGGAAGAATACATTTGAACAAATAGATGGCATTTAACAAGGTAGAATTTGAAGCAGATAAGGATGATCATTCTTATCCCCATTCAGCGGTGTCAAATGCTACTGATACGTCAATGAGAACCAGGAGGCAAGGAAGGCCATCACCAAGGAAGTTGAGGATATCATTGATCAGCTTGCACTTGGCTCTGAAGCAAGATTGGTAGGACTGAAGAATGATATTGGTTTTGATGTGTTGGAGGAGTTACATGACTACTACTTTCTTAAGGATCAAACCAAGGAAGGGAAGATGGGTGGCAGGGCTGTAGTTGCCGATTTTGTCTGGGTCCAGTCTTGGTTTCTTGAGAAGTGGGAGGATTTGTCCAGTATTGAGAATTGAGGGGAAGGTGTCTCAGGCAATGGAGCTGTTGATGACTTTCAGGTAAAGTAGGAGTGCTTCAGTTGGGAGGATCTTGAGTATTGAAGCAGGGAGCATGTCATGTGTGTATGAGGTGGCTTTGATGGATGCAAATGTGGCAGTGAAGTCTCCGATTGTGAGTAGCTCAAACGTTTCAGTATAGTGATGGTTTTGCAAGATAGAATGTGTAGTGTGTTGTCATTTGTGTTGCTGGTGTCTAACTGATAGTGGATCATGTTGATTTTGTTGATGAAGGAAGAGTTGATGGAGGAGGATGTGTAGCAAGGGTGGGTCTGGCAGAGGGTTGTGGCATTGATTGATGAATTTGAAAAGGACTCTGATTTCATTGTTGACCTTGGCTATGTTGTTTTAGTAGTAGTTGACATTGGAAGTTGTGATCAGTCTTCTGAGTGGAGCAGAGAGAGTTTGAAAGTGCAGCAGGATTTTTGCCATGTCTTTTTCTTGCTTTTTGATGGTTCTTTAGTTGAAGTTGAAGTTGAATTATCGAGTGCACCAATGTCTGGAAGATTTCCACGTGATGCATGGTGTTTGACATTGGTTGTGAGGGTGGTGTTGAGTTCTTGATAATCTTATGTCAAAACACATGTCTGGAGAGTGGTTATGAGACTACCAGATTCAATTTCCAGGGTATACTTCCTGCTGCTATTTTTTTTAAATGTAATTGGGTGCTTTGAGCAGAGCATCCTGATGATTTATGGCTTCATCAAGGTGCAAGAACATTAGACAGTAATGCTAAACAACTTCATAAATCCTTACCGTAACTAAAGCTTTACTTTGAGACTTATTCTAGGGCTAACCCAAATCAACACGCTATTGTAAACTCTATGCATGTCTTCCAAATGTGTTGTAATGTTGGCCTTTTCTAAAGGCTCTTCATATGCAGAAGATTTTTACTCCACCATCTGTAGGCAATTCCGCTCCAGAAGGCTGCAAACACTAAAATGAGAAACCCCAAATATTAAAAAGAGAACCCTGGCACCGCTCCAGGACTGCATCTGACCTGGCGTTTCTCAAGAAACTCCCAGCAATCCAACAACAACTCATCAACAATGCCAAGGCCTCCTACTATCAGAACACCATAGCAAAAGCTGACAACAAAAGCAGAGCCCTCTTCAAAGAGGTCAAGCACTGCGTCAACCCGCTACCTGCCCCTGCCATACACCACTCTATCAGAGATTGCACCACCATTAACAACTTCTTCATTGACAAAATCAGGAAGATTTACCAGCACATAGACTGCTTCTCGGCATCCACAGAACATCCTCACATCTCTCCTTGCAAAATCTCGACACCCTGGACAACATTCAAGACCCCCTCGACAGGGGACCTGGTAAAAACCCTGGCCACCTTCAAAGGCACATCATATACAGACAACATCCTCCCAGCATGCATCCTCAAGACCTTACCTATGGAAGCTCTCTTTCGCTACCTGGAGTTCATCAACAGCTCCCTAAGTTAAGGCACCTTCTCATCGACCCTCAAAACATGTAAAATCCTCACTCTACTAAATAAACCCACTCTGGAACCCGACAACTGAGGTAACTATTGCTGCATCATCTATCTTGCCTTCCTAGACACACAAAGCTAAGAAAATTCAGACAGCTTGGTATCAGCTCTCCCTCCGGTGCAATGTCAAGCCCTTCCTCCTTCTGGACAGCTTTAGATCCACTGTTCAAGCACTATTCCTATCCCACTTGGTTGAGGACAATGCACCCCTTGAAAGGCTCCCGTTGTCCTACATGATGCTGCACACCTCATCAAGGGACTACACAGATACAACCACATCACCCTGTCCCTCATCAACCTTCGCTCTCTTCCACTGCATGCGTGAATCACCTTTAAGTCCTGCTCCATCATCTATAAGGCAGTCAACCTCAAGTCACACAACTACCTTGCAGAGAAACTCAATATCTCCGGTGGGCAGAGCACCACCAGACGCCAAGACATGTGCAGACTTGAAATCCACCACTGGGAAAAGGAAAGGACTAGAAGACAAGCCTTCTCCGCCTACGCCCCAAGTCTATGGAACCTCCTCCCTGTCAGCATCAGACTTGACTCCATGCTCCTAAAATTCAGAAAATAACTCAAGACCCACCTTTTCAAGGAATCTCTCCCACTGAACACCTAGACCATCACATTGCCACTTGCACCACCTGACTCGCTAGATGCCACATACCGCTCTCCTCCCTTCCACCTGGTACAGCTGTACCCATCCTCTATGCCCTTCTCTATCCTACCTCATTGTATATCTGTTCTGTTCTTACATCTGAAAAGCACTCCGTTATACATCTATACTGTTGTATACCTCTGTAAAGCACGGCATTATGTGTCTATTGTTGTATACCTCTGCAAAGCACTCAATTGCTTCTCGAAGCTATGTGCACACTCAATAAATACAATAATAATAAAAAGACACATTCACTTTGCTGGTAATGTTATTTTATGCATCATCTTGTTTTCTCAATAGAAAAAATATTATGCCATCATGTTCATGCGATTTAATTTCTCTCAGGTCGAGTCGGTATGGGAAGATTAAAAAAAATGTTGAATGCCTGAATCAGCAGACTACTGTCTAGATTCCCTGGTGCGTTGACAATATGACACTCCTCAGACAAGCCTGAGTACTCTGAAACCACAGCTTTGGTGATTTGTTGGGTATAAATGCACAGTACATGTCAAATTATGGCACTACCTGACAAATGTATTTGTAGTTGTATTTATTTGTTTATATAACGCTCAACGCCAAATCGCTGCACAATTGAACAACTTGGTACATAAAACATAAACAATATAACGGTAGAAGCAAATTGCAGTATAAATCAATCAACAAACCAGTAAGAAGAGCAATTAAACTGAAGAGAATAGGGAGAGAAGAGCAGTGTGAATGTGAGGGAGAAGGAGAGGAGGGGAGGAGAAGGAGGAGAGAGGGGCAAGAGTTGAGAGTGGGGTAGTAGGGAGTGGAGTGAGGGAATCAAGGGAAGCAGAAAGAAAGGAGGGCGACCAAGAAGGGGAGGGAGTTTCAATGCAGGGGTGGAGAAGGAGAGATTTTAGGGAGGTACGAAATGAGGAGAAAGTAGGAGTAGAACAAATTGAGAGAGGTAGGGAGTTCCAGTGCAGGGGAGCTAGGAGCTGGAAGGAGCGGAAACACGAGGGGGCACAAGGGGACGGAGGTACAGTGAGAAGGAAATGATCAGCTGAGCGAAGGGAGCGGGAGGGAGTGTAGAAAGAGAGGAGGGAGGAGAGGTAGGGGGAGCAAGTCCATGGAGAGATTTGAAGACAAGGCAGAGAAAGTGAAATTTAAGTTGAGAGTGAAAGGGAAGCCAGCCAAGGGAGGAGAGGGAAGCCGAGATAGAGTCGCGGGAGGTAAGGAGACAGAGGGTATGGATAGCAGAGTGGTAGATAGACTTGAGGGGGGCAAGATGGGAGGTAGGTGGCCAAAGAGTAAGGAGGAGCAGTAGAAGAGGCGAGAGAAGATAAGAGAGGAGATTAGATGTTTAGTAGCATGAAAGGTGAGAGAGGGGTGGATTTTGCGAATATTGAAGAGGTGATAGCGACAGCCACGAGAAGTGAGAGAGAGATGGTTTGAGAAAGAGAGAGCGAGGAGTCAAAGTGAATGCCTAAGTTACGGGCATGGAGAGAGATAGGGAGATTAGTGGGAGGGAAGTGAATAAAAGGGGGAGGGTGGAAGGGGGAAGAGAGTTGGAGGGGAAAAAGCCGACTTAGATCTTGTCAGTGTTAGGGAGAGAAAGCAGGAAGACATCCAGTTCTTTATGGCAGTAAGGCAGGAAGAAAGTTTCAGGTGGAGGTCGGATGAGAAGGAAGAGAAAGAAATCAAATGGTGTGATTACTTGGAGAAATGGGACACATGACTTACAATGCTTCTAGAAAAAGTGGTATGGGCGAGCGTCTGTGAGAACGAGCACATCCTAATGACCTGTTCTATGGGAAGATGCCCTCTCAAGAGTCCACAGCCACATTTGAGCTCACTGTTCCTTTCAGAAAGGAGGAATATCCAATTGCATATCAGTCCTTGTCCCACCCACTTGAGCAGTCCAGCACCAAAATGCTAGGCAATCCTCCTTTGAACAAGAGTATAAACAGCAACCCCAGACATATGATTCAGCCTAGTTCGGCCTCATCAATGAAGTGGAGCTGTGCCTATCTGATCACAGTGAGAAGGGGGGCCACGTCTGGATAACCCTAGGTATCCAGAGGGATTGCCTAGCATTTTGGTACTGGATTGCCCATCTGGGCAGGACAAAGACAAAGACTGATATAGAAATGGATATTTCTCCTTTGTGAAAGGTACAGTGAGCTAAAATATGTCTGTGGACTCTCGAGTTGGTACCTTCCCATAGAACAGGTCATTCGGTTGTGTTTGTACTTGCAAAGGGGCGCCCGTATGATATGATATGATGTGGTATTTATAACGTGCCTGTACACAAGTGTTTCTAGGTGCCACAAGACAAGGAGGGGGAAACAAGGGAGTAACTATTTTTCTATCTTGAAGGAACTTAGGGTTAGCTAAAATGTGGCTGCGGACTCTCAAGTGGGCACCTTCCCATAGAACAGGTTATTAGGTATTGTTTGTTCTCGCAGAGGGGCACCCATGCCTCATTTTCCATGTTTAAGGACATTAGGGTTATCTAGGGTTATCCAGATGTGGACCACTTGCTCACTGTGCTCAGAGAGGCATTGCTCCACCTCACTGATATGGCCTGACTAGGCTTGAACAGATGTCGGGGTTGTTGTTCGTAATCTTGTTCAAAGGAGGATTGCCTAGGATTTTGGTGCTGGACTGCTCAAGTGGGCAGGAAAAAGACTGATATGCAAATGGTTATTCCTCCCTTGTGAAAGGTACAGTGAGCTAACATCTGGTTGTGGACTCTTGAGTGGACACCTTCCCATAGAACAAGTCAGTAGATTGTGTTCCTTCTCACAGAGGGGCACCTGTACCTCGTTTTCTATGTTACAATGCTTCTACTTTAATGACAATGTTGTTAGTGCTTGCTTTCCTCGTGTTTGATTGTTGGATGGATTTCAAATATCCATTCAGCAACACCTGTGGCCATTTTGTAAATTAGCAATTTTTGATAAGGAATCTTTTTGAACTGGAAACCAAAAGGTCAAAGTCCAGCCAGTCAATTCTATACTAACGGGTTCATTTTAGCTTTGGCTAATCTAACCATTAAACATGGTCTATGAAAATGCAATGATTGGGTTTATCTGTAACTGTGTTTCAGATGCAAAACGCTAGTGGCTAGACCAAATTCATCCGTGTCCAGATTGCATATGAAGCGAGAACGTCTTGATGCACACCATATGCAGGTACTGCGGCTTTCCACATTTAAATGTGTATGGTTTGATGGCAAAATAAACATAAACATTCTCTCAGTATATTGCCAAAAATAAATCTTCTGGGTCATGTAAAGTTTTGTTCTAAAATGTAGCGTTTCATTAAATGAAATCATTTACAATTTAATACGCCAGCCATTCATCAAAGGGGCGGCAAGTTGGAGAGGGAGGTATGTAAATTACAATACAATACAATAACATTTTAAACGGAGACTTCTCTGGGCTAACAAGGGTGCTGCCATACATGACGCCTACATTTGCTGAAACACAATTTAAATGCTAGCATTCTTACCTTCAGAGCATCATTTTGTCAGAAAAAGAGTTTGTGATTGTAAATAATGATCATATGTGAGAGTGTGAAAGTCCTAACATTTTTTTATTTCTATTAAATAAATAAAAAATGCCGAACATCCACCTCAGAAAGGGTGGTCTTCAAAAAACAACCCACCTTTCTTAAAACTCCATGTCAAAAGCATTGTGAACACATGTGCCATGCTGAATCATTCCCCTAATATGCAGCTCCTTCTCCTTGGTGGCACAGAGCAGGTTCAAAGGTCATTCATGCCCTGTAGACACTGCAGCCTGAGGATGCATTTAAATATGTTTAGCTGATCAAAATTCAGACTATTTGTATAGGATAGCTCTAAATGGCAGGGTCATCTCTAAGAACAATCCTTGCCTGGGTTTTGGTATGTTTCGCTTTTATTTTTTTTTATATATATGGCTCATGTGTGTAGGTTTTGCTTTTGTTTTTACATAACATAGGCAGGGATATAATTTTGCTTTTTGTCAAGCCATGGGGCACCTAACATAGCACTGTTCACATGCACTGCACTCCATAGAGAGGGTGTAGCGCATTATTTATCTGTAACAGATTGCTTCACTCTCGAACATGACCCAAAACACACTGCATGGCACTATATTCTTCACCCCTCATTTGCATGACAAGATAGCAGAAAAGGCCTGTAGCATGACACTACATCCTGCATGCATCACACTTCATAGGGAACACATGGCACCTCGATTGTCACACCTGCCCGCAGTCCAGCGCATGGCACCAAACTAAGAAGCTGCACAGTGCAACAAGTACCTTCTCATTATATGGAATAGCAGATGCACAAGTATGCACACAACTTACCATTGTTCCCTTTTTGCATAACACTACATCTCGCTATATTTTGATTTTTACACAGAACGAGCATGTGCATTTGTTTAGGGTTTAAAACGCATTGTGTGAAGCATATAAGAAGATATTATAAGGTCTTATGTTCGTAGGATTGCTAGATGTTATGAAGTAAATCTCTGCCATTTTCTTGAATAGGCCTCAAGTAGAGGTTATAATCTGCCATTGTAGTGCATTAGCTCACAGTTGTCAGAAAGAAGCACATGCTTGCATTTTGTCTCGCCCTGTCCATTGACTCACAGTCTAAGGTCAGGAAAGGAGGGCTGTGAGGTAATTGCCAACTGGTTAGTGCAAGGGAAGCGTTTTTCATGGGAGAATGCCTGTTCCCAGTCCAAAAGTACTGCCTCATTAGATTGGGAAAGAATACATAATATTTGGGAAGGCCTCAGTGAGTGTTCTCAGCAGCCTCAATAGGAAATATACTGAATAATATGAGGAAGCTAGCAGACAATTCGGTCCGGAATGGTGATCAGCAGTGGACCAGTCAAATGTTTTCTAGAAGGCCATTCATCACAGGAAGAGTGCTAGAAGGCAGTGTACCAGGGATAGCAACATGTAACAAGAGAAGGAGCTACATGGAGAGAAAAGGCAGATTTTGGGAACTGGGAATGCATAGAGGAGGTGTGTGCCATGTTGCTTCAATGCCTATTGGTCCATTTCAGTGAGACGTTGTAGCCCTAATTGTCTGAGGTAAGATGGTCCAAAGTGAAAATAAGCCTTTTATCAAACTGTTTTCCTAAAATGTGATTGGAAACATTTTTGGGCTGATGAAGGGGGGTGTGACTATGTGGGGTGGGTGGTCATCTTTTTATGATTGAATGGAATCCTCCAGTAGCTTTTCAACAATGTACAGTGATTTTTATGTGGCTGGTGACATCCAGCAAATCACCTTGCTGAGGGGTATTGTATTAACATATGCAAATGTTTTTTTGTGACTCCGTCTCAGGAGGATAGCCTAGGGGCAACGTGCTCGCCTTGGAAGCAAGACGACACGGAGCAACACAGGTTCTATCCCCGGGTCCACGCTTAGAAACCTCTGGATATTAAGCGTGTTATAAATAACCCATCATATGCTATCATATCATATCATAAAACATGGGGCCTGCAAGGGGCAGGTTGAAGTTGGCTTGTTTTATGCATTATCCCGGCTCCAGTCTTCCAATACATTTGTGTTTTTCCTGCACTTGGTGCACTCCTTCATGAGTTTCTTGTAGAATGATTGTTTCCTTGTATTATTTGGACCAGCGTTGGGAGAGCCTAGCTCTACAAAGGCATCCAGTGGCCAAAGATGGCCACCTCCTCTCACATACGCAAAGAGGGATACAGGATAGTCTGGCCACCCCTAAGGTCTTACATGAAAATAAAAACAACCTCAATTTTATTTGATGGCAGATGTGTCAAAAAGAAACCAGCCTGATAAAATGGATTCCACCCAATTTACCCAAACAATAATGCCATCACAAGCTTAACCACATGACCCTCATAGAATAGATACCTTCCTGTGATATTAAGAGGTACATTTGGGATACCCTTCCTCCGGAGTCCTAAAGACACAAATCAGAGCCAGGCTTTCTTTCTCCATCAGGCTTTGAATTAAGCATGTCTGGGGCAAAGATCAAATCCCAAACCAAGAACAACATCAAAAAATACAGGGGACTACCATTCCAGGAACAAAGTGGGCCTTCTATCTAACACAAGCTTAGCAACCACAACCCAAAGCAGAGCCAAATGGGGACCAGGTTTTGTTAATCTACTTCAGTCCTTGCTCATTGAATCCCCTTTTAAAAAACTACTGCTCATTTTCAAAACCAACCAATGCTGATTCATGTGCAACTCACCACATCCACTCTGCTTTCGGTCCACCATTGATCACATGCTGCAAGCAACCTCCCTTGATTACCCACTAGTGTCCTCCATCCAGTCCTATGCTATGCCTCAACCCCACTAGCCATCTCACTCCCAAAATCTGAAGCCAGATCTGTGGCCTCATCCATGCTAGATCAACTGACCCTCTTTATTACCCCAAAATACCAGGTCAAATATTCATGGATCAAAAGATTACATTTTCAAATGATGAGCTGAAGATCTTGGTGGAACACTATTACAACCACCCCATGATTCATGGCCACATTTCAGAACTGCTAGTAGGATATAAAGATAAGAGTGCAGAACCTGGTTATTGCACACTGAGGAGAGAGTCAAGCCATATGAGTTGGGTTCCTACCAACACCCAAGAATCTGTGGCTTTGGGAAGATGAAGACAGGATGGTGATCAACCTGTGTTATTTTAATAGGTTGGCGGAGTCAAGACAGGAACTAAATGTGAATGCTTAAAACATATTCATGACCATGAATAATGTTGTGCTTTGGAATGTGTGTGAGTATAAAACATCATTAATCAATAAACTCAATGACTAGGATCACCTCATTGACACCATTGCCAAGGGTCTCCTCATTACACACCTATGAACCATTTCACTCTTGTAACTCTGAACATGGTTGGAGTCATGTTGTTCAAACACAAAGGAGGGAATCGCATATTTTTGCGACAAGAGAGTATTGTGGGTCTGTTTACTTAAAAACAGAAATCCACTCAATGTCCATAGAAAACATAACAATATGCACATACGTTGCAAGAGCCATTGCGGCAAAACCTAGCTTGCCCCGCAATTGCACCGGGGAGGGTTAGCTGGGCCTGCCCTGGTCGCCCCTCCCACCCATTTAGTAAAATTTAAAAAACAGTTGCTTTATATGGGGCCAAGGCCCACTGACACCTCATTCAACAATTGGATGAGGAGTGGTCAATGGGCCTTGCCCTCACATAGACCCATATTGTTTTGTCTTTTAAAACAATTTGGCTCACTATTTGGATTTGGACCAAAAACTTCAACTATTTGGCATTCGGCCGAATAATAGATTCACTATTCATTACAGCCCTAGTTTCCTTACTCACTCGTACTGTAGTGATTTACGTTTTCCCATTTCTTATATATAAATAAAGTGTGTGGACTTCCTCTATTTCTAGTATCTGAGAAACATCTCCTGAGAACTGGACCTGGACTTCTCTGCCACACTACTTCTCAGAAAGCCTGGTGGGCTTGAGGGTATCCCAGGAATACCTAAGTAAGAAAGACATAACTGAAGACCCCAATACATGGCTTTATCTCTCTAACGGTATTGTCTTAGGATCTTTATGATATGATATGATATGATACGGCATTTGTAACGCGCTTATACACAAGTGTTTCAAGGTGCGACGAGGCAGGGAGGGAGGAAACAAGGGGAAGACAGACAGCGATCCTACTAGGCCAGGTGTCATTCAGATCGCGCAAGTGCAGGGGTAGGGGGAAGGGAAAAGTGCAAGGGGAAAGGGGAGGGGGGAAGTGCAGTACAAGTAAGTAAAATAAAATAAATAAATAAATAGGGCTAGCTGGTGGCAAGTGCAAAGTAAGTGCAGACAAGTGCTGGGAAGGGGGGGGCTGTAGGGATACAGAGACAGTCCCGCAGTGCAGAGGTTGCCAGGGATGCAGTGCAAGTGGAGAGTGGCTGGGACCAGGACCGAGGTCGGTGAGAGTGGCCCAGTTGCAGATTCAGTGCAGTTTCAGTGAAGGATTTAGCAGGGGAGAGGGAGAGAGAAAGCAGAGGCAAAGAGGAAGGTTTTGAGGTGCTTCCGGAACCGGAGATGGTTCTCCTCAAGTTTCAGGGAGGTAGGAAGGCTGTTCCAGAGGGAGGTCCCTGCCACGGAGAGAGATCTACCCCCAGCTTGTTGCTTCAAGAAGCGGCTAACCCTGAGGGAGTTGGAGACGGATGACGAAGGGCTCGGGAAGGAAGATATTTAGGAAGAGAGAGCTGAAGGTATTTAGGCCCCAGGCCTCAGAAGGCCTTGTGGACAATGCAGATGATTTTGAACTTAATCCTCGCAGCCACTGGGAGCCAGTGTAGAGATTTCAGTCCTGGAGAGATACGGTCCCTGGGCTTGAGGCCAAGGACAAGTCTCGTAGTTCTGTTCTGGATGAGTTGCAGAGGGCGGAGAGTGGAAGCAGGCAGCTTAAGATAGAGGCTGTTACAGTAGTCCAGCTTCGAGAGAACCAGGGCTCGGGAGACAGTGAGCTTCTGGGGGAAGGATAGGAAGGGAAGAATACCTCTGAGGAGGTCCAGCTGGTAGTGTGACTTCTTAGAGACATCAGATATATGAGGAGAGAAGGAGAGTGTGGAGTCGAAGATGACCCCAAGGTTTTTTGCCTTGCAGGTAGGAGCAGGAAGAGGACCAAGAGAGGCTGGCCAGAGAGCTGCAGGGAAGGAGGGAGTGGGTGTGCCTATGAGTAGAATCTCAGTCTTACTGGCATTAAGGCAGAGGTCATTGGCGGCACACCATTCCTGGATAGCAGACAGACAGTCAGAGATGAGGCAAGGAGAGGAGGAGGCCGAGGGTAGCCTGAAAATGAGCTGGGTATCGTCCGCAGAGAGCGGCGATGCGGTGGGCAAGGAGTGCAGGATACTGGTTGAACAGCCAGGGAGAGATATTAGATCCCTGGGGGACACCACATGTGGAGAAAAAGATGTCAGAGAGGAAGGACCCCAGTTGGACCTGGGAGGGTCGATTGGAAAGGAAAGAGGTCAGCCACGCCAGGGCCTGACCAGTGATACCCAGGTTATCACAGATATCTTATCTTTGTTTCTCTTGTGCATGCTTATGTCCCTGGATTTAGGCCCCTGTGCTGGACACAGGTGGAATGGAGACTTGTACGCATGGTATTTCCATGCAGCATTATTCATACTTAAAGACCATGGGCCTCATTACGACCCTTGCGGAAGACCATGGTGATATTAGTTGGTGGGGCAGTAATTCCCCCTTCCTCCATGGCCCTTCCCCATTCCCATTTTTGTCCCATGGGGCTCAATGGGAATGGGGAAGGCGCTAAGTACGGTGCCGCAAATTGCGGCAATGTAATTAGCACCAAGGTCCCTTTGCGGGTCCCTACTTTAAAGGCCAGTCTACACCAGCCGTCAAGGTTGGGTCCCGCAAATGGCCCTCGTAATTAAGCGCTAATAGGTTAACGGCGCCGCAGACTTTTACGGCGCCGTTAACCCATTAGCGCCTGGGTCGTAATGAGGCTCGGGCCTCATTACGACCCTGGCGGTAGCCGTGCCCTTATTAAGGGCACGGCTGCCGCCGGTAATGATTTTTTACCGGAGCCCAGAAAAGGTCAATAACCGGGCCATGCCGACCTTGGCGGACTCGGTAATTGTCCTTTTCTGGGCTCTGGTAAAAATGAATCCCCGTTAACATTTGAGCCCCATAAGGCTCAATGGGAATGGGGTGAATGCTAACAACGGGCCCGTCAATCACGGGCCTGTTGTTAGCATACTGGTCTGCTAGTGAGTCCCGCTAAGGACGCCTGGTCTGGCCAGGCGTCCTGAGCGGGACCCACAGCAGACCTCGTAATGAGGCGGCCCGGAATGAACAGTGCCGGTCCCTTACCGGCACCGTTCATTCCGCGGCCGCCAGGGTCCTAATGAGGCCCAATGTATTAAACATCTTCTCCGAAACAAATGGGGAATATAGATACCCCTCCTGTTTGACAAATATACTTCTTAATCGAATGGATGAGCAAGTAAATTCCCCCACAGGGCTCTTCCTCCCCCATTTCAGCCATCCTGTGACTTGACAGCTTTAAATAGTCCAAGAATATTTGGCGCTGCATGCACTTTAATGTTCCATATGAAGACACACATAAGGATGATATAGGTGAGCTTATTTTAGATCACCAACTCGATTTCTTTTCCAACATTGACATGGTTCTCTATTTTAGATGTGTTCTTTAGTTGGCCCAACTCTCTTGTGGTATGTCATTTGATGCAAACATTGTACCACTCATCAGGGAGGTTACAGTGGAGGTAAGTTATAAAGATCATGTTTTTACCATGAAAATACTAGCCTACTATTACCAAACACTGGCATTCATGTTGTATTTCAATAGTGTCACTCTCCTAATGACAGATCCTCTTTCATAGTGATGTACAGACCATCTGGTCCCCTGAATGGATTTTCAGAAGAGTTGGACAATTTGGTGCCTGAACTTGACTTAGCACACCATCATTTATAACGTCGGGCAAACCTCATATTACGAATGTATCAATCGAACTGTCATAACCACAAAACATTTTAGAGAGTTGCCTTCAGTTTCACCAGATATCAACTGGACCTGTGCATGCAAATTGTCACTCTTATAGATTGATCATTTGGTGATCCATGCCATATAAAATAGTTCTCTCTGCAATTGGAAACTCTGTCAATCTTCCAGCTCAACAGGCCTGGCAGGTGCGCCGGTGAAAAAATAAGTCCACTGATAAATGCATTGCTTGTTTTCATCAATCATTCCCTTCCTCCAGAATTGTCTACTTTGCACCCATATGCCACAAAAGAGTTTAATCTTTTGCTGCTCTAATGTTTTGGTACTCCTACTCAATTAGAAGTATTCAGGTTCTGAAAAGCTGAATGCATAATTGTGTGCACCTGCACTAAAAGCTGCAAACATGAAGATAAGACAGTTTGAGGGGTGCTGAGGTGAGTGAAGTTGACAAAGGTGATGATGCCAATGGGATAGGCCATTTCAGGCTGACCATACGTGGTGTCAGAAGGGAGGCAACAGTTGGGTCAGTTGTGGAAGTGTGATGTCGTAAGATATTGGGATGATTGATAAAGGATGAGGGCGGCGGTCCCATTGCAGAAGGCAGTTCCAGTCGGATGGTCTGTGCTGCTCGGGCACAAGTCATGAACTGCTGGGGCCATAGTCATGGTCTCTTCAGGCTAGGTAAATTCCTTAATGATATATTTCAAATTTAAAGTTGCCAACCCCTCATACTCCTTTTGATCTGTCCTCATTACAGGTGGTTATGGCAGCTTAAGAGGCACAAATGCTACCTCTAGGTGCACAATTAAAATAGACTGAATGAATCAGGAATGCAGGATGTGTGGGCAGCCCTGAAGGTGGCACACTTTACAGCAGGCTTTGGACCTTCCTACTAGACTCATTCCTGGCCTTGCTGAACATCAGCCTCATCATCAATATCCCTCCTTGCACCTCGACCCCACCACTTTCCCCGCATAATAGTTTTAACCACTGGCTTTTGGGGCACTCATTGCTCCTACATGCCATAGCTGAGTGTGCAGGCAGGGAATTGCCCTTTGAACTGTTCTCAATCTATGGCATCTTCGACTGATTTCCACCTCCACCCCATTGCAGAGTTCATATGCAGGTTGGTCTTGCCCCTGACCCTTCTCTGATTCAATTGCATTGATCAGTGGCAATGCTTCGTTGAAGAACACATTCAGCACTGTCTGATGGGTCAGCACTAACATAACAAAACATATGTAATGCCATTGGCCCCCACGAAGGGGTATCACACATCATACAGTTCTGTTCCCTCATTCAATATCAAACCCTTCCCACGTCACTGGACAATCTTAAATGAAAGGGCTGTAATGGGAAGATATTAACATATAGTATTACCATATATGCTATTAAACCCTTGCAGTGCCCATAGACGATGCATGAAGGACTGTACTGGGAAACACAGAACAGGCAGTGATATACCCTTATACAGTTACAAACACTTCCAATGCAAAACAGCAAAACATCTGAAACATTTAATAATATAAAATTACAAATTACAGAAGCGTACCATGTTTTTTTTTTTTTTGCTTTTTGCACTTGGATCTTCTTGGCCTTATGTGGTCCCTTCTGCTTCCTGGTAGGCACATCAATTCCCAAAATTGATATTTCCCAGAAGACATGATTTTTGCATGGCAAGTCCACTGCTTTTCAAGAACCTGTTTGTCCCATTTACAGGTTGCTGTCTTGACTTGGATCAGGTCCTGAAAGTGAACCATTCATACAGGTGTAGTTGGCAGTACCTGACCTCGTTTTGATGTACTGTTCTTTTGTAAAGAGGACAAGCTGTAACCCTCTAATTCCTCTCCGGAATAGTCGAAATATCCACCAGTTTCTGCTGGCGTTTATTGGTCTACTCAGGGTGATTGAAACCGTGGCTTCCTTGGCGTTGACAACATTTTTAAATAACGTACATAACTAATAGATTTTTTGAAAAATAGCTTGACAGCCTTTCTTCCACAATGTCTTCAATGAGTAATTTATGAATAATAATTTACAAATGAATATTGTTTTAAGTTTGTATTGATTTGTACTAATCCAAATTAAAAAGTAGGTTTACTACAGCTATACTTGTATATCAATCTAAGGAAATTTAAAATCATCACCATTAATTCCTTAGGGCACTACATACCACCTGCGCTTTCGCACACCATTGAGAGTGGAAACACATTGGGAAGGCACTATTCCTATCACCTAATTCGATGTTTTTAAATGGTACTCATTTTTATCAATTAAAAAGCTACAACCTCAGTTTACACATACATATCTTCAGCAGGCACACACTACTTTTGCATAGGTGCAACAGGTGATGGTCAACAACCAAAAAAGAGAGTACTAAAAAGAACAGCAGCTTTATTAACAGGGACCTGACCATCAGTAGTATAGTTGTTTAAAATCAATCTGAAATGGATTGATAAGCGAAAGAAAAGATAAGGCTGGTTTAATAGACGTTGATGGCCTTCTTAATGTGTACGTTCTAGAGGTCGAGTTCAGGGACGTTGCAACAATGTTGCATGCATCTGCCCAGGTCAGTCTGAGAACCTCGTCCCTCAGTTCATTCGTGTTCCAGGCAGAAATGTGCAATTTCCATTGCAGGTCTGATGAACATGGTTATCGTACACTTGCACTGCCAACATACCATGACCCTATGCACAGTTCAGTTAGATAGTCCTGGGAAGCCACAACATCCCTGCTACTGTAGCTCTGCCACGGCCTACAGACTGCCATGTTTGTTTCTCATGTTGGATGCCAGTGGGTCAATGCTATCATGTGCCCTTCAGCTATTATTCACAAGGTTTGTATAGTGTCTGACAGCCTGCCAAGCCTGTATGGTGTTTTGAATGAAATGCTGCATCTCCTCTTAAGATACTCATTGACATGAACAGTTTTTGTTCATGCGCTAATTAATGCCAAATTCGAACTCTAGTTAAAATATATTATGACGGCTACTATATGAGACAAATATAGCCCAGACAAATGGGCTACTCCAGCGAAACAACATCATCTATGGTGCATGTATTCCCCCACTTACGGCAGACTATCATTCCCAAAGGGGTAAATAAATCATTGGTTCACTATAAGAAAAATGTCCACAGTAAGGCTTTGGTAAACAGAGGTAGGTTATAATTCAAGAACTGCAATCATAATCCATAACAATTAGTACCATAAATCCCTAAACCAAAACTGGACCACAATGTTTCATAAAATATATTCTTCACAGTCATAGTTCGTCAAAAAAACATATTGATATCAGCTCCATCATGACCTTTCATAAACAATTTGATTTAAAAAAAATGAAATTCATATAAGTAGTCCAATGAAAGAGGTCAGCATGTTGTTAGAAAAGGTAGGGGCATAACATATAAAATGGTTTAACAATTTACAGTGAAAATTATAATCAATTACTGTGCTTACATCACCTACTAGATCAATTCAACAATATCTCAAGAAATGTGTCAAAAGATTTTAAAAAAACATAAAACAAGTAAGTATTGTACCACCACAGATATGTCATATTAGATCAAGCTACATAAAACATGAACACAAAAAGAAACACACATACAATATTTGATAAGTAAGCCATCAACATTGTTTGTTTAATGCTGCAGAATGAGCAGCCGGAAATCCTTTCGCAAGTGCAAGACCAATTGATTTCTTCTCCTAGAAGTTAGTAAAGGTAGGTAACCAAACCACAAATAGAGGGAATACACAGTACGCTGCACAACATCTGCATAGTGCCACACACCACATGATAATATCATGGTGCGGCAATTCCTCCAAATGATATTCTATGAGACAGCACACAAATATGTTAATGAATGAAGGATTAATGACCAACACATACAAAACAAAATGCAGCCACACCTTAGTAGGAATGGAATAAAGTATAAATATAAATGTTTGGGAAATATTAAATAAATAATAAACAGAAAAAAGTATGTATAAAGAAAAAAGTAATGAAGGACAACATCAACAAACAATCCAAACGATAATAAAATGAAGAAGATAAAATGGAGATAAACAGTAAAAAGACAAGAAAAACACAATAAATAATAAATACCTAGAGAAACTGAACTAACTTTTACAATATAATATGATAGGTTTCTCATAATGTTTAGTACTTTTGGATATACATTAGACACACTTTCACATTAGATATGATTCACTCTGTAATAAGCACCTCAAAAGTGGTTTCTCACGCTTACCACATTTTTAGACCATGTCATCTTTTCTGCGTATTGTAAATCTGTATTTATCCAGGGAACCTATGCTCACCTGGATGCCTGCTCCATATAATACAAACCACAAGAACATCTTATTGAACATTTCTGATTGGCATCAAAATCTCACGTATGATGACCAAAGTAGAATGAGTTTCCCTAATGCTGTTAGCAATCTGTCTGGAAATGAAGTCAGGGAGTTTTTCAACGAGATCAACAGTTTCTCTGTCAGTTTTCAAGATATTCCAATTATTATGAATACTCCAAGTAATCTTTGAGCTCTGAATACAATAGGGGGTGATGAGTTTCAACAAAGGATATCTGAATGGCAGATGAAGGGCAAGTAATTGTTCTTGTGTCGTCAACGGCATTTTCTGAACATTCGTAAAATGAATAACGCAGGATACCCTCTTTGAAAAGTATGAGTCATAACATTCTGCTGTCTACATAATTGGAACCTCAGACAATAAAGGCTTAATGGAAACAGGATGTGTGTAAGGGACATTCTCCAATGGGTATCGTGGTTAAACGCTGCTATAAAGCAACACATAGGCTGTTATGATCAGCGCTTTATTGACATAACATGTTTACCAGAGATGTAGTATGAAAAGCATTGGCTGTGTCCACAAAATTGACGTATGGATTAACCATTTTCACTGCAATCTGTACATGTTGATGAATAATATTTGAATATCACAAATATCAACGATATAGCAACTCTACTAAATAAAGTGAAAGCTACAAATATTGTAACAAAGAATAACATGATTTTCGATAAAATACATTAAGGTTTTTACATATGTGGCCCATCATGTCTCCCATCGATGTCACTCTCACTTGGATAACGTGTGTATGTTAAAATCAAAGGAAAGTTAACCCGCTTACCTCTGCTGGGTATAATGATTTCCTGAAACAGTTCTATGATTTTGTGTGTATCGGTACTGCTTCCCTTGGGTCATCGCAAAGGGATGGCACACACAGTTACAGCGACTAGATTTAGTATGCAGACTCAAAGCAATTCCAAGATGGTTTGCTTTTTCACTGCTGCTCTGTCTCAATTTATCACAAACATACAGACCTACGTTACACCCACTGATGACCTTAGTGTTCGGCCACCAAACTGTTCTTTGATTTTCTTTTGTTCCACTAGTGTTAATTTCGATCACACAACAAAGTCGCAATCAGTTATAGCCACAGAATGTAACTTCTTAACTGCCTCCAAACAATTCTCGAATTGTTTTCTCACTCTACACCCTACAATATTAGTCACTGCCACTAAATGTCAGATTTGTATATCATTTAAGGTAGTCACTGATAACAAAAACAACTAAATTCTTTTAGTGAATTGAATCCCGCACCCTCAACCAAAATATATGATTTAAATGTTCTACCAATCCTCCACTACATCCAATGTCATTGTTCTATCCCTCTCTTAACTTTTTTAACAACCTTGCCTCTGCTTACGTGCTGACCATACGCTCCAACTGTGCATACTTATAAGCTTTGAGGCTACCTTTGCACAGACTGTTTTTACCCTTGTTGCCTCATCAGTGACGTTCATCCTGACTCCCTATGACCAGCAACCACTGGATCCGCATAAGGGCCTTTGAGCAACTTAGAGTGACTCATTGAGCAAATCAAAAAGTGATGGTTTTGAATGAATGAGCTTCCTATTAACTGGACATGTTTCTTAGTTATGTTCATTGTGTTCTTTGCCATAATTTTGGATATGCTCTTTGCCATTACAGAAATGCTGTAACCAAAGGATTGCCCATCTGAGTGCCTACAGTGCTCATTTTCAATCAACCGCATAGTTAATTGATTGCTTATAAGTCCTGTAAAATACTTTTACGTATTCAATTAACAGTGCAGCTCATTTTGCCGCCCCATCATACCTCTCTGATACACTATCCAAAAACACCTCAACACGACCCACAAGAAGTCATCATGCTAACCAACTCTGTGTCCCATCCATTAAAAGAGCTAACGCTGGAGGCATCACCTTCCCCCACATAGCTCCGAAGCTTTGGAATGCCCTCCCCAGCGCTCTCAGAGCAGAGCCTTCTCATCTAACATCTGCAAATCACTTAAAACCACACTCTTCCCATAACCCCCTACTCTACATCCTGCCTATCACCTTGAAGAACCTAATCACCGTGACATATCGGCCAGCGTACGTCTAGAGTTGCTCCGTTCCCCCCCAAGATAAGAGTTTAGAATACACTCTATGCCGGATCATACCATGTAACCACAATATGTATTACAAAATTGTAAGAATCTATGTAACCACTATGAATTCCTTTGTATCCAGAAATGCTCACATGTAACAGCGCCACGATGCCCCTGGGCTGCCGCGCACTTTAAAAATGAATAAATAAATAAATAAATACATTTTCATTCATTTGTATAGTGCAGAGGAAGGACAGTTCATAAATTACAATTCCATCGCCCTCTTCCTCTCTGCCACACAAATACTCCACAGGATTAGCACCAACATAAAAATATGGTGAAAATACTGTGGATTCTAAGGAATTCCATCTGCATCTTACATCAACAGAAAGTAAGCAGACGCCCCATAGGAATCCATCAAAACACTCGCTGTCATGCATACATGGCAGGCAGAGATTAAACTGTTCGCAAAAAGGGCAGCATACAAGCGTGCATGCTTCCTTTTTACACTCCCCTTTTGCAATACGCCATGCAAATGATGAATATTATGGAGAACTTGAAAATTAACCCCGATGAATTCCGAAAGGGTGGTTTTAATCTTGTTTTGAACACAAATTGAAACATACAACTCATTCAGTTAACTAAACATCTTGAAACATGTCTACTTTTGTTTGTGCTCCTGTAGAGAAAAGGTGCAACCTTTACTGATACTGTTTAGGTAGGTCTAAAACGAATGGCTTGTGCTTGTGGTCTGGTAGTGGTCTAGAAGATACAATGGGCATGGCTGAAGGTCAAATGCTGTGTAACAGGGGGTGCACATGTAAGGTGTCTTTAGCTGAATTTCAGGGGTTTTGCTGCATTAACTTCTCATAATGTCCCTGAAAATTAAAGTTTTTTCCTTGAATTTTGTTATACCTTAATTGTTTTCCATGCCACTGGCAATGTCATTTGCCCATGGCCACTAACCATGGCATTCGGCCATGCCCAAAGTATTTTTTAAATCACGACCATACCACTTGCCAATGCATTCCGCCGTGAGCACTGTCCATTTTACAACACTACCAGTCCTCCAGCCATGCCCACTGTATTGTTTAAATTACTACCTGGTCACTAGCCATGGGCTTTGGCTGTGGCCACTGTCCATTTTAGAACACTACTAGACCACTAGCCATGGACTACGGCCATTCCCACTGCCCATTTGGGAACATTACCAGACCACTAGCCATGGCATTCGGTCATGGCAGTGGGCACAGCCAATATATTGTTTAAATCACCCCAAGACCACTAGCCATGCCCAATGTTGATTCTGAAACCCTACCAGACCACTAACCATTACCTTCGGCAATGGCCAGTAGGCATGGCCTTTGGACATGCCCACTGTCCATTTTAGAACATCCAGACTACTAGCCATGGCTTTCAGTCATGGCCAGTGGACAGGGCCTCTGGCTGTGCCCACATATTTTTAAAATGACTCCGGACTACTGGCCATGGCCTTCAGTCAATGAAAACTCTCCATTTTAGAACACTACCAGACCACTATCCATGGCCTTTGGCCATGGCCAGTGGGCACAGACAGAGTATTTTTGTAATAACTGCCAGACCACTAGCCATGGCATTCGCCATGACCACTGTCCATTTTTGAACACTACTCAACCACTAGCCCATGGCTGTGCCACAGTATTTATTAAATCACTACCAGATCACTAGCTATGGCCTTCGGCCATGGCCAGTGGATAAAGCCTCCAGCCATGCCCAATTTATTTTTAAATCACTCCAAGACCACCAGCCATGGCCTTCAGTCTTGCCCACTGTCCATTTTAGGACACTCACAGACCACTGGCCATGGTCTTTTGCCGTTCCACCTGCCCATTTTGGAACACAAACAGACCACTAGCCATGGCCTTTGGTCATAGTCAGTGGGCAAGGCCAAGTATTGTTAAACTCACTACCAGACCACTAGCCATGGCCTTCGGCTATGACCACTGTCCATTTTAGAACACTACCAGAGCACTAGACATGGCGTTTTGCCATGCCCATGCCCATTGTATTTTTTAGACCATGCCCATTTAATTTTTTATATCACTCCTAAATCACTAGCCATGACCTTCAGCAATGGACAGTTGACTTGGCCTTCTGCCCTGCCCACTGTCCATTTTAGAACATTACCAGACCACTAGCCTTGGCCTTCGGCCATGCTCTCTACCCAGTTTATAACACTGTCAATATATTAAAGGTTTTTAAAAACATCTCAATGTTCACCCATACAAGGGAGGACCTACCTCTACTGTCTGGTGCAGACAGAATGTATATAAACACAAGGAAGGAACAGGAAATTACAATGGATTTTTAAAACTTTTTTCATCAGGTGACAAACTCTTCTTCCATACTACTGTAAAGTTGTGAACAAATGGACTCAGTAGTCATCAATACAATCTAATATTCAAATGTATGTAATCAATTTGCATATTCAAAACCTATTACAATTCTAAAACACTTATTCATCTCTCCCACAGAATGACTTTCAAGTACAAAAAGCAGAACAAAGTGCAACTACACATCACTTACAATACATTCTTAAAAGCATGACACAAAGACACAATAAAACAAACAATAACATCTTGATCAAAATCATGTGTCCATATTTCCAAATCCCAGCATGTTTCTGCCCCTAACATCAAGTCAGTTGGACATTCATCAGGGGCTGTCCTCTGTATATCCTTAATTAATTTCTGATTCTTGTATCCTGGGTGAGGTTTACATAAAAACACTTTCTAAACTCATGAAGTTCACATAAAATCAATGCTCATTATGCATGGTAAGCTCCCTTGTAGTTGTAGAAATCAATCCACAGTCCTATTTAATGGGGACCATATTTAATTAAAACCTCCAATTGGCCTCCGAGCAACACTATTCCTTTAGGTGTGAAGATCACTGAAATCAAGAAGAAAATCCAATAGCAGATACCATAACAGTCAATGAAAACAGTAGACTTCATGCTCTTTCTATAGTTCAACCAAAGGATGACAACACGCAGGTATGGCAGTGTCCTCCAGCACTGCCATACCTGCAGTCTAGTCCATGTTTGACGTGCTGGAGGACACTGCCATACCTGTGTGGTGTCATCTTTAGCTTGAACTATTAAATAGCACGAAGTCTACTATTTTCATTGATCGGTATGGTATCCACTATTTTTTAAATCCATACCAGACCACTAGCCATGGCCAGCCTTTAGTCATGTCCACTTTATTTTTTAAATAACTCTCAGACCACTAGCCATGACCTTTGGCAATGGCCAGTGGGCATGGACTCTGGCCTTGCCCATTGTCCATTTTAGAACACTACCACACCACTAGCCATGGCCCCTGGCCATGCCTACTACCCATTTTAGAGCACTATCAGACCACTAGCCATGGCCTTCCATCATGAACTTTGTGTAAGGCCTCTGGCTGTACCCTATGTATTATTTAAATCATTCACAGACCACTAGCAATGGGCTCCAACCACTAGCCATAAGCCTTTGGCCATTGTCATGCTCACTGTATTTTTTTAAATAAAAAACCCAGACCACTAGCCATGACCTTCAGCTACGGCCAGCGGTCATGGGCCTCAGCCTTGCCCACTGTCCATTTTAGAACACTACCAGACCACTAGCCATGTCCTTTGGTAATGGCTAGTGGGCACAGGCATGTTTTAAATCATTACCAGACCACTTGCCATGAACTTCGGCTGTGACTACTCTCCATTTTAGAACAGTACCATGACACTAGCCATGGTCTTTGACCATGCCCAATGTATCTTTTTAAATCACTTCGGCCATGCACAGTGATTTGTTTTAATTATTGCCTGGTCCTAGCCATGCCCTTTGGCTGTGACCACTGTCCATTTTAGAATACAACCAGACCAATAACCATGGCCTTCTACTCTGCCTACTGTGCAATTTAGAACACTATCAGACCACGAACGATGGCCATTCGCCATTCCCACTTTATTTTTTATTCCACTCCCAGACCACTATCCATGACCTTCGGCTATGCCCACTGTCCATTTTAGAACACTACCAGACACTAGCCATTTTCTTTTGCCATGCCCAATGTCCATTTTAAAACACTTCCAGACTACTAGCCATGGCCTTTGACCATGGCCAGTGAGCACACTCTCTCCTCGTGCCCATTTTATTTTTTAAATCAATAGTCACTAACCAAGCGCTTTGGCTGTGTCCACTGTCCATTTTAGAACACTACCAGAACACTAGCCATGGCCTTCAGTCATGGCCACTAGCCACTTCTTCCGGCCATGTCCACTGTATTTTTTAAATCACTACCAGACCAGTAGCCATGGTCTTTAGCTGTGCCCTCTGTCCATTTTAGAACACTGCAAGAAAACCACTGGCCAAGGCCTTTGGCCATGGCCAATGGGCACAGCCTTTGGCCATGGCCACTTTCTTTTTAAATCACTAGTCATGGTCTCTGGCTATGGCAGTGGCCGTGCCCACTGTACTTTTTATATCAGTACCAGACCACTTGTATTGAGTGTCCATTGTAAAACACTATCAGACCACTAGCCATGGTCTTTGGCCATGCCCACTGCCCATGTTAGACCACTACCAGACCACTTTTACTGACTGTCCATTCTAAATCACTACTAGACCACTAGCCATGGCCTTCAGCTTGGGGCTCCTTTTCTACACAGTCCTTTCAAATATAGTCATGCAGAATCATTGCTTCGCCAAAGAGCATGGTCAATGAAAGCTCTTTTGCTTTTCACATGGTGATAGCTATTGGTGAAAATGAAAAACCTGGGATGAAACCCAGTTTTGATAAAACATGAAGTGCTTCTCATAACTAAAGTTCCCATTCAACAACAATAACGATTTCTTGAGGGGCTGTCTCCTCCACCTTTACAATTTAGGATTGGGTCACTGGCACTTCTGTCACTGGTTCTGCACCTCCAGATCCTCCTCTGTCTAACAGGTAGGGCGTTTTCATAAACATGATATGGGGGAAGCCGGCATACTTCAAGAGTTCACTTGAGCACACAATGAGTCCCTCACACAACCATGCACTGACTTAGTCTGGTCCACTTTGCAATGCACTGGAATCTACTGTCACAATCAATGCTCAACCTTTTCTGATTTCCCCATTATCTGACCTCCTTCAGTGACTGATTATACACTTGAACTTTAACAACTATATTCCTCCTTCCCCTCAGCTCCATGTTTCCATTTTCCAACTGTCAGAAAGTTTGTTTTCTGCTTTTCTCCTTCTCTCCCCACTATTTCATGGCCTCCCCAGACGAATGTCTGTTTGACCCCTAGCACGAGCACAATATGCCTTCTTTTTGGAAAGGGTTTGGTGTCAAAGCAACACTCAGGTTAGGCTGGGCATCAAGTAAATGTCCAATAACTTAATATAAGGAGAAAACTGGAGTAGCATATGTTTTTCTTCTTAATCTCACACTAGACATGCATGACCTATAGACATGCATGACCTATCTTGTGGTGCAATAGTCTATTTATTAGACATTCACTGAACTTATAATGCACTGCAGCATATGAACTTGAGTGTACAAGGATGACACGTTATATGCGCAATACTCTTAGAGAACTCTAGTGGCCTGATTCATGAAAAAGGGTGTATCGATCCTGCAGATCCTGCGTGCTGAGAACGACTTTGCATGAGCCTGCGTGAAGAAGTATTTCTGCACATGCTGCGCATTCATGGAATTGTTAAGGCAAAGTAACTGTATATGCAAGTCTTGGCTGGAATGCCCACAGCACACCCCCACACAAACCAGACAACCACTTTTGCACCTACCTTTACCCAACCATTCAGCACCCCTGAGAACTGCGTGCAATCACCCATTCATTTTCATGCACCCAGGTTATGATCAGCACCACTCAACCTACGATCAGCATCACTCAACTTGCACGCTATCTGTAAGTTACGACCGACATCACTCAACCTACGATCAGCATCACTCAACTTACAATCAGCATCATTCAACTTATGATCAGCAGCGGTCGACTTACCATCAGCATCACTCAGCTTGCATACCATCTCTAAGTTATGATGAGCATCACTGAATTTACGATCAGTATCACTGAACTTATGATCACCATCACTCTACTTGCATGTCCTCTTTAAGTTACAATCAGCATCACTCAACTTACAATCGTAGCACTCAACTTACAATCAGCATCACTCAACTTGCGTGAACTCAAGTTATGAGGTGCTGATCGTAGCTTACAGAGGGCATGCGATTGTACATACCGTCACCTGTATGATCAGAATTTTGCATGCTCATTGTTTCCTATGGGCATTTGGACTTTACACCTGCTATCATGCGGTTTATGGGTCCTGGGGTTTGCATGTGATTTTTCGCGACACAATGTTGCCAGATCCATTTGAATTGGTATGAGCGTGTGATTGCTTGACTGTGAGTCGTGCCTCACCACGGCCACATTTTCACGTGTTCTTCCTCATTCTGCATGTTCCGCCCCCTATTTGGGTGGCTTTATAGGCCTGGCCCACGTTCTGCTTGGAGTCTCACATATTGACACAACTATTTCAGTGTCACAAGAAAGAGGAAACAATTTCAACATAAAAAAAATATAATATTTCCATTTTCTGACCTGACAACATTATTGTTTTAACTTTATCTTTGTGTATGTTTTTGGTTGGGAATGTATGGAAATACGTGGGTGCAGACGCGTTATAAATGACTTATATCACATCATATCATACCATGGATGCTTGAACTGTGTGTGATATGAATGTTGATATTTTGTATTTCCTGAATCAACAGGGAAGGTGGTTACTTCTCATTGTATGTCATTTCTTTAAAAATACATATTGTGGTTGTTAACGTGAGTTTTCAATGTATAATCTATGCTGTGGCTTCTCTTGAAAAAACTGTTCTTGTTTTAAATGTGATCGTATTTTGACCATCCAATGTGTGCCCATCAGAGCATTTCCTTGACTCTGGCAGACGTCTTCTCGGGGTAAAAGACTAGAACACAACCTAACATAATACAACATAAGATAACATCATATAACTTACCTACAACACTGTTTGACGTTGGGCTGCTTCTGGAGATCATGCGATTGCTATAAGCTATATTCTATATTGGCTCTGCCCGTGGTCCTTTAGCCTTGCATCCCCCCTACTCCCTGCTGGTGTAATCCTTTTCTTGGGTCCTAGTTAACTTCCGTCCAGATTTCATTACACGATCATCTAGCCCTCATTGCCTACAGCTCCTGAGGGTCTCTGTGAATCCTTTTGGTTCTGGGGCCAGAAGGTGGGAGCCCTTCTCTGCTGTGATGGCCTGGAACATTGTGTGACTGCTGCTACTCTACCTGTGCTCCTTGTGGGATTTACTGGAGTGTCTTCTGCAGCTGCCTTCATCATTGGAATGCCTTGTCCTGCCTAGCTGGACTGCTCAATGGTGCCATCATTTTTAATTGGTTATCAGTGATGGGTCCTCCTTTGTTGTAGTCCTGCTGTCCTGGCTCTGACACGTTATTGACTTTTACTTCAGAGTAAGAGACCTGATGCAGCAGAAGGCTAATCCCAATCTTGGATCTATAACTTCAATCTGAACCTTTGTTATTTTTAATATTTCTGCTACAAACAGCACTGTGAGTATCTGTTCCCATTTCCCTGGATCCTAATACCATATTTGTTTCCTTTCTCTAGGTTTTCCTGCCCCTAGGCGTAATGGCAATTCTGAACTCCCATCCACATGCCCCACTGAAAACATTCTAGGCTGTTGGGGTTGACCTTCATTCTGCAACCAGTTTTCTCTGGGCCTTTTATGGTGGAACATGAGTCCATAACGTATCTGACCAGAACTCTTCTGGTGGGCTGTCCAAGACTACCCAGCCTTCTGGTTGCATCATCCTCTCTGGACTGTAAGTTATATGTACCTTATTTTACCTTAGTGCTAAAGGGCCCATTGGGCCTCTGACATTACACTAAATGGACAAACTTTCTAAGTGCCTCATTTCGGGTTTGGGGGTTATTACCTTCGGTAATATTGCTAAACAGAAATCCTTTCAATTGTTCCCCATGTTGGAGTCCCATAGTTCCATAGGGGATCGGAATTCCTGTATGTAGTAATTACGGGATGCAGTTATGGTTTTGGATGGATGATATTTCCAGGCAAAACCAGGAGGTTTCGAGAGAGTTTCATGTTTAAACCCTGCATTTGCTGGTGCAGTGAATGTGGTGCTTATCCAATAAACACAACCCTTTTTTTTTACCACAATAAGAAACTCTAAATGAGGCACCAAGACGTTTAAAAGTACTGTAGCTTGACTAAACACATTACTAATTTGGTATCATCTGCAATTATTAGGCGTTGTCCCTTTAGGTCTTCGAACTCTGAAAATAACAACTGCATTTTATAAGTGTTTCTGTGATTACATATGCATGTTGCTGTTATAAATCACTGCACTTCTCACTTGTCTGAGTACACGAAGAAGATGGGATTATATCCCGTTGCACCATTTCATGTCTACTAGTTTTATGGCTGTCATTTTTCTTCATTGACCCAGTATTGCATTTTCTGTTTTGAACTATACTTCATGTAATTCTGTAAACTTTTTTTTAATTATAATTTTTTAAATTTTTTTTAAATGTTTTCCCCCCATGTCCCCATATATATGGTCATCCATATAATATCACTGCAACCTTTTCCCGGCGATATTATTTACGGCGACCATATATAAGTGGATAATATTACCTGATACCCTAGCAACACACCAAGTATATGGTGATTTACTGGTGGGTGATATCCGTTGCACGCTTGTTCTGTGCGTGAGTTGGGTCTCCCTCTAGACCTTGTAAAGTTCTGAACAATACTGCTTGGAATACATGTGTCTTTGGAACTAAGGACTCACTGCTACTCAGTTCCTATGAGTATTACAAAATGAAGAATAGGTTTACTGTTGAGTAAAAATGTGTTGCAATATATCTGTTTTTAAGGTGAGCGGTTGCCAAGGCTCATTACTGTTTCAATACATGCATAGCTGATCTATTTCTTTACGTTCTGTACTGTGCTGAACTATGGTTATTTTGATGCAATACTCATAATGAAGAGTGTATATGTTTACAACATAGGTGACTACTTAGGATAGGCCTGCTTACACCCCTCACCAAAGGAATGGGGGAAATAACCCACACATCTGATATATTATGGAAGACATACTTATTTGGCTCTCTTTGCTGAGTATTGGTGCTTATATTTCACTGGTGGGTATTGTTCTTTGGAGGGTTCTTCAGTGTTTGGTGTCCAAGAGAACACATGTGGTTAAGCATGGGCATTTTCATGTCATGACTGTCAAGGATTTAGAGCTCCGTTTGTTCATCATCCACACTAGAATCATTGTTCATGACTTTGTACTGATGTGTTTGCTTGGTTGCTTGGACTAAGGGAACGCATTGTATGCAAACCTATCTGTGTGCATATCATGGAAGCTGCAACTGGCGCAGAATGCTCATTTTCAATTGGTCGCAATGGTACAAGATTTTAGCATAGTGCACAGATTTTGCACTAGCTCCACACGTTCCCTGTATTATTCTTTGTGAGGGATAATTTGCCCTTTATGATGACTTTTCTCGCTTTGCAGGGATCTGGACTAATGTCCCATCATGAACGGTGCATTAGAGAGTGACTACAGACACCAGTAGGTCATCAGAGGTATGCATTCTATTGATCCAAGGATATTTCCTACTTTGCTTGCGGACACAGACTTGGGGCTTCATCACGAGTTTGGAGGTAGCCCTTAAATGCGGCGGTAGCGCTGTTATGGCTGCATTTAAGGGTCTGCCAAATCACAGCTTAGGCTGATTTCCACCCAGCTCTGAGCTGCCGAGAATTTGCCGATGTTTTGGCATGTTTACCGCCGGCAGGAAATCCGTTGGCGGTAAAAGCGCAACATTTCCCCATTCAGCCCAATGGGGAATTCCTGAATGGGCTCAATGGGAAATGGGCAATACCCGTTCGGCCAAACCCGTGATCCGGTGCTAATAGCGGCAGTGGGTATGGCGGTAGAGATAATAAAGCCAGCGCTTTTAGCGCCAGCATTACCGCCCAACTCGTGATGAGGCCCTTAATCTGTGGTTTTGGTGGTTTAAAAAGTCCCTTCTGAGCTTAGTGTCATACCTGGCTACATTTCTGAGTACATCCACTGTGTCTGTCAATTTCCCTTGCTCCTTCCCCAGTTTCACTGACCTCCTCCTCCTCACCTGTGTCAGACAAGCTGTATCAGTGTATGTTCTTCTACGGCTGCTGCAGTCGCTCTTTTTTTTGTAAAGACGTGGCTTACCCCGGATTGAAGTCACAGTGAACACTGAATGATACAGTGGACCTGCGACTCCACTTCTGGCATAGCCAGAACGGGGAAAAAGCCTTTCTTGGTGTGAAAAACCCCAGTAGAATGTGGCCACGTAGCATGATGATCCGGGCGGAAATGCTGTGGTATGAGGATCCGGAAAATAGGATTAGTCGTGGAGTTCAGATGGGAACCTTGTGAAGGCGCGAAGGGCCCCAGTACAGTACAGAGTTCAGGAAGTACAAAAGCCGTGTTAGAGGATTGTATGGAAAGATGTACAATTGCAAGCCAAGGAACGAAGGTAAGAGAAAACACATAAAAGAGGGGAAAGGTAAACCGCCAGTTGCGTGCGAGTGCCGGAAATGGAAGCAGAGAGAAAGAGGTAGAATCCTCAATGAAAAGCAGAAGAACACCAACAAGGTGGCGGAAGAGGAAAGAGGAGAAAAGTGTTCCGATGTGGAATGGAAAACAGAAGCACTAGTGTTCACGAGCAGCAAAGAGAAAATAAATTCTGCAGTTGCAACACAGTGAGCCGCCCGGAGCGATGGGACGTCAAAGCTCCGGCGGCAGCCATGCTGCAAAAATGACTAACCTATGCTGGCTAGTTTCCATTTACGTCACAGGCTCCATGCATGAGGGAGCATGACAGTATGTTCCCTCCTATCCCTGGTACAACCTGGTTTGCCAAGGTGAGCCCAGTGAAACTTCCTGACTAATGCGGGGGCGTGAGCAAAAGAAGCCGGTTCCCATGAATCTTCTGAACGAGAGTACCGCTTCCAGCTGACTAAGTATTCCAGGTGACCTTTGTGATAGCGAGAGTCACAAATCTCAGCTACTTCATATTCTTCCGAAGGGGTCCCTTGTGAGGTGAACGTTCTGGGAATAGGCTTTCTTGATAAGTCTGGGATTATGGGTTTGAGAAGGGAAGAGTGAAACACCGGCTGGATGCATCGAAGGCTGCTGGGGAGCTGCAACCGATATGCCACTGGATTAATCTTGGCCTGAAACAAGAAAAGCCCAAGATACCGGGTTGACAACTTAGATGGACGGACCCATCAGGGCAAGTATCTTATGGAAAGCCATACCCGAGACCCCACCTTCCAATCTGGGACAGCCCGGCGGTGAACATCTGCTTGTTGTTTATATGCCTTTTGGCTCTCTTCCAAGTTCTTATCTGTCTGGCCAGGTTATGTGTTTCCCGTATGTTGGACATAGTGGCTTCAACAGCCAGTAGGCTGGAAGGACTGGTCATAGAAGGGAAGATGCTTCTAGGGTGTAGCCCATTATTGCAGTAGAAGGGCGTGAGTCTTTCGTTATTATAGGTGAATTCTGCAGTGGGCGGTAAATCCACCCAGTTGTCCTGTTGTTGGTTTCTATAACACATCAGATATTGTTCAAAAGTGCTGTTTAGACGTTCCGTCTGTCTATTTGTTTAGGGATGGAAACCTGAGGAAAGCACTTTCTCATTGCCTAACATCTTACAAATGACAGCCCAGAATTTTGAGGTATACTGACTTCCTTTGTCTGAAATAAGCTTATCCGGAAGACCGTGAATGTGGAACACATCCTTCAGGAACACCTCCGCCATGACCGCTGTCGATGGTATTTTATTTAGAGGTGAAAAATGGGCTATCTTTGTGAACGTATCCACCGTGACCATTGTGCAAGTGCAGAAACAAGACACATGAAGATCCACAATGAAGTTGGTGGTAACCAATCCCCAAGGGTGAGTGGGTACCGCTTCTTGTTGCAGAAGACCAAGAGGTTTGAGAGTGATGTTTTTGAATCTTAGGCAGACTGGACATGATGGAGTATAATCCTATATGTCCTTTCTCATGCCGGGCCAATAAAAAGCCAGACGGTCTAGCTCTAGTGTACCCGACTAACATCAATGGCCTGCTGCCTTATTGTCATGGCACCATGTGAGGACTTTCTTTCTTAAGGGAGCTGAAGGGAAAAATAGTCGGTGATCTAACATTATCAAACCCTCGTTTTCCTTAATTCGAGCTGCTGTCCTAGCCGGGACTGAAGACAGGTCTGTGTTCTTTGCCTCCTTGATTCTTTGGGAAAATGTAGAAACATGCTCCACAATGCCATTTCTGGAGAAAAATATTTCTGCTTGAAGGTTTTTAGAGCATTGTTAGGGAAAGTGCATCAGCAAGAGTGTTTTGGCCACCCGGGAGAATGGTCACCTGAAAGTCATACTGCATGAAAAAATGTGCCCATCTGGCTTGCCAGGACTTAATACAATCCATGGTTTGTGGGACCTGTAAGTTTGTGTGATCTGTTTGAATAAGGAATTGGTGAGAACCCCCCTGTAAAATATGTTTCCACGCCTCGCACGCGAGTTTCATAGCGAGAAGTTCTCTCTCAATCACTGAGTAGTTGCATTGGCTGTCCGTTAAAGTCCTCGAAAGGTAAGCCACCGGTTGTTCTAGGTTGTTAGGTTTCTGCCGAAGTACTGCTCCAATCACAACCGCTGAGGCGTCTGTTTCCACAATGATTGGCTGTTCCTGATAGGGTTGATGCAGTATGGTAGCAGTACAGAACAGTTCCTTCAAACGGATGAAACTCTGATCTGCGTACGGAGTCCACTGGAAAGGTGTATAGATCTTGTTTATCAGACTGGTTATGGGCAAAACTACCTCAGAGAAGCAGGGAATGAACCAATGGTAAAAATGGGTCAGGCCCGAAAATCGTTGGACGTCCTTCACAGATGACGGAGCAGGCCAGTCCACAGTGGTTGATACCTTCTTGCCATCCATTTGAATGCCCTCTTCTGAGAAAATAAACTCCAAATATGGAAACTAAGGAGACCCCAAACTAAATATTTTTCTTTTTTAGCCAGAAGGTGATGTTCCTGAAGTCTACCTAGAACCTCCTGTAGGTGAATGAGATGTTCTTGAGGTGAGGATAAAAAAATCAATATATCGTCAAGATAGACGATTACAGACAAAAACATCAGATCAGAAAATAAACGATTCATGAACCGTTGGAAGACGGCTGGGGCGTTGACGAGCCTGAAGGGCATGACCCTATATTCGAATAACCCGTAAAGGTGTATGGAAGGCCGTCTTCCATTCATTCCCAGCGCAAATAAATAGGAGATGAAACACGCTGCGAAGGTCCAGTTTAGAGAAAATGTTTGCACCTTGAACAGCCTTGATAATGTCTCAAATAAGGGGCATGGGGTATCGATCCCTCATAGTGATCTTATTGAGGTCCCTATAGTTTATAGAGGGTCTTTGTTCTGCTGTGTCTCTTTTGGGTATAAAAAACAGAGACGCCCCAGCAGGAGACCAAGAAGGCTGGATCAGGCCATTTTGTAGATGAGCATCCAGGTATTCGTGAAGTGCCTTCGTCTTTGACTGAGAGAGGGAGAACATCCGACCAAAAGGCACCAGGGCATTGTGAGTCAGTTCAATGGCACAGTCGCCTGGGCTGTGCGGGGGTAGCTCTTGTGGGACCATCTCGATGAAGCCCTGGTCATAAGTAGACCAGTCCAATGGAATGTGGTAAACCCCTATTGTCTTCTCCGAAGAAGCAGGTGCAGTAAGAACGGTGATGTATGAGGCCCCGGTGAGGCAATGTTGTTGGCAGTATCTTGAGGTAAACTCCAGGTGATTCTGTGCCAAGTCTATCCTTGGGTTAAGTTTCCAGAGCCATGTGATACCCAGGATGACTGGAAAGTGCGTTGCGCGGATTATGTCGAATTTTCCGAGTGTTGCATGATGTAAGCGACTTCAATTCAACACTACAGCTAAGCCAATGCCTAGTCTGGGATGCTGATGGAAGCCCTTATTGATGTATTTTTATGTCCAGTTCATTTATTCTGGATGACAACCCTTACATAACACCTCTCTCTCAGAATCCCCCCGACCCCACTGAGCCAAGAAGTAGGTTTGTTTTGCAAATTTAAAAGGTTTATTTGAAAATTAAACAATATAGAACTATCACACTTTTATAGTAAATTAATATTTGATAGCACACTTGTGAGGATGATAGTGATCAACAATGGTGAATGTTACAGTGGTACACTCTTTTTGATGGCTTAGAAGTGATATAGAAAGGATAAAGTAGCTGAGAATGCTTTTATGGCTTCAAGGACAATGGCTTCAAGGACAATGTAATGATGAATGAAAATGCAGTACAGAAAATAAACTTGATATGACTTCAACAAAAGACAATGTAATCACTTTTCTTTGACAATTCACCCTCCCCCCTTTATGCAAGGTAAAGAGATGGAGGAAAGCACACAGTTCTCAGGAATGCAATCAAATATAATTCAGTTCCCCCCTAGCAAGCTTAGATGAAAACAGGTAGGGGTTTGAAACACAGGCAATATACTTTGATGTGGTATGCAAAGAAGTGAAAAATATGCGAAAAATGCTTTTAATTCCCTATAGGAGGTTCAGGGTAGGTGACAGATACTTTGAATCAGTTCAGGCCAGCCCTATCAATGATTCAGGGATGGTTATTAGGTTGAAAACAGATTTCAGGGATGGAAAGCAAAGACAAATATTTTTACACGTGGCTGAAATTAAGCAAAATGTCAAATCGCAGCAAATTTAGTCGCGTGCGGCGAGTTCAAATACGGAGGCAGTATAAGGTCGGGTCTAGGTTCATTGGAAAGCGTAGAATCTTAGCTTTAAGATGAAAGTTAAATCTCGTTCCTAGCACAAACGGTTCCGGAGATACGGCCGAGTTAGTAAAGGTAGTTTTTCGGATTTGAAATTTTAAAGCTCAGAATGACAGATGACAGTTTTCAGTTTTAAAGATGACAGAATGGGCCTCATTACACATTGTGCGGTAAAAATCGGAATTTTACGACATGGCCCTATTAGCGTATCCGCCCTCGCAAAAGACCGCTAATAGCGTCCCATTATGAGTTCGCGGACACGAGCATAGCGCCATGCCGTAAATGTCAATGCCGCCATGCCGCAAAAAGTCCACAAAATGCCCATTACCGGCCTCGACCACAGTGCTGCTAGCACCTCCTCCCTCATGCAACATGCTAATAACGGTCACCGCTATTAGCGGACACCGTTAAAAAGCAGAACCGGAAATAGCGTCATCGCACAGGAACGGGAAAGAGAACGGCGGCCATCTTTAAAAACACAATCCATTGCCATCCTCTGCATCCAGGACATCTTTCCGGAGAACTCTGACCAAAAACCATCCAGGACTGCCTGAAGATGTCAAAGGCCCTGAAAAAAAACTCTGATCGACAGCGGAAAGAGAAATTCACACCAGAGGAGCTCATAATGCTGACTAGCACACTTGCAGCCAATGCGCAGTTCGTATTCGCCAATGATATGCGCCGGGAGGCGATCATCAAGAAAAAGGCCATCTGGGATGAAGTTGCCCGCAAAGTTAGTGCGGTGGGCACTACCACCCGCAGTGTGAAGGACTGCCGCAAGAGGTGGGACGACCTCCGGCTACGTGTGCGGAATATCCTATCAGTCAACCGCAACCTTGCAATGGCCACAGGAGGAGGCGCAGAATCACCTCTGAAGATGAAGGAGTGGGAGGAGACATGTGCCTCCACCATCGGAGTCGAAGCCATAGAGGGGGTCAGAGACATGGTGCATGGTGTGGCCATCTCATCTGATGGAGGTGAGTGAATACGTCAAACAATGCACAGTGAAGGGTGAGGGGGTACCCCAAACATGTGTCGATGACCAGGCCATTGGTCCTGCCACACACATACATGCATGCATCACCATATACACGTGCAATACTGACCCATCAATGCATGACCAACCCGACATCCCCATGACAAGAATCACTGATGAATAGGCCCCAATGCATAGAGCAGCATGACGTGAACATTCTGCATGAGGCACCTAGACCCATTAACAATGTTGTACCCTATTTATGTCCTCCACAGGATCACCGACAGACACTGGAGACACAAGCACTGCAGCACATACTCCCCGAGCAGCCAAAAAAGCCAGAATGCATGAGAGGGATGACACCGCCACCACCTCCAGGGGAAGTGGGAGGACAGTCCATCTGCAGAGGGCCAAGGGCAGCAGGAGCACCATTGCATCACAGCCTGAGGGCACGGCTCCTGTTGTAGCCGAACCCACGCAAGTGTGCCCCATCATTGCTGAGATGAGCACGGAGCGCACGCACTCCACAGCCACCAGTTCCACTGGGGAGGCAGCAGCCACTGCACCGGCCACTGACGAGGAGGACGCAATCGACGTCCTACAACTCATCCATGACCCCAGCCAAACATGGTCCATTGAGGGGAGTCCGAGGGCAACGTCCGGATCTGCTACCCAGGGAGCACATGACACTCTCACTGTAGAAGGTGCATGGAGCCCTCAGCTGTCCTCACCGGATGCCGGGTGCATGGACCAGGGCGCACCGTCCAGCCCAGCAGCACCTACCACCCTGGCAGACCTTGCAACCATCACCCGGAGGCAGGAAGACATGGCTGCGCTGGTCGCCCAGCATGTTACCGAGACAGGCTGTCTAAGGGATGACCTCCAAAAATATGCAGGGCAAACAAAGGAGGCCAAGGAAGCCTGCACTGGCAGGATATGCCAGGAGATGGGCAAACTCCGCCAGGCCATTTTACGTATTGGGGACATCATGGAGCAGCATCACCAACCCCCAACACAGGATCGACCGGGAACCTCCTCCTCAGCGAGTTCCCAGCAGACCAGCCCCCTGTGCTGCTCCGTTCGCAACCTGAGGCGCCCCGCATCACAGCAACCCAATGTCGATGGAGGCCCTGATAATTAGCTCCACCAAGGGCCAGGTGGCACATGTGGTGCAGGAAACATTATAGACACCATAAGACTCACCTGGGTGTTTTGGGGGGAGGGGGGTAAGGGTGCATTTGGGTGTTTTGGGGGGAGGGGCGTAAGGGTGCATTTGGGTGTTTTGGGGGGGAGGGGGTAAGGGTGCATTTGGGTGTTTTGGGGGGGAGGGGGTAAGGGTGCATTTGGGTGTTTTGGGGTGTTGCATTTCTTATCACATTCTGTTCAATGCACAGTTGTTCTGAAGTTGAAACCCAAGCGTGGTCTCCATCATTGCGTATGTGTCATTTATCTTGGACAGGGTCCTTTGTGGTACTCCAAACATGCACCAGGGCAACAATATCCATCCCCGTCCATGCTTTTTCACCTTTGTGCCTGATGGGATTTCAGAATCAGATGCTGACGCACATCATGTGCCCTCTTGGCATTGCCTCTTGCATGTCCTGCCGGAGCATTCCACCCGTACTCATCCACATCCCCATCATGCTCTTCTGGTGGTTGCATGTCAATTTCAGGTGGCATTGGCACATTCCATCATATGCACATTTTTTGGTGCTCTACACATGGCTTGGTTATCTTTGCCACTTTGACATAGCTGTACAGGAGTGCCTCACACAGGCTGCGTAGGTAAGGGGTTTTTGGGTGTTTTACATGCCGCTAATGCCATGTCCGCATGGCTTGTGATGGCCTGGTATTAGCGCCATGGCGCTAATTCCGGCCTGGGGGTCGCGCGGCCGCGTCCTTGCCGCTATTAGTGGCACCGAATTAACGGATGCGCAGATAGCGGTGGGTCCGGGTCGTGATTGGCTTAGGGAATTAACGGTACCGGTAGTTTGGATTAGATTATTTTAAACTAAGAGATTGGTTTTGGCACAGTGCTAGCTGGGTACTCACACTAGATTTTTGACAGGAATGCGACTTCGTCACCGTTCGGGTCAGGATTGGCTGGACTTCTGCTAGCAGTTCTTCACAGCGATCTGGTCTCTGGTTCTCTATGGTTCCGGATACAGCACTGCTTTCTGGATACTGCTACAGGTTCTTGCAAAAGTTCTTGGCAAAGATTTCAAACAGCTCGCCCGGCTGTTGAATAGTTCGGTGGGTTTTGAGGCCTGCTGAAGAGGATTCAGCTTGTGGATTCAGGCCTCTCTGCTACAAATTCTGGAGTTAATTTCTGGTCTCTGGAGATTGATGGATTTGAAGTCTGGATCTCTGGATGTGAAGTCTGAAGTCTCCCGGCAAAGCGTCCCGCAAGAAAGTGGAAAGTGAATGTCTCTACCTGGGTTTCAATGTTCCTTTTTATGTGTTTTGAAAATGGGTGTCTGCCTGGGACTAGCTCAGCCTGCCCCTCTCACTTATCATTGGCCAAGCTTTCCTCTCTCCCTTGATTGGGGGAAAGAAATGGAGTGTCAGAGTGATGCTGTAGGTTTTATGGTCAGAGGAACCTCCCCTTGTCAAATTGCACACAAATCTATTTCTGACCCAAATACATATTTATACATGTACCATTTTTCTAATATTATAGGTCCAGTTAACATATTTTCTGTAGCACCAAACCATCCGATCCCTGTTTTTGTACGATGTCGTGTCCACTTATGACAGGATTCTCCCCTTTTCATCCAGATAACGACCTCTAAACCTTTCCAGATTTTACACAAATGTGCACGAGGGATATGGGTTTCAGATGATAAAGTGTCAGATTTTTACCATGCATACATTTGGAGTAACAACCTTTTTTCCGCTACTATCCCCAAGAACATCCCACAGGGTCCTAACACCTCTTAAAATGTGCACAGAAAAATCACAAAAATGATGATGTTATTTATATAATGTTTACAAGTCTGTTGGAATTGAAATGATATTATGCCTCCTATCGCAGTATTTGAATGTGTGTTGGCCTACGCCAAGTTGTCTAAAATAACATGTAAATAGACTCCGCGGCAAGGTCTTGACCTTAACGAAAAATTGTGTAAGTCGCCATCTTGGATTTAGCTGCCATTTTAGGTTCTCTTGTAATGTGGAAGTCACCCTGAACATCAAAATGGAGGCCGAATGACATTCTGAGTGAAATTCTGGCTTTTGTGACCTCCGCACACATGAATAAGTAATATGCCTGCAGGCCACTTGTCCGGGTCACGAACTGAGACCTTGTCCTATCCCTGACCTATGTGTAAATGAACAACTGTATCAGCGGAACTGATCAAAATGCATACATTATGGGATTGACCTGGCAAGGAACCCTAGGCCTGGTCCTAAGAATGGTTAACCTGATAGGGGGTTGGCCAGGGCTGGATAAAGAATATAAAAGCCCAAGTATTCCAATGTACGTCTCTCTACTAATGCATCGAACCTTCGTTGAAGTTCGTTACGTTACTCTGAGAGCCGAATAGCTATCCGTTTGTCAATTGACATTTTGGTAACTGTTGTAGCTTTTAAATAAAGCACTTTGTATGTCCTTTGTAACCTGTGTTGGTGTGTTTCCTTTGGGCTTCCCAGCCTCATATCAATTTTTATGTTTTCACAAGTCCACACTATGAATTATCCATCTTTTTTAAAATCATGCTATGGCCCCAAAGGGGTGTGGTTTTCCAAAGCACATGGTGGAATTTCTGGTTTATCCACTTCCCCCAAGCTCAGCTTGCTCTCACAGGCACTGCCCCTCCCAGTTTCTCCCAAGAGGAAGCCATTTTACGACCCCCCAATATAACATTTGCCTGAGCCAGAGACAGTGCTTTGTTTAGTTTCCTGTAGTGACCAGGTGCCACTCCCCTAATTCAATCAGAGAGGTATCATCTCCTTTTGGCAGGGGCAGCAGGATGCAGCTAGGCCTAGGAAGAGTTGTTGAGCCAGTTCAACTCCTGTCGGGGGTAGTTGTCAGGCAGAAAATTAGCTAAATGTCACTTTAGTTACCAGTTTTCTACATTCAAATCAAACTGACAATTTTTGCACATGCAGCTAGAATGCTGATTCTAAGTTCAAAACTATGACATTTAACAGTTGCAACCTATGTGACACTAACAAGTAGGTCACTAATTTATTCTAAACATTTCGATTTTAGTGGCTTTAAACCCAATTTCACTTAAGCTGCTGACATCTCCAGCTATTATTTTTTATATATACATTAAATAATTACTTCCTTCAAGTCATTTCAGAATATAGTTTTACATTGTATCCACCTCTTAGCAAGTCTTTCCTTGGCCTGGTTTGGGTTCATTTGTTCAGTTTTACACAAAAGTCTGGTGGTTTTAAAATGCCAGCTTTCTGATAGTGGTGAGCACCAGTATTGCATCCATTTTTGACATTAAGAAAATGAATTCCCCATAGTTCTGGGTTGCTTTTGGCAATCAGCATTGCCATTCCCAATGGTTTCTGGCTACTGTGTGTGTAGCCCAATGGTGGTTTTAGGCAGTGCCCTCCTGTGCTCACATCATAGGCAAAAATGGGTGGCAGCCTATTCTTCATGTTTTCCCTGTGCCTTCTCTGGGGAGTTCTGGCCATCATGATGTTTTCAATGCCAGTAATGCACAGTTTTATGGTAGGGCTTGGATGCATGGGTAAAAACATCCCACAAGCACCGTGACATGCAATTCTTCATTAGTATGAGTGATGGGTCCTGAACTGAGAGGGCACAAGGTACTATGTGTGTCAGTCAGTCGAGCGGGATTCCCCCAGTGAACATAGAGCATTCTTGGAAGTTGGTAAATTACACTCGGGATATTTTTAATTAAATATTCAGCTAGCTGACATGCTGAGAGGTAAAATGTATGCATCCTGTGTTGCTTTATTTATTACAAAGAAAGCCTTTTATGATAATATTCTTCCATAGTTGCTTGCCCTGCAAATGTATGGGCCTGATTTACGAATATTTTTTCAATGGGATTTGTCCATTGAAAAACGTTTTTAAAAAAATCAGGCCATGTGTTTTGAACAACACATATTCTTTACCATCCGTTAGTAATATAGATGGAAACAATGAATGCAGAATGCTAATTTTCAATTGGTCACAATGTCACAAGATTTTAACATAATGCACACATTTTGCACTAGCTCCACATGTTTTGTGTGTTATTCTTTGTGAAGGACACATTGTCCTTTATGATGACCTTTCTTGATGTGCAGGGATCTGGACTAATGTGCCTTCAATCACGAGTGGTGAATTAGAGAGTGACTACAGGCACTGGTGGTCGTCAAAGGGATGCAAACTACTGTTCCAAGGGTAATTGCTACTTTGCTTGAGGGTAGAGACTTAAAATCTGTGGTTCTAGTGGTTTAATATCTCCCTCTCGAGCTCTGTGTCATACCTGGCTGCAAGTTTCAGTACATCCAGTGTCCTATTTAGCCACATTTGAGTATAGCCACTGTGTAGAATCTAGCCTCGCTGAAAACTTGCCTCTTTTGAAACCTAACTGCATTTAAGTATAGCCCATGTATTGTACTTCACTGCATTTTAGTATAGCCTCTGTGTTACATTTAGCTGCATTTTGTAGTATATTCACTGTGTCATATTTAGCTGCATTTAGAGTATAGCCACCATTATACTTAGCTGCCCTTTTAGCATAGCCACAGGTTATTTCTAGTTGAATTTCTGAGTATAGCCATTGTGCTATATTAAACTCCTCTTTGAGTATAGCCACCATGTTACATCCAGCTGTTTTTGCGTATATTCACCGTGGCATATTTAGCTGCTTCTTTGAGTATAGCCACTGCGTATAGCCATTGTGCTATATTTGAATACATTTTTAAGTATACCCTCTATGTTACACCCAGCTGCTTATTGGGTATAGCCACTGATTTGTATTTTGCCACATTCCTTTTGAGTATAGTCACCATGCTATATTTAGCTGCATTTTACAGTATACCCACTGTTATATTTAGCTGCCTTGAACATAGCAACTGTGTAGAATGTTGCCCCGCTTTGAATTTGCCCCCTTCTAAATTCAGTTACATCTACAAAACCAAGAAACCATGGGAGCCAAGACACATGCGTACGTATCACATTCCATGTTTATGGAAGATACCTGAATGCACGGCCACCAACTGACATGCATCTGCTATCATAGACTACTCTAAGACACATCACACAACACCTCTGTCACAAGAATTACACTATCCCCCACAACAAAAATGTTGTCTAGATGCACACATAATGTGTCTTCCTGCTCTCGCATACTCTCCAGACTATCTGACAGCACCCTTTCACATGCCAGCTCGACATTGGTAGCTAGCAGGGACCTGTCCACTCCTATCTACCATTGTATTGGCTAAAATGCACCTATGCATTCTAAACTTCTCTGGCAAATTTCCCATACGTGGACTTCAGCCCCCGAGGGCTTGGCTTTCCCCTACAGCTATTTGAGACCATACGACTGGGAAATAGCGCTGTACAAATGACAATTACATTACAGTACATTACATACCTAGGATTCTTGTTTTTGAAGTGTCTTTATTTATTTTAATTTTATGATTGAATTGTTTTGCCATGCTGTAATGTATTTATCTGTTTACATTGAGTTGTTTATTTAAGTTTGTCAAACCATCACTTTAGAAACGGATCCCTTGTTATGTTATGATATTTTGTTTTTACATAAAACTCAGACCCAAAGGTATCAGAGCCTCGTGTGCTTGACCTACTCCCAATTAGTGACTGAAAGAGGGAGCCATTTTTCTCTCATTTTGCATTGACTGTGCGGGTTTGATTATGGTCAGAAATTCAGTTCCTACCTCATTTGTTGAATTTCAACTCTCATTGTCACACACACTCAAAAAACTATCAGCTGCTGGAGAGGGAGTATACATTAACCTATTCATGTAAGTGGAGGAGACATCGGGGTAATTCATTAATTCATGGAATGATTGTGCGCTGAAATGTATGGTGCAAGCGTGAAAAAGCCAGCGCATGCGTGCGATTCGCACGCAAGCGATTCATGCAAGGCTCTGCACGTGGCTTTCTCGGGAGCTGCGCCAAATCCGCGCTTACCTTACAAGTCACTGCGACTTTCCAAACGCTGTGCGCGACACGCACAGCGAAAGCACGACATCTAGCACACAAACCTAAAAAGGAGGTGGAACACACGAACGTGTGAAAATGTGGGCATAACGTGGGAAGTACTGCTGGGAAATACACGCAACGGCCACACGCTTGAAAACAACATGTATTCATGGAATCGAATAGGGAAAATCTGTGCACACCAAAAGACGCGCACACGCATAAATACATCCACCACACGAAAGCAGGCATAATCATCCCCGTGCAGTATAAATGTGCGCGCAAACCACAAACAAGCATATACAGCTACGATGAATGTCCCATTTCTCGCAGCAGTGATCGTGGAACACCGCAGAAGGAGGAGAATAGGCAGGCCCTGCATTTTTTTGCCCAGGACCAGCCTTTTTGGGATGCCTAATGACCAGGTCTATGGCAGGTATAGGTTTCCACCTCATATCATCCTGGACCTGGTCACTGAGTGGGAGGATGACCTCACATCACCCACCTTGTGCTCCCAAGCACTGAGCCCCTTGGAAAAGGTGCTCAATTTCCTGCATTTTTTGGCCACTGGGTCATTTCAGTGGACAACTGCCATAGTTGGGGGATTCTCACAGCCCACGCAGTCACGCTGCCTACAAAAGGTGTCGGCAATCATGACTGCATGCCCCTCAGTCCGCAGGCACATATTCATGCTCAGAACAACCGCAGAAAGGCAGGCTGTGGTCCAGGACTTTTACAGGGTGTCACACTTCCCCAAAGTGCTTGGTGCCAAAGACTGCACACATGTGGCCCTGCGTCCACCTAGGCCACTGAGATCATCTACCGCAACCGCAAGCACTGGCATTCCATCAGTGTGCAGGTTGTAGGCGATGCCAAGGGAATAATCACCTCTGTCTATCCAAACTATCCAGGGTCCACCCATGACAGTTTTATATACAGAATGTGTGCCCTGTGCCGAGGCCTAGAAGCTGGGAAGCATGGAAGCACATGGCTCATTGGTGAGTGCAAATGCCTGTGCACATGCATGCATGTCACACACAGACAAATACACCAAGCCAACTAATGGCAACCATTATCATCTCCCAAGGACCCAGTTGCCAACCCACACATGCATCAGGGGTTGCCATGTCTGACACAACACCACCTGGCACTGGTGTCAATCCCCTGGCAGAGAGGCAGAGGGCTGTCAGCTTCAGTGCAAATGAAGTTGGTATCTTGGTGGAGAAAATCCTAGGGCATTATGATGCCCTCTTCACACCATTGCGCGCCAACAAGGAACAATGGAGGAGGATCTGGCAGGACATTATGGATGCCATCAACACGGAGGGGGTGGCACCCTGTGACTTGGAACACGTCCTGAAGTGCTGGGAGGACTACAAGCCCAGGACCCTCAAGAAGGCCCAGTACCTGTTTGACGCAGAGAATGCAGTGGGGCTCCGGGGCCAGCTTACCATCCAGCACATGAGGGTCCTGGAGCGCATTCGCCCAGTGCTTCACCACCCGGTTCTCAAGATGCAGACCCGCCTGGAGTCGAGCGGTAAGTGCATTCTCGTACAATACAGTGCATGTTGCAGTGTGGGAGGATTTTGCAACTTGGCTGTATGTGTGACACGGGCCATACATGGATATGTGTGTGCAGGGACATGATGGTGATGCATGTGAGTCCATTCAGGCATGTTCCACATGGATGTTGTATGTGTTGCAATGAATAATGTGCAGCAGCATGTGAGAATGCACACATGTTTGCATGCCTGTGTCTGTACTTGGCCATGTTTGGGGGGTGAGTCATGGATGCTGCTGTCACTGTCATGGTCATGCATGGTGTAAATGTGCGTGTGCCTGAGTAGTGTGTGTGTGACTGGGAAACGCCATGGATGCATGACACATGTCCATGACGATGTGTGTATTCAGTGATGCGGCCTAGCTCTCCATGAATACATGGGAGGTAGACATGGCCAGATGCATGACTGTCCGATGGTGTGTGTGCATTTGATCAGCATGTCACATGGCGCATGTGAGGTTCAGCCCCCCATCAGATGTTCCAACGGTGCCTTGGACATGGATGCAAATGTCTGTTGCATGTGCCATGCCTGTTTCTGCATGTGTGTTGCTTGTACTGACCCATGTGTTGTGGAGGGTGATGATGGAAGTTACGTTTGACAGTGCCACTCATGTGCAATTGCTTTGTGTCTAGGAGACTATTGTTCTGTACCCTGATGCTTGTGTTCAATCTCTCCCTGTCTACAGCGGCGACTGAGGAAGAGGGCGGAGACGGCACTGTGGAGCAGAGCGGCGGGGATTCCTCCACCAGGTAGAGATGCATGGTCTAGTCACCCGCCCAGGACATGTCATTTTCCGGGAACAAGGGGACTGGTGCCACGTCCAAGGCCGGGCCTGCCAAGGGGATGCCCAAGAGGCGGAGGTTGGAAGTGGACTCCTCAGCACCGGTAGGGGCAGGTGAGCCCACACAGGTGCTGTCCACAACAGAACACGGTGCGGAGGCATCCAGGTGGTGGTGAGTGAGGAGGAGGAGCAGGCTGCATCAGACCCACACATGGGACTTGGTGGGGGTGGTTCCACTGGTGCAAGTGGTGCAGTCCAGGGGCAGGGGTGGGAGATAGCAGAGGTCACCGCAGAGGGGCCTGTGCATGTTCCTGTCCCTGATACTGAGACTGCATCACCATGCACCAGCAGGGATGCCTCGTTCCAGGCCTGTCTGAAGGTATTCCTCAACCTGCAGTCATGGCGATCTGTGACAGGGTTGAGCCCATCCTAATCAGTATCGCGTTGCACACACGTGACATTTGTGATGATGTGTGTGCTTCCGGGGGGGAGCACACATGTCACCACGAACAGATGTGTGCCAACGTGAGCCGGCTGGGAGGGCTCATGGTCGGGGGTGAGAGACTGCCTCTGGGGCATGGTCAGGGGTCTAGTGAGGTCCCCTGTGGTGTGGGATGCCTGCGGGCCATGGTCAGGGGTGAGGGTCTGCCTGTGGGCCATGGTCAGGGGTGAGGTGCTGCCTGTGGGGCATGGTCATGGGAGTAGGGGGGTCTCCTGTGGTGTGGGCCTTCTGCAGGCCTTGGTCAGGGGTGAGGGGCTGCCTGCGGGCCTTGATCAGGGGTATGAGGCTGCCTGTGGGGCATGGCCGGGGTGTAGGGGGTCCCCTGTGGTGTGGGCTGCCTGTAGGGGGTGTATTCAGCTCCTCACCATGCAGTGCACGAATCAGGGGGTATGCGAGTGCACTTTTCACGCAATTTGGCCGGCACGAGTAGGATATGCGTATTCCAGGGGTGTGTGTGGAGTTATTCATGTGATTGGTCTGGCAAGAACGGGGTACACGTATTCTGGGTTACGCGAGTGCGCTTTCCACGCAATTTGGTCGGCGCAAGCGGGGTATGTGTATTCCGGGGGTTGCGCATGGAGTTTTAAACGTGATTAGGCTGGCACGTGAGGGGTGAGTGAGCATTTTCAGCACAATTTTGTTGTTGGGGGGCTGTATGCTGGTCCACTGTCCTTTGCGCCATATAGGGGATTTCTGCGGCTGTTTTTGGCACAAGGGGTGGGGTTGGGGTCGTAACTGGAGCTGCTGCATGGTCACTGTACCGCGGCTGGATATGGTTGTTGAAATCCATGAATACGCAGTGCTAGGAAATGGGATTTAGCAGGCGCGGCTGATGCATGCTGGCGCACGCTCTCTCTCTGCACCAGCCGCGTGCGCTACTTCTGCGTGGGAATCTATGAATTACCTCTATATTGCTTATATGTGAGGTGACATAAATTAACAGAGTCCATATTGCATACATTTTGCACCAGCATAGGGGCAAACATTGCCCACTTTCAAAAACATATTCATTAAGTGCTGTTTTGTGGCTAGGCTTGAAGAATCAGACACAGCACAATCACTGCTCTAGTGCAAAAAAGCATTGACAGTAAATAGGGCCTAATTTACAGAGCGTTTTTCAATGGCATTGTGCCATTACAAAACGCTTTTGTGAATCAGGCCCTATGTCTTTGCACTAGGGCAACGTTTCTGTAATAGCATTGCATATCTAGAAACGTAGGACCGTTTTATAACATGCCTGCCATTGAGAAAATTTAATGTACTGTTATTCAGGTATAAAAAAGCTTCCAAAAATCACTCCCTATCCATCTCTTCTATTTTTGTTTTGCACAAGTTTCATACCATCCATCTTTCAATTTTTCTTGTCAAGTTTTAAAAGTCATTTGAACTAGACATTGCCAATATATTCTTGTACCGAGGCTAGTAACTTACAAGAACAGGTTCCAGTACAAGCTCGGAATGAAGTATGTGTGATTAATACACCAGGGATGTTTTTTTGGACATTGTAAACAGCCAACTTCATTAAAATTCAATTTATTTTCCAGTTAGCTGTTATACCTGTTTGGATTAATATTCCAAGCATGTTGGCAGAAAATTCCTCATTGGGATGCTCGGGCACTCTGACCTTGTGGTGTTAATCTGAACACAAACATTTATCTCTGCCTTGTCTCCATTTTAGCTTCTGTCTTATGATCAAATTCTTTAAATGGCTGGACATCCATCAATGTGTTGCCACAGGCTTGACTTGATTTATGGCTGACATCTAGAAGCAATAGTTATTTTGGGCAGTTTAATGCTTCATAAAATCGAGCAGGAAATGCTCTGTCAACGCTAGCCATTTAATTAATTCCAATCCAATTTATGGTGCAAAGGGAAATCGTATTACTATTGGACTCTGCATACAGGGTAACTATCAATATTCGTCTGTTGCTTTTTTTAAAAAATTATTATGGCAGTTGATGCTTACTACCCTATGTTCTTAGCGGGAACTCATTGGGCCTGATTAACAAAGCGTTTTTCAATGGGAAATTCACATTGAAAAATAATTTTGCAAATGAGGCCTGTCTGGCTTTGGAGATATCATGAAGATGCCTTTTCATAGCATACGCCAAGCACAAGGCATATTGCTTATGATGTCTGTTGATCCAGACGGTTGAACCAAGGAAGACTAATTTCTACCTTCACACAGTTGCATGTCATTCAGCCAACAGTGTTTTCCAGTATTGCATGAACCAATTTATGGGTCATTTGGTGCCATTATTTCTGCAGCAGGACGATTGATTTTTAGCCAGTCATGAAAATGTAGTATGTTTGTTATAAACAATGGCTTTTATCTTTATAACTGGAATGCTTGGCGACATCTGTTAAGTTGACTTATAATTGTCTCTAAGGTTCTCGTCTATCACTTGCTGCTGATGATCAGGTATTCAGACTCTTGTCGCGTCTCAATGGAGTATAGCGGCAAAAAGCCAAAGCCGCTCAAAACTAAAATGAAAACAAATACTCGCGGAGACCATGCGCCAAGTTCAGTTTCATCAGTGAATGTTAAATGATTCTTCAACAAAATGCCCTTCTGATTCCCCATGATGAAATTATAGGTGATGTCAGCCGAGTAAGGTAGAGCCATAGCAGCCACTATTGTGGATGGAGCCAAACGCATTTGTTGATGTCTTGATGAGGTTGGTGTTCTATGCTCATGAATACATAAATTGGAGGACAGATACGAGAAGGCACAGATTTTACACGTTCCATCAGTCGACACCTCATTGACAACAAAGGTAGTCGAGGGATCCTGATAAAAGGGTTTCATAAATGTGCTGAGCCTGAGTGTATCACTCAGCGGTTTCGCCAAACCTAGTTTTAACAGCACTGCATTGAGCCCAGATTTATACTAATAACAGGAATTTATGTCAACAACAGAACTTGATATGGAAAGTACGAGAGTAACTCAGTGAATTGAGCAAAGTCTGAGTGTCTGATTTACAAAAGTGTTTCACAATGGTGCAATCTCATTGAAAAACACTTTTTCTTTTTTTTTTAAAGGGCTTGAGTGTAGTATAATAGCACATGACAATTGAACATAACAGTTGTGTGAGTAAAAATGACCACCTGGCACTGAGAGTAGGTCCATATGACTCTTATGAGGAACAGCAGAAGAGACACTAATGATAGTACACAAAACAATGAAGAGTGTTCAGAAAACGTGGCTATTAAACTTTATAGAAACATCAGTAGCTTAAGAAAGAAAAAAGCAGGATTTAGGACAAGAAAAAATACTTCACCCAGCCGTTTGATAATTAATTAAATACTATGTTCTCCAGAACAAGAATTTGGACTAAGGACACATTTCAAATAACTTTAGCATCAACCACCCTAAGTAAATCTTGCTATGTCATTGCTTATTTCTCAGGGCAATCACTCAGTAGTACGCAATCTAACAAATCCGTCTCCCTCAAATATAATTTGGTGAAGGAAACAGGAAAGATTCAAAGAAAATGGATTCAATGCTACAATCTGTGTTGCAGTCCAGTCTCCAATATGTGCCTTTTAGTAAAATACTCCCATACTGATGATATCATCTTCTACACGTGTGAAGCTTTGCTGTTTAAACATAAGCTCACATGCATGTGTACACCAAATAAAAACAACCAGTCTCCAATTCTTGCTAAAGTCACTTAAAGAAGCCTTTTGCTGGAAATCAATATTTAAATAGGCACTACCGTGTAGCTATTCCCCCTATCTGCTTGCACATAAGGAGCAACATGACCTTTTTAGATCATACATGTAATTACAAAAAGATATCCGAACATAGACATACAATTCTCATTAAATTATTCGAAAGAATAGTACGATGAAAACACATTCGATAACAATCACACACTAACATTGCAGAAACCAAAACGATTTCTTAAAATGGCTTCTTGATCCATAAATCTGTTTCAAAGGTTTAAAGTGAGCAACTAGAGTGAGGCCATTTTAAGAAGACCAGAATCGCCATTTTGTTTTCTCTTTGCTCTCTCTAACATTGCCACTTTGCCTCATGTAAAACTGTTTTGCTGTAGGTATTATTTCGCTTCAATGATCCAAGGCTAAGAAACATGTTGAAACATTACACTGGAAAGCCTTAAAGAAATGCACGATTCCCTCCCTCACATATCCTTGAAGGCAGGGAGCAAGGCATTTTAATCAGTACACGAAGGCCAGCGTGTCTCCTGAAAGAATAGCAATGTATGAAACTAGCATTTAAAGAATTGAATTTTGTTCTTCTTCACAGCCCCCCTTTCTGAGCACAGTGAGGCCCCGGAGAGCGGGCTGACCTCTAGAGCGAGAATCGAAACTAAGAGATAGTGAGGCCTGGTATGTGCCAGTCTCCTACACACAGCTTGCCCATGAAAACAGAAATGCTGTGTTCTCGCAAATAAAGAATGGTGTCTGTAAATATGGTGGTCTAAGGTGTCATATTTGTCACAATGGTCAATCATCACCTCTAATTCAAAGGGAAATGAATTGGGGGCGGCATCGAATGTGTCATACTGTGTCATTGATGATTGTAAAATGCTCCTTTTGTATATATGTAACTGATGTATGTCTCTCACTCTCTTGCGTCCCCCGAGGTATGTTAGACACACATCGTGGGGCGTGGGACCATTTGGCCAACTGGGACTATTTTGTATTGCAATAAACCCTAGACTTTGGGAACAGAACCTTCGGTCTGGCGTATCCATAAGTGTGTGGTGAGTGTGCCTTCTTACCACATCTGAGGGTCCCTCAGGGGCCCTTCAAACTCTCCCTCATAAGCTCTACAGACATTAAACGTATTGAGCTACCTAGCTAGGTTTGGTATCCCATCCAATTGGACACTTGTAGAATTTTCCTCTCTGATTGTGATTGCTCTACTTAAGTCACATAATGAGACTCTTATGGCATTTGGTTTATCTCTCATTCTTTTGCGGAAAAGCAAGAAAGTGGTCCCTCGTGTTTCTCTCTCGCTAATTGAAACAAACTCATCCTCCAACATGGTTTACCATCCTACAGAGAGAGAGACATTACGCGTGTTTCATACTAGAAGCAACCTAGAGATGGCAAACAATTGCAAGAAGGAATGTTGGCTACCAACGAGGATCACCAATAAAGCAACCTGGCACTGTGCACAAGCAAACCAAGGGCAATGGCTGTCTTCGAATACTAGGGGCCATAGGTCTGTCCTGTCACATCCTGAGGGGATGGCTCTCATTGCTGCTAGTGACATTTTTATTTTACAGGAAACCTGGTGCACTACCTCATTTTACATAGATGATTACCAGAGGTATATAACCCTGCTATCTCTTCCGTTCAGGGAAAGCCTGGGGGGGGGGAGACTTGCAATAGTACAAAATTAATCCAGTCCCTGCAAACCTTTCCATGGGCAGGTGTGTTGCCATATGTGTCACCTGCCATTGTACTCCTTCATGAGGGCACTGCTAGACCAATTCTGATAGTAACTGTGTATGAACCCCTGGAGGTTCATACAGCAAAACCATAATTACAGCCATAGAAGACTTCATTCTAAGATGGTCTAGTTTCACAAGTAGTGGACCTGTTGTTATAGCTGGGGACTTAAATGCAAGGGAGCTTCACTGTTCTAATGCAGCTCAAACAATTGGATCACTTTTTTGGATCGGTACGAGTTATGTATTTTGGCCTTTGATCAGAACATAGAAGTACAGTCGAATGGCAATGCTAAGACTCACATTGATTACATTATTGTTCACTATGTTTAGTGGGGTCAGGACTGTATTCAATACCCTGAGTGACCATGATGTGCTCAAATGGCACTACCGAATATAAGGGGCAACCACAAATGTTGGACTGGCAAAAGAATCAAGGCCTTTTCATCATAAGTACAGAGCATTAGCTCTGACCATTGCAAAGTGGGACTTAAACAACATGGTCCAAATTTAAACCAATCCGACACAGAAGGTAAAAGTTGGAGGTAAAATTCAGAATGGTATTGGGAAAGAAACCATCCAACCATATAACATCAAAGTAGTAAAACAAAGGAAAGCCTATGGCAAAGCCAGAGGCATGGTCGTAAAAGACACATATTGACTTTTGAGGATAAACTGAGCTGTTTAAAAACATTTGGCAACAAAATACAGGAATTGCATAAACATCACAAACTTTCAATAAACAAACCCAACTGACTTTTGCTGTTTAGTTGGCTCAAACTGCACGACAGCAAAACATGTTGGTCCCATTTCAAAGAACACAAGAAGGGCCATAGCCCCTGTGGATTTAAAGCTATGTCTGAAAATACATGGGCAGAACATATTGCTCAACTGTATTTTGACCCTGAAATTGTGCCATATCAGAATAAAACAACGGTTACCACCTACAATATGTCCAATTTGGGTTTTGATGAGGAGCTCTTGTGCAGGATCATCAAAAATGCAAAGGGTTCACATGCTCGCGGACCGGACAGCATACCAAATGTGGTACTTAAGGCCCACCCTTTTTTGTGGGCACAAATATTAGTACTTTTATACAGGCACATTGAAGAAACTAGAACCATTCATCCTAGCTGACAAACATCTTAACCCTATGAGGCTTAACCCTCATAATTACATACTACTTGCCATGATGGATTTGAGTCAAACAATTTTTGCTACCATTCTTTTACGTAAACCCAACAGATGGACTGATAGTAATGATATTTTCAGCCCAGTCCAAACAGGATTCCTAAAAGACTACAACAGTATGACAAACATACGTGTTTTTCAGTATTTAGCAGACAAAACAAAGAAGCTTAATAGATCACATCTATACTGTTGCTGTATAGATTTCAGCATGGCCTTCGAACTTGTTCCACAAGCGTTGCTCTGGGACAAACTGATAGCCTGAGGCATATATTGTGATTTACTGCACCATATACAGCCACTGTACACCAATACCTCAATTACAGATTGCTTGAATTTGGAGGGTACTTGCTCTAAATGCATGCAAACTAACAACGGCCTCAAGCAAGGCTGTGTATTGGGACCTATCCTGTACAATCTATTCACAGCAGACTTGAGTACAGTTTTCTCCTCTGTATACAATTCCCCCCGCCCCACTGGGTTTAAATGGACAAAGATACCCTGGCTATCAAACGCCAACGACATTGTGATGTTCGATTTCACCCAAGTCGGCTTACAGCATTCAATAAAGGCACTGTCAGTTTATGCTAATAAGAACACCATGGTGATCAACACAGTTAAATAGAAATATTGCGTATCAGCAAAAAAGGTACTGATAAGGGCAATTAGACTTGGCACATTGAAGATACCGACCTGGATAGAGTAACATAGTATAACTATTTGGGCTTTTCGAATTAATTCAAATCCCACAGACTCTTATTACCAACAATAAGTGCTCTGAAAGTGTGAAGAAAATGGCTAGCCCTTAAACATTTCATTAAGATTCATGGTGGATGTAATATTGATGATTATTAGAGGTATATCGTACTAGTATAGTGCCAACTATACTATACGGCATGGTGGTTCAGAGCAATTAAACAGGCCGCTTGGTTAAATCAGTTGGAAGGTAAAATCTTGAAATCGGCATCAACGTCCCAAATTGCGTCTCAGTAGAAGCAATGAGATTAGTATATGGCTTTACCTCACTGAAAACTTTGTAGAACGTACATAAAAGTCTGGTTCAATTTTGGGTTGTGAGACATAAAACCATGCTCCTATGTAATCCAGTGTACATACTCATTAAGGTTTACATTATCTTGATTTCAATTCGCACCGAGGGAAGGGCTCTCAGCCATTCAAGTACCCTCTTATAGGGTTTTGGGCAATGATTTGATCTCAAACAACTTATGGGCAAAGAGCCTGTTTATGGTGTTAAAAATAGTTTCCTTGCTGAGCTTGCGGACACAGACAACATTCATTTCTGAATTGAGTTTGTGTGCCGATATACTGACATCTGATCATAACTATGTTGAAAAAATCAAACGAAAAGCTAGACAATGGGACATGGCAAGTAATGTTGTTTAACTATACAGTAAAACCAGATATTCTGATTTCCTAAGATTATGCTTTTGCACACATTTACCGGCTACATACTTGACAAAGTTTTGTACTAACAAATTTAAGGATTTTATTTTGTATTTGCGTTTGAATTTGCTCCCTACTATGGACTTACTTGGAGCTTGGCAACAAATTCCCTACGAAGTTTTCCTGTGCCGTTTATGTCACATGGAAACAGAGACATGTCGCCATGTTCTGACGAATTGCAAATTATTGCAAAATCATTTCCTGCGTGGATATAATGCATTTCTTACAAATATTGATAACTTCACTGGAGACCAATTTTGGTCCACCATACTGGGGGCAACATCAATCGTAATTACAGCTACTGCTTTTAATATATGGAAAGAAGCTTCAAAGAAACGTATTAATTGATATACTCGTACAGCAATTTTTAATACACACATTAGTAAATGACCTTGTGATGAAATAATATACAGTTTGGTGGTCGATTATCAGTGAATTTTAGTTTAGTTTTCAATGTCATGGAGAGTATATATGCTGCTTAACCTTGCTGGTTACTTTATTATGTTTTTTCTTCTATTTCAAATGTGTCGAAAGTGTGTAATAAACTAAGTACACAATAAATAAAAAATAAAAACGAGGAATTCTGTGTGTTTCTTTTCTATAAGATCCATCCCATTTAAAAGCATTGTATAATGTTTGTCATGAAGGTGTGGTATCTGTATGTGTATTAAATGGATATATCCTTGGGAGAATTAATCAAAAACAGTCATAGGGCCTCATTACATGGTAGGCGGTAAGGGTTTATCGGTACCAGTAAGGGCATCGGTACCAGTAAACCCTTACCACCTTACTAGGAGGTCCCTTTGCGGGACCCGACCTTAACGGCTGGTTTTAACGCAATTTGCGGTACCGTAATTAGCACCTTCCCCATCCCCATTATGCCCTGTGGGGGCAAAAATGGGAATGGGGAAGGGCCTTGGTGAATGTGGAATTACCGCCCCGCTCACCTTGGAGTAGGGCGGTAATTCCGCCATCCACCAAGGTGGACACGGTAAAATACCGGCGGCAACCATGGCACTAATAGCGCCATGGTTACCGCCTACCGTGTAATGAGGCCAATAGTGATGTGCAAATTGTCCTACTTTTAATGGGCCAGTTCATAGAAGAATGGGCAAGTACTTCTGGTGATCTTATTGAACGTGTGGTTATGTTGGAGCAAACACTTGTTCTCCAATCCATTTTGTAAACTCTCTGAAGTGAAGCGGTCACAAAGAAAGGTCTGGTTCCATTTTGGGTTGTGAGACATAAAACCATGCTCCTACGTAATCCAGTGTATATTATCATTAAGGTTTACATTATCTTGATTTCAATTTGCACCCAGGGAAGGGCTCTCAGCCATTCAGGTGGCTGGAAAAGCCAGTGAGAATACACTGTGTACTGCCCACTCTTTCCAACCACCTGAGGCCCTTCACCGAGTGGCACCATCTTGATTGTGGGGAGGCAACAGTGAGCATCTTCCTGTTGCCTCTCCACCCTGCCCCAACCCAAAACAAAATATACCTTATTGCCTCTTCCTTCCTCCCCACTTACCTGGTGTACTGGAGCTCTGTGCTCCGCTACCGTTTTTTCACCACCTGAGGCTGCCATAGAAATGGAAAATGGGCTAAATCCCCTTTCCTATGGAGCCAGACATCTTATTTTTTTTTCTTGGGAGATTGGTCTCATGTATTACTCGTGCAGCCCAGTGGAACTTCACAGCCACAGCCCTATGGTCATAAACACAATTTATGAATTCCCTCTTTAGGACATTAATGTGCTGGGCTCTATCAGCTTTACCATATCATAACTATTTACAGTGTATTTGCTTGACTAAAGATGGAAGAACATTGTATGTGTTTAATGTGTAAACCTACACTTCATAGGTAGCCTGGGCTGTGAGTGTATAGTGTATCGATTCCAGAATATTTCTGTTGCTTATTCTAATGGTGGTGCTGACAGATTGACTGATTTCCAGGGGTTTGTGAGCATTATGTTGCTGGATGGAATTAATAAAATATGTTATGAAAACAAACTTAAATTGCCTTGTTCTCATGTTGTCTAGATCGGAAAGATGCTGTCAGTGGACCAGAGGAATATTAGGGGATTTATGTGAGAGGTTGTGAGGTATTTCTGTTGCAGATTTGCAAAGTAAAATATAATGTAATGCAATGGCATTTCAGATAAGATACCATTTCGGGTTTTCTGAAGCTCTGCGTAATTGAGAAATAAGAAGGAGTAGGAAGTAGTAGAGATTGTATATGGTAGTTACTCATCTGTAGGTGCATCCTGATGACCTAGTAAGTGCCCTGCATGATTCCACTCCATCCTGATGGGGGTTGCTGGTATTTTATAATGATCCTCGAAATCCATAATTGCCAAGATGGATCTTTCTGAAGGGGTCCATTTGACTTGTAGTTTTTTTGTGGTTCTCTTTCTGTAACTGGGTGTTTGTCTTTTCCAGTGATTTTAAAATGTCTCCTTGGGGCCGAAACTTAAAAGACTGGGTGATAGGCTAGAACTCAATGTTGCGGATGCAGACTGGATCACACACTTTGCTACCCTTTACAATCCTTTTGAGGTGGCAATGGGCGTGGAAATTTTGACCCCTATGATGCACCTGAGTGCTAGGTATGCATTCCAATATTGTGGGGGAGCGTATGTTTGACTCCAATTTATTGGAAAAGTATTGCTGTGTATTTTAAACGTTGCTGCACTTCTAAAAAACATACTGTTTGCGCATCCATAGGTTCTGTAACAAAGACTGAAATTGTATTCTTTTAGAAACTCTAAATTGTGCTGAATAAGAACTGTAACACACTGCTTGTAATTTAGCTCTATAGGCACTGCCATATTTGATTTTCCATTTGATCGTTAAATATAGCCTTGTTAAAATCTGCATTTGCACTGAGAACCCATCTGAAAGGGTGTGTTTATTTATTTAATTATGGGTTATATATTTGTTTTCATTTGTAGAGCATGCTAAACCCAAGGGCATCAAGGCGCTGTAATACAGGACACCAGGCATTTAATCTTACACATAATTACACTTATGCATGGGGAATAAACATTCATAGACCCACTTATGCATCAGAATAGAATGCCAGTGAGTTACATGGTTTCTGTTGAGCTTCGGCTTTGTATTATACCAGTGGTCATTAGTTAGACCATACTTGGTGTGAAAAGAAAGGTTTTCAATTGCTTCCTGAAAGACCAATATGATTGGTCTGCTCTTAAGGCCATAGGTAATGAGTTCCAATTTTCGGCTGTGATGTCAAGGAAGCCTCGGCCAGCTGAATATTTCCTCCTGATTCTCTTTTTGGTGTAAGAGGAGCGAGTATGTTTGGCCAATTGGGCTTTCTTTATTTTTGAAAAAGTTTCTTGGGGCTGTCCCACAGGCATTTATGAGTAATGGCCATGTTTTTTCTTTCTTGGATAGGAAGCCAATGAGCCTTCTTCCTCGCAGCAGAGATGTGATCATTCTTGGGAATCTTTAGAGCTGCTCTCTGGACATTGTTTTGTATGATCTGAAGTTTTCTGATGATTAGTGAAGAGGATCCAGCAAAGAGAACCTTACAGATGTCCAGTCTGGAACATATCATTGCCCTGGCTAGTGTCATGCAGCTGTCTGTGGAGAGGAAGGGTCTCCAGTCCTTGATCAGCTTAGAGGTGTGTTCTGCAGAAGAGGCAATGATGCTTACTTCTCTAGTAAGGGATAGGGTGGCATCTAAATGAACTCTTAGCATCTTGACAGATTTGGAGACAGGGATGGTTTTGCCATCAATGTAAAAGGATTGGTAGACTGGGTCAGGTTTGTTAGGGGAATGGTTTTTCCAATGAGTAGAATCTCAGTGTTGCAGTCATGTAGGCCCAGAAGATTTGAGGCCATCCAAGCTTGTAATTTCTGAAAGACTGATTGTAGAAAGCCTACAACAGTAGAGTAGGTTCCCGTCAGGGGGAGAAGGATCTGCATGTTGTCCGCATAGTTTGATTATAGATTCCCAGAACAGTCCAATAGATCAAATAGGGGGTTTGTAAAGATGAAATACAGAGTGGGGGAGATGCATGATCCTTGGAGAAACACTGCACGGGAGGTGGGCGGGGGGTGCTGAAGCAATGGCTGAATAAAACCCTCATCAATCTGCCTTTGAAGAAGGAGGATATCCAGGAGATAGAATCAGTGGAAAAAATGGCTGCTTTGGCAAGGTACTGATAGAGGATTCGGTGATCCACCAGGTCAAAGGCGGCAGACAGGTCGAGAAGTAGGAAAAGGGCTACATTTCCAAAGTCTTTGATTTCTTCCATTTGGTTAGTTACGCCCAGTAGGGATGTTTCAGTGCCCTTGGCCTGGCCTAAAGCCGGATCGACGTAGACCTAGCAATTTATTGGATTCCAAGAATGACTGGATAAGTACATATGCTACATGGTCCAGTATTTTTAATAGGAAGGGAATTGTGATGGGCCTGTAGTTGGTAGCTGTGACCGGGTCTAGTGAAGTTTTATTTAAAAGTGGGAGGACCCATGATTCTTTGAGGCTGGGGGTACAAGGCTGACAGAGAAGGAGGCATTGATGAAGGATGTGATAAAGGGAGTGAAGGGTTCAGCACATTCTTTAATGACTGAGGCTGGGCAGATGCCTCCTTGACATCAAAAGAATGTATGAATTGTAATGATCTCAAGGACCTCATTTTTAGAGACTCAGTCAAAGTAGAAGAGGGGTGTGATTTGGCTTGTTATTGTGTTTGCACTAGAGGTAGAGGCTGCTAGGCTATCAGAGTTCAAAGACTGACGTTTAACTAGAATCTTCTTTTGGAGCATGACTATTTTTTTTAATAATGCCTCTTGGATGTACGAGCAACAAGACCATATCTAGGGTGCAAGTAGTTGGAGGGGGGTAGGCGTTTCTATTTTGTGCAAGATTGTGAAAAGCTCACGCAACCTTGATTTGGCATAAGTGATTCTATTGTTGTAGGTAGTACTTTTTGTCATTAATATTTCCTTTTTGTAAGCATTGGTTGCATTTGAGAAGCTGACTTTGTTGTCTGTTCAGGGGTTGATTAACCATTCGGGTTCTGCTGCCCTTTTTTGTGTTGCCTACAATTTGTGGATGGTACAACTTGTAACATTGAGAACTTTTGTATTTTTTGCTGCCATTGAATTGAATTGTATTAAAAGCACTTTTTGGGTGGCAAAACTACATTTCCCAGCAGCCCTAAGCGCATACAAGATTGGTGACCAGGGGCACCTAAGGCAAGCCGGTCTTTGCCGGTCGACTGTCATCGGCGTTTGCAGAGTGTTTATAAGCTGAAAGACTCTGCTTCCACACTGCACCATAGTCGTGAGGGGTGTTTTACGCCTGTTCACTGGACTTTACTGTAATATACAGAATACATCATTGGTTATTTTAATGAACTAAATTCATTATTAAGTGTGAAAAAGCCAGCACAACTTGCTATTGTTAACAAATACCTACTCCTGAAAATGGAAAATTATATCTAGGAATCTGGCTAACTTGAACCCTGTGGGCTTAAAGACTCCTTTAACTATGACTACACATGAAAACCCTCCTAATCCTTTGGTGTATAACCTACCAATGCCCCATCCCAAGCACTGGAGGTAAAACACAATTTGGTCACTCTAGATGCCAGTCTCTGGGAAATAATCCTCTGGTAATCCTTAGCCACCTTCTCCTAGAATTTTCCAATGCCACTCACATCTCCAAAGAAGATACCAGTAAGCGTGGGGACACAGGAACATAGAAACAACCACAGGGGGCATAGGAACAACTGCTCCTGAACAACCACCTCCTTTATACGTTGATGCTCTAAATAATAGTAAAATTACCCCAACAAACTGGGTTTATTAATGTCGCGACTAAGCCTGATACAAACCTGATTAAAGGCTGTTACATAAATATAGCTCTTCTGAAAACCAGGTCAGTGTGCAAGCATGCCCTGAACATGACTAGACAAGTCAGCGCAATCACTTCCGCATCCGCACACACCACCAAACTCATAAACGCCATTAAGCCCTACCTCTCTAAACCCAACTGCCTCTCTATAGCAAGGGCAACCATTGGAGCCAAATTGGAATACTGCAATGCACTCCTAGCAGGCACATCAGCCAGAAACATAAACAGACTACAAGTCACGCAGAACAATGCTCTCCGGGCCGCTCTTAGTATCCCAAGAAGAGAGCATATCACCCAGGCCAGGCACTCAGCCCAATGGCTCCCGGTCAAAGAACGGATCACTCTCAAAATCCTCACCCTCACTCACAAATGCCTCTCTCTCTCCGCCCCATCCTATCTATCAGAAACCATCCTCAAACCTTCCTCCTCCCGTCCCACCAGGACGCAATACTCCAACCTAATCTGCATCCCACGCATCAAAAAAGCCAAAGCCGGAGGTCTAAGTTTCCCCTACATTGCAGCCAAGACCTGGAACGCTCTCCCTGCAGACATTAGAGCGGAAAACGCACTCCCCATTTTTCGCAGGAAACTGAAAACCTCATTCCTTGCAAAACAATTGGGAAACTCTCAGGAATCCATGTAAATATACTGCATTGCTAATGTATGCATGTCTACTGTAAATTCTGTATTGTATGTAATTACTGTATCCTATGTAACTAAGATATTGTCTGTAACAAGCGCCACGATGCCGACGGGCTGATGTGCGCTCTACAAATCTGAATAAATAAATAAATAAATCCATGACACATATTACAAAATAAACAAGACATTCTCCACTACACAGAAACCAGGATCACATAAACAAGTGGTTCCATGATTGAATTAGCAGTCCCAGAAGGATTCTACATTATCTGCAAGAAAAGGGAGCAGGGCTACAGGGGTGGTGTCACCATAATTGCCAAGGACACATTTCAATTCTTTTAATGTCTGGCAACTGTGACAACTGTGATATCCCGTATCTCAGACGTACACCTAGTCCCTGCAGTAGTCTCAATCTAATCAAGTTATGCAGAACACCTAATGAAATGGTACATTTTAACAAAATATAATTCAGATCCAGAAAACAACTGTAGGCCCTAACCGATCAACATTATTAGTGGTAAACCTCAAGAGATGGTATAATAATGCCAAAGACAAGGAAGCAGTAGCTTTGAAAAGGACACTCAAGGTCCTATACCACAAACCAACTTCCATGCCTGGAAACATCATAGACTGAGTCATATCTAAGAACGTAATCCTTGAAATAAAGAATACCATGCCATGCATATGGTCTGACCATAGTTTCATGAATTTTTCTATATGCCCATGCGATATTCCTAAATCCTCACCTAATATGACCAAAGATATAGAAAACTGCAACTTCAAGAAAGTTGCAGGCCCACATCTTCAAGCCTGCCTTCATGATATAATGACCAAAACATCTACCTCAGACACCCCAGAATTCCTCATAGAGACTTTTAACAAAGTACTGATGGAAATGCTAAATAAAGTTGCCCCCTTTAACAATGAACTAGTGAGAGTGATTTCCAACCGCAACAAATGGTACACCTGCTATCTCTCCACTCTTGGGAAAGAGAAAAGTCGAGCAGAAAAAAGGTGGCTCAAACAACCAATGGCAGCCGTTAAGTCTGAAAGGAAAATCCTTGAACTCTCACATAAAAATGAGATGTCAAAGCAAAAAATGATTTCTTTAATGAAGACAATTCTGGAGCTAACAATAACTCAAAGAAACTTGTTGAGATACGTAAATCACTCGAAAACCCTAAAGCTATCTCTCCACATATACATTGCACTTGCGAAGACTGTGAATAGGTAACAATACAATACAATAATTTTGTAACAAAACTGGCTACAGCACATGATACAATCAAGAAAGACCTACAGAAGGACCTAGGAGACAAAAAGGCCACATTCTCTCATCGTCCCTGGCCTGTACATTATGAGGCTCAACCCTGTTTGCTGTTTAAGGTACTGTCCAGAATGGAAATGGACCAGATTCTATCATGTATGCATCCAACCTCCTGCCGAGAAAATATACTTCTGGCCAAAATGGTCCTTGACAATAAAAACATCTTCATCCCGTTCTTCACCAGGCTTGTTAACTCCTCTTGATTCTGTTCTTGGATCCATCAAAATCGTCAATATAACTCTGCTGGTGACGAAGGTTCGATAAGATCCCAAGGATGATAGACACCTTAGGCCAGTCACCAACTCAAACCTCTTACTGGAAATATTGGACAAGGTGGCCAGCCTTCAACTTCAATATTTTCTCAAAACACCTCCAGATTTCGCACTAAACAATCTGGCTTTAGGCATAGACATAGCACAGAGACAGTATTGCTTGATCTCCAAACTAATAGGTCAGAAACGGTGATTCACGGGAAACTAGGGCTAACAGTCCCATTAGATCTCACTGTGGCCTTCAACCACCTGGACCAGAACTGCCTTCTTTTTACCTTGACAAATGTGAGGAAGAGTGCCCCAGACGCTATAAATGGATTAATTCCTTTGTATCTCACAGATTATCATCAGTGTGCCATGCTAGCCCCTATTCACTGCGGAGCAACACAGGGTGCTTGCATATCACCTACATTGTTTAACCTATACATTAGACATCTCTGCAGCCTTCTAGAGGAGCAAGGGGTCTTCTTTGCAATTTATGCTTACGATACACAGCTAACCATAGAAATAATCAGAGACTATGATACCGACACCACCAAATGTAACTCAATTTTTAGCATGATCAATCAATGGATGACTGGAAATTGGCTTTGCCTAAATGAAAGGAAACAAAACTACTGATGTTTGGAACAATAACAGCCAGAGCTAAACTAGGTAAGAAATACTCAGGTTTCTACATCTACCAATCTCAGACAAAGTTAAGATGATGGGAATATTCCTTGGCGCCTCACTTAGTGCTAAATCTCAGGTCAATCACATCTCCAGCAATTGTCATTAATATCTATGCCTTTTGAAAAACATTAAACCATTAATTTCAGAGGTAAACTGCTCTTCCATTGCCCATGCAATCATTCTCTGCCACCTTGATTATTGCAATTCACTACTGATAGGGGGCAAAGAAAAATGCATCCATAAGCTTCAGGTCCTTCAAAATGATGCTGTCTGCAAAGGAATCTCACATGGACAGCATATATCTTTGCACAGACAATCCCTACAATGACTACCAAAACAGGCCAGAATCATTTTTGAGTTAGCTACAATCGTGCACACATGTCTTTATGGAAAGGATCCAATCTACTTGAACAAACTTGTCATGCCTTACCAACCTAATCAGCCTTTGCTCTCAGCAAACACAACATTTGTAAACAGACCCAAAGTGTGATGTGCAAAGGGCCTAGGAAGGTTTTTCCAGCCCTGGGTTCCTGGCAGTGGGACTCCCTGCCTCCAGCCTTACGAATGAACAGCAATCGGGATTATTTCCGTTCTGCACTAAAAATACTACTCTTCAGCTAAACACTTGCTTAGCATGACCTATAACCCTTATATCATAACTTTCCTTGTCCCGTCGAACTGAATGTATGTCTTGGTTTGTTAATGTGCACCCTCATGCCTGCGGGTTTTCAGCGTGTTATAAATAAATAAATACAAATAAATAAAATGAGTCTCTAGAAATAGGACAGCAGAGAGAGGAAGTGCATTTGGTGTCCTTTTCCATTGAAGAAGTAGCAGAAGCAATTGCCCATGAGAAACTCATCTGCTCGCCAGGATCAGATAGCATTCTGGTTGACCTGTTTAGGGAAAATTAAGAATTGTGGGCCCCAGTACTGACAGCTTGTTTTAATGCCATATATGCAAAGGTGCAATTCCCAGAAATCATGGGCAAAGCGATAATTCACCCCATTTACAAATAGGGTGGAAGAGATACGCGGGCCTCATACAGACCGATTTCTCTTCTTGACTCTTTGTTCAAGATATTTGTAAGAGTGCTGCTGGGAAAAAAATAAATCTTGACTTGATAACAGCGGCACTCTTGATGAGATACAATGGGGCGTCTGCCCAAGACTAGGGACAAGTGAGCAAATCCTAAATAGCTAACTGATTTTGGCTAATTCACTTTATTTAAAGTGTGAACCAATGTATCTTGCCTCCATTGTCCTGAGCATAGCCTTTGATAAGGTTAATAGGAAAAAGGTGTGAGCTGTGTTTGGGTCATAGGTCTGCCAGTTGGGGATAATGGATTTGCTGATTGGTTTGCCTAAAAATACCCAGGCTAGTGTGAGAAGTGGTTCTTTTGTCCATTGCACTGCTTAGTTTCAGGTCAATGCGGGAGCACGAAAAGGATGTGTGGATAGCTCCTGTTTTGTTTTCTCTGTACATTAATTTGCTAAGGGAGGCACTGATGCAAGCTAGTATGGATGTGCCAAAAATGAATGTGAAGTTATACCTGGTCTTTGCATACGCCGATGTCACTGTCCTGATTGCTCGCATGCCAAGAGCTTTGCAGGACCTTGTCACAGAGTATACAGACCTTATGACATCATTGGATTTGAAAGTGAATGCTGTCGAATTAGCTGTAATGTTGTGTCATCTGTGTAGGAAGAGCCCAAAGAAGGCAACAATGCTTACAAATGGTGTAATGATCCTGAGAGTAATGACTTTTGAATATCTGGGGATATGTCTTACTCCCACTTTGAAACCTGCGGCTCAAATTGAGAGACAAGGTGCCGGGTTTATTCAAGCTCTTGTGGAGGGTTGGGAGATTTATGTCAATGTCCAGTACCAAGCCAACAGACTTCATAAAGATGGTGTATACTAGCAAAGCAAAAGCAGTTGCAAAATATGGAGCATTGTTATCATGGTATGGCAACACACAAAGCATTCAAGTCTCTCAGAATGTCTTCTTAAAACTAGACTTCCTCAATCAGCCCCAAATTGTGATGTCCATACTGAGTTAGGCATGCTGTTTCTGGTTGATGAAATGCTGTTGGAACCAATTTTGCATTGGCTCAGATTATGGGTGAATCCAAAGGCTGGGGTAACACATTTAATTATTAATATGTGTTGGCCAGAGGTGGATTTAAGAAAGTTCCATGGCTGTCACATGTGAGGAAATGGTTGGTAAAATGGAATGTTGAACACCATTTGATTAACAATATCTTAATTACAAAATCTGTTGTGATCCAGCTTAAGCATCAAATGCAATCTGTCTCCAGAGTGGAGAGAGAACATACAGAAATACAGAAGGGCACCAACAGAAATGTGGCAATTATTTAAATTCATGCATTTCAAAACTATTATTATGGGCAAATAATCCTGCTGAGAGAAACCTTTTGACTAGAGCATGATTTAATTGCCTCCCTAAAAGACCTACGTTGCTGTGAGGGTCAGCGGGTAGGGAAGGCAAAGCATGTCCCTTTGGTTGTGAGGCAGAGGAGTCTATTCTGCATTATGCGTTCTTCTGTCTGTTTTTAAAGACAGTAAAGCACAAAGCTGGTCCAAGTTCTTAAAGATAAACCTTTTGTACAATTTTGATCTGGGTTTCTATATCTTCTCTGGGCAGAGAACCTGTATGTGAGCTGGTCGCTGTTATCTTTCTTGGGACAAGCTTTTGCTAGAAGAGCATCCATGTTGACTATTATATCCACTTGATGGGTGACCCACATCTGTCTGGCTGATAATAACAGAGGGCCAACATACATTACTGTGTGTAAGTTAAAGAATTAGGAAGGCGGATGTAAAAGCGTTTAGTGTATTTAAGCAGTAGCTTTTTATGTATCTTTGTACTGATAATGTAAGCATATTTTTAACTCTGCTGAATTGGTATGTACGAACAGATTTTGTAAATTAGTATTTATAGAATTTGGATAATGTTATTGAGATTTGTATTACTGCTAATGTGATTTTGTTCTGATATCTTTTGAACATGTTTCCACCTATTATGGAATTGCCATGCCATGAGACAAGATGGTATTGTGGGTGTCTTTAATATATAGTGGGGATCATGTAATCAGTGGCACATGTTCTATTGTTGAATACGGGTGCTGCTTAATGATTTCCTTTAGTTATTTTGTGCACTTACATGGTGGATGCTCCTATACTTCAGTGTAGTATTTCCCTTCTGAAATGTGCCTGTGTGCTTCTTGTGTGTAGTCAATGGTGTCCACTGTTACTACTCTTCATAGCCCGTAGGTGAGTTTGATAGTTATGCTGATGTAAAGAGAGTAATAATCAGCCTCTCTGCAGTCAGCCTTCCCTGAAAAAGTATATACTTGTGTGCAAGGAAGATACATCTGGGCAGCGGGCTGGGAGTACATTTGTACAATCACTGCCTATTACAGCTGAAAAAGGATACATCTCAACTTTGTACTGTATACCTCATGGTTTAATACAATGGCAACATATTATGCAATAATGTGTATTCTAATATGAACATTATATTTCAATAGGCTTTGATTGGCCATTTTGCTTAAAGGTTGATTTCTATTGGACATAAACACTTCCTGAACACATGACGTTTATACTGATCATCATGATTTGCTGTGTCCACATTTTCTGAATCATCTGACATATGTGGCATTCTTAAAACTGGACAAAACCAATTTTAGAAATGACGCATTTACTTTCTTAACTTCTAGTACATTATTTTATTTATAGAAAACAATCCAACACAACAGTTAGAAACTGTCTATTCCTACATTTAAACTGCTGATTCACCTCATACTGGATTCTGCTCAATGTACTCCCTTTCCTGCACATGGCACTACATTTATGTGTTGTCAGCATGTTTAAATCCTCATGGAGTTCTGAGGCCTTTAGCCATCTGTAATGCAATGGCTGTCTTTTGCTGAGCTATATTCTACATCAGAAATCTATATTCTGTATTAATGTTGTGTGCAATGTAAGCATTATTTTATGGTTTATGTTGCACTAAATATGTGTGTCCAATATTACCTATTCCCTAATGTACCTTCCTATAATACAGGCAGCCTAGCTGCCTCAATAGACAATGCTCCTGATTTTTATAATGTTGAACAGGAGGGAGGGGTATGGGTCCTAAATACCATATGTATCTGTCTGTCACCAGAGAGAGAGAAAGAGAGAGGATGCTCTTCTACATTCCCACCTCTGGTCAACATATTCAACCACTATTCAACCACACACCTATTGTTTACCCTCCCCTGCCTGCAATGTACCTATGCATCCCTATCTCAGTCACCCCCCTCAACTCAATGTTCTATCGCAACTCTCAACATAGGAGGTATCGTGGAAGAGATTTCTAAAGCACCAATAGTGTCTCCAACCATATTGTATTCTCCTAATCTATTGTATATGTGTCCTTTTTTGTTGCCCTCTTATTATTTGTGTATATGTATGTATCACCAGAATGTGGCATTGTTTATTTCAATCTTGTTCCCACCCCTGTTACCCAATTAAATGTTAATTTGCATGCACAGCAAGTGATTCTGCCAGTACAAGAATTGTTAGATGTCGTTAAACAATATGTAAGGGGACACACCAGCTCATTCATTTTTAATTATTATTTGTTGTTCTCTTTTCCTCTTATTTCCTGTAGTTAGTAAGTTATTACCCTGTTCCACCTCATAACATTTCAGCTGTCCTTGTCCCTCTTAAACTCTATGTCTTGGTCATCATCTTGCTTAACTTCTGTTGGAGCATCTTCCGTCTGGTTCTCTTTTCTTCTTTATTTCAGGTTCAAGGATCTTTCATCAATTCATTATTGTTTTTCCGACTGCTTTGCAGCAAGTTCAGGGGCCCCTTCATTCGTACAAGGGCCATGCTTTAGGACCTATTGTCTTCTTGAGTAAAGTAGTAATTCAAGGGGACAAGGGGACATAAGGATTGGGGAATCCATGAAGAGTTTGTCATCACTCGAAGTGCAGGTATTCCCTGTCCATCTGGGTGAGTTTCTTGGAAAATAAGTGAATTTTATTATCAGTACTTCCTCATAAAACCTAAACATTACTACTTCAATGTTTCTATTTCTCTAAAATATTATTCCTACCTCCTACAATACTTGCTACTACATTTCTTCTTTTTTTAATTAATTAAATGGTTGCTTCTCCTCCCTCTTGCGCATACCTTAGTGCCACCTGTGTTTATCTATATTTATATCTGGGTGTGCCTATAATGTAGGACCAAAAAGCACACACATATGTTGTTTCACCCTCACCTGCCCCACACTTTTCGTAGGTTCACACCTCTTTTTGTGCTTCTTAGTGCAGTGTTAAGAAACATCATCTCCAACCTCCTCTTTGAATTGAAACAGGAAAAATGTTTCCTCTATTCTTGATAGAGGTTATTTATAAATGGCTGTGTCATACTTTACACTACTGGGGTTCAATTATCCCCTTATTTTTAATACAAAATAATTAAAGACAAAACAGACAACATGACAAATCCAACAACAACACAAAAGGAACTAACTTGTTCTTCAGCCGCTCTTCTTCTATCTTCTTGCTGCATCCATGAATAACTGTTCTTTTATTTCCTACAGAAACCAAACGGAGGTAAAGTCATGGTAAGCTAACACAGATAACTGTACTTCCATAGAATAGGCCTTTATTCCTTCTTCTACATGGAGGGCACTGGCCTTGTCACTTGTGTATTTTCTTAACATGATGATGCTGTGGTCATCTCTTTATATTTATATGCAGGCAGCATGCAAGTTCATTTTTTTAAAAGTAGAAATGATGGTGCACTTTGCTTTTACCGCTCTTTGTTTTGTAGAAAATGTTTCTCTGTACTCTTGCCTTTGTAGTCCTTCTTCCAATAGCATAGGACTACAGTTTCTCCTTTCTTTGCTGTGTTTATTCTGGTGAGATATAATGAACACTTTGATCACCCTTCCTACTCTAATCTACCTACCCATGATGCTAGAAATAAGCGTGGGTCCTATGTAAGTGCATGCAAGTGTGGCATATATGCATAAACTGTTTGCCTATACCTTTTTCATATCCTGTTATTCCTATGTTCCTTTATTAAATCAAAACATATATCAACAAATTTACACTATGTTACATAAACATAATCATAAAAGGGTTACTCCACCTTCTTACATCCAAAGGGATTTTCCTTCTTCACTAAATATGGCCATACTTATATACATGTACTATTCTTCACCTACAGCTGCTACACTTAACTTGGAGACAAATGCTATCAGTTTGAAACCACTGTATCCCTCACTATCTTCCACTTGTACTCACCTGGGTCTTCTTTCTCCTAATAATGATCATTGAGGATATCCACACACTTCTAACTCTCTCTATTCATCCAGTAGTACTTATCTTTTCTCATAATGTTTCTTCCAATTGTTTCACTATACTCCACCAAGGCTTTATAAAAATTACATAGACTAATGATTGTTCCACAGTCGGATGCGCTGTCATATTACTTTCAACATGGTCATGACCAGTAATGTACTGATCCTATTTTGACAAACAACATGAAATTAATTAAAATATTTCTTTAATTCAATTCAAGGTCAAGTTCAAATATCTGCAAAATCTGCAGAGTCAAATGCCAACACGTGTTTCGACCTCACAGGTCTTTCTCAAGGCAAAGCTCTGCTCCAAATAATAATCAACATTCCATTGTGTATATAGAATACCGAACAGTCCCCAATAATTCAAATATGTATAACCCCCAATTCAGATTAGGGTCAAATGATACAGGGAAAACATCAAACATTACCAAAAATTATATATATATATTAATATAAACATATACATTACCCAACCAGGTTGAAATATTATTGAATATAGCGACGCGTAATCAGCAACACATATAAAGAAAACAAATGTGATAAAGACATAGATCAGAATTGCCATTGACAATTGAAAATTCATTGATTACATATCATATAATAACAAAATCACCTAATATCCATGTGTGCCACCGTTTGGAGCCCAGTGTTACCAGCCACATGTGTCATATAACCACAGCCGTTGCGCCAAACACATGCAAATACCTTAACTGGATGCATATAGGTCCCCATCATCCCTTAACCAATGTGTAAGCTGGGTCCTTGCCTTTACAATAATCACACTATGACACCAAGTATTAATTCATAAATTACCCATTGGTAAATCTTGGTAGTTTAAATATCCTTTTGAGTCACTTCAGTGATGTGTCAAAGAGTTTGAATCAATGTCCAGAATGGCGAGAAAAGGATAATAACAAATAATAAAACTAACTGACACTATGTATACAAAGCTCTTAAACGAGTTCAACCACAAAGTTACCTGCATCGTTAATTTGTGGAAGCGAATCCAATGTATCCTTTCATACTTCTAAATGACCTGCCATGTATTTACATTTCCTGATAAAGAAAACCATATATATTTATCAGAGTAAAGATACTGTGTCCCATGTATCTGCCTATTAACTCATATTAATTAGTATCCAAACTTACATGTTGGTTTGATGTTCCTTAATCCATCTCGTGCAAGTTACATGTAAACACGACCGTTCCCGCGTTCTGCATTAAGAGTCCTCGAACGAGGTTCGAAAAGTGGACCTAGCGTTTACCATTGATCACGTGCCGTGATCATGTGATTAGAGTCAGTCATGTTACTAATACACGATAAACGTAAAGAATCGTGAAAACTTGTATCTATGTTGACTTGGAGCTATTCGAACGAGGTTAGAAAAGTGAACCTCACGTTTAACATTAATCACGTGCCTTGATCATATGATTGTTATCAATTATATTCATGGTTCACGATACAAATGAAATTGGTATCTAAACCAACTAAAGTTATTTGATACCCACAATATATATGTGTGGGTAACTTAAACAAAATCGATTTAGCATTCCTGGCATGAAAAAATATATATATAAGAAAAGAATAAATCGCGCTTCATGCGCATTTCACTGGTCTCGTGACACGGTATCCGTATGACTCTATTCACGTGACGCACTGTCCATGTGACCTGAGTCTATCGTATTTTGAGCTCAAATGTTTAAATGAGACCTGATAATAATAAAAATACTTGAGACCTGGTGTCCCATAAATACTAATTAGAATAACAGCACATGCAAAATTGAATGATTCTTATTATAAATAGGATGCGTTTTTACGCGATCACAACACAATTGGGAAAAGGAAAAAATTAATAAATAAATAAATGAATAAAAGAAAATTTTATAATAATAATTTTATCTGTCAATTAACTGCCAACTTAGCACGCATGGTCCGCCTTACAATCTATTGCTCCCTAATTGTAACATGTAAATCTGCATAAAGTGTCCAAATTTCAAATCCAATTTAATATTGCTTATTCTTATTACAAGTGCTGGTGTGGTTGGCTCCCGGTCGCGGCCCTGGCACTGGACCGATCCACTAGGCTCCAGCGGGTAACACCCAAAGGATACAAATACATTAGGATTTGGTTCAGACATTAGACCTCCCATTTACAAAAATACATGTAGTTCCGTGTCACTATTCAGACCTAAAGTGGTACATCGGAGTTTGCAGATAGTACGTGCTTCCAATTGACGTAACAGTCCCAGACGGTCCCCTCCTCTGGGATGGATTTTGGCTTGTATTAAACCAATAAATTTAATATCATTAACATGGTCCATTTGGTGATGTTCTTGCCAATGTGTTGAGAGCGGTAATTTGGAATCAACTTTAGTTAAACTGGCAAAATGCTCTCTGATCCTAATGCGTAATTCCCTTATTGTGGAACCAACATACACTTTACCACAAACACAAAGAATCGCATATACTAAATATTTAGTCTTACAGTTCATGAAATCTCGTATTTGCACTGTTAAACCATGATGACATGAAAAGGTATCAGATTGAATAACATATTTACAGAAATTACATGTACCACATTTGAAGAAACCATTTGGCTTCGAGGGAAGCCATGTTAGGGGATTTGTTGCAGAAGTCTGCGTGGTTAAATAAGAGGGACACAAATATCCCTTAAGAGTTCGATTTCGTGTAAAAATAACATTTGGCTTATCCGTAATGTATGGTAATAGGTCAGAATCAAGTTGGAGTAAATGCCAATGCTTTGCTAACAGCTTATATAACATCTTAGAGTTTTGCACATATTTTGTTATAATTCTTACATCTGAAAACTCGGTGGGTTTGATCTTGTCATGGTCAATCAACATGTCCTCTCTTGGAATGCTGCTAACCCTTTCAATGCCCCTTTGAATGCAAGAATTCTTGTAGCCTCTTCTTTTAAACCTTTGCAGTATCCGTTCTACTTCAACCATAAAGTCTGCTGTATCACTACAATTGCGACGAGCCCGATAAAATTCCCCAAAGGGTATGTTTTCTATGACCGATCTTTTGTGACAGCTTGTAGCATGCAAGACTGAATTCACCGCTGTCGGTTTTCTAAATGTATGTGTATGTATTTGACAATTTGAAATACTGATAACAAGATCCAAAAATTCTATTTTGTCTGAACTCACATGTCCAACAAATTCAATGCCAAAAGTGTTATTATTTAGATATTTTGTGAATTGTTGAAACTGTTCAATGGAACCGTTCCAAATCAGTAATACATCGTCAATATATCTTTTCCATACAATGATGTACTCCCTAAACTGATGTGAATTGAAGATGTAATGATATTCAAAATTCCCCATAAAGAGGTTCGCTAAAGAAGGTGCATACTTAGCTCCCATGGCTACCCCTCTAGTTTGAACATAATATTGTCCATTGAAAAGAAACTGATTATGTTGCAGTGTAAAGGCCAAAAATTCCTTAATCATCGTTATGTGATCAGCATAAGATGCTGAGTGATTTCTAAAAGAAAAATCAATTGTATCAAGTGCCAACTCATGTTGGATAGAAGTATATAATGATTTCACATCTAAAGTGGCTAACATGTAACATTCAGACCATTTGATTGAAGACAAAATTTGCAAAGTGTGAGTAGTATCTCGTAAATAAGCTGGCAATGTGGGAACCAAATCTTTAATAGCAGTATCAATATACTGTGACAGGCCCTCCGTGGCCCATCCTAAACCACTCATAATAGGTCTAACTTGTGGCAAACCGACATATTCTTTGTGAATCTTGGGTAAAAAATACATGGTCGGAATGACCGGAGCCGAAGACGTCAAAAATTGCTTTTCATTATCAGTAATAAAACCCCGCGAATGCCAGTTTTGAATTAAAAGCATTAAATTAGAGATTGTTTGGTAAGTGGGATTCCCCGGTAAACGTTGATAACATCCAGGTGTAGCTAGGTGTTCATTTGCCATTCGAATATAATCATCTCGGTTGAGTATGACGATATTCCCACCTTTATCGGCTTCCTTAATAACTATACTGAAATCTGACCTAAGGCTAATTAAAGCTTGTTGTTCCAATTTCGAAAGATTGTAATAACATTGAGAATTTCTTTTAGGATGATCAATAAGATGGTGAATATCATGTGTTACAGCCTGATAAAATGTGTCAATTATATTTTCATTAGGTGAGACCGGAACAAATTTAGATGACTTTTTATGTTCTCTTAATGAAAGATTTAGTTGTTGAATACCCAATTCTTGCTGTAAGTGAGCTTTCTGATAATCAGAGTTTTCGGACAACGACAACAATAAAGAAGTGTCTTCTATGTCGGATAATGTGAACTGACTTGGTGAGCTATGAGTACTCTGGGATCTATATTTTTGTACCTGTGTATGCCCTTTTAGGGCAACTAATTTATCGGTTTTGTTGAATCATATTAGCTCAAGCGCTTCCGCATACCTGGAACACCTCTCAGGATTAGTCTTAGATTTTATAAAAATTACTCCTATACTTCAAAAATAACACATTTATATCTGAAGTATGAATCAACATTTTTACATAATCCATATATATATATATATATATATATCAGAGGGTGGTGCTTGCTGCCCTATAGTTAAAGTGAGTCGGACTGCCATAGGAACCCCTCAAAATTCTATTGATTAATAACTTTTGATTTGAGTAATGGTTTGGGTGGAAATTTGGAAAGTGATTAAAACCCTGTGGGCCCTCAAGACTGCAAAGTTTTGTAAAGATGTGTTAAAAAATGTAAAAGTTATTAAGCGGCAAAAACTATTTTTCTCCCAAAGGTGAGTCCTACTTCCCATTAATTTTCCCATAGACAAGCAAGGTGCATTGCTGGTCAAGCACACAGCCAAAACTGCTGGGTGGATTTGGACCAGGTCCAAAATAATTTGGGCACAAAGTGTTCACTCGTGGTCCATGCATGGTTTGGGGTTATTCTGTGCAGTAGTTTTTCAAATATTTGACGGAGAAGGGGGTGCCGCTATCTTGTTTTTCTCGCAATACGATAGATATCTGTGACTATAGCCGAGGATATGGGCAACTGAAACGCAGGGAAAAAGGTATGTGCAGGTCAAAATCATGCAAAAGCCATCAGGTTAGAGGTGGAGAGGTTGGTTGATGACAACAAGTGAAATGTTGAAGTCATAGGAGATCCAGGGACGACGTTTGCAAGACAATGATTTCTGTAGCCTCGATATAGCTGTGAATAGCTGACATATGAAAGCAAACTGCATCACAGAAACAGCATGTGTTGTGAAAAAAAGGGAGAGTGCTGGGGAGGAGAGAGGGCCATCTGTGGAGTGGGGGGAGCTGGCACAGATGAGAGTGGCATTTGGTGTGTGCCAGGGGGGAGGCAGGAAAGCATTTTGTTTTCCAGCCGTTTTTCCGATATTCGCAGCTATATCTGGGGCTATGAAGAACTACAGATATCGGCGGGTTGGAGTAGTTCTGTGCCTGCAGCTACATATTTTGGGGTGTCAGTGTTTTATTTTTGACAGGTATTTAGGAGTATTTTTTCATTTTGGCTGTCTTATATGAAATGTGTATATGTGAGACATTGGAGGAAAAGAGAAGAACATAGTTTGACAAAATTATTATAAAAAGGAGCAATCCTGCTCTAGTTTTAGATGCTGCATCAATGTATTTTAGGCTGTGTATTCTCACTTATGGTATTATATTGTGTGGCTGTGAAATGTTTGCCTACCAAGTTTACTGTAATGTATTATTCACTGCTTTCTTTATTTATAGCTACTTTAAACAAGAACATGAGTAGTGTTGTACTGTATTGATCTTTTAAAGTCTATTGTAGTATAAGACCTTAACTGAGCACGCTGTTTTACCAATTTTTTTAACTGCAGTTATGTTAAATGTCAATGAACTGTAACCACGGGTATAATGAAAAACTTGTTTTTGTTTATTTTATTGTATTTGTGTATTTATATGTCATAATTAAGAAAATTAAATCTTTTATAAAAGATACCACACAGATGATTAACACCTTGGCACACATTACAGTTGATGAGAATTACCTTTTGGTCTCCTTCGATGTTGAAGCTTTGTGTACGAATATTCTGCAGATGGAAAGTGTCATGGTGATGCAGGGGTATCTAGAACAACGCACTGCTTTGTTGGAAAAAGTGTCCACTTCCTTCATATTTGAATGCATTAGAAGTGCGCTAACTGATAATTATTTTATCTTTTAAGGTGAATTGTACAACCAACGACATGGAACGAGCATGGGAGCACCTTTTGCTCCAGATATCGCTAATCTATACATGGACCATTTTGAACACAATTCCATTTATCATGCCAACAATCCATACAATCAAATGATAAATGATTGGTAGCGGTATATCAATGATATCTTCATGATGTGGACTGGTGTATCTAACACACTAGAAAAGTTCTTGATTTGGCTCACTCACCAAGACGCATTCATCAATGTTACGATGACATATGACATCAAGACCAAGCTGTTATTAGACCTATTGATTCGAAAGTCGAGGGATGGTACTCTAGAAACAACACTTTTTAGGAGCCGGATGGATAAAAACACTCTTCTTCACTATGAGAGTTTTCATCCGAGTAGCTTAAGAAACAGTCTACCTATAGGCCAGTTTCTGAGGGTTTGCAGAAATTGTACACCCTCAAGTGATTTTGTGCCACATAGTAAGGAATTGAAAAAATCGAGGACATCCATCTAAAGTGGTACAGATAGCCCACATCAGGACCAAGCACACCGTATGGGAAAAATGCTTGTCCACATCTGAAAAAAGTGGTCTGGATAAACTGTCCTGTGTTACAACATATACCCCAATTAGCAACAATCTAAGAAGGATGATTCTAAAAAACTGGCACATTATACAAACACCGGACTTCACACCGATTTAACCGAGATTCACTTTCAAAAGACAAGAAAATTCAAAAGGTACTTTGTACACACATATCAGAATCAAAAAGACAAACTGTCTGTGAGTACCAACACTTTATGGGGCTTAGCCTTTGCTGTAGGCCATTTTAGGTGTGGGAGATGTTCAGTGTGCCCACAGACCAAAGGTATGAAGACCGTGGAGCTGAAGGGTAAAACTGGAACTCTAAAAACATTTACCAAATTGTCTCACACAATGGACCATATGTGGCATAAAATGTCCTCGTAATTTGCTACATATTGGAAAAACAAAAAGACAAGTCAGGCAAAGAATATGCGAGCACCGGTCATGCATAAAAAACAAAGTAGACAGCAAACCTCTGGTCGCACATTTTTCAAAAGAAAAACATAAACCTTTTGGTTTTTTATACAAACTATTGCAGCCCCACAGCAAGGGCAAGACCGCGATCTGCTGTTGAGAAATGCAGAACAGTGAATACACAGGTTATACACTGTACAGCATAGTTTAAACATGTGCCTAGAGTGGGGTCTGTTTATGTAATACAGTCTATACATTAGGACCAAAACTAAGATCGACACCTATTTCTGCTATTTGTTTCTCCAATTGTCACAAATCAGCAGCCACTCAAAACATGAGATAAGACCTTTTTACTTAATGATGTAATATACTGTTTAAATCACAAACCATATGGGGATAATCCAATATCTGTATGTGTTTCTAAAAATATTACTGGCAGACAAATTCTTTGCTCAAAATAAGGAATTTGTTATTAAAAAAGTGGTGCAGTGCCCATATGGATCGCAACATGTGTCTCATATGTAATTAATTTGTGCCTGATTTATATGCGCTGCATATGATACGTGGAGTGCACTCAAATACATGCGTGGCACTAACACCATAGACAGAGTTGTCATAGTCAAGGATAAACATTGGACTTGCCAACCAGAGCGTATCACAGTCATGTGAGGGAAATGCAACTCTGGCACTCTGGCACAATAGAAATAAGGAAGTGACTTTGCCATCTCGCGATTGCAGCCTAGAAGTATGAAGACATCACGCCATTTTGGCCCCTATCAGGTAGGAGCAGATGCTCTATGATACATACACAGATTTTCTGAAGCCCGGGGGGCACGCAGCTGGTGTGTGAAGTACGCAATGGATGGTCATCATTAGAGAGGGGCTGGGTTTATACTATGCCCGTGAGTGCCCACATGGATAGAGATTTAGATACTCAACAACTAGTATAGACATAGGGACAACTGGGTATATCTTTTACAAAATAGCTGCAATAGGAATAAATCCATGAGTAGCGGGAAATGAAACTAGCGACACATTCCTCTCCATGCAGAAGACCGCTCCTACATACTGTAAAGATACGGTATAAAACAGCTACACTGAGATGAAAAGATTCTTCAAGATATAATGAACAAAAAGAAATAAGGTCAGTAAAATGTAATGGTAATGAATGTGACCGCAATGAATTAAAAACACAAGAGACATTTATAGAGTGAGGATTAATCAACAACCAAATTCAATTTTATGTAATATAGAAATAAAGACCGTGGAACCACTTTCAGTCCAGTTCTCAGACAAAAAGAATATCTTTGAACATGCTGCCTGTTTCCCCAGTGATTACAATTAAGGCTAGTGTTTGGCACCATAATGAAATAGAGAATATCCGCACAACACTAATGGTTTTAAAAAATATATATGTTTGTATTTCAGTGCCTTTATACTAACAACTTCTAAGTGGGGTCTCAGATCTTGCTACAGACCACTACATTTTCGTCCTGAAGAAGGCCCAACAATGAAGTGGAAAAGCGTTAGGGATAACGTCATTTCACAGAGGGGCTGAAACATATGTTGACTACTCCCAGGCTAGAACAGAAAGACTGTAAGATGGTTTTTCAGCTTCCCATTGGAGAATAAACACAGGGACAGGTCTTGCTTAGCCTTTCACTGTGAATAGGACAAGGAAGGACTTATGAGTTGACTATTAATAGAAATTGGATGTGCTAAGAGATTAAAAGTCACATACCTTACTAAACCCACAACACTATTTTCAATGAATATTTAAATGTACAAATGTGTCAAATGTTGTTGCAATATTTTGTGTCTAGATATATTTTTTTTTTACAAAACTGATCTTAATAAATTGTTACTTCGATCATAAAAGTGTATCGAATACAGTATTTAAGAGATCCATTCTCTACCAAATCACAAGGTGACAAGGGAGGGGTAATCATTTTTCCTTTTTGATTGCACATTATTTGCTATCTTCCCACTCTAAAACTGGTCCCCTGAAAACAAACATTTTGGAAATACCCATATTTACACTAATATGCCATACATAGTCCATAAAAGTAATGTTTTGGGCTACACTGAATGTAGTATTTTAGCACATCTGGAGTACTGTTTTAGAGCTATGAAGGAACAGTGCATTTCCTTCATCGGTTAAGTGCACTCCAAAATGTCTGTAGAAATTGGCCATGTAAAACTGTATGTTGTTGTTCGAAATCCATAATGGGTTGTGGTTTCTCATGAATGCTGAAACTGCTTTATTAACATTTCTCTGGGATTTTTTGATTTTTCCATTAAATGTCCATTTTTGCCTCGGAGTCAGATTGGAAAAGATAAAGATGGTGTGAGGAAATAGTTCCATTAGTGTTTCCAAGACTTTTTTCATTAGTATGACATCTGGCTACCCTGTACTCCTCAGACTGAACAAAAGTTGCAACCCACGCATTCCCCGCAATCCAAACCATTTAACTGAAAAATCACTCAATAAATCCAGGTTAACTTTTAGATTCTCACAAAAAGCCAGTAACCAAAACAGACAACTGTCTCCGATCAGCCACACAGTTTCAAACCAGTCATGATATCTGCAGGCTTTCTCTGTTGGTATATTTAAATCTGCCTATATAAACTTACATTTTCTGGCTATAATCATATTTTTATGTGGATAATACATTACAGAATGTTATTTGTGTGTGTTATTTTATGTACTTAGTTGTTCACTTATTTGATTTGAGGGTTCAAAGGCCAATTTAGTTTGATGTTGGGCTTGTGCTTAGTGATAGGTTGTGCTGAAAATGTTTTTATCACTTTTAGTAGTTTTATTGGTTTATAGTCCTCCTTTTTTGGTATTTGTTTTGGAAAGTATAAAAGTCACTATGTTCTACCGTTTTATCCTTTTGATTCCTAAACTCTCACTGTGCACATGGCAGGAGTGTGGCTGATGAGAAAGTAAGTGTTAATAAATATTTACACATTTCAATGTTTATTTGCAGTGTTGTGTGTGTTAGTTATATTAACCAATGCTATCAGATGGTGTTCATTATTATTTTCTGCATTTGCGGTATTTGAGTGGCAAGTTTTAATGTATTTTTTTAAGTTTAATAAATGTACACATGTAGCTTTTTTGTTAGTAAGGTTTATGATTTATTTCATTGTACTTCTTGTACTTTTAATGCACTTTGAGGTACATAGTATTTGTAGGTGTTTGGACTGTTTGTGAGGTAGTTCAATTGATGGTATTCTGCAAGTTCATTTTTGTAATGTGTTTATTTTTGTAATTTTGAACTGATTATGTTTTGGGTTTTTTCCAGATAGAAGGATATACATTTTTTTTAAACAGAGATTAATAACCACAGCTACAGTGTATTCCAATGGACTGTTGACATTTGGAGGTGCGGGTAACCACAGCAATGACTGGGGAGGTGTCCTAGTCGCTGGTTCAATGAACTAGACTTGCAGGTCCAGCTGTAATAAGCAAAAAAGTACACGCTTTGCAATTTGTCCCAAAACATCTGGTAACAAAGTACTGGCAGCCTTTCTGGACCAACAAACTAAGAGTTTGCTGGTAGGGGGACAGAACTCTCTGCAGGCCTGATCTGCTGGGCGTTTAGGCCCCTACTGGCAGTGTTTTCACTAAAGCACTGTTAGCAATGATGCCAGTGCTTCAGTAACTCCATTGACATGGAGTCCTATGGGACTCCACAGGAATGGGGTTGTACCGTTTCTGCGGCATGCCATAATATCTGGCAAAGTCAGGCAGTGGAAACAGTGTTACAGGGTTGCTGGCACCTTGCCGCCTACCAGAGGGTTTTACCGGCAGCCCTGTATTGATGCTGAGAGTCTTGAAAGAACTGCAGTACTGGAGTACTCCATTTGAAAGGTTATAGGAAATGCTAGAGAGGTTCAGAGAGAAGGGGCATCAAGGAGTGTCTATGGATGTGTTGTTCCTATCTCCTGCAGTACTAATTGGAAGGGTGAGAGAAGTTTGCAGGATCTTTTATTTATGATGCAGTGAAACTGCCAGAAGCTTTTAGTAGTGGTGGCTGGTCCCTTGTGAGGCTGCTAAGGACCCGGTGAGGGCTAATCAGAATGCTTGTAAACATCTGATTATCTCCTGTCGAGTACTAATTGTACTTTAAACTGTCTACTTGGATAACATTAGAAACATTTTAACATTCAAGATATAGTGGAAAAGCCAAAGTGTTACATGATCAGATTACCTGTGAAAAATTGTTTTGAAGTCACGTAGTTATGGCAATGCAGCTTTCAAAGTGATTGGGCCTTTCCTCAACATGGCTACAGCTGTGTGCAGACTCGTCTTCTCATTGATTTAGCCGATTGGTTGATAATTTATGTGCTAACACGTCATTGTGCTTGAGAATACCCGTGCATACAGAAAATACATTCTTTTTCCCTATTTCTCATACCCGCGGTTACATCCCTCTCCCAAACATTTCTTTCCTGTTTTCTTTCATTGCTTTTTGCTTTTTGGTGGGCAAACTTATTTGTAAACCTTCAGGAACTTTTAAAAGCAGTAGCTTAATGTATACGTTCCCTTTTTGCCTTTCTTCCTCCTATACCTTTCTCCTTTGTCTTGAGATTTGTCATTTTTTGGTATTTTTATATTTTTTAAGTTTTTTGATATTAAGTGGCAGAGTCCTTTTTGTGTTGTATATTTGTACAGTGTTTATTTTTCCTCTATGGTCCTGCATTTGAAAATGAGTATGACATGCCATGATAATGAGGTGGTGTGGGTGGATTCAGTTTTACCACTATAGAAGAAGCAATGTGCACACAAATAAAATTCTGATAGTTGGCAATATTTCCACATAAAGGACCAACACAGCAAAACGGAGATCAAGGAGGTATGTGCAAATTTCTTATAAGGTTTTGCACAGTGGACCTTCACACAAGCCGTTGCAAAGCTTGGAAACCTCCACATTAATTCAACAATGTGTCCGCGTTCATTGGGATGAAGGCGTTGAATTATATAGGAAGGCTCATGTGAAACATAAGGTCAAAGCAGATGAATCAAGATCAGCACAGCAGTATTTACATTCTGCGCCACAGATTTCCAACACAATTACTAGCTATTTTCCACCAACTAACACTCAACCTCAGTCCATTGTGTATGCACCTGATATGTTTACCTTTGTAGTGATGTGCACAACCTGCCACAGCTTCATTGAGGTGGAAGGAGGTAGCTCCCCTCTCTTTATGGCCATAACATGAAAAAACCCTTAGCAAATTATCCCTATATTTTTCAAATCTCGTGCATGATGTCCTCTCATTTCCACATCTCCAAGCTCTCTTCCTCTTCACTCCTTCTAATAAACCAATCATAATAAGTACTACTGACCCATAAATGCTCAGTACTTGTGCCGAATTCTCCTTACTTCTGTTTGAAATCCTTAACTGCTGAATAAACTTCCATTAAACAAATTAATCTATTTGTGTTCTTTACCAGAGCCATCACTATTCTTCAGTTGTATTCCCTCATTTTTGCAGATCATAGCTTACTTGCACTCATTGGTTCTTCTTTTTTTCCACGGATATGTTGTACCTAAATAAAAACTCTATAGGTAATCTTAACAATCTACCCTATATTCTTAAAAAGACATGATAATCAGGGTGTGTGCTTCATAAAATATACTTATTTGGCCTAATGTCACACCCCTTTATGTTTCCTGGCCTTAAAATACGAATGTGTTTGCTTGTGTATTTACATAATGAATCACTAAAATAGTGCATGTTATCCCCTGGTCACTTACTGAAATCTCTCTTCAATATATCTGTTAAATGTTACCAAGAAATATAATGATGGTATAAAAATATCATGCCCCCTTATCCTCTAGTATATATATAACTTCATTCTCTGTGCTAGTGAGCGTGTTCCCTCTCATCACTATTACTCGCCCATTTTGCATCCAAATGTTTGTGTCAGTGTATGCACATTTGATGGTACTACTGCAAAAAGTGCTTATGTTATGTTATGTTATGTTATGTTAGCTATATTTATTTAGCGCACGTTCGCCCAAAGGCATCATGGCGCTGGAGAGTTAAGGAGTATTTCCGAATTACTGTTACTAGAAAAGCAAGTTCTTCAATTTCCGATGGAAGGCAAAATGGTCGGTAGTCTCCCGCAGGGAAAGGGGCAAGTCGTTCCACGCTTTGGCGGCTGCAACCGAAAAGGCATGTCCTCGTTTTTGGGCTAACCTAAAATGGGGCACTGCCAACTGTAGTGAGCATGTAATGGACGAACTCGGCTTACAGGAATTCTGTTCTCACGCCATAAAAGGCTTGGTGCACTATGCACATAGACTGAAAATAATCCGGTGAGCGACGGGAGCCAATGCAGTTGCCTCAGCAAAGGAGTCATATGGGCTCCAAAAGGGGGGAGGATGATAGTTCTTGCCACAGCATTCTGAAGCAACTGCAGGTGCCCAGTCAGATAACCGGGTTGAGCCAGATACCGTGATTTTTCAATAGTCCAATACACTGAGGACCAAGGCAGCAACCACCGGAGATGGATTGGCCGTAAGAATGAAAGGGGGGACTTTCCCGAGAAAACAAAGTTTGAAAATGACCAGTTTTACAGACCGCATTGACCTGTTCATCCATGGTCAGGGTGGCAGAAATCCGCACTGCAAGGTTCCTGACTGACAGAACCGGTGTGGCGAGGGGGCCCAGGGAAGTGTGCCAGAAGTCAGCCGTCCAAAACAGTTCAGGAGTTGGAGTACCTACAACCAGGACCGCGGTTTTACTACCATTCAACTTTAACCAGTTCAATGTCATCCATGTTCCCAGTTCCTCAAGACATTTTCTTAGCCAGCTAGCCATTTCAGATTTGCAGGCTTCGTAGAAGCAGGAGAAGGGACTTTAAGAAGAATGGAAAAGGGCACTATAAGGTGATCTCACCATATTATAGGAATAGGAGTGGCAATGTCAGTGAAGGAAGGAGGGGAAAAATAAGATCTAATATGTTACCACATTTATGAGTAGGAACATTACCCCCCTGAAAGAAAGAGGCCTAGATCAGCCATCAGTGCTGTAGCATTGGCGACTGGCTTAGCTGTAGCCGGATTTGCAGATAGATTGAAATCCACAATGATGATCAAATCATGGTATTTCACTTGCAGCTCAAACACACATGCTGGGAATTCAGTATATAATGCAGTATCTGTCCCTGGGGGCCGATAAACCAGTAAGACTGTGAGAGTAAAAGTAGGAGAGATTGAGATATGGGTCAGAATGCATTCCATTTTTAAAGAATGCTTAGGGACCAGACTAGAAACTCTGTAGTTGATTTTATGAAACCGGGCCACCCCACCACCAGCATGGTGGGCCACACGATCCACATGTGTCAATGCTTTATTTTCAGGAAGAGATTATAACCTTATTAATTCCTGCTGTACTCATAAATATTTGCTGTGCCTAATCTGGTGGTACTTTTTATTACATTAACCTTCTCTATTGTGTAATTTGCATTTATAACTGTAGTTATAGTCTCAGTGCATGTCTGCCACTATGTGTGATCTTGGACATATTATTTCAATGATTCTGTGCTATGCAGTGGGGGATATACTGTCCCCCTCTTGCTGTCCTTAGTCACCAGTATTCTCATGGTCTGGTCATTTGTAGCACTCTCCTGTGCCTTCATTGTAATCGCTATCTCACTCTTGCTTTCAGATGCCTGTTTCCGTTCTTACCATCATGTCTATCCCTCTATTTCCTCACTCTACTTCCTCAATCCTCAATAACTTTCCCATTTCCCTCTTTTGACATACTTCCTTGCTTTCTTATTGTTACAAATTCTATAAACAATAATCAGAGTGTTTCTGCTCTTTATTTTGATAGTTTTTGCAATCCTTTCTCATGTTACTGAACACAAGGGTGTGAGGCACCTCACAGTGTGTATTCAGTAATTATTGGAAAACCATTGGGCAAGGCACATTTCCCTTTTCCAAATCACCTTTCAAAAATGTGCCTAAACTTTAAAAATGGTTTCTTTCCATTACTCAACATTCCTTTCTCTCTCATCTATGACTACCCTGCGCAAACTTATAGTATATGCCTTTTAAAAATTCCCCATATAATAATAATAAAGGTGCCTAAAATGTTTAAATGAGATTAAAACAATCGGGGATGCTCTGGTATATGATCAGGTGCTTGAAAAAAAGTATCTGGCATAGCTCCAACAAATCCAAATAATTAATAAAACCTTAAAATGGGAAGTGGATTGTGCAATTTTTAAAAAGTGATCTAATGGGACAGTCTAATCCATAGGGTAATGAATTGTGAGACATTGTAGTGTGAAAATGTGCTTCAAATATGGTTAATCATACATAAGCATTTGCCCAAAATAAAAGGTATAAAAACATGGAGACCTTCCCCAAATCAAAACCAAGGGCTTACACACCCCAAAATCTGTATATTCCAATCAAATGCTCCCCAAGCACATCACTTCAACATCACATGTAAGAAAATATCTATTTTTTTTTTACTTCAAAACCTAACAAATCTCGAATTTCTTTAGCTGGTGTTGTTAAATCAAACTAAAACTAACATCCTCTACCCAAAAACAAGCATTACTACTGATTAAAACCCTTAAACATGAAAGTGAATGTAATGATTCCTGGCTCTTAAATACTTTTTTTCAATTAGAATCGCACCAAACCACTGCTTCACTTAAAGCTCTGTAATAAAATGTTTGTTTTCAAAATGTAAGACCATAATCATTCTAATATTGCCTCTATTTACAATATCAGTCCAAATCCACTTGCTATTATATACAACATATTATATTATTCTAAAAAAAATAAAAATATTAAATCTTAACCACCTGTCTTTATTCACAATGTATACTAATTTTATGCATGACCACACATATATCATCTCTAGTCCTACTCTTTCTTATTCATACTAATCATATATACACACACTTGTATGCCTCAGATCACACCTCTTAAAAAGATTGTGTGTGTGTGCATAATTTTTCAAATACTCATGCTGATCGATCAGCGACAAAAAACATATTAATTTAAAAATACTTGCAAAACATCACAGTCCACCTTTCTATACATCCAAACTCTTCATGTCATTTCTGAAAGCTTTTCCATAAATATTCACCTGTCATATATACCAACCCTACTAACAATTTGAACACAAACCCAACCAAACTCTTTTGAACTCGAAATAAATACTACCACAATCAATTTGGAATACTGAGCAACCGATACCTTAACCAACTAAGCTACCATGAGTCCGGCTCTATCTCTGAGCCCCTCCCTTTGCCTTCTACTGAAGGCTGTAGTTATGGCACTACTTAGCCACTTGTTTGAAGTCTGCACAGCAAAGTAAAAGAATGTTATCTCTGCTTGACAAGGCCATACATTATGGCACATCTTTTAACACATTGGGGCCGATTCATGGAACAAACGTGCCCCGAAAATCTTTGTGCAAGCAGGCGCAAGCAGGCGCAAGCAGGCGCAAGCAGGCGCAAGCGCAAAAAAACAGGCGCACGCGTGTGATTCATGGAAGTCCCTGCGCGTGTTTTCCTCAGGATGTGCGCCAAACCCGTGCATGGCGCACACGTCACTGCAACATCCCGAAAGGCGTGCGCGACGCGCACAGTGAACGCACACAACCTCAGCGCATATACCAGAAAGTGGGCGGAACACGGGGCGTAACGCGCGGAATGGGGAACAACGCGCGAAAATAAGGGCGTAACTGGGGATGTACTGCAGGGAAGCAGACTGAACGCCCACACGCACTCGAACCACACGTATTCATGGAATCGAATAGGGCAAAGCCACGCACAGCCAAAGACACGCACAAGCCGAAACACGTCCGCCACACGAAGGCAGGCGGTAGCATCCCTGCGCATTACAAAAGTGGCAACATACAGCAATTGGGCCTGTGCGAGCGGGGCAGGTGTATTTCGGGGGTGCGCGGGAAGTTACACACGCGATTGAGTGGGGTATGTGTATTTTGGGGGTGCGCAGGAAGTTACACACGCGATTGAGCGGGGTACATGTATTTCGGGGTTGCGCGGGAAGTTACACACTCGATTGAGCGGGGTACGTGTATTTCGGGGGTGCGCGGGAAGATACACACGCGATTGAGCGGGGTACGTGTGTTTCGGGGGTGCGCAGGAAGTTACACACGTGATTGAGTGGGGTACGTGTATTTCGGGGGTGCGTGGGAAGTTACACACGCGATTGAGCGGGTACGTGTATTTCGGGGTTGCGCGGGAAGTTACACACGCGATTGAACGGGGTACGTGCATATCAGGGGTGCGCGGAAAGTATCATACGTGATTCCATCAGGGTACGTGTATTACAGGGGTGCATGGGAAGTTCCACACGTGAATGTCCAGGCTACGTGTATTTCGGGGTGCGTGGGAAGTTACACACGCAATTGAGCGGGGTACGTGTATTTCGGGGTTGCGCGGGAAGTTACACATGCGATAGAGCGGGGTACGTGTATTTCGGGGGTGCGCGGGAAGTCACACACGCGATTGAAGGGGGATACGTATATTTCGGGGGTGCGCGGGAAGTTATGCACGCGATTGAGTGGGGTACGTGTATTTCGGGGGTGCGCGGGAAGTTACACACGCGATTGAGCGGGGTACCTGTATTTCGGTGTTGCGCGGGAAGTTACACACGTGATTGAGCGGGGTACGTGCATATCAGGGGTGCGCGGAAAGTATCACACGCGATTCCATCAGGGTACGTGTATTACAGGGGTGCGCGGGAAGTCCCACATGCGAATGTCCAGGCTACGTGTATTTCGGGGTGCGCGGGAAGTTACACACGCGATTGAGCGGGGTACGTGTATTTCAGGGTTGCGTGGGAAGTTACACACGCAATTGAGCGGGGTACGTGTATTTCGGGGGTGCGCAGGAAGTCACACACGCGATTGAGCAGGGTATGTGTATTTCGGGGGTGCGCAGGAAGTTACACACGCGATTGAGCGGGGTACGTGTATGTCGGGGTTGCGCGGGAAGTTACACACGCGATTGAGCGGGGTACATGCATATCAGGGGTGCGCCGAAAGTATCACACGCGATTCCATCAGGGTACGTGTATTACAGGGGTGTGCGGGGAGCATCACACGTGAATTGCACGTGTGGGTCCTCCCACGTGTTCCCTCTATACCCTCCACGGCCCCTGATGGTGGCTCACACCACAGGGGCCTACCCTGCACATGTCCTGCAGGCAACCATCCACCATGGACATGCCCCCCCAGCCAACCCACATGTCAACTTGCACTACTGCCCACCAACGCATGTCCCCCTGCACCCCCAGCCACCAGGGGCACCCTCCACCAGGCCCCCACCCATGTCTCCCACCACCCCCACCCCCCAGCACTGTGGGGCACCTGCCAGCAGGCCCCCACCCATGTCTCCCACCCCCCAGCAGTGCAGGGGCACCCTCCACCAGGCCCCCACCCATGTCTCCCACCACCCCCACCCCCCAGCAGTGCAGAGGCACCCTCCACCAGGCCCCCACCCATGTCTCCCACCACCCCCACCCCCCAGCACTGTGGGGTACCTGCCAGCAGGCCCCCACCCATGTCCAACACATGTTCCCCACCACCCCCACCCCCCAGCACTGTGGGGCACCTGCCAGCATGCCCCCACCCATGTCCAACTCATGTTCCCCCCCACCCCCACCCCCCAGCACTGTGGGGCACCTGCCAGCAGGCCCCCACCCATGTCTCCCACCCCCCCACCCCCCAGCAGTGCAGGGGCACCCTCCACCAGGCCCCCACCCATGTCTCCCACCACCCCCACCCCCCAGCACTGTGGGGCACCTGCCAGCAGGCCCCCACCCATGTCCAACTCATGTTCCCCACCACCCCCACCCCCCAGCACTGTGGGGCACCTGCCAGCAGGCCCCCACCCATGTCCAACTCATGTCTCCCACCACCCCCACCCCCCAGCACTGTGGGGCACCTGCCAGCAGGCCCCCACCCATGTCTCCCACCACCCCCACCCCCCAGCAGTGCAGGGGCACCCTCCACCAGGCCCCCACCCATGTCTCCCACCACCCCCACCCCCCAGCAGTGCAGGGGCACCCTCCACCAGGCCCCCACCCATGTCTCCCACCACCCCCACCCCCCAGCACTGTGGGGCACCTGCCAGCAGGCCCCCACCCATGTCCAACTCATGTTCCCCACCATCCCCGTCCCCCAGCATTGTGGGGCACCTGCCAGCAGGCCCCCACCCATGTCCAACTCATGTCTCCCACCACCCCCACCCTCCAGCACTGTGGGGCACCTGCCAGCAGGCCCCCACCCATGTCTCCCACCACCCCCACCCCCCAGCAGTGCAGGGGCACCCTCCACCAGGCCCCCACCCATGTCTCCCACCACCCCCACCCCCAGCAGTGCAGGGGCACCCTCCACCAGGCCCCCACCCATGTCTCCCACCACCCCCACCCCCTAGCACTGTGGGGCACCTGCCAGCAGGCCCCCACCCATGTCCAACTCATGTTCCCCACCCCCCCACCCCCCAGCAATGTGGTGCACCTGCCAGCAGGCCCCCACCCATGTCTCCCACCACCCCCACCCCCCAGCACTGTGGGGCACCTGCCAGCAGGCCCCCACCCATGTCCAACTCATGTTCCCCACCACCCCCACCCCCCAGCAGTGCAGGGGCACCCTCCACCAGGCCCCCACCCATGTCTCCCAACACCCCCACCCCCCAGCAGTGCAGGGGCACCCTCCACCAGGCCCCCACCCATGTCCAACTCATGTTCCCCACCACCCCCACCCCCCAGCACTGTGTGGCACCTGCCAGCAGGCCTCCACCCATGTCTCCCATCACACCCACCCCCAGGAACTATGGGGCACCTGCCAGCAGGCCCCCACCCATGTCCAACTCATGTTCCCCACCACCAACACCCCCCAGCACTGTGGGGCACCTGCCAGCATGCCCCAACTCATGTTCCCCAGCCAACATGTCATCACAATCTAGATCCCTGGTCCCTATGGTCAGCCTCCAAATGCAAAACAGCCACCTGAGAATTGCATCCACCCACTCTGAAATGGCAATTACATGACAGAATACCAATTGCAAGTTTCGAAACAAACACATGTCCCTCACATACACCCAATGGGTGTCAGTGAATCTCAAAACCCATATCATGATATGCATGAAACCAATGAGATGATACTACACATTGAAGTTCGATAAAAAAATATGTATTAAAGGGAACATAAATAGATTCAAAAATAAAGAAACAGAAATGGGAATGTACAGAAATGAAAAGAAGCATGTCCGTGAAAAAAAGCAAAAGCAAAAATCATAATCCAAAGTAATGGTGTCCAAAGTCACTGTCCACAAAAGAAAATCCAATGGGAAATAATAATTGGAAGCCATTGCTCCATGGGTAAATTGTGAAAGTGAAATAAAATCCAACAGTGAACTATGTACAGACGAACAAGCCAGGGTCCATTGTCCCAACCAAAGAAATGAAACCTATCTAACAACACTAACTAATAAAATAAACTATAAACAAAAATGTGGCCAATGTCCAAAAGGTCCAAAAAAAATCAAAAAACAAAGGAAACCTAACACTAACTAGATAACTATTTACATGGGCAGCGGGCTAGTCCAACGGCTCACTGGATGTTGTCATGGGCCAGGGCATCATCGAACTCCTGTTCAATGGCTTGGAGGCGGGCATGTTCCCTGGCCCCGAGGTCTCGCAGGGATAAAGCAGTGTCCAGCTCCAACTCCCTGCGAAGACCCTCGAGGCACTCAGCCCGCCTCAGCGCCCTCTGCATGGAGTTCTCCGCCCTGACCATTGTGAGCCGTTCCTCCTCTGCCCGCTGCCGCTCCACACCTATCTGCTGGTCCAACCGCTCCCACACGGAAGCCACTCCCATTCCAGGGTTCTCCTGCCTTCCGGCCGATGCCTGCACCCATGATGTTGATGGCCCCGTGCCATGATGCCTCCCACGTCGAGCCTGCCGCTGCCTCCGACGCAACTGCCTGTGCCAGCACGACGGCATCCAGGCTGATGGAATCCACCGACGCCGTCGTGCACGTGCCCTGCCCGATGATGCCATCACATCCTCCATCTGCTGGGGTCCAGTTGCTGGTGTGTCCACCCCTGCTGGACCTCCGACTCCCGACTGTGGCCGGGATGGGATCACCACCGAGCCAGCTGCATTGGTCGGGGCAGGTCCACAGGGGGCCCTGGAGGCATCTGGGCCGGAAGACGGCATGGAGAACGACTGGTGCATAGTCTCCACAGAGGAGGAGAGGGTCGCCAGATTGGTCGACACATGTAGGAAACCCCCGACCATGGCCGATCCCAACTGGGCCATGTCGGCACGGTGCTCTCCATGATGACCTGCATGCTCCTCCCGCGAAGCACGCACCTCATCACGAATTGCACCTGTGCGCAACGCGACACCAATCAGGACCTTCTCCATACGGCCAGCGGTCCCCTCGTCCGCAGGTGGAGGGGAGTCAGATGACATGGACATCCCCCCTACCTGCGGACGGGCCTGGGGTGGGGCATCCCTGCTGGTGCATGGTGGTGCAGTCACAGTGTCAGGGACAGTGACATGCACAGGCCCCTTCACGGCGACCTGTGCTGCCTCCTGCCCCTGCCCCTGGACTGCAACACTTGGACCAGCAGGGATGCCCCCACCAGGCCCCATGTGCGCCTCAGTAGCGGCCTCCTCCTCCTCTGTGGAAACCACCAACCTGGATGGCTCCACCCTGTCTTCCGCTGTTGCAAGCCCCTGTGGGGGCTCACCCACCCCTTCTGCTGCAGCCGTGGGGGCATCCCCGCCGCTTTGCTCCACAGAGCCATCTCCGCCCTCTTCTTCACGTGGTGCTGTATAGAGGGAGACATAGAACACAAGCATCAGGGTACTGTACAATGGTCCTCTAGACAGGAAGCAATAGCAGATGAGTGGCACTGTCAAAGATCACTTCCATCATGTCCCTCCACAACACATGGCTCAGTGCAGGTAAAACACATGCGGTAACAGGCATGGCGCATGCTATGGACATTAGCATACATGTCCAAGGGATACTTGGAACATACAATGTTGTTTTGGAACTCACATGCATTATGGGCCATGGCTATCACATGCACACACTTCACCCTAGTTCCATCCATCTGGCCTCGTACACCACAGACACAGTGGATACAAGGATGACTAGGCTGCATCAGTGAACCTGAACATTGCGACAGACATGTGTCATGCATCCCTGGCATTCACAAGTCACAGACACACAGGTCAGACACACAGACATGGACAGCATACATGTACATGGCATCAGCACCCATCCCTCACCCCCACCCATGTCCAGGAACAGAGACTGGCATGCTTTCATGTGGCCATTCCGCATAGGGCAACCCATGTTGCATTTGAACACATGCACCAACCGTGTGGTTCACACATTACTGGTCTCACATGCATGACGTCCCTGCACACACACATGCATACATGGCCTATGTCACACATACAGGCAAATATCAGACAACCAGCACACTGCGACATGCCCTGTCTCACACAGCAATGCTTGGCCACTTACCGCTCAACTCCAGACGGGTCTGCCTCTCAAGGATCTGGGCATGGAGCACTGGGCCTACGCGTTCCAGGACCCTCATCTGGATGGGACTCATGCGGCCCCGGCCCCCCTCCACGAGGCGCCGGGCCTTCAAGAGGGTCCTGGACCTGCAGTCATCCCAGCGCTTCTTGACATGTTGGTAGTCGCGGACTGCCACCCCCTCCGTCCAGATCCGAGTCCGTCCTTCCTTGTTGGCGCGCTTACTTCCGAAGAGGGCATCATACTGCCCCAGGACTTGCTCCACCAGGACACCAACTTCGGTGGCAGTGAAGCTGGTGCCCCTCTGCCTCTCTGGCCGTGGGTTGCCAGTGGTGCCAGATGTTTCAGTGCCCGACATGGCAACCCCAGAGGCAGGAGTGGGTGGGAAACTGGGTCCTGGGGCTGGGCTGTGGAGCGATGGTATCCCAGTCGGGAGTCTTCTGTTCCAGCAGGGGTGGACACAGCAAATGGACCCCTGCAGATGGCTGATGTGCAGGCACCAAATGGCAGGGCACGGTGGCAGCAAGCAGGCAGGCAGGCAGCAGCAGATGGCTCGTGGGAGGCTGCTCTGGGCTCTGGGGGGCAGTAATTTGGCCTTTTGGGCAGGAGCGTGGTCTTCCGTGTGCTTACGCGTAGCCAGCTTGATACGGAGTGAATTGGCACGTGAAAATCCTGCACGTCTGTGTGTAATTCGAGGAAAGGCCCTTAGCGCGTATGCACGTCAGCACGCATATGCGATTTCATTGGACCAAAGGCCCTTAGCGCGTGAGCGCGTCTGTGACGTGACGCGCGCGGGTGTTTCCCTCATTGCACGTGATGACAGAACACATGTGGATTTCCACCAATCGCGTGTGAAAGTTCCCGCGCACCCTGGAACACACATACCCAGGCTAATCGCGTGTGGAACTTCCTGCGCACCCCGAAACACACGTACCCAGGCCAATCGCGTGTACGCTCACTTCCCTCCGATCACACGCGATGACACTCGGACGTGCAGTTTTACCACGTGTGCTCTGTCATCACATGTAATGAGGGAAACACCCGCGCGTGTCACGTCACAGACGCGCTCATGCGCTAAGTGCCTTTGGTCCAATGAAATCGCATATGCGTGCTGACGTGCATACGCGCTAAGGGCCTTTCCTCGAATTACACGCAGACGTGCAGGATTTTCACGTGCCAATTCACTCCGTATCAAGCTGGCCACGCGTAAGCACACGGAAGACCACGCTCCTGCCCAGAAGGCCGAATTACTGCCCCCCAGAGCCCCGAGTACGCTCCCACCTGCCATCTGCTGCTGCCTGACTGCCTGCTGCCCACGTGCCCTGCCATTTGCTGCCTGCACATCAGCCAGGGGTGCTGTTGCTATGACCACCCCTGCTGGAACCGAAGACTCCCGACTGGGATTCCATCGCTCCACAGCCCAGCCCCAGGACCCAGTTGGCCACCCACTCCTGCCTCTGGGGTTGTCATGTCGGGGCAAACACCATCTGAGACCACTGACAACACCCGGCCAGAGAGGCAGAGGGGCACCAGCTTCAGTACCACCGAAGTTGGTGTCCTGGTGGAGCAAGTCCTGGGGCAGTATGATGCCCTCTTCGGAAGTTCCCGCGCCGAGAAGGAAGGATGGACTCGAATCTGGACTGACATCGTGACTGCCATCAACGTGGAGGGGGTGGCAGTCCGCGACTTCCAACATGTCAAGAGGCGCTGGGAGGACTTCAGGTCCAGGATCCTGAACAAGGCCCGGCGCCTCTTGAAGGCAGCGGATGCCAAGGGGCGCCGGGGCCACTTGTCGGAAGATCAGATGAGGGTCCTGGAATGCATATCTCCAGCGCTCCATGTCCAGGTCCTTGACAGGGAGACCCGTCTGGAGTCGAGCGGTAAATGTACATGCATCCTGATTGTGAGCTGTGCGTGTGGTGATGTTTCAGTAGTCTGCAGGTTGCACATATGTTTGTATGGGGTCGAGTATGGGTGGGGGTGTACAGGGCCGTGGGGCTAACACATGCGAGGGCTGGAATGTGTGAGACATGGATGGTGCTTGTGTGTGTAGGCTTGTATGCCAAATGCAGTTGTGTGGGCACACATGTTTGGATGAATGTGTATGTAAGTAGACATGTCCGTGATGTCATGCATGTATGTTGTTTTCAGCTGCATGTATCAGCACTGTGTACATGTGCATTTGTGTGTATTTGACAAGGGTGCAACAGTGATGCAACATGGATGCATGTGACAGCCGGATGTGGAAGCCTGATTGGCAGATGTGACATGGATGCCCATCTGAACACTGCGACACTTGGCAGAGGTGTACACATGCATGCAAGTGTGGTGGTGTGTGTACATGTGTGGTGCACTTCCTGTGTTGCATGTGATGTCTGGCTCAGCTTTGCCTGCTCATGCTGTTGTATGGGTATGGATGGTGCTGGCAGTTGCGATATGGCTGTGGTATGGCTCATGTGTGCGAGTTGAAATGACATGTGTGTTGGGGATTGTGATGGCATGTCTGAGGTTTGCCAATGCCACTCATGTACAACTGTCATGTGTGTATGTGTCCATTGTACAGTGCCCTGATGCCTGTGTTTTATTTCTCCCTGTCTGCAGCGTCAACTGACGAAGAGGGAGGAGAAGGTGCTGTGGAGCACAGCGGCGGGGATCCCGCCGCCAGCCGGAGACGCAAGGCCCGGCTCCCCTCCCATGTTGTCATCTCGTCGGGGAGTGAGGAGTCCGGTGCTGCATCCCAGGCCGCAGCTACCGGGGGGAGGTCCAAGAGGCGGAGGTTGGAGTTGGACTCCTCGGCAGCAGAAGGGGCAGCTGGGACCCCACAGGGCCCAACTGGGGAAGATGGCACAGAGTCATCCAGGTTGGTGGGGGGTTTGGCGGTGGAGGAGGCCCCCCCCCCATGTCCAACTCATGTTCCCCACCACACCCACCCCCCAGCAGTGCAGGGGCACCCTCCACCAGGCCCCCACCCATGTCTCCCACCACCCCCACCCCCCAGCAGTGCAGGGGCACCCTCCACCAGGCCCTCACCCATGTCCAACTCATGTTCCCCACCACCCCCATCCCCCAGCAGTGCAGGGGCACCCTCCACCAGGCCCCCACCCATGTCTCCCACCATCCCCACCCCCCAGCAGTGCAGGGGCACCCTCCACCAGGCCCCCACCCATGTCCAACTCATGTCCCCACCAGCCCCACCCCCCAGCACTGTGGGGCACCTGCCAGCAGGCCCCCACCCATGTCCAACTCATGTCCCCACCACCCCCACCCCCCAGCACTGTGGGGCACCTGCCAGCAGGACCCAACCCATGTCCAACTCATGTCCCCACCACCCCCACCCCCCAGCACTGTGGGGCACCTGTCAGCAGGCCCCCATCCATGTCCAACTCATGTTCCCCACCACCCCCACCCCCCAGCACTGTGGGGCACCTGCCAGCAGGCCCCCAGCCATGTCCAACTCATGTTCCCCACCACCCCCACCCCCCAGCACTGTGGGGCATCTGCCAGCAGGCCCCCACCCATGTCCAACTCATGTTCCCCAACACCCCCACCCTCCAGCAGTGCAGGGGCACCCTCCACCAGGCCCCCACCCATGTTTCCCACCACCCCCACCCCCCAGCAGTGCAGGGGCACCCTCCACCAGGCCCTCACCCATGTCTCCCACCACCCCCACCCCCCAGCAGTGCAGGGGCACCCTCCACCAGGCCCCCACCCATGTCTCCCACCACCCCCACCCCCCAGCAGTGCAGGGGCACCCTCCACCAGGCCCCCACCCATGTCCAACTCATGTCTCCCACCACCCCCACCCCCCAGCAGTGCAGGGGCACCCTCCACCAGGCCCCCACCCATGTCTCCCACCACCGCCACCCCCCAGAAGTGCAGGGGCACCCTCCACCAGGCCCCCACCCATGTCTCCCACCACCCCCACCCCCCAGCACTGTGGGGCACCTGCCAGCAGGCCCCCACCCATGTCCAACTCATGTTCCCCACCACACCCACCCCCCAGCACTGTGGGGCAGCTGCCAGCAGGCCCCCACCCATGCCCAACTCATGTCCCCACCACCTCCACCCCCCAGCACTGTGGGGCACCCTCCACCAGGCCCCCACCCATGTCTCCCACCACCCCACCCCCCGGCAGTGCAGGGGCACCCTTCACCAGGCCCCCACACATGTCTCCCACCACCTCCACCCCCCAGCAGTGCAGGGGCACCCTCCACCAGGCCCCCACCCATGTCTCCCACCACCCCCACCCCCCAGCAGTGCAGGGGCACCCTCCAACAGGCCCCCACCCATGTCCAACTCATGTCTCCCACCACCCCCAGCCCCCAGCACTGTGGGGCACCTGCCAGCAGGCCCCCACCCATGTCCAACTCATGTTCCCCACCACGCCCACCCCCCAGCACTGTGGGGCACCTGCCAGCAGGCCCCCACCCATGTCCAACTCATGTTCCCTACCACCCCCACCCCCCAGCAGTGCAGGGGCACCCTCCACCAGGCCCCCACCCATGTCTAACACCACCCCCACCCCCCAGCACTGTGGGGCACCTGCCAGCAGGCCCCCACCCATGTCCAACTCATGTTCCCCACCACCCCCACCCCCCAGCACTGTGGGGCACCTGCCAGCAGGGCCCCACCCATGTCCAACTCATGTTCCCCACCACCCCCACCCCCCAGCAGTGCAGGGTCACCCTCCACCAGGCCCCCACCCATGTCTCCCACCACCCCCACCCCCCAGCAGTGCAGGGTCACCCTCTACCAGGCCCCCACCCATGTCCAACTCATGTTCCCCAGCCAACATGTCATCACAATCTAGATCCCTGGTCCCTATGGTCAGCCTCCAAATGCAAAACACCCACCCGAGTATTGCATCCACCCACTCATAATTGGCAATTAGATGACAGAACACCAATTGCAAGTTCCGAAACAAACACATTTCCCTCACATACACCCAATGGGTGTCAGTGAATCTCAAAACCCATATCATGATATGCATGAAACCAATGAGATACTACACATTGAAGTTCAATAAAAAAATATGTATTAAAGGAAACATAAATAGAATCAAAAATAAAGAAACAGAAATGGGAATGTACAAAAATGAAAAGAAGCATGTCCGTGAAAAAAAACAAAACCAAAAATCATATTCCAAAGTAATGGTGTCCAAAGTCACTGTCCACAAAAGAAAATCCAATGGGAAATAATAATTGAAAGCCATTGCTCCATGGTCAAATTGTGAAAGAAAAATACAATCCAACAGTGAACTATGTACATACGAAAAAGCCAGGGTCCATTATCCCAACAAAAGAAATGAAACCTATCTAACTACACTAACTAATAAAATAAACTATATACAAAAATGTGGCCAATGTCCAAAAGGTCCAAAATAAATCCAAAAAAAAAGGAAACCTAACACTACCTACATAACTATGTACAAGGGCAGCGGGCTAGTTTGACGGCTCACTTTTGGATGTCCCGGGCCAGGGCATCATCGAACTCCTGCCCAATGTCCCGGAGGTGGTCCTTCTCCATGGCCCCGAGGTTCCGCAGGGCCATCGACGTGTCAACCTCCAAACCCCTGCTGATTGCCTCGAAGCACTCGGCCCGCCTCAGGGCCCTCAGCATGGAGTTCTCCGCCCTGACCATTGTGAGCCGTGCCTCTTCCGCCCGCTGCCGCTCCGCATCTATGGCGTGGCCCAACCGCTGCCACACGGAAGACACTCTCTGTCCTGGGTCCTCCTGCCCTCCGGCCGATGCCTGCCCCTCCGATGTTGAAGGCCCCGAGCCTTCATGGCTCCCACCACGTTGCTGCTGCTGCTGTGCCTCTGCCCGTGCACTGCCTCCTGCTGCCTGCACATCCTCCGCCGGCTGGGGTGCAGTCGTTGATGTGGCCACCCCTGCTGGACGTCCGACTCCCGACTGTGGCAGGGATGCCTCCTCCACCAGCCTGGCCGCACCGTCAGAGGCAGCTCCAAAGGGCACCCAGGTGACTGATGGGTGGGAAGATGGCACGGAGGACGACTGGCGCGTAGGGGGTCCAGTTGAGGAGGGGGTCGTAGCAAGCCCCAGGAAACAGAGGAATCCGGCCTGGGTGACCTGTCCCAGCAGGCTGACGTGGTCAACGAGCCATTCGAGATGACGTGCAGTCTCCTCATGAAAAGACTGCAGGTCACCTCACATGGCCCGTTGACGCAACGCCACACCAGTCAGGACAGGCTCAACCCGGACCCGGATAGCCACGTCCACAGGCAGAGGAAGGCCAGTTGTCGTTTGCTCATCCCCTGCCAGAAAACGGGTCTGGACGTAGGCATCCCTGCTGGTGCAAGATGATGCAGGGACAGGATCAGGGACAGGATTGCACACAGGCACCTCCGCGGCGGCCTGTGCTGCCTCCTGTCCCTGGTCCTGCACTGTACCACTAGCACCAGTGGGATCCCCACCGACAGACCCCGTCTCTGTTGCTTGCACGGCCTGGTTGGGGGCCTGGTGGAGGGTGCCCCTGCACTGCTTGGGTGTGGGGGTGGTGGGAGACATGGGTGGTGGCCTGGTGGAGGGTGCCCCTGGTGGCTGGGGGTGCAGGGGGACATGCGTTGGTGGGCAGTAGTGCAAGTTGACATATGGGTTGGCTGGGGGCATGGCCATGGTGGATTTGGTGCCTGCAGGACATGTGCAGGGTAGGTCCCTGTGGTGTGAGCCACCTGCAGGGGCCGTGGAGGATGTAGAGGGAACACCTGGGAAGACCCACATGTGCAATTCACGTGTGGTGCTCCCCGCGCACCCCTGTAATACACGTACCCTGATGGAATCGCGTGTGATACTTTCCGCGCACCCCTGATATGCACGTACCCTGCTGATATTGCGTGTGAAACTTCCCGCGCACCCCGAAATACACGTAGCCAGGACATTCGCGTGTGGAACTTCCCGTGCACCCCTGATATACATGTACCCTGCTGACTTTGCGTGTGAAACTTCCCACACACCCCAAGATACACGTAGCCAGGAGATTCGCGTGTGTAACTTCCCGCGCACCCCTGATATACATGTACCCTGCTGACTTTGTGTGTGAAACTTCCCACGTACCCCAAGATACACGTAGCCTGGAGATTCGCGTGTGTAACTTCCTGCGCACCCCGAAATACACGTAGCCAGGAGATTTGCGTGTGGAACTTCCCGCGCACCCCGAAATACACGTAGCCAGGACATTCGCGTGTGGAACTTCCCGCGCACCCCGAAATACATGTAGCCAGGACATTCGCATGTGGAACTTCCCGCGCACCCCTGGAATACACGTACCCTGCTGATATCGCGTGTGAAACTTCCCGCGCACCCCGAAATACACGTAGCCAGGACATTCACGTGTGGAACTTCCCGCGCACCCCTGATATACACGTACCCTGCTGAATTCACGTGTGAAAATTCCTGCGCACCCCTGATGTACACGTACCCTGATGGAATCGCGTGTGGAACTTCAAGCGCACCCCTGTAATACACGTACCTTGCTGAAATCGCATGTGGAACTTCCCACGCACCCCTGAAATACACGTACCCTGCTGAAATCGCGTGTGGAACTTCCCGCGCACCCCTGAAATACACGTATCCTGATGGAATCGCGTGTGAAACTTCCCGCGCACCCCTGAAATGCACGCACCCAGCTGAAATGACGTGAGGTACTTCCCGCACACCCCAGTGATACACGTAGCCCGCTTGCCGTGCTGGTACAGGGTTAGCGCAGCCCTTTGCGCTGGATTGGGGATTTTGATGGCTTTTCCCTGCGCGAGAGGCGTTCTTGGGGGCGTAACTGGCGCTGCTGCAGGGTCGCTGCGCCACTGTGCGCCACGGCTGGTTTTGGTAGCTGGAATCCATGAATACGCTGTGCATGGAAATGGGTTTTGGTGCACGCGGCTGGCGCAGGGATTTGCACGTGCACACTGTGCGCCAGCTGCGTGCGCCACTTGTGCGCTGAATTCTATGAATTACCCCCATTATGTTCGCGTCAATAAAAACCACTGTAGCTCCCTTAAACCTCTTTTATTTTTTAGCTTAAATACATTGGCCCTCATTACAACCCAGGCGGTAAGTGTTTAACGCCGCTGTAAAGAGCGTCGGCGCCGTAAAGAGCGTCAGCGCCGTTAAACACTTACCGCCTGATTACAAGGTCCCTTAGCGGGATGGTGACTTTAATGCCTGCTTTTTGCAGGCATTAAAAACCAACCCGCTAAGGGACCTTGGCGATAATTACGGCAACCGTAATTTACTGTGCCGTAATTATCACCTTCCCCATTCCCATTATGCCCTATGGGGCAAAAATGGGAATGGGGAAGGGGCCATTGGTGAATGGGGAATTACCGCCCCACTCACCTTGTAATGGGGCGGTAATTCCGCCATCCACCATGGCAGAATCGTAACCTTAGCGGCATAGACCATGGTGCTAATAGCACCATGGTCCTCCGCCAAGGTTGTAATGAGGGCCATTATAAGATATGCACATTCTTGAGGCCTAAATAAAATGGACTTAAACAAACTTAGCTTGTTGAGCTCAGAGCTATTAAAAATGAATACTTTGCTTCCCTTTCAATCAATCCAATCCATATTCAGGTCTTTGGTTTTCTGAAGCTGCCTTTTTACAATCAAAAGAACGCAGCTCTGTTTTTTTTTTTTCTGTAAACACAGCCCACGACCAAATGCAGGCTGTCTGTTTCTATTGTGCACAGACAAAACTAGCATAGCAGAGAAAAAGATAATTTTTGCCTTTCTGCTTAACACAGCTGTTATTTAATTTCAACACATAAACATCATCTGCAGTTTAAGTTTATAAGAATACAAAACCAAGCTATTACCTAGGTTATTAATTTAAAATTGTTTTCACTGATCAAAAATGTGGCCCTCTTTCTATGGCAACTTTATTTAAAAAACTGCATTTGCTTTGTTAAATAGTAAAAATAAGAATCCCTTAGCACATGAAAGAAAACATTGTTTTCTTTAAACTCAACAGACAACAAATGATGCATCACACCCCATGGCAAATATAACATGAGTTTGTTTTCATGGTCACACAATAAAACATATAACATAACAAATATTCGAAAACTGTTTTCATTAAAAAGCCAATTGCCCTTTTCTCCATTTATATGCAGTAAAATGAAATCCAGCTTCATTCATCACATACACTTAACACCAGATAAAATATTTTTACTACCACAGCTAAACCCGAACAAAAATGTGCTCTTTGAATACCCTAGAGCCAATCATATTGCCCTGCTAATAAAAAAAGTTGTATCTCCCGCTTATTCCCTCTGGGAATTTGAAGTGTGATTGTCTCTCAAGTTTTAATGTAGGAATCCATCCATAAATATGTTTGCCTCTTCACAGAGGATGACACCCGACCTTCAACAGTCCTTGCTATCGGTATTCAAAAGTACCATTTTCCTTAAACAAATTATTATTACACTTTCTTATTTATATATCTATATTCAGTAAAAAAAACTTTGTTAAAGGGGGAGTCAGACATGTGATGTCATCAGTGATGTCATCAATGACATGTGTGATGTCATCTTTGATGTCCTGGGTGTTAGTGTTAGCAGTGCACGGTGCCGGCGCGAGTTATGGTTGCTAATCTTACCATAACTGCCGAATTTCAGGGTTTTTTCGGTTTTACTTTGAACCAATACGTCCCTTTAACAACGTTTTTTTACTGAATTTCATAGTTTTTTAGCAGCACAACTTAACAATAATAACTTTGACTTTATGTACATATAATATGGAACATACTGAACCCGTTCTACTGAATTTGACGGTAAGCAGACATGTTTGGACAACAGTACCACCACCTAAAAACTCTGGGGGGTATGTGTAATAGTTATATTATAACATAGGAACATTTAACAAATTCACAAAGCAGCACACATACAAAGTATATGTAGTAATACTTAAAAATTGTTACCCATATGTGTAACACACTAATCATTCATGTAAATACAATATGTTTTAAAATGGAATATAGCAAAAGAAGATAAAGTGGCTTCCACCATAATTACCTCACAGACGCACCACAACCAACCGCAAGACCAGACGTATACACTACTGATTACATATCTCACCAGACATAGTAAGTGCACTTCTTTCTAGTCATATATTTATAAACTTTCTATATTAGAAAAAAAAACATATTACTTTTTTATTTTCTCACAGAAATGTGTAGTACTCTCGACTGGCTAGAGGAGCATTTCCCACGAGAGGAAATGTTAGAAAATAGTCCACCTAATGGTACACACTTTACTATATAAACCAATTAATAAATATTATTTTGTATACATTTAACATATACATTTTTTTATTACAGACCATACAAAAATTCCAAGCATCTCACAACAACAATCAGAGGATATCACTCTACAGCAGATTAATCAAAAAATGGATGACCTTATGCAAAATTTTATGGATTTGAAAAACTTTGTGGAAAATTATGTGAAACCCCCAACAGCACACCATTGTCCAACCTGCACTTGTCCCCCGTCACCCTATTCCACGCACTTAACCCCAAACCTGTCTATGGACCAAAGCGTTTCGATGAGATTTCCTTCCCTTCTTCACCTGATCCCAGTTATCTAGAAATCCCTAATTCTCCTGTTTTTGTTTCCGTTTCTGCCCCACCTTCCCAGTCATAATTGTATATATATATGAAATAAAGTTACTTTTCTTATATTGTGTTGTAATTACTTTCAGTTCCTTGTGATAAAACCAATTTAGGTGTCCACGGACACTGCGGTTGTTCGGAAATGTTCGCAAAGAAACAAAAATGTAACTATCCTGAGGACACTACATCTGTCCGTAATGTTCTCATGCAAGTTGAAAATGTTCTAAGAACACTCGTAGTGTCCTGAAATGTTCGTAAATAAACAAAAATGGAGGTGCCCTTAAGAACAATATGCCTATTCGTAGTGTTCGATAACAAGCAGAAACTGTTCTAAGAACACTCGTGGTGTCCTGAATTGTTCGTAAATAAACGAAAATGGAGGTGTGCTTGAAACGCTATGTCTGTCCGTATTGTTAGCAAATAAATTAAACTGTGCTAAGAACAAACGGCTGTCCGTAACTGTTCGTTTTACATGTGACGCACTTTTAATTAGTTCAGGACCCGAACACTGTCCATAGAACATCAACACTCATGCGCAAAACAATGTGCGTACATTGGGTGTCCTGCGGACGACCGCTACCTTAGCGAACATGCTCACAAAACAATCATGTGACCGCGCCCACGCTCATCTTGTGCTCTAAATGCGGACACTGTTCGTGTCCCCGACCAGTTTAAAAGTACATTTCCAAGTAATCCACAATATTTCTCATTAAAAAATCACCATACCACAAATCCCACATACTAATCCTAACTTTCCACATAGTTTTTGTGACTTTTTGAACCTTTTTTGATGTTTGATCTGTCTTGCGGACAGCACGCATGTCCGCGACCCGCGCACAAGCACCCCTATATAAGACCACGTCCTAGAGCGCATTTTCATTGTGTTTCTGACTATTCCACAGAGCACACTGCATTTTGCTGCATACTTTGCAGATTTTGAGATTTCCATCTCCAAGCCCATGACATCCATGGCTCGACTATTACCACATGGTGCTACATCTGCCTCAGCACCACCCCCACACCCTCCACCACCACCATTTCCCCAAGGGCCTGAAGAGGGGAACAGGAGTGAGGATACAGAGGAGGAAGAAGAGGATGACGAGAATGAGGTGGAGGAAATCCCTACTACCCGCCGTCGGCGTGAATCTTGGGTGTGGCAGTTGTTTACCGTTCATGGAAACGGTCCTAAGTCTCATGTGAACCGTGTCACCTGTAATGAGTGCAAAATGGTACTCAGTCGTGGGAAGCATGGTTCGTACAGCTTTGGGACCACTACCATGAAGCGACACCTGCGCTCATTGCACACTGGGGCCATTCGCAAGGTTGTACCTTGCGAGAAGCGTAGTAGGTTGATTGCCTCTACTTCATCCTCCGTTTCTGATCCTGTCACCACAAGGAACACCTCTGTGGGACAGCGTCTTCCTCAAGCTGCCTCACAGGCCATACAGAATTCTGATGACCCTTACCTTTCGAGGGTCACAGTTGTATGTGTGTACTGTGACACAGTACTCTGCAGAGGGGAGCGACTTTGGAGTGCTTTTGAGACGATCATCTCAGAGCACGAGAAGACCTGCTCACTACCCAAATACAACCCACTCTACATCTTCCTCTCTCAGCTCGCCCTTTCTTATCCCTCTGGTTGGCGCCCCCCCCTTTACCCTCCTTTCCCTCCTCTCCTTTTGTGTCGTGTATAAAAAAGAACAAAAAAAATACAAAATAACAAAAATCAAAAAAAAAATAAGGCTCTTTTCAGAGCAGCCTTTCACAGTTAAAAAATAGAAGTGAAGATACATAAAGCATAGCCATTTCCATTTCGTGAAAGTCCGCGGACGGTCCGCGAACATAAAAACAATTGCATTGGTACCCTATTGAAACCAATGCAATTTTCTCTAACAGGAAGCGGTGGCTATGAAAAGAGCCTTTGGGAGGTGTTTGAATGTAAAACATATTAACTACGTAAGACGTACTTCAAAATGAATGCTGTATTTCTAAAATAGGTTGCAATGCATTTTGTACATTTCTCAGAAAAATCTGATTGCCAGCATAAGTAAGATGGACTCCATCTTTGCGAAAAATGTATGTACTACGAAACAAAACATTTTCATTGTTAAAAGAGGACATGCCAAAATCTCTTAGGAAGGCACAAAGAGCCTTATTAACATTACGCCTTGCTTTCTCCATTTGTGCACCACATGAGAAAGAACGAAGCCACACTTGTCTCTACGCAATCCGTGAAAAAATTATTTTAGAGTTTGGAAACATGTCCATTATCTTCTGAAGTCCTTCTTTAATTACAAATTGCAAAGAAATTCCAGACACATGTCCTAAACTGTTCCCTCCACAATGAATTACAATAATGTCTGGATGTTCCTCTATCTTCAAAGTTGCACAGAGAGGTAGCACGTCCAACCACTTCATTCCACGCACTCCATGCCAGTGCACTTCCACATGTGGGAATCCAAGATCTATAGAAACACCACAGCTTTCTGCATGCACCTTCAACCAATGAATCCACGAGTCTCCCAAAATCCATAATCTGTGTTTTGAAACACTAAGCCATAGCTATCTGTTCTTTTCTCTGCAAAAACAATATCTGAGAAAACCTCTCCTAGGACAACACACTCACTAAACTTTACTGACCAATCCCTTGCTTCATCCAATCTCATTTCCATACCTCCCCTCCCCAAATTCCCCGGATGTAATACGCGGTGTCCTAGAACTACCGCCATGTCCGCGAACGTATCGTAACATGTACAGCCCTTCTACCATTTCGATTTCACTCTCTGTGCCATTCTCTCATTGGATGTAGCTAAGCAATCACATGACCATCCACCAATCAAATCCAATAACTCTACATGTAACTGCATCATCATAGAGCAGCACTACAAATATACCGTGTATCTCTCGGAGTACAAGTCTCATACCATTGACAACCACGATCTACGAGAAATACTATACAAACCTCCAATATTTCTACTTGCAGCTTGGTCCATATCCATATACATGAACAGAAAGTGCAGGTATGCATATTTTCTACACAGTACATGAACACATTTTCTAACCGACTTTTACCTTCTATAATCTGAAAAATGAATGGACAATCATTGTTTCATTGTCCTAAAATGACCTGTCACTTACAAACCTTTATATCGTTTAATTTCTTCATACACACACACATGCAAATACTATTAAACTAACATGTTTGAAATAAAATATATACACGACATATATACACGACATATAATCACACAAAATAACATACACACTCTATGATCAAATCTCAAACAATAATATTTGTACAAACACATAATTGGTTTTATTTTTTTTTCGTTTATATAAGTACTTACATACATTTATATAGGACAAGCAGACTATGACATTCAATCACTGTTACGTGCAAAAGCAGGCTATGACACATAGCTCTCAACTCACACGCTTTTGCAGGTGTCACCCGCCTTGTAAAGGACTGACTCACCCGCCAAGCCTCCTGCACGCCCATTCATTCCAATGGACGTCTCACCCGCCAAAAACAAAATCAGGTGATTTCACCCGCCTTTGCGACACACAGGGTTGAGAGCTATGATGACAATGACTCACTATTACGTGGAAAAGCTTAGTTACAAGAATAGTGGTATACGTTGGTAGATCATGAATTCCACAAACCATAGTAAAGATATTTTCTTTCCTACTCTTAGTCATAATATAGTTTTAATGGTTTTCAGGAAGGCGCTGAGCATTTCAATTTAAAAAAATCTATGTCTAAAATGAAAATAGTGCTATATAGCAACCAAATTACTAATTTCTTTCTTTTACAATTGCAGTAAAGCCCATTCTCCTGATTAGAAGCAGCCGATTTTGATTTACAAAGAACAACTAAGAAGCAAACTACTCATTTTTGAAAAAAAAGTAAGTAGATTGTTACCATAATATTTGATTGATAACTCACACGCACTGTACGGTGCATTCATGGTATTTCTGCACCATTCTGACAAAAAATCCCCCCCGTCTTAAACAGTGATCTCCTGTCAGAATGGCCCTCAAATTCCTATTTTTCGGCACACAAATTACCCAACTCAGCCGCTAGAATGTAGATGTTGTAGAACAAACAACTGTTTTAATTGTATAGCTTTACCTATATTATTTATTCTTCTCCACACCACCGGCTTACTTTTTTCTGTCATCTGAACCCCAGTTTAGTAACACATTAATTGAAGAATACCCATCCCTAGTAGTTCAACTTCCCAATTCACAATCACACACCATTACATACATCGTTATCATCTTACTCAAACAATCGTGCACACAACACACATGCATTGCAGAATACCCCAACCCATACCTTCTGTATTTTTTTCAACAGACGCTAAAGAATGCCCACCAAAAAGCAACTCCATAGAGAGGGACGCAGAAGTATAGCAAATGAAAAGAAAAGTCTCCAACATAAACACCCATCTATAGCAGAATTTGTAAAGAAACGTTGAAACACAACAGCTAATATAGGCATGTCTTGAAACAGAAGAAGTTTCTAGAGCAAAAACTTTGCCTCCTCTATCACAAAGTAAAACGACCCAAAAAACTATTAACAGAAAATCAACTATCACTACAAATAAAACGTCTTCTATAAATCTTGATATAGTACAAAGTAAGCATACCAAGAAAAGTATATTAGCCAAAATGTTCCTTCACAAAGTCCTTCAAAATCTGATAAAAACAGGAGAGAAACCAGGTTCAACACTTCAAACCTATCGTAGGAAAGTAATCTTAGAAGCGTTGATAGACAGTGCAATTCTTCTCAAAAGAAACGTATTTATTGTTGTGTTAAACAGAATTAAACCACTAACAAAACTAATAACTAAATTACAAAAAAGACTTCTCAATAAACAAATGTAAACAGAAATAACTTCTTAAATATCTGTGGAGGTGAATGGAGTCACACTACAAGCACAGAACCATACTTTAATGAAGAAGCGTACAAACAAAAGCAAACAAATACAATTGCCATACATAGCAGTGGTCGAGGTTATGAAAAAGTTAATAATACCATAATGGAACAAGAAGTACTCCTTACAAAAATATGCCCTGAAAACTTACATTTACCCCTCCATTCGACTGAATCAGAACATCCAATTTACACATGGCCATGCACGTCAATGTGTAACATTCCCAGAAAAATGTTCAAATCTTTACGCCTATTCCTCAATCAATATGTGAAAAGCAAAGACAAAATCAAAATTAAAATACTGCAAAATATGGATGCTTGTCCAGTACGCAAGCACACATGACTGCAAGGACATTTGTTGGCCTGCATATCAGGACCTACTTGCAAAACAACCTTCCATGATATCAAAAGGATATCAACACATCATGCAAGTATAAGAAATCTAGTTTATAAACTGTATTATGCAAAAAGTCCTGCTTTAGCACTAGCCAATTTAAATAACATTCTTCTACATGGTACACCAGAAGACCTACTAGAAGAAATTGAGTATATACAGAAAAAATATTTTGGAAATGAAACCCACTTACAAGATGAATTAGCTGTCAACCAACTTCGTAACAAATCTGCACATGACTGCAAGGACATTTGTTGGCCTGCATATCAGGACCTACTTGCAAAACAACCTTCCATGATATCAAAAGGATATCAACACATCATGCAAGTATATGAAATCTAGTTTATAAACTGTATTATGCAAAAAGTCCTGCTTTAGCACTAGCCAATTTAAATAACATTCTTCTACATGGTACACCAGAAGACCTACTAGAAGAAATTGAGTATATACAGAAAAAATATTTTGGAAATGAAACCCACTTACAAGATGAATTAGCTGTCAACCAACTTCGTAACAAATCTGCACATGGCAACCTTTCACTACACACATACAAAAAAGAAATACTAAAATTTCAAAGCACTTCAGCTGAAGTACCAAACCACGTGTGTGTATTTTGCCGCAGAACGTGTTATAAAAGTAACACAAAAACTATAGACCTTTCATACAAAATAGAAGACAATGAAGATTCTAAATGGTTTGAATTAGCTCTCTTCCTTATAGCAGAAAACAAATACGAAATAACTGACCCCATAATACTTTGCAGTTACTGCACTACCAAACTTGACAACATCCAAACTCCTTCACATGCTATCACAAATAACTTGGAATTACATCCACTACCAAAACTCCTTCAACAACTTAATTTATATGATAGCATCATAATTCAAACAGTTCATCCATTTCAAGCAATAATACGCCTTCAACCAAAAACTGCAAAATTACCTCCCTCTGAATTAGTGAAAGGTATTCGTGGAAAAGTAGTGTATTTACCATTAGATCTAAAAGAAAATGTGCACACTCTAGGAGTGCAACGTCCAATGCAACAATCTTTAATTATCTTGGTAAATGGAGTACCTACAAAAGACAAAAAGATTTGGCAATAACTGGTAGATTTACATAAAGTTAGAGAAGCCCTGCAATATCTCAAAGAGAATAATGATTATTACAAAGAAATTAATATCGAAGAAAACTTGAAAGATACAACTGAAATAATTCAAGAGACACAAGAAACTGGTCAATTTGAGCTCCTAGATCCTGCTACAATAGCAAACACTTTAGACCATTATACAATTCACCCATTGCACTCTAATGACACCATAGAAGATGCACTGGAAACGTACCAAATGCATCAAACAAAAGGATCACCAATCAGCATATGGGAAAAAAGTATAGAAGCACGTGCTTTTCCTCTACTCTTTCCTACTGGCAAAGGAGGAAGATACTATGATAGACCTGTTCAAATATCAGCATCAGAATATCGCTCATTACGAATGTATTCTGAAGATCCCAGATTTCGACAAAATGTGGAATACATATTCCACCTACTCTTTGAAAGTGAACTAGCAACTTTATGTTACGGAGTTGCACACATATTAAAATCAGGATCACACATTCAAAATATGGCAGCCACACAATTATTACAAAAAGTTCAACAAAAAGATGAGGTTTTACAGGCATATTTTACAAATCTATTAGCAAATATGCGAGGTACTAAAGAGTAGTGGTTTCGACGCCATGGAGATGTACGTTGTATGATCAGAAACCTTGGCCCACCCACTTGGTTTGTTACATTAAGTTGCGCAGAATATGATAATATTTACATGCTTTCCTACGCATATCAAAAGAAAACAAAACAAACATAGATATACTAACACCTGGAGAACTTTGTTCTCAGGATCCTGTTAATGTTTCTAGATATTTTCACCATCGCTTCATTGCTATGCTACATTTTATTTGTAATAAAACTGTTCCTCCCCTTGGAGAAGTGCAACACTTCTTTTGGAGAAAGGAATACCAAGCCAGAGGAGCGCCACATGTCCACATGCTTTTATGGATTAAAGATGCTCCTAAATTTCGTCAAGACAGTGATGCCACTGTTTTACAGTTTATTGAAAAATATGTCACTTGTGAAATTCCGTCAGAATCCACAAATAGTGATCTTCATGCAAACATCTTACAATTCCAAAGACACAAATGTGGCAAATATTGTCGTCGCAAATACAAAAACAAAGGAAAATACTACACCAAATGCCGATTTGGTTTCCCTAGACCAGTTACAAATACAGGTCAAGTGAACAACCTCATGTCTTCAGTTAGACATAGTGTTAAAGGTAAGTCACCTAAAAATACATATTGCATAAAAAGAAAAGAAGAAGAAAAATATATCAATGATTACAATGCAATCATTGCCCACTTGTGGAATGCAAACATAGTTGTGCAGTACATTGCATACAATTCTACTGCAGTTGCACGATATGTCACTGCATACTTAACCAAATCAGAAAAGACAGAGCTCCAAGACCTCTGGAATGACCTGTCATCAGATAAAACAGTGTCTCAGAAATTATACAGCTTGGGCATAAAAATGCTGTCCCATAGAGAATGTGGATCCTATGAAGCAGCTGATCGATTAACTGGTACTGCATTGTAGGTAAATCTGCAAATATAGTATGGCTAAATCTTGGTCCAGCTAAATCTAAAAAAAGAGTTCTAAAATCATACGAAGATATAGAAACAATAGCCAAACATGATCCCAACAGCCAAGAGTTTTTAAAAAACAATTTATTGGACACATACTACCCAAACAGGAGTACCACTTTGGACCCATGTGTCTATACCACATAGCCCAAAACCACACATACAAAAATAATATAAAACCTGATGAACAAAACCGTAAATACAAAGTGACAAACTGTGATGGCAGCTTAGTAAAACTCACCAAACCAAATTTAATTAATCATATCAAATTGTCATTAAAGACTCCTCAACATAAAGAAATATATTACATGTCCCTGCAACAACTCTTCAAACCATGGAGAAAAGAAGAAGAAATACTAGATACCTATGACTCAAATGAAGACGCTTTCAAAGTCAATGAAAGCAGTATAACTGATGTAAACTTTGCACAGTACAAAACAATGTTGCACAATGAACAGCAACACGAAGAGAACTCCAGGCCCCACTAGATAAGGATACTCCTGACAGTAGTCAACCTTCTGTCACAGGAAGCCAAGAACCACTGGGAGAACCACTAATAACAAATGAGGCAGAATTAGCTATGATAGAAGAAGAAAACACCATGTGTCACTATGAAGATAAAGAAGACTTAACTACACTACAATCAAAACTAAACAAAGACCAACGTAGCATTTTTCAAGAAATAACAAAAGAAATTGCACATGGTGTGCAACATGAAAACAAAGAATGCACCTGCCAACATTACAAACCTATACTATTGTATGTCAGTGGTGAATCTGGTTCTGGCAAAACATTCCTATTCAAAATCATCAGTAAGTTCCTTCAACAATTGACAAACAACAAACTGTCAGCTGTTGTCACTGCCCCAACAGGTTTAGCTGCCTACAACATAGGTGGTGTCACTTTACACCGATTACTACTCCTGCCAGTAGAACACCAAAACAAGTTAGATTATTACAAACTTTCTGCAGAAGCTGCAATGGAAGTACGCAGAGTATTGAAAGAAATGAAAATGCTACTAATAGATGAAGTGAGCATGGTGTCCAACCTGTTAGCTTTGATTCACCTCAGATTACAAGAACTACTCAAAACAAACTATGAAGAGCTCTTTGCAGGAAAACACATCATTGTTTTCGGAGATCTTCTTCAATTGACACCTGTAAAAGGTGAGCCTATTTTTAAAACATTAGGACACAAACTCTGCCGTAAAACTGTTGGCAGCATTGGAAATGTCAACCTTTGGCAACATTTCCAATACAGAGAATTAACAGAAAACATGTGCCAATCTGCGGATCTCACTTATGGCAACATCTTAAAAATTATCAGAGTTGGTATACTTTCTAGAGAAGCAGATGCAATATTGAAAACCCGGCACATTCATGCACTTTATGGTGATAATGCATGTGCTACAGATGTTATGGAACAATTAGCCCACAAAAATGTCAATTGTATGCCTTAATGCCAACTCTTGCAAGCTGTTTCAAATTCAATGAAATAAGGTTAAGCAAAGAAATGCAACCAAATATGGAAATTAGCGCCACAGACAAACTAGATGTACATGGAATGACACTACCCATGTGTGACCAAACCACAACAAGACTAAATAGTTTAGAAAAATCAATCTGAAACACAGCAGGCTTAGAAAAGATATTAAAATTATCCTTAAATTGCAGAGTAATGCTTAAACGTAACCTTGAGGTGGACCAAGGACTAGTTAATGGAGCACTGGGTACAGTTGTTGGCTTTCAAACATACCCACGTGACAACAAAATTCAGTTTGTCAATATTCTCTTTGACAAACTTTCAGAAGTAAAAAGAATAGGACGCTCAACAGCTCGATTCCTTCTCTTCAAAGACATGTATGTACGCAGAGAACAATTTTCTCTAACTCTTGCATACGCAGTCACCATTCATAAATCACAAGGTCTTACTCTAGACAAAGCAATGATAGACATTGGTAACACAGTCTTTAAAGAAGGCATGAGCTACGTAGCACTGTCACGCCTACGTACAATTGACGGTCTATTTCTAATAAACTTTGATGCAAGTAAAGTAAACGCTGATATTCCTTGCATTTTAGAATACAATAGACTTTGTTCACTATACACCCCCCATCTACAAACATATCCTGTTCCACAAAAAGGAACATGTTCTAAAAGAAAACTAAATCAAACAGAAATGCAACAGGATGTCACTGCAAATCCTCCAAAGAGACTAAAAGAAACTCAAACTTCATCAAGTACCACAAGCAAAAAAGAATCAATTAGGAAAGTAAACCAGGTACTTCTTTAAAGAAGGAAGACAAACTCCAAAAAAAGCAGTTAGATACAGAACTATCTGGACCATTTAAATTCTCAAATATAGTTGGTGTAAGTTGCTACGCAAATGTAGCAATGAATATTCTATTTCAATTACCACCAATTGTTGACAACATTTACTTACACAGTACAGACCCATTGTGTTTGCAAATGTTAGTACTTCACAGAAATGCAGCAAACAATCCTGAGAACACGTATAGTGTTTATGGAATAAGACAACAATTGGACTACTGTGCTGGAATGGCAAAATTCACTATAAACTCACAGGAAGATCCACAAGAATTTCTAATGTACTTACTATTAGTACTGGAAAACAAAAACATACCTATAAATGAAATCTTCCAGATTTCATACATGTGGAAACATACATGCACTCTCTGCAACAATGTGACACAAGAACAAATCCCCAATGAGCGCTTTGTCTATATATCAATGCCTAATTGTGAATCCGTTCCATTTCAGCAACTTGTACAAAATGCAAACCACGGTAGATTATGTTCTACTTGCAATTCGGATAATCGCTCCACATTACTAATACAAACACATAGTAAATACGTAATACTAACGCTTCTACGTTACAATGCAGATGGTACGAAAAACAACTGCAAGCTGACTGGATTCACACATGGTCAAATATCACTTGGTAGGAAAACCTTCACAACAATAGGTATAATCTACCACACAGGAGCCACAACCAACTCAGGGCACTACACTGCATATATGAAAAAAAAATGTGGATGGTTTGAATGTAATGATAGTACCGTTACTCTAAAGCAGAGATTACCAGCTAATCTTACAAACGCGTATTTAATGTTCTTAAAAGCAAAATTTGATAACTGAACTGTACTTAAACCTTAAGTACACTTGTAGTAAAAAAATATAAACTGTCACAATATTTCAAAACCTATCTAACTGCCCAAAGATTCTACAACAACTAATCAGATACATTCATACCACTCAAATAGAGCAAAAAATAGACAGTTAGAATACGCCAATTGGTATCTAACTGTCACAAAATTTACAAATATGCAAACAGATAAATCAATACCACGAAATTATATCAAAACATAAACAGTTAGAATACGCCTACTGGTATCTAACTGGGCCAAAATTTTACAATATCCAAATAAATACCTAATATCTTACTGCTCACAAAAACTGGAACAATCCAATGCATAAAGCATTAGGCAGAAAGAACAAGCAAACGCGGAAAACAAACAAATAAATAAACTGTAGCATAACAGAAAAGGTTTTTTTTTAATCCAACATGGATTTTTTTTCTCCCACAGACCTAATGATTTTAGCAACAAACACAGACACTTTGCAAATTGCACAGTACTCTGGTTTGTAATCTACTAAATATGAGGGTCAATAAAAAGAAGAAAATGTTGATTGTACAATGTAATAAGTCATTATAAAATACTAATACTAACATTCTATTTTCTTTTATTACAGAAATGAACAAGAAAAACATTGATTCCCGTTACTAAACCAAATAGTATGAATAACAAGATAAATACAACCATTGCAGCATATCACACCCATACAAGCTTATAACATTGTTCCTTAGAAATTAGTTTTTGACCCAAAAAGCCACTATGGGTGTGATATGCTGCGGTGGTTGTGGCCAGGGCATACACTCTTGGGTGCATGGCCAAACGGCCGTGCACCCAACATTGTATACCCTGGCCACAAACACTGCAGCATATCACACCCATAGATGCAAGCATTGCAACCATTTTTATGTCCGCGGACAGAGGGAAGATCCTAGGACACATATTCAACTTGCTAGAGGACAATACAAACAGCGTCCTCAGGACACCCCCATTTTCTTTATTTACGAACATTCCAGAACAGCCGTGTTGTCCGCAGACAAATCGAACACAACAAAAGGGTCTAGCACATAAATACAATACAACTTTGAACCTATCTCATACTCCCCCATCCTCCCCAAAGACTTCTACACACCAACACACTCTACTAAATACACATTTTGAACAAACTTTCACCGCGCTGTCTGCGGACGTCCGCAAATGCAAGATGGCGGGCGCGACAGAAAATCTGACGCGCATCACGCACCATGCTGCCCAATCAGCGAACACGTTGCATGTCCGCGGACATGACGCAAGCCGCTGGGCCAATCAGGGTGCTGTCTGCGGAGCGAACAGGGAAGTCCGTCCGCGAAGCGAACACAGATATCACTAATTTTTTTGCCTTACATTTTGGTCATTTTTTTAAAGAACTACTGTTTGAATTTACACCAAATTTGCAAAAGCACACTTTCGGGACCAGGCCGCCGCTCCTGCCGCAAATTTGGTGTAAATCCGTCCAGCGGTTCGGGCTGTAGCCGTGCGCAAAGTTTTTTCCCATTCAGTCTATGGGAAAAAAACAAAAGTTGTGGGACCCCCCCTATAACTTTTCCCCCCCTGGACGAATCCTCACCAAACTTTGCAAAAAAATTCAGAGTGGGCCATATACTTTTTTTGCAAAGTTTAGTGAGGATTCGTCCAGGGGGAGCGAAGTTATAAGCCACCCAAAAAGTGCTCTTCCTATGGAAACACCAACTTAACCATAACTACATGGACGCTACCACGTCCATGTAATAATGTTAAAGTTTTCTCTTTATTTCCTGTTTCTTATAAATTATATACAATGCAATTTTCCCTTCCCTTATCTCTGTTCCCTGCACAATGTAAACGTTAACATAATAATTGTGAGGCTGGCTGGCTTCCTACTGCCTACTGCTCTGCCAGGCACAGATAGGTGCTCTGAAACACGCAGTCAACTGTAGTTCATCCTTACTCCTCATCTGTCTTCCACAAATTACCTGCACCTTTCAGTTCAGTATGTCAGCGGTGTAAAGATTGGAGGGGTGTGTCTGTACTCCTGCTCTCTATATGGGAGAGGAGAGGCACATAGGACCCCAGCCAAGATTCTCTATAGGGTAGCGCAGGTCGAGCAATGAAGGCCTAGCTTCTCAGGAGGTGATGCAGGCTGGTTCTTAAGCCCCCACAAAGGAATGTCCACACACTGCATTAGTTAAAACACAGTCTTTATATAATTAATATTCAAGGTTATATACACTATCACAATAACTCACTATGTGCTCAGAAAATCCACAATGGCAAATATATACAATTCTAAAGTGGTACCACAAGTATTATCATATCTCATTAAAGTGCATCAACTATACTCTGGTCAAATGTCACACAGATCAAGGAATACAAGTAACCAACAATAGATATACGAGGAAAGCAGTTGGTTAGGACAATGGGCAGAATATTTACCCCTACCAACAAGGCAAAATTATGTGTGGTGATCCCCCCACCTGTGCAACCTGTAAATTAAAGATATATCACAAGCCCAGTCCATACAGTGTTCTATACGTCTTATATCCTTCTATAAGGTTTCTACCCGCCCAATGTACCTGGTAGAGCAGAGTTCTTCGATGAGGCACTGATGGATCCTTCTTGAGTAACTCTCTTTAAAGCAGGAGCCACTGATCGTCAAGATGCGTCGAAAAAGGTGAACTTAGCGTCAACGGCATCGATGAAAAGGTTGATGGTGCCGAGACCACAGCGTCAATCCAGGCAGTGCTAGTCGGCGACGTCTTGTGAGGATGAGATGTGCGGGGCACCTCAGTGTTTGATAGTTCAGGACCGCAAAGAGTTTCTGAAGAACTGTTGCCCGACAAGGGCGTTGAGTCGTCAAAGTCTTTGTGGTCTTCAGGTGGCCTGAAACCCACCGGTGGATGCTCCTCGGTGCGTCGACAGCCTGGCCTTCTCCGGCGGGATATGGCGGGCGGCGGTGCAGACAAGCACATCTGTGAATCAAAAGTCTTAGGCAAAGGAGCGTGCGGCTTCGGTCGTCGGCGGCACGGCATCAAACGGTCCCCTCTTCTGTGCAACCCGGCTTCGATGGGCAGTTACCTGTAAGGGTGCAGAAGGAGGAGACTAACACACAGGTGGCATGCTTGTTGGCATAGAGGAAACCCATCTCTCCCTAACTCTGACAGGTTTTTCCTTACCTCAACTAAGGAACTAAGGATACTGTCAGGATGTTCAAGTAAATAAAAAGAGTCCACCGTTGGGTATAAAAATGCCTACTTCTATCCCTCACACTTGTAACTAATGCTAACAAGGTAAAAGGGTCTTCTTGGTCCAGAGGACTGACTCCCTTCCTCTGGACAATGTTCTGTAGTTCGAAATGCAGGTGGGAACTTTGCCTGAAAGAATGACTCCCATTACCAAGTCTCAGTTCCTTACCAAGATGAAAAAATAAGTTCCAGCTTGTGGCGGTGTACGGTTCTTAGTTTAAATCAAAAAGGTAAATGTTCCAACTCAAACATCATTCCTTATTGCCCACAGTTAACTCTTCTATTGCTATTAGGTCCCTGGAGAATGCCTCCCTTCTCCAGTTATCTTTGCCTTGTTGCTTTCACAGTGCCCAGGGAATTACTCTTTTACCTGGACCTTACATGCCTTTGCTTCAGGGTACACACAGTCAAAGGGTATGGCTTCCTAACCCCTAACCACTTTGAGCTTTGTGATACACAACAACAGGGGGTATGGCATATTGCCCCTAGTCTCTTTCAGGCTCTTTGTCAAAGTTGACAGAGGTTGGGGGATAGACTCCCATACCCAGGCCCTACTCTAGCTTTCTGAGGCAGTTCGCAATGCATGTATGGGACGATTCCCTTCCCTTGGCCTTTCTCAGGCTTCACAATGCAGATCAAAATGCCTCCTGGGAATAACTCCCTTCCCCTGGCCTTGTTCAAACACTCTACTTGTTGTGACGATTTCCAGTGCCTCGGATAGGGAGACCTGGTATAGGTCACTGCCAGATACGGCCCTTAAATTTCTCAAGTCAGTTCAACACACTAAGGGAAATGTCTCCCTTCCTGTAGCTTCTCGCTATTGTTTGCATAGCTTACCAACACCAGGGGGAATGTCTCTCTTTACCTGGCTTCTCTCTATGATTCACACAGTTCTGTGGGTGAGGATCTCAGTCCTGGATGTTTTTCTTCTCTAGCTCAGGCAGACCTGGTTCACTCGACTGCCGCGTACTGCAATGAAGATGGCATACTATGTTCTTCTCCTGTGGGTGTAGGTCCCAGACCTGGATGTTTCTCTTCTCCTGCTCAGGCAGACCTGGTTTACTCACCTGACATGTACGGCCATGAAGGGGGTGGCTTAATTTGTTCTTCTCCTGTGGGTGAGGATCCCAGACCCGAGCTTCATTACTTCTACTTGTATTATATGTTATTATACTTGGATATATCCTCTTTACCCCTGTTGCATGGGTCAAATGTTCTCTTTGCCCCTCCTGTCAGGGCTGAACCAGTTCTTCTCTGGCTCTCCAAACCCCTTTTCTGGGTTTCTCTTGGTCTCCTGTGTCTCTGTGGGTGTTGCAGCAGCTTTGCAGCATGTCCTGTCTTGCAGAGAACCCTCTTCCGGGCTTCTCTTGCTCTCTTGTCCCTCTGCGGGTGCTGCAGCGACTCCACAGCATGTCCTGCTGTGTAGGCTGCATATCCTCTCCAAGGCACATGACCAGTCTGCTTCTTCTGCTGGTTTGCCTGCTTCTGGTGCGCTCCACTCAGTCCTTCCACCGTGGACTGAGTGAGGATTCTTCTGTATCCCAGCAGCAATCTGACAAGATTGCTGGCATTGAGCTTCTTTCTTGCCAACTCGAAATCTTGTGGTTCCTCGAAGGAGGCCTTAGCTCTCTCTTCCGGAGTCCTCCTATTTCTACTGTGGTTTCTCCAATGAGCATTATCAAACCACTCGAAGGCTCCTTGCTCTTGTCACAAGTGCTCTTCATGGCTCTGCAACTCCTCCTTGTCCCAGAAGGGATGACATCAAATGGTTACATACATTAAAAAATGGTCTATTGATCATCTCCTGCATTATGTATGTAAATTTAATTAAGATTTTACAATTTTTAACTCTCTACAGCACAGTGCATTTAATCTTGTGAACGTCAAATAGATCTGGCAATATGGTTTTCAGATCTCATGCACTGTTCCAATATAGTGCACAAGTCTATACACTCAGCTATTTGTTCTTGTACAAGGTAATTTGTAACTGTGTGGTATCACTTGACATGGAGCACTGACTTCAAACAGATTTTTGTATGGATTCCACAGAGTGCCCACTTTTGATTACCAGTGGATTAAGAGATAGGAGAATATGGACACAAAAATGGGTAAAGGTCATTTCAAACAAGGTTCCATATGTCCAGTCATTGGATTTGCACACAGGGGCTGACTTCTGGGAGGGAACTTATGGATACTAGCGCTAAATTGTTGATTCCAGTGATTTCAATTACAGTTATTTTACGAGAGAGCGTGCTAGTGTAGAGCCTTACAGGGACCCTGTATATGTTTTGAAAAGTACCCCTGGTGTCCATTTCTAAGACACAGATGGTACATGCAGGATATAAATTGAAATCTAGAGCCCTTCAAAAACCAGATTGTATGTGTTCTATTATTTTTTCATATTTTCAGATGAACATGAAACCAATTATTGAGGAAGACAGGATGTCACTAATATATCGGATTATGATTTTTCCATCTTCAATTAAGAAGCGCTCTTGCTTCAAGAAATAATATACACATAGCTTAACAAAAAATGCCACAATATCGGAGAATACACCACATATGATGTTTTAATAATATTTCCATTAATGACTTGGTCGAACATTGTTACAAGATGTAGTACAACTGAAGAATGTTCTAAATTATAGGAACAGAAACAAGTTTGATTTAGATGTGCAATAGGAATTTATCCTTGAAAATCACTTATCCTAGATAACATTTTAATTTGAATATCAGTAAGTTGTGATATATTTTGACACTATGACACTGGATGTGGTCATGTTAATTGTGGTCTAGTGTTTTTGTCTTTTAACAGCAATTGAGTTATTCATGCGGCAGTACAGCTGAGAAATAGTGTGTAAAAATGAAATTATGTGAAATAATGTGAAATAATAATGATGTGTCATACGAGTAAAGGCTTTTTGAAATAATGATTATGCAAATGTTTAGACATTTGATGTTTTTAAAACCCTTTTTCAAAAAACAAGTTTTGTTAATGAATAAAAACGAACTATTTTGTAATTCTTCAATCACAGTATATAAGTGATTATTTCTCTTAAGAGTTCTGGGTAATATCCCATTCTGTTTCCCTTGAGTAAGGGGATTATTTTGTTTAGATTAATTTTCTGTATCTCTAGCCATCCCTTCAGTTCCAACCCAACAACCTTGTTCAAATCTGTTTGCGTGTCTGAAGGGAGCCCCCTGCGCAACCCATGGTAAAAAAATAATAATGTTCTTGTCCCATGTCTCCCCTGTCTCTGTCCTCCACATCTCCTATATGAACTGTAAGTAAAATGTGGGGTACTCGTCTCCCTACATCATGCAGGCCATGATAGAATGCATATATAGTCTCTCAGGATACATGTCCCTAAACATTTATCACACATGTGGCCTACAATTATTATACAGTGAACCATTGTGTGTGGGGTCATTCAGTTTTATTACTGCATACCCCTCCTTCCTCCAAAGCTTGTCACTTTGTTCCCCGAATAGGGAGGAAAACATGATTTTCATCTCTCCCACAGCGATCCCTGCTGTATTTTTCTCTGTGGCATAAATCCACTTGTCTGCCCCTGCAGTGAGGGAGGGCAGGGAGTTCTTTAAATGTTGCCTATCCATGTGAGGCTAGTGTATACACTGCAGTCCTCCCAATCCATTCTGGAGCAATAGTAGCTATGTCCCCTGTAGCTTTAGTCCGACATCCTGCACCACCTCTTAATTTTAGCTAGGGCCATCCCATGTGGCAGAAGTGTGAGTCTCCTCCTGTATGGCTCCTGCTCCTCCATCTCTGACTGCTATTCATCCCAGTCATCCTTTTCTAACTCCCCATAGCCCTATCCCTACCCTCATCATCATCATGCGTTCCCTCACTTGCCCTGCATATACTATCAATATCCTTGAGGGCTGAGCTCAGGGGTCATCACTCATTTTACCATTGATCTTAAAGAGAATCTGTCCCAATGTCCACTGATCCATGCATTTAGTCACAGACTGCCCCTGCCCTCGTCCCTGTGGTGTACTCTGATTTTGTACAGCCCACGATAGTTCCCTTTCTGCTTTCTGCACTGTCTCCTCTAGCTGTCAGCGAGACTATGTTTTAATCGATGAAATTATTGAACACCTAATTTCTCTTCCCAACTTCCTTGATGCTGCACCCCTCCACCCAAGTGGAGATTGAAAACATACTCTGGGATGATGTATACTAGAGCGGGGTGCAAGGGGAAATCCCTTGAAGGGGTGGCAGGGAGCTAGTCGGTGTGGATGTCAGGGCGCTTGTTTGTGGGGGTGGTGAGGTGCTGTCCTGTGTGGCTGGAGGGGTGCTGTGTTGTGTGACTGTTAGGAGGAGGCCCCTCCCTCTACTGTCAGAGGTTATCTTATTTGAGGCATCCTCATCTTCAACAAATATTCTCCATAAGTCCAAAATATGTTTGGCTCTATCAGGACCTTGTGGAATCCCGGTGGTAAATCTGCCAGGATACCATCAATGCAAATTGCATTACTGCCACTCGGTCTGGTGCTAATTATAATTATAAATAATTAGTGCCGGATCCTGAATTGTGGTGGGGAGCAATAAGTTCATGACATTCTGGGCCCTATTAGCGCTGCCATAATAGCCCAGAAAATGGACAAAAAGTGCTAAGATTTACCTCAAGCAAAACACTTGAGGTAAATCTCCCACTTTCTGCCCATACTTGGGATTGGGCAGAGCGGTAATCCACCAGTAATAGCATTACCACCACATTTTTGCTGCTCCGCCCAACTTATGAGGGCCCCCTTTGTCTATTTTTCAAATCGTTCCCTTTACATGTTGACAACAAATATGTGTGTACATTTTCCAATATTCGTTTATCATGTGTGCCTTCTTCCGACTATGGAGAAAACATTTTGGCCACAATTCCCCTAACCTACTCGCATGATATTTCTGAATGTTCTCCTTATGCTGCAGGAGTGCTTTACCCATATGCTCCAATGGTGTCCCCATTTCTAACACAAAACTGTAACCACACCGGCCTAATGGCCCCACTTCTTGCAAAGAACAACAAAAATCTGATATCACCAATGTGCACAATATCAACAGCACACAATTTATGCACATCTCCACAGATGACCTCAGACAACCATGAAAACACCCTTGTTTGCTCAATCACCTCAAAGATGTGTCTCCCAAAACAACCCTTCATCTGTCCAACTACTATCAACCCTTAAGTGACAAACACACTCTAACAAAATATATATATATATATATATATATATATATATATATATATATATATATATATATATATATATATATATATATATATATATAAATGCAAGCATTATCAAAATAAAAACCCACACTTATGTACAAAATGGAGGGTCATTACGAGGTAGGGGGTAAGGGGTTAACTACACCAGTAAATGTGCCAGAGCTGTCAACCTCTTACTGCCCCATTACGAGGTCTGCTTGCGGGAACCCACTAAGGATGCTTAGTTTTACCAGGCGTCCTTAGCAGGTCCCGCAAGCAGACACGCATGCTAACAACGGGCCCGTTATTACCAGGCCCATTGTTAGCATCATCCCCATTCCCATTGAGCCCTATGGGGGCTCGAATGGGAATGGGGATGTACCGGGTCCGGGTTCCTTGAAAGAGGAATTACTGGGACTTCCGAGGTCGGAATGGCCCAGTAATTCCTCATTCAAGGAACCCAGACCTGGTACCCGGTAAGGGGATAGCCATGCCTCTAATAGCAGCATGGTGGTTGCCAGTCAAAGGATCGACAGTGAAAGGGTCGACAGGTCAAAGGATCGACACCAAAGGGTCGACAGGACAAAGGATCGAAACATTTTTCACCAATTTTTTTTTTTGGGGGCGGGGTTCCCCTAAACCCCTTTTTTTGCTAAAAACCACTTTTTTCCCTAACGAAAACCTAAAAAAATATATATAATTTAAAAAAAAATTCGATCCTTTGTCCTGTTGACCCTTTTGATTCGATCCTTTGACTAGACACCCAGCATGGTTACCTCCTCCCTCGTAATGACCCAAATGATGTAGATCCTTCCTCTGTCTCCTTACCTCGAGGAAAGGGTACTCAAACCTCCTGCAGTCCTCTTGCACCTCAGAACTCAAGGTTAACCCGTCCTTTCAACATACAGGACTATCACTTAAAATGCAACGTTGCCTTTCCTCGACTTAAGAGGAGCTTCCTACAATATCTCATGTGCATGCAACAATAAAAAGAATATCAATATAGGCAGGTCTTTAGGGAACACAGCGTCTGCTCACCTCTTCAGATGTGTGCATGAACCTGCTCCCGCCCGTCGTGCCCAATGTCAAGGGGTGTGCAGTGGGGGGCACTGCCAATCACATTGGTGTCACCAATTGTAGTACCTTAGTGATTTTGGGACACAAATATAGGAATGCATGAGTTGAGAGAAAACACAGTTTAAATACAAAATAATAGAAGAAAAAAGACAGCCAGGAGGTCAGCCTTACAAAACAGCAAGACTGAGGAACTCTCATCCCACCCACATTAGTTAACAGTATTTAAAGAGGAAAACCACAAGATTAGCATATTTTACAATCTATCAGGTGGATTATAATCTCTACCGTCTCATTGGCTTTCACCTATATGAGTACCTAAACACAATATAGATGAAAACGTTTCATTTTTTAGTGCAAACCTGATGACCTAGTTAGTGCATCCCCCTGCAGACGTGCTAATTACATAGTCAAAAAGTGGACCTGCTCCTCTATAGCAACAAACTTGAAACAATGGCCTCATTACAAGTCTGCTGGTCCAGAATTAAGGGTGCCGGTAGCAACATAATGGCACACATTCCAGATTGGCAGCCTACAACTGTGCCTGCTGGGGCCTCTGTGCGCGGCAGTATTGACCTGCTGGGTGCATCGGTCCTGGTAGGCACAGTTTTCACAGAAGCACCGGCACCATTAGCAGCGGTGCAGGTGTTTCCGACTCCCCCACTCCCATAGTCTCCTATGGGACTCTATCGGAATGGGGACTTACAATTTCTGCAGCCTAGATCCCGGGGTAACCGAATTTGTATTGTCCCGGTGGTACTGGGATCTCAGGCTGTGAAAACAGTATTACAGGGTTTGGCGGCAACCCGCCGGTAGCACCAGCGGTTTATCGGCAACCTCGTAATGAGGCCCAATGAGTCAGATTACAAGCCCTCGTTCCCAGGGTTTGCAGTCGCTTAGAATGCAACATACTTCTTGCAACTATATTATGGCAAGATAGTACACAGTTGCCTAGCCAAGGCTTATGAGAAGTTTGGCTAAGTCACCACACCTAGGGAATTCATTCTCAAATTTGTGTGTGTGTTTTTATATGACTCTACCATGTACCCAGTAGACCTCTACTCGATAGGGGGCAGTAGAACTACAGCTGGGATTAGTGTTTGGCATAATTTCTACAAGAAGTCTTGATTCTGCTGGAAGAATGCCTTTTTGTGATTGTCATTTGTGTCTGCTTTGTTATTACTTTGTGGGAGACTTGGGGGGTAATTCATAGAATTCAGCGCACAAGTGGCGCACGCGGCTGGTGCACAGTGTGCGCGTGCGAATCCCTGCGCCAGCCGCGTGCGCTAAAATCCATTTCCGCGCGCAGCGTATTCATGGATTCCAGCCACCAAAACCAGCCGTGGCGCACAGTGGTGCAGCGACCCGGCAGCAGCGCCAGTTACGCCCCCAAGAACGCCTCTCGCGCAGGGAAAAGCCATCAAAATCCCCAATCCAGCGCAAAGGGCTGCGCTAACCCTGTACCAGCACGGCAAGCGGGCTACGTGTATCACTGGGGTGCGCGGGATGTACCTCACGCGATTGGCCCCGTGCGAGCAGGGTACGCGTATTTCAGGGGTGCGCGGGAAGTTCCACACGCGATTCCATCAGGGTACGTGTATTTCAGGGTGCGGGGGAAGTTTCACACGCGACATCAGCAGGATACGTGTATTCCAGGGGTGCGCGGGAAGTTCCACACGCGACATCAGCAGGGTACGTGTATACTAGGGGTGCGCGGGAAGTTCCACACGCGATTTCAGCAGGGTACGTGTATTTCAGGGTGCGGGGGAAGTTTCACACGCGACATCAGCAGGGTACGTGTATTCCAGGGGTGCGCGGGAAGTTCCACACGCGATTTCTGCAGGGTACGTGTATTTCAGGGGTGCGCGGGAAGTTCCACACGCGATTTCAGCAGGGTATGTGTATTTCAGGGGTGCGTGGGAAGTTCCACAGGCAATTTCATCAGGGTACGTGTATTTCAGGGTGCGGGGGAAGTTTCACACGCAACAGCAGCAGGGTACGTGTATTTCAGGGGTGAGCGGGAAGTTCCACACGCAATTTCATCAGGGTACGTGTATTTGGGGTGCGGGGGAAGTTTCACACGCGACATCAGCAGGGTACGTGTATTCCAGGGGTGCGCAGGAAGTTCCACACACAATTCCATCAGGGTACGTGTATTACAGGGGTGCGCGGGAAGTTACACACGCGATTTCATCAGGGTACGTGTATTTCGGGGTGCGGGGGAAGTTTCACACGCAACATCAGCAGGGTACGTGTATTCCAGGGGTGCGCGGGAAGTTCCACACGCGATTCCATCAGGGTACGTGTATTACAGGGGGGCGCGGGGAGCACCACACGTGAATTGCACGTGTGGGTCCTCCCAGGTGTTCCCTCTACACCCTCCACGGCCCCTGCAGGTGGCTCACACCACAGGGGCCTACCCTGCACATGTCCTGCAGGCACCCCATCCACCATGGCCATGCCCCCCAGCCAACCCACATGTCAACATACACTACTGCACACCAACGCATGTCACCTTGCACCCCCAGCCACCAGGGGCACCCTCCACCAGGCCCCCACCCATGTCTCAACCACCCCCACCCCCCAGCACTGTGGGGCACCTGCCAGCAGGCCTCCACCCATGTCTCCCACAACCCCCACCCCCCAGCAGTGCAGGGTCACCCTCCACCAGGCCCCCACCCATGTCTACCACCCCTCCCACCCCCCCAGCACTGTGGGGCACCTGCCAGCAGGCAGGTCCAATACATGTTCCCCACCACCCCCACCCCCCAGCACTGTGGGGCACCTGCCAGCAGGCCCCCACCCATGTCCAACTCATGTTCCCCACCACCCCCACCCCCCAGCACTGTGGGGCACGTGCCATCAGGCCCCCACCCATGTCCAACTCATGTCCCCACCACCCCCACCCCCCAGCCCTGTGGGGCACCCTCCACCAGGCCCCCACCCATGTCTCCCACCACCCCCACCCCCCAGCAGTGCAGGGGCACCCTCCACCAGGCCCCCACCCATGTCTCCCACCACCCCCAACCCCCAGCAGTGCAGGGGCACCCTCCAACAGGCCCCCACCCATGTCCAACTCATGTCTGCCACCACCCCCACCCCCCAGCACTGTGGGGCCCTGCCAGCAGGCCCCCACCCATGTCCAACTCATGTTCCCCACCACCCCCACCTCCCAGCACTGTGGGGCACCTGCCAGCAGGCCCCCACCCATGTCCAACTCATGTTCCCCACCACCCCCACCCCCCAGCAGTGCAGGGGCACCCTCCACCAGGCCCCCACCCATGTCTCCCACCACCCCCACCCCCCAGCACTGTGGGGCACCTTCCAGTAGGCCCCCACCCATGTCCAACACATGTTCCCCACCACCCCCACCGCCCAGCACTGTGGGGCACCTGCCAGCAGGGCCCCACCCATGTCCAACTCATGTTCCCCACCACCCCCACCCCCCAGCAGTGCAGGGTCACCCTCCACCAGGCCCCCACCCATGTCTCCCACCACCCCCACCCCCCAGCAGTGTAGGGTCACCCTCCACCAGGCCCCCACCCATGTCCAACTCATGTTCCCCAGCCAACATGTCATCACAATCTAGATCCCTGGTCCCTATGGTCAGCCTCCAAATGCAAAACACGCACCCGAGTATTGCATCCACCCACTCATAATTGGCAATTACATGACAGAACACCAATTGCAAGTTCAGAAACAAACACATTTCCCCCACATACAACCAATGGGTGTCAGTGAATCTCAAAACCCATATCATGATATGCATGAAACCAATGAGATACTACACATTGAACTTCAATAAAAAAATATGCATTAAAGGAAACATAAATAGAATCAAAAATAAAGAAACAGAAATGGGAATGTACAAAAATGAAAAGAAGCATGTCCGTGAAAAAAAGCAAAACCAAAAATTATAATCCGAAGTAATGGTGTCCAAAGTCACTGTCCACAAAACAAAATCCAATGGGAAATAAAATTGAAAGCCATTGCTCCATGGTTAAAATGTGAAAGAAAAATACAATCCAACAGTTAACTATGTACATACGAACAAGCCAGGATCCATTATCCCAACAAAAGAAATGAAACCTATCTAACTACACTAACTAATAAAATAAACTATATACAAAAATGTGGCCAATGTCCAAAAGGTTCAAAATAAATCCAAAAAAAAAGGAAACCTAACACTACCTACATAACTATGTACAAGGGCAGCGGGCTAGTTTGATGGCTCACTTTTGGATGTCCCGGGCCAGGGCATCATCGAACTCCTGCTCTATGTCCCGGAGGCAGTCCTCCTCCATGGCCCCGAGGGTCCGCAGCGCCGTCGACGTGTCCACCTCCAAACCACTGCGGATTGCCTCGAGGCACTCGGCCCGCCTCAGGGCCCTCCGCATGGAGATCTCCGCCCTGACCATTGTGAGCCGTGCCTCTTCCGCCCGCTGCCGCTCCGCATCTATGGCGTGGCCCAACCGCTGCCACACGGAAGACACTCTCTGTCCTGGGTCCTCCTGCCCTCCGGCCTATGCCTGCATCTCCGATGTTGAAGGCCCCGAGCCTTCATGGCTCCCACCACGTTGCTGCTGCTGCTGTGCCTCTGCCCGTGCACTGCCTCCTGCTGCCTGCACATCCTCCACCGGCTGGGGTGCAGTCGTTGATGTGGCCACCCCTGCTGGACGTCCGACTCCCGACTGTGGCAGGGATGCCTCCTCCACCAGCCTGGCCGCACCGTCAGAGGCAGCTCCACAGGTCACCCAGGTGACTGATGGGTGGGAAGATGGCACGGAGGAAGACTGGCGTGTAGGGGGCTCAGTTGAGGAGGGGGTCGTAGCAAGCCTCATCATACGGAGGAATCCGGCCTCGGTGACCTGTCAAAGCAGGCTGATGTGGTCAACAAGCCATTCGAGATGACATGCAGTCTCCTCATGAAAAGACTGCAGGTCACCTCGCATGGCCCGTTGACGCAACGCCACACCAGTCAGTACAGGCTCAACCCGGACCCGGATAGCCACGTCCGCAGGCAGAGGAAGGCCAGTTGTCGTGAGCTCAGCCCCTGCCTGAAAACGGGTCTGGAGGTAGGCATCCCTGCTGGTGCAAGATGATGCAGGGACAGGATCAGGGACAGGATTGCACACAGGTACCTCCATGGCGGTCTGTGCTGCCTCCTGTCCCTGGTCCTGCACTGCACCACTAGCACCAGTGGGATCCCCACCGACAGACCCCGTCTCTGTTGCTTGCACGGCCTCCTCCTCGACCAAACCCCCCACCAACCTGGATGACTCCGTGCCATCTTCCCCCATTGGGCCCTGTGGGGTCCCAGCTGCCCCTTCTGCTGCCAAGGAGTCCAACTCCAATCTCCGCCTCTTGGACCTCCCCCCGGCAGCTGCGGCCTGGGACGCGGCACCAGACTCCTCACTCCCCGACGAGATGACAACATGGGAGGGGAGCCGGGCCTTGCGTCTCCGGCTGGCGGTGGGATCCCCGCCGCTGTGCTCCACAGCACCTTCTCCGCCCTCTTCATCAGTTGACGCTGCAGACAGGGAGAAATAAAACACAGGCATCAGGGCACTGTACAATGGACACATACACACTTGACAGTTGTACATGAGTGGCCATACAAACAGATGTGCAACCTGCACACTACTGAAAAATCACCACACGCACAGCTCACAATCAGGATGCATGTACACTTACCGCTCGACTCCAGACGGGTCTGCCTCTCAAGGACCTGGACGTGGAGCACTGGGGATATGCGTTCCAGGACCCTCATCTGTTCTTCCGACAAGTGGCCCCGGCGCCCCTTGGCATCCGCTGCCTTCAAGAGGCGCTGGGCCTTGTTCAGGGTCCTGGACCTGAAGTCCTCACAGCGCTTCTTGACATGTTGGAAGTCACGGACTGCCACCCCCTCCGCGTTGATGGCAGTCACGATGTCAGTCCAGATCCGAGTCCGTCCTTCCTTGTCGGCGCGGGAACTTCCGAAGAGGGCATCATACTGCCCCAGGACTTGCTCCACCAGGACACCAACTTCGGTGGCACTGAAGCTGGTGCCCCTCTGCCTCTCTGGCCAGGGGTTGTCAGTGGTCTCAGATGGTGTTTGCCCCGACATGACAACCCCAGAGGCAGGAGTGGGTGGGCAACTGGGTCCTGGGGCTGGGCTGTGGAGCGATGGAGTCCCAGTCGGGAGTCTTCGGTTCCAGCAGGAGTGGTCACAGCAACAGCACCCCTGGCTGATGTGCAGGCAGCAAATGGCAGGGCACGTGGGCAGCAGGCAGTCAGGCAGCAGCAGATGGCAGATGGGAGCGTGCTCGGGGCTCTGGGGGGCAGTAGTTCGGCCTTCTGGGCAGGAGCGTGGACTTCCGTGTGCTTACGCGTGGCCAGCTTGATACGGAGTGATTTGGCACGTGAAAATTCGGCACGTCAGCGTGTAATTCGAGGAAAGGCCCTTAGCGCGTAAGCGTGTCTGCACGCATACGCAATTTCATTGGACAGAAGGCCCCTCAAGCGCAAGCGCCCCTGTGACGTGACGCGTACAGGCGTGCATGGGCATTTCAGCACGCGTGAAAAACTGCACGTCCGCGTGTAATACGAGCAAAGGGCCCATGCGCGTAAGTGACGTGATGCGCGCGTGCGTTTCCCTCAGCACGGGTTAAAGGTGAGCGGGCCCAGCAGTTCGCTGTACGTGCCTTTCGTGGAGACCGACGTGTGTTGCTGCTTCGTGTTGTTTCGCGTGCCATCACAACTTCACAGCTATCAAGGACGTATCTCTTCTTTTGGCGGGGGTATTGGCTACGCGTGTTTTTCTGCATCGCGCTAGTCAGACGGTGAGACGCACACGCTCTGTTTCCCACTGCGGGTGCCCCTGTGTATCGCACCCATTTTCGATGTCATAGTAGCCTGCGTGTCCCACGCGTATGCGTTATTCATGTTACTGGGTGCCACCGCGTACTACGGGAGGTTGAATCCACGCACGTAGGCTGCAGGGTGCGTGCACGGTTTTACTGCAGTTTTGGGGTGCCTGAGCATTGCGTGACCTGTCACCACATTACCGGGGTCACATACAGCCTTGCAGGTGCAGGGGGGCTGTTAACATCTTGCTTCCCACCCCCTTCACCCCAATTGCCCAGGTCAATTGTGGTGTACACCTCCCATTGGCACCACTCCATCTGTGCCAGCACTACTACATCAGTGCCATGGTTGGGAGGCCACCAAAGGTGAGGGGCGCCTCAGCTGGGCGTCCTCCTCGTGGCGGGCGTGGTCGGGGACGTGGCCGTGGTGACCAGGGAGTAGGGGGACTCCAGGGTGGCCAGGGCGGCCACAGAGGGGGAAGAGGCAGGGGTGCGCCACTTCAGCACAATGTTGTGCCATGTGTCGGTGCAGTCATACCACCACCCCCTGTGGTTCCGGGGGATGCAGATCCTGCATCTGGCACTGGCACCCGTTTGACCCGGCAGTCCGTTCCATCGACTGCCACGGGCCCAAGGGTAGTGGTAGATGCAGGTGCAGCTGTGGACACCGCCACCCAGGCTCAGGGTGTGCCAGCGCAGGCTGCGTTGGCACTTGAAGAGCCCTTGGTAGATCTCCAACCGGCCAGGGGGGAAACCATAGGGGCAGGCCGGGCTGCTCAGACCAAGACACGTGTCCCTGGGGTGGTCATGTCATCTGCTGCCCCGAACAGCCGGATGTTGGCAAGTGCAGGGGCAGATGCACCCAACAGCACCCCAGTTGTGAGTCTGCCAACCAGGACCATTGCGGTCAATGACCCTGCCACAGCTGATGTTGCTGCGCAGGGTCCATTAGTGGGCACCCAGCTGCCACTGACACAAGTCAGGCCTTTGGTCATCCCTCCAGCAGCCACTCCCTTGGCTCAATCCACCAAACCCACTGGCCTGCTGGTCAGGGCGGCATTAGCCAGCCAGGGTCTGCGCCACAGTCCAAGAGGAGGAAGGTTGCACCTGCAGCACAGGCTGGGACCCCACACACAGCCACGACCTCCTGCACGTCGAGGAAGAAGCCTTTCTGTAAGCAGGAACTGGACTTCCTCGTGGACTACGTGCGGGGCCACAGCCGTGACATGCTAGTGGGTGCCAAAAGTCAGACTACGGCTGCCCAACGTGACACCCACTGGAAGCATGTTGCGGAACATGTCAGTTCATTCGGCCATGAGGTGCGCACGGCGCAAGAGTGCAAAAAGCGCTGGAATGATATCAAGCGCAGCACTAAGGCTAAGCGTGCCTCTAATTACAACTTGACTCTGGTGACTGGCGGTGGGCCTGCACCAGAGGAGGAAGAGCTCACTCCGCATGAGGCTCTCGTTGCGGAGTTCATACCACCTGAATTGGTCGAAGGAGTGGGAGAGATGCTGGACTTTGATGCGCAGTCCAGTAAGTGTTGATGCGTGTTTGTTGAGGACGTGTGTGTTTCATTTGTGGGATGTGTTGTGCATGATTGCTGCTACATGTGACGTGTACTTGGTTCTGATGTGTAAGTAATGCAATGCTTCCGTCATGCATGTCTCCTCTGCCTGCATGTGGGACTCCATGTAGGCATGCTCCCTTGCCCCTCCTCCGCCACGCTGCACCCCAGTTCCACCTTTGCACTGGTCTGCTTCAATCTTGCCAATGTGTACTTTCTTGTTCATGTGTCCTGTGTAGATGCTAACTTCCAGCGTAGAATCTGCCAGACATATGCCGTGTGGTACAGCCTTAGTGCTCGATGCAGGGTATCTCACTTGTACTGTGCATGGGTCAGATGTCCCGCAGGGACATGAGTGCCCATTCATGCTCCATGTGCATTGCACGCATGCCCCTATGTGTCCTTGACTGGATGATCACTGTAATACAAGTCCTTGGTTACATACATTGCCTGCCATCTCATCAGCCTTCCCATGTCCACTGTGGCTCAGTCCTGCGTTGCACACGTGTTTAGGCTCTGACAATCTGTGTGGCTCACAGGCCTCAGCCTGTTCAATGGCCAATGACTCTGTCCAACTCTTGTTGTGTCTTCTTCACACGTGGGCGGCCTCCAGAGTTTTCATCATGTGTCCTGCCTACTGTCCCAGCAACATTTGCAGTGTTGTCACTTGAATCACATTAAGCTGTTGATGCCAGTCAACACTGCCTGTCAATACACAGGCATATGGTCAGCCTTTTGATACCATGCTAGGCATCCCTGCTTTGGTACTGGGGTGGAGGGGTGCTTGGCTTCTAGATATGGTACATATTGAATGCACAATGCACGTGATGTCTGAATTTGACATTGCACTGCCTTCACATTTCCTGGCACACACCATGGAGTCCTTGTACATGTAGGTAGTGAGTGGCGTACACATTTTCTGCACTGCATAGACCCACTTCCATGGATACTGCCACCTTTCAACAGGTCTGATCACAGAAGCTATTCAAAGTTGACCCAGCATGCATGCCAGGTTATATGTTGTGTGTCACATGTCTGCCGGATGCGTTTGCTGTCGGTGTGTGTGTGTGAGTTGAGTGCTTCTGACATGTGTAGTGACATTTTTTCTCTCTATTTTTCAGGTGATGACGCAATGGAGGCGGAGGATGGTGTTGTCATGCCAGACACAGGGTTGGTAACACCACATCAACCCGGCACTAGTGGGGGTCGTGGGGTGGTAGGCCACGAAAACCCCCAAGTGCTGCAGTCCATCTTGTCTCTGGCTGCCTATGAGTCCAGCCTTGATGACGACTCTGACGTCCATGTTGAGTTGGATGAGCATCAAGTCAATGTGTCAGGGGTGAGTGATTCTGATGTGGACACTCCTCTGTCTGCGACCCCTGCATTGAGGGATCAGACAGTCTGGTTCCTCCGCCCGTGGTGGATCGGGACGCAGGGTCACCCTCCACACCAGTCACTGATGTGCCTGGGACATCACGTCGACGGGGGCTTGTAGTCGTGCACGGCCCGCTCGCTCAGGCTGGGCATGGCGGCCTCAGACAGGGCACGCCAGGCTGAAATGTCGTCTCTGTGTCAAGCAATTGCTCCTCACGCAGAGGCGCACATGGATGCCCTGAGGGAGGAGTATGCTTCCCTCAGATCCACTCTGGGTATCCTTATGATGTCCCAGAGGCAGCAGGCAGAGGAGAGGTTTGCACAGCTTGAGCATACCATCTCGGATGAGGTACAGGCTTGCCGGGAGGTGCAGCGGCTGTCCAGCCAGGACTTGCAGGAGGAACTCTGTGTTACACGTGCTACCTTGCAAGAGGAAGCACGTGTATCACGTGAGGTTCTGCATGCAGACCTACGTCACATCGCCACACAGAACCAGGCTCACCCGTCCGGCAGACTTGCTGCCGACGAGGGGCAAGCTGCGGCTAGGCGAGGCCAGGCTACTGTTCCACGTCCTCCTTTACAGGATGAGCCAGACTCGGACGACCATCTATCTCCCACATAGGTCGGGCTGTGCAGGCGTTGAGCCCATGGAGGTTTTTTTTTTTGGCTCAGCATCATCGCATGTGCATGTTGAGCAGCACCCTGTACCTCCCCCCTCCTGGGTGCCTCCCCTCCCCCTCGGGTCGTATGTGGCCATTTTTGATTTTTCTTTTATTTTAGTTAGTTCAGTTTCTGTTTGATAGTTAGTTTAATTAGGTAATGTAGGTTTTCCATTGTTAGTGTAATTAGTTAATAGTTGATTTAGTTTAAACTTGCTAGTCTATTGTGCTTTCATGTGACGGTGCGGTGCTTTGTGGCTTTTGAAGGCATCCACTGTCTGTTCCAGTTGGGCCCTTCAGGCTTGTCTTGTGTATGTGTTTGCTGCTTGGGGTCCTTGACTCACATATGCCACTCCTGCCTCCCTTATACATGGGCTCGCAAGGATGGTTCGGTGTTACAGAATTTTACACAAGGGCTTTGGACTGTCATATCTGTGGCATGTCTGGTGCTGTGTGACTTGTGTTGACACCCCTAGTGGGGATGATTTTGGTGTTATTGTCCACTGTTCAGCTTTTGCTAGATGGGGTGTGTCATGATTAATGTGTACATTAATTGCTATGCATTGTGTAGTATGTTTCATATCATTACTGTACACGTGCTTGTTGCAATTCATGCTGTAGATAGTGGTCCACACTTTGGATGTGAAAGACGGACTGATGGTGTGATTTGTGATGTGACTCTCTGACATGGTCAAGAAATGAGATGCCTGATGAGACACACACAGATTACTTTGAAGCATTGATCATGTGTTTCATGCCCTTTCTGCAGGGGGATGAGCCTCCAGAGCATCTTTGCCAGCAGACATGGCCCATTGGACGACGGAATTCTGGACATGTTTGTTGGTGCCCACATGCACATGTGTGCACAAGCAGAGGCACAGGGATTGCAGACCCACATCCTAGAACTGCTGACATGTTCCAAGGAACTCCAGGCAAGGTGAGCAGCACAGGGGGGCCACGACACAGCAAAGCTTGCACCAGGCGAGTTGCACATGCAGGCTTAGTCACAGCACTGAGGGTGAGGTTAGACAAATATTGGTTTTGAAGCACACAATGTAGCTCAGATGTCTTGGTGGACTGATGGCTGTTGATAGTAAGGTTGTCTGGGACACATACAGGGGCAGTGGCACATACCCTCCGGTACACCAAGGTCCATTGAGGCACTTGTATCAACCAAGTAGCCTTCCGAGACATGGAAAGGGGCAGCTCACAGGGACATACAGCAAGGGACATACTCGGGTGCAGTGCATGTCTTTTCCATGTACTTTATGATAAATGCACTGCCAACTTTGTTTCGGTCATGGTGGTACGCAACTTGCTCAGAAGTCATGGCTTGCTATATTGGTCTGTCTGCTTACCCAGGGAACATTACATGTTGTGTGAATTGTGACACATTGGTGTTCCATTTGCCACGCACCCACCGGCGGCTGACTTACTGCATTGACTGTGTATGACCCGTCACAGGGGTGATGTTATATATGGGTACCAAACATCTACACCAGATTGTCTGTTTGTAGAGTAGTTTGTTGCTATGGGGCATGTTTGGTGTTGTGTTTTTGTGTAATTGGCACGTACAGGTTGTTGACTGTGGCTCTCTTTGCAGCATTGCAGTGCTCCTGTAACCGCACCTGAGAGTGCGCAGGCAGAAGGCCAGCACTCAAAACCAGAGCTAAGTGTCTTGTTGTTTTTCTTTCAAACTGCTCTGCATAGGCTTGCTGGGGAGTATACTAATGCATGGATGTATGTGTGGTTCAATTTGGTATGTTTTTCTCCCTAATCACCCGTAACCCTATGCAATTTTGAACCCTGTACCCTCTACCCGGTGTTCCTGCTTCCTGTACCTATCCAAGCAACGTTCCCTGACCCTCTTTCCCCGCTGGGGTTGCGGATGCCTGTGTAAGCCCCGAACTTGCAGGCGCCAAAACCCTAGAGGGGGTGGTTGGTTCATACCACTCCTGAGCCTGGACTACAGAAGGCCATGACAATGATGTCCAAGTTTGTTTGGATTGTGTATGTGTTCATGCAGGTAGTACATTGTCGTGCATTCCCTAGTTTCATGTGTCATTCCTCCTCCCCTCTCCTGCCACTCATTCCAGTCATCCAGTGTGTCAACACCTGTCCCGACTGCATATCCCTGAACCTCCTTCCCCACCAGGGTCTCAGGGCCCTGTGTGAGTTTGACCTTGCAGGCACCCGGGACATGGTGGGGGTGGGTGTTTCGTGACACTCCCGCGCCTGTACAGGGGACCTGTGACAGTACACATCTGTTCATGTGCATCATCCTATGTCATGTACCACATATGTTTCACATCCTGTTGTGACATTGTTTTACTGTGCTACCTTGGTTGTTGCATCATTGTGGTAGTACTTGGCCGTTGTGAGGTACTGCTACGTCAAGTCATCTACTGGAGGGTGTTCTGGTTCGTTTTTCTGGCTTGGATTTTGTGATTTTGGACATGAGTGTGGATTATGAGGGTGCAGGCACCTTTTTACACACAACACACAAGGTGGGAGATGGTGACGAAGGGTAAAGGTGATCCTGTGGCCAGGTGGAATTGAGGTTTGAAGGCTCCATGACCCAGGTGCAGTTGTTCAGTGGGTCATGGTCATTTGTGAGGGAGGGGGGGGGGGTTGTTGTTGATAGTTGCCTTGCCCTGCAGTGTGATGGGAACTCTGACATTGTAATGGTGGTTTCCTATGTACATGTTGTGTTCTGCTGATCAATGCCTGTTCATGTGTTGTGTTTATCTTTCAGGTGCGAGGGGATAGTTGTGGATTGACATGCTGGGGTGTACACATGGTGAATGTTCACATGCGATGTGTAGAGAACACTAATGGTCACTTGAGTGCACATGCATATGTGGAGTGCATGTCCTTGCAGAACCACACACTTGCACTCTGATGCACTACATGTACTCCCACCCTTGCATATCCATGTGTACACTGTTTGCCTTCTGGTGCCCACTGTGTCCCTGCAGCACATGTTCTGTGACCGATTATGGATCCTGTCCATGCCTAATTTGCTGTTTGATATGGTCTGTCACTTAGATGTGATGCTCAGGGTGTGCATCACACACAATGGCTGTTCACTGTGCTGTGCGCTGCGCAGTGTGTTGCAGGAGTAGGACACAGCACACATGAGCTGCAGTGTTGATTTTGCAATGCACAATGTGCATGTAGACAAGCATTCATTGTTATGTTACGTCTACAACTCTTGTAATTCATTTGGAAATGACTTATTTTGGGTGTGAGATTTTGTTGGTCTGTCTTTTCATCTGATTCCGGGTCAGGCATCATTGTCTGATGCCACTGTACATTTAGGACATGGCAATGTGTACCTTATCGTTACTGTGTTGGTGTATGGGTATTGCTTGCCATGTCATGTTGTGGTTTGGGAGGGTTTGAGTGACATGACAGTGATGGCCATGGCCTGTTTTGCAGGTGTTTGTGATGCACACCTTGCATGTCAGGGTCATCCGCTTCTCAGAGCAACTAGCTGGGGTAAATCTCTCTCCGCGGCAGGGCCCTCCCTCTGGAACAGCCTTCCTGCCTCACTTGAACTTGAGGGGAACCATCTCCAGTTCTGGAAGCACCTCAAAACCTTCCTCTTTGCTTCTGCTTTCTCTCTGCCTCTCCCTTGCAGAATTCTTCACTGGAACTGCACTGGAGCTGCAACTGGGCCACTCTCACCGACCTCGGTCCCTGGCCCAGCCACTCTCCACTTGCACTGCCTCCCTGGAAACCCCTGCACTGCGGTACTGTCTCTCTATCCCTACAGCCCACCCTTCCCAGCACTTTTCTGCACTTACCTTTGCAGTTGTCACCAGCCGACCTATGTATTTTTTTTTGGTCTACTTCCCCTGTACTGCACTCCCCCCTTCCCCTTGCACTTTTCCCTTCCCCCTACCCCTGCACTTGCACAATCTAAATGACACCTGGCCTAGTAGTACCATTGTCTGTCTTCCCTTGTTCCCCGCTCCCTGCCTCATCGCACCTTGATATACTTGTGTATAGGCCATATCATGTCATATGTCATATGTGTGCCTTTTGGTCACACGGGATAGCTTGTGTTTAAGTAGCTAGGGAAGCAGACGATGTGGCACTTCCATGGCAACTATCTCAGGGTGGTAGGGTTGTGACATTTGACTGTCTCTTTGTCATCATCGATTGTCACCTGGTATGTGCCAGGCCTGTGTGCACTCCGCAGGGGTGGGAGTTTAGGTGAAAAATGTGGCCACAAGCTGGGTCCGGGCTTCCTCGCCACGTGCCCTGTCCCCTCCCATGGGCAGCGCCTGTGCCTGTGGTTGGGGATGTGGGGGCACCACCATGTCCACCGGGACGCCCTGCCGTGTTGCAACATTGTGCAGGACACATGCTGCCACAATGATCCTGCACACTACTAGTGGTGCATAGAGTAGTTGCCCGCCAGAGCGGTCAAGGGAGCGGAAACGTGACTTGAGCACTCCGAATGTGCGCTCCACTATGCCCCTGGTTGCAATATGGGCGGCGTTGTATCTTACCTGGGGTGGTGTGGTGGGGTTCCGGATTGGCGTCATCATGTGGTTGCTCAGAGGGTAGGCACTGTCCCCTGGGGAGGTGATAATAGTTGAGATTATTAGGGTTTGGATATTTGTCTGTGTGTGACTTGCATACATGTGCAAGGGCATTTGTACTGACCTAGGAGCCATGTGTCGCCATGCTGCCCAGCTTCCAGGGCCCGGCTCAGGGCGGACATTCTGTATATGAAACTGTCATGGGTGGAGCCAGGGTAGTTTGCATAGACAGAGGTGATGATTCCCTTTGCATCGCATACCACCTGTACATTGATGGAATGCCAGTGCTTGCGGTTTCGGTAGATGTGCTCAGTGGCCCTAGGTGGACATAGGGCCACATGGGTGCAATCTATGGCACCGAGCACTTTGGGGAAGTGTGCCACCCTAAAAAAATCCAGGACAACGGCCTGCCTTTCGGCGGGTGTTCTGGGCATGTATATGTGCCTGCGGACTGAGGGGCGCGCTGTCATGATTGCCAGTACCTGGTGTAGGCAGCGTGACTGCGTGGCCTGTGAGACCCCCCCACTATGGCAGTGGTCCGCTGAAATGACCCAGTGGCCAAAAAATGCAGGACATTGAGCAGCTTCTCCAAGGGGCTCAATGCTTGGGAGCAAAGGGTGGGGGATGTAAGGTCATCTTCCCACTCCCTGACCAGGTCTAGGATGATATGGGGTGGAAACCTATACCTGCCATAGACCTGGTCGTCAGGCATCCCAAAAAGGCTTGCCCGTGGTGCGAAAATGCGTGCCCTGGCTATTCTCCTCCTCCTGCGATGTCCCACGAACAGTGCTGCAACAAATGGGGCATTCATCGTAGCTGTATATACGCGTTTGTTGTTTGCGTGCACTTTTATACTGTTCGCGGGGACGCTTCCACCTGCCTTCGTGTGGCGGACGCGTTGACGCCTGTGCGCGTCTTTTGCCCGTATTCGGATCCATGAATACGGGTTGTTCGCGTGCGTGTGGGCGTTCCGTGTAGTTCCCTGCAGTACTTCCCCAGTTACGCCTTTTTTTTCACGCGTTATTCCCCATTCTGCGTGTTACGCCCACTGTTCCGCCCACTTCGGTTGTGTGCGCCGCGCTATGTGCGCTTTTGCTGTGCATGTAGCGCACGCCGTGTATGCCTGCATGCGCCATGGCTGGATTGGGTGCACGGACAGCGGGAAACACGCGCAGCGTCTTCCTTGAATCGCACGCGTGCTCGTGCGCTGCATTTCTCACGCTTGCGCTCCCTTGCGCCTGCTTGCGCATGGATTTTCGGCGCACGTTTGTTCCATGAATCGGCCCCTTGATGTCCTGGGAACAGCTTCACGAAAGAAACAGTCAGGGTCTAATTCTTGAAACAATAGCTAGTGACTGTCCTGCCCCTCCACCATGGTTCTGCCATCATAGTTTTCACTGAAAAGAAGCAGGACTGCAGTTAGATTTTAGTAAATCACAGAATCACAGAATCATTCAGAAATGGGCCTAGTTTGTTGTAAATAGCAACACCAATAATATTAATGTCAGTAGTTATTCCTAAAACGTTATTAACTACTGCTAAAGCAGTAGACAACAGACCCTGTTAATTTAATGTTTAACATTAAGCTTAATGTGACAGAATGGTATCATGGTAGTCATCTTCGACTCCTCCCTTTCTTTCATCCCTCATATTTAGGACATTGTCAAGAAGTCCCACTTTCAGCTCTTCTTTCTCAAAGGGACTCTATGCTTCCTCACCTTCCCCCAGAGACTCAATGATACCCGTGCTCTGGTTCTGTCCAGGCTAGACTACTGCAATAGCCTCCTCCTTAATCTTCCTTCCTCCACCTTGCAACCCCTCCAGCTTACCCAGAATAGGGCAGCAAGACTTATCCTTGGCCTCAAGCCCAGGGACCACATCTCTCCTGCCCTAGAAAGCCTTCAGTGGCTCCTGGTCTCAGCATGGATTACATTCCAATCCCTCTGTATCATACACAAGCCTATCTGGGGCCCAGGACCACTCTATCTTCAATGCCTCCTGACCAACTACTCTCTTTCTAGACTCCTCAGTTCCCCCGGCACCAACTCTCTGCATGTTAAGCGCTTTGTCTAACAGAGAGCTGGTGGGCAGTCACTTTCCTCAGCTGGCTCCCTCCTGTGGAACAGACTCCCTCTCCCCATGTGTCTTGAGCAAGAGCTCCTTAAGTTCCGAAAAAGCCTCAGACCTTTCTCTTTACCTCCTACTTCTCCTCCTCTCTTCCCTACTAATCTTAAAGCATTGTGACTGATGTGCAGGGCCCTTATGTGTCCATGGGACCTTGACCCACCCCTACATCTTTCAACCCCGCTTCTGTCTTTCTTGCTACTGCAATTACTTGGCTCACCCACACATTGAAGGTTGCACTTACGTTCTGCTCCTCTCAGCACTTATCCTGAGCACTTCTCCATGAGCACCAAAGCAACTTATCACTCACCCCTCGCCACTATGCACTTGCACCGTCTGAACAATCACAAGGCATCGTAGGTGTGTCTCCCCTTCCCAACATTCATGTGTTATGGTTTGAATGCTCTCGCCACTTGCGACACATAGTAGCCAGCAGCCCAGCCTTTCCTCCATCTATCTGATCGGGTTTCATTCTCCATTACCTGCCTCAGCCACTGTGGCCCTCTGTGTCCTTTTTCCCTCTGACGAGTTCCATTACTTGAGCACTGGGGCCCCACTTACACACAGGCAGCCCCTCACCCATGTCATTACTCTCTTGCCATTGGCTACACATTACTCCAATGATAATGGCCTTCATACACCAGCTCACCCCAGCTCCCAAAGTATCCAAAGCTACTGCCTTTCTCTAATGGCCATCACACTCCTCGGCAGAATCCATTGCCGCGAGGAGTGCATTCTCCAGTCTCTGACATTGGTAAGTCATGCTGTCATTTTTACTCGTAATTTAGTCTATTTTTAACTTAGGTCAGCAGACCAATGTACTTCCATCTAGTTTAAAAAAGGTAGCAGGCGCTCCTCTCCAGAAAGAACATGGCATGATAACCTGTTCTGAGATGAGAGTTTGCAGCACACGCTTTTTGCTCACTGTACTTTTCACAGATGGGAAATATCCATTTGCATATCAGTCTTTGTCCCGCCCACATGGGCAGTCCAGCACCAAAATGCTATGGAAATTCCTCTCTGAACAAGAGTACCAAAAGCAACCCTATACACATGTTCAGCCTTGTTGGGCCTCATCAGTGAGGTGACGCTTTGTCTCTATGAGCACAGTGAGCAGGGAGTCCACGTCTGGTTGGCCCCCAGGTAACTCAGGGTGACCAACCCCAAGTTCCTTTCAAATATGTCAAAAAAGGTAGCAGGCGCTCCTCTCCAGAAAAACATGGCATGGTAACCTGTTCTGAGATGAGAGTTTGCAGCACACGCTTTTTGATCACTGTACTTTTCACAGATGGGAAATATCCATTTGCATATCAGTCTTTGTCCCGCCCACACGGGCAGTCCAGCACCAAAATGCTATGGCAATTCCTCTCTGAACAAGAGTACCAAAAGCAACCCCATACACGTGATTCAGCCTTGTTGGGCCTCATCAGTGAGGTGAAGCTTTGTCTCTCTGCGCACAGTGAGCAGGGAGTCCACGTCTGGTTGCCCCCAGGAAACTCAGGGTGACCAACCCCAAGTTCATCTCAAATATATCAAAAAAGGTAGCAGGCGCTCCTCTCAAGAAAGAACATGGCATGATAACCTGTTCTGAGATGAGAGTTTGCAGCACACGCTTTTTGCTCACTGTACTTTTCACATATGGGAAATATCCATTTGCATATCAGTCTTTGTCCTGCCCACATGGGCAGTCCAGCACCAAAATGCTATGGAAATTCCTCTCTGAACAAGAGTACCAAAAGCAACCCTATACACATGTTCAGCCTTGTTGGGCCTCATCAGTGAGGTGACGCTTTGTCTCTATGAGCACAGTGAGCAGGGAGTCCACGTCTGGTTGGCCCCCAGGTAACTCAGGGTGACCAACCCCAAGTTCCTTTCAAATATGTCAAAAAAGGTAGCAGGCGCTCCTCTCCAGAAAAACATGGCATGGTAACCTGTTCTGAGATGAGAGTTTGCAGCACACGCTTTTTGATCACTGTACTTTTCACAGATGGGAAATATCCATTTGCATATCAGTCTTTGTCCCGCCCACACGGGCAGTCCAGCACCAAAATGCTATGGCAATTCCTCTCTGAACAAGAGTACCAAAAGCAACCCCATACACGTGATTCAGCCTTGTTGGGCCTCATCAGTGAGGTGAAGCTTTGTCTCTCTGCGCACAGTGAGCAGGGAGTCCACGTCTGGTTGCCCCCAGGAAACTCAGGGTGACCAACCCCAAGTTCATCTCAAATATATCAAAAAAGGTAGCAGGCGCTCCTCTCCAGAAAGAACATGGCATGATAACCTGTTCTGAGATGAGAGTTTGCAGCACACGCTTTTTGCTCACTGTACTTTTCACATATGGGAAATATCCATTTGCATATCAGTCTTTGTCCTGCCCACATGGGCAGTCCAGCACCGAAATGCTATGGCAATTTCTCACTGAACAAGAGTACCAAAAGCAACCCCATACACATGTTTCAGCCTTGTTGGGCCTCATCAGTGAGGTGAAGCTTTGGGCCTCATTACGAGGTATGCCAGTAGCCTGGCTGCCGGAAAAACCGCATCCGTGTCCTCGGAATGAGGACTTACCGGAACATTCCGAGTTCGGATGGCACGGTAATTCCTCACTCGAGGACACGGTTCATCCCCATTCCCATTTCAGCCCCCATAGGGCTGAATGGGAATGGGAGAGGGAGAGGGAGTAAACAACGGGCCATTACTAGATGGCCCGTTGTTTGCTCCCTCTTCCCCTCGCGGGACCTGGTATGCACGCCTGGTTTTCCCTGGCGTGCTTAACGTGTCCCGCGAGGGGACCTCGTAATGTGGCGGAACGGGTTGAACGGCGCCGCAGCCTTTTACAGCACCGTTTCGCCAGGGTCGTAATGAGGCCCTTTGTCTCTCTGAGCACAGTGAGCAGGGAGTCCACGTCTGGTTGCCCCCAGGTAACTCAGGGTGACCAATCCCAAGTTCCTTTCAAATATATCAAAAAAGGTAGCAGGCGCTCCTCTCCAGAAAGAACATGGCATGATAACCTGTTCTGAGATGAGAGTTTGCAGCACACGCTTTTTGCTCACTGTACTTTTCACAGATGGGAAATATCCATTTGAATATCAGTCTTTGTCCCGCCCACATGGGCAGTCCAGCACCAAAATGCTATGGCAATTCCTCTGTGAACAAGAGTACCAAAAGCAACCCCATACACGTGATTCAGCCTTGTTGGGCTTCATCAGTGAGGTGAAGCTTTGTCTCTCTGAGCACAGTGAGCAGGGAGTCCACGTCTGGTTGCCCCCAGGAAACTCAGGGTGACCAACCCCAAGTTCCTTTCAAATATATCAAAAAAGGTAGCAGGCGCTCCTCTCCAGAAAGAACATGGCATGATAACCTGTTCTGAGATGAGAGTTTGCAGCACAAGCTTTTTGCTCACTGTACTTTTCAGAGATGGGAAATATCCATTTGCATATCAGTCTTTGTCCCGCCCACATGGGCAGTCCAGCACCAAAATGCTATGGCAATTCCTCTCTGAACAAGAGTACCAAAAGCAACCCCATACAAGTGATTCAGCCTTGTTGGGCTTCATCAGTGAGGTGAAGCTTTGTCTCTCTGAGCACAGTGAGCAGGGAGTCCACCTCTGGTTGCCCCCAGGAAACTCAGGGTGACCAACCCCAAGTTCCTTTCAAATATATCAAAAAAGGTAGCAGGCGCTCCTCTCCAGAAAGAACATGGCATGATAACCTGTTCTGAGATGAGAGTTTGCAGCACAAGCTTTTTGCTCACTGTACTTTTCACAGATGGGAAATATCCATTTGCATATCAGTCTTTGTCCCGCCCACATGGGCAGTCCAGCACCAAAATGCTATGGCAATTCCTCTCTGAACAAGAGTACCAAAAGCAACCCCATACAAATGATTCAGCCTTGTTGGGCTTCATCAGTGAGGTGAAGCTTTGTCTCTCTGAGCACAGTGAGCAGGGAGTCCACGTCTGGTTGCCCCCAGGAAACTCAGGGTGACCAACCCCAAGTTCCTTTCAAATATATCAAAAAAGATAGCAGGCGCTCCTCTCCAGAAAGAACATGGCATGATAACCTGTTCTGAGATGAGAGATTGCAGCACACGGTTTTTGCTCACTGTACTTTTCACAGATGGGAAATATCCATTTGCATATCAGTCTTTGTCCCCCCCACATGGGCAGTCCAACACCCAAAGGTTATGGCAATTCCTCTCTGAACAAGAGTACTAAAACCAACCCCATACATGTGTTTCAGCCTTGTTGGACCTCATTAGTGAGGTGAAGCTTTGTCTCTCTGAGCACAGTGAGCAGGGAGTCCACGTCTGGTTGCCCACAGGTAACTCAGGGTGACCAACCCCAAGTTCCTTTCAAATATATCAAAAAAGGTGGCAGGCACTCCTCTCCAGAAAGAACATGGCATAATAACCTGTTCTGAGATGAGAGTTTGCAGCACACGCTTTTTGCTCACTGTACTTTTCACAGATGGGAAATATTAATTTGCATATCAGTCTTTGTCCCGCCCACATGGGCAGTCCAGCCATGATTTTGTGACCAGTGTGTACATGGTGATTGCTTGAGATATGCTCCATTGACGCTACACCGGCCTTGTCTATCTCTATGTCACTGCTTGAATCACGTTTGCACAAGGCAGCCACTAATGTGTTGATTTGGGACATAAACTTTATCCACTGTCACCTATAGCCATCACTAACTTCATGTCATACTTTGTGTTTTACCTGATGTTTCCAACATTCATGTGTTATGGTTTTAACGCTCTCGCCACTTGCGAGACATAGTAGCCAGCAGCCCAACCTTTCCTCCATCTATCTGATTGGGTTTCATTCTCCATTACCTGCCTCAGCCACTGTGGCCCTCTGTGTCCATTTTCCCCTCTGACGAGTTCCATTCCTTGAGCACTGGGGCCCCACTTACACAGGCAGCCCCTCACCCATGTCATTGCTCTCTTGCCATTGGCTACACATTACTCCAATGATAATGGCCTTCATTCACCAGCTCACCCCAGCTCCCAAAGTATCCAAAGCTAGTGCCTTTCTCTAATGGCCATCACACTCCTCGGCAGAATCCATTGCCGCGAGGAGTGCAACCTCCAGTCTCTGACATTGGTAAGTCATGCTGTCATTTTTACTCGTAATTTAGTCTATTTTTAACTTAGGTCAGCAGACCAATGTACTTCCATCTAGTTTATAAAAGGTAGCAGGCCCTCCTCTCCAGAAAGAACATGGCATGATAACCTGTTCTGAGATGAGAGTTTGCAGCACACGCTTTTTGCTCACTGTACTTTTCACAGATGGGAAATATTCATTTGCATATCAGTCTTTGTCCCGCCCACATGGGCAGTCCAGCACCAAAATGCTATGGAAATTCCTCTCTGAACAAGAGTACCAAAAGCAACCCTATACACGTGTTCAGCCTTGTTGGGCCTCATCAGTGAGGTGACGCTTTGTCTCTATGAGCACAGTGAGCAGGGAGTCCACGTCTGGTTGGCCCCCAGGTAACTCAGGGTGACCAACCCCAAGTTCCTTTCAAATATATCAAAAAAGGTAGCAGGCGCTCCTCTCCAGAAAAACATGGCATGATAACCTGTTCTGTGATGAGAGTTTGCAGCACACGGTTTTTGATCACTGTACTTTTGACAGATGGGAAATATCCATTTGCATATCAGTCTTTGTCCCGCCCACATGAGCAAGTCCAACACCAAAATGCTATGGCAATTCCTCTCTGAACAAGAGTACCAAAAGCAACCCCATACACGTGATTCAGCCTTGTTGGGCCTCATCAGTGAGGTGAAGCTTTGTCTCTCTGCGCACAGCGAGCAGGGAGTCCACGTCTGGTTGCCCCCAGGAAACTCAGGGTGACCATCCCAAGTTCCTCTCAAATATATCAAAAAAGGTAGCAGGCGCTCCTCTCCAGAAAGAACATGGCATGATAACCTGTTCTGAGATGAGAGTTTGCAGCACACGCTTTTTGCTCACTGTACTTTTCACATATGGGAAATATCCATTTGCATATCAGTCTTTGTCCTGCCCACATGGGCAGTCCAACACCGAAATGCTATGGCAATTTCTCTCTGAACAAGAGTACCAAAAGCAACGCCATACACATGTTTCAGCCTTGTTGGGCCTCATCAGTGAGGTGAAGCTTTGGGCCTCATTACGAGGTATGCCAGTAGCCTGGCTGCCGGCAAAACCGCATCCGTGTCCTCGGAATGAGGACTTACCGGAACATTCCGAGTTCGGATGGCACGGTAATTCCTCACTCGAGGACACGGTTCATCCCCATTCCCATTTCAGCCCCCATAGGGCTGAATGGGAATGGGAGAGGGAGAGGGAGAGGGAGTAAACAACGGGCCATTACTAGATGGCTGGTTGTTTGCTCCCTCTTCCCCTCGCGGGACCCGGTATGCACGCCTGGTTTTCCCTGGCGTGCTTAACGTGTCCCGCGAGGGGAACTCGTAATGTGGCGGAACGGGTTGAACGGCGTCGCAGCCTTTTACAGCACCGTTTAACCCGTTCCGCCAGGGTCGTAATGAGGCCCTTTGTCTCTCTGAGCACAGTGAGCAGGGAGTCCACGTCTGGTTGTCCCCAGATAACTCAGGGTGACCAACCCCAAGTTCCTTTCAAATATATCAAAAAAGGTAGCAGGCGCTCCTCTCCAGAAAGAACAAGGCATGAAAACCTGTTCTGAGATGAGAATTTGGTTTTCAGCACACACTTTTTGCTCACTGTACTTTTCACAGATGGGAAATAGGCATTTGCATATCAGTCTTTGTCCCGCCCACATGGGCAGTGCAGCACCAAAATGCAATGGCAATTCCTCTCTGAACAAAAGTACCAAAAGCAACCCCATATACGTGTTTCAGCCTTGTTGGGCCTCATCAGTGAGGTGAAGCTTTGTCTCTCTGAGCACAGTGAGCAGGGAGTCCACGTCTGGTTGCCCCCTGGTAACTCAGGGTGAACAATCCCAAGTTCCTTTCAAATATATCAAAAAAGGTAGCAGGCGCTCCTCTCCAGAAAGAACATGGCATGATAACCTGTTCTGAGATGAGAGTTTGCAGCACACGCTTTTTGCTCACTGTACTTTTCACAGATGGGAAATATCCATTTGCATATCAGTCTTTGTCCCGCCCACATGGGCAGTCCAGCCATGATTTTGTGACCAGTGTGTACATGGTGATTGCTTGAGATATGCTCCATTGACGCTACACCGGCCTTGTCTATCTCTATGTCACTGCTTGAATCACTTTTGCACCAGGCAGCCACTAATGTGTTGATTTGGGACATAAACTTTATCCAGTGTCACCTATAGCCATCACTAACTTCATGTCATACTTTGTGTATTACCTGATCTTTCCAACATTCATGTGTTATGGTTTGAACGCTCTCGCCACTTGCGAGACATAGTAGCCAGCAGCCCAGCCTTTCCTCCATCTATCTGATAGGGTTTCATTCTCCATTGCCTGCCTCAGCCACTGTGGCCCTCTGTGTCCATTTTCCCTCTGACGAGTTCCATTACTTGAGCACTGGGGCCCCACTTACACAGGCAGCCCCTAACCCATGTCATTGCTCTCTTGCCATTTGCTACACATTACTCCAATGATAATGGCCTTCATTCACCAGCTCACCCCAGCTCCCAAAGTATCCAAAGCTAGTGCCTTTATCTAATGGCCATCATACTCCTCGGCAGAATCCATTGCCGCGAGGAGCGCAACCGCCAGTCTCTGACATTGGTAAGTCATGCTGTCATTTTTACTCGTAATTTGGTCTATTTTTAACTTAGGTCAGCAGGCCAATGTACTTCCAGCTAGATCAAAAAAGGTAGCAGGAGCTCCTCTCCAGAAAGAACATGGCATGATAACCTGTTCTGAGATGAGAGTTTGCAGCACACGCTTTTTGCTCACTGTACTTTTCACAGATGGGAAAAATCCATTTGCATATCAGTCTTTGTCCCGCCCACATGGGCAGTCCAGCACCGAAATGCTATGGCAATTCCTCTCTGAACAAGAGTACCAAAATCAACCCCATACACGTGTTTCAGCCTTGTTGGTTCTCATCAGTGAGGTGAAGCTTTGGGCCTCATTACGAGGTATGCCGGTAGCCTGGCTGCTGGCAAAACCGCATCCGTGTCCGTGTCCTCGGAATGAGGACTTACCGGAACCTTCCGAGTTCGGATGGCCCGGTAATTGCTCACTCGCGGACGGGGACGCGGTTCATCCCCATTCCCATTTCAGCCCCCATAGGGCTGAATGGGAATGGGAGAAGGAGTAAACAACGGGCCATTACGAGATGGCCTGGTGTTTGCTCCCTCTTCCCGTCGCGGGACCCGGTATGCACGCCTGGTTTTCCCAGGCGTGCTTAATGTGTCCCATGAGGAGACCGCGTAATGTGGCGGAACGGGTTGAACGGCGCCGCAGCCTTTTACGGTACCGTTTAACCCGTTCCACCAGGGTGGTAATGAGGCCCTTTGTCTCCCTGAGCACAGTGAGCAGGGAGTCCACGTCTGGTTGCCCTCAGGTAACTCAGGGTGACCAACCCCAAGTTCCTTTCAAATATATCAAAAAAGGTAGCAGGCGCTCCTCTCCAGAAAGAACATGGCATGATAACCTGTTCTGAGATGAGAGTTTGCAGCACAAGCTTTTTGCTCACTGTACTTTTCACAGATGGGAAATACCCATTTGCATATCAGTCTTTGTCCCGCCCACATGGGCAGTCCAGCACCAAAATGCTATGGCAATTCCTCTCTGAACAAGAGTACCAAAAGCAACCCCATACAGTGTTTCAGCCTTGTTGGGCCTCAACAGTGAGGTGAAACTTTGTATCTCTGAGCACAGTGAGCAGGGAGTCCACGTCAGGTTGCCCCCAGGTAACTCAGGGTGACCAACTCCAAGTTCCATTCAAATATATCAAAAATGGTAGCAGGTGCTCCTCTCCAGAAAGAACATGGCAAGATAACCTGTTCTGAGATGAGAGTTTGCAGCACACGCTTTTCGCTCACTGTACTTTTCACAGAATGGAAATATCCATTTGTATCTCAGTCTTTGTCCCGCCCACATGGGCAGTCCAGCACCAAAATACTATGGCAATTCCTCTCTGAACAAGAATACCAAAAGCAACTCCATACACGTGTTTCAGCCTTGTTGGGCCTCATCAGTGAGGTGAAGCTTTGTCTCTCTGAGCATAGTGAGCAGTGAGTCCACGTCTGATTGCCCCCAGGTAACTCAGGGTGACCAACTCCAAGTTCCTTTCAAATATATCAAAAAAGGTAGCAGCGCTCCTCTCCAGAAAGAACATCTGAGATGAGAGTTTGCAGCACACGCTTTTTGCTCACTGTACTTTTCACAGATGGGAAATATGCATTTGCATATCAGTCTTTGTCCCGCCCACATGGGCAGTCCAGCACCGAAATGCTATGGCAAATCCTCTCTGAACAAGAGTACCAAAAGCAACCCAATACATGTGTTTCAGCCTTGTTGGGCCTAATCAGTGAGGTGAAGCTTTGTCTCTCTGAGCACAGTGAGCAGGGAGTCCACGTCTGGTTGCCCCCAGGTAACTCAGGGTGACCAACCCTAAGTTCCTTTCAAATATATCAAAAAAGATAGCAGGCGCTCCTCTCCCGAAAGAACATGGCATGATAACCTTTTCTGAGATGAGAGTTTGCAGCACACGCTTTTTGCTCACTGTACTTTTCACAGATGGGAAATATGCATTTGCATATCAGTCTTTGTCCCGCCCACATGGACAGTCCAGCACCGAAATGCTATGGCAATTCCTCTCTGAACAAGAGTACCAAAAGCAACCCCATACACGTGTTTCAGCCTTGTTGGGCCTCATCAGTAAGGTGAAGCTTTGTCTCTCTGAGCACAGTGAGCAGGGAGTCCACGTCTGGTTGCCCCCAGGTAACTCAGGGTGACCAACCCCAGGTTCCTTTCAAATATATCAAAAAAGGTAGCAGGCGCTCCTCTCCAGAAAGAACATGGCATGATAACCTGTTCTGAGATGAGAGTTTGCAGCACACGCTTTTTGCTCACTGTACTTTTCACATATGGGAAATTTCCATTTGCATATCAGTGTTTGTCCCGCCCAAAAGGGCAGTCCAGCACTGAAATGCTATGGCAATTCCTCTTTGAACAAGAGTACCAAAAGCAACCCCATACACGTGTTTCAGCCTTGTTGGGCCTCATCAGTGAGGTGAAGCTTTGGGCCTCATTACGAGGTATGCCGGTAGCCATGCCGCTATTGGCAGCATGGCTGCCGGCAAAACCTCATCCGCGTCCTCAGAATGAGGATTTACCGGACCATTCCGAGTTCGGATGGCCCGGTAATTCCTCACTCGAGGACACGGACACGGTTCATCCACATTTCAGCCCCCATAGGGCTGAATGGGAGAGGGAGTAAACAACGGCCATTACGACACGCCCGTTGTTTGCTCCATCTTCCCCTCATTGGACCCGGTATGCACGCCTGGTTTTCCCAGGCGTGCATAACGTGTCCCGCGAGGGGACCTCGTAATGTGGCGCAACGGGTTGAACGGCGCCGTTTAACCTGTTCCGCCAGGGTCGTAATGAGGCCCTTTGTCTCTCTCAGCACAGTGGGCAGGGAGTCCACTTCTGGTTGCCCCCAGGTAACTCAGGGTGACCAACCCCAAGTTCCTTTCAAATATATCAAAAAAGGTAGCAGGCGCTCCTCTCCAGAAAGAACATGGCACGATAACCTGTTCTGAGTCGAGAGTTTGCAGCACACGCTTTTTGATCACTGTACTTTTCACAGATGGGAAATATCCATTTGCATATCAGTCTTGGTCCCGCCCACATGAGCAAGTCCAGCACCAAAATGCTATGGCAATTCCTCTCTGAACAAGAGTACCAAAAGCAACCCCATACATGTGTTTCAGCCTTGTTGGGCTTCATCAGTGAGGTGAAGCTTTGTCTCTCTGAGCACAGTGAGCAGGGAGTCCACGTCTGGTTGCCCCCAGGTAACTCAGGGAGACCAACCCCAGGTTCCTTTCAAATATATCAAAAAAGGTAGCAGGCGCTCCTCTCCAGAAAGAACATGGCATGATAACCTGTTCTGAGATGAGAGTTTGCAGCACATGCTTTTTGCTCACTGTACTTTTCACAGATGGGAAATATCCATTTGCATATCAGTCTTTGTCCCGCCCACATGGGCAGTCCAGCACCGAAATGCTATGGCAATTCCTCTCTGAACAAGAGTACCAAAAGCAACCCCATACATGTGTTTCAGCCTTGTTGGGCTTCATCAGTGAGGTGAAGCTTTGTCTCTCTGAGCACAGTGAGCAGGGAGTCCACGTCTGGTTGCCCCCAGGTAACTCAGGGTGACCAACCCCAAGTTCCTTTCAAATATATCAAAAAGGTAGCAGGCGCTCCTCTCCCGAAAGAACATGGCCTGATAACCTGTTCTGAGATGAGAGTTTGCAGCACACGCTTTTTGCTCACTGTACTTTTCACAGATGGGAATTATCCATTTGCATATCAGTCTTTGTCCCGCCCAAAAGGGCAGTCCAGCACTGAAATGCTATGGCAATTCCTCTTTGAACAAGAGTACCAAAAGCAACCCCATACACGTGTTTCAGCCTTGTTGGGCCTCATCAGTGAGGTGAAGCTTTGGGCCTCATTACGAGGTATGCCGGTAGCCATGCCGCTATTGGCGGCATGGCTGCCGGCAAAACCGCATCCGCGTCCTCGGAATGAGGATTTACCGTACCATTCCGAGTTCGGATGGCCCGGTAATTCCTCACTCGAGGACACGGACACGGTTCATCCACATTTCAGCCCCCATAGGGCTGAATGGGAGAGGGAGTAAACAACGGCCATTACGAGACGCCCGTTGTTTGCTCCATCTTCCCCTCATGGGACCCGGTATGCACGCCTGGTTTTCCCAGGCGTGCTTAACGTGTCCCGCTAGGGGACCTCGTAATGTGGCGCAACGGGTTGAACTGCGCCGTTTAACCTGTTCCGCCAGGGTCGTAATGAGGCCCTTTGTCTCTCTCAGCACAGTGGGCAGGGAGTCCACTTCTGGTTGCCCCCAGGTAACTCAGGGTGACCAACCCCAAGTTCCTTTCAAATATATCAAAAAAGGTAGCAGGCGCTCCTCTCCAGAAAGAACATGGCACGATAACCTGTTCTGAGTCGAGAGTTTGCAGCACACACTTTTTGCTCATTGTACTTTTCACAGATGGAAAATACCATTTGCATATCAGTCTTTGTCCCGCCCACATGGGCAGTCCAGCAGCGAAATGCTATGGCAATTCCTCTCTGAACAAGAGTACCAAAAGCAACCCCATACACGTGTTTCAGCCTTGTTGGGCCTCATCAGTGAGGTGAAGCTTTGGGCCTCATTACGAGGTGTGCCGGTAGCCATGTCGCTATTGGCGGAATGGCTGCCGGCAAAACCGCAGCCGTGTCCGTGTCCTCGGAATGAGGACTTACCGGACCATTCCAAGTTCGGATGGCCCGGTATTTCCTCACTCGAGGACACGGACACGGTTTATCCCCATTTCAGCCCCCATAGGGCTGAATGGGAATGGGAGAGGGAGTAAACAACTGGCCATTACGAGATGGCCCGTTGTTTGCTCCCTCTTCCCCTCGCGGGACCCGGTATGCATGCCTGGTTTTCCCAGGCGTGCTTAACGTGTCCCGCGAGGGGACCTCGTAATGTGGCGGAACGGGTTGAATGGCGCCGCAGCCTATTACGGCGCCGTTTAACACGTTCCGCCAGGGACGTAATGAGGCCTTTTGTCTCTCTGAGCACAGTGAGCAGGGAGTCCACGTCTGGTTGCCCCCAAGTAACTCAGGGTGACCAACCCCAAGTTCCTTTCAAATATATCAAAAAAGGTAGCAAGCGCTCCTCTCCAGAAAGAACATGTCATGATAACCTGTTCTGAGATGAGAGTTTGGTTTGCAGCACACGCTTTTTGCTCACTGTACTTTTCACAGATGGGAAATATCCATTTGCATATCAGTCTTTGTCCCGCCCACATGGGCAGTCCAGCACCAAAATGCTATGGCAATTCCTCTCTGAACAAGAGTACCAAAAGCAACCCCATACACGTGTTTCAACCTTGTTGGGCCTCATCAGTGAGGTGAAGCTTTGTCTCTCTGAGCACAGTGAGCAGGGAGTCCACGTCTGGTTGCCCCCTCGTAACTCAGGGTGACCAACCCCAAATTCCTTTCAAATATCTCAAGAAAAGGTAGCAGGCGCTCCACTCCAGAAAGAACATGGCATAATACCCTGTTCTGAGATGAGAGTTTGCAGCACACGCTTTTTGCTCACTGTACTTTTCACAGATGAGAAATATCCATTTGCATATCAGTCTTTGTCCCGCCCACATGGGAAGTCCAGCACCAAAATGCTATGGCAATTCCTCTCTGAACAAGAGTACCAAAAGCTACCCCATACACGTGTTTCAGCCTTGTTGGGCCTCATCAGTGAGGTGAAGCTTTGTCTCTCTGAGCACAGTGAGCAGGGAGTCCACGTCTGGTTGCCCCCAGGTAACTCAGGGTGACCAACCCCAAGTTCCTTTCAAATATATCAAAAAAGATAGCAGACGCTCCTCTCCAGAAAGTACATGGCATGATAACCTGTTCTGAGATGAGAGTTTGCAGCACACGCTTTTTGATCGCTGTACTTTTCACAGATGGGAAATATTCATTTGCATATCAGTCTTTGTCCCGCCCACATGGGCAGTCCAGCACCAAAATGCTATGGCAATTCCTCTCTGAACAAGAATACCAAAAGCAACCCTATACACGTGTTTCAGCCTTGTTGGGCCTCATCAGTGAGGTGACGCTTTGTCTCTCTGAGCACAGTGAGCAGGGAGTCCACGTCTGGTTGCCCCCAGGTAACTCAGGTTGACCAACCCCAAGTTCTTTTCAAATATATCAAAAAAAGGTAGCAGGCGCTCCTCTCCAGAAAGAACATGGCAAGATAACCTGTTCTGAGATGAGAGTTTGCAGCACACGCTTTTCGCTCACTGTACTTTTCACAGAATGGAAATATCCATTTGTATCTCAGTCTTTGTCCCACCCACATGGGCAGTCCAGCACCAAAATACTATGGCAATTCCTCTCTGAACAAGAGTACCAAAAGCAACTCCATACACGTGTTTCAGCCTTGTTGGGCCTCATCAGTGAGGTGAAGCTTTGTCTCTCTGAGCACAGTGAGCAGGGAGTCCACGTCTGGTTGCCCCCAGGTAACTCAGGGTGACCAACCCTAAATTCCTTTCAAATATATCAAAAAAAGATAGCAGGCGCTCCACTCCAGAAAGAACATGGCATAATAACCTGTTCTGAGATGAGAGTTTGCAGCACACGCTTTTTGCTCACTGTACTTTTCACAGATGAGAAATATCCATTTGCATATCAGTCTTTGTCCCACCCACATGGGAAGTCCAGCACCAAAATGCTATGGCAATTCCTCTCTGAACAAGAGTACCAAAAGCTACCCCATACACGTGTTTCAGCCTTGTTGGGCCTCATCAGTGAGGTGAAGCTTTGTCTCTCTGAGCACAGTGAGCAGGGAGTCCACGTCTGGTTGCCCCCAGGTAACTCAGGGTGACCAACCCCAAGTTCCTTTCAAATATATCAAAAAAGATAGCAGACGCTCCTCTCCAGAAAGTACATGGCATGATGACCTGTTCTGAGATGAGAGTTTGCAGCACACGCTTTTTGATCACTGTACTTTTCACAGATGGGAAATATCCATTTGCATATCAGTCTTTGTCCCGCCCACATGGGCAGTCCAGCACCAAAATGCTATGGCAATTCCTCTCTGAACAAGAGTACCAAAAGCAACCCTATACACGTGTTTCAGCCTTGTTGGGCCTCATCAGTGAGGTGACGCTTTGTCTCTCTGAGCACAGTGAGCAGGGAGTCCACGTCTGGTTGCCCCCAGGTAACTCAGGGTGACCAACCCCAAGTTCCTTTCAAATATATCAAAAAAAGGTAGCAGGCGCTCCTCTCCAGAAAGAACATGGCAAGATAACCTGTTCTGAGATGAGAGTTTGCAGCACACGCTTTTCGCTCACTGTACTTTTCACAGAATGGAAATATCCATTTGTATCTCAGTCTTTGTCCCGCCCACATGGGCAGTCCAGCACCAAAATGCTATGGCAATTCCTCTCTGAACAAGAGTACCAAAAGCAACTCCATACACGTGTTTTAGCCTTGTTGGGCCTCATCAGTGAGGTGAAGCTTTGTCTCTCTGAGCACAGTGTGCAGGGAGTCCACGTCTGGTTTCCCCCAGGTAACTTAGGGTGACCAACCCCAAGTTCCTTTCAAATATTTCAAAAAAGGTAGCAGGCGCTCCTCTCCAGAAAGAACATGGCATGATAACCTGTTCTGAGATGAGAGTTTGCAGCACACGCTTTTTGCTCACTGTACTTTTCACAGATGGGAAATATACATTTGCATATCAGTCTTTGTCCCGCCCACATGGGCATTCCAGCCATGATTTTGTGACCAGTGTGTACATGGTGATTGATTGAGATATGCTCCATTGACGCTACACCGGCCTTGTCTATCTCTATGTCACTGCTTGAATCACGTTTGCACCAGGCAGCCACTAATGTGTTGATTTGGGACATAAACTTTATCCAGTGTCACCTATAGCCATCACTAACTTCATGTCATACTTTGTGTATTACCTGACCTTTCCAACATTCATGTGTTATGGTTTGAACACTCTCGCCACTTGCGAGACATAGTAGCCAGCAGCCCAGCCTTTCCTCCATCTATCTGATCGGGTTTCATTCTCCATTACCTGCCTCAGCCACTGTGGCCCTCTGTGTCCATTTTCCCTCTGACGAGTTCCATTACTTGAGCACTGGGGCCTCACTTACACACGGACAGCCCCTCACCCATGTCATTGCTCTCTTGCTATTGGCTACACATTACTCCAATGATAATGGCCTTCATTCACCTTCTCACCCCAGCTCCCAAAGTATCCAAAGCTAGTGCCTTCATCTAATGGCCATCACACTCCTCGGCAGAATCTATTGCCGCGAGGAGCGCAACCGCCAGTCTCTGACATTGGTAAGTCATGCTGTCATTTTTACTCGTAATTTGGTCTATTTTTAACTTAGGTCAGCAGGCCAATGTACTTACAGCTAGTACCACGCTTCTTCACAGGCATTTTGAATATCTCCCTAAGCACGACAGAGCCCTGCACTGTCTCCTGCCACTCTGACACACACGTGCACTGAAAAGAAACGCCTCCAGCGTTTTTGCAGGTCGCACAGCAGTCCTTATTACCATGCCACCGCTAGCGCTGTATACACTTCATAAATGCACAAATAGCATGTTCCATTTTAGACACGATACTAGGCACCGGTTGAATACTGTTAATGTATAATGCTAAGCCTCCCATGTTTAGTGCATCAACATCCTTCACCACCATTAAAGTACTCTGACTTCTGGACAATGTTGAGGCCTCCGTGCTCAGTGCATTTCTACCATTTTTGAGCTTTCTGTAAGCAGCACTTCTTTCAACCCGCACTATTAGACCCTCGCCCGCGCCATGTAGCCGGCTTGGCACTTTTTTACCAACAGCCCGGTTCACTTGATGGCTATGCTCATGTCTTGACTCCATTTTAGACACCAGTTCCAGTGGTGTTATCCAGCTGTGGGTCAAACACGTACCACACAGAGACCTTCCACGCTGAAAATACGTTGGCCCTGCCTTGTGCTAACTAAAAACGGTCTCTCCAGAGTGTGTAGCTAATAGCATACATACCTTCTTTTACAGCTTCTTGAGACCATAGGCTGTATTGAGTAGCCTCAGTGACCCGATTTATACGAGTCTCGGCATGTCACATGCAGACATGCATCCAAGAGACCAGCACCCATAACAGGGCTCCTAGCACAGCGTCCCCGCTGCACCATAGCAGACGGTAAGCTGTTCCATTTTTAAATACACCTCCTGTGTTTTGTAGGCACCACTCAGCCTTTATTAATTTACATCTAAATGAACTAATAACGTCCTGATATCCTGACAACTATCCCTTCCCCCACAGATACCTATATGGACAGCACCGCTATCAAGCAACAATCCTGATGAAGGCCACTACCACCTCTAGCCCTTACCCAGCCCTGTTTGGCCGAAACACTTCCGTGTCGATGTCCTGTGGCACAACCCCTGTATATATGTGTTTGTAGATAAGTGTTGTGGACACTTTTGTGTTTAGCACCCCTGGACCTACCACAGTCCTGGGTCACACTTGGTCTAATCCTATGCCACCACTCACCTGTACTGCATACTTGTGCACCACTGTGGAAACTGTTCCTCAACAAGAAATGAGGACGATACTTACCTGTATTTCAGCTGAAATGTCTGTCCTAAAAAACTTTCATGCTTAGCGAAAGTCTTGCAAATGTTTAAATATATTCATCTGTGTAAAAATCGTTTTGAAGGCAAAATAAAATAGCTTCAAAACTGGACAGTTGTCTAAGGATCTCTCACCCTGATTGAAAGGTTTTTACACACAGGTACCCTCCTGGGCATATCAGGACTCTGCCATGCGCCCCCCTTTATATTTTCTTGAGTAAAAGAATATACATTTATTTATACATCAGTTGTATAACATCTCACTAAAGTAAAGCAGTTGAAATATCACACTCTTAATACACCACACCGCTCCCAATAGATTCTATACAAGTTAAACCCAAAATGAAGTATGAGCAAAATGACACTGCAGTGATTTAAAAAGGGAGGGAAAGACAAAGTTAGATATAAATTGAGCAGCACCAACAGGTGAGTAAGCAGGGAAATCTAGAAAGAGGAACTACAGTGATGGAATCAAATCAAAAAGGCTTAGAGCCAAAGTAGGACAAAAGTATTTTGCTCAAGGTCACACAGTTCAGGGTAGTTTGCAGTTAAGTCTTTGCCAAGAGTTCTGGATGAAATTGGTCGGCAGAAAAGTTTGTTTAAAGAGTAGAGAAGGAGAAGCCCTCGGATTGCCGAAAGGTTTCACACATCTTCACCGCGGCTGGACGAAACAAACAACCGGATTTGCAAAGTACCATTAAATGGAGAAGAAGCTGTAGCTGAGCAGATATTCCTGGCAGGTCCTGCAGGCTCACGGTTCCTGAAGCGACTGTCAGACTGACATGAAGTAGGAATACTGGAGGGTCCAGCACTGCCTAGGGAAGAAACCAGCAGCAGAGCAAAGCAACAAATAAAAGGTGTTCTCCTTAAAACCCAAGCAGGTTCCGACCTGCCTGGCTATCCGGTTCACTGTAGCTCTACACAGCAATTCGACCAGAGGAGGGAGTACTGGCTAGCAGTTTGGGTGAACTGGTTGGTCCCACCAGCTCAGGGGAAAAAGATTCCTGGTAGCTCTTCTCTGTCGTTGGAGTCTGAAGATTCGGACCTGCAACAGGGCTTCACCGGGCGGTTCAGTCGTTGTAGGGGTCCTCTTCTGTCAGCTCCTCATCTGTTCTTTCGTTCCAGTGGCGACTCTGCCTTTCCATTCCGAGAGACCTGCTTTGTATGCAGTTTTCCCCCATTCACACAGCCTGGCTGTCAATCACACAGCAGGGTGGCTGTCCTGGTGGGAGAGTCACCTAGCCAATCAAATAGGAGTGCAACTTGGGTTACCAAGGGAACCCATGGCAGGGGTCCTAAAACCCCTCCCTCACATCCTGCCAACACAGACTTTAGGCGCCTAAGTAGGGCTTCTGCGGAGAGGCCCACAAAAAGAGGATGAACAAAGGGACCAGAACTGGTTTGGCGCACGGAGTAAAACACGAGAAAGACATTTTCAAAAGAAATGGCGAATAAACCCAGCCGTAACCGTATAAAAACATATATGGTCCAGCGGGTTTAAGTTCGAGGTTACCAAGATAGCCTAAAACAATACCAATGTTATTTAAGATAACCGCCGTAGAAAAAATAGGATAGTTACCACTGCCACCAGCCAAGTCTTGATGACAAGGGAGCGAAACAATGCTCCAAGAGAAACAGACAACAAGGGATAAGTATTAACCCTTTCCAGTGCTCTATGTAAGATAGTTTGCACTGGGTCTGTGGATTTTAAATAGACTAATAAAGTCAATGGCAACTTTACATGTTCTGGGAGACAGTAGTCAGTCCCAGAATATGGAGTCGGAGTTGGGAAGTCTAAAAGACAACCCTGTGTCACTGCACTGAAGGTGCTGTGTAACACACAGTAAAACGATGATGCTTATGGAGTAGATGAGGCTCCACAGTCTATGAACACAAGAATGTTAAAGCACACAAAGCAAAACACATGTAAGAGTGGGAAAATAGGCTCACACTCTTACCAGATGAAAAAGAATAAATCCTAGAAATCCAGCAAAGCTGCTGAGGGACTCAGTAGGTAAGGGAAATTAGCCATTCTGGAGAATTCTCCCTAATAAGGGCAACCACCCTTTCAGGGGGCAAAATAAATCCCCGGTGTCTAGTGTCTACCCCCACCCCCAACCCCCATCCCCGTTGCATTTCCTATTTTTATTTTTTATTTTATTTTGCCCCCTTCCCTGGGGGTAGATGATCAGCCATCTGCCCCAGCGTTCTGCACATATGTGCCCCCATGCTTTGGGGGCTGGGGGGAGAGGGCTGCTTACTGTAAGCAGCCCCACCTCCCCCCGCTTCTCACACAGGTCCTTGGTGTCTAGTGGGCATTGCTGGGCGCAGATCGAGCGCTCTGCGTCCGATCCGCGCCCAGCAATGCTTTCACAAAAGGTGTTATTGGAAAGGGGAGAATCTTCCCTTTCCAACAACACCTCTCTCGATCTCCGGCTTGAAATACAGCCGGAGATTGAGAGGGAGAAAGGTGGAGACTCACCTTTAATTTTCACTGCAGCAGCCCGAAATGGCTGCTGCGGTGAAAATTACTTTCACTTTCGAATCGGCGTGCATTACGCATGCCGACGTGAAATTGAAGTTAATCCACACCCCTGGAAGTGAGGGTGGACCTCCCCCTCACGTAGCCCAGGCATTGGATTACAGTTTTGAGCGATCCCTGCTTTGCAGGGATCGCTCAAAACAAGGTGCCAAAAAGGACGAGCTATCTCGTCCCTGGCACTATGCAGGTAATGAAAAGGACAAGATATCTCGTCCTTGGCTCTTAATAGGTTAAAAAACTACCTTTATTTCCTGATAACTAATCATGACCTTCGCTGATGACCATTGGCCCCGGCCTTAGGCCCTGGCCCCTTACATATTGCCCCAAAAGCTTTCTTCTTTCCCCCCAGCCATAGCCACATATTGCTCCAATAGGTATCCTAAACAGGTCCACAAGACACAGCTAGTGGTACTGGCCTTTAGCCAAATCCATACCACTAGGTTTTTTTTGGGAACACTAGCCATGACCTTTGGCCATGGCCAGTGGCCATTACGTTTTCCCATGGCCCCTTGACATGTTGCCCATTAGGTGCTGTGCCCACTGTACAATCTCCCACTCTTTCTTTCAGCCCATTAAGTGGCCACAGCCAACCATACATGTCTTTTCGGGCCCACTAGCCAGGGCCTATATTTAAAAACCCTACCTTTACCCTACCTTTATTTCCCACTCATTAGCCATGCCTTAGCCCCTGACCATTGGCTCAGGCCTTTAAGCTGTGGTCTCTTTACATGTTACCAAAATAGTTTTCTTCAAGTCCCACTAGCAGTGGCCTTCCACTTTGGCCACTCTACATATTGCTCCAATTGGTTTCCTAAACGGGCCCACAAGCCATGGCCTTCAGCCATGATTAGTGGCCCCGGCATTTGGCTGGGACCATGCCACTAACATTCTTTTGTGCACACAAGCCATGGTATTTCACTGTGGCCCCATGACATGTTACACACTAGGTTTCATTAGGGCCCACAAGTCATGGCCTTTGATTGTGGCCACTTTCCATGTTGCACCATTTGGTTCCTTAAAGCAACCCAGTAGCCATAGACCTCGGCCACACCCATTGCCACGCACCTCATTGCCACCCCAGTCCCCTTCATTTGGGCCTTTAACTTGGGTCCCAGGTCTAAAACACCATATTGATATATGGTAGACTTCAATGGTCAGATTTACCTCAATCAGAGTCAGAATCGAATTTTGAGGAAAAAGAATAATATTTTGGAAGCTAATATAAATGCTCAATCACTTTTACCGGAATGTATCTGTTCTTGTTCATCTGATCATAACTACAATGATGAAATGATTAATAATTTTGCGACAATGATGACTGAAATACAATGTAAGTCTCTTGTACAACATTCTTATAAAACTATATACGAAAGAGCTAACTTGCCCTTGCCTTTAAGAACCAGCAATGTCAAAGTGATTCAAATAGCTAAAAAAGAATTGCAACAAGCAATCAAACTTATCATTGACCATCAGTATGAAATGCCTTCCGGGTCTACGATTATTGCCCATATTAGGACTCTTAAATGTGCTTATAAATCGTGGTTAAAATCTCACCAAAAAAAACTTGAGTTGGAATTTTGGCAGAAACTTGCCATGGCTGCCCTATCTGGTGATGCTAATGTCATATGGCAACTGCTCTCGAAGAACAAAAAACGCGATCTAACTCTAAACTGTATCAACGAAGACACACGGGTGACGCATGTGAAATCCACCCTTGGATGAGTGGAACTCACTACTATTGCTCTTCCGATTCCTGATGCCCCATGGGTTTACAAAGCATCTGTTCTTGATATTATTACCATTATTGAAAATTTGAAATCTTCGCGGGCTGCTGGCCCTGGCGGAATTTGTAATCTTGTGATCAAGAGTGATCCCCCACTTTGGGGTGCAGCTCTGCACATACTTTTCATGCATATTGGGAATCAGGGATCTCTTCCGCCGTATTGGCGACTTAGTAATGTATTGACTGTTCATAAGAAAGGCGCTTGGGATGTGCCATCCAACCACCGTATGCTAGCCATGTTGGATTCCACTTCAAAAATCTTCACCAAAGTCCTTCTTTATGAATTGAAATTATGGATATCTGAAAACAAGATCTTGCCTCAGAACCAAATCGGTTTTAGGGACAAATCAAGCACATCTCACAATTTGCTCATATTGAGTTCTGCAATTGAACATTCTTGGCTGCGTTGTAAACTTGATGTACACTGTGCATTTATCGATTTTTCCACCGCATTCAATACTGTGTGTAGGAATCGGCTGTGGCGGAAACTTGTGGCCTGGGGGATCCCTCCTGGCTTGCTCCATATGTTGATGTTGCTCCATGAAGACACATCCGTCTGTGTGCGCTTAAATGCACTAGGAAGACTCTCGAAACCGATAACAATACTCTGTGGTGTCAAACAGGGGTGCATGATTGCTGCCATACTTTTTAATTTGTATTTAGCAGATATGTGTGATACTTTTTCAGTCCATCTTTCTAACCCTATTCAGATCAAGAATGTATAGGTTGAATTGCCTATGCTGATGACCTCGTTCTATTAGACTACACACCTGCTGGTTTGCAATTATTGCTTGATGCCCCAGCCACATATTCTGCAGCTAATTGCCTCAAAATTAATATTGCCAAAAGTAAGATCATGGTCTTTACTCAAAAACACAGACCAAAAAAATCAGTGTGGACGTTATCATCGCAACCAATTGAACAAGTAACTTCCTACAAATATTTGCGTCTCATCTTTGATGAAAAAATTAAATGGGATCAACATTGGGTTGACATAAAAAGGAAATGTAATACTTTGGTTAGCGTACTCAGTGCATTCATCAGTCATAATAATGGTTATTGTACAACAGCCGTATTGACTATTTATAATGCAAAGATTGTGGCTATGCCATCCTATGCAATCGCTATTTGGGGTCATAAATTTAAGAAACACATTATTGCCTTTGAAGCAAAATTATTAAGGAAACTCTTTCGCCTCCCTCAATGTGTTAGCGTTCAGTATTTTGATCTTGAATTTAATATTAGGGGTATCTGGAATGTTTATATTGCCCAATATGCCTTATTGTTTGAACGTTTGTTAACAGTGTCAATGGAAACTATCATTTTTCCATATATGAAGGCCTTTTTAGCTCTTGAGGATAAGGTTCCCTTGGGTACTATCGGTATACTAAAGCTGACACATATGAAATGGCTATATGTGAGTAGCCCCATCTATATATCTGGAGACATTAAGCAATGGTTGAAGACTAAGATATGCAAAGCTGAATTTATGGAAAATATGCTTCATATTGGGAATAGGCTCTCAACCCGTGACTATTGTTCTGAGAGAATATCTAGAATCTCTCCTCCCCGTTATATTACTGCATATCCAAGCCCACATATTTTTCGCTGCTATTTATTAATTAAATTCAATGCTACAATGGGTTTATTTTCCAGGAACCTGAGTAATCAATCGGTTGATCGCCATACATCTTGTCGTCTATGTGGTAATTTGGTGAATGAGTCCGCTTTTCACTTGTTGATTGAATGCAAATCTCTGGTTTTATTGTGCATGAAGTTTTTTTAAAGCTTATAATGACCTAATAATGATGAATTAAATTCCCTCCTTATGGTCTGTTTTTATGCAAGGAAATCATATTAATCTCATTTATCACATTGTACGATTTTTTATATATGTAGTTGGTATTTTTAAAGGTCTTCAATAGGTTTTGAGTGCCCTTACTGATTATATATGAATATGATGTCAGATGTTTATGTAGATTTTGTATTGTCTTTTGCATATGTATTGTATATCTTGTGTTATACAAAGCCTTGTGGCTACATGTATATCTAATAAACAATCAATCGATTGATCAATCAATCAATCGATATAATTCAATTCAAAATACAATCTCTTGCACCCAAATATGGGCGGAATATGATTTCATTCATTTTATTTGCCGATAATGCAATTTTAATTTCTTTCAACCCATTTGGATTAAGAAAGCCATTGGTAGCCGTTCATAAGAACAGACCTATAGTACATTTTGATAAGACCAAATTAATGTTTTTGTGCCCATCTCAGATGAAAAAGAGACCCAGAATACATCGTAACATTAGACATTTTTGATTACTTGGGTGTTCGGTGTATGAGTAGTGGAAGCAGGTTGGCACAACTAGAGAGATTTCTACTTTAAATGGAAAGACACAGCACTGCTGCGTTGACATGTTCCCATAAACACAGGAATGGCACACTTTCTCCAGCTACACAAATATATAACATGCACCCTAGGGCAGCTACATATTTTCACACAGATTTGTGGGGATATGTTAAACCACTAGGTTGGGATTGGTTGAGAACACATTTTTGAAACAAAAATAAGCTTACCCCAAATTACTCCAAATGTAATATTACATCTCAAAAATACCCAGAATCACATAGCAGGCATCATTGATTTCAGCCCTGTTTGCTATTGGGTACGTGTATGGGCTTTAGCTCATGTGGGTAAACACAGAGAAGCGCCTGAAGGAGTATTGTCACAAAGTGGCAGGAAAAGCATGACTTGGTACAAGCACATTAAGTCCATGTTATTTTCCATGGGATGTTAAGATGGACTTAATGTGCTTGCACTTGTACACTCTGTACTTCTGCTCTGTATATGGTAGAGGAGAGGCACAGAGGACCCCAGCCAAGATTATCTATTGTGGTAGCAATGGAGGAGTAATCAAGGCCTAGCTTCTCAGGAGTTGATGCAGGCTGGTTCTTAAGTACAGTGTAGTTGCCAAGCCCCCAGAAAGGAATGTCCACACACTGTATTAGTTAAAAAGCAGTCTTTATATAATTAAGTTCAATGTTATGTACACAATCACAATTACTCACTTTGTGCTCAGTGAATCTACAATGGCAATGATATACAGTTCTAAGTGGTACCACAATTATTATTAGATTCCTTTAAAGTGCATCAACTGTACTCTGGTTAAATGTCACACAAATCAATTAATAGAGGTAATCAACAATAGACATAGGAGCAAAGCAGTTGGTTAGAACAATTGGCAGAACACTGGCCCGGTTACCTAGACACAGTTCTGTGTGCAGATCCCCCCACCTGGGTAGCATGTAAATAAAGATATCATACAAGCCCAGTCCATATATTGTTCACAAGAGTCTTATTTCCTTCTAAAATAGTTTTACCACCCCAATGTACCTGGAATAGCAGAGTTTGTCGCTGGGTCATCGCTCAATCCTTCTTAAGCGGCTCCCTTTAAGGCAGGAGCCACGGATCATTGAGATCCCATGAGGAAAAGGGTTGAACGACGATGGTGAGGAGGCAGCTTCGTTCCTATTCGTGCTCATCGACGAGGGAGCGTTGGCGTCCTGCAAGGAAGAGGCGTGCGGGGCACCTCGGTGATGATAGTTCAGGACCGCAAAGAGTTTGAAGAACTGTGGCCCAGCAAGGGCGTTGAGTCATTGGCGTCTCTGTGGTCTTTAGGTGGCAGGAAACCCACCGGCGGATGCTCCTTCGAGCGTCTGCGGCCTCGGCTTTCTTCAGCGGGACAAAGCGGTCGGCGGTACAGGCGAGAGCGTCCTTGGATCAAATATTACTTAGGCAAAGGGAGCACGGCAGCTCCGCTCTGCGACGGCGGTCATCGGCGGTGATGGACAACAATGTCTGGGCGCTTCTACTTGTGATTCCACGGCGGTCCCCGTCTCCGGTCGGCACCTTGTGGTAGGTCTGTCTACCAGGGAGCGCAGGCAAAGATTAGCAGTGCATGATGGTCCCTTGTAGCTCGGGAAGAGGGCGCTTAACCAGGTCCTCTATGGGTCAGTCCTTGGAGACACCGCAGCTTTCAGATTGGTGAAGTAGAGCAGCAGCAAGACTTCACTTCCAGCAGGGCTTCAAGGTTAAGCTTCAGTTTGAATTCCAGGTTCTCCTCAGCTTCTGAACACGAATTCTAGCAATGAGAGGGCCCCAGATAAACTAGTTGATCTCCCATTCATTCTGCTGGGTCACACTCCGGCAACCAATCGGTCAGGGCATTCATGCAGGCAGGCAGCCAATCAGGTGCATAGTGCATTCAGGCCATTCACTTCTCTGCAGACACTCACAACACGTTATGTGTATTGGGACAGGTACCCAGCTATTCAACACTCTGCACTGCATTCATACCAGTTTCGGGCAGGGCTGTCTCAGTCATTGTGTCAAACACCAGAAACCAGGCATCCACAACAAGAAGTGCATATGGGTCACACACTCCATTCACCCAGGTCCCACTCACAGGGTGTACCCACAGCATACAGTCACTGGGAAGGGTCCAGCCAGTCTGGCCTGGACTTCACAACAACACCATATATGGAACTTCCACCCAACATCCAGTCAGGGGGAAGGGACAGAGTCAGGGTTTCCCAGGCTTTGTGTAAACAAGGTAAGAGGCAATAGAAAGCAAGAGGCCACAGGGGCCATCTTGTTTCCTATCAGGAATCAACTGATTCCAATGGCAGGGTTTGGGTATCCCAAAATGGAGGATACTCAGAGCACCTGTGAAATTCAGCATGGAGCTGCCACCAGCCCATACCTTGCTCTGTGGGCCACACACAGGTCCCCAAAAACATACACTAGGGGCACACGGTTGAACCCCCACCCATGGGTGCCATAAGGGTATCCCATGGGTCTGTACACCGAACCAAAAACAGGAAGAGCTGCACTGCCAGGAGTCCCATATGGATTCCTGGCAGAAAACAATACAGAACACAAATGAAAAAGGATTATAGGACAAGGACAGGGAGGCCATGTCCCGCCAATGCATTTCCAGCATCACAAAGATATGTGGCACAACGCCCACAGAATCAGCAGTGGCACTGCAGCATTCATAGACAAGGCGTATAATGGTTACTTAAAAGAAAAGACCTGCACATTCTGTGATTCGTCCACCCACACAGCAAACTATTTCAACCTTAAGGACAGGTCGGATGACAAGATGGTCAGGCCTGCCCCAGCAGCTAGGGCATTGCAGTCGTTGTTAGACGACTTTGGACTGGTAGATGTGTGGGGAACTAAGCACCCTAATGAGAGGCAGTATTCACATTACTCGGTCCCACAACAGCTTCACACTAGACTTGATTATTTCTTTGCCACGCCGGATGTAATGATAGAGATCGCTCATATAGAATATAAAGCGAGGGTCCTGTCGGATCACTCGCCCCTGGTTGTGGGGTGGCAATACGGCCGCCCTAGGGCACGGATTCCGATGTGGCGCCTCCGTGCAGAGGCGCTTAAAGATCCGGCTTTTCGGGAGGATATAAGAGATGAAATCATTAGTTATTTTGAGGTGAATACAGGCAGCGTTGACTCGGCGGGGACACTGTGGGAGGCCTTCAAGGTGGTGGTACGGGGTGTGGCCATTGCTAAATCGAAAGGCCTGCAGGATGGGGTTATGGCTGATTTACAAAGAGTAGAAGGCAAGTTAGAGAGAGAACTAAAAAGTGAATGTATAGACACCGAGCTGGTGCTTAAACTACACTGTTGCTGTAGTTTAACGCATTAAACTACAGCAACAGTGCACGGAATACTGGGAAAGGCTCTGCAACCTCATTACAAAAAGTACGTTGAGAGACAACATGCGGGTGGAGATAAAACGGGCCGTCTCTTGGCGTGGCTATATAAAAGTGAAACCCCGAGGCCCCCGATTAGGACAATAACCAGAGAAGATGGGGAGGTGACAGACACCCAAGAGGGAGTCAATAGGGAATTTGCGGATTACTATAGAGAGTTATATGGGGATAGAGGAGGAGGCAGCCGGGATGAAATACGGGAAACTCTGCAAGACATTGGGTTGCCTAAGATAAGCACAGAGGAAAGGGAAGAACTAGATGCTCCAATTACGTTGGAGGAGTTGGAGGAGGTTGTTAGGCAGCTACCTCCTAGTAAGACCCCGGGAGCGGATGGATTACCTAGTGAATTTTATAAAGCATATGGGGCGGAGGTACTCCCCCCAATGTTGGAAATGCTCAATGAGGCGTTTGAGGTGGGACGGTTGCCGGAGTCGCTCAGAGAGGCGGTCATAATACCGCTCCCTAAACCTAATAAACCTGGGCATAGCTGCGGATCGTACAGGCCGTTGTCGATGCTGAACCAGGACAGCAAGATATTAATGGCTGTCCTGGCGAATAGACTGCGAAAAGTAATTGGCAAATTGATACACCCGGACCAAACGGGCTATGTCCCGGACAGGAATATTACTCACAACCACAGGCGACTCCATCGGGTGATCGAATGGGGCTGTGACAATGAAGGAGAGATGGCAATCGTGTCTTTGGACGCGGTAAAGGCTTTCGACTCAGTCAGATGGGCGTGGCTGCTGGCAGCTTTGGGAGAGTCTGGAATGGGGCTGGGGTACATTAGGTGGGCGGAGATGCTGTATAGTGCGCCACTGGCCAGGGAGCGGACAGGTACAGTGATATCTGAGAGATGGCAACTTAGCAGTGGCACTAGACAGGGGTGCCCCTGTTCCCAGATGTTGTACATTCTGGCTCTGGAGCCCCTGGCACTGTACCTGAGGCAGCAATACGATGCGATAGGCATCGAGGTTGGGGGGGAACGTCACCTGATATCCCTGTATGCGGATGATTTGTTATTATATTTGAGATACCCGGAAGAAAACCTTCAGTATATTCTGGAGGTGATGGAAAGGTATGCGAGGTTGTCCGGTATAGCGGTGAATCCCCAGAAATCTAGCATTTTCCCACTGGGCAGTTACAAAGGAATCCCTGTGGAAAGGTTGCCGGTGTTGCAGGTGCCGTGGACTGTGGGCTCTTTCCGCTACCTTGGAATAGATGTGTGCCATACGGCGGAGGAGGAACACAGGTGTAATACCGAGATGGCCGTTGAGAAAATCCACAAATGCATGAGATTTTGGGAGAAGTTGCCCTTAGCGATGATGGGGCGGGGAGCAATGCTTAAGATGGTGGTTCTGCCTAGGCTCCTGCATTATTTTAGCAATATCCCACATATGATTCCTAGGAGGTTTTTTGTTCAATTAAATGGTGTGTGTAGAGAATTTCTGTGGCATGGCACCCGGAATAGAGTAGCGCTCTGGAAGTTGCAGAACTTTCACGAAAAAGGGGGTGTCAAGCTACCTAATTTTGAGACCTATTATATAGCGAGTCAATTACAGTTTGTGGCCAAATGGCTCTCCGATGAAGCGACCCCTGAACTTAGATTGTTTTGGCAGGACTGTGCCCCGTTTTATCTGAAAGAAATAATCTGGTTGCCTGAGTCAGAAATAAAGGAGTACCCGGGGATGATGAGGCTTGGGTGGAAAATGTGGCGACGAGCATGTATAATAATGGGGGACCCGCTCCCGTGTTCCCCGCAGGTACCACTGTTTGCATTGGCGGGAGGAGATGAGCAACTGAGGGTGATTATCAGAACCTATTGGGAGTCAGTGGGACTGGTAACGTTGGGTGATATATGGCAGGAGGGGACCATCACGGAGTTCGAAGGACTTGGAGAGGAGGCGGGACTACATGGGGGCCAATATGTTAAGTATCACAGGCTGGTGCGGAAGATTCGGATAACATGGCCTGAGACAGTCCTGGCGGAGCAACCGGGCGCCATTATGGGGATGATATATGACACAACTGAGGGGGGGGCATGAAATCTCTAAATTGTATGAGATGGTAATGGCTAAGGTGGGAAAAGAATTGACACATTTGAGATTGGATTGGGAAACAGAGGTGGGAGCCCAAATGGAAGATGGGATGTGGGAGCGGGCCTTGGGATACCATAAGAAAGTATCTAGGAATGCCAGATTGCAGCAAATGGAGCTGTACGTAACGCATAGAGCGTATATGACCCCGCTGAGGATATCTAAATTCCGGAATGCCGGGAGACAGGCGTGCCCTAAGTGCGATGAGGAGAATGCTGATATGACACATATGTTTTGGGCATGCCCAGTGATCGAGGGCTTCTGGAGAGAAGTTGCACAAAAGCTTGCAGAGAAAGGGGTCACGCTCACCGTTGATACGGCATGGGCCTGCCTGTTGGGAGGGTTTCCTAGGCCACGGAAGCTGAAGCATGTTGGGAAACTGAAAGACTTGGCGTATGTGCTTGCAAAGCGAAGGATAGCTATGGGATGGAAAAAGTGTCAAAAGCCACGGGTGGAGGTGTGGTGGAAAGAACTACAGAATGGGCGGAGGCTGAAACGGTGGTGTGGCAGGAGGCAAGTTGCATGTTTTGGGAGGAGGAAGTGGGTACCCTTTTGGCATGGAAAACATTGATATCTGGCCTATTTGGAACAATGTTAGATCCAGAGGAATCTGATGAAAATGACGCCGATCCATGTGTGGCAGATACTGGGTGTGAAGGATAAACAGGCTCGCAAAGGGGGGTGGGAGCAGGGGGGCAGTGAACAAAGACCAATTGATGTTAATGTAATGATTGTGGATTGCACTGCGTGTTTGGTTTGTATTGTTGGTTGTATTGAAAAACGAATAAAATTCTTTAAAAAACAAAAATATTTCAACCTTAAACAGTCTTTTGGTTATGAAACTGTAACGCTTACCTCTGGTGCCCTGCATGAGCGCCTGGTCCGGATCGCCGGAAATGGTTTCCCTTGAGGTTGGATACTGAGCCCAAAACACTCTCTCCCCTCTGCTTCTCTGAATGGCGATTGCCCAGCGTACAGTATGGTAGGGAGTGATTTGGTAGGACTCTCAATGTCATGGGTATGATGATAGGCCACCAGTTGAGTGGATCTGTGAGTAAACAAGAGGAGAACGTAATTGCCTGCTTGTGTTAACTTTCCCCCCACCTCCCCTTTATTTCCCAGGGTGTACTAGATATTGAAGTTAGGCTCGGGCCTAAAGGTAGGCATCCAATCCCAGTTTCCTCACTGGTAGTTGTTGCCCAGGCCTTCTGCGGCACACATGATGCTGTATTAGAGGTGAGTGTCCTTGAAAGTGTCCTTGTTAAGCAGCAAGTCCTGCTGTTGTAGATTTCCTTCTTGGTTGTCTTCTCTGTCGTTTAAATGTCCTTCTTTAATGTCCCAGAGCGTCTTAGTTGTGGCTTTCTGTATGTCTTAGAGCGTATTAAATGTCTCTCTCAGTATTGTGCCAGCGCAAGCGTTTCGGGAGTAACGCTGCTTTACTTAATGGCTTTTCTTATTCCCTTTCAGGTGTGGCAGAACAGATCGTTCAAGATGTTGCAGTGTCTCGACTTGCCGATGCCAAGGACACCCTCTGAAGACCATTGGAAGCCTGGAGCGGGTGCTGCAGGTGAGCGGGTTAAAAGAGGGGCTGTGGTGATGTTCGCAAAATAGTCTAATCCAATGTACATACAATTGCTAGAGGCTTCCAACAAATGCCCATTTACGCTCATAATGTCTCAGGTGTTGTCTTTGCCTGCCCAGGAACTCCCCCCCATGGCAGGATATTGTCATAAAAACCCAGACACATACAAAACTGTCAGTCTTTGCTACCAAGTCTCAAGGGAGGATAGCTCAGGGGCAACATGCTCGCCTTGGAAGCAAGACAACAGGGAGTTAGGGAGTTTCGATCCCCGGGTCCCCCCTTAGAAACCTCTGGGTATTAACCGTGTTATAAATAACCTATCACATCATATCAAAGGTCATTCCTCATGAACCAGAGTTTCTTTCAGATGTCAAACTGCTCTCTTCATGTTTGAGTTATGGCCATTAAAGCTCCAGGGTTCTCACATCAATGCTAGGGACCGCAAACAAATTATTAGGTCCTCATATTCTTTGCTATTGAATTCCAAGAATCAGATATTTTTGGAAGGACTTGATATCCCGTATTTAAGAGAAGTTGGGACTGGGAAAGCAGTTGCGGGCCAATGCACTAATGAAAACCAATCATGATCTACTCATCTCATTGATGGATAACATGAGGTGAAGAAGGGTTGTTATGGCATGGAAACTGGACAGTGGCTGCTTAGCCTTCCCACAATTCCACCAGGCTTCCCAGAGTTAAGGTTAGTGACAGCCGGATGAGGCTGTGTAATGAAGGTACTGAGGAGTATGGCATCCTCAAGGTACCAATGCCCTAGTCAAGACCCCAACACTGCTGAATTTTACAGCAAATGTGTTAAGGGGATGGTCCTGGGGATCCCTGTTCTTGCTGCAGATGGGAGGAGAGCAGGTATTCTGTGCTTCCGTCCCTTTTTTAAATCACAATTATGTTGCTGCATCCATGCACCCCTGCCTTTCTCTGTGTTCCCAGAACAACTGGTTCTCTAGAGGTGCTGTTTTTTGTGCAATACTGTGGACGACGTGTAGGGTCAAAAGAGTGCAAAGTGGCATTCAAATGGAAAGCAAGGGGTACTCTGCCACTCTCTTGCTTCTTTGGGAGGAAGATGGGCATTCAATCCATGCCCTACCTGCATGGCTTGTATCAAAGGGTTCATGTATGGTACCTCACTGGTGTGGTCTCTCTGTATAATGCACTATTGCGAGATTTAGTTATATTGTGCTTTCAGCAAAGAGCCAGGGCTCACAACTATGCCGTTATTGTACACATGTATAGGCAAATAGCCTTTGTAAAGTCACAAAACTAACGATGACATTCAACATTTGTATTCAACGGAAATAAAATGCATGAGTGTTTTAAAACAAGCTAAGTATTGCAAGATGTGTGCGCACGCGGACATTTTAATACATAATCTACTATGGCAATATCCTCTCCACTTTTAAATGCTTACACCTTGACATAAAAATGTAAAAGTGCTTGTCACGGTACGGCCATTATCGCATAAGACATGTTTATATCTGCATAACATCCCATCAGAAATGTTTTACAAAAGCATTTTAACAACAAACGAGTAGACTCTAAACAACAAAGGCAAAGAAGACAAGATCATGCTTGTTATTGTGTTGCTTTGTTCCATGTTCTGCCCTCACTAGACTGGAGCTGACATATGCTAATGATCACTCTGCATTCTGTTTTTGTCTTTTGAAAGGCCATGCACAGTCAAGGTGACAGAGAATAAAGCAGGCTCTCAGGAATAAACTACAAAGATGATATCTCTCTCCAAAATCTAGCAAATGGTGTTTGTTCTCTTAGTTTTGAAGATATTGCTTGTCTTTTGGTTTTCACATATGTTATTAATTATAAATGAATCTTCCAGACGAACACGTATAACAACGCAGAGCACTCAGTATTTCATAAACACACTTAAAAAAGGCAAGTAAAGGACCTAAGGTAAGTACACATATTAGGATCGAAGGACACACGAGGCAAACGATTTTTGAATTAGAACTCGTCGAGTGAAGTGCTGTCCTTTTTCAGTCATATGCTATTGTATATTCCACTCACATACAGGTAGGCAAAAAGGCGAGTATGTACTTCTGTTCCGAGAAACATATATGCTATCAGAAGGTAATCCCAGTTGCATCAGCATGTTTGTAGTATGCACGAGATAGCATATTGATATGGAGCAGGGAAACGCATTATATGACCCGTGGGGCACTTACATGTTCATATCATTTCCTTTGGCGTCACCGACCTCCACCTATGGCTTGTGTCTGCTGCCAAACCTTGCACATTCGAAGTTCAGCCGATAAGGGGCTTTACCCCCAGAGTTCAACACTTCTGATCTGAACCTTTGAAGTGCTCTTTATTGTACTTATCAACTTCAATATTAGGATCAAGGCAGCTCCTAAATAATTTGGTCTGCCAGCCATGAAGCATGTGAATAGGGAATAGGGTATAGGCACACGCAAGCCGTTAAACGTGAGAGAGAAAGAGAACATAATCAATGATTTAAAAAAAAAAAAGAAAAAATGCCAATACTAAGCTACTCCCTATGGCATTTGAATTAAATCATTGTGTTGGCACACAACTCACACTTTAGTTTTAAAGGTGCAGCTTAGCTGGTGCCTTTACCATATGTCAAAAAACAGCCTCAAATGCCCTAGTAATGTAACCCGCTTCAAGTTATTGCTGCATAGGCATGGTATAAGCACCGCATGTGATATACAGCCTCACATGTCCAGGTGAGGCCATCACATCACAAATGCAGACGCACAGATATCCTTTGCCAGTTAGTAACACTCATACATGTGGAATAGTGACCACGCGTACGGTGCCATCTCACATGTCCAGTTATTGCCATCCTATGCCATGTGCAACCTGCAATGCGCCAGTATGCTGGATAAGGTTTCATACACATGGTCTAGTTATAATGCTCGGTCTCACAATCCCTGTACACTCAAGGAATGGGTTATGCCATGCACCATTAAAAACACATCAATTCTTAGTGCAGCACCCTTCATCTAAACATGTGGAGGTGCAAGCTGCACCTCCACATGTTTAGATGAAGTCATCATATGGCAAGCAAAGCTTCAAATACCATAGCCGGCTGATGCCATCACAATACCTCATGTGCATGGTATAATAACTATACATAAAGTGCAGTCTCATATGACCAGTGCATGGCACCATTTCCCATTGCCATCATCGAAGGCCCCAGTAATGCCATCCAAATTCACGTAATGCAGCATATGGATGGTGTAGTCAACAAAGTCACTGGCCCAAATTGCTTTAAAATGAATGATATCGCATTCACGTTATAAATATTATCTTTTTGAATTCTCCAACACTCGTGAGTTTTTGATCCTACCAACTTTTACTGTCTCATCTATTGCTAATGCTAGCTGTCCAATGTGCTTTAAAATGCGCATGTTACAAATGTCAATGGAAAATCCCGTGTATTCAAATCCTGTAATGCTTTATCAACATTTCTGGCTTTGTCTGGATTTAAGAGCATAACATTATTTTTCAGGATTTGGAGACCCCAACATCATTCAAAAATGTGTTTTTACCGTATAGCGGCTGGGAGAGTTGGGCATTGGCCACCAATCGATACAACCACTGAAAACCACAAACCAAATGTTTTGCCGCTTGCATAATGTTCGTGTGAACCCCTCGTACCTGCAACCTATATATAATTCATGGAGCCTGTTAAGCTTGCCAGAGAATTGAAGAGGTACCTTAAGGGGGCCCTTTTGTTAGTAATCTGCTCCATGAGGCCGAAACGGCCTGTGATTGGTACACATTGATACTATGCCCTCGTTTCCCTTTCTTTTTTCTACCTCATGCAATTACCTGGCAAGACATTATGCCATAAGACATATCAACAGCAGGCAGAGATTATGGACAAGGCTGCAATATGACATAAGCGTTGGATAAGCTTTGCAGCCTGTGTCTGACAACATAGAATTGCTTGGCACGCTCAGGGTAAAGTTCTGGTCGCTCACAGGGCATCTCATCAGGACAGTGGACTGCACTGCAATATTGTTTTTCTGACAGTAATTGCACAAGAAACTCCCCCATTGACCTCATCTGTATGAAGGTGGGGACCCATACATGTACATGCAGGATTATTGCAAACCACTTTCACTCGAATAATGCCACTTCAGATTTGTGATGCATCAATCACTGGTGTTCTTTTAGGATGTAATGTGATGGATAACCATGTTACTGCATGACCAAGGAAAGACTGGGATTTAACCCAGTTATATATTTTTTCTTTCTTCAGGTAGTATATTGGTCAGGAATTGGAGTGCATGCCTCACACCACCCCCCCCCTTTTTTACATGTAATTTGTGGAGATCTGGACTCAAGAGGCTGCAGCACCGGGGATATTTTGCCCTACAGTGGAGAACCATAGTTATGGTTTTTCCCCCCTCCCCCTGCTAAGGGTCAAATGTGTGCTCCTGGAGGGGAGTCTTTCCTTGGTCACCTGAACTGAACAACATTTTTTCACTACAGCTCCCATAATCCTTAGAGACTGCATTAGCAATTTAATTGGCTTCACCTGAAAAGCAAGGCAACACAGCCTCCCTGAAGAGTGTTGGGACACGAAAGCGCTAGGAGGAGGAGAACAGCAGCACAAATGCAGCAGAAGGGATTCAACCCTTTGAACATTTTGGCAACAATCGGGATCTAACCCTGTGAATTGGATACTTTTGGGATTTAACCCAGTTATATTTTTTTTCTTTCTTCAGGTAGTATATTGGCCAAGAATTGGAGTGCGTGCCTCACCCCCTCTTTTTTAACATCATATATTTGTTGGTAAATCAAAGGATACTGGACTACATGGCAGGGCAGAGTGTCTAAACCAAAACAGGATATTGAAATAGTTTTGGTCTATCTGGATGCACTCAACATCCTGTTCATATGGGATTGTCTCTCCTTGTATAAAAGGGTGGCCTCTACTGTCACTGCTTAGTTCTCTAGACTGCCTTGGATGGTCTGCTTAGATTGATTAAACAAGGTACTAAGAAAATAGGAGAGTGAGAGCAATACTTGCAGGGACCAATGAGAAGACCTGTGCATTCAATTAAAAGGGAGATTCTTACTCAAGTAACAGTCTCAACCTGAATGGATACATCAAATCCAGTGACAAGTGTCCTTAGTCCATTATACATCTCCGATGCAATTCCACATGGTGCTGGGGTATTGCGAATAGCCCCGTTGCCCTCTGGGACTCAGTAACCTTGTGTCAATCAAAACGTTGTATCTCTCCCCCTTATTACCTTACAGGTCACCTGCTTAGGCGTTTCCCCTCTCTTCATGATTTCCTCAGCTGAGGCGACCACACCTGGGCTATCAAGCTGTAATCTTTACTTTGATATTGTGTCCTGACAGTTACCAACAGGTTCTGATCTAGAGCCCCTTGTAGGCTAACCTCGTGGTCGTTCTCTTCATTGACATCTGGGTCCTCCCAGCTTGTGAGGACAGTGCCTCTACATTCCTCTGTCAGATGCAATGTTCCACAGTGTGGCCTATGGGGCTTGGGCACCTCTTGATCTTTCTCTCTTCCTAACCTGCTCCTCCCACTGCATTAACACCAGGTCTCTCTACACCGTCCTAACTTCAACAGAGTGCAGGGATGTGTCAGTTTGTAATGTTGGCTTTGGCTCTAACTGTTACAAATACGTTTTGGAATGATTTGTCTCCTTTACTTTAAGCATGGATATGTTGGTCCTCAACTTTCCAAAATGAGGATATCCCCAAGTACATTCATTTGTTTTGTTTTCCCACAAAGGTGCCATTCAGACACTTTCCTAGACTCCATACCCTGAGGGCTCAATAACATCCCTTTTGGGATCAAGTGCTGGTATCATGAAAGACTGACAGCCCTACCCTGCTGTTGGCAAGGTCTCTTGCAAACGGCGTTGCTCACTCAGGTTCATTTTTTGCATAGTATCTGTACCTTGGATGGCTTTCTCGCTTTGCCAGCATCTGCTTCCCCTTGGGCTCTGGAGTATAGATCGCTCCAGGACTTGGGAGACCACCATTCACCTGGTGCAGAATGTTCCACTTGTGCTATCATCGATCAAGTACAGATAAAGCAACCTGTATTCGGTGCACATGTTGTTCTTGACTCAGCTGTCCTGGAACTGAATTTCGCAGGTCTAGTCCCACCCAGATGATATCAGTTTGAAAGTGATATCATCTCCTCTCTCAAAGTTCTCCTTGGAGGGGTTACGGCAAGGTATATTTCGAGCCATCAGAGAGGACATAGGAGGATCGATGTGTATCCTTCTGCATAACACTGGTAGATACCCGAGTTGCCCTGTCCCACTCTATAATCTCTGTAAACGTGACTGGTACAACATAAATATATGTAAAATAGTCAAGTCAAAGGTGGTGTCCAGATCATAAAAAGTCAAGTTGGATGCCAGACTTGCTGTTGATAGTTATAAAACGGTTCCTAGTGACTGTTTTAACAGTCGAGTTTCGAATGCCAAAAGTTCCGACACAAAAGTGTTGAAAAAAAAGTTTCCATTTTTTTTTGTTTTTGATTTTGGGGGGTGTTCCCCACCCAAACCCCCGTTTTTTGCTTTTTTAGACACTTATTTACCTATGCTAAATTAAAATTAACCCTTTAATATTAAATAAATAAATTTGAAACTTTTTTTTCAACACTTTTGTTTCAGAACTTTTGACATTCGAAACTAATGTTTCGAAACTTTGACTGGACACCTCATAATATGTATCCATGCTCATTGCAGCTGGGACACTGCTGAATTATGACTCATAAATTGATCACAATCATTTGACTCATAGCCGAATCGGCTGTCTATATAAAACATAAAATACATTACAAATGACAACACAAATCCAGGAAAGAGCTTCTAGTGACAACATAAAAGTACACAACATCTAAAACAGTAGATACTATTTCTAACACAGTAAAATGAGAATAGTTCCCACACAATTAGTTCTGACCTTAGAACATATTAGGATTTCAACATCTAAAACAAGAATTACCAATTTCTAAAAACAGTTTAAAATGTCAACAACATGTAGATAAAATAGCACCATAAAATAGATAAGATTGCAGTCATCGCCTTTCATAAAATGTTGCTTCGTGTTGGAAAGATTGCCAATATCCATTGCATTATCATAGGATTTTAGATATTTCATTCACAGTTCCAAAAACATTTGCAGCATAACATCAGATGTTCAAGGGACTCAATCCCTTCACAGCCACAAAGGCAGCACACGTGCATAGATCTAAACAATCCCATCTGCGCCCCTCTTGTTTGTAAAACTTCACAATGATTGAATTTCATCAATAGATAATATCGCAGAGTTTTAGGGCTTGGGTAGGCCATAATGTATTTAGGTCTGGATTCACGTGCCATCCTATATTGACACTATTATTTTATTTATTTTTATTTATTCGCATTTGTTGAGCGCACAGCAGACCGAAGACATCGTGGCGCTAGTTACAGTGTTGCTTATACTTAGTTGCATACAGTTCATGTCCTTATGGTTACATTGGACGAGATATACCTTTTTACAGATATTCAAGAGCAGCAGGAGCACATGAGAACGGGGTTAGTTAGGAGCAACTGTGGGATTTCGTAGCTAGCTCCACAATATGGCGTTCGTGACTTATTCATGGCAGTCTCTTATTCAGCCAGCTTTTAAACTGGTGATGTACATTATATTCTGAGGTTTGAACAAAACCAACTGCCCATTTAGCATGCATGGTTTTAATCTTACCTAAGGTCCCCATAGTTGTGCTATTATCGATTCTCTCGAAAGCCCGCACATGTGATACAACAATAGATTCATTTTCCAATCAACAATAATTTCTATGTCCACAACTGCTCATTGCTGAATGGAGAAAAGAGGTCAAAGTGCTGAAGACCAAGACTGCATATAATCTATTCCAAGGGCTAATAGCCTGTCATTACGTTGTGGATATCTGGTAGTTAACCATTTCTACAAAGCAGATTGTGTCCACATTTAACAAATGTGCCACATTACGTTTGCTGCCCAGCGTCCCTGCAGCTACCACCCTGGCACACTTGGGAAATAGCAGCAGTGAACACCAACGGTATCCTGGCAGAAACACTGTGCTCCCTGTGCTTTTACAGAAAGGTCTGCCCCAAGTAAAGAATGCCAGTTAAGTATTATTTTTACAAAATGACAACTACGTGTTGGATATATGAGTCTCCATTTTGCCAAAGATGCAGCAGAATTTGGATTAATTATATGTTCAAAGTTGTTTTAATTAGTCTGGGTTTCATGGGTAGCTTTCAATTTGCAATGGCCATAAATCAATTGTTTTTAAAATGCAGATGTTTGAATTAAGCAATAGGCCCTAAGCCGTCGGGGCATTACAGAGTCAGGTAATGCCCCGGGGCCCATAGTTACATGCCCCAGTGATGCGAAGGCCTTAACAAAGGCCCCGGGGCATTACCTGACTCACTAATGCCCCTGTGGTTCTGGGCTTATTGCTATTAGTACCCCTGCCCATAAGACCGGGTATTAAAAATATATTTGGGATGTTCCAAAACACTCTGCTCAATGCATGATTTAGATGTTGCACTGTTTTTCCTTGTTGGCTCAATGCTTTGTTGCATTTCATTGGCTGCTTTATTCTTGTTCAAGGAGATCTTCCATATGCTGCCTGGCATTGTAGCCTTTCCCCATGCTCCTGGGGCTAACCACAGTGAGCAAAACTTTCTCTGGTCTGGAGGATCCCTGATAGAAATCTCCTGCTACCTAGATGCAGGTCCAGGGTGTTATTCCCCAATTGGCCTGGCTCGCCCATCCAAATTACTACCACTGCTTACAGCTCTCATTGAACTGTGCCAGGGCTCTGCAACCTTTGGCTGTCTAAATGTTTTGGAATACAGTTCTCCTCCCATCATAGACAATGGTGAAGGAGCATGAGATTTAGACTCCAAACTATCGATAGGGCAAAAGGACAATGGGGGTATTCTGAGGGTATTTTACAGTCAGGCCAGTACAAGAAAGCAGGAGGTTTATGGGGTGAGAAATTCTATTGTACGAAGGTTGCAAGCCCCAATAAGTAAACCAATGGGGGAAGCTAATTGACCAAATACAGGAGTAATGCCACTGGCTCTCTCCCAGGCTGTAAGGAAGCAAACAAAAGCAATACTAATACATGATGATGACAAAGCAATGTTAATACATGACGATGACATGTCATGATTGGAACCTAATCCCGACCAAAGAATAAGGCATACCTTAGACCAGGAGGCTCAGAGAGAGTTTGTTGAGGCTGTAAGCCTAAGAAGAAATACCACAGAAAGTATGCTTATTGAATGCATCCATAGGCAAGAGCTCATTAGCCCATAGAAACCAGATGAAAAGAACAGCAGACACAGAATCCTGCCAGCCAGCATGTACAGATAAATAAATGGAACAGAATGGGAGAGTATAATAACTAAAAGGAAAGACTGAGTGCAGAATGCTATCACATTTGGCATGTGTGCTATGGCGTATAACTGTGCATTCATTGCATTCTGCTTGGGTGGTGTGCAGTGTGATTTGGTGTTGCACATGACACAGGAGGGCATCCATCACCTTTCCCAACAATGCATAGAATGTGGGCTGTGCCATGCTGTGTATCATGGCCTCAGAATGCTGGAAGGTGCCTGTACCTAGAGATTGTAGTACTGACACAAGCTTCAGCACTGGGGGCACAGCTGTACAGATGTTAATCCTGCTCATTTTATCATCCTGGATTTTGGTGAGCAGCTCTCAGGCGGTACAGTGTCACCAACTGGGTGTCAGAGAGGGTCCAGGGTAAGGAACCGTCCCTGAGAATGGATACATGCCTTTGAGCTTATGTACCTTGGAACATGCATATGGTAATAGATGGGATTACACCACAATAGTCCAAATAACTGGGACAACTCAAGAAGATGGCAAGTCAATGTTTTTATGAACTATTATCGAAAACAGGGCAGTTACAACCAACATCAATGGACAGACGCTCAGTCCCTCAATGATTTCCACAAAAAATACACTTCCTATACATCATTATGCATCAGAGTGACGTCATACTATGTGGCAATATGGAAAAACCTATCAAGGGTCGGGATTGGTTAATGGAGACATTTAGATATGCAATCATTTAGGAGCTAGGATGGTTATTGGCTGCCATTTATCAGGTGGATAACTTATGCCTACCTCTTCAAACACGTCATTTAAGAAAAAAAGGCTAAAGTGTGTTTGATTGGACTTCTAAGCCATAAGGTCCTTTGTTATGTGGACTAATACAATTGGTTGGCATGCTTGTGCCATGTCTGGGAAATTTGGTTCATTTAGCAGCACGTAAGCCAAGACCCAGGTGCAGGGAGATAGGACATGAAGCTTCCTCACTACCCAACCATGCCAACATATCACATCACCCATGCCTTCTGCCAATAAATTGTCTTTGTACTTGGCCTTGGAGACTATTCTCGTCCTGAGAATGCACAGAAGTGAGGGCACTCACTATCATGTCTGAAACTCCAAGTTCAAACACTATTTGCATCCTTGGCTTATGTGACAAGAGACCATGATTTGTTCCATTCTGCAGCTTTTAAATGCTTTAAATGAATACAAACTTGGCATCCTTTTGATCTTTCCTGCACCTTAACGTGAGAGGATCCATCCCCCGCACACTCATTCTCTTCAGAGTAGATAGCTGACCTTGAATTCTAGTATGTTGACTTCAGGCCAGACAGCCTCGCCATGTAGCTTCAGCAGCCTGTTATTCCACTGCGACATAGCTTTTCACTCCCCTTTTATGGTTTTTGGCTTAATATTTTATGATACCAATGTCCATTTTCTATACAATGATGACTTTGCCTGCATTCTATTCAATACTCATAGCTAGCCTATATGATGACTTGAGCTACTTTGTGTTTCAGCGTCTGTGCATTCATTGAACTTTGGTTTTCTGCAGCACTTTGCTAACGTGTAATCTTCATCATTTCCACTTTAATAATCTACTCGCTTCTTTACTTTGCCATTTCTCTTCCAGGATCCATACATTATTTGTATTCAGTATCTCGGGACGTTGTGCACCCTTTATTATGACATCATCAGTTCATGTCCTTAGCTCTTTCTAATATTCCTTCTGGGAGGTCCTTCTGTAGGTTGTCATCAACTCGAGGGTACATTTGATAGGGTTGTCTCAATGGATTTCTCCTTCCAAACACTGGCTGTGGTATTGTCATAAAAGCAGGTGTGATGCAAGACATCAACTCATGTCTCCAATACAGGGGATGCTGGGGGGAGGGATCTACTGCAGAAGTATACATCTGCTCCTCCACATCTTTCCCCCTCTGGTCGAGTCCTCCACCACCTCCTCCAGTTTTCCTGCCTCTTTGTATTTTTTCTTGAAGAAGGTTTTCTTTGGGTATCCATATCTTCATCACCCCCTTCAGGGTGCCAGCTGTTTTAATGTGTTAATCCACACTTCAGGTCATGTAATTGCATTGTTCATTTGGGGTACAGAAGACCCAACATCCCACACAATTCTTATGATCCTTTGCATACCAGAAGTGTGTTCCTTCAGGTGCCGCAATAGTTTTTTTTTTATGTAGTCTCTGATGGCATTATCGGTCAGCACTTTGTCTTCTCGTTCATCCTTTGTGTCAATCATGATTTTCATTCCCACTGCTTTCTTTGCCATTTTCTGACATTGTCAAATTTGATCCTTATCATACAGAGTCCAAATATTATTATCACCAATATTGCTACTAGGAACTTCAACAGGTTTGCCTTCCAATAGGGAATCCATGAAAACAGGAGTGAGAACCAGCTGTCATTCCCAATTGCCTCTTTCTCGTCCAACATTTTTACATGTAGATCTGTCAACATTGAAATGACCTATGTCAAAGTCCAATTCTTGCCATCATGAGATGGTATGAATGTACAACATGATGGCCCAATCTTGGTGCAAACACCTCATTCCATTGTTGTAATCATGTCGAGGACATAGCTATGGAGGGTCATCTACTTTATGGCCTTCAGCTATTCTTTTATGGTGTTAAATTCTTTTATAGTGGCATTGATTGTTTGAAGCAGCTCCAATCTGGTGATTTGCAGACATTTGGCATTCACTGCTGTTTGGACTCCAGTCATGAACATAGATGTGATTGTAGAGGAAGAGCCAAAAGCCCCTACCAGAAGCTCCACCTCCATGTTGCCTATATGTTGGGAGCCGGAAATAGCAACACATGCAGTAAGTACCAGTGAGGATACCTGTAACGCAAAGAATTCTTGAAACAAGGCATCCATTGAGAAACCCCTATATGCATTCACAAAGAAATGATGGCCTTCTGGATAGAGTACCGGAAGAAGTGTGAAAATGAAGGAGAAAGAAGACTGGTGACATCATACAAAGCAGAACGGATGCACCCTAAAAAGATACTCAAGACAAAAGAACATAGACATTCTTTAAGATCTGAAGAGAAGGTGTCAAAGACAAGCAACATTTCAGGATTGAAATGAATATGCTCGTGCGAGGAAACACTGAAAAAAATGCAAGTAATTTTACACTCATACAGATGCTGTGACGCAAGTAGAAGAAATGGTATCAGGTAATAATATCCCTATATATATGGTCACTGTATATAATGTCACCGGGAAAGGTCGTAGCGACATTAAATAGGTGACCATATATATAGGGACAGGGGTTTTCAGAGATTGCGGGGGTGTCCCCCACTCCTCATAAAAAATACATAAGGGTTTGGGGTTGCGGAGGTGTCCCCCACATGTTCCGTGTAATAATGCCCCCACAAAAACGGTGATTTGTCAGTGATTTTTTTGCATGGCAATATTTTTGAGGGGACATTATCACATGGAACTGAAGAAATAATTATAAGGCTAGCTACGTAGTGAATAGATTGCAGTGATGCACCAATGTATATAAATAGGAATGTATAGAAACTGGATTTTCCACAATGCACTTTAGCAAGATTTGAACCCCGTGAATGGAAAGGGCTTCAGTGTGGCGCAGTTGGAACATAGATGATGGCAAAGGAGGAATTCAAGGTTGGCGGGCCCAGTACCAAGAGTTGAGGCCACCGTGAGCCTGGTTGTCTGTCTAGTAGTTACATGAACGTGAGAAAGAAACAAACTTCTGTTTGAAGTTGGATGAAAATACACTGAAGGAGTCACGTTCATCATTTAATAGTATTTTATGCAGCAATTAGCTCAAAAACATGGTCTCCAGTCACATGGTCAGATGAAAATAGTCTTTGGGTTGAGCTACACCAAAACCAGAAGATAAGACCATGCCACACTGCCGTTTATTCTCATGCACAGAGAGCTTCTGCAAGGCCAAGTTCAAAGCCTTAATTGAATGGCAGACAGCAAGAGTGATGATGGATGTTGGTCTAATTGGATGGGGGGCAGGACCAAGAGGACCCTCCCAGCATCTGGGGTACCAGCCTGCATGATACTAGCGTGTGGAATATTCCAAAATGGTATAAGCGTGCCAACCAATTGTAGAGGGCCACGTATCAGAGAGCCCAATAGTTTGTATAACCAATGCACCGTTGTGTATTTTGTGATGATGAAGATGACGTGCACTAGAGGAGGGCTTAGTTGTCCACCTGATGTTAGAAATCCAATCACAACCATTGTTAGTATGTAACATAAACTTAGATGTTCCCTGTAAGCCTATCACATCCCCAAGTAGGTTTTTGTAGTTTGCCACGTAGTATGAAGTCAATGATGACGAATCTTGACTATAAAAGTAATTTTTTATGAAATTCATCAACATTGTGCTTTGCGACGTCCGTTGATGTCCATTTTATCCCCTGTTTTATACAATTGCAAATAAAACAGCACTGAGTTTTGCAAACTTCCTGAGTCATTTGGATTATCAATGTTTGAGGAAATTCTGCATCCCCATCCATCTCTAAGTATTGCTACCTCATCTTAAAGGACCCAGGTCTATCAGTTCACCTAGTAGCAGAGGTAGGATGTTTAAAGATCTGTCGACCTGCTAGGCTTTTAAGGGTCTCGGAATATTGGATCCTCCACCATTCAGGATGGCGAGGCTTCCTGTGGATAGCAGCTGAAAATTGGTCCTTGCAAGACAGAACGAGATAGGTGGGACGGGTCCCTCTGTCATGGATTTTCCCTCCCGATTTCTACAGGCAGCTGAGCGGACTGAAGGCTACAGTGGACCCTTGAGGAGGAGACGATCCCGAGGGTCAGGAGCTGAAAAGTGAAAGGTGAGGAGATTGAGAAAGCTGGCAAAAAATGATCCATGCATATTAAGTGGGGAAAGTGATAATTGGAAGAAAGTAACAGAGGGTTGGTGGGGTATTTAGTAAACGATGAGGAGCATCATATAGAGGTAAATATTTAGGACGAAGAGCATCACAGATGCAACCCATAATCCTATGTCCAACGGACGTCTAGAAGAAATTATTTCCAAATCTAAGTGGATGTACCTAGGATACGAGTGAACAAGGTTCGCTAAGGGAGATAACTTACACTCCGATTGGAATATTTTTAGGGGTAGGAATAAGCAGCGAGAAGCACTGAGACGAGATATATGTTGGGGCTGGCCAATTTGTCTGTTTGCATATTGTATGTATTGTATGTATTGTATGTATAGTGGAATTAATTAAATGTTGAAGAGAAACAAATAATAGATTGTGGTAAAAGGCTGAAAGTAGATTATGTATTTAATTAGTAACCAATGGTATCGACTGACTAGGTAGACTGAAGTAAAGTGAGACAAAGGTTTGGAGCGGTGATGATTGGTGCAAGCTCATATTGTATTGTTTTTCTGAAAAGCATTTTCTGTGTAAAATAACGGTAAGTATTGACAGTCGATTATGACTTGTCATAATGGAGGATGTTACTCCGCCCATGCACCTGTGCAAATCGCTGCCAACACATGCACCCAAGCTTAAGCAATATAGTGCAGAATGGGTTAAGGGCACAGATAAAATGTTCATGCCATGGCCACAAGGGGGATCACTGTCGAAAGCAGTTTTGCAGCACATGACCACAAACTTGCAAGCTGCATACATGGCAAAGAAATTGGAAAAAAAAGGTTAGCTAGCCTAGAGCTTTGGGAAATGTATCAGAAGGAAGAGAAAGACCCACCTCCTGAAGACTGGATGCTTAACCAGTGTAAAGAGGGGGGTGTTGAGCCTTCTGCCCCCCTACCGCTCCTGAAGTAAATGGCAATAGTACAAAATATGAAGGATTTCATCCATTAAGGGAGCTTAAAACAGCGACAGGATAGAGTAATCCGATATACGAGCCGCCTGCTTATATCAGTGATGAGCGCCCAGAGAGAACTCAAGAAAAATACATGATCTTTAAAGTCTTACGGGACAAAGAAAAAAGTGAACGGCCAAGTGTGATCTTAGATGTAGAATGTGAGTGAAATTAAGTGATGAAAAGGAGAAAAAAATATAGCTGACACGATAGCTTTCATACAGAACAAATGGATGGGCAGTCAAATATTGCTCAAACTTGATGGGAAGAGGAAGATCAAGACGAGCAAGATAAAAAAGACAGGGAAAGAGAGAAGTGTTTGAAAGAAGACAAGTATAAAAGAAAGATTACACAAAGACGGGAACACATTGATCAGGAAGAAAAGTTAAGAAAGGAAGAGAGAGCAGAAGAGCAATGACAATATGACAATAGGCAGTGAGCAATCGAAGAAGGAGACAGGCAAGAAAAGAGAAGAAGAGGAAGAACAGAAATTAAGAGATAAAACGATGCAAAGATGAAGAGGTGCGTAGGGCAAATGACAGAAGAGAAGAGAAGTGAAAAGACAGGAAGAAGAAAGGGTTAGGGAGGAAGCAAAGAAACTAAGAGAATTTGATGAGGAATTGGCGCGAAAGAAGACAGATGGTACGCAACATTGATCGCATTGAGAAATAGCTAATGGAACCCAGTGAAGTAGTATTATGGGAAGACAGAGGAGTTCCTCCCATCGCAAGAACTGATGACAGGACCCTCTTGAGTAAACCTAGAGGGAAATTTTGAGATAAGAAGTATCAGATATTGAATCGAGAATGCTTATCAGGAGATGAGGACAAATAGTGAACCGAGAAATAAAAAGAAAGATGATCGATCTGAAATTGCCCAATTACGAGGCAAAGGGGGAAGCCTGTTTAATCTTGAGCATAGAGCCTTGTATCTTGACAGGCTGACTCTAAACAGGGACGAGAAGGATGACAGCCATGTTAGTTGGGGACAAGATATGTTAGACAAAGACAGGGAAACCTTCTGTGGGGGATAGGGTGTTGGTGCGTGCAGTCCCGAGTGGTGTTTTCAGAATGATAAAGAAGTGAGGTGGATGGATTTGGACCAGCCTAAAGAAAGGACACCACAAGCTATGCCTTAGCCACAGTGACGTAAAAGGTGAACTTAACAGTGATAGGGGGGAATCAGCACCATATGTGTGCAGACTGAGGTCATTAACAGGAAGCAGGCAATCAGGAACTATTGTCCCTACTATGGATAGGCAGACGATGGGAGCCGATTACGATTTTGGGATTTTGAAATTCCCCTTGTTAGAAAAAGGAGGGGCCAGACCACAGTATATACCATGGCCCCAGATCTATAAGGACAATTTAAGATGTAAATTGCCCAGTTTAATGTTGGAGGCAGGCAAATGGATGTATGAATTGGAAAAAATGACAGGAGAAACATGTTAGCTATAGGGGACATAAAGGGTCTTCTAGCAGCTCTCCTTTGGAAAAGGGCTGACAACATTTGGACGAGAGCCGGATACTCAAGTGTCACAGCACAGAACACAGGGCATGATGGAGCATTGTTTAATAATTGGAGAGCGGCAGTCTGAAAAGCACTTAGAGTAAAATATGCTGATATGTCAGATATGGACACAAATATGGCCCACAAGATGCAGGAAGGCAAAAATCTGCTTGCTTACCTTCAGAATCTTCAGGAACAGTGGTCTTTGAAAACTCAAGTGCCTTTGGGGAAATCGATACCTGTATTCTATCATATTTTATGTCAGGGATTGACAGAACAGGTGCAGAGACATCTCAAGAAGCTGGTGGGTATGGAAGCAAAGCAAAGGCCAGAAATACAGCTGACCATTGAGCACCATTGTCGATTTATGCAAGAGAAAAATCAAAAGAGGGAAGATGCTAGGGGACTTGAGGAAGCCAAACTAGTACAGAAGAAGCTGTTGAAATATGCTATAGATGGGGCAATGTTGACTAGCGGAGAAGGGCTCAGAACAAAATAGACAGCAGGTATGCCGCAGGTGAATATCCAATGGCAGTCGGATCAAGGAGGAAACAGGTTCATGTCGAGAGGCAGGGGAGGCTTCCGAGGTAGAGGAGGCTTTGAAAATAATCAGGGAAACTTTCAGAATAACCAAGGTGGTTTTCAGAATGTGCAAAATGTTAATCTAGGCATGCAGGGAGGGCAAATTAGAAGACCCCCTCCTTTGTGTTGGACATGTGGAATGACAGGAATATTGCACAATTATGTGGGAGCCAAGCGTATGTGCAGAATGGGCAATTCTCAAAATGGGGGCCAGCATATCCTCCAGCATATTGCCCACAAAGTGGGGATGGGTTTGCCCAAGATCAAGATGGTGTATCAAACACAAGCATCACAAACACAACAGGCTTTGCAACCACAGCAAGCACCATTGAATCCGCCACAAGGGCAGTCACAGCACATACCCATGAAAAAACTCCAGAGCACAAATACAGGACAGCTGTTGACTCCTATAGTAGGGGGTGACACCATCAAAGGTGGGAACCCTTTCACAGGTATGGGAATAAACAGTGCCCACAACAGGACAGCTCACAGGGTGGCTCACAGAACTGTCAGTGACTCCAAATTCCTCAAGAGGAAATAAGGGTTGCGGTTACCATAGGAGGCAAATCCTTTTCTTTTTTAGTAGACACTCGGGTCATTCGTTCATGTATACGAGAGGGAATATTTTTGTTATCAGGAAATGCCATGAATGCTCAAGGGTTCTCTGGAGCTACAAGTAGAGTTCCTTTTACTGGAAAATTGCCAATCTCCATAGGAGAGTGTAATATGTCTGTCCCATTGTTGTATTCAAAGCAGACAACAGTTAATGTACTGGGCCGAGATGTTATGACAAAGTTAAATATGACGATTTCCTTCACTGATGAAGGTATACTGTGTTCAACACCAGGAATACATTATTTAAATGCGGATGAGTTCATCATGGCATTTACAGGGCAAATAGCTCTGTGAGGAACGTTGTCAGAGCATGCAGTTTTTCATTATGGGGTACACATTTTGTTAACATGGTTACCTGGTTTGGTGGGGAAGACTATTAGAATGCCTGATGAATTTCGGTTCAGGCCACAGATACCTATGGACGAAGAGAGGGGAGAGGTTTTTCCCTTGGTATTACAGGCAGCTATAGTGTGAGGGGAATTGGACATGATCGAAGGATTTGATGATGAAGGCAGGCCATGGAGAACAGTGATTGCTATTGGGGAAGGATATAGACTGACTGATGTCACTGACAATTATATGTTTAAATACAACCCGTCAGACGATGAAGTAGTTTCAAAATGAGCATTACGTATAGGATCAGGACAGAAATACTAGAGGTTCCACAAAAGATGACGATTGTGCAGCCGCGTCCTTCATTTTTTGTTGAAGATATGGAGAATGTACCAATTTCTTTGTGAAAATTTACACTGAAAAAGTGGTGGCTGCATTGCTTGCCCCTTGCATTATATGCATTGAGAAATCAGCCCAGCTTTGTCCACCACATCACACCTCACAAATTAGTTACAGGGATGCCTCTGACTCCACCATCGAGTACGAGGAGTGATGCTCAGACAAATACAGAATTGTTAGGAAATGAGTTACGTGAGTACTTAACATGTATGACCGCTAGTATGTCTGTCATTTCAGATCAACTCAAGTGGACAGGGTGTCGGTCTCAGAACCCAGATGAAGACTACACAACAACTGGACTTCAGAGACTATGGGCCTCATTACAACCTTGGCGTTAAGGGGTTAACGGCGCTGTAAAAAAGGCTGTGGCGCTGTTAAACCCTTAAAGCCCGATTCACACTTTAACGCCTGCTTTTTGCAGGCATTAAAGTCCAACCCGCTAAGGGACCTTGGTGCTAATTACGGCACCGTAACTTACGGTGCCGTAATTAGCGCCTAACCCATTCCCATTGAGCCCTATGGGCCAAAAATGGGAATGGGGAAGGGGCTATGGTGAATGGGGATTTACCGCCCCGCCAACCTCGGAATGGGGTGGTAAATCCGTCATCCACCATGGCGGAATCCGGCCTGGATCATGGTGCTAATAGCCATGCTAATAGCACCATGGTCCAATGCCAGGGTTGTAATGAGGCCCTATGTATTCCTACATTATTTGCTGGAGATAAGGTTCTAATAAGGAACTTCATGAGAAAGTGGCACAAGCCCAGATTTAATGCCCCTTTAATTGTGGAGGACATTACTCCATCAGTGTCAAGGACCAAGGGAGACGAGCATGGATACACTTAGGAGATGTGAAGATCTATGCTGGACAGAGCGTTGCACCCCCAACACATTTGGAAGCAATTCAAGTAGAAGAAGTTCAGCACGTGCATACTCGAACGATGAAGAGGATGATGGACGCAAAGTCTATCCAGTAGATAGACAAAAGTTTACATTTGGACTGTGGCTCCCCTGAAACACTGTTCGAAGCTGATATAGCATGGAATAAGAAAGCTACTGTTCTTGAGCAACAGGAGTTTGCTGACATTGGAATGTGGAGTGCTGAAGTAAATGGAAAAATGCCCGATTTAGACTTTCTGTTTGATGACTGGAAAAGAGAGCAGTTCCCCGACTCATTTCTCATGGAGTTTCTCTTTGGTGGTGCCCATGGTGCTGTCTGATGTTGACATACACAGACTACTTCTTGCCGTCTTCATATTTATTCTCAGAGCTTACCCTGCTCTTGTTGGGAGGAGCACTGATGTACGTACTTCTGTCCAATATCCTAAAAATGGCCCGAAGATTATTGGCAGTAATTATAGAACAGATCAGACAATTACCTGAACATCTTTTCTGGACACACAGATGGACACCCTTATCTTGTTTGGTGGAACACTAACTTATGTGTTTATACAAGATCCTATCAATTGTCCTGCAATCAGCCGGTTTCTTGTGGCGATCATAGAGCAAATCTGACAGCTACCGGAGCATCTAACAAGATTTCCTGATAAAAACACGTTTTTCCTTCCTTAAAAGTAATTACAGACAATCATGTGGTCTTTTGAGCATATTGCAGTTCCAGAAAGAGAGCAGAGTCAACAACGTGTGGAGAGACATCGATGGTGGAGCCTAATGTATTGGTACATAATATATGCCTGTTTAGCATCCATTATCATTGTTCTGTTTCTATTGATCCACACTGGTTACTTTAATGGTTCCAGAAGGGAAGGAGTTCCATTAATTCTTCCCAGTACAGTTACTTTTGCAGAACTAGACCCTGTGAGAAGGCCAAGGCCTTATGTGATGGTTCCTACTCTAGTAGCTCATGAGAAGGCACCGATTTATCTGACAAGTGTCCCTGTGTTTCCTCCAGTAGGAAGAATATATACTGATGTATTTCATGAGTTGCTTATATGAGCTCATCTGGCATGGAAGAGACCTAGGAGAAGTGCAAGGGAGGATGATTATAAATTAAATGATTATTTCAGTTCAGTGCATTTGGGGAACAGCATGAGGTATCATCACATGAAAGAAGTGGGAAAAAGTACTTCTAAGGAGGATTGCTATTTATGTGCACTCCTATATTCATACCTATCGAAATAGATGTTCAAACAGCTCATTGCCTAACTCACCTTGCACTCTGTCATACAAGTGGTCAGTTCCAGGGTCGAACGGCATCCTTGGTATGGGTGACAGAATGGTCATCCCCAGATGAAGATGATTATGTTCAAGACTTAAAGACAAGAGCACACACCAGAAATCATGCGATCAGATATGAACAACCTGGCATGAAGGTAGCTGGAATCAGATGGGAAATAAACAGGAAGCTCAACTGTCAAGGGAAGACTGATGAAGATGTTTGAAGTCGCAAAGAAAGAGGCAAGATGAGAATCTGGGGAACAGTACTCTCTCCAGATGGCTGAGAGTAAGGCATAGTCGTGTGCAGGGCTGTGGCAGTAACTGGTCATCACAAGCCAGTTATTGAAGAGGTGGACAACGGATGCAAGCCTCTCTTGCCAAGGCTTGCAAAGCTTCTGACATGGGTCAAATACAAAGGAGGTCCACCACAGATAGTGCCTCTGGCTATTGCAGAACTATATTTCAGAAACAAGGAAACGAGAAAAGTTGGAGAGAATCAACAGTGCAGACGAATATTTGATGTACCGTGAATGAAAGATGGGACAGTGGTGATAATGGATCACTACTGGGCCTGTGGATCCAGAGCATAGATGAAGCAGCCCAGAGATTGGGGAGGACTATCTTCTATTGTGGTTGTTCATGTTCCAGCACTGGTGATTCCAAAGAGTGATCTGAATATTGGAGAGTTTCCAAGGTCACATGCTCACCTGAGGAAAAAGAGATCTGCTGAACTCCTAAATGGAATGAAGAGAGAACATTATTTCTCAGCCAAATCAATAGAAGCGTTTGGTGATATTCCATATGAACACAAATTGTTCAACAAGAGTTCTTCAGAATTTACTATTATCTTTATGCCTGGGATCTAGATGATGGTGAATACCAAATGGTTACAGACAATCAGATGGGAGCTTCAGCAGACGATCAACACCACCATAAAGGGATTTAATGCTTTCAAGGAGGCGCTGAGAGCCATACGACCGATGACTCTGCAGAACAGATATGTCTTGGATATGATCACAGCTATGGATGGAGGTGTTTGTGCTAAAATCGGAGAATCATGTTGCACATTCATACCTTCTCACGATGACGAGAATGGCACCTTGACGGAGGCAATAACGATGCTGACAATCCTATACATCAAGATGGAAGACAAAGTGGAAGACATTGCTGATGACAGCTGGTTTGCATCAATCTTCTCGTGGGTTCCAATGGATGGCAAACATTTTCAAGTTCCTTCAGACCTTGTTGGTGATGATCATGTTTGGGTTATGTGTGATCAGGATAATCATCATTCATGCAATGCAAGAAGACTGCGAAGAAAGCAGTAAGAATGATGATTGTGATTGATGTCGAATCAGGATTCGAACCTAAAGATCTGACAGAAGAAGAGATTAGAGACTACTTTAAGGCCAGCATTCATGCACCTGAGGGAACAAAGTTCCTGTATCCGAAGAACCACAAGAAGTATGTGAGAAGATGGATCTACTGCGGTCCCAGTGGACAATGCAGTCTTATTACCTGGAGTGTTGATGAGCATGTGATATCAGCTGGATGCCTGAAAGGAGTCATAAAGATATGGGGCCTCATTACGAGTCCGGCAGTAACCACGGTGGTAAAACCACCTGGTTACCGCCGGACTCGTATTACCATTCCGCTTCCGTGATTCCCGGAATTACCAGAGCATTACAACCCCGGTTTTCCGGGAATCACAGAGGCGAAATGGTGTTAATCCGCATTCCCATTGAGTCCTATGAGACTCGATGGGACTGGGGATCATGGAAACACCGGTAGCATCTCGTAATGCTGCCGGTGTTTCCTCGGACGCCTGCAGGCGGGCGGTGTTAAATCCGCCAGGTCAGACCTGGCGGGAACATCATCTCCCACCTGCAGGAGTCGGGATCAGGTGGTCCGGAAACAACGGTGGCGGCGGGTTTACCGCCACCATTATTTCCGGACCGCCTGAGTTATAATGAGGCCCATGGACCCCAAAGAAGCATTTCTTTAGACAAGGATGTCTTGATGTGAAGATTGATGAGAGAGTGGTCAAGGAATTGCCCAGAGGGGGTAGTGTAGAGGAACAGCCAAAAGCCCCTACCAGAAGCTATGCCCCCATTTCTTATATTTTGGGAGCCGGAAATTGCTACACGTGCAGTACCAGTGAAGATGACTTTACTGCAAAGAATTCTTGAAACAAGGTATCCATTGAGAACACCTTATTTGCATTCACTGAGAAATGATGGCCTTCTGGAAAGAGTCTGGAAAAAGTGTGAAAATGAATGAGAAAGAAGACTGGTGACATCATATGAAGCAGAACCGACGTACCCTGAAAAGATACAGAAGACAAAAGAACATCGACATTCTATAAGATCTGAAGAGGAGGTGTCAAAGACAAGCAACATTTTGGGATCGAAATGAAGATGCTCATGTTAAAAAACACTGAAGAATATGCAAAGAAATGTTACATTTGTACAGGTGCTGTAACGGAAGTAGACGAGACTAGCTATCTAGTGAATAGAATTCAGCGATGCGCCAATGTATATACATAGGAATGTATAGAACCTGGATGTACCATGATGCACTTTAGCAAGACCTGAACCCCGTGAATGGAAAGGGCTTCAGTGTGGCAGAGTTGAAAAATAGCTGATGGCGAAGGAGAAATTCAAGAAAGGCTGGCTGGCCCAGCACCAAGAGTCGAGGACCCTGTGAGCCCGGTTGTCTGTCAAGTAGTTACATGAACATGAGAAAAAAATAAACTTTTGTTTGGGCTGGGATGAAAAAAATGCTGAAAGAGTCAAGAGTTCTTCATTTAATAGTATTATATGCAGCAAAGAGCTTGAAAACGTGGTCTCCAGTCACATGGTCAAATGAAAATAGACTTTGGGTCGAGCTACACCAAAACCAGAAGATAAGACCAGCTCACACTCCCTTTTATCTCAGGCACAGAGAGCTTCTGCAAGGCCAAGTTCAAAAGCCTTAATTGAATGGCAGACCACAAGGGTGATATGGTTGTTGAGCTAATTGGGTGGGGAGGCAGGACCAAGCTGACCCCCCCAGCACCTGGGCTACCAGCCTGAATGCTGCTAGCATGTGGAATATTCCAGAAGGGTACAAGCGTGCCAACCAATTGTAGAGGGCCACATATCAGAAAGCTCTATAGATTGTATAACCAATGAATCTTAGTGTATTTTGTGACGATGAAGATAACTTGCACTAGAGGAGGGCTTAGTTCGCAACCTGATGTTAGAGATCCAATCACAAACCCTGTTAGTATCGATTGCATACTTAGATGTTCCCTGTAAGCCTATCACATCCCCAAGTAGGTTTTTGTAGTTTACCATGTAGGATGACGTCAATGATGATGATTTTTGACTATAAAAGATATGTTTTCTATGAAATTCTTCTCTATCATGCTTTGCGACGTCTGTTGATGTTTGTTGTACTCCCTGTTTTAGACAATTTCAAATAAAACAGCACAGAGTTTTTCCAACTTTCAGAGTCATTTTGATTATTGATGTGTGAGTAAATTCTGCATCCCCATCCATCTCTAATTATTGCTACGTTGTCTTAAAGGACCGAGGTCTATGGGTTCACACACATCACCACAGTCCTGCTGAACAGTGTCTGCTCATCAGGAATGTCTTCAAAAGCTGTTAGTGATTTTTGTGAGAAATAATAACCTCTCTTTATCCGCCAACGTTCTAGTGACCTACTTGTTCTCAGGTGATCATCCACTTTTGGAAGTTCTTCAATCTTCAGGTCACTCTGTGGAATCACCAATGCTGGAACATGAATATGTACCAAGGAACATGCTCCATCCCAATTACTGGGCAGTTTCATATATGCTCTAGATCCGTAGGCCCAACATCGATCCATTAAGACAACCTTCCCTCTCCTCATTCCTGGAACATCAATTATTTTTGTGCACCCTTTATTATGTCAAACCTGACTTTTTTAACCAATGGCACTACAGCTACTGGGCCTGCTTCATCTTCCACCCATGTCAACATATTAGAGTACTTAGCCATTGCCTTTAGACACTCATCATTCACCTTCTGTACCTATTTCACTGCTTACTTCCTTAGCAGATGAGATGCACAGGACATCATTCCATCTTCCCATCCTTTATGTGTACTAGCTTGTCCATAGATTAGCAGCTTTGAATGTTCCCAGAATCCAGGCATTCCAGTCTTTTCTGTCATGTCAGAACAGTTCATTCTCTTAATGTCTTCAACAATCACCTTGTCATGTTCTGCTGCAGGATGCACAAGCATCTTGCCTGTCCATCCATGCTCCTTTTCCATTTGTGTTGTCTTGAGATAATCATCCTGGTATGGGAATGACTGTCTTGATCTCCATCGCAATTTTGCCAAGTTCCTTTGAAGCTGTCCTCTAGTCATACATGCTGGTCGATGACTGAGGCACTATGCATCTTGCGCCGACATCTCTATTGAAATTAAAGTTCTTACTGTAGTCATGGCATAGGGGATGAGAAAGCAGATATAGAATTTCTCATCAGATGCTCTATCCCCCACCTTTTTCATGTGTTGGTACTACATATTGTTCACCAGGTGAGCTGAATTATCATGATAGGTATTTATCCCCTTGTTATCTTCTTCTGCATCCCTCTTATGTTGCCTGACCTGCCCATAGAGGCCGAATAAATTATCATAATTTGTACTCATACTTGTTAAAATCATAGGTGTTATTTTTTCAATGGGACAATTAGGATAATAGAGACTTTGAAATGTAAGGTACAGAAGGAAAAAGAAAATTCACAGGGATATATATATATATATATATATATATATATATATATATATATATATATATATATATTTATTAGGCATAGAAGTCTAGAAAAATATTTGGTGTGCCATCCGAATACTTGTTGAACTCATGCTCTATCATTAGCCACATTATCTTCTTCAGAAATCATTTTAATACAGGTGTTCAATTTATGTTCGTAGTTGCACAATCTGCTCAATTATCACAATCTGAAGTCCTTTTATGACTGACCATTTTTAGGGTAATGAAGAAAGGTGTGAATATTAACATCTCTCCTAACAAGAGCAGGGTATGACTGAAGTATACACACAAACATAGCAACTACGAGCCGATGTGTGTCATTGTCAATGGGTATCATATATTATCCTTGAAACATATATGCTCCTAAAAACGAATCTGAGTATTGATATCTCTTCCAATTTCTAATCAGAAACTGATGCTTAGGCATAGTACTGATGCAATATTTACTCCCTCAAATAATTTCTACAAAGTACGTTTAACTTCTGGCATTCTCTGCAAGTCCTGTACTTCCTGCATCAAGTTTTAAGGAGTGTCCAATGAATTCAATTCCAAAAGAAATGTGTGCTAACCACACACTGTTTTATCTTTCTTCTTCTTGGTCATCTGTTGAGTCTGCACATGCAGAAATTCTTCTTCTTGCCTTGCTTCTTGGTCAATAAGTGCTGGAGGGAGGGACTCGTCTTTGTAGATTTGTACACCCCATAAATGTAACCAAGCTCTTCTTCCTGATACCTTACTGTAGTAGGGGAGACTTCCTCAAATACAAAAGGGACCATTAAACCTAGATTTGTGCCATCTGCATGTACACTTCTTTATAAGCACTTAGTTTCCAACAAATATCTTTGGTTGTGGCAATAATTCACTCAAATTGGTTACTGGGTTGTCTTCCATGTTCCTTGACCCCTCCCTCCGATACTTGACTTGATCTGCAATGAAAGAAACCCTGGTAGTCATACATTTGAAATAATTGTGCATTTCATCACCTAGAGCCTACTCTACACTCTGGACATCACTATTTACTCTAGATGGGGGTGTAAGAGGTGTCCTCTTATGACGCCCTGTCACTAACCCCTGGGGCATAAGATGGTATCTGGAACCTGGCTGATTTCGAATTGTATTTAAGGTTAGGGGTAGGCAATATAGCCATTCCTTTTTCAAAGTTAATTTGTTTTTGGCTATCTTCTCTTCAAGGAGGCCATTGAGTGTTTCACATAAACCGTTTGCTTGTGGATGATAAGCAGAAGACAACGTATGTGTTATACTCAGTAGAAGTCCTATTAGTTCAAATAGCCCATTAATAAAATGTGGCCCATTATCAGACTCCAGTACTTTGTGTACACCTCATCTTGGAAACACTTCGCACACTAGAAACTTTGCTGTGCAAGTGGCATCAGGGCGTGTAAAAGGACCAGTTTTGATCCACCTAGAGAAAGGACACACCAACCCTAATAGACACCTGTATCCATTACATGTCAGCAGCATATCAACATAATCGATATGCACATGTTGAAATGGAACACAATGCAATTCATAATGAACTGTGCAACATGTTCCAATAGATTGGGAACAAACCAGTCTTCTGTAATTGTGGCAGCAAGACTTTCTCTGGTCATATGCGCAGGGTAATGGAACTGCTCCAGTGCGACTTTCAGTAATTATGTTGGCATCACTGGTCTTCTAGTGCTGTCCTGTCTCCATAATGCTTCTGTGGGGGATAAAGAACACCACCTATATTTCCATAGCTCCTGCTCTTCTTGTGGGTCTCTACCTTGAATCTCTATTAGTTGTATAATTGACAGCATATTGAACCCCTTTTGTACTAGCCTGCTTCTATTCAATACTTCTTTAACATTTTCAGCATTGCAACTCAAAATTTCTGAAGCACATGAAACTCTTTTGGCTTCTACATCTGCAGCTGCACATTTTACGAATGCTATGGCTACCGGGATTTGTGGTGCCTTCATGAGCCTGTCCAACAAAGACACATGTTGCACTGGAGCACAGTCTGCGCAAAGATAACCCCTCCTTTTCCAGCTTGGCAGACCTGCATGTATGGTTGACATCAAATAGGTGGAGTCACTGTACACCGTCACTTCCTGAGCTTTGTGTTTTTCCAGCGCAACAAGAAGAACTACCAATTCTGCCATGTGTGCTGAAAAATTAGATGGCCGTCTTGCACTCGCCACTACCTCAAATTCACCATTTAATCTGTGTCTTACAACTGCAGAGCCTGAATGCCTCTCCCCACTAGTTTGATCAATTTTCAACCATCAATAAAGAGAGATGTTCCTCCCTGCTATAGCTTTTTCTTTCAGATGGGGTATATCATCATAAAGTTCAACATAATTTGAGCAGTCATGCACATGATCACCTTCTTCTTACAGGTTCAGCTACACACGTGGCTGGATTCAAACTCGTTTTCTGTTGTCATAATGGGATACGAACACAATAGTGGCTTCAAAAGCACACTAAACAACATGAAACTTGAAAAAGGACTAGCAACAAATAACACTCCTCAGAAGGCTGTTCAAACACTAAAATCCACCAACCAGCCCTAAAGTGTGAAGAGCCCTGTATAACACTTTCACTCACAGCCTAGAAAAACTCACAAAGGAGGATCAAGTGTTCTGGACAGGGGGTGAACTTCCTTTGTGAGTCTGTCGTCTCTGACAGGCTGCACAAACTCAGACAAACTTAACAAAATCACACAAGAAGTCATTGATCTGGTGGACAAAATAGACAAATAATTCCTTTATTCATCACTAGATCTGACCCTTCTGATTGAATACCAATAATTGTGAGAGACCCAGAAGCCTGCCACAAATTCATTGGGGATTTGTCAGTGGTCAAACATCTCCCCATTTCTCATGGCAGGGGTTAATCTTCTTGAACAAATGTTTCTTCCACTGCAGATCTTTTTTAGACAAGTTCATCCAGGCTTATCCAAAAGTCCACTGCAATCAGGTTTAGTTAGTCAGGCCATATCCACATGATCTCTAACTGTTCTACAAGTATGACATTGAGCCTATTTTCAGATACAATGCCCTACTGCTCCCCACAAACTGTATTCAGCCTGGATATACCTTCCTTCAGGAGAGAAATCAAGGTATTGTGTGTCAGGATACGTCACCTGTGGTGACAGTTTAGAAGTCTGCTTTATATAATTGCACATGGAAAAGGGCATACCTGTGCGTACATGAAAGTGTGTGGATGTTGTGTGTGTGTACATATTTGGGAGTGCTATTCCGAAGGGGAGTATGTGGCACTGCTGACTCGTATTTGATTGAATCATTGACACTTTTATTTTTAACTTTATTTATTGATCGATCCGCATCCCCACGGCATTAGCCATGCATGGTTACATTTCAATACAGATTGCATCATGAACATTTTTAACATTTGTAACATTGCCAGTTAGAGCATACAGTTAGGCGATTAAGCATTGTAAAAAATAACATGAGTTGCTTGACGGAGTAGCCCAGAATTGCTGGATGATCTCCCCACTGGGATGTATTATAAGCTGATGCCCGCTCTTGTTCCCCCTAAGTGGGGGGTCTATCCGAGGTATCATCCTGGGATAGTAGGTACGCTGTGAAGGAGTTCCAGATGTTTTTAGGCCTATTCTGCGGCCCACAAAGATTTGCATATTCTTTGTCCGTATCGCTTAACCAGGTCAGACCTTTCATCCATACATCATTGACAATTAATAGAACATGTTTGCAAACGTTTCAGGGTATGGATATAGATGAGTTGCTTGTGTGTTAGGTGGGTGACCAGGTGTTTTATTTTAAATGTATGATACGTAGAATGTCAAATTCTACATTGTCCTGCCATTGTTTTTGATATGTTTGCAATTTTGTGCTGTGCTTGTGTTTTTATAGTTGTGACATTCTTCTGCTTCACTGGAAGGTTTTCTTTGTGAGAGTTACAATCAATACATTGTATGGGTCTTTCAGCTTTATTTTCAAAAAATCGAATATTGGCCATCAGCATTAACATTTACTTGGTGAGGGGTTCCTGCATGCAATTTTAAATGTCAGCAAGGCTGGAGAGGACAAAGAAAGTGTAAAAGTGAGCCAAACTTGCTTTTACTCCTTCAGTTTATCACTCAGTCTCAAGGAAATGTAAATACCTCCTGAAAATATACTGTGCAGGGAGTTTTGACAGTGGTTTCCTATGGGATCTGCCTGGTCTTGACAAAGTGCAAATATAAGGCAGATTTGATTGACATCCATTCACTGAAGCACACTCACAGAATGGAGGACGTGAACATGGCAGAGATCTTATCTCTGTTTCGTGCCCAACCTTCATATGGCAGAATTGCTGCTCCTCCTCCATCTAGGCATAATGAGGTGGCAAATTGAAAGGAGAAGTAAACACATTTGTACACCTTCCTTTAACATGCCACCTTATTGAAAATAATGGTTTATGTGTTTTTGTCTGAATGATGAGTGTACAATGCTAAAAAAGTAATAAAGTGAGACCCACACATATTCTAGTCCCCCGGAACAGCACTTTATGAACTAAAAAACGAAAAGATTATTTCACACACCACAAAACAAATCAACAGAATGCTCATTCAATTTCACAAAGATTTAAATGACAGATCTATCATCTGCCTATATTATAGTGCTGTGCAGTGGTTGTACAACGAAACTCTGCAACATAGACACATTCTTGCGATGCATGTGATTTCCTAATCCACAACAGAAAACTAGTCTGGGTACAATAACTTTCACACTGGCAGCCACGGGTGTTGCTAGGTCTGGAAAAGATAGGGGGCTAAGCTAATGTCGGGACTGGCGGGCCTCAGGGCTAGCTATAGCCTTTTGGTTGTAGCCCCTGAGCTTCTATCCGGGGCTACAACCAAAATACCCGGGGCTACAGCACCCTCATCAACACGTAGCAACGCCTCTGCTGGCAGCCTTAATAGTGTACATAAGGACTTTCTTGGCTATCCACCTCATTGAGCTCTGTAGTAACTTCAGGGCCAAAGAATAAAAATAAACAGGAGATATAATTCTGAGGTTTCAGATTTGCAATGGGAATTGAGTGTAGTCCAGGCCACCTTAAAGAGAAGATTGTGTGAACCACTTCAAACATGTGACTCAATTTCTTGAAGGAAGACTTACCAGTGAATGTGTTTCTATTTCCAACCGTAGTGAGAGCAGGGAATAATATTCATTAGGGAGAATCTGACTTTGGTATGAAAGTTACATGTTCACATCAAAGCTGAATTTATACTGTTAAATACACCAATCAATCCAACAAAAAGGTCTGGCCCTGTGAGATCTTTCCATCGTTTGAGGTTCTTCACAATTGTGATGCCAGGGTGTGGTAAAACAGAGGAGAAGCAACGTATTTAAGTTGAATGCATTCAAATGATGCTGGAAGAAAACTGAGATGGAGAAGTCTGTATAGTGTACACTAGCATATTCACCAGGACCTTGGGTTCCACAAATCCTCTGTCATATGGATTGCCTCCTCCCTGGAATTTTGCAGTTTCACAACCTCATGGAACTAACACAACTATGACCCCCATACCTCTTCCTGTGACCTCCATCCAAGGATCAGTCCATGGACCCATGGTCTTCACTGTGTATCCATCTGCCCTAGAAAGACGTATCTTATCCTTTGGCATTCAATATCACCTCTTAGTTGCTGACACTGACATATTTTCTTTTCTCCATTGCCCTTATCCATCTCAGAATAGATTACCAATTATGTAAATGCAATCCATCTTTGAGTGGCTTTCCACTGCCTAACACTGATCCCTTCAAAAACGGAAGTCATTTTTTCTTCTGGGTTCCAATCCCATTTCCATCTCTTCTCCTACCTGCCTGACCTTCTTGCTGCCTAGCCCAAGGTTCACAGTATTTGAGTCCTCCCTGATAGCAACCTTCTACTGCAACAATGAATCACCTACAAGCACCCCTGCTTCTTATTTTAATCTTCTAAGCTTTCTACAAACATTTTAGTTGCCACATTTGTGCTAGGAAAACTGGAATACTGTTTACATCTTCTCTTTGGTATACCCCTCTATCTCTTTCTCCATCTAGTCCTCATATTCGCTAACTGCCCTCATTACTGCCTTCCCAGTTATCCCCCCACTTATACCTACAGACATCCTGCTGGCTGGCTTTTTATGCACTATTGGTCCATCTTCCTAGTCTACACATCTATCAATGGTCTTGCTCCTCAGTACCTGTCTGACTGTATCTGTCTAGTAATCATCTCATTATCTCTGCTCCACCTTTGCCCTCATCTTCAGCATTCTATTCTATTCTACATGGTTTAAATTAAGTGCCAACTCGCCTGCATTCCTCAGCGCACTGACAGACAAAGCAACATGAAACACTGAGAGGCTATGGATAACCATATAATATATGTCCATAGCCAGGAAGAAGGGGATGGGGGCAAGGCTTAGCTTCCTCCACCATCAAATAAATGAGTTTTTAATGCCTTTTTTAAATTGAGTGAGCGAAGGAAGCTGCCTGATTGATAAGGGTAAATCGTTCCAAACGCCTGGACCCCAAGCATTGAGGCTCAGATCTGCAAATCTCGCAAGCTTGCATTGTGGTTGCATGAGTAGAGACTTATTGTTGGACCACAGTGTCCACCTACAAGGCAGTCTTCTGATCCATGATTTGAGATAGCTGGGGGCACTACCTGCAAGGCATTTATACACCACACCACGGAGGAGGCTTTAAAATGAATTATTTGCTGAACCAGCAGCCAATGTAGCATCCTACAGGCATCAGAGACATGTTCTCTGCGTTTGATGCAACACAGCGCTCTAACAGCACCGTTCTGAATAACTTGCAATTTTTTATGTCTGCCTGTGTAGTGCCAACAAGGAGCCCGTTGCAGTAGTCTAACCTTGAGTTAATGGTTGCCGTCGCCAACAGAGCCCTGTTTCCTTAAGACAGATGTGGCTGAATCTGCTACAGCAACTGAGTCATATAAGCACAGTTAGAGGTTAGGTAGGACACATGTTTCTTAAAATCAAGATGTTTGTAAAATACCACTCCTAGGGTTTTAACTTGACTGGCGACCTGCATTCTGGCCCCTCCGATTTGGACGGCCTCATATCGAAGACCCAGTTACTTACGTTTTGCTGGGCTACTAATAATTAAGATTTCAGTTTTTTTCCATCCAATCTTCAATGATATAAAAATCCTCACTGATCAGTCGTGAGTCCGCCTCGGAAGAGCCCGACAGTTCCAGGATGATCTGGGTGTCGTCTGCGTAATTTGCCTATTTAATAACTACGTTGTCCAAAAGATCGTAAAGAGGCTTGGAATAGATAGTATTCAGTTCCATGCCCCCTGTGTGCTCCATATCACTTGCCCTCTTTCCACCGACTCGCCTCACTTCATTAGAACCCACTGCCGTTGACAATCAAAGCCAGCTGATCGGTGGATCTCTCTAAATCTCAGCATAAACGTACCTACAAAGAGGGAGTCCCACTGACTGTTCACCCAAACTCACTACTGCCTCCAGTGCCACTTGATAGTGTGATTTTGTGAATCTGTACACTGCTCCTCTTAAGTTTGAAGTACTTGCCACTCTAGGGTAATGTTACATTTGAAAAGTCACCTGTTTCTGTTTTTTTTTGTTTTTGTTTCAGTTAATTGTGTTCCAGTTCTATGTTCCATTTTTTGTTTACACCCTTATGAACTGGATAACCATTTGTTTTCATCATTGTGCTATTGTACAAGCACGCTTCAGGGGTTCTATGTGATCCCATCAACCACATGTATGTTGTCATCTTCTAGTTTGCCTGTACTGGCTTTTTGTTTCTTTAAATGGGGGAAGTGATTCCCTCTCTGCACCTCCCATTCCTACTGCCCCGGCACGCACGCCCGCGCGTACACACACACACACACACACACACTCTCTCTCTCTCTCTCTCTCTCTCTCTCTCTCTCTCTCTCTCTCTCTCTAAAAAAAACATTGTCAGCATAGCAGGGTCGAACTAGAAGACCACAAACTAAACGTGAATAATGCAAACACTGTGAAGCCCCTTCAGCGGAATGCTTTGCCGTCGGCGTCTGTAAATGCCTTATTTAAGTCATTTCTAATTGAAACTGATATCCCTTTTCTTCAAATAAATGCGAATACAAATATTAATTGGCTGTAAAATCACTATGAATCTAGCTACGGTGTGTTGTTCAGCTTTATATTAAACTGATCAATCTAAAATATGGTATGTGTGCCAGTTATTTTCTTTAAGAGATACGTGCGAGTTTACTGTTCTATTAGCTAGAGGTGAACAGGGAAAAGTTCAACTTAGAGTGCAATTTCCAACAACTCATGAACTTTGGCGTGATGAAGTTGAGAAAAGTTACTGTTTCGAGCATCATGTGCTTTAATCAGTTAAAGTAGCTAAGTAGAATTTCAAGACGAGATTAATTTGGAGGAAGAGGCATGGATTCCTCATCACTAAAGGCTATCATCAAAACATCTTAAAATAGAATTCTAATTGAGAGTGTCTTCGGTGTGCAGTTTCTCATCAATCCAGCCATCACCTGTAGTCCGATCTAATGAGTCATTCAGCTGCTACATTCTACCGGAGGTTTCAAAGTCAAGCGTCAGTAAATCAAAGCAAAGCTGCAATGCCTGCAAGCCAGCTCAGCCTGCAGACAGCATTATTGATACGTTTGTTCTGACAAGGTAATTGTAGAAAATAACAAATACCTTTGTAATGGTCTCAGCAGCTGAACATTTGAGAGGCCCAGGAGTGTCACTCAAGGTTCAGTCTTTATTCAATCCGTTCCAGGAGTACCCTACAATTTTCCTAATTAGAAATCAGAGAAAATATTGTGTGGTGCAGGAATGATTTAATTCAAACACATGCCCATATTGCGAAGCTCGTTTAATGAAGCAATTGAGCAGCTATGATTAGAAACACACGCTGGCTTTTGAGATATGTGAGACCTTTTTGTGAGAAATCTGATACACGCATTCCTAAGACTTATTGACAACTATTAAGTCGACAATCTACAAAGGCAGATGTCTTACTCATTGAGCAATTGTGATTCTCCGGGAGAAATAAGGAACGGATTTGATTCACCAAGTCACATGGAAGCAATGCAAAATCGATCTGCTCTTTCTCATTGGAAAGGGATCTGTGGTACAATGTACGGAACCTATGCATACTCAGATGCAAACGTCATCTTTATATGGTTAAATTGCAGTGTTTTTCACAAGTACATATTTAAGCATTGAATGCACAGGGAGGCATTTTAATTGTGTGATATTATCCCGACACCAAAGTATTGCCTAGTGGGAAGCTGAGGGCTATACATTTGTGAGGGGTTGCTATTCTATGCCAAAAGAACCACTCCTGAGATCTGTAAGAACATTAACATATGGAGTTCTGTAACTAAAAATTTAAGTTTTTTTTATCGTGGTAAAACATATGTGTACACACGTGTAATATGTGATCTTAGGTCAATGAACATGGAACAAGTAATACCAAACAATACACGGTATGTGCTTCTTTTGTATTTATCAGTGTGTGGACATCAACTGCGCATGCTCCTCTCTAGCTTTACACAGCTGGAGGCAATTGTTTCCATGCTGATCGTCAAGTTGCTGGTCGCGTTTGAATATTTGTAATGAGGAGAGTGACAGAGGATACAGACGACATTGTGAGCATTATGATTTGCTGAGAAGTCGTTTATAAAAGGATCTACCTATGAAGGGTAGAGTAATGCAAATTCATTTTCCATAACATGGTAATAATAATATGTAGCTCAATACATATGTGTTGTAATGTATTATAGGTTGTTCGTACATCAGGCAACTTGTGGTCAGCTGGCTGACACTTGGCACTAAATAGGAAAGGCAACATTAAACATTTGTGGTTTTAACTTGAGAAATTGTGAGGCAAATTATTCTGGAATATTGTTGGTGTACACGAAGGGCCGCCGTGTTTGCACTTATACCATTAGGTTTATATATGGATGACTTACTTTAGCTGCCTGTCTTTCTGCCTGAAACGGGGCCGAACTCACAGACTATTCACGCATGTGTGTGACTTCACGAGACAGACTAGCCTACCATGATTTCCAGACGGAATAGCTGTACACTCAAAAGCCAACCGTTAAGAAAAGCCATGTTCTAAATTGAAAATCCTGCGTTTTACAAAATGAAACAAAGTTGAGAAAAAACGCGGGTAATCAGTTGCAAGTGGTAGGCGACTACGCGCATCCAGATGTCATATCTCATGATCATGGCTTCACTGAAAGAAAGAATGCAAAATAAATGCTGGCAATTAATGGGAGCGCTAGTTGCCTTTAATTTACAATATGGGGAGGAGTACACTTTGAAACTCTGTGCACCTTATTACAGAAACTTTGCATCTGTGCAAGTGCAATTAGGGAATTCTTGCCCTATTACTATTTGCACTTGCACAGGTATAACGGTTCTGTAATACCTTCCTTATATATATCTAGAAATCAAAGATGGCCACTGTGCTTCACTTCGAAGACAAATGCATGATACTGTTTAGTGTCTTCTATTTGGATCAGTTGGAGGGTCAATTGTGGTGTAAAGTTCGAGCCAGCAAAGGGCATGCTGGTCTGACTTTTAAGATAACAGCCTTATCTAGCTCATAAATATGAACATTAGGCAATATCAAATCTATCTTGGGCAGATATATGTTGCCAACATAGTAAAACCTTGTGTGATAAATTGACTTCTACCCTCCAGGATTACAAGGATGAGCAGAGGCTACAGCGCTACTCAGCCCTCACACTTCTACACACATATACCAAAACATATATGTATAGCCATCCTTTCTGGAAGACATCACTGATACATCATGGAAACACACCCACACTTGGAGGATTGTTCAGGCGGGGGACTTTTATCTCTTAGGGCCCGATTCATGGAATATTTGCGCGGTTCAAAGTGAATTTGCACTGCTGAAAAGTGACTTTGCACTGCCGACATAAACCCTGATTCATGGAACTGTGCAAAGTGTATTTTTGCCATGAAAAGTCCGGGCAAAGTAATTTTGTACTGCAAAAATGACTATGCGCTGACTTTGCCCAGACTTTGCGCTGCACAAATACACTTTGCATGGTTCCATGATTCAGGGTATTTGTTGGCAGTGCAAAGTCACTTTGCACCAGTGAAAAGTACTTTGCACCGTGCAAAATATTCCATGAATCAGGCATAAAGGACACGTCATAGAAAATGTGGAGAGCCTGTGGTCTCTAGACCTTATCAAAGAAATGTCTGTACTCTAACAGACACCTAGTCAATCCCTGTACCTTATAACATTGTACTTAGAATTGTTTTGAGGTTTCAATACCTCAAATCTCATGACTCAACCACAGCATTCATGGTTTGATAATGTGCTAAACCATCAGAACAAATTCAAAATGTACTTGCCACCTTTTATGGATATGCCCCTATTTTGCTGGCATAAAGCAGCGCAAAAACCTGAAGAAAATATGACTTGACGTACATTCAAAATGAAAATTGTCTTATTATCATATAATTAAGATGGTGTGCGTTCCGAAGAAGGAAGCAATAACACACAGGATTAATGGCTTATTTGGCAGTAGTTCTGTGAAAGTGTAGAATTGGTTGACATAAAGAAGTTATCTAGACCATAGTAAGTTGCAGTTGCACATGAAGACACTTTCAAATTGAGGTTATGACTTGTAGAGGGGTACAGATCATGGGGCACTAGTGTGAGGCTCTGGCTCACATTGACCCTGCAACGTTTAGCACAAGGGTTGTTAAAAGAGAAACGTATGCTTAAATGTAGTAGTCGGACCCCCTTGAATTGAGGCTGAATATGTCAAGTTATCAGGAAAGGTGGAGATGTGTAGACAGGAGATTAGACTTCACTAATGTTGTGTCCAAGGTGGTGTTTAGGGATATTCCACTGAGATGTTAATGTTTAAATGTGACTAACTAAATGTATCAAGAGATTGAAATGGTTTAAAACCCTATGAATAGCCCTCCAGTGCCATGCAGGTGCACCACTTGTGGGATGGGGATAATATATTAGGGCCTCATTACAAGTCTGGCAGTAACCCGCCGCTGCTACTGGTGGGTTGCCGCCGGACTTGTAACACTGTTTCCGCTGCTTGAGATCCCGGTGCCACCGGGACATTACAAGTCCCGGCAGCCCGGAATATCAGGCAGCGGAAAGTGTAAGTCCCCATTCCCATAGAGTCCCAAAGGACTCCATGGCATTGGGGACACAGAAGCACTAGCACCGTTGCTAACGGTGCCAGTGCTTCTGGGAAAACTCTGCAGATGGGTGCCGTTATGCCCAGCAGGTCAAACCTGTGGGGTGCAATGGCCCCTGCCCACAGAGTTGTAGTTTGTTGGTCCCGAAAAGGTGCCGGTATGGTGCGACCGGCAGCCTTATTTACGGACCACCACACTTGTAATGGGACACTTATATGGCTGTTTTCTCTGTAGCTGCATAGAGAATAAACTGTCTCTCACCCACTGCTATCAATACCCAAATGTTGGATTGTGTGTTTCAATAACAGCTTAAACAGTGTGAAGTCTCAAATTGTCATGCCCCGCTGTACACCACTCCTATTCAAACCAAGGTGTGCACAGTTGGATTTGGTTTGAATAGGAGTGGTGTACAGCTGGGCATTTTGAGGCTTAACACTGCTTAAGCTGTTATTGAAACACAAAATCCAACACTTGGATATTGATAGCAGTGGGTGAGAGACAGCTTATTTTCTATGCAGCTACAGAGAAAACAGTCATATTATTTAATGTTTTTCGTGTTGTATCAAGCCTTCTGAAATAAGAGCCTTATGAATCAAAAAGAGACTGACACAGAAGGCCTGATATTGAAGTTCAGGACTGCATCCTCATGCTAGAGAAGCCAGAGAGTGTGCTACGCTCGAGTGTGCCACCTTGTCCCGTGCTGAAAATGTGGGGAAGGGAAGCCAACGACTTGTTTATCCTGAGATATGATTTCTAGAAAATGTTACTTTTACATAAAATTTTTTAGACCACTGTTTGGGACTGGCAATAGGTTTATTAGTATGGGCACCTTTTATTTTGACAGACTCAACTAGGACAGCGTTATTATTTGATGGTCGTAGCTTGCTCCCATCTTTAGATTTAGGTTTAGAAGAAAAAATTTCAAACACAATTGAAGTTCAATAAACTCCATTGAACTGTGATCACTTGTGCCTGTCTTACTGTTAGATACCATGCCTTCCTTACAATAAACACACCACACCCTGCACAGGTACAACTAATCACCTATCAGGGGGCATGCATGAGAGCAATGCACAGGCCCAACATAGGCAACATGAATGTTGCCATGCCAATCAGAGACCTTGAAAGCTATGAGTGATGTCTGTGTGCTGTGTGTATGATGTAACATGGCAATGCATATATCCCACCATGGTGATTGACTCCACATTCAGGTACTGTGATGGTAAATCATGTTGTATGACACATCATGTAAAATGCATGCACAAATTGTCTATCAACATGCCGTTGGAAAAGGCAACACATCCACAATGCACCGTGACTGATTCATATGACCTTTGTCCTTACCCCCAGATGCCATGTCTGATGACACCTGTTCAGAATCCACGTACTCCACAGGAGGTGGCCTACAACGAGGCACATGTCAGGACCAAGCTGTGCATCGAGCAGACCTTTGGCCTGTTGAAGGGACATTTCTGGTGTCTAAACCGGACCAGAGAGGCCTTGATGTAGAGGGCATAGAAGGTCATACAAATTGTTCTTGTCTGTCATGGTGCACAACAGTTGCCTCAGGCATAATGTCCCACTGCCCCCTGTTGAGGACATGCACCCCCAGAAGAGGAGGACTCACTACATGAGAGTGATGTTCTAAGACAAAGTGAGCTGCAAGAGAGTAGGGATGGGCATCTGGTTCTGCAAGAACTCATAGACAATACTTTTCTAGCACATTAATATCCACATGCACCACACCTGTGTATATGGCCACATCATGAATTAAACACATGCACACAATGAGGAATGTCTTAGCATTGCTTTAAGTGAGCTAGAATGTAATAACTAAATGTGAAAACACCCTCCCCCCCACCCCCCCAATGCACATCCCCAAACACCCTCCCAACACACTCCCCTCTCCCCAATTCAAACTACACAACATAGCCTCCACACCCACCTTCCCGACCCCAACGCACCATAACTAACACACTCTCACCACCCACCTCCTGTGTGACTATGTACAAAATGTTTATTCGATTGCTACTACCGTGCCCTTTTGGCCTTGGCAGCCGTCTCAAGCACTGTTGGCGTGAGGTGACACAAGGAGCCGTGCCCTGTGTTACTGGTCATTGATCCCCCAGTGGGGGTGAAGGAGCCGGAGGGATCAGACACCCAGATGTGCTGCAGCTTCAGCTGCATTCATGAGTTGATAGACTCTGTAAATGCTGACATGCCCTCTGTTTGTTCTCACATCATCTGCCTTATGGTGTTGATGGAAGTAGTGGTCTGGCAGAGGAAACAGGAAATCCTCTGACTTGATCCCTGGAGGCAGTTCCTCATTGATTGCATGTTCTGCACCTGATGTTCCACCAGTAATTCTCTGGAGGCCTGGTGCTTTTCCATGGCATCCACTCTCGCCATTATCGTTATCATGGTGTAGGGCTCTGGGGAGGGAAAGATTTGAAACAGAGTGAGCTGAAGGAGCATTCACGGCCTCTATCAGCAACAGCTTGGTGCTGATGACGCACATCCCACACTGCTGATGAGGGAGAGGCAGTGGGCAGATGGATGGGTGCTATCATGTGGACTGCATCCTTTGGAATCACCATAGGGGCCAGCTGTGCCTGCGCCTGCATTGACTGGGCACCAATGTTGGGATGGTGGGTGTCTCTATGGTTGCCACAGTGGTGTCCTCCTGTGGCTTTGCATTTCCCATCCTTCTTTGCCTCTCACTGCTCTGGAGACTGGCCTCTGCAGTGCTAGAGATGGATGCACTGCCTTGAGCGGAGAAGTCCTGGGCAGTCGAGGGCCCGTCCTCTCCGTTGTCAGTCAACTGTGTACCTATGGGGTGGATAATGACATACTGGGCCACATTACGAGTTTGGCGATAGCTTTGCCCTTATTAAGGGCATGGCTACTGCAAAACTCGCTACCGGCCCTGGCCCCCGCGAATGGGCTATTACCGGCCCATTACGAGATGAGTGGGCCGGTAATTGCCCATTCGTGGGTGCCGGTAAGGCCGGGCTCCTGATCCCCATTCTGCCCCATGGGGCAGAATGAGGATCGGGAGCATGTTTGCCACGGCACCGTTAATAACAGTCCCGGTGCAATCACGAGTTCTGCTCGCGGGTGCCGGTCTGCGCGCCTGGCAGTCTGGCACCGGCAAGCAGAACTTGTAATGTGGCGGAGAGGTAACAACAGCGCCGGTAGCACTACCAGCACCTTTGTTGCCTTCCGCCGCATTCATAATGAGGCCCACTGTCTTGCATACATGTTAGTGGGCTAGCAAGACACTCATGCAACTTGGAGTTTGTTCTGCTTACACATTTTGTATAAAGGCCATGTGTGATTTTAGGCGAATGAGAACTGCTACTGGTAGGCAGAAGTTGCACATGCTCTGAGTGTATATGGTCCATGAATGTGCAGGTTTCTGCTCGCCTGCCAATGTTGCTTGTTATTGTGGTGGTGCTGGGGATTCTCTTGGCAACAGAGAATGCCACAGTACACATGGGTGATTCACATGGTTCCATGTCTTCGCATTCACATGTTCCCTAGAATGCATGTGCATTATTATATTATCTCACCTCCCCTGGCACATGTGTGTAATGCAAGGGTGCAGAAGTATGAGAGTGACAAACAGGTGGCATGGCATAAACATTTGTTATACCATAAAATAAAATGGAAAACTTACCTCCACCTAACTCCAAGAGGGGTTTCCCTGTCTCAACTGAAATACTAAGGAAACAGTCACGATGTCCTTGTAAATCAAGAGTCCACCATCCTGTGTCAAATCCTATTTTTGTTACTTGCATTTATAACTAAACTAAAGCGACTGTGGATATTCTTGGTCCAGAAGAATTGCTCACTTTTGCTGGACACTGGATCACAGTTAAAGTTGTTAGGTGGGATCATTACCCGATGGAATGACCCCCATCCACAGGTCTCAATCCCTCTTCCAGGTACAACACAATGATATGGTATGATATGATAAGTCATTTATAGCACACCTGTACACAAGTGTTTCAAGGTGTGACAAGACAAGGGAGGGAAGACAGAGAAAGGACAGGATAAATAATCTTACTAGGCCTTGTGTCATTCAGATTGTTCGAGAACCGGAATTGTAAGTGGAAAAGGGGGATGGGGGAGTGCCAGGGAGACGGAAGGGGAAATAGTGCAGCATTGTCTTGAGTATGTGCAGGTATCGAAAAAGTGGGCAAAACCCCATTTATTTGTTTACGGCGGAACAATTCTCAAAAGGGACAGTAACATGAGAAAGAAAGTGGTGCAAAAAGCACTGAGAATTGGTTACCCCTCACTACTTCAACACAAGGAATAGTAGAGATAGAACGATTATAGTCACACAACCTTTAACATAACTATAACGCTTTTCACAAGGTCAACAATAAGGTACTACTAATTAGAAAAGAAGGGCATATTCAACAAACAAAGTAAACAAAATATAGTTTTAATAATATAAATATTAAAAGCAAAGCAAATTCATACATCAATGCATCAAGAGACACAAAACATATGTCTAACCAATGAGACAAATAAAGGTAGAAAATGGGTAATTCGATGCGGCTATAGCTGAGTATATGGGAAAATGAAAGGCAGAAAAAAAGCTATTTGCAGGTCAACAAACATGCAAATGCCATTAGGGTAAAGGTGGGGTTGGCTAGTGGGCACCAAGTGAAATTATTTTTGGAAAGCTTCCTGTAGCCTCAGCTATAGCCGTGAATAGCTAACATCTGAAAGCAAAATGCATACACACAGAAACAGTGTGTTGTGGGGGAGAGGGCAGAGGAGCTCATCCTTGAAGTCGGAGGAGCTGGCACAGATGAGGGGGGCACTTGGTGAGGGCCTGAAACCATTTCCAGGCGTTTTGTTGATATTCGCAGGTACAGATAGCCAATGCAATGGGTAGTTTGGTACGCACATTTGCTGTTTTCTTTTTAAAGCTATTTATGCAGAAATAGTGTTGTTAGGGGTGAAAAAAGGCCATGGCCAGTGTCTCAATTGCCATCAAGATCTGCATCCAGGTCTCCCATCCATGCAGTAACCAGGTCATACCCTGCTAAACTTCTAAGTGAGGAAGGGGCCAGCCTCCTCAGGCCATGTTGCCCGATAAATGAGCCAAATTTACAAGACCACTTAGAGGGTCGGGGCGGCCCTTTCCTTGCTTTGAAGCTAAGCAGGGTCAGACCCGCTTTGAAGCTACGCAGGGTCAGTCCATTACTACATGGATGGACGACCGAATGGGAATCTGAATTATTTAATTTTTTTAAACCACGTTACTGTCCTTGAAAGTTATGCACTCAGAGAATTTGTTTTGCCTTTTGCCGAATTACATTGTGGTATTTGTAGTCACCCAGTCAATAATAAACATTAAAAACATTTTTATATTTTGACAGCAGCAGTGGCCATATTGCCCAATATACAAGCCCACCTTACAACAATGCTTAGAGAAACATGTCCTAAGGGGGCTGGATCCTTCCTCGCTCTGATACTAAGCATGGTTGGTCCCTGTTACTGCATTGATGGCAGATAGTCCTGAATGCCATGTGCTACTGTCAATCCTTGAAGGTTTTGCACTGAGAGACCATTTGTTTGTCTTTTGCAGAATTGAATTTTGTTGTTTGTAGTCTCACAGTAAAGATGGGGGGGAATAATGCCACAATTGTACACTTTTGCCTGACATAGTTCTATAAGTATTTATATATTTGAGTGACACTATGGTGTCTGTACTTTTCAAGTTAGATTTATAAAGCAGAGTACTGTTGAAAGCTAGACATGGGGGTGAGGAGGGGAAATGATGAGAGGGCAAGTAGGTCATGAGTATTTGCCCACAATGTGGCAAGAGAGTGTGAAATCCTGGACACTGGTGCAGTTATTTTCTCCTGATTGTGGCTGCTTTTCAGGACACCAGTAAAGGAAACATGTGGGTGGACAGCATAACTTGTTTTCAGAGGGCGGACACAACCCCTGTTTGTTTTGTTGAGGTTGATAAGTTTGCTCAAGCATTTAGATACCCAGATTTTACTCAGGTTGTCATGTTCCCAATGCAGATGCTTACTCACAAGACCACAAGCACTTGTTTCATATTGGGATTGTGTTTTCCAATGATTATTTCACTACAAATTGCTGGGTTTAAAAGGTGAGCACATTTATACTTTGCCAGGATATCTATTAGAGGAGTCCCTCTCTCAGGTTATTTTTCTGGTGTTCATTATTGTTTTTAAAAAGTCCAATGCTTTTTTGTCTTTTACACATTCTTGTAAGGAGAATGTCAATTGAACTACATATGTATATTTCGCTTTTGATTTTTGCTATGGGGCAAAAGTACCTGGGCATATTTTATTTGTACAACTGATCATTTTTGTCCCTTTTCTGTGCAGTAAGTTGGGGTTGTGTGATGTATCACAACAGTCGCAAAGAGACTAGCCATAAAACAAGTGTCTTGTAGCACACTGTTTAACCAACATGTATGATCCTTTGCAAATAATTTGATCTCACTACGCATTGACTAAAAACATTGTGAGTTCTCAAAGTCTGCAATCCGAATCTGTTTAGCTTCTAAGTGTGGAAAAGGCCAGCAGCCTCAGGCCATTGTACTTATAAGTGAGGCAAAGTTACAAGACTACTTACAGCACCATTGCCTGAGGGTAGTGGCCCCTTACTCCCTTTGAAGCTAAGCAGTACTGTGTGTATATTCATGGGTGCCAGCTTTACATTTCTGCTATGGGTGCAGAAAGTACCTGGGCATGTTATTCTTGCAGCCTAGCCAAGTTTCATGTCTTGTATATATTGTTAATTGCCACACATCCCTTGTTATTTGGAAGATGATCATTTAGATTTCCTTTTTACTTTGCATTATGGGACATGTAGTACAGGATAATTGATGGACAAAACTACAAGACACAAAATACAACAAAAAAGACAAGAAATGGATGGTCATCTTCTGAATTGCATGGGGACATGCACACGCACACACACACACAAACACACACCGAAAACTCACACTCAACCTGTCACAATGCTCACATACACAGGCTGACCATCAACGGAGCAAATGCACACTTTATGCACAATTTCTCACACCCACCTTCACACTATGTACACACATACACGCACATGCTCACGTCAAACACACACACACATTGAATGCACACACTCTCAGAGGACATGCACAACCTCACACCACACATTTCCCCTTACACTGCAAATATATTCAAAAAGGAAGACTGCACTGTCTCTGGGCAACATTATAAAACAGAAAACATTGAATAAATAAAAATCACATTTATACTGAACACTGCCATTGGAGAACCCTGGCCTGCCTGGAATTCAAGATGCAGCACTTAACCATTATGCTAAAATGATGCTATTGTTTGGATTCTCACAAGTTGCATACCTAGCCTTATATCATTGAACATATTAAATGATAGGCTAAGTATGAAATATATGCCAAGTGAAGCAGCAAGCCACTGTGGCCTAGTAGTTAAATGATGTGCATTGACCTCAACCTGTGTTCAAGGCTGTATATTTTGCATTTTGTATTTAACTAATCTAATTAGTGGCTGCAAGGATCAAGTTCAAAACCCTCTGCATCATCCATAATGCTTTCTGGGGCCAGGGCCCGCACTACATCCAACTCCCTCTTGCAAAATACCTTCCTGCTAGAGGCCTTCGCTCAGCTAACTCCAACTCTCTAAGTGTCATATGCTTCTCCAGGAAGAGAGTGGGGTAGATCTCTCTCCTTTGCAGGTTTCTCCCTCCGGAATGGCCTGCCTGACCCTCTCAATGGAATGGATCATCTGAAATTTCGGAAGCTGTTCAAGACCCTCCTTTTCTCCTCTGCCTTCTCTCTCTCGCTCCCTTGCTAACTTACCTGTCAATTTACTCTGACTGGTTACTTGTGTACCTAAGAATCTCACTGGGTACCAGTCTCCTCCACGACCAGTCTTCTTTCACACTGCCTCCTGGCCTACTGCACACTTAGCAGCTGCAACTGTAACCTCTACAGCCTCACTGCCTCCTTGCACTTACCCAGAGCCACGTTTCCCTGGCTGGATTTACTCAGATTAACAGGGGGGGGTCATGGGAGTCCCGCTGCCAGAGATTGTCCTGGTTACGAGAGACTTACCCAGAGTCTTTAGCTCACTATCTTTCACAGAGAAGAAATATCACAAACAACTCTCCTCTGAAAAAGAGTACCAACAGCAACCCCAGACACGTGTTTCGGTCTGAATGGAGCTCATCAGTAGGGTGGAGCTGTGCCTCTCTAAGAATAGTGAGCAAGGGGTCCACGTCTGGATTCCCCTAGTAATTTAGGATGAGACCCAAAGTTACTTAAATATGCAAATTAACAAGGGGGGTCCTGGGAGTCCCTCTGCCAGACATTAGTCCTGGTTACGAGAGACTTACCCAGAGACTTTAGCTCACTATCTTTCACAGAGAAGAACCATCCCAAACATATCATTCTTTGTCCTGCCCTGGGGCAGTCCAGCACCGAAATGCTAGGCAATTCTCCTCAACAAGAGTACCAACAACAACCCCAGACACGTGTTTTGAAGAAATATCCCAAACATATCAGTTTTATCAGGACAAAGACTGATATGCTTGGGATAACAAGTGTTTCTAGGCTCGACAATACAAGGAGGGGGAAGCAGAGAGAGGACAAAACAATGATCTTACTAGGCCTTGTGTCATTCAGATCAGGGAAGTGGTAGGGGAGAAGTGCGGAGGAGGGGAGAAGCACAGTTAACTCAGAAAGTGCAGCCATGGGATGGCTAAGTGCAGGTAACTCAAAGGAGCAGCCAACGTGGCTCATAAGTGCAGAGAGAAGGGACTGTAGGGTTGCAGATACAGACAACAAGTGCTGGGGGAGCCAGCAGGCAGTGGAGAGTCACTGCCACTTCACATTAAGTTGAAAGTTTACACTTCCAGAGCTTTTTGAGCCATTCTTACTTAATCTATCAACTTTCCAAAGCCTACTTTCAGCTCAATATTCCATGGAGAGCCGCACAGTCCACAGATGGTTCCTGTTAATGGACCTGCCCTTTACATTTAGTCATTCTTAATCTGGCACACCAGGAGAGAGCATTGTTCAGCAGGGCTACTTCCACGAGACTTCCAGAAGTTTAACAATGGCATCACACATGGCCATCCCTCCTTCACAGAGGCCACCACCACACAACCCACACAACCACCAAGTGGAGGTCCTGGACAGGGCAACGGGCACAGTGATGTGGATGAGGATGATGAGGAACAGGAAGAGGGCATAGACATAGTGCCTACTTCCCTCCTTCTCAGAGGCCACCATCACCACAACCACCAAGTGGAGGGCCTTAACAGGGCAACAGGTGCAGTGATGTGGACAAGGATGACGAGGAACAGGAAGAGAAGGTAGAAGTGCCTACCTCCAGGGACCATGGAAGTGGTGATTTTTTACCACTGCTAGGGGAGTACCAAAGGCTCCGACTGTCCAGGCTGCCCAGGTGAAATGCATTCAGTGTGGAGTTGTACTTAGTCACAGACAACCTGGGCAGTATTCCTTAAGGTCCACCTCCATGTGCCACCACAGCAGTTCCAACCACTGTTCTTTTCTAATAGAGAAGCAGTTAATGTACCCTACCCCATCTTCCCCAACCACTCATGCCACCACACAGGCTACTTCTGTTGGACACACAATCCCACTGGCTGCCTTGCAGGCTATACAGGGTGCTGTGGGAACACTTCAATCAACTTTAAAAATGTATTCTTCATTGCAAACTGTAATGAAATTCCGGTGACATAGTCCAAACTATTGCCACAACAATGAAGTACAGTGGTGCCAGGATTCTTTAAAGCAACCATACTCTCACAAAACGGGAGCAATTCCACCCAAGTCATTAATCAAACTCCAAACTAGGAAACTTAACATTCTTGAAAAACATGATTCCCAGGTATTCCACACTGTTCACAGTACACCTTAATTGAATGAACCCAAGAATTACCCACCAACCAGACACTCTGCTTCCTCAAAGCCATAAGATCTTCACTGCACACAACAAAGATAACTCTTGCTGCCCAGTCATCCTGTACACCCACCACACCCACAAAACCAGTCCCCTTTCCATGCCTGGCATCCTTGAAAGACCCAAATGGCATGTGTGGTGTCTGTGGACTACCGTAGTTTCTGCAGACAGCATCGCCAATTAAAGGGGGTGGGGAGGTTTAAACTCAATTTAAACCATTTATTTGGCAGTGGTGGCTCTTAAAAGAGCCTTTTGTGGGGGGTTTCAATTTTTGTTTTGTTTTTCTCATTTGTGTATCCTACACCTATTAACAAATGCTTTAGTATACACTCCACATCTTCCCTTTTAACATTTTCAAAGCATTTTCAACATTCCAAAGAAGAATCAGATTGCCAACATCAAATGCTCTCCATCGCCCTGAAAAGTATTTACAGCATCCAGCTTGATATTTTCATTTTCAAAAGATGCCATCCCTTAACCATATAAAAAAAGCACATACACCTATATTGACCTTTTTAATTTTTGCTTTCTAACTTATCGTTCTGACTGTAAGCTTCAGGGTGTGCAGTTGAAATGTCTGGTGTGCACATGAGTCAAGAAAGAACACCTATATTGACATGGCATCTAGTTTCTTCCATTTGTGGACAAAACACATTTGGTCCACTCCATATTTGCCTTGTATTGATTTCAGAAAAAAAATATCTTTGCAGCTGGAAACAGTTCCATTTGGCTTCTCAACATATCCTTCGTGGCAAGCTGCAAAGTGGAGTATTATAGCCCACACTGCTGCCTCCACAATGCACAGCAATATTATCTGGATGGTTAAAGTGATCCATGCTCACACAGAATGGTAATAAGGTCATCCAATTTAACCCACACACTGCATGCCATGAAACTTACCCTTCTACCAATTCAATAGTAGCAGAGATGCCACAAGATTCACTGTAACCCTTAAATGAATGCATCCAAGAACCTCCCACCATCCACACACTGTGCTTCTAAATAGCCATAGCTACAGACATCTTCACTGCACACAAGAAAGAAAACACCTGCTACCATCTCTTCCTGTACACCACAACCACAGCACCTGATTGGCTGATCCGTGATGTCCACAGACATCCACGACTGTCTGCGGTCAGCACAGTCCCCTTCCGATGCCTGGCATCTTCGAAGGACCTGGATGGCATGTGCAGTGCCCCCAGACTACTGTGGTGTCTTCAGACACTGCAGTACAGGGCAGCCCCTCAACTCACAATGGCCACAACCACCACAATATAATTAAACCACTTAACAAATATATAAAATATACCTTAAATGAACAAGACTCACCCTGAACGTCCCCACTTCCAATGACGTTCACAGACCGTAAAGGTGACCATGGACTTGGCAGCACCTGCAAACCTTTTGTTCACTTATAAAAACAGCTCCATATCAACTTTATTCCACTCCCTGCTGTCGGCAGATCCAACATGGAGACTATTTCAAAAAATCTGAAGCACCTCTTCTTTTTAACTGACCAATCAGCGGGTGCATATGATGTCCGCTGACATCACACCACTGCCTGATTGGTCTAGATGCATCCACAGAATCCAAATCAGGAAATTAGTCCATGGACCGGACCCAGATACCCACTACATTTTTGTAAACTACTTTTTTGCATATTTTTTTTTAAAAAACTACTGGAGAGATGAGCCTAATGTGATGATGCTCAATTTGTAGCACTGTCTCCCCATTTGGTCTTGAATACAATGAAACTCTCTATGTCTAGCCTTCTGAGCTTTTCACATCCATGTTCATAACCTTATGTTTCATCCAATTTGTAATCCAGAGACATCTCTCCTAATGTATAGATGTGTGGAAAGTCCTTTTCAGTTTTGGATCAATTTTCCTGAAACTGCTTTCCCTATGATCTCCATACAACTGAAGACCATTTTACTTCAGATGTAGTCTCAAACATTTCCATTTTGAAAAGGTTTTAGTGCGTCCTCTTCTAAATTATTCTTCAAGTACATGCTATTCTTGTCACTGCTCAACGCCAAGAACCCCACAGCGTGTGTGGGCTCTTTAATATGATATAGTACAACATAACATAATAGTCTATTTAATCAGGTTACTATACTATTTAGACAATCTATATATTGGTGTTGATGTTTTGATAAATCTGCTAATACGTTCCCACAAATCAGACACACATGCATGGGACAATATTTATATATATATATATATGTATGCAAGTATAGCTAGTTGATCCGAGGTAAAATAAATACTGCTTAAAGTAAACTTACAAGATATGATTATCACAAAAGGGGTTTTGTGTCACACTCTCCGCCAATGTTCTAACAGGTACAACATGAAGTCCATAACCAGACAAATTTGTCTGAGACCCTGTATTGTATGCACAAGATGGGGATGAACTCACTCAAAGATGTGAGTGATAAGGAACCAAACCACTACATAGACAATATGTGCGTTACTTGGAGTCTTTAAAATTTGCCAATATTGTTGCATTATGTGGAGATATTTGCATTCTCATTTAAAATGGGGTGGAGTGGGAGATGGAGGTGCAAAGGCTAGATAAAATGCATTCATGCCTGTATTTCCCGCTCTACCTTACTTTTGTGCTGACACAAGGTGGAGGAGGAGGAGAGACACTTAACTAACACTTAACTAACTCATGCAGAGGTAAAACGAATGCATTTCTATGAAACATGCCTCCGCTTTGCACCTGGTCAAAACCAAGCAGATTCCATAGGCATCCATTGTAAATGCTACCTCAAAAATGTATTTGCAGATGATGTTAACTTCTGTACAAGATGATGGGGAAAATGAAAGAGTAAAATGGAGTTTGCTGTCCCCTTTACCTTTTTCTTGTCTCCTCTGCCTCGTTAATTTTTAAAACTGCATGCAGGTGGACCCCATATCACGCAAGTCCTAATGTACGTGGTTCCTTGCATGCAATCAACGTTTATTGGAAAATTAAGCTGCTGGGGTTTAGTATCGAAATCTAGTAATACAGTTTCTCCCATGTTTCTGTTTGTTAGGCAATTGTCAATTACATTGTTCACAACATTTTAGCTTGGATTTGGTAGACATCTCCATTTTCTTTTCTCAGGCCAAGTTACTCCTATCCCAATTATTGTTCCTCTCTGTGCCAGCATGGAGTATGACCGCTTTTCATCCTCGAAGGTTTATAGAGATGCAGTCTTCCAAATAACTCAGCCATGTGATACAATTCATTAACAGGCAAAGCCTTACGATTTTAATCATTGTTTGATGTACGACACACTGATGATTCTGGCTTTCAGTTATTCCCTCATGGGCAAAACTAAATAATAATGGCAAAGTTGAATCTGGATATGAGAAATCATATTCAATAATTATGCAAAACTTATTCATGCTCATGATGCCTCCACCCCCATATCATCTGTTGTCTGGCACCAAAATATGGTTTCTTCTATTTGCACCATGTCTGTGTGTTTATTCACTCACTCGCTAGCTCACTCACTCAATCCTTACTCATGCTTATCTATTAGGTAATCTGATTGGTCTTTTCAGGACACACTATGTCGGAATAGAAATAATATTATGCCTCCTATTGTAATAGTTGTATGTGTATTGGCCTACGCCAAGTTGTCTAAACATCATGCGCGAACAAACTCCACGACAAGGTCTTGACCTTAGAGAAATCAATGTAAGTCGCCATCTTGGATTAAGTCGCCATTTTAGGTTCTCTTGTTATGCAGAAGTCACCCTGAACATCAAAATGGAAGCCAAATGACATGCCGAATGAGATTCTGGTCGTTGTGACCTCCGTACAGCTGAATAATTAATATGCCTGCAGGCCACTTGTCGGGTTCACAAACAGAGACCTTGTCCTATTGTTTACCTATATGTAAATGTACTACTTATATCAGAGAAACTAATCAAAATGCATATATTAAAGGTTGACCTGGCAAGGAACCCTAAGACCAGTATTGTATTTCGCAGAATGGTTAACCCGCAAGAGGGTTGGCCAAGGGCTGGACAAATTGTATAAATAGCCTGTGTGTTCCAATGTGCGGTCTCTCTCACTGAACACATCGAACCCTCGTTGAAGTTCGTTATGTTATACTGAGAGCCGAATAGCTATCTGTTTGTCAATTGACTTGGTAACTGTTGTAGCTTGAAATAAAGCACTTGTATGTTTCTTTGTAACCTGTGTTGGTGTGTTTCCTTTCGGGATTCCCGGCCTCATATTATTTTTCTGTTTTCACAGTTGGCGCCTGAATAGGGACCCTCAAGATTGATGCTGGATCATTGAAGGTTGACGCAGGCTATCGAACCGGGATCGGACAGTGTGATACTGCGGGCCCGACCGAACGAGACGCGATACCTGGGTAGCACTGCACGATCCGATCCTTGGACGATAGTCGTGTGGTCTGACACGGCATCTTGACGAGGGTCCATTTTTGAGGCAGGCAGATTTGTCAAAACCACCAAACACAAGGTAAAATTTGTTAGGTAAGTTCTTTGGTAAACCGTACGGTCCTCCTTAGGTTTGGTCAGGTGTAGTCGTGACCCGACTCTTAATTTAACCCTGACAATTTGAATTTGGCGTATTGTATCTGCAGACACAATTATTGACCAGGTAACACCAATTTTTTGTGAAATGCATGGGAAATTGTCTAGCTGCTTTAGGGCACTGTTCCGCAGCGATCGACAATCTTTGGAATTTAGCCGCCCGGCACCACAGGTGGGGTCGCCGGCGTGTACTATGTACTGTAAGCATGGCATTGGAAGTATAGTATTTAATGATATTTGGCACAGACAAACCAGACATGCCCCCGAATTTCAGTGGCCAATCAATGGTAGTTTTGAGATCCCCCGTATCGAATACCTAGAATAGGTCTTGTTAAAGAAGAAGGCCAGACATGCAGCATTTGATGTTTTGCAGAATTGGAAAAAAGAAGCGTTGCAGCAGCTTAAAAGTAGGGATAAGCATGCACGCCATCATAAAACGAATGCCGAAAAGGCGTTGTTATATGATAAGGAAAAACATTCAGAGTCACTCAAGAATATGGATAGGGCTTTCTCACTCGGTATCCAGAAAATCTATCCCTCTAGAGATTTTCATGTTTCCGAAGAATTTATTGATAAATTATTAAATGAACGCAGGCCTGGTGCCTCTGCGCTACCTCCGTATGATCCTCTCCCTGGTGCTCTGCCCATTCCTGCTGTTATTCCTGTTCCCCCTGTACAACCTATTGCCCCTATTCCTCCAGCTGTTGTTCCTCCACCTACGCTACCACCTCTTCCCCCTGCGCCGATAGTAATACCTCCATTGAATTTGCCTGAACCTCCGCTCCCGAGTGGTTCTGTACCGACTGAAGTTGATCAGGGTGCAGGGTCAAAGATTGTCACTCGAAATACTGTCTCTGCAGAAAAGAAATGGGAATTATTTGCATTGGCTAAGCATTGTATTGAGAGAGGTGATCAAGCTGATGTTTTCTCCACATTATCAAATATGGGCAATTTTCCCGAGAAAAATGTTTTTATTGAAGGTTTGGGGACTCATTTATGTGTAATGTGTGGTAGATTACATAATGCGGATCTCCCACAAGGGTTGAGGTATCTGAATACTTTAGCGCTTTCGAGGGACACTGAGGAGAAAGTACATGGTCATGTTGAGAGGTTATTTGAGTATAGGAGGGACTTAGACAAATTACGGGATGAGGATGATGAAGATGACAGTATGTATGTACAGAAACGGTTCCTTCCGTGTCGTAATTCGTCATCTGAGGAAGTACGAAACTGTACCACAGATGCGATTCGATGGATCGCGGATTCATCGATACCGTCAGATGAAGTGTATGACACATATAGTCAGTATACAGTAGAAATGCAGAGGAAGGTGAATCAGGTAATGGTACAGTACCTGCAGGATGAATGTGTAAGGAAGAAGGTTAGTTGTCCTACAGAGTTATTGGGTATTTGTAAGAGGGCTTTTTCGCCCGGCACTTCTTCGACTGCCTTAGCGCTCGACCTGGCTCTGTTGCTTAGTTAGTGATCGGAATGACCTATATCTCAGTTGCCAATGAGAGAGGTTCCTCCGACATTTGTCCCAAAGGTTGAGATTCCTACTAACGTTGGGACAGGTGCACCCGCTGTGGACATTCCTGCACATTATTTATCACAATTTGTTCATGTCCCGTTTTCGCGACAGGAAGTGAACACTGTTAGACAATCAATTCCTGATATTAGGAAAAATCCGACAGGATTCTACAAAGAGATAGAGTCCGTCTTACAGTCCTCTGTGTTCACCCTAAGTGATGTTGACTTGCCCGTAGATTTATGGAAGCAGGTTTGAACAATAGACGATGTGCCTCGGTTGGGAGATACGTGGGCTAACATAACTAGGCTTGATGGGGAAAGACCGGCTGGTGAGAAACCACCGCAGGTAATACTCACTTTGCCTGATAGGATTGTTGCAAAATTGAAAACCATAATTCCTGAGAAAAAAATTATTTGGGACAAGCTTATGGCCTGTGTTCAAGGAAAATCTGAAGGTGCCACCGAATTCTTTAATCGATTCGAACAGGCATTCTCTGACTTCAGTGGACAGGTCTTGTGCACAGAGTCTGGGAAGAGGTTGTTTGTAGACAAATTTGTGCGTGGATTGCTGCCTGACATCCAGTCACAGATTATGTCCTCTGAGAGCGCTTGGCAGGCGAAATCCCAATCTGAAGTTTTGCACATGGCTCAGTATTACGAGAACCATGTCAATAATGAAAAATATAGAGTCGAGAAGAGGAAAGGAGATTTGAAGACAAAAGTATTGTTACAGCAAATTGTTAGAAATCCCAGAGGAGGCAAGTCACAGACCAGAGGTCAGTATGTTCCGCAAGGGAACATCCCCTTGGGTCCTGTGAATATTAATCAATGTGCCTATTGCCGCCAGGAAGGTCATTGGCATGCACAGTGCCCCGTCCTTCGACAGAGGTCAAACAACACATTTGGGAGTATGGGTAGACGACCTAAAAGTCGCCCCGGAGTGGGGGGCCCTGATAAAGGTCAGTTCTCACAAGATACTCAGCAACCTTTTTCACGGGATAATCAGACTTCGAGTGTGGACACAAGAAACATATATGATCACCCTTCTGCTGCTTACCTTTCTGAAGAGCTTCCTTTCGACGACATCTGGTTTCGTTAGGATTACCCAAAGCAGGGTTTGGAACCTTCACCTATTAGTTAGTCAAAAAGGTCCCTACGTTGAACTGTTAGTGGGGAATAGGAAACATCAGTTCTTGATAGAGACTGGAGCACAGTAGTGCTCCATTGATCATTCTCGGGTTCCAAACATTCCACTGTCAGGGCAAACTAATGTTTCTGTAGGGTTTTCTGGCATACCAGTTGCTTGTCCGGTTTCTTCGCCGGTGCCTGATTCTTTGGGTCACTTTACGGACACTGTCCATTCCTCTTGACTTCAAACTGTGGAGAGAATTTGCTGGGGTTAAATCTGTTGAAGAAATTAAATGCAGTAATTCATTGTTCCTCTGACGGAGTGCGACTGACAATTTCACCACAGCAACTTCCCAGTTCTCAGTTTCTGACTAGACCATTGCCTCCTGAGTTTAGCGTTGTCCCGGAATGTTTGTGGGCCATTGACGACAATGATGTTGGTGTATTACAGGTTGAACCCGTTAAAATAGTTTTGAAACATGGAGTTAAACTACCACGCATTCCGCAATATAAAATAGCAGTTGAGGGCAAGAGTGCTTTGAAGTGCTTTTTTTCCGATTTTGTGCATCGAGGAGTGATCGAAGAGATTGCAGGTAGTTTATGTAACAGTCCGATTTTACCCTTGTACAAGAAATGGGAACAATGCAATCCCATTCAGTTTCATAATTGATCTACGCGCTATTGATAAAGTTGTCGCCCCACAATTTCCAATTGTGCCTGATGTGACAACGATACTAACGATGATCCCTGCTACAGCTACTCACTTTAGTGCTGTGGATCTGAAGAATGCTTTCTTCAGTATTCCTATACACAAGGATAGTAGATATTTGTTTGCGTTCACCTTGGGGGGACGTTCGTTCACATTTACTCGTGCACCTCAAGGTTATACTGAAAGTCCAAGCATTTATAGTATGGCTTTGAAAGAGCAGCTTGACACCCTTGAATTGTCATCTACTTGTACACTGCTTCAGTATGTCGATGACTTGCTTTTAGCTGCAGATTCTGAAAGTGCTTGTAAAGAAGGCACTGTATCATGGCTTATTCATTTGGCTGAACATGGTCATAAAGCTTTGCTTAAGAAATTTCAATATTGTTGCCAGGAGGTCGCCTATTTAGGCTATCTCCTGTCAAAGGAGGGGAGAAGATTGACACCTGAAAGAATAAAACACATTTCTGGCATGTCTGTCCCAAATACACAGAAGGAAGTCAGAGCCTTAATAAGTATGGCTTCTTACTGTAGGCTGTGGATCCCGAACTTCTCACTGGTGATAAAACCGATGTTGGCCTTGACGAAGAAGGGCATTTCTTCGCCGCTGCCATGGAAGTCGGAACATCAACGATCATTTGAGCTTCTCAAAACCGCGTTATGCTCTGCACCGGTTCTGGGTACTCCAAATTACAATAAGGCCTTTGTGTTGTTTGTGCATGAATGTGATGGATGTGCTTTGGCTGTGTTAACACAGTAACATGGAGTGAAGAATAGACCGTGCGGCTACTACTCTTCCACCCTGATCCTGTTGCATGCGCTTTGCCAAGATGTTTGAGAGCCGTCGCTGCTGCTGCCGCATCTGTAAAACAGAGTGAGGTAAATGGTCCAAGGTCATGATTTAACCCTGATGGTACCTCACTCTGTAGATGTCCTATTGAATAAAATCCAAACACAGCACCTCACCTCTGCACGGCTGACGAGGTATGAATTAACTTTGTTTGCCCCTCAAATTCAAATTAAGAGGTGTTGTGTTCTTAATCCGGCTGAACTCCTACCTTTCCCGCAAAATACTGTTTGCGGTGATGAAGAATCACATGACTGCCTGTATACTACTGGACAGGAAACAAAGGGCAGGATAGACCTTATAGATACTCCTTTGGATAATTCGGAAGGGGAGCTGTTTTGTGATGGCTCCTGCTTCAAACTTCCGGATGGTACATCTACAGCTGCTTATGCAGTCGCTACACTGAGTACGGTTGTTGAAACTAAGAGAATTCCGCATAACTCCGCGCAGGCCGCAGAGATTATAGCGTTGACCTGAGCTTGTGAACTCTCCGAAGGGCGTACAGTAAATATATATACTGATAGCCAGTATGCCTTTGGGGTGGCTCACAACTTTGGGAGGCTTTGGTCGGAAAGAGGGCTCCTAACCTCACATGGGACCAAGATTCAGCATGGCCCCCTGATAGTGCAATTGCTCTCGGCACTCGCGCTCCCTAGTCAGTTAGCGATCATGAAATGTGCAGTGCATCGTAAGGTCATAGATGATGTGGGGAAAGGGAACGCTTTTGCTGACCAAATAGCCAGGCAAACGGCCACAGACCTTAGCACAGACATGTATACTCTAAGAGAAACAAGAGATGCCTATGTAATGGATGAGGGTATTGGGTCTGTACGAGATATCCAATTTGATGCCACAATAGAAGAGTCTAAGAAGTGGGCCGAAGGGATGGGGAAACTAGATGAAGATGGGTGTTCAGTGGACATATCTGAAGGGAAATGGTTGCTCCCTAATTCATATGTGCTGGCGATGGTTACGATGGTACACGGTCCTACGCATGTGTGTGCTCAGCAGATCACGAAAATGTTAGAACAAGTCTGGGCAAATGATAACATTTTGAAAATCGCGCAGCGCTATGTCGAAGATTGCATGATTTGCTCGCAGCACAATGTGGGGAAGGGGACATCAACTCCAAGGGGTAGTTTTGGGCCTCCTTCTGTCCCCTTCGAGGTCATCCACTTTGATTTTATTGAGATGGAACGGTGTAACAATCTAAAATACGTCCTTGTGATCATTTGTGCCTTTAGTAAATGGGTTGAGGCTTTCCCTGTTAAAGATGCTACTGCCATGACCACTGCGAAGACTATGGTAAAGGAATTCTTCCCACAATTTGGGTTGCCAAGAGTAATTTGGTCAGACAACGGTCCACATTTTGTTGCAGCAGTAATTTTGCAGATATGCACAGCATTACACATCGAAAAGCGATTTCATTCAACTAGGCATCCTCAAAGTGCTGGGTTGGTAGAGAGACATAACGGTATCCTAAAGAATAAGCTTGCTAAAACATGCGCCAGCACCAAACTGAAATGGCCAGACGCCTTACCTATTGTGTTGTTAGCCATGCGTGCCACACCTCAAACTAAGACGGGGCTCTCCCCATTCGAGGTGGTGATGGGGATGCCTGCTAATATTTGGGGTCTTCCGAAGCCTAAAGCGTTCAGAGATGTTGAAAATATATTGCTTGCTACTGTAACCAGTTGACTAAAAATCTGTATCTCATTTATCATCAGGTTCGATCAGCTTTACCTGTACGGTTTATGGGCCCAGGACACAATATTCAGCCTGGAAGTTGGGTCCTGGTGAAGGCCTACGAAAGGTCTTCCGCCTCGCGCCTCGCTGGCGGGGATTCTACCAGGTGCTGTTGGTCACCCAGACAGCAGTGCGGGTGGCTGGAAAGAAGCATTGGAACCACGCGACGTATGTCAAGAAACTTCCTCACCCAACGCCACACGTTACAGAAGAAGCAGAACCCCTTGCTGATGCTACAATCTCAGATCCTGGAGTAGCAAATAGCGCTGTGAGTGTGTCGGAGAATCTCTCTGAGCCCGTGGAGCTTGGGGAACAGTCCATTTTGTCTCCACACTCTTTGGAAAGGTCATTTCCGGAAAATGTTGTTTAAAGTTCTGCGACTTCCATCGCCTCTGATACGTTGCTTCCCTCAGGAAGTGACGTTACCTTATTTCCGGATCAAACAGTACCGGGAACCACCAGGTACAACCTTCGACGAAGAAAATAGAACTACGGCACGGGTTTTGCCTGTGCATCTGGAAAAAGAAAAGAGTCATTGAGAGTTTTGTTCTTGCAAAGGGAAGTTTTGGGAAAAAAAGGGGATTCTGCTGGCTAGGGTTGGGGAAGGACTAAGAAGTCGCGCGACCGTAGTGTCGCCAGCAACGAACATTGGGGTCGTCGATTGAAAAAACTACGATGTCTGACACCTCCACCGCTGCTGCTCGCATTGGACTTGTAAATAAGGGGGTGACCAACTCGGACAATGAACAATGTGCCTGGGCTCCGAAAACCTTCATACTTTGTCACCTAGGGACTCCCAGCATAGACGAAAGTATCATAATAACACTTTAATGATAATAATGAATTCAACGCATGCCATTTTTAATAAGAGTAATTGCTGGATCTGCACCCATTTACTGCAACATGGGAACAAGGGGCTAGGATTGTATATTCACCCTTTAACAACTGCTTGCTATGCCTCTCTTAGAGCGCTATTCTTTGGCCATTGGAATGATAGCATCTCAGGGAACTTTGATGGAACTAATTTAAATGATTTTGAGAAACGTGAATTGACTCCCCTGGAATGCTCGCTTTTTGCATATAGAAGTAAGCCTAATGTTGCTTCTATTAGGCCATCTGATAAACTGTCTCTTCCCTTCCAAACTCTAATTTCCTTTAAAATGGCTCTGATAGGCAATAAGGACGCCGTGCCTCCTTCCTACTCCAATAACCATAGTCTCGATTCAGTTCCCTTCTGTGTACAAAGGAATGGCACCCGGTCAATGGGATATTTTGAAGGTTGTGTGAACATTGTAAATTTGACCGGGGAGAACAGGCCTCTGTATGTAGTGGGGCCTGTCTATTTCGTTTGCGGTAGTACAGCATTTCTCTGGTTGCCCAAGGATTGGCAGGGAACCTGTTATTTAGGAATCCTGTTACCTGGGGTATTCATAGCTAGCACATTGGAAGTTTCTAAGGCTCGCCCACTCCAAATATTGGGAGATATAACAAAATCAGTTGTGCCATTTTGGGGACAGATAGCAAATTCTTAAAATATTAGGGGGCTAGCAAGAGTACTAGAGAGAACCATCAACCGGACCACAGATATACTCTATAATATGACACTGGAACAGAAAGCAATAAGATTGGTAGTGCTCCAAAACCAGATGGCATTAGATGTCATTCTGGCAGAACGTGGTGGAGTATGTAAATTAGTGGGGTCCGCTTGTTGTGTTTTCGTACCAGATTCCTCACCAACAATTTTCAAAGCAATACAGAACTTGCACGTCCTTAGTTCAGAAGTGCATGTCCCTGTGGGAGATTGGAGTATTAGTGCTTGGTTCTGGGATTCCCTACGATCCTGGGGTTGGAAGGTGCTTTCTGTCATACTGGTTATTTTGGGAATTTTGCTATTCCTTTGTTGCTGTATCCAATGTCTACCTAGTATATGTGCAATGCTAGGGGGATGTTGCGCTCAGGCGGTGAGCACGATAGGACATAAAGTGTATGCCCCAGATACAGCATCTAAAGAGTTTGTGTTGCAAGAGGTTCTGGTGAACGACCTAATGGCTATAGATATTACAGATAACGATTCACGATGTATGGACTACAATGCATGGAGTTATTTACAAAGACATTAGAAATGGTATTAGCACTTGGCATAGGACAAAAGGAGGGTTTGTCGGAATAGAAAAAATATTATGCCTCCTATTGTAATAGTTGTATGTGTATTGGCCTACGCCAAGTTGTCTAAACATCATGCGCGAACAAACTCCACGACAAGGTCTTGACCTTAGAGAAATCAATGTAAGCCGCCATCTTGGATTAAGCCGCCATTTTAGGTTCTCTTGTTATGCAGAAGTCACCCTGAACATCAAAATGGAGGCCAAATGACATGCCGAATGAGATTCTGGTCGTTGAGACCTCCGTACAGCTGAATAATTAAGATGCCAGCAGGCCACTTGTCGGGGTCGCGAACAGAGACCTTGTCCTATTGTTGACCTATATGTAAATGTACTACTTATATCAGCGAAACTAATCAAAATGCATATATTAAAGGTTGACCTGGCAAGGAACCCTAAGACCAGTATTGTATTTCGCAGAATGGTTAACCCGCAAGAGGGTTGGCCAAGGGCTGGGCAAATTGTATAAATAGCCCGGGTATTCCAATGTGTGGTCTCACTCACTGAACCGATCGGACCCTCGTTGAAGTTTGTTATGTTATACTGAGAGCCGAATAGCTATCCGTTTGTCACTTGACTTGGTAACTGTTGTGGCTTGAAATAAAGCACTTGTATGTTTCTTTGTAACCTGTGTTGGTGTGTTTCCTTTCGGGCTTCCCGGCCTCATATTATTTTTCTGTTTTCACAAGTACACAAACTGCACCGGCTCAATTGCAAATTTGCACCGTATTAGCACTAGGACAAAGCTTGCCCTAGTGCAAAAAAGGAAGGGGCCATATTCGAAAATACTTGCTCTGGGACAAGTGCCGTTTTTCATGGTCTAAATACTACGACAAAAATGTCCCTATTGCAAGAGAAATGCACTGTCAATGTATTATTACACCAGTGCTAATACCATTCCATACAAGCACATAGCAAACTTTGACCTACTCAAACATGTATTAAAAGCTAATTTTTGTTGCACTAGGGAAATGTTTGCCCTGGAACTTGAATGATGAAAAATGATACTTGTCACGATGCAAATGTTTTCTAATTTCGTGCCATTCCATAGAAGAACTAGGGCCAAACTTTGCCTTGGGCAAACATGCATTGAAAGTGAACGTGTTTTGCACTACGACCATGTTTGATCTTGTTCTTATACCACGAAAAATGGCCAAATCTAGGTGTGTTGTCCCTTACAATCTTGTACTCAATCTGCACCTGAAACCTGGACTGCATTGTGGGATTTAGGCCTCTCTCAAACTTTACAGAATCCCAAATGTAGGTTTAGTCTCTTTCTCACTCTATTATATTGTGCAACTTCCAGCCGAACAGTGTCCAAACCTACAGTACGTATACACACCACTAGTGTGGACGCAGGCCGCAGGCACGGCCATGCAACCATGCACCGCAGAATACTGCTATGGCTAACCACATCAACACACATAGCCGCCCAGACTGAAACACAAAATTTACCTCAACACATCTGCCACTAGCATACAGCGACTATCAACTAAAATGAACTCGGTATAGCTGGCACACATTGACTCTCCATAAAATAACAATCTATCGCAATCCACAAACAGCGCCCATCCACATGCCGGACCTCTCTTTGAGCTGCTTAGTCGAGCCTAGCCCGCCACCTAATTCCCAGACTGGCAAAATGCGCACACGCATCTCCTAAACTAAACGCCTTGACTATGGTTGGCGAGTGCGTTCCTACCAGAAATGCGAATTGAGGGCACACAAGTGGGGAAAGAGTGCTATATAAATAACCAAATACAATACAATACAATACAATACTTGTCACAGTGTAAATGTTTTGAAATATGGCCCCAATGTAATTTGCACTAGGACACACTTTGCCCTAGTTCTAATACGGTGCAACTTTGCATTTGCACTGTGTCAACTTTTCCTTAATCTGTCGGTTGTCTAGTTAAAACATGGCACAGTTTTCAAATACACTCGATTTTGATAATATGTATTAATTTTGGAGGATCATTAAAATTCTCTATGTGATATATGCTGTGAATAAAGACTTCTTGTAGGTATAATAATGCATTTATCAAATATTTTGTAAATAAAGGGAAATAATAATGTACAGACGTATTTCCTGGACATAAGAAGCAAGCACATTTGTGCTGACTGCACCCTGGGTAAATCAAGCACTACTAATCCACGGAATTGCAAACATGACTCTTACTAATACTTAGAATAAGATTTACATTCATAATTGGGTGTACAAATGGGAACTCATTTTGCAATGGGCATAGCATTTGCGCTGGCATGGAAAAGCATACGTGTGCAAATGCTGGAGCATTTGTATGGTGAAGAGGAAATGAGGTGGCAGAAATGCAAGTTGCATTTCGCCCCTCCTCTCGGCCATACACAATGAAGGGGACGCCCAAAAACCTGTGTTAAAAGCCTTACAGAGGGCTTTCACGCATGCGCACCCATGCATATTAAATCAAAAATAGAAAATATTGCATCTTGTTCATTTTTGTGCAAAGTTTGATAGCAAAGATGGTGCTTCAGGTAATGCCCCGGGCCTATAGTTACAGGCCCGAGCAAAGCCTAGTTACAGGCCCGAGCGAAGCCCATACTTACAGGTCTTTCTTGTCTCTTGGTAAAGCTGGTGACATTTGTCTGATTATTTCTCCTCTCAGCTTCCACTAACTGCAAGCTCATTTGAAAGTTTGCCATGACTCTATGGAGAGATTGCCCCATATCCGTAATTCTATACACATCTTTCCCATCATGGAGAGTACAGCAATGACCCCAACAATGCCTCCACTCCATCATCCCACAGAGTAAATACTTGTTACCATTTTTTTTGTCATGGGAGATTGAGTCACTTGGTGATATGTTGTACCTTCTTTAATACTGTGATCCTCATAATGAACAGGGCATAGTAAATGATTATGTTTATCTGTGATCCTATTCCTCCTAGACATGTGTTAAAGGTTATGGGTCTCGCCTCTGTAGTAAGCAATGGTAAAATGATCTCTACCCTTCCCTTCTATTCGTAGCAGCTGTACTAAAAAGTACACATTATATTTTATTGTGGGGACTGGTGATGAATGTTGATGGATTCAGGAACAGGCACGAATTCTAAGCGACTTGTGCAACTCTTGTTATAACTGCTGACATTATTCCATCTGTTCTGCCTCTAAGCTGCAGATTTCCGTGCACATGTATTTGAAATAGCACCAGGACCCCAAGACTCCACATAGTAAGATCCCCAGTTTGGAGAGGCATTTTCAGATTCTCTCCTTTTGGAAGGCAGACACATCAGTCGATCAATACAGCCAACAGCTAACACTAGGCAGTGGACCAAAGCCACAATCCAGTGTTGCAGTTGAAGCTCCTAGGACATCTAACTTAGCTCACATTTCTCCAAACACAATGCACACAGAGGTCACAAAGTTCCTGGAACCCTGGCCTTTTGTAATCAGATGCTCACCATTGCCAGATGTTTGGTGATTTCAGTTGGGGACTCTCGCTCCCCATGACCCTGCCTTATCTCACTCTGACATTACTTTCAGTTCTGGGATGCACACATTCTTGACATACTGTTTTGGGCATTTTTGACCACCATCTCCTAGTGCACACCACCCTATCGCCATCAACTCTGTGCGATCGAGGTGCAACAGTTTAAGGGTCACATGAATACTAATCTTAAATTGTTGTGTCTATGAGCCCCTTCATGCAGCTCTCATTATCAGTTTTCTTACAATAGCCCTCCCAAAAAAATAATGTAACTCTCCATGCATGGGTCTACCCGACCACATCATTTGGAAAATGCCCACCGTTACTGGATTACAGTATACATGTTTTCTTGATTTAATACACAACACATATTAGGGTAAATGTTCTATCTAATGCTGAGACATTTCCAACAACCAGTCATTTACCGTCCAGCCTAAAAATGAGCAAACACCCTCTGGCTGCAATATTTTATTTGGTTGCTTAATTTGAATCACTGTGGTATTTAGCCATATGCTTTCTTGAAACTGAAATTTTGAATTTGGAATTATTATCCAACTCATAAAAATGTTTTAATTCTGATTTTTTCCCCCCAATTGTTATTTGACATTACATTAGGCTTGTTGTATTCATATACTTTTATTTGGACAAATGATGAGTACTGGTTATCATAAAAAAGTACCTTTGAGTCCTTCTCTTTCTGTAGCCTGAGCAGGGTTTGGAATTGGCTGGTATCTGTGTGATACATATCACCTCTATAAGGGTTAGGAACAGGGTTGGTGGTTCAACAAAGGCAAACTTCAACTTTCCCAGCTGAGTTAAATTATTGCACCTCTGAGTTAAATTATTGCACGACAGGCCATGCTCTGTAGCAAGACCATATTACCAATTCAGACAGCACTTCTTTCCTTGACACTTTAATCAATGTTTCATAGTTTTGCTGCCCTGACGTATGAGGACTTGTTTCTTCTGTACAACCGTGTCCTCCAATGGTATGTAATAGCCAGGATGCACAACACTCTCCTGTGTCAACCAACTCTTGCTCAAGTTGATTTAAGTAGATTTGTCTTAACGCTCCAGTCTTAATATTTCAGAGGAATGGTCATTTCCCTTCATCCAAAAAGGAGATATTTGGGCTTGGCCAACTTGATCTACAAGAGTAGGCAATGGAAAGAGGTCATCAGTGATCCACCTCATACCAACTTGGGGGCCAAAAGCAAGGAGCATGTGTTGGTTCCTGACACTCAGAGTCTCCAAGACCCCATGTCCTAGCCTCCCATGAGTGAGCACATCACATAACTCCAAACAGTTATATGTTATTGCCTGCAGGTTCTTCTAAGGTTAACAACTTAGAAAAAAAACATTCAGCTGTAGACATCCTTGTTGATATTCGATGGGAAAAGCCTAGGGCTACAATGCAAAAAACAATCTCATAAGGTGCACATCTATTTCCTAATTCCAAGCCAGCATGGTCAGAGGGGCATACAGTGGATTTGCCAACCCATTTGGTAATATCTCAGAGCCTCAACAGCAAACTTGATTGGAGAAGTGTGATCATGACATATTTCTTCTCCATAAGGAACAATTTCCCTCTGAGCTACAGAGTGGGACCTAAACTGTCTTCCAACCCCTGGGAAAACATTAATCCGCTCCCAACATTACCCAGGGATATGTTAGTTTGGATAATACATGGCTGTGAGGTAGTCAGGCATACAAAGAGAGGGTGTGAAATGAAGAATGCTTCAAACACCCATCACTTTGGCTAGTCTGCCACAGTTGGTTCAGCTGGCAAACTTCCAACCGCTATATCAGGGAACCTGCAATCATGGAAAATCCCAGATTTTTAGGAATCCTAGATAATTGATAGTGATCTGGCATATATGACATATTACACGAGCGCTTCTTTAACCAACTTTCTGTGCAGTTAGTGCTACGAAGTGCTTCATATGGTCACTTTAGTTTTGTCTATGGTTGACAATTTTATCCAGTTAAACACCTGAATAGGCCTGATAAGGTTGCAACTCTTGATCTCTTAGCCCACTGGAATGTGGGCAGTGTTCCATGAAGACTGAAAGGCAACACAGAACATTCTTAGAGACCCTCTGGCCATCATCACAGCATCAAGAAGGTTCAAACTAAAACTACATATTCAGGTTTCACATGGTCCGTGAGACCAGCATCATGGACTGAAGAGAGTTTACTTCAGTTATGTGCAATTTGCTGCTCCTGATGCTTATGTACAGGGGAGTTGCTAGGTCTGGAAAAGACCCGGGGCTAGGCTGATGTCAGAACTGTTGGGACTGGGGGCTAGCTAATCTTTTGGCTGTAGCTCCTGAGATTCTATCCGGGGCTACAACCAAAAGATCAGGGGCTATAGTCCCCTTAGCCCCCCCTAGCAACGCCCCTGCTTATGTAGACTAGATCCATGGCAACTCCCGTGCTGACAACTATGCATTAATGTTCCAAACCTTCAATTATACCAGTATAATAGATTGTTGTAGTTGTATAGCTGAAAACCATGTAAACCCGGTCTTCAATTAGGTAATGTTGGCATGCAGATGCAATGTAGTCAACGTGGAAGGAGGTTCAAGCGCTGTACATTCTATTAGCAGGACAGCTGGTCAGTTTAGTGTCAGTAGTTTGATCATTTGTTTTAGCATTTCTGTTTACTTTTGAATTTCACTTAGTTTTGACACATTCCAGAAGGAATTACGTGGTGAATCGAGGGGTAGCAAAAGAGGCTGTCCCTTATACACTTACACTTAGCATTTAGACCTATGACTCTCCACAGGTTGTCTAACAAGCATCACTGAATTAGATTCTGGCCCTCATTATGAGTTGTCTGGTGCAGAATTAACATGCTGGTATTACCGTATACCGGCATGTTAATGCACCGGCCAAATACAAGTTTGCCAGTGGGGTGGAGGATCCCTACTTGAAAAAATCACTGGTATCACCGGTGCCGATAATAGCTGCAAAATCCCCCAAGGTGACCAATGTGACTCCATCCAATTGGGATTTACCACTGTCACCAACACTCATAATCCAGCAATAATGCTACTGGATAGAGTGCCTGTAAGCCTATTATCATTTTAGATGTGCTGTTGGCTGTGTTGGCACCTTCTACATTTGCTGAAGCTCTGTTGGACTGTTTTTGAAGATTGATCCTGGCCTGCCCACTTGCACCAGAACCAGCTGATAAGGCACAGGTCGCGCGCATCCAGAGTACCTCTGAGTGCCTCTGAGTGCTGTTGACTGTGTTGGGATCTACTCCATTTGTTGAAGCTCTGTTGGAATGTTTTTGAAAATGCAGGATAGTGCAAGATATTACTCCATTGCTACATACTGCCCACTCCTATGAACTCTAGGATTTAATGAGACTGTATAGAGTCACTCTTCATGCCCTATTTTCAATATAAACACTTTATTTTGTAGATTGATCTTGGCCCCGCCCACTTGCACCAGAACCAAATTATAAGGCACGGGTTGTGTAAATACCGAGTGCCTCTGAGTGCTGTTGGTTGGGTCGGTGGGGCCAGGAGGCTGGGGCCATCTTGTTTCCATATGGGAGAATTGTGTTATTTCATCTCAAGAACAGGCAACTGTTCCTGTTTAGTTGAAGTGCTCGACAGGCAGTTCTACCCAGTGGGCCTTTTAAGCAGGTGCTCTCTTTTGATATTTATTGTGGTCTGCTGAGGTGGGAAGCGAATTTAGTTTGTTTGCTTTTTTTGATATAGTGAGAGCACCAATATGCAGAAAAACAAAATGCAGACTTTCTTCTCTCGGAAGTTAACTAAGAAACCCTCCCGAATTTCATGGAGATCTTTGGTGAGAAATGAGGTCATTGTCACCTTACACATTGTACAGTTGGATTTCTCTCTGTCTAGTGAGGAGGGGGAATGTTGTGGCTCCCAATTTGGGGAACTGGATGCCTTGCCCTCATGATGGGGAGGGTACCTGGCAAAAGATCGACAGAGATGGCTTTGTATATAGATACATTCCATCATGGCCACTAGACAGATGTAGCGATACCCTCTCAAATGCTATGAAACATAAGGGAGTGATAAATGTCCCAATGATGGGGAGTTGCGCTAGGAACGAGGGGACATGTGTGAAGGTGTATAACCTCTTCAAAAAAGGAAGGAGCTATCAGTAGTGGAACAGGAGATTCAGGGGCGAGCACTTGGGGTCACAGAGAAATCTTCTAGTATCTCCACTGTGCGGGTGGGCTCCGTGCTTGCAGTGGGCTGGATCAGGTCTCAAGTTCTGCTAATGGAGGAGATAGTTAGATCAATAGTGAAGAATTTGATTGATCATCTGGTAGTAACCTGCTCACTTCCTTTGGGGGGGGTCGAAAGGAGGGGCTGTTTGGTGGGCCTCCAGGGGAGGGGATTGTGGGACACCGGCAAGGATGATGACTCATGGGCTGTAATTCTGGAAAACATCAGGGAACTAGCTGATTTGGGTCCCACCTCCTCCCCCTTTGCAGTAGCGATAGTCCGAGATGAGGCTTACTTAAGAGTTAGATGAGATACAATGTGCAATGGACTCTCTTTCAGATAGTCAGCCTGCCCACCTGGAACCTCTAAAGGTCATGGGTCAACAAGCTCTGCTATCCTCTGCTGCACTATTAGCCCGCTTGGGTGCCCCTATAAAAATTACAATGCGTATTACTGTATGTAACAGCACTTTAAGCAATGTTCAATTGAGACAGCACTGCTTCCCAAATGAACCCAGATTGTTACCATACTACTGTACTACATGTTTGGTTATGGAGGCTCAGACTCTCTAAATAGATGGAGAGTGCTAGTTCTTCCTAATGAGATTCCAACTCTTAAACTTATTACATCGTCAGATATTAAATTGGTCAATTTTATTCACCCAGATAGGTATGATTGTGTCAGGCTGGTCTCCAATTCTTGTGTGCGACGCCCTTGTATCAGAGGTTCTCAGTGTTAACAAGCTGGGCTATGATTTGCTATCTTTCAGTGTCGGTACTATTAATGGGCATGGTAAACAACCTCTGCATATGTTTGATCTAAACAACTTGGGGGTTAGTCATCTGTCCAGGACTGGAGTGGATCTAATCAAAATCAGACTATGGAGGAGGATTAAAATTGGAGATGGTTAGCACTAACATTAAGAGAACATGCTCACAGCTAAAATGATAAAAAACAACTTTAGCCTTTCTTCAGTCCTATCACTCACTTCATGGAATTCTAAGGGCTTTTCAAATGTATGTTCTTGCTCAGACTATTTGGTGGGATTTCCGTGGGAAATAGAAAAAGGATCCAGGGTCAAATTTGGTCTGATACTATGTTGGAGACTACACATGGTAAATGGATTGCTTAATAGTGATAAGAACTCTGCGACGTAGTCTTGTGGGAAATGGAGTTCTACAATAGACTATATATTTATGACAAATGACCTAGTGAACCTTGTGGCAGAGTTTGTGATTAGTCTCACAGGGTTCAACGATCCTACCATGTGAAAGGTGGCTGTGTGCCCTACCGACTGCGGTGGGGTTATGCAATGTTATACTACTCCCCTGAATGTGAATACTAAAGGATCTTGAGTCAATTGGCATGAGGACAATATTGCAAAATTAAATGCTGTTTTCCTGAATGATTTTCTGCGTTCCACTTTGAATTTTAAGCTGAAGACATATACCCATAGCACATTTGAACCCTATATGCAGAACTTCATTGGGAAATTGGGGAAAGTTACGGGGAAGTTACCCTTGAAGAAAGCAAATAATCATAGGTGTGATGTTATGGTCCACAATAAAAAAGAAATCTGGTGTAGAGAGATTCAAGAGATTACCAAAATGACAGGTAATGTGGACATAAAACACAAGGCAATAATGAAGACAAAACAAAAGTAAAACAATTGCACTAAAGCTCATCGAGCCTGTATGTATCAAAGAGATAGTGAAAACATTATGAAAGATGGTTATGCCAGAAATGTTTGGCTCATAATAAATGCCCCAGTGTGGAATTTGTCTTTTGTTCCAAGTTTAGTTTAGTTTCTTTATTTATACTGCACGCCGAACCCTGAGGTAACTGGGTGCTAGAGACTTAAAGCAAGTTTTACAAGTTACATGCATTTTCATAGTAAACGGGAACAATGACAACAACAATAAGTGCAAGTGACCGGGGTTACTTGATGGTCACCGAGTTGCTAAGTGATACAAAGTGAAATACAGTGAAAAAATAAGCAGGCCATGGTAAGTGCCAATTAGTGAGAGATTAGCACTTCTTATTAGTGAGCCAGGTCTTCATTTTGGCTCTAAAGGTTCAGAACGATGGTTCCATTGTGAGGTCAAGGGGTAAAGCATTCCACTGTTTGGTAGCTAGGACAGGAATGCTTGTACCACCTGCTTTTTTTAGGTTGAATTTGGGAATGGTGTGGCAATGTGAATACATGGTTCTGGTTGGTCTAGCTGATTGGCGTTTGTTGAATTTAAATGCCAGATACTTGAGAGCAGTGTTCGTTAGGCACTTAGGGATGATGACAAGTGATCTAAGGGTGATTCTGTCTCGTACTGGGAGCCAGTGAGCGTTCTTTCTAAAGCTAGAGATGTGGGAGGACCGAAGGATGCTCAGTGCAGCTCTTAAGGCATTTTCTGAAGAACCTGGAGTTTGTTAAGATTGCGCCCAGATGTGCCTAGGAAGAGCGTGCTACAGTAGTCGATTTTGGATTGCACTAGTGCCCTGGCAAGGGTAATGCAGCTATTGGGCGAAAGGAATGACGTGCATGCATTGATCAACTTGTTGGTGTAAGCCGTTGAGGATGCATTGGCGTTCACTTGCTTTTTGAGAGAGAGAGTGGAATCCAAGTATACCCCTAAGGTTTTGATTTCTTTGGCCCCTTTGATCAGGTTTCCATCAATGCTGATGGGTGCATATCGGGGGTCTAATTTGTTTAGTCGTGGTTGGGATCCGATGAGCAAGATCTCAGTTTTCTCGTTGTTGAGACATAAACTGTGGTCTTCCATCCACGCCTGGATCTCCTAGTATAAGTCATTAATCAGTTTAGAGTCCTCTTCGTAGCACCCTGACAGCGTAATGAGAACCTGAGTATCGTCAGCATAATTTGTGTATGTGACACCCAGGTTGTCAAGATAGTTGAATAGGAGCTTTGTGAATATATTGTAGAGCGTTGGCCATATGCATGATCCTCGAGGGACGCCGCAATAGATGGGGATATGGTCAGCTGAAGCTGAAGGTGAGAAGACACTAGTGGTGCGATAGGATAGGAAAGATTGTATCCATGCGGATGCCTCGCTAGAGAAGGTGGCTGCTGACGCCAGATGCTCGGTGAGGATCTGGTGGTCAACCAGGTCAAAAACTGCCGAAAGGTCTAGCAGCAGGAGTATGGCTAGCTTACCATTATCCTTCACCTCGTCCATTTGGATTTTAAGGTCCAATAGGGTTGTTTATGTTCCATGCCTTTGCCTAAAGCCCGATTGTCTGAGGCCCAGGAGGTTGTTATCCTACAGGTGTTTCTGTATTTTTAGATATGCCACTCTATCTAAAATCTTTAGGATGCAGGGAACGGTAGTGATGGGCCTGTAGTTAGTGGCATTGTTAGGGTCTGACCTAGGGGCATGACCCAGGCCTCCTTTAGGCTGTTAGGTACTGAGCTAGTTTTGAAGGAGGAGTGGATTATGGCTGTTATGAAGGGGGCCAAGTCCTTGGCTCCTTCCTGAATGATTATGGCTGAACATAGATCTCCTTGGCATCTGGACGGTTTGAGGCCTTTGATGATATGTACTACTTCTTTGACCGAAACCGGAGACAAGGAGAAGGGTGGGCACACAGTGGTATTGTGGTTAGGAGGTAGAGAAGTATTGGCCTTCTTAGCCAAGTTATTTTTTTTTTATCAATTCTGGATTGGAGCATGGCAATTTTGTCTGCAAGGGCTTTTTGTATGTTAGCGCACCAGTCTGCGTCTTTTACTTAAGATTCCGAAGATTCCGATGGTCTGGAAGGTGACTCAAGTTTCCTAAGGATATTGAAGAGCTCCTTAATCCTAGATTTGGCATTGAGGATTCTATTGTCATAGGTATCTTTCTTAGCGGTGAGGATAGCTGTTTTATATGTAGAAGCAGCTGCAGTGAAGAGCGTTTTGTTAGTGGAATTGGGTGTTTTTCTCCAGGTGGATTCTGCACTCATTTGTTAAGATGGGCTACTGGTTTAGCTTTGGTTAGTTTAATGGGAGTGATGCTGTCTAATGCTGCATCAAGTGTTTTGTTGTGTAGGTCGACTAGTTTATTTGCATCTAAGTCTGTGTAGTTTGCAGGCACAAGGATATTGTGGATTAGTGGGCGTAAGCTTTGCAACGTTATGTTATGGTTGTTTTTGGCAATGGTTTGCGGAGCGGTGGCAGAAGTAGTTCTAGCAGGCGCATTCCCTTGGATGGAGAAGGAGATGACGTGGTGGTCGGAACAAGCAGCTGGTTAGTTTAGGAGGATGATGGTAGCGCATTTGTAGTCAAGTAACCCCATATCTGAAGGGGTCTGGCATGGGCACTTGCGGGATCTCTAGGGGCAGGATGTGGAAGAGGTTATCGATGGGTCAGTCACAGACTCTAGTGTATGGAACCAGAAATTTACTATAGAGGATATTGCAGCTCTGATTGCTAGGTTTAGTTACTCTAGAGCTTACTCTAGAGATGCGGGCCCCAACCAATTTACGAATGCAACCTTAAAAAATAATGTGGAACTGTGGTCTATATATATCCCTATATATTATATTTAATGATTTAGTGGAAACTAGATCTTCAACTAGCTCCTGGAAAACATCATATGTTTTATCTAACTATAAGAAGGGGGATAGGAGTTCACCTATGAATTACCGCCCTATAGCATTGTTAGATGCAGATTCAGAAATCTTCTCCTCTTCCATGCTAAAACAAGTAGAAGAATGGAGTACTAGGAATAATAGCAAATGGGTACTGATTAGAGAGGGCTTTTGTTAAATGTTTCACAACAGCAAGCATGTAAGGCTATCTCCTCAGCAATTAATGGTACCTCCATGGACCTATTCCTCGTGTTTGACTAGGTGGATAGGAATACTCTATGGTCCAAATTGAATAGGCTCAGATTACCCAAGAGATTGCTCTCTATTTTGATCCACTTGCATGAAGGACCTAAAATACCATAATCATAATAAAGTTTATTCGTATAAAATCCATAAACTAATCCAGAGCAGTACAAATAAACATATGATATGATATAGCATTTATATACACAAGTGTTTCAAGGCGCAACAATGCAAGGGAGAAGAGCAATAGGTAGACAGACAACAATCTTTCTAGGCCAGATGATTTTGAGATCACAAGGGAAGGGAAAAATGCAGATGGGAGAGTTGAGGGGGCAGTGCATTACATGGGATCGACCAGAAAAATAAATAGAATAAATAAGGCAATACATAAAAGGTGTGGCCAGCTGGTGGCAAGTGCAAGGGAAAGTGCAGCTATCAGGTGTCAAGTGCTGGTGGGGTCTGTAGGGATACAGAAAACAGTCCTCAAGCGTGGAGGTTGCCAGGAAGGCAGTGCAGGTGTGCAACTGGTGGGGGAGGGGACCTGTGCCTGATATCTGAGGGTAGCCAGGTGACCAGTGCAGTATCAGTAATGGCCATGAGTTCAGCAAGGGTGAGGAGGAGAGAAAGCAGAAGCAAAGAGGAAGGTTTTGAGGTGCTTACGGAACCAGAGGTTGTTCTCATTAAGATTCAGGGAGGCAGGGAGGCTGTTCCAGAGGGAGGCCCCAGCTGAAGAAAGTGATCGACCACCAACTTGTTGCTTGGAGAAGCGACTGACCCTGAGGCAGTTGGAGGTGGATGAGCGAAGAGCTCGTGAAGTAAGGTATTTAGGAAGAGAGTTGGAGGTATCGATGCCCCATGCCCCAGAAGGTCTTGTGGACAATGCAGAGGGTTTTGAACTTAATCCTCACAGCCACTGGGAGCCAGTGCAGAGATTTCAGTCCTGGAGAGATAAGATCCCTGGGTTTGAGGCAAAGGACAAGTCTCTCAGTCCTGTTCTGGATGAGTTGCAAAGGGCAGAGAGTAGAAGCAGGCAGATTTAGAAAGAGGCTGTTGCAGTAGTCTAGCCTAGAGAGAACCAGAGCTCTGGAGACAGTGAGTTTCTGGGGGACAGAGAGTAAAGGAAGAATACCACTGAGGAGGTGCATCTGGTAGTGTGACTTCTTAGAGATGTCAGAGATGTGAGGAGAGAAGGAGAGTGTGGAGTTGAAGATGATCCCAAGGATTTTAGCATCACAGGTGGGAGCAGGAAGAGGGCCAAGAGAGGCCGGCCAGAGAGTGATAGCAAAGGGGGGATAGCTCGGGAGGATAGGTCAGCTGCAACATGCTCATCTTGGAAGCAAGACAACATGGAGCAACACCGGTTCGATCCCCGGGTCCGCGCCTAGAAATCTCTTGCTATTAAGTGCATAATAAATAACCTATCATATCATATGAAAGGAGGGAGTGGGTGTGCCAATTAGGAGAATCCCAGTCTTACTGGCATTAAGGCAGAGATCATTGGTGGCACACCACTCCTGGATAGCAGACAGACCGTCAGAGATGAGAGAAGGCGAAGAAGTGGCGGAAGGGAGCATGAAGATGAGTTGAGTGTCATCCACATAGCACTGAAGGTTGGGCCAGAGGGCCGCAATGCGGTGGGCAAGAAGTGCCAGCTATTGGTTGTACAGCCAGAGAGAGAGGGTAGACCCAGGGGAACACCACAGGTAGAGATAGAGATAGAGGAGAGGAAGGACCCAAGTTGGACCTGGGAGGGTCGATCAGTGAGGAAAGAAGTCAGCTAAGCCAGCGCCTGATCGGTGATACCAAGGTTATCACGGAGACGGTTGAGCAGGATGGCATGGTTGATCATGTCAAAGGCAGAAGAGAGATCAAGTAAGATGAGGACACATGGGGTGTTGGAATCGAGGTTGGAGAGCAGTCTTCACAGATGTTCAGGAGAGTAGTTTCCATGCTCTGGCAGCTCTGAAGCCAGACTGATGGTCATGGGGGCAAACAACAGATTCAGTGTGAAGATTAAGCTGGGAGATGGCCAGCTTTTCCAGGAGTTTGCCCAGGAAAAATGTGATGAAATTGGGCGATAGTTGGCCAGGCAGGACGGGTCGGCCAAGGGTTTATTTAGAATGGGGTGCACAAGGGAGTGCTTCAGGGGGCAATGGATGACTCTAGTGATGAAGGAGCGGTTGCAGAAGTCAGTCAGAGCAGGGGCCAAGGTGTCAATATGGTCCTTGATGGTTTTGAAGGAACAGAGGGGAACCTGTTTTGACAAGACGTTCATAGATCAGACTTGTCTCGAAACCTTGTCTGGGGAGTACAGGGGAAAGGCAGAGAAGGAGGGAGGAGAGGTGGCCAAAGAGGGTCCAGAGGAGGAGCAGGGTGTAGAGGGAGGAGGGGCAGAGGAAGAAACAGAGGACAGGATGTCCTGAGTTTTAGAGATGAACTGAGAAGCCAGGGCCGTGCTGAAGCCTGGGAGGGGACAGGAGAGGTAGAAACTGCAGCAGAATTGGCCAGCTCCTTGCAGATTTTAAAGAGTTTGGCTGAGTTGTTAGATGCTGCAGAGACACAGTCTTGGATGTGGGCTCTCTTCTTGGTGCGGACAGAGAGCCGGTATTGCCTTTGGAGGAGGCAGCATGCCAGTTTGTCAGAGGATGTAAGGGAAACATGACATTTCTTCTCAGTCAACTCGCACTTCCGTTTAAGTCATACCAGGAATTGCACTTGGCTTTGGGCTTCAAGGGGATCCTCATGACATGGGCAAAAGAATCAAGTGTATCAGATATAGCAGCGTGGAGCATTCAGAGGGCTGTTTCAGGGTGTGAGTCAGCCAATGGAGGTGGGGGGTGAGAAAGTGACAGCGAAAGCCTCAACTGACACACGCTTCATGGGTCGGATAACTGAGAAGATAGGTGACAGTGCTGGAGTTTGCTGGATCTGATGGTGGAGAGAGTGAGCTGGGAGGAAAGGAGAAAGTGATTGCTCCAGGAGAGAGGAGCGGTGAGAGGGATAGAGAGGGAATGGTCTGTAGAGATCAGAAAATCAAGAGTGTGCCCTGCAGAGTGAGTCAGGCCAGAGGGTAGGATAGAGAGTGAGAGAGAGAGAGACGCAAAGGTCGTGAAAGAGTCCAGAGAAAGGACAGGACGCATCCAGATGGATGTCAAAGTCTCCAAGAATGAGCAGTTGAGTGGTTGAGACCAGGGGGGAAGAGGAGAGGTCGGTACACTCAAAGAGGAAGGAGGAGATGTGACCAGGTGGCCAATAGATGTTCGCTACAGTAAGGGAATGGCTAGGAAAGAGAGCAACCCTGCAGACGAGGCATTCAAAAGAGGATTAGGCCTGCGTAGGAATGACAGAGGCAGAAATCCAATCAGGGAAGATCAGGGCTACACCCCCTCCAGAACGGTTGGACCTGGGCGTGGAGAGGATCTTGTAGCCGTCAGGGAGGAGAGAGTCAAAGCTTGTGACTGAGATGGCCATGAACCATGTCTCGATGACCTCAAGATTAAGTTCTTCCAGGAGGCGGCAAATGTCAGAGGAGCGTTTGACAGCTGAGCCAGAATTAAGAGTGGCAATATGGAGAAGGTTGCCGTACTTGAAAGACTTTTCTGGGGAGAGGCACAAATCAGAGGTACGCCCTACAGAGGTGTAGAAGAAGCGTGAGAAGGAGGTGAGGGCAAGGTAGCCAAGGAGGAGAGAGCAGAGGTAGGCAAGGAAGCCGTGGGGGGGGGAGAGAGGGGACAGCAGGGAAAGGAAGGAAGATAATGAGGAGCGCAAAGCATCTATCAAAGAGAAAAAGATTGGCCTGAGGGCCTTGGACCAAAATGGTGCAGTTCAGGTAAACAGTAATGATGACCTTAGAGGAGTTGAAGGAGGCCAGGTGGGCCTCCCACAATGTGCCACCATTAATGGGAGAAGAAGAGAGAGGAGAAAGCACAGAGACCATATGAAGAGTCCATAGGTCTGGCAAGGGAACGACAAAGAGGATGTCAGTGGGGATTTGCCTAGAGGAGGCACTGGTATAGGTGTCAGCGATAGGGAGGCCTGGGTTGGAGACCAGTATGCCCTTTTAAATCTTCTTTCTACCAGAGTTAGTGAGGAGAGCAGGATAGTTGATAGAAAAGCTGTTATAAAAGATAGGAGAGACAGAGAGCACCATAGTGTAGGTGGGGAGGAGAGAAGAGAAAGGGGGTGGGAGGGGAAATCACTAAGGAATGATGCAGGGAGGGGCGCAAGCAGATGAGACAGAGAGAGACGAGACAATAGTAGACAATTGGACAAGACAATAGGTGCTCAGACAATGGTAGATAGAAAGTTTGCTAGATGAATGTTTTGCTAAGAAATCAACCCACACTTTCACAATGTTGTTTAGAAACTGGGGAAGGAAAAGCACACCTAAGTCTGAGAGTCCTGTGTAGGGGGAAAAGGCCTAGGTTTTACAATGTATTTTTTAAAATACTTTCACAATGCAATTTTAAATACCATAGTCCAAATTTGATAACATACAATGTTCATGATTACAGTAAAACATTAATTGGTTAAAATCTGGCAACATTTGATAAAATATTTTAAAATTAGGCATCCTCAATATATTGTCTTCTATTCTAGGCCTTTCTCAGAAATTATAGGCGATGCCTATGGATTCAGCCTGCAGCAAATATATGTGTGCCGGTCGGAATTGATTCAAGTTTGCTTCTCTCAGCAGTGGAGTAATAGTCAATTTCCTGATGTCATCATAGCATGGACAAAATAAGACTCAATTTAACAGATATTCTTTTGCAGAACTGCAGCCTGGGTGGACCAAGGACTGCTAATACCCCTGCCAATTTCTCATTTTATCTCTTAGCAGCACAAGGTTAAACCGTGCCCTAGTCGATGCCCATCGATCAACAGGTTTGCTGCTGTGTAGTAGAAAAGACTAAAATATTGCGAAGTGCCAAGAGTGATGGGTATGCATGGGGTACTACGCCAATCACAATGTAGATCACTAATAGCTCTGGTAAGCCAACAGGTGTAATAGAATTTGGTACATTAATCGTTAAGGATTATGATTTTCCTATGCCTCTCTCTGTCTCCCTAACAATCCTCCCTATGCCCACCCTATGTTATCTGTGTGTTATTTGATGTTCTTATTCATTATGGTTTTGCCTTTTACTTTGTCTTTTATGGAATAACAATTTATTTTGCTTTGGTTTATTATGACCTTTCGTTTTGATGGTATTATTTATGATTTGATATTTTTTTTTTGTTTTGTTACTGATATGGTCCAATATACATGATGATTTAATACATTAATCTTATGGAATTTGGTAGATAGATATAGCCCAGTGTTGAAAAAGGCCCAGGTAAGGCCAAAAAATGTGTCACATATGGGCATTTAACAAATGGGTATTTAGAGAATGGGCATCTAGGAACGATGAAATGTCCACTTGCATTTAAGGTTCAAATCTTGGCATATTCCTTGAAACACTGAATTACCCATATAACTTTGGAGTGTCTGGTGCACTATTGAGGTACACAACCATAAACCTTAGCATTTCTAAGGACTGGGTATACCTTAAGGTACCCACAAGGAGCGACAGGCAACTTGGCAATCTAAATACTTTGTGTCGCTGAGTGACATATTATACCCGAGTCCTTTGAATCTTGCTTCTGGATTGGGTCATCTCGAGGAGCATGCAGATCATTAAGTTGTCCGGACCAATGGGAAAAGGACATTGTAGAACAGTAATATCAATAATGCTGTCCAATCAGAACTGAGTATTTTTTTCTGACTACACAAGTTGGTCATCGGCACGGGGCATTTTTTAAATGATCATTAGGAGGATACTGTCCAATGGGTTTGGGTTACATAGGTTGTGTTTAGATTTTTGGATAGGTGCTAGCCAATTGGGAATGTAGGATGAACATGTACTTTATATTTGTAAGACATGTTGTTTTGTGGTTTTCATCTATAAAAACTATCAGCTGACAGGGGCATGTCAAGAGTGTTTTCAGCTTTTCAGTTCTACGGAGCTGACTGACCCTCCCAGCCATATCCACACTTGTCTTTCTTGCAATTTCTGACCTACTTATTGATTCCTTGGATTGATTTTTATCGACCGTTTTTTGGGCCTAGAGTACAGCAGGTGCAGTGTAATGTGGGATATAGTACAAACTGGTTTTAGTTTCAGACTTTAGAGCACATATGTATAGTGGACTCTGAGAGATGAAATGATTGTTTTTGGCTATTCCAAATGACAGAGATTGTTGATAAAGGTTTCTTGACAGAAATATGTTTGAATTTTTAAGATCTGAACAGCCTATGTGTGACAACAGACAATGATTCTGAGAATGCCTAATTGTCATATAATTCACTGTGTCACTTAGGAATATTCCACATGACTACATGCACCTTAATGTATCTTTGTCTCAGAGTCAATGGCCTTGATTATGACATTATCCATTAGCACAGCAGCCTAGTCTCTCATTGGTTTGGAGGCATGGATAGGATGGTCACAGGAGTGATGACATATTTAGAAAAAACAGGATAAATTGGCCAGCTACTTGGGAGGAGAATGGTTGACTTCTTGTGTGTGACGTATCACTTTTCCACAGTGAATCCCTCTTAGGAGACACACTGCATAAGCAATGCAAAGTGGTGCACTTTGGCAGTTAGACAATCACTGTTTGTTGGTATATCAAAGCCTCATCTAGTGTTTGTTTTGTCTATATTTGGAACACAATAGCCCTGTATGTCTTAGGAAGGCCAAAAGTGAAGCAATCATAATTAGGGAATCAATAATTTTCACTGATACCCGATTCCTGACAGGCCGCCTTTCCTTAACCACAGCCTGAAGGGAACAGCACATGCCCGGTTTAGAGCATGATTGAGTGTACATTGAAGGGACGACAATGGGTGCCCAAAAAGGAATGTTAAAGTGGGGGGTGAGGGTGATGTCATGTGAAAACATAAAAATAATATGAGGCCGGGAAGCCCAGAAAGAAACACACCAACACAGGTTACAAAGAACATACAAGTGCTTTATTTAAAAGCTACAGCAGTTACCAAAGTCAATTGACAAACGGATAGCTATTCGGCTCTCAGAGTAACATAACGAACTTCAACGAGAGTTCAATGCGTTAGTGAGAGAGACCGTACATTGGAATACTTGGGTCTTTTATACTTTTTATCCAGCCCTTGGCCAACCCTCTCGTGGGTTAACCATTCTAGGAGTCGGGCCTATGGGTTCCTTGTCAGGTCAATCCTATAATATATGCATTTTGATTAGTTTCGCTGATATAGTTGGTCTCAGTTCGCGACCCTGACAAGTGGCCTGCAGGCATATTAATTATTCGTGGGTACGGAGGTCACAACGGCCAGAATCTTACTCAGAATGTCATTTGGCCTCCATTTTGATGTTCAGGGTGACTTCCATATAACAAGAGAACCTAAAATGGCGGCTTAATCCAAGATGGCGGCTTACATTACTTTCTCTAAGGTCAAGACCTTGCCGTGGAGTTTGTTCGCATTTGATGTTTAGACAACTTGGCGTAGGCCAATAAACATACAATTGTTGCGATAGGAGGCATAACATTGTTTCAAATCCGAGAAACCCTCCTTTTGGCCTATGCCAAGTGCTAATATAATTTCTAATATCTTTGTAAATAACTCCATGCATTGTCATCCATACATCCTGAATCCTTATCTGTAATGTCTATAGCCATTAGGTCGTTCATCAGAACTTCTTGTAACACAAACTCTTTAGATTCTGTATCTGGACATATATTTTGTGCCCTACTGTGCTCACTGCTTGAGCACAACATCCCCCTAGCATTGCACATACACTAGGTAGACATTGGAAACAGTAACAAAGGAATAGCAGGATTCCCAAAATAACCAGGATAACAGAAAGCACCTTCCAACCCCAGGATCGTAGAGAATCCCAGAACCAGGCGCTAATATTCCAATCTCCCACAGGAACATGCACTTCAGAACTAAGGATGTGCAAGTTCTGTATTGCTCTGAAAATCGTCGGAGAGGAATCTGGTATGAAAACACAACAAGCGGACCCCACTAATTTGCATACTCCACCACGTTCTGCCAGAATGACATCTAATGCCATCCGATTTTGGAGTGCTACCAATCTTATTGCTTTTTGTTCTAGTGTCATATTGTACAGTATATCTCTTGCTAGTCCCCTAATATTTTCAGAATTTGCTATCTGTCCCCAAAATGGCACAACTGATTTTGCTATATCTCCCAATACTTGCCCAGGGGTATCTCCGTTCTCGTCCCGCCGTGGGCGAGCCTTAGAAACCTCCAATGTACTAGCTACAAATACCCCAGGTAGCAGGATTCCTGCGAATCCTTGGGCAACCAGGGAAATGCTGACCTACCACAAACAAAATAGACAGGCCCCCCTACATACAGAGGCCTGTTCTCTCCGGTCAAATTTACAATGTTCACACAACCTTCAAAATCTCCCATTGACCGAGTGCTATTTCTTTGTACACAGAAGGGGACTGAATCAGAGCTATGATTAATAGAGTAGGAAGGAAGCACGGCGTCCTTAGTGCCTATTGGAGCCATTTTAAAGGAAATTAGAGTTTGAAAAGGAAGAGATAGTTTATCAGATAGCCTAATAGAAGCAACATTAGGTTTACTTCTATTTGCAAAAAGCGAGCATCCCAGGGGAGTCAATTCACGTTTTTCAAAATCATTTAAATTAGTTCCATCGAAGTTCCCTGAGATTCTATCATTCCAACGGCCAAAGAATAGTGCTCTAAGAGAGGCATAGCAAGCAGTCGTTAAAGGTAAAGGGTGAGTATACCATCCTAGCCCCTTGTTCCCATGTTGCGGTAAATGGGTACAAATCCAACAATTACTCTTATTAAAAATGGCATGCGTCGAATTCATTATTATCATTAAAGTGTTATTATGGTACTTTCGTTTATGCTGGGAGTCTCTAGGTGACAGAGTGTGAAGGTGTACAGAGGGAGTCAAAGCAGTAGGTAAGATTTTAATTGGCAGTAAAGGTTTTAGAGGGTAAATTTCTTCGAAGTACCAAAGTCCCACAGCAGTAACTATACAAATTCCAATTACTATTATCACAACACAGCAATACGTTTTCGGGGCCCAGGCACATTGTTCGTTGTCCGAGTTGATCACCCCCTTATTTACAAGTCCAATGCAAACAGCAGCGGTGGAGGTGGCAGGCAGCGTAGTTTCTCAATCGACAACCCCAATGTTCGTTGCTGGCGACACTACGGTCGCGCGACTTCTTAGTCTTTCCCCAACCCTAGCCAGCAGAATCCCTTTTTTTCAACAAAAATTTCCTTTTGCAAGAGAAAAACTCTCAATGACTTTTTCTTTCCAAATGCACAGGCAAATCCCGTGCCGTAGTTCTATTTTCTTCGTCGAAGGTCGTACCTGGTGGTACCCAATGCTGTTTGATCCGGAAATAAGGTAACGTCACTTCCTGAGGGAAGCAACGTATCGGAGGCGACGGAAGTTGCAGAACTTGAAACAGTGTTTTCCGGAAGTGACTTTTTCAAAGAGTGCAGAGACGAAATGGACTGTTCCCCAAGCTCCACGGGCTCAGAGAAATTCTCCGACGCACTCACAGCGCTGTTTGCTACTCCAGGATCAGAGATTGTAGCATCAGCGAGGGGTTCTGCTTCTTCTGTAATGTGTGACGTCGGGTGAGGAAGTTTCTTGACCTGCGTCGCATGGATCCAATGCTTCTTTCCAGCCACACGCACTGCTGTTTGGGTGACCAACAGTACCTGGTGGGGTCCCCGCCATCGAGGCGCGAGACAGGAAGACCTTTCGTAGGCCTTCACTAGGACCCAACTTCCAGGCTGAATATCGTGTCCTGGGCCCGTAAACCATACAGGTAAAGCTGATTGGACCTGATGATAAATGAAATACAGATTTTTAGTCAACTGGTTACAGTAGTCTACAAGCAATACATGTTCTATCTCCCTCAATGCTTTAGGCTTCGGAAGACCCCAAATGTTAGCAGGTCTCCCCATCACTACCTCAAATGGAGAAAGCCCAGTCTTAGTTTGAGGTGTGGTACGCATGGCTAACAAAACAATAGGTAAGGCATCTGGCCATTTCAATTTGGTGTCGGCACATGTTTTTGCAAGCTTATTCTTTAAGATACCGTTATCTCTCTCTACCAACCCAGCACTTTGAGGGTGTCTAGCCGAGTGAAATCGCTTTTCAATGTGTAACGCTGTGCATATCTGCAGAATTACTGCTGCAACAAAATGGGGACCATTGTCTGACCAAATTACCCTTGGAAGCCCAAATCGTGGAAAGAATTCTTTTACCATAGTCTTTGCAGTGGTCATGGCAGTAGCATCCTTAACGGGAAAAGCCTCGACCCATTTACTAAAAGCACAAATAATCACAAGAACATATTTTAGATTGTTACACCGTTCCATCTCAATAAAATCAAAGTGGATGACCTCGAAGGGAACAGAAGGGGGCCCAAAACTACCCCTTGGAGTTACTGTCCCCTTCCCCACATTGTGCTGTAAACAAATCATACAATTCTGAACATGTCGCTGTGCAGTCTTCAAAATTTTATCATTCACCCAGACTTGTTCTAGCATTTTCGTGATCTGTTGAGCACACACATGCGTAGGACCGTGTGCCATCGTACCATTGCCAGCACATATGAATCAGGGAGCAACCATTTTCCTTCAGATGTTTCTACCCAACACCCATCGTCATCCAGTTTCCCCATGCCTTCGGCCCACCTTTTAGATTCTTCTATTGTAGCATCAGTTTGAATATCTCGCACAGACCCGATACCCTCAACTATTACATAGGCATCTTTTGTTTCCCTTAGAGCATACATGTCTGCGCTAAAGTCTGTGGCCGTTTGCCTGGCTATCTGGTCAGCAAAAGCGTTCTCTTTTCCCACATCATCTATGACCTTACGATGTGCTGCACATTTCATGATCGCTAACTGCCTAGGGAGTGAGAGTTCAGAGAGCAATTGCACTATCAGGGGACCATGCTGAATCTTGGTCCCATGTGAGGTTAGGAACCCTCTTTCCGACCAGAGCCTCCCAAAGTTGTGAGCCACCCCAAAGGCGTACTGCTATCAGTATATATGTTTACCGTATGCCCTTCGGAGAGTTCACAAGCTCGGGTCAACGCTATGATCTCTGCGGCCTGCGCGGAGTTATGCGGAATTCTTTTAGTTTCAACTATTGTACTCAACGTAGTAACTGCATAGGCAGCTGTATATGTACCATCTGGGAGTTTGAAGCAGGAGCCATCACAAAACAGCTCCCCTTCTGCATTGCCCAGAGGAGTATCTATAAGATCTATCCTGCCCTTCGTTTCTTGTTCAGTGGTATACAGGCAGTCATGCGATTCTTCGTCACCGCAAACAGTATTTTGCGGGAAAGGTAGAAGTTCAGCCGGATTAAGAACACAACACCTCTTAATTTGAATGTGAGGGGCAAACAGAATTAATTCATACCTTGTCAGCCGAGCAGAGGTGAGGTGTTGCGTTTGAGTCTTATTCAATAGGACATCTACAGAGTAAGTTACCATCAAAATTAAATCATGGCCTAGGACCATTCCTTCACTCTGTTTTACAGACGAGGCAGCAGCAGCGACAGCTCGCAAACATCTTGGCAAAGCCCATGCAACAGGATCAAGGGCGGAGGAGTAGTAGCCGCATGGCCTATTCTTCCCTCCGTTTTCCTCTGTTAACACAGCCAAAGCACATCCATCACATTCATGCACAAACAACACAAAGGCCTTGTCATAATTTGGAGTACCCAGAACCGGTGCAGAGCATAACGCGGTTTTGAGAAGCTCAAATGATCGTTGATGTTCCAATTTCCATGGCAGCAGCAAAGAAATGCCCTTCTTCATCAAAGCCAACATCGGTTTTATCACTAGTGAAAAGTTTGGGATCCACAACCTACAGTAAGAAGCCATACCTATTAAGGCTCTGACTTCCTTCTGTGTATTTGGAACAGACATGCCAGAAATGTGTTTTATTCTTTCAGGTGTCAATCTTCTCCCCTCCTTTGACAGGAGGTAGCCTAAATAGGCGACCTCCTGACAACAATATTGACATTTTTTGAGCGAAGCTTTATGACCATTTTTAGCTAGATGAACAAGCAACAGTACAGTGCCTTCTTTACAAGCACTTTCAGAATCTGCGGCCAAAAGCAAGTCATCGACATACTGGATCAGTGTACAAGTAGGTGGCAATTCAAGGGTATCAAGCTGCTCTTTCAAAGCTCTACTATAAATGCTTGGACTTTCAGTATACCCTTGAGGTGCACGAGTAAATGTGAATGAACGTCCCCCCAAGTTGAACGCGAACAAATATCTACTCTCCTTGTGTATCGGAATACTAAAGAAAGCATTCTTTAGATCCACAACACTAAAGTGCGTAGCTGTAGCAGGGATCATTTTTAGTAACGTTGTTACATCAGGCACAATTGGAAATTGTGGGGCGACAACTTTGTTAATAGCACGAAGATCAATTATGAAATGGTATGGGATTGCATTGTCGCCTTTCTTGTATACAGGCAAAATCGGGCTGTTACATAAACTACCTGCAATCTCTTCAATCACCCCTCGATGCACAAAATTGGAGACAATGCACTTCAAAGCACGCTCGCCCTCAACTGATATTTTATATTGCGGAATGCGTGGTAGTTTAACTCCGTGCTTCAAAACTATTTTAATGGGCTCAATGTGTAGCACCCCGACATCATTGTCCTCAACCGCCCACAAACATCCTGGAACAACGCTAAACTCAGGAGGCAATGGTCGAATCAGAAACAGAATTGGGAAGTTGCTGTGGTGAAACCGTCAGTCGTACTACATCAGAGGAACAATGAATTACTGCATTCAGTTTCTTCAACAAATTTAACCCCAGCAAATTCTCTCCACAGTTCAAAGTCAGAAGGAAGGGACAATGGTCCGTGAAGGGACCCAAAGAAACAGACACCGGTGAAGAAACCGGGCAAGCAATTGGTGTACCAGAAAACCCTACAGAAACATTTGTTTGCCCTGATAGTGGAATGTTTGGAACCCGGGAATGATCAATGGAGCACTTCTGTGCTCCAGTGTCTATCAAAAACTGATGTTTCCTATTCCCCACTAACAATTCAACATAGGGATCTTTCTGATTAACGGGAATAGGTGAAGGTTCCAAACCCTGCTTCGGGCAGTCCTAACGAAATAAAATGTCATCGGAAGGAAGCTCTTCAGAAAGGTAGGCAGCAGAAGGGTGATCAAATATGTTCCTCGTGTCCACACCCACAGTCTGATTTTCCCGTGAAAAAGGTTGCTGAGGATATTGCGAGAACTGACCTCTATCAGGGCCCCCCACTCCGGGGCGACCTCTAGGTCGTCTACCCATACTCCCAAACGCATTGTTTGACCTTTGTCGAAGGAAGGGGCACTGTGCTCGCCAATGACCTTCCTGGCGGCAATAGGCACATTGATTAATATTCACAGGACCCAAAGGAGCGTTTCCTTTTGGGACATACTGACCTCTGATCTGTGAAGTACCTCCTCTGGGATTTCTAACAATTTGTTGTAACAATACTTTAGTCTTCAAATCTCCTTTCCTCTTCTCTATTTTCTCTTTTTCACTATTAACACGGTTCTCATAATACTGAGCCATGTGCAGAACTTCAGTTTGGGATTTCGCCTGCCAAGCGCTCTCAGAGGACATCATTTGTGACTGGATGTCGGGCAACAATCCACATACAAATTTGTCCACAAACAACCTTTTCCCAGACTCTGTGCCCAAGTCCTGTACACTGAAGTCAGAGAATACCTGTTCGAATCTATTAAAGAATTCGGTGGCGCCTTCAGTTTTTCCTTGAACACAGGCCGTAAGCTTGTCCCAAATAATTCTTTTCTCTGGAATTATAGTTTTCAATTTTGCGACAATTCTATCAGGCAAAGTAAGTATTACCTGAGGTGGTTTCTCACCAGCTGGTCTTTCCTCTACAAACCTAGTCATGTTAGCCCACGTATCTCCCAACCCTGGCACATCGTCTATTGTCCGAACCTACTTCCATAAATCTACGGGCATGAGTACAGGGAATAGCAAGTCAATATCATTTAAGGTGAACACAGAAGACTGCAAAACGGACTCTATCTCTTTGTAAAACCCTATCGGGTTTTTCCTGATATCGGGAATTGATTGTCTAATAGTGTTCACTTCCTGTCGTGAAAACGGGACGTGAACAAATTGTGATACACAATGTGCAGGGATATCCACAGCGGGTGCACCAGTCCCAGCGTTACCGGGAATCTCAACCTTTGGGACAAATGTCGGAGGAACCTCTCTCATAGGCAACTGAGATATAGGTAACTCCGACCGCTCACTAAGCAACAGAGCCAGGTCGAGCGCTAAGGCAGTCGAAGAAGTGTCGGGCGAAAAAGGCCTTTTACAAATTCCCAATAACTATATAGGACAACTAACCTTCTTCCTTACATATTCTTCCTGCAGGTACTGTACCATTACCTGAATCACCTTCCTTTGCATTTCTACTGTATACTGACTATACGTGTCATATACTTCATCTGGCGGTATCGATGAATCCGAGATCCATCGGATCGCATCTTTGGTACAAATTCGTACTTCCTCAGGTGCCGATCTACGACACGGAAGGAACCGTTTCTGCACATACATACTGTCGTCTTCATCATCCTCATCCCTCAATTTCTCAAAGTTCCTCCTATACTCAAACAATCTCTCAACATGACCATGTACTTTCTCCTCTGTATCCCTCGAAAGTGCTAAAGTATTTAGATCCCTCACCCCTTGTGGGAGATCCGAATTATGTAATCTACCGCACATTACACATAAATGCGTCCCCAAACCTTCGATTAAAACATTTTTCTCGGGAGAATTGTCCATATTTGATAATGTGGAAAAAACGTTGACTTGATCACCTTTCTCCATACAGTGCTTAGCCCATGCAAATAATTCCTGTTTCTTGTCTGCAGAAACAGTAGTTCGTGTGACAATCTTTGACCCCACACTCCGATCAACGTTAGTCAATACAGAACCGCTCGGGAGCGGAGATATGGGCAAATTCAATGAGGGTGCAACTATCGGCGCAATAGGAAGGGGTGGCGGGATAGGTGGAGGAACAACAACTAGAGGATTAGGAACAATAGGTTGTACAGGGGGAACAGGAATAACAGCAGGAACAACAGCATGAATGGGCAGAGCACCCGGGAGAGGATCATACGGAGGTGGCGCAGAGGCACCAGGCCTGCGTTCATTTAACAATTTTTCAAAAAATTCTTCAGAAACATGGAAATCTTTAGAGGGATACATTTTCTGGATACCGAGTGAGAAAGCCCTTTCCATATTTTTAACTCACTCCGAATGTTTTTCCTTATCATATAACAACGCCTTTTCGGCATTTGTTTTATGACGGCGTGCATGTTTATCCCTACTTTTAAGCTGCTACAACGCTTCTTTTTTCCAATTCTGCAAAACATCAAATGCTGCAGGTCTGGCCTTCTTTTTTAGCAAGACCGATTCTAAGTATTCAATACGGGGGATCTCGAAACTACCATTGATTGGCCACTGAAATTCGGAGGCATGTTTGGTTTGTCTGTGCCAAATATCATTAAATACTATACTTCCAATGCCATACTTACAGTACATAGTACATGCCGGCGACCCCTCCTGTCGTGCCGGGCGGCTAAATTCCAAAGATTGTCGATCGCTGCGGAACAGAGCCCTAAAGCAGCTAGACAATTTCCAAGGCATTTCACAAAAAATTGGTGTTACGTGGTCAATAATTGTGTCTGCAGATACAATACGCCAAATTCAAATGGTCAGGGTTAAATTAAGAGCCGGGTCATGACTGCACCTGACCAAACCTAAGGAGGACCGTACGGTTTACCAAAGAACTTACCTAACGAATTTTACCTTGTGTTTGGTGGTTTCGACAAATCTGCCCGCCTCAAAAAATTGACCCTCGTCAAGATGCCGTGTCAGACCACACAACTATCGTCCAAGGATCAGATCGTGCAGCGCTGCCGAGGTATCACGTCTCGTTCGGTCGGGCCCGCAGTATCACACCGTCTGATCCCGGTTCGATAGTCTGCGTCAACCTTCAATGATCCGGCATCAATCTTGAGGGTCCCTATTCGGGCGCCAACTGTGAAAACATAAAAATAATATGAGGCCGGGAAGCCCAGAAAGAAACACACCAACACAGGTTACAAAGAACATACAAGTGCTTTATTGAAAAGCTACAACAGTTACCAAAGTCAATTGACAAATGGATAGCTATTCGGCTCTCAGAGTAACATAACAAACTTCAACGAGAGTTCAATGCGTTAGTGAGAGAGACCGTACATTGGAATACTTGGGTCCTTTATACTTTTTATCCAGCCCATGGCCAACCCTCTCGCGGGTTAACCATTCTAGGAGTCGGGCCTATGAGTTCCTTGCTAGGTCAATCCTATAATATATGCATTTTGATTAGTTCTGCTGATATAGTTGTACATTTACACATAGGTCAACAGTAGGACAAGGTCTCAGTTTGTGACCCCGACAAGTGGCCTGCAGGCATATTAATTATTCGTGTGTGCGGAGGTCACAACGGCCAGAATCTTACTCAGAATGTCATTCGGCCTCCATTTTGATGTTCAGGGTGACTTCCATATAACAAGAGAACCTAAAATGGCGGCTTAATTCAAGATGGCGGCTTACATTACTTTTTCTAAGGTCAAGACCTTGCCGTGGAGTTTGTTCGCATATGATGTTTGGACAACTTGGCGTAGGCCAATACACAAACAATTGTTGCGATAGGAGGCATAACATTGTTTCAATTCCGACAGTCAGTGGGAGAAATGGTGAGGGTGAGAAAGGGGGGTTGATGGAGAGGAAAGCCAAGATGGGTGGAGGCCCGGGCGGATAGGGAGAAGGACTGCAGTATCAAGGAGACAGGGGATTGCTGGTGTGTCCCCAACATGAGAGTGAGAAGGGGAGAGGCGGTCCCACGTAAAGTCTTTCTCTGCAGTGCCAGTCCCAGGAATCAAGGCTTTGGCAAAAATGGCTTGTGGGGAATATTCATATAACCATAATTACTGCCAAAGGTTGTCTGTTTCTAGCGTAACCTCTTCAAAATCAATGTGCAGGAAAATATTACTTGTCAAATGGGAGTTCCCTGTTACAAGATAATACATAATCAAAAAACGTACAATTATTCTCAAGTGTCACAGAGGTTCGATCATTGCCTTAAGAAAACACTCATCTTTCGAATTGCAGTACAGTTGCTTCTACTTGACAAATCTCAGAAGAAGCCACGGTATCCGGATAGGGAGAATTCTCAAGAATGTGCTAATTTTCCTTACCTTTTGAGACCCCCAGCAACTTTGCTGGATTTCTAGGATTTAAATATTTACCTGGAAAGAGTGTGAGCCTTTTTTCCCACTCTTTCATGTATTTTGATGTGTGTTTTACTTTTGTGTTCTTTGGAAATGGGGTTTCTCCATAGGCATCATCTTTTTCTTGTGTTTCACACAGCACCTTCAGTGCAGTGACACATGGGTGTTTTTCAGACTCCCCAAAGTTTAAATGCCTTCTCTGGGACTGACTACCGTCTCCAAGAGCATGTAAAGTTAAATTGACTTTGCTGGTCTTTTTAAATTCATAGACCAAGCACACACTATCTTCCTATAGAGTGCTGGAGGGGTTGCCTAGAATCCCCTGTGTCTAAACACTAATGTAACAGTCAAATGTTACCCTTTCCTCTTGAAATGGCTGGTGCAGTGGTTTTAGAATGAACTACCATGATTTTTCCTGACCGCAAACACTGGTAGCAAAAAATTAGGTCAGCCTTTTTTTTCAATATGGGGCCCATGACCCCTCGTAAAAACAGACTCTGGTCATCTTGTTTTGCCATTTCCTTTAGGAAAGGTAATTCTTGTGTTTAACTCTGCACACCAAACCAGGTTAGGTCCCTTTGTCCGATGCCCTTTAGCAGGCTTCAGAGGTGAAGCCCTCCTCTGGCGCCTGAGTGTCTGGGGTGGACAGGATGTGAGGGAGGTGCCTGAAAATCCCTGTGCTTAGTCTCTCAGGAGACCTGAATGTACTCTGGCGTGATTGGCTGGCTCACTATCCGGCAAGGACAGCCTCCCGCTGGGTGAGTGGCAACTAGGTGGAATGAATGGGAGAAAACTGTTTAAAAGCATGTCTCTGGGACTTGGAAGGCAGAGTCGATCACTGGAACAAAAGAACCGAAGACGAGCTGAAGGAAGATGACTGCTGCAACTCCTGGACCATTGGTTTGTCCGCTGAAGCACTGCTGCAGGTCCGAATTGCCTGAAACTCCATCGACAGAGAAGCTCCTTCAAGGATGACTTCTTCCCTTGAGCTGGTGGGAACAACCAACTCATAAGCCACCTGGACACTGTCTCCATACTGGTCGAATTGTCATCTGAGTGCTGTTGAAAACTGGACAGCTAGTGAGATGGATACCAGTTTGTGTACTTTAAGGCACTCACACCTTAAAACCGATGCTTAGCCAAGCTTGTGGCTTCTTCCCTGGGCAGTAAAGGAAACTGCCAATGTCCTCCTTCTTGTCCCCATGACTGATGCTCAGGAATAGCAAGATCGGCAGGAACTGCCAGGAACAACTGCCTCAGCAACAACTTTTCTTCATACCTAAGGTACTGTGCAAACACAGAGTGGAACTCTTTTCTGCCGCAGTGAAAGTTTGTGAAACTTTTCCAACTTTGGAGTCTTGTTTGCTCCTAATCCAACATATAAATCTGTTTCTTGCAAACTACTTCCTCGAACATTGGCAAAGACTTAACAGTTTACTACTAGAACTGTGCTATCCTATCCAAGACTCTGAACCATTGACTTTGACCCAGGCCTATTGAATTGCATTTCCAGTTGTAGTGAATTGAAACTATTTGACCTTCCATGAAAGTAATTGTGCTTTAATTCTTTTAACCATTGTCTTTCAACCCCTTTTGAAAGTTACTGAAGTGCCATTTTGCTCCCACTTCAGGTGAGCCTAACTTGTTCAGAAACATATTGGTTATGTGCTGTAGTGTATTAGATTGTGATATTAAGCTGCTTCTTACTAGTGACATGTTTTCCAACTGACTGTGTAAATAAATGTATATTCTTTTACCAAGAAACCTTGAATAGTGTTTGTTTGAACTAGTGTGATTGCAAGTCATTTGTGTGATACCTTGTACTGCTCACATCCCTCTTGAGATAGGTCTGGCTGCGCAGCCACTGCTACCACATAACTGTGTAGTACAGGCTTGTACCAAAGGTGAGATTGTGCTTACACCTGTAGTCTTAATTGTGTGTAGTGTTCCCAAAGTGTACTGCATGTCATTCTGCCTAGCAATGGTGTACAGCGGTGAGGATAAAGTATAGTTATAGAGTGCTGCTCTTAACTTTGTTCAAATCACCCTCACAAGGCTAAGCACTACTAGAAAAGCAATTGTTTTATCATTCCTGATATAGATAGCTACAGACAGGATTCCCTAGTCATTTTTACAGTTGATCAGCTTAGAGAAATGTGTAAAGCTGGGAACCTCACTGTTGAAGGCAAAAGAATAAATTGATAGAAAAGTTGTTGGAATGTCAAAATCAAAGAAATAGGTCTGCTGTACCTACTTCTGATGAAAATGTGGAAAATGATAATGAGGATGATAATGTTTCAGAGTCCAACTCAAATGTTATTATTGAGTTAGATGAGGCAGAGGAGTCTCAAGATGTAGGTCTCACTTTATCATTGCCTGCTTTAGGCCTCAATCGTTTGTCAAAGGGGCCCTACCAGGTCCAATGACGAGTCCAGAGTTTGTCTCTCTTGAGAAGATTAGACTTGAGTTAGAATTCAAAAGAATCCAAGCACAAATTGAAAGTAAACATCGAGAATTTAAACTAAGGGAAATGAAATAACAACATGCTCTTGAAATTAAGAAATTGTCTCTTGAGAATGGTTCTCTCCCAGAGCCTTCTAGGTCTTCCAGTCCTAAGAGGCTTTGCATTCCCAAAGATGCAGTAAATATGTATGAGGTTATGCTTGATATTTTGGATTGGTTGGCAACGTTTGAATATAACCATGGGATTAAGAACATTACTGGGAATCAGTTGATTCCTTGGCTATTTTCTAGGCTACTCCCAGTTGCCTCTGATGTAATGGAGATGGGAGAAGTAGACAGAATGGAGTATGAAAGCGTGAAACTAGTTTTGATAGCTAGGTTTGGGAAAACTCCTTCCCAGTATCTTAAGAGGTTTATAACCATCTAAAAGCATGATGGTACCCCTTGGGCTACTTGGGTGTGTGAATGTTTGAAAACATTAGATGGTTGGGTTAAGGGTTACAGAGGTAACACTTATGAAGGTAGGAGAAATCTGTGTATGTTGGAATCTATCTATGATGCCTTCTCTCCTGAGCTGAGACATCACTTGGCTGACTCTAAGGAAATGGATCCAAAGAAATTAGCAAAGGCTGCTGACGTGTGGGTTGCAAACAGGGCTACTCACAGGGATTCTGGGGCAACTCAGAAGAAGGAGGAGGGAAAGGAGCACAAGAAAGATAACAAAAAGAATTCTAATACCTCTAATCCAAAGGAGGGCCACAAACATTACAGGGGTAACCCACAAGTGTAACCCCTGGTGCTAAACCAGAGGTGGGTCAGGCCAAACCCCCATTCAGAAAGACATTTGGAAAATGTTATGCTTGTGTGGCTACTGGCCATGTGAAAGGGGATCCCAGATGTAAGAGTAAACCTTCAGGGGTCCACACGGTCTCCTTAGCCTTCTCCCCAGAGGAAGAAGTTCAAATGGCAAGTGCACACTTTCACCTACTAGCTCTGGAACCCCTGAAAGTCTCAGACAGTGTTTCGTAAGTGTCCCTGGGTCTGTGGGAACAACATAATGTAGATTTCTACAATTCCATTCCAGACAATACTAAAGAGTATTACAAAGACAGTGTTCTTGTGAATGGTCAGGAGACCCCAGCCACCAGAGACACTGGGGAAAGCATTACTGTAGTGGATGAATCTTTTTTCAAGGTAGAGGATGTTGGTAATGCATCCAAATAACTCACTAAGCTTGCTGGAGGACCTGTCCACATGATTCCACAGTTTCCAGCAGCTCACTTCCAGTGCAATGACATGACTGTCAACATACCTGTTAGTGTGGAGAGTGAAGTACCTGTAAGAGTCCTGTTGGGGAATGACCTAAAAACTCTTGGAGTTGTATCAAGCACCCCCAGGCCTCCCAGCAAAAGGAAACAGGAACAGACAAGGGAGGCCAGAGAGAGTACCTTGAGGGGCTCTCCAGGGGAACTTATAGAGGAAACTATAACCTGCAGTGCACAGGACTTACTGACTGCAATTTCTAAGAAGAAAGAGGAAAAGGGGAAGCCTAAAACCTCAAAGAAGAGTTCAGCCAGCCGTCCTATGCTACCAACAAGGACATCCCCTAGAGGACTGTCCAAAGTCACACCTGTGACTCCCTTACCAGCAGAGGCTGAGTGTGAGGAACAACCTAGTGTGGTTGAATCAGCTTCTGAGGAATCAGAGCTGGAAGAGAACCTTACTTCTGTTGGAGATCTGGATCCTGCAGACCATCCTGAGCTGCAGTCTTTACTGGCAGAAGGTGAACCCTGCAGGACATACTTCAGCAGAGGTCAAAGAGAGTGTCCTACTCTTGAAGATCTTCACCTAAAGGCAGCTTCCCAGCTGGAAGGGAAAGAGCCAGGGAATCATAGGTTATACTGGGAGGATGGCCTCTTCTACAGTGAACCTACTGAGTCTATTCCAGGGGACTACAGAAGACTTGTAGTGCCTCTGGAAATCAGACAACAGTTTCTACAGTTAGACCATGAGATTCCTTTGGCTGGTCACTTGAGTTTCAAGAAGACTAAGGAAAGGCTTTCTCTGTATTTCTACTGGTCTAAGTTGGGGCCTGATGTAGATAAATTCTGTAGGAGCTGTCACACTTGTCAGACATTTGGCAAGAGTGGAGCAAAGAATGTGGCACCCTTGGTGCCTCTCCAAGTGGTGGGAGTTTCTTTTGAGAGGGTAGGAATCAACATCGTTGGTCACTTTTATCCTCCAATTTCTTCAGGAAACACATTTATCTGGGTTGTATTAGACCATACTACTAGGAATCCTGAAGCAATACCTATGAGGACTGTTACAGCTCAGGCTGTTGCTAAGGCCCTACTTGGTATTTTTACCAGGGTAGGTTTTCCTAAGGAAGTCATCTCTGACAGGGGATCCAATTTTATGTTCCACTACATGCAGGCCATGTGGAAGAACTGTGAAGTGACTTACAGCTTCTCAATTGCCTACCATCCACAGACAAATGGATTGGTAGAGAGGTTTAATCATACAATGAAGAGCAAGATAGGTGCTTTAGAAGAACCCCTTAGATGAAAGTGAACCTTTTACTACCATGCCTTCAATTTGCTTATAGAGAATCCGTCAGGAGGGAGTTGGATTTAGTCCCTTTGAGCTTCTCTATGGACATCCAATTAGAGGTCCTTCGGCCATAATTAAGGAGGGGTTGGAGAGTGTTCCTTCCCCCAAGCCAATGAAAGTCACTGACTATGTGATAGGTCTCCGGAGGAGAATGTCACACATGATGGCAGAAGCATCAGATAACTTGAAAGCAGGTCAGGCATTGGTGAAGCATTGGCAGTTTACTCAAGACCAGCAAGTTCTATTTATGGTACCTACAAGGCAGAGGGACTTACAGCACAAGTGGATAGGACCCTTCAAGGTTGGGGCAAATTTGCAGAGGTCACATATCTGGTGGACTTAGGCAATCCTAAGGTGGCTCCCAGAGTCTTTCATACCAACCGTCCAAACACTTAGGTCTCAAGACCAGAAGTAGGAGCTTTGCTTCTAGCTTCAGCTCAAGAGGAGTAGGAGAGTGAACCTGTACCTGACCTACTCAGAGTACAGCCTTTAGATGAGAAGATAGAAGGAGTCAGTTGCTCTTCTAATCTGACACTGGAACAACAAGAGGAGTGCAAGTTTCTGTTAAATCAGTTTGCCTCCCTGTTTTCACTATCACCAGGCTTGACCCCTTGTGGCCAGCATGATATTCTCACTGGTGACTGTTTACCTGTCCAAAGCAGAGGTTACAGGATGTCAGATCATGTCAGAACCCACATAAAGGAGGAGGTCAACAAGATGCTTGATCTCAGGGTTATAGAGTCATCTACCAGTCCATGGGCTAATCCAGTTGTACGGTGCCAAAGGCAGGATCCAAGGAGTTGAGATTCTGTGTGGACTATCGAGCTCTTAATGCAGTCACAAAGACTGATGCTCACCCTTTACCAAGGACAGATGAACTGGTGGACAAACTTGGTTCAGTCAAGTACCTCAGTATATTTGATCTCACTTCAGGCTATTGTCAAATAGCTATTGCAAAACATTCAGCCTTTTGGATAGTGATGGTGCCCTCTTTGGTTACAAAATGAATAGACAGAAAAGACAGAATAGAAGGAAAAGGAACCTTTTGGTTAATTCTAGCTGCTAGAGATGCTGCAACTGAGGGTTTCCTCAGAGGCTGACCTGGGCTATGGAAAATCAAAATCCCAAAGTTGTGCTTCTCTGCTAAATTAGGTGATTGATTCAGGTTCGTCTTTCCAAAAACAAGTAAAATTTTAATTCGTACGATAAAGTGCTTTTCCATTATGGCAAATAATAAATAACTGAGAACAGTTTAGTTAAAATCGCTTTTAAAAAAAATTAATAAATGCATAAACTTGTAAAGATAGAGCTTAATAGTTAGTCTGTTCGTTTAAAGTCTCCCTGAGATTCTTCTGGTCTGAAGTCCACAGGGGGAATTCGCTAAAAATCCTTATATGATGATTTAAAGCTCCCAAGGTGGAGATTTTGAGGTCCCTAAGGGAGGTTTTTACTCAAGATCCTTGTGGTTCAATGTATTAAGTTGTTGTTGAAAAAGCCCTCAAGTCTGTTGATGCCAAAACTCCATATTCATTGAAAAGTTTTCTTGTTAATTGAAAAGTCCTCGACATGTGTTTCCCCACTCAAAGTATTGGGTGGATCTTCAGGAGGTAGATTAATCTCTAGAAAGAGAATTGTTCCAATTGGTTAAATGTTGTTGTGTTTAATCGTGATTCCAATTTAGATTTTTAATGAGAAGGTGGTAGGTTGGTCTCTAGAGAGAATTATTCCAGTAGGTTTAATAATGCTGTGTTAATGGTAATTCCAATTTAGATTTCCATTGAGAAGATGGTAAGATTTGTTTATTTGTCTTACCTGAAAAGTAAAGTTACAACAACGTTTTCACTTTTACACTCTTGGTGACAGATAAAGTGAATCAGTGTGTGGAGTGTGTGTACACATGTGAATAAATGTCCTTATTGTCTCAAACAATGGTATAGAATAAAGATGGAAAAGACCTTATAACTCACCAGGAAGACAGCCGGTCTGGACCCGACATAAGGGTACACGGACCAGTAAAGCAACTAGGTCCACGGAACGCCTACACCAACCATGCTCCCCTGCACAGAGACGCAGGACGGAGAGTTCAATGCCCAAAAACCAAAGGTGAGCAATTACCGCAAGGGAGGGGATTTGAACCAGAGGGAGGTGGGAGTCCACCATCACAGAATCAGTATCTTAACCCTCCATTCTCCTGTTATAGGTGCTACCCAATGTCTGCCCATTTTTTTGTGTAGACCCAGAGCCTTTCCTAAGGATCAGTTGCGGGTTGCCTTCATTCTGTCATATCTGAGTGGCAGTGCCACAAATTGGTCTATACCATTAGTAAGCCAGGATGACCCACTCCTGCAGGATTTCAGGGGGTTTCAACAGGAGATGGAGAAGCTGTTTGCCCGACATACCCAGGGCCAAGCTCTGGATAACAAAATTCTGTCCCTCTGTCAAGGCAGCCAAGATTTGTTAACATATATCGCCACTTTTAACAGACTTGTCGTTGAAACTGGGTGGCCTGAGGAGAAACAAACAACGTTATTCCATCAAGGATTAAGGGGGAAATTGAAAGACGTCGTAGCTCAGGTGGTAAACCCGCCAAAAGACTGTGCAGAGTTCATCAACCTAGTGGTGCACCCAGACCACAAGCTGCAAGATCGAAGAACAGATCGAGCGAGAACGGAGAATGGGACTGTGTATGTACGCTCAAAGGAGAACAGTTTGCGTTCATCAGAAAACACTTCAGAACCCATGCAAATTGGGGGGTACGGAGCCCATTAACCAAGGCCAAAAGAGACAAAAGGAGACAACTGCAATTATGCCTGTACTGCGGGAAATCAGGTCACTTCCTCAGAGAATGTCCCGTAAAACGAAGGAGGCGAACAAGAGTCGGAAAACTTCCAGGCCCGGCAAGCGTAGAGGTCCGTTTGTCGAGCGAAAGAAAAGAGCCACAGACCTCACACCTTGCCCTGCCTGTGATTTTGATCAGTCACCAACAACCGTCTCGGATGCATGCTGTGGAGGCATTCATAGACAGCGGAGCCGTTCGTAACTACATAAACCAAGGCCTGGCAACAAGGATGGGTCTTCCCCCTCTGTCAGAAAATAACAATTGAGAAGGTCACGACTGTCGATGGCAAAGAGATAATTTCTGGTCCTGTAACTCAATGGACAGCAGAATTGACCCTTCTGTGCCAAGACGGACATCGGGAAGCCAATGCCTTTGCCCTTATCAAGGCCCCTCAGTTCAGGGTGATTCTAGGGATGCCGTGGTTGGTGGCTCACAATCCTAAAATCGACTGGCGAGCCAAGAAATTAAAACAAAAACAAAGGGGTGATGCCTGGAAGGTTTAGAATGAATCTTAACCACTGGCATTGTTCTGGGCACCCCCCACACCATCGTTCTTCGCCTGCCAACCCATTACAGAAGGGGAAAGGCCATATGCAAATCAGGCTTGGTCCCACCCCAAAAGGGGCAGTCCAGCCCAAACTGCTAGGTCACATCCCTTCTGCACAAGACCACAAGCATCCCCAAACATATTTCGGCCTTGTTGGGCCTCATCAGTGAGGAGTAGCTTGGGTCTCTAGGCCCAGCAGGCACGGTACCCACGTCTGGGCATACCGTCCCACTCTGGGTGACAAAGCAAAAAAAAGGGGTGATGGCTGGATGGTTTAGAATGCATCTTAACCACTGGCATTGCTCTGGGCACACTTCAGACCATCGTTCTTTGCCTGCCATGCCATTACAGACGGGGAAAGGCCATATGCAAATCAGGCTTGGTCCCACCCCAAAAGGGGCAGCCCAGCCCGAACTGCTAGGTCACATCCCTTCTGCACTAGACCACAAGCATCCCCAAACATGTTTCAGCCTTGTTGGGCTTCATCAGTGAGGAGTAGCTTGGGTCTCTAGGTCCAGCAGGCACGGGAACCATGTCTGGGCAAACCCGTCCCACTCGGGGTGACAAAGCAAAAACAAAGGGGTGATGGCTGGAAGGTTTAGAATGAATCTTAACCACTGGCATTGCTCTGGGCACACTCCAGACCATCGTTCTTTGCCTGCCAAGCCAATACAGAAGGGGAAAGACCATATGCAAATCATGCTTGGTCCCACCCCAAAAGGGGCAGTCCAACCCGAACTGCTAGGTCACATCCCTTCTACAAGAGACCACAAGCATCCCCAAACATGTTTCGGCCTTGTTGGGCCTCATCAGTGAGGAGTAGCTTGGGTCTCTAGGCCCAGCAGGCACGGGACCCAGGTCTGGGCATACCAGTCCTACTTGGGGTTGTCGGAATTGAAATAATATTATGCCTCCTATCGCAGCAATTGTATGTGTATTGGCTAGGGCTGTACCGAACTTCGGCTTCGAGTCCCTATTCTGCCGAAGTTCGGCTGAAATACAGCTATCCGGCTTCGGCAGAATAGTTTCTTTTTAGGGACTCGAAGCCGAAGTCCACTTTCTATGATTAGCTGCCCTCTCCCTGTTTGGGAGATGAAAGCCAATCATAGAAAGTTTGACAGTGTTCAGGCTGCAGAAGCCAAACAAGCTGTTTGCCTATTGGCTTCTGCAGTCTGACCACAGAGGAACCAGCCTAACGTGTTGAAATAGGAAGCGAGGGAAGGAAACAGTTCTTCCCTTCCCTCGCTTCCTATGCCAACAGACGGATTCCAGCAGATGCCAGCACCCGGACCCAGAGAAATCACCAGGTAAGTGACCCCCCTGCCATACCCCTGCATCACGGTGAGGCCGCAGGGGTGCCCTGCACCCCCACGGTCTCGCCGCAGTAATTGCATGTATGCTGGTCGGGCCACCGGTGCAAAGCCGGTGGCCCGACATTTATTTTGCATTGGGGGGCCGCTCCCCAGACTCATGAGGCCGCCGGGGCACTTTGCCGACCCCGGCGGCCTCGATTTCGAATGTGCCCCCCATCCCCCTCACCACGGTGAGGCCGCGGGGGTGCCCTGCACCCCCGCGGTCTCACCGCAGCAATTGCAGGTATGCTGGTCGGGCCACCGGTGCAAAGCCGGTGGCCCGACGTTTATTTTGCATTGGGGGGCCGCTCCTACAGGAGCGGCCCCTCCAGACTCATGAGGCCGCCGGGGCACTTTGCCGACCCCTGCGGCCTCGCTGTGAAATGTGCCCCCCCTCGCCCCTTGAGCACGGTGAGGCCGCGGGGCCACAGGGAACCCCCGCGGCCTCACCGCAATAATGTTGTGTTTGTCGGGCCACCGGGCCAAAGCCGGTGGCCCGACATTTGTTTTGCATTGGAGGGGGGGCCGCTCCTGTAGGAGGCCGCCGGGGCACTTTGCCGACCCCGGCGGCCTCGATTTCGAATGTGCCCCCATCCCCCCTCACCACGGTGAGGCCGCGGGGCCACAGGGAACCCCCGCGGCCTCACCGCAATAATGTTGTGTTTGTCAGCCCACCGTGCAAAAGCCGGTGGCCCGAGATTTGTTTTGCATTGGGGGGCCGCTCCTACAGGAGCGGCCCCCCCAGACTCATGAGGCCGCCGGGGCACTTTGCCGACCCCGGCGGCCTCGCTGTGAAATGTGCCCCCCCTCACTCCTTGAGCATGGTGAGGCTGCGGGGCCACAGGGAACCCCCGCGGCCTCACTGCAATAATGTTGTGTTTGTCGGGCCACCGGGCCAAAGCCGGTGGCCCGAGATTGTATTGCATAGGGGGGCCACGGCCCCCCCCAGAGTTATGAGGCCGCCGGGGCACTTTGCCGACCCCGGGGGCCTCCATTTCTAATGTGTCCCCCATGCTCCCCCCACCCCCACAGTTGTCCAGCAATGTACTCCCATTGACCCCCACCCCTCAATTGTCACATGATCTCCCATGTTCCCGTCCACCCCCACTGTTGTCCTGCAATGTTCTGCCATTTACCCCCACCCCCACTGTTGTCCCGCAATGTTCTCCCATGTTCCCCCACCCCCACATTTGTCCCGCAATGCACTCCCATTTACCCCCACCCCTCAATTGTCCCATGATGATCTCCCATGTTCCCGCCCACCCCCACTGTTGTCCTGCAATGTTCTCCCATGTTCCCCCACCCCCTCCATTGTGCCATGATGTCCCTGCTGGAGCAGCCCCCAGGGTTGCTTTTAGCCTTGCCCTCCATAGAGTTCTGTGTCTGAAATATTTTGAGTGGATCTCAGTCCCACTGGCTGTGATGGGACTTCTGCGTCCCAAAGAGTCTCATAGTTTGTTCCTTTTAGGCCATAGTTTCTTGATCTTATGATCCAGTTGTCCTGGGCCATGTATTTGTTCTTGTAGACTTGTGACAAAATGTGAAGAGTAGAATAATTGTGCATTTTCTTAATCCTGCAACACTTGTCTAGCAGTAACATCATCCTTTTCTTTACTTTAGTTATACCACAGCCCAGAAAAGACACAGCACGTACCAAGGAAGCTCACCCCTGAGACAGACTTACACCACCTTGATGCAGATGCCTGCTTAGTGCCCACAATCCTGGTGAGTACTATGGGGGTTTTACTATTCAGGGGAAGCTTGCGGTGGGAGGTTAACACTCATATGCCTGATTAAATGAAAGACTGCTATATTATGCTTGCTGCCGTCAATGGATGTACATAATGACACCAACTCCTGGGAATTTCAAGTGAGGTTTTTGTCGTTCATATTTTGGTTTTTTACATAGTTATTTTTGATAAAAGGTTTTTTCAAAAACTTTTTTAAAGGGAAACCTGATACCACTTCAGAGCCCAGAGCCATCATGCAGTACTGCCCTGCCAAAAAATTAAGTTTTCCTAAAATACAACCTTCCCCTTACAGGTTAATCTTACTAAGAGTGAGGGCTTTTCCCGTAACTTTTGTATTTTTTCTTTGTCTTTGTCTTTTCTCAAAAGCTTACAGAGATGTGTCCAATTAATAAATATGTACCCATGCAATAGAATGCCTCCTTAGTTTATTCATTGAAATGCTGATTTTTTATGCCCTAGAATATGTTTGCCTAAAAAAATAAATAACTATTCGGCTCACTATTCGGCTCCGGCCGAACAGTTGACAAACTATTCGGTATCCGGTCGAATACTAAATATGCTATTCGGTACAGCCATAGTATTGGCCTACGCCAAGTTGTCTAAAACATGATGCGAATAAACTCTGCGGCAAGGTCTTGACCTTAGAGAAAGTAATGTAAGTCGCCATCTTGGATTAAGCCGCCATTTTATGTTCTCTTGTACTGTGGAAGTCACCCTGAACATCAAAATGGAGGCCGAATGACATTCTGAGTAAGATTCTGGCCATTGTGACCTCTGTACACACGAATAATTAATATCCCTGCAGGCCATTTGTTGGGGTCGCAAACCGAGACCTTGTCCTATTGCTGACCTATGTGTAAATGTACAACTATATCAGCGAAACTGATCAAAACGCATAAATTATAGGATTGACCTGGCTAGAAACCCTTAGGCCCGATCCCAGGAATGGTTAGCCCGCGAGAGGGTTGGCCAAGGGCTGGCCAAATCATATAAAAGACCCAAGTATTCCAATGTACGGTCTCTCTTACTAATGCATCGAACCTTCGTTGAAGTTTGTTACGTTACTCTGAGAGCCGAATAGCTATCCGTTTGTCAATTGACTTTGGTAACTGTTGTAGCTTTTAAATAAAGCACTTGTATGTTCTTTGTAACCTGTTTTGGTGTGTTTCTTTTGGGCTTCCCGGCCTCATATCATTTTTATGTTTTCACAGTTGGCGCCCGAACAGGGACCTTCAAGATTGATGCCGGATCATTGAAGGTTGACGCAGACTATCGAACCGGGATCGGACGGTGTGATACTACGGGCCTGACTGAACGAGACGCGATACCTCGGCAGCGCTGCACGATCCGATTCTTGGACGATAGTCGTGTGGTCTGACACGTCATCTTGACGAGGGTCCATTTTTGAGGCGGACAGATTTGTCGAAACCACCAAACACAAGGTCAAATTTGTTAGGTAAGTTCTTTGGTAAACCGTACGGTCCTCCTTAGGTTTGGTCAGGTGCAGTCGTGACCCGGCTCTTAATTTAACCCTGACAATTTGAATTTGGCGTATTGCATCTGCAGACACAATTATTGACCAGGTAACACCAATTTTTTGTGAAATGCCTAGGAAATTGTCTAGCTGCTTTAGGGCTCTGTTCCGCAGCGATCGACAATCTTTAGAATTTAGCCGCCCGGCACCACTGGAGGGGTCGCCGGCATGTACTATGTACTGTAAGTATGGCATTGGAAGTATAGTATTTAATGATATTTGGCACAGACAGACCAGACATGCCTCCGAATTTCAGTGGCCAATCAATGGTAGTTTTGAGATCCCCCGTATTGAATACCTAGAATCGGTTTTGCTAAAAAAGAAGGCCAAACCTGCAGCCTTTGATGTTTTGCAGAATTGGAAAAAAGAATCATTACAGCAGCTTAAAAGTAGGGATAAACATGCACGGCGTCATAAAACAAATGCCGAAGAGGCGTTGTTATATGATAAGGAAAAACATTCAAAGTCAGTTAAAAATATGGATAGGGCTTTTTCACTTGGAATCCAGAAAATGTATCCCTCTAAAGATTTCCATGTTTCTGAGGAATTTATTGAAAATTTGTTAAACGAATGCAGGCCTGGTGCCTCTGCGCCACCTCCGTATGATCCTCTCCCGGGTGCTCTGTCCATTCCTGCTGTTGTCCCTGCTGTTATTCCTGTTCCCCCTGTACAACCTATTGTTCCTATTCCTCTAGCTGTTGTTCCTCCACCTATCGCACCACCCCTTCCTCCTGCGCCGATAGTTGCATCCTTATTAAATTTACCCGCACCTCCGCTCCCGAGTAGTCCCGTATTGACTGAAGTTGATCAAGGTGCGGGGTCAAAGATTGTCACTCGTAATACTGTCTCTGCAGATAATAAACAGGAATTGTTTGCATGGGCTAAGCACTGTATGGAGAAAGGTGATCAAGTTAATATTTTTTCCACATTATCAAATTTTAATAGATTTTCATGAGAAAAATGTTTTTATCGAAGGTTTGGGGACTCATTTATGTGTGATATGGGGTAGATTACAAAATCTGGATCTCCCACAAGGGGTGAGGGATCTAAATGCTTTAGCACTTTCGAGGGACACAGAGAAGAAAGTACATGGTCATGTTGAAAGATTGTTTGAGTATAGGAGGGACTTTGAAAAGTCACAAGATGAGGATGATCAAGACGACAGTATGTATGTGCAGAAACGGTTCCTTCCGTGTCGTAGATCGGCACCTGAGGAAGTACGAATTTGTACCAAAGATGCGATTCGATGGATCTCGGATTCATCGATTCCGCCAGATGAAGTATATGACACGTATAGTCAGTATACAGTAGACATGCAAAGGAAGGTGATTCAGGTAATAGTACAGTACCTGCAGGAAGAATGTGTAAGAAAGAAGGTTAGTCGTCCTATAGAGTTCTTGGGAATTTGTAAAAGGGTTTTTTCGCCCGACACTTCTTCGACTGCCTTAGCGCTCGACCTGGCTCTGTTGCTTCGTAAGCGGTCGGAATTACCTATATCTCAGTTGCCTATGAGAGAGGTTCCGCCGACATTTGTCCCAAAGGTTGAGATCCCTACTAATGCTGGGACTGGTGCACCCGCTGTGCATATCCCTGTGCATTATGTATCGCAATTTGTTCACGTCCTGTTTTCACGACAGGAAGTGAACACTATTAAACAATCAGTTCCCGATATCAGGAAAAACCCAACAGGGTTTTACAAAGAGATAGAGTCGGTCTTGCAGTCCTCTGTGTTCACCTTAAGTGATATTGACTTGCTATTCCCGGTACTCCTGCCTGTAGATGTATGGAAGCAGGTTGGGACAATAGACGATGTGCCAGGGTTGGGAGATACGTGGGCTAACATGACCAGGTTTGATGGGGAAAGACCAGCTGGTGAGAAACCACCTCAGGTAATACTTACTTTGCCTGATAGAATTATCGCAAAATTAAAAACTATAATTCCAGAGAAAAGAATTATTTGGGACAAGCTTACGGCCTGTGTTCAAGGAAAAACTGAAGACGCCACCGAATTCTTTAATAGATTCGAACAGGTATTTTCTGACTTCAGTGGACAGGACTTGGGTACAGAGTCTGGGAAAAGGTTGTTCGTGGACAAATTTGTACGTGGATTGTTGGCCGACATCCAGTCACGGATTATGTCCTCTGAGAGCGCTTGGCAGGGAAAATCTCAATCTGAAGTTTTGCACATGGCTCAGTAGTATGAGAACCGTGTTAATAATGAAAAGGAGAAAATAGAGAAGAGGAAAGGAGATCTGAAGACTAAAGTATTATTACAACAAATTGTTAGAAACCCCAGAGGAGGTACGACACATACCTCAGGTCAGTATGTCCCAAAAGGAAACGCTCCTTTGGGTTCTGTGAATATTAATCAATGTGCCTATTGCCGCCAGGAAGGTCATTGGCGAGCACAATGCCCCGTCCTTCGACAAAGGTCAAACAATGCGTTTGGGAGTATGGGTAGACGACCTAGAAGTCGCCCTGGAGCAGGGGGCCCTGATAGAGTTCAGTTTTTACAAGATCCTCAGCAACCTTTTTCACCGGAAAATCAGACTTCGAGTGTGGACTCGAGAAACATATTTGATCACCCTTCTGCTGCCTACCTTTCTGAAGAGCTTCCTTCCGACGACATTTTATTTCGTTAGAACTGCCCGAAGCAGGGTTTGGAACCTTCACCTATTCCCGTTAATCAGAAAGGCCCTGCGTTGAATTGTTAGTGGGGAATAGGAAACACCAGTTTTTGATAGACACTGGAGCACAGAAGTGCTCCATTGAATATTCCCAGGTTCCAAACATTCTACTGTCAGGGCAAACAAATGTTTCTGTAGGGTTTTCTGGTATACCAATTGTCTGTCCGGTTTCTTCGCCGGTGTCTGTTTCTTTGGGTCCTTTTACGGACCATTGCCCTTTCCTTCTGACTTCGAACTGTGGAGAGAATTTGCTGGGGTTAAATTTGTTAAAGAAACTGAATGCAGTAATTCATTGTTCCTCTGATGGAGTACGATTGACGGTTTCACCACAGCAACTTCCCAATTCTCAGTTTTTGACTCGACCATTGCCTCCTGAGTTTAGCGTTGTTCCGGAATGTTTATGGGCGGTTGACGACAATGATGTCGGGGTACTACAGATTGAGCCCGTTAAAATAGTTTTGATACATGGAGTTAAATTACCACGCATTCCGCAGTATAAAATATCAGTTGAGGGCGAGCGTGCTTTGAAGTGCACTGTCTCCGATTTTGTGCATCATGGGGTGATCGAGGAGATTGCAGGTAGTTTATGTAACAGCCCGATTTTGCCTGTATATAAGAAAGGCGACAATGCAATCCCATACCGGTTCATAATTGATCTTCGTGCTATTAACAGAGTTGTCGCCCCACAATTTCCAATTGTGCCTGATGTAACAACAATACTGACAATGATCCCTGCTACGGCTACGCATTTCACCGCTGTGGATTTAAAAAATGCTTTCTTTAGCATTCCTATACACAAAGAGAGTAGATATTTGTTTGCGTTCACCTTGGGCGGACGTTCATTTACATTTACTCGGGCACCTCAAGGGTATACCGAAAGCCCAAGCATTTATAGTAGAGCTTTGAAAGAGTAGCTCGACACCCTTGAATTGCCACCTACTTGTACACTGCTTCAGTATGTCGATGATTCGCTTTTGGCTGCAGATTCTGAAAGTGCTTGTGAAGAAGGCACTGTACTGTTGCTTGTTCATCTAGCTAAAAATGGTCATAAAGCTTCGCTCAAAAAATTTCAATATTGTTGTCAGGAGGTTGCCTATTTAGGCTACCTCCTGTCAAAGGAGGGGAGAAGATTGACACCTGAAAGAATAAAACACATTTCTGGCATGTCTGTTCCAAATACACAGAAGGAAGCCAGAGCCTTAATAGGTATGGCTTCTTACTGTAGGTTGTGGATCCCAAACTTTTCACTAGTGATAAAACCGAGGTTGGCTTTGACGAAGAAGGGCATTTCTCTGCCACTGCCATGGAAATCGGAACATCAACGATCATTTGAGCTTCTCAAAACCGCGTTATGCTCTGCACCGGTTCTGGGTACTCCAAATTATGACAAGGCCTTTGTGTTGTTTGTGCATGAATGTGATGGATGTGCTTTGGCTGTGTTAACACAGGAACACGGAGGGAAGAATAGGCCGTGCGGCTACTACTCCTCCGCCCTTGATCCTGTCGCATGCGCTTTGCCAAGATGTTTGCGAGCTGTCGCTGCTGCTGCCATGTCTGTCAAACAGAGTGAGGGAATGGTCCTAGGCCATGATTTAATTTTGATGGTAACTTACTCTGTAGATGTCCTATTGAATAAGACTCAAACGCAACACCTCACCTCTGCCCGGCTGACAAGGTATGAATTAATTCTGTTTGCCCCTCACATTCAAATTAAGAGGTGTTGTGTTCTTAATCTGGCTGAACTTCTACCTTTCCCGCAAAATACTGTTTGCGGTGACGAAGAATCGCATTACTCCCTGTATACCACTGAACAGGAAAGGAAGGGCAGGATAGATCTTATAGACACTCCTTTGGACAATGCAGAAGGGGAGTTGTTTTGTGATGGCTCCTGCTTCAAACTTCCAGATGGTACATCTACAGCTGCTTACGCAGTTACTATGTTGAGTACGGTTGTTGAAACTAAGAGAATTACGTGTAACTCTGCGCAGGCCGCAGAGATTATAGCATTGACCTGAGCTTGTGAACTCTCCGAAGGGCGTATAGTAAACATATATACTGATAGCCAGTACGCCTTTGGGGTGGCCCACAACTTTGGGAGGCTCTGGTCGGAAACAGGGTTCCTAACCTCACATGGGACCAAGATCCAGCATGGTCCCCTGATAGTGCAATTGCTCTCGGCACTCTCACTCCCTAGGCAGTTAGCGATCAGGAAATGTGCAGCACAACAGAAGGTCATAGATTATGTGGGAAAAGGGAACGCTTTCGCTGACCAGATAGCCAGGCAAACGGCCACAGACCTTACCGCAGACATGTATGCTCTAAGAGAAACAAAACATGCCTATGTAATGGATGACGGCATTGGGTCTGTACGATGATATTCAAACTGATGCCACAATAGAAGAGTCTAAAAGGTGGGCCGAAGGAATGGGGAAACTAGATGATGATGGATGTTGGGTGGATGCATCTGAAGGAAAATGGTTGCTCCCTGATTCATATGTGCTGGCAATGGTTATGATGGCACACGGTCCTACGCATGTGTGTGCCCAGCAGATCACGAAAATGTTAGAACAAATTTGGGTGAATGACAAAATTCTGAAGACTGCACAACGATATGTTCAGAATTGTATGATTTGCTTGCAGCACAATGTGGGGAAGGGGACAGTAACTCCAAGGGGAAGCTTTGGGCCCCCTACTGTTCCCTTCGAGGTCATCCACTTTGATTTTATTGAGATGGAACGGTGTAACAATCTAAAATATGTTCTTGTGATTATTTGTGCCTTTATTAAATGGGTCGAGGCTTTCCCCGTTAAAGATGCTACTGCCATGACCACTGCAAAGACTATGGTAAAAGAATTCTTTCCACGATTTTGGCTCCCAAGGGTAATTTGGTCGGACAATGGTCCCCATTTTGTTGCAGCAGTAATTTTGCAGATATGCACAGCGTTACATATTGAAAAGCGATTTCACTCAGCTAGACATCCTCAAAGTGCTGGGTTGGTAGAGAGACATAACAGTATCTTAAAGAATAAGCTTGCAAAAACATGTGCCGATACCAAATTGAAATGGCCAGCTGCCTTACCTATTGTATTATTAGCCATGCGTACTAAACCTCAAACCAAGACTGGGCTTTCTCCATTCGATGTAGTGATGGGGAGACCTGCTAACATTTGGGGTCTTCCGAAGCCTAAAGCCCTGAGGGAGGTGGAAAATGTATTGCTTGTAGACTACTGCAACCAGTTGACTAAAAACCTGTATTTTATTTATCATCAGGTTTACTCAGCTTTACCTGTACGGTTCACAGGCCCAGGACACGATATTCAGCCTGGAAGTTGGGTCCTAGTGAAGGCATACGAAAGGTCTTTATGTCTCGCTCCTCGCTGGAGGGGACCCTACCAGGTGCTGTTGGTCACCCAGACAGCAGTGCAGGTGGCTGGGAAAAAACACTGGATCCACACGACGCATGTCAAGAAACTTCCTCACCCGACGCCACACGTTACAGAAGAAGCAGAACCCCTCGCTGATGCTACAATCTCTGATCTTGGAGTAGCAAACAGCGTGTGAGTGCGTCAGAGAATTTCTCTGGCCCGTGGAGCTTGGGGAACAGTCCATTTCGTCTCTGCACTCTTTGGAAAAGTCACTTCCGGAAAACACTGTTTCAAGTTCTGTGACTTCCATCGCATCCGATACGTCACTTCCCTCAGGAAGTGACGACGCCTTATTTTCGGATCAAACAGTTTTGGGTACCACCAGGTACGACCTTCGACGAAGAAAATAGAACTACGGCACGGGTCTTCCCGTGCAGTTGGAAAGAAGAAGTGATTGAAAGTTTTCTCTTGTATAAGAAAGTTCCTTTTGAACAAAAGGAGCAAAAAGGGATTCTGCTGGCTAGGGTTGGGAAAGACTAAGAAGTCGCGCAACCGTAGTGTCGCCAGCAACGAACATTGGGGTCGTCGATTGAGTAACTGCAATGCCTGCCACCTCCACCGCTGCTCCCCGCACTGGACTTGTCAATAGGGGGGTGACCAACTCGGACAACGAACAATGTGCGTGGGCCCCGAAAACATATTGCTCTATTGTGTTAATAATAATTGGTATTTGTGTGATTACTGCTTTGGGACTTTGGTACTTCGAAGAAATTTACCCTCTAAAACCTCTACTACCTCAATTGACATTGTACCTACTGCTTTGACTCCCTCTGTACACCTTCACACTCTGTCACCTAGAGACTCCCAGCATAGACGAAAGTATCATAATAACACTTTAATGATAGTAATGAATGCAATGCATGACATTGTTAATAAGAGTAATTGTTGGATTTGTACCCATTTACCACAACATGGGAACAAGGGGCTAGGATGATATATCCACCCTTTACCTTTAACGACTGCTTGCTATGCCTCTCTTAGAGAACTATTCTTTGGCCGTTGGAATGATAGCATCTCAGGGAACTTTGATGGAACTGATTTAAATGATTTTGAGAAACGAGAAATGACTCCCCTGGGATGCTCGCTTTTTGCAAATAGAAAAATAGAAGTAAACCTAATGTTGCTTCTATTAGGCCGTCTGATAAACTATCTCTTCCCTTTCAAACTCTAATTTCCTTTAAAATGGCTCAGATAGGCAATAAGGAAGCCGTGCCTCCTTCCTACTCTATAAATCATAGCCCTGATTCAGTCCCCTTTTGTGTACAAAGAAATGGCACTCGACCAATGGGAGATTTTGAAGGTTGTATGAACATTGTAAATTTGACTGGAGAGAACAGGCCTCTGTATGTAGGGGGGCCTGTTTATTTTGTTTGTGGTAGTTCAGCATTTCCCTGGTTGCCCAAGGATTGGCAGGGAACCTGTTATTTAGGAATCCTGCTACCTGGGGTATTTGTAGCTAGTACATTGGAGGTTTCTAAGGCTCGCCCATGGCGGGACGAGAACGGAGATACCCCTGGGCAAGTATTGGGAGATATAGCAAAATCATTTGTGCCCTTTTGGGGACAGATAGCAAATTCTGAAAATATTAGGGGACTAGCAAGAGTACTGGAGAGAACAATCAACCGGACCACAGACATACTCTACAATATGACACTAGAACAAAAGGCAATAAGATTGGTAGCACTCCAAAATCGGATGGCATTAGATGTCATTCTGGCAGAACGTGGTGGAGTATGCAAATTAGTGGGGTCCGCTTGTTGTGTTTTCGTACCAGATTCCTCACCAACAATTTTCAAAGCAATACAGAACATGCACATCCTTAGTTCTGAAGTGCATGTTCCTGTGGGAGATTGGAATATTAGCGCCTGGTTCTGGGATTCTTTACGATCTTGGGGTTGGAAGGTGCTTTCTGTCATTCTGGTTATTTTGGGGATCCTGCTATTCCTTTGTTGCTGTTTTCAATGTCTACCTAGTATATGTGTAATGCTAGGGGGATGTTGTGCTCAAGCAGTGAGCACAGTAGGGCACAGAATGTATGCCCCAGATACAGCATCTAAAGAGTTTGTGTTACAAGAGGTTCTGATGAACGACCTAATGGCTATAGACATTACAGACAATGATTGAGGATGTATGGACGACAATTAGTGGAGTTATTTGCAAAAGTATTAGAAATTATATTAGCACTTGGCATAGGCCAAAAGGAGGGTCTGTCGGAATTGAAATAATATTATGCTTCCTATCGCAGCAATTGTATGTGTATTGGCCTACGCCAAGTTGTCTAAAACATGATGCGAATAAACTCCGCGGCAAGGTCTTGACCTTAGAGAAAGTAATGTAAATCGCCATCTTGGATTAAGCCGCCATTTTAGGTTCTCTTGTACTGTGGAAGTCACCCTGAATATCAAAATGGAGGCCGAATGACATTCTGAGTAAGATTCTGGCCGTTGTGACCTCCGTACACACGAATAATTAATATGCCTGCAGGCCACTTGTTGGGGTCGCGAACCGAGACCTTGTCCTATTGCTGACCTATGTGTAAATGTACAACTATATCAGTGAAACTGATCAAAACGCATAAATTATAGGATTGACCTGGCTAGAAACCCTTAGGCCCGATCCCAGGAATGGTTAACCCGCAAGAGGGTTGGCCAAGGGCTGGACAAATCATATAAAAGACCCAAATATTCCAATGTACGGTCTCTCTTACTAATGCATCGAACCTTCGTTGAAGTTTGTTACGTTACTCTGAGAGCCGAATAGCTATCCGTTTGTCAATTGACTTTGGTAACTTTTGTAGCTTTTAAATAAAGCACTTGTATGTTCTTTGTAACCTGTGTTGGTGTGTTTCTTTTGGGCTTCCCGGCCTCATATTATTTTTATGTTTTCACAGGGTGACAAAGCAAAAACAAAGGGATGATGGCTGGAAGGTTTAGAATGAATCCTAACCACTGGCATTGCTCTGGGCACCCTCCAGACCATTATTCTTCACCTGCCAAGCCATTACAGAAGGGGAAAGACCATATGCAAATCAGGCTTGGTCCCACCCCAAAAGGGGCAGTCCAGCCCGAACTGCTAGGTCACATCCCTTCTGCACAAGACCACAAGCATCCCCAAACATGTTTCGGCCTTCTTGGGCCTCATCAGTGAGGAGTAGCTTGGTTCTCTAGGCCCAGCAAGCACGGGACCCACGTCTGGGCATACCCATCCCACTCGGGGTGACAAAGCAAAAACAAAGGGGTGATGGCTGGAAGGTTTAGAATGAATCTTAACCACTGGCATTGCTCTGGTCACCCGCCAGACCATTGTTCTTCGCCTGCCAAGCCATTATAGAAGGGGAAAGACCATATGCAAATCAAGCTTGGTCCCACCCAAAAAGGGGCAGTCCTGCCCGAACTGCTAGGTCACACCCCTTCTGCACGAGACCACAAGCATCCCCAAACATGTTTCGGCCTTGGTGGGCCTCATCAGTGAGGAGTAGCTTGGGTCTCTAGGCCCAGCAGGCACGGGACCCACATCTGGGCATACCCGTCCCACTCGGGGTGACGAAGCAAAAACAAGGGGTGATGGCTGGAAGGTTTAGAATGAATCTTAACCACTGGCATTGCTCTGGGCACCCTCCAGACCATCGTCCTTCACCCGCCAAGCCATTATAGAAGGGGAAAGACCATATGCAAATCAGGCTTGGTCCCACACCAAAAGGGGCATCCCGCCCAAACTGCTAGGTCACATCCCTTCTGCACGAGACCACAAGCATCCCCAAACATGTTTCGGCCTTGTTGGGCCTCATCAGTGAGGAATAGCTTGGGTCTCTAGGCCTAGCAGGCATGGGACCCACGTCTGGACATACCCGTCCCATTTGGGGTGACAAAGCAAAAACAAAGGGGTGATGGCTGGAAGGCTTAGAATGAATCTTAACCACTGGCATTGCTCTCGGCACCCCGCAGACCATCGTTCTTCACCTGCCAAGCCATTACAGAAATTAGCCTTCTCCAATGAGTGTGCTCATGCGTGCTACCAAGTGGAAATGCCATTGTCTGACCCATTGTCTGACCCAGAGACACCTGTCCAAGATAAAGAGGTGTTGGTACTAGGTGTAACAAGTACACTACCAAGCGAATACCACGATTTCCAAGACGTTTTCCAAAAAGAACAGGCTAATACCATACCCCCTCACAGGCCATATGACTGTCAGATCGACCTTGTACCTGGTGCACAAATCCCATGTAGTCGAATGTATGCACTCAACGAACCTGAAATTCTCCACTTGAAATCACATCTGGACCAATACATGGCAAACGGTTTTATCTGCCTGTCTAAATACCCGGAAGCCTCGCCCCTATTCTTTGTACCCAAGAAGGAGGGGGACTTGAGAATGTGCATCGACTACCGCGCACTAAACCGGGTAACAGTTAAAAACCGTTATCCTCAACCCCTTATCCCAGAACTGCTGGACCAAGTCAAGGATGCCCAAATTTACACCAAATTGGACGTCAGGGGGGCATACCATCTCGTGCGTGTAAAGAAAGGAGACTAATTGGAAGACCGCCTTTCATTCTAAGTATGGGCTGTACGAATATCAAGTGATGTCCTTTGGGCTTTGCAACGTTCCCGCCGCATTCCAGTACTTCATGAACAATGTACTAAGGGAATTGATCGACATATGTGCCCTAGTTTACATCAAGGACATCTTGGTGTACTCCTCTTCTAAACAGGACCATGTCAGGCACGTTTGCTCCATCCTTGCAAAACTGTGACAGCACCAGCTATACGCCAAACTTGCAAAGTGCTCCTTCCATGTCACCAAAGTCAAGTTCCTTGGTTTTGACCTCACTCCCAGAGGCGTTCGAATGGATATGCTCAAAGTAGACGCCATCCTTAGCTGGCCATCACCGTCTTCAGTAAAAGGTGTCCAAAGTATGCTCAGTTTTGCAAACTTTAATCGCCGATTCATCCCCGGTTTCTCCCAGATTGTGCACCCAATAACTTCTTTATTACGAAATAAACAACAAACTGTTCCAATGGACAGAAGAGGTGGAAAAAGACTTCCAGGAACTTAAGAAATGATTTACCTCAGCCCCGGTGCTATGACACCCCCGCCCAGATCTCTCATATGCAGTGGAAACAGATGCCTCCAGCATGGCAATGGGGGCTGTTCTTTCCCAAAGTGATCCCGAAACAGGCTGGTTACATCAAGTGGCCTGTTGGTCGTGATAATTTACTGCACCTGAACTTAACTATGCAATAACAGACAAGGAACTCCTTGCAATCAAGGCAGCCTTTAAGGCTTGGTGGCATTACCTCCTAGGCGACAGACATACCATCACAGTAATCACCAACCATTGCAACCTACAATACCCCAAGATGGAAAAGGCTCAATCATCCCTTTTACCCCGTTGGGCTTTATTCTTCGCAGAATATGATTACATAAACACGTACCGACCTGGAGTCCAGAACGGAAAAGCTGATGCCCTATCCCGCATGGGTATTGATGAGAATGCATATTCATCCCCAGACCCGGTGGCCATTATTCCAGGAACAAACTACTAGGAGGTACAACAACGTTATCTCTGGACAAAGTCTAAAAGGAAATTCGGCTCCTAATGAACATCAAGGCTCTACAAGATTGGACCACCAAAGGTGAACATTACACAACAAAGAACCAACTCCCATATTTCAGAGGGCGTTTATATCTACCGACTATGGCACTACAAGAAAGTAATTTCTCGTTATCGCGACCCCCTGATAGAAGGACATCAAGGAATTGCCAAGACACTACAAAGGTGAAACGAAATTATTGGTGGCTGGCCTGGCGAAATGACATTACGCAGTTTATTCTGTCATGTGGCATTTGTGCACAGAATAAATCTCAGAAACAAAGACCTACGGGCCTTCTTCAACCCCTGGAAAATCCAGCTGCACCTTGGCACACACACTCCCTTGATTTCATCACAGATCTGACTCCCTGTCAAGGGTTCAACACTATCCTAGTGGTTGTTGACCTGTTCTCCAAAATGGCCCATTTCATTCCACTTAAGGGTTTACCAAACGCATCCAGTCTGGCAAAGGTGTTATTAGAGCAAATCGTACGATTACATGGTTTCCCCTCCATCCTGATTTCTGACCGAGGGAGTCGGTTCGTGTCTAACTTCGGAAGGAAGAGTTGTGCAATTGCCCAAATCGATATTAGTCTGTCCAATAGTCACCATCCACAAACTGATGGCCAAACGGAGAGGCCAAATCAGACACTAGAGCAATACCTACGCTGCATGTTACATCAATTGGAAGAAAGCTGGAAGGATGTGCTGTGGATAGCTGAATATGCCTACAACAACTCACTACAGACCAGTACTGGACAGAGTCCATTCTATACCGTATATGGAAGGCAACCACGTGCTTTCGAATTAGATACACCCATGTCCTTGGAAATGCCCACGGTGAAGACTTTACATATGACCATCACTCCAGCCTTCAAAAAGGCAGCAGAACACTTGATCCAAGCCAAAGAAAGACAGAAAAGATTCTCTGATCAACACCGAAGAAACGCCCCAGACTTCCAAGTCAGAGATAAAGTCTGGTTGTCGTCTTGGCACGTGCCCATAAGAGGAATTCATTCCCAGATATCTAAGGCCCTATACCATCAAGGCTATTATAAATCCTGTGGCAGTAAAACTAGCTTTACCACCAAATATGCAGATACATCCCGTATTCCACGTGTCACTCTTAAAACCTGTTCAGCCTGGAACTCGGGTCAAAACTCACCGGGTCCAAGTTATATTTCTTAGTGGACTGGAAGGGATATGGCCCTCAGGACAGGACATGGGAGCCTAGCGAGCACGTCCATGCACCACGCCTGGTAAGACGATTTCATTGGAACCATCTGGCCAAACCAGGGCCAGACAGAGGAAATACCTTGAGAGGGCCTTAGGGGGGAGTGCTGTCATGATCCATGCTCCTGACCCCTCGTGTGTAACAGCCCCCTGGCTGTTGGTGGTGCGGGTGTTCCGTGGACCTAGTTGCTTCACTGGTCCGTGTGCCCTTATGTCGGGTTCAGACCAGCTGTGACTCCAACTCTGCTTGCTGTCTTCCAGGTGAGGTGTCATGTCTTTTCCGTCTTTATTCTTTTGTTTTCTTTCCCTCAGTTTTCTCTGTCTTCTCGGCGTCTTGCTCCACTACGCTGTTCCCTAACAATGGGCCTCATTATGACCTCGGCATCCAGGTCCGAGTCCTCAGAATGAAGAATTACTGGGCCATTCCGAGTTCGGAAGGCCCAGTAATTCCTCCCTCCAAGGACCCGGACCCGGTCCTTCCCCATTCCCATTTCAGCCCCCATAGGGCTGAATGGGAATGGGAGAGGGAGCAAACAACGGGCCATTACGAGTTGGCCCATTGTTTACTCCCTCTTCCCCTTGCGGGACCCGGTAAGCATGCCTGGTTTGACCAGGCGTTGCTTCTTGGGTCCCGCGAGGGGACCTCGTAATGAGGCGGTACGGGGTAAACGGCGTCGGCACCTTTTACGGTGCTGTTTACCCCGTACCACCAGAGTCGTAATGAGGCCCAATGTCTCTTTTTATTTTCACAGGGATGGTTGCGATCTCGGAGTTGCTGCGCCGATGTCGAAGATCACGGTGAGTTATTGATGCGCGAAGCGCTGCGCTGTTTATAGCTGTTAATTGCTAACCTGTGTTCTCTTCTCTTCTTTGTAAAGGTTGCGGTGATGTTGCGGAGTGATGAGCGATCGAAGCGCTGCTTGCCCAGGTAAGTGCTTTGTTAATTCTGACCTTGTTCTTTCTCCCTTGCAGGTTGCAGTGAAACCCGGAGATGGGTGAGGTAAGAGAAGCGCAGGGTGCTGCCAGGACTCGCTGCTTGCCCAGGTAAGAATTGTTATTAATATTGTCCTTGTTTCTTTACCTTTGCAGGTTGCGGCAAACTCCTGAGATGGCGAGGTAAGCGAAGCGCAGGATGGATTCAAGGCCGGTTACTTCACAGGTAAGTGTTCTTGCTTGCTAATGCTGTTCTTGTTCTTCCAGGTTATTAATTAATCCAGATCTAGGGCTTTGGGACCGGGCCACCGGAGAAGCAGATGAGCAGGAGCTGGACACAGTGAGCTTTACGCTGCAGGAGTGCAGAATAACGTGAATCGTGTTCTGCTGTTTGGGTGTGGTTTAAATAGCCTGGGTAAAGTAGTTCCAGGCCAAGTTGTTTCAGGCCCAGCCACACCCAAAACACTAGACTGCATGGCTTGATTCTAAAGAACTGAGCTGTGTAATCGACCTCCATGTTGGATTAGGGTCCAAAACTGGCATTGCTTTATTCCTGATAATGAGCCTGGCGCCAAAGATGCCAGGACTGACTCCATATATGTTTCTAATGGAGTTTTAAGGCCCTTTGGGCTGGTGTGAAGGGCATTAGCCCCACTGCTGCCAGGGGGCTGTTATGGGACTCAATGGGAATGGGGATTACCGAATTCCACCTCAGGAATTCCCGGGACACCAGGGTCGTAACGCCCTGGTATTTCCAGGAGTCACGGAGGCGGAATGGTAATACGAGTTTGGCGGTAACCAGGCGGTTTTAAGGCCTTGGTTACCGCTGGACTCGTAATGAGGCCCATTGTCTCTTGAGAATGGTTCTCTCCCAGAGTCTTCTAGGTCTTACAGTCCTAAGAGGCCTTGCATGCCCAAAGATGCAGTAAGTATGTATGAGGTTATGCTTGCTATTTTGGATTGGCTGGCAACTTTTGAATACAACCATGGGATTCAGAACATTACAGGGAATCAGATGATTCCTTGGCTTTTGTCTAGGCTAGCCCCAGTTGCAACTGATGTTGTAATGGTGATGGGAGAAGTAGACAGAATTGAGTATGAAAGTGTGCAACTGGCTTTGATAGCTAGGTCTGGGAAAACATGATGGTACCCCTTGGGCTACCTTGGTGTGTGAATGTTTGAAAAACGTATATGGTTGGGTTAAGGGTTACAGCGTTAACACTTTTGAAAGTATGAGAAATCTGTTTATGTTGGAATCTATCTATGATGCCTGCTCTCCTGAGCTGAGACAGCACTTGGCTGACTCTAAGGAAATTGATCCAAAGAAGTTAGCTTAGGCTGCTGACTTGTGGATTGCCAGCAGGGCTACTCACAAGGATTCTGGGGCAACTCAGAAGAAGGATGAGGGAAAGCAGCACAAGAAACATAATAATGAGAATTCTAATACCTCCAATCCAAGAGAGGGCCACAGACATAATAAGGGTAAGCCACAAGGGAAACTGAATAAAGCTAGTGTAACCCCTGGTGCTAAAGCAGAGGTGGGTCAGCCCAAACGCCCATTCATAAGACATTTGGAAAATGTTATGCTTGTGGGGCTACTGACCATGTGAAAGGGGATCCCAGATGCAAGGGTAAACCTTCAGGGGTCCAGACTGTCTCCTTAGCCTTCTCACCAGAGGAAGAAGTTCAAATGGCAAGTGGAAACTTACACCTACTGGCTGAGGAACCCATGAAAGTCTCAGCCAGTGTTTCTTTAGTGGCCCTGAGTCTGTGGGAACAACAGTACTCAGATGTCTACAATTCTATTCCAGACAATAATAAAGAGTATTACAAAGACAGTGTTCTTGTGAATGGTAAGGAGACCCCTGCCATCAGAGACACTGGGGCCAGCATTACTGTTGTGGATGAATCTTTTTTCAAGGTAGAGGATGTTGCTAAGGCACCCTAATACCTCACTAAGCTTGCTGGAGTATCTGTCCAAATGTGTCCACAGTTACCAGCTCTCATCCAGTGCAATGTCATGACTGTTAAGATACATGTTAGTGTGCAGAGTGAAGTACCTGGGAGAGTCCTATTGGGGAATGACTTAACAAATCTTGGAGTTGTATCAAGCACCCCAAGGCCTCCCAGCAAAAAGAAACAGGTGCAGACAAGGAATGCCAGAGGGGCTCTCCAGGGGAACTTATAGAGGAAACTATAATGCCCAGTCCACAAGACTTACTGACTGCACTTTTTAAGAAGAAAGAGGAAAAGGGGAAACCTAAAACCTCAAAGAAGAAGTCAGCCAGCACTCCTGTGCTACCAACAAAGACATCCCAAGAGTACTGTCCAAAGTCGTACCTGTGACTCCCCCACCAACAGAGGCTGATTGTTAAGAACAACATAGTGTGATTGAATCAGCTGCTGAGGAATCATAGCTGGAAGAGGATCATGCTCCTGTTGGAGATCTGGATCCTGCAGACCATCCTTAGCTGCAGTCTTTACTGGCAGAAGGTGGACCCTGCAGGGCAGACTTCAGCATAGGTGAAAGACAGTGTCCTACTCTTGAAGGTCTTCACCAACAGGCAACTTCTCAGTTGGAAGGGCAAGAGCCAGGGATGCATAGGTTATACTGGGAAGATTACTTCTTCTACAGTGAACCTACTGAGTCTATTCCAGGGAACTACAGATGACTTGCAGTGCCTCTGGAAAGCAGACAACAGTTCCTACAGTTAGCCCATGAGATTCCTTTTGCTGGCCATTTCAGTTTCAAGAAGACTAAGGAAAGTATTTCTCTGAATTTCTACTGGCCTATGTTGGGGTCTGATGTAGATACATTCTCTAGGATCTGTCACACTTGTCAGACATCTGGCAAGAGTGGAGCCAAAAATGTGGCACCCTTGGTGCCTCTGCAAGTGGTCGTAGTCACTTTGAAAGGGTAGGAATCGACATTGTTGGTCCCTTAGACCCTCCAACTTTTTCAGGCAACAGGTTTATCCTGGTTGTAGTAGTCCATGTTACTAGGTATCCTGAAGCAATACCTATGAGGACTGTTACAGCACAGGCTGTTGCTAAGGCCCTCTTTGGTATTTTTTAACTGGATAGGTTTTCCTAAGAAAGTCATCTGTGACAGGGGATACAATTTTATGTTCCACTACATGCAGGTCATGTGGAAGAACTGTGGAGTGACTTACAAGTTCTCAACTGCCAACCATCCATAGACAATGGATCGGTAGAGAGATTTAATCGTACAATGAAGAGCATGATAGGTGCTTTAGAAGAACCCCTTAGAAGAAAGTGGGACCTTCTACTTCCATGGCTTCTATTTGCTTATAGAGAAGTCCCTCAGGAGGGAGTTGGATTTAGTCCCTTTGAGCGTCTCTACAGCCACCCAGTTATCGGTCCCTTGGCCCTAATTAAGGAGGGGTTGGAGAGTGCCCCTTCCCCCAAGCCAGTGAGAGTCACTGATTATGTGATCGGTCTTCGGATGAAAATGTAACACATGATGGCAGAAGCATCAGATAACTTGAAAGCAGGTTGGGCTCTGGTGAAGCATTAGCATGACCAGAAGGCCAACATGGTTGAGTTTACTCAAGACCAACACGTTCTAGTTATAGTACCTACAAGGCAGAGGGCCTTACAGGACAAGTGGATAGGACCCTTCAAGGTTGTGGGCAAATTTGGAGAGGTCAACTATCTGGTGAATTTGGCAATCCTAAAGAGGCTCCCAGAGTCTTTCACACCAAACGTCTAAAAGCTTTTGTCTCAAGACCAGAAGTAGGAGCTTTGCTTCTAGCTTCAGCTAAAGAGGAGGAGGATAGTGAACCTCTACCTGACCTACTCAGAGGACAGCCTTTAGATGAGAAGACAGAAGGAGTCAATCTCTCTTCTAATCTGACACTGGAACAACAGGAGGAGTGCAAATTTCTGTTAAATCAATTTGCCACCCTTTTTTACACCACCAGGCTTGACCCCTTGGGCCAGCATGATATTCTCACTGGTGACTGTTTACCTGTCAAATGCAGAGGTTAAACGATGTCAGATCATGTCAGAACCCACATAAAGGAGGAGGTCAACAAGATGCTTGATCTCGGGGTAATAGAGCCATATACCAGTCCATGGTCTAGTCCAGGTGTACTAGTGCCAAAGGCAGGATCCAAGGAGTTGAGATTCTGTGTGGTCTATAGAGCTCTTAATGCATTCACAAAGACTGATGCCCATCCTTTGCCAAGGACAGATTAACTGGTGGAAAAACTTGGTTCAGGCAAGTACCTCAGTACAATTGATCACATTTCAGGCTATTGGCAAATAGCACTGACATACCATGCCAAGGAGACAACTACATTCTCAACCCCAGCTGGCCTCTACCAGTTTAAGGTAATTCCTTTTAGACTAAAGAATACACCTGTAACATTCCAAAGGATGGTTAATCAAGGTCTGAATGGGATGGAGGACTTCTGCGTGCATAATTGGATGACATTGCAATGTTCAGCCCTATTTGGAAAGGACATGTTGACCAGTTAGGATATGTTTTGCAGGCTCTTGAGCAGGCACATCTGAACACAAAGGCGAGTAAGTGTCAAATTGGTCAGAGTAAAGTGGTCTACCTTGGACATGAGGTAGGAGGAGGTGAAATAAGGCCATTGCCTAGCAAGGTAAAAGCTGTACAAAACTGGGCCATCCCTACTACTCAAACCCAAGTGAGAGCCTTCCTAGGCCTCACTGGTTACTATAGGAACTTCATAGAGAACTATGGGACCGTAGCTTCTCCCTTGAATGTGATCTCCTCACCCAAACTTCATAAAAAGGTCAGGTGGTATGAGGAGTGCACTCAACAAGCATTTGAAGACTTTAAAAAACCCTTTGTCAAGCTCCAGTCTTAAGAGCTCCTGACTATGTATATATATATATACATATATATATATATATATGTATTAAGTGAACAAACTTTGTTAAAGGGACGTTATGGTTAAGTTGCGCTACTAAAAACCTATGAAATGCAGTGAAAAAACTTAGTTAAAGGGACATTATGGTTCAAAGTAAAACCGAAAACCCCCTGAAATTCTGCAGTTATGGTAAGATAAGCAACTATAACTCGCGCCACCGTGCACTGCTAACACTAACACCCAGGACATCAAAGATGACATCACAAATGTCATTGATGACATCACTGATGACATCACATGTGTATGTACTTTTCATGAAAACTCTGTACAAGGGATTCTTATAATGCTGACCAAAAACTGTCAAGGATCAATGGGATAAATATCATGAGCTAATTAGTGCACTAAGCAATGCATTGATATAAATAGCATTCTATTATGAAGTTCTATCCAGTATAGTAAGCTACTCATGCAGAAACATAGGCAGTGTGTGCAGCATACATGATGAAGGTGCAATATTCATAATCTTGCCATGTTGAATAGTGAAAAAATAACTGCTTTCTTATTCGAGTTTTGCGTACTATGAAGGTACCGTAATTAGCACCAAGGTCCCCTTGCGGGTCCAATCCTTAAGGTGGGAACCCGCAAAGGGACCTTGTAATCAGGCGCTAAGGGATTATCGGTACCGGTACACTTACCGGTACCGGTAATCCCTTAGCGCCAGGGTCGTAATGAGGCCCCTTGACTGTTAATGAGCAAAACCATGTGGCCTAGATATGTCAGTAAAGGAAAAAAAGGGGGAGCCAGAGATCTGATGTCATCAGTGATATCATCAATGACATTTGTGATGTCATCTTTGATGTCATGGGTGTTAGTGTTAGCAGTGCACAGTGGCGCGAGTTATGGTTGCTTATCTTACCATAACTGCTGAATTTCAGGGGTTTTTCGGTTTTACTTTGAACCATAACGTCCCTTTAACTACGTTTTTTCACTGAATTTCATAGGTTTTTAGTAGCGCAACTTAACCATAATGTCCCTTTAACAAAGTTTTTTCACTGAATTTCATAGGTTTTTAGTAGCACAACTTAACCATAATATCCCTGACTTCATATACATGTAACATAGAACATACTAACCCCCTCGTAGTGATTTTCATGTCCGCGGACTACCGCCATGTCCGCTGACATATCGAAAATCTGAGCGTGGTGAATGTAAATTTAAATCGTATGCCCCATTTCCCCTTTGAAGTTGGCTCTGAAAAGAGCCGTTTTTGGGGGTTTTTTTACAAATGCTTGACAGACACCTGTTATTTTGTATTTTTGTTCTTGTTTTTTTTTCTTACTTTACTCCTAAAATCTTCACATAACCTTCTCCAAAGCAACCCTTACATTCCAAAATAGAAAGGCATTTCCCATAAAAGATAAAGAGATGCCATCTTCTTTAAAATTAACAGCATTACTGGCATCAATATTCTCATTATTACAGAAGAACATACCAGCTCTAAGCATGAAGGCACACATGCCTCGGTTGATGACACACCTAGCAATGTTTTGCCGAGGACAAAAAACAGAACTATTGTCCCATTTTGCCCTAGGTAGTAATCCAGAAAAAATTACTTTCGCATTTGGAAGGATCTTCATTACAGCTTGAACCAAGCATTCCAAATCAGCCAACAAAGTAGGGGCACTGACGTTGCCCAAATGGAAAGCACCATAGTGCAAAACTACCACATGTGGACTGTTCATCGTGGCCATATCCTCACAAACTTGTACAATTCCCTGTACATTGCAATCAGACACAGTGCTCCACACAACCTCCACTCCTTTCACATCAAAGTTCTTTGCAACATGCCTGCATTGAGCGTACTGTTGTAAACCATGCACAAACATATCTCCAAGCACCAACACCCTGACTTTTTCTACTTCTGCCATCTCCACCACACATAGTCTCTTCCAACACAAATCCACAACCTCAATATCTGATTGGCTGATCCGTACAGTCTTCTTTCCATGTTGGATTTCCTGGAAAAACCTGGATGTAGCACGCCCTGTCCACGAACAGCCGCGGTGTCCGCAGACGGCGTCCACTTTACTCTCTGTGCCATTCCCTCATTGCATACAGCTAAGCAATCACACAATATGAATAACGTCCTCAGAACACCACCATTTTGTGAATTTTCGAACATTTCAGGACAATTATCATTTCATTATTCAACATTTTAACATTACAAATATTATACTTTCATCTTGTACTCTGCACACAATGCTATGTTTCTCCATTAGTAGCTCAGTATACTAGATAGAATCCCATAATACAATGCTATTTATATCAATGCATCGTTCAAAGCACTAATAACGGTATGATATTTATTGCAATATCCTTGACACTTTTTTCGCAACATTATAATAAAAATCCCTAGTACACAAATTCCATGAAAAGTACATACATATGTGATGTCATCAGTGATTTCATCAGTGACATTTGCAATTTCATCTTTGATGTCCTGGGTGTTAGTCTTAGCAGTGCATGGTGGTGGTGCGAGTTATTTTTCATAGCTTACCATAAAGGCCATATAAGCTGTACTTAGAACCATACCGTCCCTTAAACAAACTTTTTTTAATATCACGCAAACAATATACAAACATGGTGTGCAAAAACCAACTTCTCACAGATGGCTTTACACAGAATGTTGCAAAGTAAGAATTCATGCTCGTTCACAGTGAAGGTCAGCTGCTTCCATTTTTTTCTCGGGCCCCGTAGAGGCTCACGAAGCGGACTATAAGGTTGTATTGTGTTTTGTCATCAGTGATGTCATCAATGACATTTGTGATGTGATCTTTGATGTCCTGGGTGTTAGTGTTAGCAGTGCACGGTAGTGGTGCGAGTTATGGTTGCTTAGCTTACCATAACTGGCAAATTTCAAGGGTTTTTGTGTTTTACTTGGAACCATAACGTCCCTTTAACAAAGTTTTTTCACTGAATTTCATAGGTTTTTAGTAGCGCAATTTAACCATAATGACCCTTTAACAAAGTTTTTTTCACTGAATTTCATAGGTTTTTAGTAGCACAACTTAACCATAACATCCCTTTAACAAAGTTTTTTCACTGAATTTCATAGGTTTTTAGTAGCAAAGCTTAACAATAGTAACTTTGACTTTATGCACATGTAATATGGAACATACTGAACCACTTCTACTGAATGTGAAGTCCGCAAACTTTTTTGATGTCCGCGGACATGTTCGGACAACAGTACCACCACCTAAAAAGTCTGGGGGGTTATGTTTAATTGTTATATTACAAAATGATAACATTTAAAAAAAATTCACAAAGTAGTACACATACATATTATATGTAGTAATACATAAGAAATGTAACCCATATGTGTACCACACTAACCATTCATATGTTCTAAAATGGAATATACCAAGAGAAGATACATTGGCTTCCAACATAATAACCTCACAGACACTCCACAACTAAGACCAAGACCGGACCTACAGAGTCCTCAGGACATATCTTTCCTGAAATAGTACGTGTACATCATTTTACTCATATCTTTATAAACTTTCTGTATTAGATAAAAAAAAAATGTATATATTTTTTTTTCTCACAGAAATGTCTAGTACTCTGGAATGGCTAGAGGAGTACTTCCCACATGACGAAATGTTAGAAAATAGTGAAGCTAATGGTACACACTTTACAATATAAACCATTTAATTGTTATTATTTTATATATATTTAACATATATATTTCTTTTTGTACAGAGCATACCAAAATAGAAAATATCTCTGAAGAAACTGTCATGGAAAACACACTTGACAGCTTAAAAGAAAAAATTGATTTATTATTGAGCAATTTTAATAATTTGAAAACTTTTGTTGAGGATCATTTTAAAACAAAAACCTCGTACCGTTGTCCCTCATGTACTTGTCCCTCCTCACCATGTCACAGTCAATTATCCCCAAACCCTCTCCATAATCCAAAACGTTTTGGTGAGACTTCGATCCCTTCTTCACCTGATACCAATCATGTTGAAACCCCTAATTCTCCTGTTTTTGTTTCTGTTTCTGCCTCACCTTCTCTGTCATAAATTATTAATATATGTGAAATAAAGTTACATTTTTATATTGTGTTGTAATTAGTTCCTATTTTTTATTTTTTTAAAAACAATGTAGATGTCCGCGGACAGCACGGGTGTTCTGAAATGTTCGTAAATAAACAAAAATGGAGGTGTCCTGAAGAACACTATACCTGTCCGTACTGTTCGCTAGCAAGTTGAAACTGTTCTAAGAACCCAATTGGTGTCCTGAAATGTTCGTAATTAAACGAAAATGGAGGTGTCCTAAAGAACACTATACCTGTCCGTAATGTTCGCTAGCAAGTTAAACTGTTCTAAGAACACAACTGATGCCCTGAAAAGTTTGTAATCAAACGAAACTGGAAGTGTCCTAAAGAACACTATATCTGTCCGTAGTGTTCGCTAGCAAGTTTAAACTGTTCTAGAACACAGGCGATGTCCAGAAATGTTCGTTTGATGTGTGACGCACTTTTAATTAATTCAGGACCCAAACACTGTCCGTAGAACATCAACGCGTATGCGCAAACCAATGTCTGTGCATTTGGTGTCCTGCGGACAGGAGCTTCCTTCACGGACATGTTTGCGAAGGGATCATGTGAGAGCACCAACGCTAATCGTGTGTTCTGAATGCGGACACTGTTCATGTCCCTGAACAAATTAAGAGTACATTTTCGAGTAATCCACAATATTTTTCCATAAAAACTCATCATGGCACAAGTCCCACATAGTAATCTGAGTTTCTACATATCTTTTGAAACTTTTTGAACCCTTTTTTGTGTTTGATCTGTCCGCGGACAGCGCGCATGTCCGTGAACCTTGTACAAGCACCCCTATAAAAGACCACGCCCTAGAGCTTATTCTCATTGTGTTTCTGGCTATTCTTCAGAGCACAGCTATTTCTCGTGCAACTTGCTGATTACAGCATCGAGATGGCATCCCTGGCTGCAGAACTTCCACCTGGTGCTCCACCACCACCACCTTCCCGAGGGCCTGAAGAGGGGAACAGGAGTGAGGATGCAGAGGAGGAAGAAGAGGATGACGAGAATGAGGTACAGGAAAACCTTACTACCCGAACTAGACGTGAGTATTGGGTGTGGCAGTTATTTTCCATTTATGGGAATGGTCCTAAGGCTCGTGCGAACCGTGTTATCTGCAATGAGTGCAAAATGGTACTCAGTTGCGGGAAGCACAGTTCGTACAGCTTTGGGACCATGACCATGAAGCAACACCTGCGGTCATTTCACTCTGGGGCTATTCGCAAAGTTGTACCTTGCGAAGAACGTAGTAGGTTGATTTCCTCTACTTCGTCCTCCGTTTCTGATCCTGTCACCACAAGGACCACCTCTGTCTTCCTCAAGCTGCCTCACAGGCCATACAGAATTCTGATGACCCTTACCTTTCGAGGGTCACAGATGTATGTATATACTGTGACACAGTACTTTGCAGGGGGGAGCGACTTCGGAGTGGATTTGAGACTATCGTCTCAGAGCACGAGAAGACCGGCTCACTACCCAAATAAAACCCACTCGACATCTTCCTCTTTCAGCTCGACCTTTCTTATCCCTGTGGTTGGTGTCCCCCCTTTATCCTCCTTTCCCCTCCTCTCCTAGTGTGTCGTGTCTAAAAAACAAAAAAAATACTAAATTACAAAAATTAAAAAAATAAATAAATAAGGCTCTTTTCTGAGCCGCCTTTCACAGTTATAAAATAGAAGTGAAATAATTGAAGCAGGGCCCTTTGTATTTTTGAGAAGTCCGCGGAAGGTTCGCGGACATCAAAAAAAATGGGTTGGTACCCTATCATAACCATTGCAATTTTCTCTGGTAGGAAGTGGTGGCCTTAAAAAGAGCCTTTGGGAGGTGTTTGTATGTCAAAAATTATAAATACTTAACACCTACTTCAAAATAGATGCTGTAAATCTAAAAAAAGGCTGTAATGCATTTCGTATATTTGTCAAGAAAATCTGATTGCCAGCATAAGTAAGATGGACTCCATCTCTGCGAAAATTGTATGTACTACGAAACATAATATTTTCATTATGAGAATAAGACATGCCAAAATCTCTTAGCAAGGCACAAACAGCCTTATTAACATCGCGCTTTGCTTTTTCCATTCGTGGACCAAATGAAGAAGGATGAAGTCACATTTTTCTCTGTGCAATCCGTAAAATATTACTTGAGAATTAGGAAACATGTCCATGACCTTCCCAAGTCCTTCCTTCATAGAAAATGGCAAAGAAATTCCAGACACATGTCCTAAACTATACCTTCCACAATGAATTATATTTATGTCTGGATGTTGCTCTGTCCCCAAAGTAGCACAAAGAGGTAGCATGTCCAACCACTTCATTCCACGTACTCCATGCCAGTGTACTTCCACACGTGGAAATCCAAGATCTACAGCTACTCCACAGCTTTCTGCATGCACCTTCAACCAATGTATCCATGAATCTCCCAAAAGTCAAACAATCTGTTTTCTGAAACACACAGCCATAGCTATCTGTTGTTCTCTTAACAAAAAGAGTATCTGAGAAACTCTCTCCTGGCACAACAAAAAAAGGATAGGACGCTCAACAGCTCGATTCCTTCTCTTCAAAGACATGTATGTACGCAGAGAACAATGTTCTCTAACTCTTGCATACGCAGTCACCATTCATAAATCAAAAGGTTTTACACTAGACACAGCAATGATAGACATTGGTAAGACAGTCTTTAAAGAAGGCATGAGCTATGTAGCACTATAAGGCTTACGTACACTTGACAGTCTATTTCTAATCAACTTTGATGCAAGTAAAATAAACACTAATATTCCTTGCATTTCAGAATACAATAGACTTTGTTCACTATACACCCCCCACCTAGAAACATATCCTGTTCCACAAAAATGAAAATGTTCTAAAAGAAAACTAAATCAAACAGAAATGCAACAGGATGCCACTGCAAATCCTCCAAAGAGAGTAAAAGAAACTAAAACTTCATCAAGTACCACAAGCAAAAAAGAACCAATTAGGGAAAGTAAACCAGGTACTTTGTCAAAGAAGGAAGACAAACTAAAAAAAAAAACACTCAGATTCAGAACTACCTGGTCCATTTAAACTCTCAAATTTAGTTGGTGTAAGTTGCTTCGCAAATGTAGCAATTAATATTCTATTTCAATTACCACCAATTGTAGACAACATTTACTTACACAGTACAGACCCATTGTGTATGCAAATGTTTGTACTTCACAGAAATGCAGCAAACAATCCTGACAACACGTATAGTGTTTATGGAATAAGACAACAATTGGACTACTGTGATGGAATGGTGAAATTCACTATAAACTCACAGGAAGATCCACAAGAATTTCTAATGTACTTACTACAAGTACTGGAAAACAAAAACATACCTATAAATGAAATCTTCCAGATTTCATACATGTGGAAACATACATGCACTCTTTGCAACAATGTGACATAAGAAGAAATCCCCAATGAACGCTTTGTATATATATCAATACCTAATTGTGAATCCATTCCATTTCAGCAACTTGTACAAAATGCAAACCATGGTAGATTATGTTCTACCTGCAATTCAGATAATCGCTCCACGTTAGTAATACAAACACATAGTAAAAACGTAATACTAATGCTTCTACGTTACAATGCAGGTGGTACCAAAAACAACTGCAAGCTGACTGGATTCACACATGGTCAAATATCACTTGGTAAGAAAACCTTCACAACAATAGCTATAATCTACCACGCAGCAGCCAGAACCAATTCAGGACACTACACTGCATATATAAAAAAGAAATGTGGATGTTTTGAATGTAATGATAGTACCATTACTCTAAAGCAGAGATTACCAGCAAATCTTACAAACGCTTATTTAATGTTCTTAAAACCAAAATTTGATAACTAAACTGTACTTAAACCTCAAGTAAACTTGTAGTAAAAAATATAAACTGTTAGAATAATCCAAAAGCTATTTAACTGCCCAAAGATTCTACAACAATTAATCAGATAAATGAATACCACTAAATTAGAGCAAAAAATAGACAGTTAGAATACGCCAATTGGTATCTAACTGTCCCAAAATTTAACAATATCCAAACAGATAAATCAATACCACTAAAATATATCAAAAATAGACAGGTAGAATACGCCTACTGGTATCTAACTGCTCCAACATTTCATAATATCCAAACAAATAAATAATATGTTACAGCTCCAAAAAAAATGCAACAACCCAATGGATAAAGCATTAGTCAGAAATAACAAATGAACACTGAAAACATACAAACAAAAAAACTATAGCATAACAGAAAAAGTTTTTCTTTTTTTTAATCCAACATGGATTTTTTTTCTCCCATAGACCCAATGATTTTAGCAACGAACACAGAAACTGAGCAAATTGCACAGTACTCTGGTTTATAATCTACTAAATATGAGGGTCAAAAAAAAAATTGTTGATATACAATGTAATAAGTCATTACAAAATACTAATACTAACATGCTATTTTCTTTTATCACAGAAATGAACAAGAAATACATGTACTCCAGTTACTAAACCAAACAGTAAGTATACTATACACTCTATGCCATGGCCACAACCATTGCAGCATATCAGACCCATAATATCTTATAACTTTGTTCCTTATGAATTTGTTTTTGACCCAAAGTTATAAGCAACTATAAGTGTGATATGCTGCGGTGGTTGTGGCCAGGGCATAGAGTTTTGGGTGCATGACCAAATGGTCATGCACCCAACACTCTATACCCTGGCCACAACTACCGCAGCATATCACACCCATAGAGTCAAACATTTCAACTGTAGCCGATGGAAACTTTTAATGTCCGCGGACATTACCAGTGTTCTTAGAACACTTTCAATTTGCCAGTGAACAATACGGACTGCGTCTTCAGAACACCCCCTACGAACATTTCAGGACAACGCGAGAGTTCTTAGAACACTTTCAACTTGCCATTGAACAATACGGACAGCGTCTTCACGACACCCCCTACAAACATTTCAGGACAACGCGTGTGTTTTTAGAACACACCCCCATTTTGTTTATGTGCGAACATTTCAGGACAACGCAAAAGTTCTTAGAACACTTTCAACTTGACAACAAACAATATGGACAGCGTCATCAGACCACCCCCATTTTGTTTATTTGCAAACATTTCAGGACACCCCGAGTGTTCTTAGAACACTTTCAACTTCCCATCAAACAATACGGACAGCGGCTTCAGGACAGCCCCTGCAAACATTTCAGGACACCACGACAGTTCTTAGAACGCTTTCAACTCGACAATGAACAATACGGACAGCATACTCAGGACACCCCCTACGAACATTTCAGGACAACGCGTGTGTTCTTAGAACACACCCCCATTTTGTTTATTTGCGAACATTTCAGGACACCAAGACACTTCTTAGAACACTTTCAACTTGCCATCGAACAATACGGACAGCGTCTTCAAGACACCCCCTACAAACATTTCAGGACAACGCATGAGTTCTTAGAACACACCCCCATTTTGTTTATTTACGAACATTTCAGGACACCAAGACAGTTCTTAGAACACTTTCAACTTGACAACGAACAATACGGACAGCGTCCTCAGAACACCCCCATTTTATTTATTTGCGAACATTTCAGGACACCCCGAGTGTTCTTAGAACACTTTCAACTTGCCATCGAACAATATGGACAGCGTCTTCAGGACACCCCCTACGAACATATCAGGATACTGCAAGAGTACTTAGAACACTTTCAACTCAACAACGAACAATACGGACAGCGTCCTCAGGACACCCCCTACTAACATTTCAGGACAACGCGTGTGTTCTTAGAACACACCCCCATTTTGTTTATGTGTGAACATTTCAGGACAACGCGAGAGTTCTTAGAACACTTTCAACTTGCCATCGAACAATACGGACAGCGTCTTCAGTACACCCCCTGCAAACATTTCAGGACAGCACGAGAGTTCTTAGAACACTTTCAACTCGACAATGAACAATACGGAAAGCGTCCTCAGGACACCCCCTACGAACATTTCAGGACAACGCGCGTGTTCTTAGAACACACCCCCATTTTGTTTATGTGCGAACATTTCAGGACAGCGCGAGAGTTCTTAGAACACTTTCAACTTGACAACGAACAATACGGACAGCGTCCTCAGAACACCCCCATTTTGTTTATTTATGAACATTTCAGGACACCGAGACAGTTCTTAGAACACTTTCAACTTGACAACGAACAATATGGACAGAGTCCTCAGAACACCCCCATTTTGTTTATTTGCGAACATTTCAGGACACCCAGAGTGTTCCTAGAACACTTTCAACTTGCCATCGAACAATATGGACAGCGTCTTCAGGACACCCCCTACGAACATTTCAGGACACCGCGAGAGTTCTTAGAACACTTTCAACTCAACAACGAACAATAAAGACAGCGTCCTCAGGACACCCCCTACTAACATTTCAGGACAACGCGTGTGTTCTTAGAACACACCCCCATTTTGTTTATTTGCGAACATTTCAGGACACCAAGACAGTTCTTAGAACACTTTCAACTTGCCATCGAACAATACCGACAGCGTCTTCAGGACACCCCCTACGAACATTTCAGGACAACACATGAGTTCTTAGCACACACCCTCATTTTGTTTATTTACAAACATTTCAGAACACTGAGACAGTTCTTAGAACACTTTCAACTTGACAACGAACAATACGGACAGCGTCCTCAGAACACCCCCATTTTGTTTATTTGCGAACGTTTCAGGACACCCTGAGTGTTCTCAGAACACTTTCAACTTGCCATCGAACAATATGGACAGCGTCTTCAGGACACCCCCTACGAACATTTCATGACACCGCAAGAGTTCTTAGAACACTTTCAACTCAACAACGAACAATATGGACAGCGTCCTCAGGACACCCCGTACTAACATTTCAGGAAAACGCGTGTGTTCTTAGAACACACCCCCATTTTGAGTATGTGCAAACATTTCAGGACATCGCGATAGTTCTTAGCACACTTTCAACTTGACAATGAACAATACGGACAGCGTCCTCAGAACACCCCCATTTTGTTTATTTGCAAACATTTCAGGACACCACGAGACTTCTTAGAACACTTTCAACTCGACAAAGAACAATACGGACAGCGTCCTCAGAACACACCCATATTGTTTATTTGCGAACATTTCAGGACACCCCAAGTGTTCTTAGAACACTTTCAACTTGCCATCGAACAATATGGACAGCATCTTCAGGACACCCCCTACGAACGTTTCAGGACACCGCGAAAGTTCTTAGAACACTTTCAATTCAACAACGAACAATACGGACAGCGTTCTCCGGACCCCCCCTACTAACATTTCAGGACAACGCATGTGTTCTTAGAACACACCCCCATTTTGTTTATTTGCGAATATTTCAGGACACCAAGACAGTTCTTAGAACACTTTCAACTTGCCATCGAACAATACGGACAGCGTCTTCAGGACACCCCCTACGAACATTTCAGGACAACGCATGAGTTTTTAGAACACAGCCCCATTTTGTTTATTTAAAAACATTTCAGGACACCGAGAGAGTTCTTAGAACACTTTCAACTTGACAACGAACAATATGGACAGCGTCTTCAGAACACACCCATATTGTTTATTTGCGAACATTTCAGGACACCCCAAGTGTTCTTAGAACACTTTCAACTTGCCATCGAACAATATGGACAGCATCTTCAGGACACCCCTACGAACGTTTCAGGACACCGCGAAAGTTCTTAGAACACTTTCAACTCAACAATGAACAATACGGACAGCGTTCTCAGGACCCCCCTACTAACATTTCAAGACAACGCATGTGTTCTTAGAACACCCCCCCATTTTGTTTATGTGCGAACATTTCAGGACAACGCGAGAGTTCTTAGAACACTTCAACTTGACAACGAACAATACGGACAGCGTCCTCAGAACACCCCCATTTTGTTTATCTACGACCATTTCAGGACACAGAGACAGTTCTTAGAACACTTTCAACTTGACAACAAACAATATGGACAGCGTCCTCCGAACACCCCCATTTTGTTTATTTGCGAATATTTCAGGACACCCATAGTGTTCTTAAAACACTTTCAACTTGCCATCGAAAAATATGGACAGCGTCTTCATGAGACACCCTACGAACATTTCAGGACACCGCAAGAGTTCTTAGAACACTTTCAACTCAACAACGAACAATACGGACAGCGTCCTCAGGACACCCCCTACTAACATTTCAGGACAACGCGTGTGTTCTTAGAACACACCCCCATTTTGTTTATTTGCGAACATTTCAGGACACCAAGACAGTTCTTAGAACACTTTCAACTTGCCATCGAACAATACGGACAGCGTCTTCAGGACACCCCCTACGAACATTTCAGGACAACACATGAGTTCTTAGAACACACCCTCATTTTGTTTATTTACGAACATTTCAGAACACCGAGACAGTTCTTAGAACACTTTCAACTTGACAGCGAACAATACGGACAGCGTCCTCAGAACACCCCCATTTTGTTTATTTGCGAACATTTCAGGACACCCCGAGGGTTCTCAGAACACTTTCAACTTGCCATCGAACAATATGGACAGCGTCTTCAGGACACCCACTATGAACATTTCATGACACCGCAAGAGTTCTTAGAACACGTTCAACTCAACAACGAACAATATGGACAGCGTTCTCAGGACACCCCGTACTAACATTTCAGGACAACGTGTGTGTTCTCAGAACACACCCCCATTTTGTTTATGTGCAAACATTTCAGGGCAACGCGATAGTTCTTAGAACACTTTCAACTTGACAACAAACAATATGGACAGCGTCCTCCGAACACCCCCATTTTGTTTATTTGCGAATATTCCAGGACACCCATAGTGTTCTTAAAACACTTTCAACTTGCCATCGAAAAATATGGACAGCGTCTTCAGGAGACACCCTACGAACATTTCAGGACACCGCAAGAGTTCTTAGAACACTTTCAACTCAACAACGAACAATACGGACAGCGTCCTCAGGACACCCCCTACTAACATTTCAGGACAACGCGTGTGTTCTTAGAACACACCCCCATTTTGTTTATTTGCGAACATTTCAGGACACCAAGACAGTTCTTAGAACACTTTCAACTTGCCATCGAACAATACGGACAGCGTCTTCAGGACACCCCCTACGAACATTTCAGGACAACACATGAGTTCTTAGAACACACCCTCATTTTGTTTATTTACGAACATTTCAGAACACCGAGACAGTTCTTAGAACACTTTCAACTTGACAGCGAACAATACGGACAGCGTCCTCAGAACACCCCCATTTTGTTTATTTGCGAACATTTCAGGACACCCCGAGGGTTCTCAGAACACTTTCAACTTGCCATCGAACAATATGGACAGCGTCTTCAGGACACCCCCTATGAACATTTCATGACACCGCAAGAGTTCTTAGAACACTTTCAACTCAACAACGAACAATATGGACAGCGTTCTCAGGACACCCCGTACTAACATTTCAGGACAACGCGTGTGTTCTCAGAACACACCCCCATTTTGTTTATGTGCAAACATTTCAGGGCAACGCGATAGTTCTTAGAACACTTTCAACTTGACAACGAACAATACGGACAGCGTCCTCAGAACACCCCCATTTTGTTTATTTGCAAACATTTCAGGACACCACGAGAGTTCTTTGAACACTTTCAACTCGTCAAAAAACAATACGGACAGCGTCCTCAGGACACCTCCTACAAACATTTCAGGACAACGCTTGTGTGCTTAGAACACACCCCCATTTTGTTTATTTGCAAATATTTCAGGACACCAAGACAGTTCTTAGAACACTTTCAACTTGCCATCGAACAATAGGGACAGCGTCTTCAGGACACCCCCTACGAACATTTTAGGACAACGCATGAGTTTTTAGAACACACCCCCATTTTGTTTATGTACGAACATTTCAGGACACCGAGACAGTTCTTAGAACACTTTCAACTTGACAGCGAACAATACGGACAGCGTCCTCAGAGCACCCCCATTTTGTTTATTTGCGAACATTTCAGGACACCCCGAGTGTTCTTAGAACACTTTCAACTTGCCATCGAACAATATGGACAGCATCTTCAGGACACCCCCTACGAACATTTCAGGACACCGAGAAAGTTCTTAGAACACTTTCAACTCAACAACGAACAATACGGACAGCGTTCTCAGGACACCCCCTACTAACATTTCAGGACAACGCATGTGTTCTTAGAACACCCCCCCATTTTGTTTATGTGCGAACATTTCAGGACACCCATAGTGTTCTTAAAACACTTTCAACTTGCCATCGAAAAATATGGACAGCGTCTTCAGGAGACCCCCTAGAAACATTTCAAGACACCGCAAGAGTTCTTAGAACACTTTCAACTCAACAACGAACAATACAGACAGCGTCCTCAGGACACCCCCTACTAACATTTCAGGACAACGCGCGTGTTCTTAGAACACACCCCCATTTTGTTTATTTGCGAACATTTCAGGACACCAAGACAGTTCTTAGAACACTTTCAACTTGCCATTGAACAATACGGACAGCGTCTTCAGGACACCCCCTACGAACATTTCAGGACAACACATGAGTTCTTAGAACACACCCCCATTTTGTTTATTTACGAACATTTCAGATCACCAATACAGTTTTTAGAACACTTTCAACTTGATAACGAACAATATGGACAGCGTCTTCAGAACACCCCCATTTTATTTATTTGCGAACATTTCAGGACACCTCGAGTGTTCTCAGAACACTTTCAACTTGCCATCAAACAATATGGACAGCGTCTTCAGGACACCCCCTACGAACATTTCAGGACACCGCGAGAGTTCTTAGAACACTTTCAATTCAACAACGAACAATATGGACAGCGTCCTCAGGACACCCCCTGCTAACATTTCAGGACAACGCATGTGTTCTTAGAACACACCCCCATTTTGTTTATGTGCAAACATTTCAGGACAACGCGCTCTTAGAACACTTTCAACTTGACATCGAACAATACGGACAGTGTCCTCAGAACACCCCCATTTTGTTTATTTGCAAACATTCAGGACACCACGAGAGTTCTTAGCACACTTTCAACTCGACAACGAACAATACGGACAGTGTCATCAGGACACCCCCTATGAACGTTTCAGGACAACGCGTGTGTTCTTAGAACACACCCCCATTTTGTTTATTTGCGAACATTTCAGGACACCAAGACAGTTCTTAGAACACTTTCAACTTGCCATCGAACAATACAGACAGTGTCTTCAGGACACCCCCTACGAACATTTCAGGACAACGCATGAGTTCTTAGAACACACCCCCATTTTGTTTATTTGCGAATATTTCAGGACACCAAGACAGTTCTTAGAACACTTTCAACTTGCCATCGAACAATAGGGACAGCGTCTTCAGGACACCCCCTACGAACATTTCAGGACAACGCATGAGTTCTTAGAACACACCCCCATTTTGTTTATTTACGAACATTTCAGGACACCGAGACAGTTCTTAGAACACTTTCAACTTGACAACGAACAATACGGACAGCGTCCTCAGAGCACCCCCATTTTGTTTATTTGCGAACATTTCAGGACACCCCGAGTGTTCTTAGAACACTTTCAACTTGCCATCGAAAAATATGGACAGCATCTTCAGGACACCCCCTACGAACATTTCAGGACACCGAGAAAGTTCTTAGAACACTTTCAACTCAACAACGAACAATACGGACAGCGTTCTCAGGACACCCCCTACTAACATTTCAGGACAACGCATGTGTTCTTAGAACACCCCCCCATTTTGTTTATGTGCGAACATTTCAGGACACCCATAGTGTTCTTAAAACACTTTCAACTTGCCATCGAAAAATATGGACAGCGTCTTCAGGAGACCCCCTAGAAACATTTCAAGACACCGCAAGAGTTCTTAGAACACTTTCAACTCAACAACGAACAATACAGACAGCGTCCTCAGGACACCCCCTACTAACATTTCAGGACAACGCGCGTGTTCTTAGAACACACCCCCATTTTGTTTATTTGCGAACATTTCAGGACACCAAGACAGTTCTTAGAACACTTTCAACTTGCCATTGAACAATACGGACAGCGTCTTCAGGACACCCCCTACGAACATTTCAGGACAACACATGAGTTCTTAGAACACACCCCCATTTTGTTTATTTACGAACATTTCAGATCACCAATACAGTTTTTAGAACACTTTCAACTTGATAACGAACAATATGGACAGCGTCTTCAGAACACCCCCATTTTATTTATTTGCGAACATTTCAGGACACCTCGAGTGTTCTCAGAACACTTTCAACTTGCCATCAAACAATATGGACAGCGTCTTCAGGACACCCCCTACGAACATTTCAGGACACCGCGAGAGTTCTTAGAACACTTTCAATTCAACAACGAACAATATGGACAGCGTCCTCAGGACACCCCCTGCTAACATTTCAGGACAACGCATGTGTTCTTAGAACACACCCCCATTTTGTTTATGTGCAAACATTTCAGGACAACGCGCTCTTAGAACACTTTCAACTTGACATCGAACAATACGGACAGTGTCCTCAGAACACCCCCATTTTGTTTATTTGCAAACATTCAGGACACCACGAGAGTTCTTAGCACACTTTCAACTCGACAACGAACAATACGGACAGTGTCATCAGGACACCCCCTATGAACGTTTCAGGACAACGCGTGTGTTCTTAGAACACACCCCCATTTTGTTTATTTGCGAACATTTCAGGACACCAAGACAGTTCTTAGAACACTTTCAACTTGCCATCGAACAATACAGACAGTGTCTTCAGGACACCCCCTACGAACATTTCAGGACAACGCATGAGTTCTTAGAACACACCCCCATTTTGTTTATTTGCGAATATTTCAGGACACCAAGACAGTTCTTAGAACACTTTCAACTTGCCATCGAACAATAGGGACAGCGTCTTCAGGACACCCCCTACGAACATTTCAGGACAACGCATGAGTTCTTAGAACACACCCCCATTTTGTTTATTTACGAACATTTCAGGACACCGAGACAGTTCTTAGAACACTTTCAACTTGACAACGAACAATACGGACAGCGTCCTCAGAGCACCCCCATTTTGTTTATTTGCGAACATTTCAGGACACCCCGAGTGTTCTTAGAACACTTTCAACTTGCCATCGAAAAATATGGACAGCATCTTCAGGACACCCCCTACGAACATTTCAGGACACCGAGAAAGTTCTTAGAACACTTTCAACTCAACAACGAACAATACGGACAGCGTTCTCAGGACACCCCCTACTAACATTTCAGGACAACGCATGTGTTCTTAGAACACCCCCCCATTTTGTTTATGTGCGAACATTTCAGGACAATGCAAGAGTTCTTAGAACACCTCAACTTGACAACGAACAATACGGACAGCGTCCTCAGAACACCCCCATTTTGTTTATCTACGAACATTTCAGGACACCGAGACAGTTCTTAGAACACTTTCAACTTGACAACAAACAATATGGACAGCTTCCTCAGAACACCCCCATTTTGTTTATTTGCGAATATTTCAGGACACCCAGAGTGTTCTTAGAACACTTTCAACTTGCCATCGAAAAATATGGACAGCGTCTTCAGGAGACCCCCTAGAAACATTTCAGGACACCGCAAGAGTTCTTAGAACACTTTCAACTCAACAACGAACAATACAGACAGCGTCCTCAGGACACCCCCTACTAACATTTCAGGACAACGCGCCTGTTCTTAGAACACACCCCCATTTTGTTTATTTGCGAACATTTCAGGACACCAAGACAGTTCTTAGAACACTTTCAACTTGCCATTGAACAATACGGACAGCGTCTTCAGGACACCCCCTACGAACATTTCAGGACAACACATGAGTTCTTAGAACACACCCCCATTTTGTTTATTTACGAACATTTCAGATCACCAATACAGTTTTTAGAACACTTTCAACTTGATAACGAACAATATGGACAGCGTCTTCAGAACACCCCCATTTTATTTATTTGCGAACATTTCAGGACACCTCGAGTGTTCTCAGAACACTTTCAACTTGCCATCAAACAATATGGACAGCGTCTTCAGGACACCCCCTACAAACATTTCAGGACACCGCGAGAGTTCTTAGAACACTTTCAATTCAACAACGAACAATATGGACAGCGTCCTCAGGACACCCCCTGCTAACATTTCAGGACAACGCGTGTGTTCTTAGAACACACCCCCATTTTGTTTATGTGCAAACATTTCAGGACAACGCGCTCTTAGAACACTTTCAACTTGACATCGAACAATACGGACAGTGTCCTCAGAACACCCCCATTTTGTTTATTTGCAAACATTCAGGACACCACGAGCGTTCTTAGCACACTTTCAACTCAACAACGAACAATACGGACAGTGTCATCAGGACACCCCCTATGAACGTTTCAGGACAACGCGTGTGTTCTTAGAACACACCCCCATTTTGTTTATTTGCGAACATTTCAGGACACCAAGACAGTTCTTAGAACACTTTCAACTTGCCATCGAACAATACAGACAGTGTCTTCAGGACACCCCCTACGAACATTTCAGGACAACGCATGAGTTCTTAGAACACACCCCCATTTTGTTTATTTACGAACATTTCAGGACACTGAGACAGTTCTTAGAACACTTTCAACTTGACAACGAACGATACGGACAGCGTCCTCAGAACACCCCCATTTTGTTTATTTGCGAACATTTCAGGACACCCCGAGTGTTCTTAGAACACATTAGACTTGCCACAGAACAATACGGACAGCGTCCCCAGAACACCCCCTTTTTGTTTATTTGCGAACATTTCAGGACACCGATTTGGTGAACATCTGTCCAGTAGTTTTTTATAAAATGACCAAAAAGTAGGCCATAAAAAATTAGTGATATCTGTGTTCGGTCCGCGGACACACTTCCCTGTTCACTCTGCGGACAGTGTCCTGATTGGCCAATCGGCTTGCGTGATGTCCGCAGACATGCAACGTGTTCGCTGATTGGGCGGCGTGGAGCGTGAAGCGCGTCAGATTTTTGGTAGCGCCCACCATCTTGGATTTGCGGACGTCCGCGGACAGCGCGTTAAAACTTGGTTTAAAATTTGTATTTAGTAGAGTGTGTTGGTGTGTAGAAGTGTTTGGGGAGAATGGGAGGGTATGAGATAGGTTAAATGTTATGCCTTTTTATGTGGTAGACATTCTTTTTGTGTTTGATTTGTCTGCAGACAACACGGCTGTCCTGAAATGTTCTAAATAAACTAAACGGGGTGGTGTTCTGAGGACGCAATATGTGTCCACTTTGTCCGTAATCAAGCTGAAACTGTTCTAAGAACACTTCCGGTGTCCTGAAATGTTCGTAAATAAACAAAATGGGGGTGTCCTGAGGACACTGTCCGTATTGTTCGTTGTCAAGTTTAAAGTGTTCTAAGAACACTCGCGGTGTCCTGAAATGTTCGTAGGGGGTGTCCTGAAGACGCTGTCCGTATTGTTCTCTGGCAAGTTGAATGTGTTCTAAGACCACTCGTGGTGTCCTGAAATGTTCGTAAATAAACAAAATGAGGGTGTCCTGAGGACGCTGTCGGTATTGTTCGATGGGAAGTTGAATGTATTCTAAGAACACTCGTGGTGACCTGAAATGTTCGTAAATAAACAAAATGGGGGTTTCCTGAGGACTCTGTCCGTATTGTTCTCTCTCAAGTTGAATGTGTTCTAAGAACACCTGTGGTGTCCTGAAATGTTTGTAAATAAACAAAATGGGGGTTTCCTGAGGACGCTCTCCGTATTGTTCGATGGCAAGTTGAATGTGTTCTAAGAACACTCACAGTGTCCTGAAATGTTCGCAAATAAACAAAATGGGGGTGTCCTGAGGACGCTGTCCGTATTGTTCATTGTCAAGTTGAAAGTGTTCTAAGAATTGTCTCAGTGTCCTGAAATGTTCGTAAATAAACAAAATGGGGGTGTCCTGAGGACGCTCTCCGTATTGTTCGATGGCAAGTTGAATGTGTTCTAAGAACACTCACAGTGTCCTGAAATGTTCGCAAATAAACAAAATGGGGGTGTCCTGAGGACGCTGTCCGTATTGTTCATTGTCAAGTTGAAAGTGTTCTAAGAACACTCACGGTGTCCTGAAATGTTCGTAGGGTGTGTCCTGAAGACGCTGTCCGTATTGTTCGATAACAAGTTGAATGTGTTCTAAGAACACTCGCGGTGCCCTGAAATGTTTGCAAATAAAAAAATGGGGGTGTTCTGAGGACACTGTCCGTATTGTTCTCTTGCAAGTTGAATGTGTTCTAAGAACGCTTGTGTTGTCCTGAAATGTTCGTAAATAAACAAAATGGGGGTGTTCTAAAGACGCTGTCCGTATTGTTCGTTGTCAAGTTTAAAGTGTTCTATGCACACTCGCGGTGTCCTGAAATGTTCGTAGGGTGTGTCCTGAAGACGCTGTCCGTATTGTTCGATAACAAGTTGAATGTGTTCTAAGAACACTCGCAGTGTCCTGAAATGTTTGCAAATAAAAAAATGGGGGTGTTCTGAGGACACTGTCCGTATTGTTCTCTTGCAAGTTGAATGTGTTCTAAGAACGCTTGTGTTGTCCTGAAATGTTCGTAAATAAACAAAATGGGGGTGTTCTAAAGACGCTGTCCGTATTGTTCGGTGTCAAGTTTAAAGTGTTCTATGAACACTCGCGGTGTCCTGAAATGTTCGTAAATAAACAAAATGGGGGTGTCCTGAAGACGCTGTCCTTATTGTTCAATGGGAAGTTGAATGTGTTCTAAGAACACTCACGGTGTTCTGAAATGTTCGTAAATAAACAAAATGGGGGTGTCCTGAGGACACTGTCCGTATTGTTCTTTGGCAAGTTGAATGTGTTCTAAGAACACTCGTGGTGTCCTGAAATGTTTGTAAATAAATAAAATGGGGGTGTCCTGAGGACACTGTCCGTATTGTTCGTTGTCAAGTTTAAAGTGTTCTAAGAACACTTGCGTTGTCCTGAAATGTTCGTAGGGGGTGTCCTGAAGACGCTGTCTGTATTGTTCTCTGGCAAGTTGTATGTGTTCTAAGAACACTTGCGGTGTCCTGAAATGTTCGTAAATAAACAAAATGGGGGTGTCCTGAGGACGCTGTCCGTATTGTTCGTTGACAAGTTGAAAGTGTTCTAAGAACCCTCGCGGTGTCCTGAAATGTTCGTAGGGGGTGTCCTGAAGACGCTGTCCGTATTGTTTGCTGGCAAGTTGAATGTGTTCTAAGAACACTCGTTGGGCCTCATTAGGACCCAGGCGGTAAGGGGTTTACGGCGGCGTAAACAGCGCCGACCCTTACCGCCTGATTCCGAGGTCCCTTAGCGCCATGGAGGATTTAACACCTGCTTTTAGCAGGTGTTAAAATCCATGGCGCTAAGGGACCTTGTTGTTAATTACGCCACCGTAATTTACGGTGGCGTAATTAACGCCTTCCCCACTCCCATTATGCCCTACGGGGCAAAAATGGGAATGGGGAAGGGTAAATGGGGATTGGGGACTTACCGCCCCGCCAACCTCGGAATGGGGCGGTAAGTCCGCCAACCACCATGGCGTAAACGTAGTTTACGCCATGGTGGTAAAGGTACGACCCAGGCGGTAACTTACCGCCTGGGTCGTAATGAGGCCCGAGGTGTCCTGAAATGTTTGTAAATAAACAAAATGGGGGTGTCCTGAGGACACTGTCCGTACTGTTCTCTTGCAAGTTCAATGTGTTCTAAGAACACTCGCGGTGTACTGAAATGTTCGCAAATAAAAAAATGGGGGTGTTCTGAGGACGCTGTCCGTATTGTTCGTTGGCAAGTTGAAAGTGTTCTAAGAACCCTCACGGTGTCCTGAAATGTTCGTAGGGGGTGTCCTGAAGACGCTGTCCGTATTGTTTGCTGGCAAGTTGAATGTGTTCTAAGAACACTCGCGGTGTCCTGAAATGTTCGCAAATAAAGAAATGGGGGTGTTCTGAGGACGATGTCCGTATTGTTCGCTGGCAAGTTGAAAGTGTTCTAAGAACACTCATAATGTCTGCGGACATTAAAAGTTTCCATAGGCCATAGTTGAAATGTTTGACTCTATGGGTGTGATATGCTGCGGTGGTTGTGGCCAGGGCATAGAGTGTTGGGTGCATGGCCATTTGGCCATGCACCCAAGACTCTATGCCCTGGCCACAACCACTGCAGCATATCACACTCATAGTGGCTTATAACTTTGAGTCAAAAACAAATTTAGAAGGAACAAAGTTATAAGCCATTATGGGTGTGATATGCTGCGATGGTTGTACTTATAATATACTTACTATTTGGTTTACTAACTGGAGTACATGTATTTCTTGTTCTTTTCTGTGATAAAAGAAAATAGCATGTTAGTATTAGTATTTTGTAATTAATTATTACATTATGTAATCAACATTTTTTTGGACCCTCATATCTAGTAGATTACAAACCAGAGTACTGTGCAATTTGCTCAATTTTCTGTGTTTGTTGCTAAAATCATTGGGTCTGTGGGAGAAAAAAATCCATGTTCGATTAAAAAAAAAACTTTTTCTGTTATGCTACAGTTTATTTGTTTGTTTGTTTTCAGTGTTCACTTGTTGTTTCTGGCTAATGCTTTATACATTGGCTCGTTGCAGTTTTTTGGAGCAGTAACATTCTATTTATTCGTTTGGATATTGTAAAATTTTGGAGCAGTTAGATACCAGTAGGCATATTCTAACTGTCTATTTTTTATATATTTTAGTGGTATTGATTTATCTGTTTGGATATAGTTACATTTTGGGACAGTTAAATACCAATTGGCGTATTCTGTCTATTTTTTGCTCTAATTTAGTGGTATTCATTTATCTGATTAGTTGTTGTAGAATCTTTGAGCAGTTAGATAGCTTTTGGAATATTCTAACAGTTTATATTTGTTTACTATAAGTTTACTTAAGGTTTAAGTACAGTTTAGTTATCAAATTTTGGTTTTAAGAACATTAAATAAGCGTTTGTAAGATTTGCTGGTAATCTCTGCTTTAGAGTAATGGTACTATCATTACGTTCAAACCATCCACATTTCTTTTTTATATATGCAGTATAGTGCCCTGAATTGGTGGTGGCTCCTGCGTGGTAGATTATACCTATTGCTATGAAGGTTTTCTTACCAAGTGATATTTGACCATGTTTTAATCCAGTCAGCTTGCAGTTGTTTTTGGTACCATCTGCATTGTAACGTAGAAGCATTAGTATTATGTATTTACTATGTGTTTGTATTACTAACGTGGATCGATTATCCGAATTGCAGGTAGTACATGATCTACCATGGTTTGCATTTTGTACAAGTTGCTGAAATGGAATGGATTCACATTTAGGTATTGATATATATATATATATATATATGTATATATATATATATATGAGGCGTTCATTGGGGATTTCTTCTTGTGTCACATTGTTGCAGAGAGTGCATGTATGTTTCCACATGTATGAAATCTGGAAGATTTCATTTATAGGTATGTTTTTATTTTCCAGTACTTGTAGTAAGTACATTAGACATTCTTGCGGATCTTCCTGTGAGTTTATAGTGAATTTAACCATTGCTACACAGTAGTCCAATTGTTGTCTTATTCCATAAACACTGTACGTGTTATCAGGATTGTTTGTTGAATTTCTGTGAAGTACTAACATTTGCAAACACAATTGGTCTGTACTGTGTAAATAAATGTTGTCAACAATTGGTGGCAATTGAAATAGAATATTAATTGCTACATTTGCGTAGCAACTTACTCCAACTATATTTGAGAGTTTAAATGGACCAGGTAGTTCTGTATGTTTGTGGTACTTGATGAAGTTTTAGTTTCTTTTACTCTCTTTGGAGGATTTGCAGTGACATCCTGTTGCATTTCTGTTTGATTTAGTTTTCTTTTACAACGTTCTACTTTTTGTGGTACAGAATATGTGTTTAGATGGGGGGTGTATAGTGAGCGAAGTCTATTGTATTCCAAAATGCAAGGAATATCAGCGTTTACTTTACTTGCATCAAAGTTGATTAGAAATAGACTGTCAAGTGTACGTAAGTGTAATAGTGCTACGTAGCTCATGCCTTCTTTAAAGACTGTGTTACCAATGTCTATCATTGCTTCGTCTAGAGTAAGACCTTGTGATAAATGAATGGTGACTGCGTATGCAAGACTTAGAGAAAATTGTTCTCTGCGTACATATATGTCTTTGAAAAGAAGGAATCGAGCTGTTGAGCGTCCAATCCTTTTTACTTCTGAAAGTTTATTAAAGAAAATATTGACAAACTGAATTTTGTTGTCACTTGGGTATGTTTGAAAGCCTACAACTGTACCCAGTGCTCCATTAACTAGTCCTTGGTCCATGTCAAGGTTACGTTTAAGCATTACTCTGGAATTTAAGGATAATTTGAATATCTTTTCCAAGCCTGCTGTGTTTGAGATTGATTTTTTCTAAACTATTTAGTCTTGTTGTGGCTTGGTCACATATGGGTAGTGTCATACCATATACATCTAGTTTTTCTGTGGCAGTAATTTCCATTATTGGTTGCACGTAGTAGGGATTTCCACTACCTCATTCTCGTCATCCTCTTCTTCCTCCTCTGCATCCTCACTCCTGTTCCCCTCTTCGGGCCCTTGGGAAGTTGGTGATGGTGGAGGGGTTGGGGGTGGTGCTGAAGCAGGTGCAGCACCAGGTGGCAGTAGTGCAGCCATGGATGCCATCTCGATGATGGTGTAATCTGCAAGTTGCAGGAAAAATGAGAATAAGCTCTAGGGCATGGTCTTTTAAAGGGGTGCTTGTACGGGGACAGATTGTACACAAAAAAAGGTTCAAAAACTTTCAAAAAGTATGTAGAAACTCAGGATTAGTATGTGGGACTTGTGCTATGGTGAGTTTTTATTGAGAAATATTGTGGATTACTTGAAAATGTACTTTTAAATTGTTCAGGGACACGAACAGTGTCCGCATTCAGAACGCGCGATCAGCATGGGCGCGGTCACATGATCGCTTCGCGAACATGTTCGTCAAGGAAGCGGCTGTCTACAGGACACCAAATGCACAGACATTGGTTTGCGCATGCACGTTGATGTTCTACGGACACTGTTCGGGTCCTTAAGTAATTAAAAGTATGTCACACATCAAACGAATAGTTACGGACAACCGTTTGTTCTTAGAACAGTTTAACTTCCTTGCGATCAATACGGACAGACATAGCGTCCTCAGGACACCTCCATTTTCGTTTATTTACAAACATTTCAGAACACCGCGTGTATTCTTAGAACAGTTTCAACTTGCTAGCGAACAGTGCGGACAGGTATACTGTTCTTCTGGAGACCTCCATTTTCGTTTATTTACGAACATTTCAGGACACCGCTTGTGTTCTTAGAACAGTTTCAACTTGGTAGCGAACATTATGGACAGGTATAGTGTTCTTCAGGACACCTCCATTTTTGTTTATTTACGAACATTTCAGGACACCACTTGTGTTCTTAGAACAGTTTCAACTTGGTAGCGAACACTAGGGACAGGTATAGTGTTCTTCAGGACACTTCCATTTTTGTTTCTTTACAAACATTTCAGGACACTGCATGTGTTCTAGACCAGTTTCAACTTGCTAGCGAACAGTACGGGCAGGTATAGTGTTCTTCAGAACACCTCCATTTTTGTTTATTTACGAACATTTCAGCACACCGCGTGTGTTCTAGAACAGTTTCAACTTGCTAGCGAACAGTACTGACAGGTATAGTGTTAATTTATTTAGGAACATTTCAGAACAACCGCGCTGTCAGCGGACACCTACATTGTTTTTTTTTAAAACTGAAACTAATTACAAAACAATATAAAAATGTAACTTTATTTAACATATGTTAACAATTTATGACAGAGAAGGTGAGGCAGAAACGGAAACAAAAACAGGAGAATTAGGGGTTTCAACATGATTGGTATCAGGTGAAGAAGGGATGGAAGTCTCATCAAAACATTTTGGGTTATGGTACATGTGGGAAAATGGTATGATGTTTTTGTTTAAAATGATCCTCAACAAAACTTTTCAAATTATTAAAATTGGTCAACAATAAATCCATTTTTTCTTTTATGCTGTCAAGAGTGTTATCCGTAACAGTTTCTTCAGAGGTATTTTCTATTTTGGTATGCTCTGTAGAAAAAAAAATATATATGTTAAATGTATATAAAATAATAATATTTAAATGGTTTATATTGTAAAGTCTGTACCATTAGTTTCAATATCTTCTGACATTTCCTCATGTGGGAAATGCTCCTCTAGCCATTCCAGAGTTCTAGACATTTCTGTGAGAAAAAAAAAAGATAATATATATTTTTTTTAATCTAATACAGAAAGTTTATAAATATATGAGTAAAATGAAGTACACTTACTATTTCTGGTAAGATATGTTCTGAGTACTCTGTAGGTCTGGTCTTGCTCTTAGTTGTGGAGCGTCTGTGAGGTAATTTTGTTGGAAGCCAATTTATCTTCTTTTGGTATATTCCATTTTAGAACATATTGTATTTAAATGAATGGTTAGTGTGTTACATATATGGGTTACATATGTATTACTACATATAGTATGTATGTGTGCTGCTTTGTAAATATTTCAAATGTTACTATGTTATGATATAACAATTAAAAATACACCCCTAGAGTTTTTAGGTAGTGGTACTGTTGTCTGAACATGTCCGCGGACATCAAAAAAGTTTGCGGACATCAAATTCAGTAGAAGGGGTTCAGTATGTTCCATATTACATGTACATAAAGTCAAAGTTATTATTGTTAAATTGTGCTACTAAAAACCTATGAAATTCAGTGAAGTGAAAACACTTTGTTAAAGGGACGTTAAGGTTAAGTTGTGCTACTAAAAACATATGAAATTCAGTGAAAAAACTTTGATAAAGGGACGTTATGGTTCCAAGTAAAACAGAAAAACCTCTGAAATTCGCCAGTTATGGTAAGCTAAGCAACCATAACTCACGCCACCACCGTGCACTGCTAAGACTATCACCCACGACATCAAAGATGACATCACAAATGTCATTGATGACATCACTGATGACATCACATATCTGGCTCACTCTTTTTTCTTTTGCTGACATATCTATGCCACATGGTTTTCTTCAGTAACAGTCGGAAACTAAAAATGTTATTTTATTTGTAGACATATCCTTGAAGGAGGTTCTTACAGTAATTCCCTTAGAGTCCAGTCACATCATATGAAACATATACATACTCATCCCAGGTGCACCGCAGTACGCTACATTAGACACACATCCCTTCCAGCATTACCTACAAGCATTTTTTGACAGAGAGCGTGTTTTTCTCCAGTGTGACCCCTTCTCTGATGATGTAGACCTGCCGTGGGTCACCCCGCGTCCACCCACCCAGACGCTCTGCATCGGGTTCTCCGGCCAACTACGCGCCTGGTTATCTCTACTCACCCACAGTTAATTTACTTGGGTCAATTTGTTGTGTGGTATTTCTTTAACTACGTCATGGAACTATTGGCCAGACAGGTGGCACTTTTGCTGAAACGCGGTTTAATGATGTCAATTTAAATTTACTGTTTATGTCAATAATTTTTGACACATGGCAGACCTGTCAACAAACCGTAGGACATAGAACAATTCCAATTCTGTCAATTCTTTGAAAATAACTTGTGCCTAAAAACAAGCCATAAATAGGAATGTTGGCTTAGGTTTAGGTCACCATTCAGCATTGGTAGTCTGTTGTCCAGTTTCTTTTAGTATTTTCTTTTGGTTTATTCTGTTTAAAAGTTTGGAGAAAAACGTATATTTGGGTTCTTTTTTTTTCGACTATTAACCTTCTAACTATCAAATAAATGCATTTACACGTTTGTCATATTGCTTTATGTTCAGTTGTTCATGTATTATTTACATACCTATTTTTTTGCTAAATAAATATTTTTTAATGTTTTTCAAACATGAGACTACCCTGATTGCTTCCAGAGTCTGCTACGGCCTAAAATTTGAGTGATACCCTTGTGGTGCACCCTGTCAAATAACATGTTACTTGAACTAATTGTTAATTGAATCTATAGCAGTATGGACCCTATTGTTTTAGTATATTCAGGGCTGGACTGGGAACCAAAAGTGGCCCACGAATTCTTTTTCAAAGTGGTCCCATATTTCGCTGAAGGAGCGAGCACGGCGTGTGATCCCAACCCTTCTATGAGGGGATTGCGAGTATCCCCCAAGAATGTATTAAATACAATTAGTCCAAATTAGTGCATTTAAAACATGTTTATATCATATATGGATTTAAAAAATTGCATGTTTTAAATAAGTTAATGATCTCGGAAAGTAGATCTTCAATGATAGAAGGACATGTGAATCCTGTGGGTTCTGGGTGCCATGAATGCGTTTAGCTCTGGATCTGTAATTGAGGTGAGCTTTGGAGGCTGTGGATAGGGGGTGAGTTATGGATGATGTGAATACTGTGGGTTCTGGGTGCCGTTAATGCGTTTAGCTCTGGAGTTGTGAATACTAAGCTCTGAAGGCTGTGAATGAGGGGAGCTCAGAATGGTGGGAATAAGATGAGTGAAGGACAAGGTGAGGCAGTGAATGAGGCAATCTCTGGGACTCTGAATACATAGAACACAGGATGACGTGAATAAGGTAAGCACTGCAAATGAGCTGAGCTCTGGACATGGGAATACGTGAAGCTATCGTGCTATGATTAAAGTGCGCTCATGGTGAGGGACGTTCTGGGACAGTGAAAACAGTGTGTGTTGAAGTGAATAAAGTAATCACTTTGGCTGTGAATTAGAAATGGTGGAACTTCGAAAAGGGTCAGCTCTGAGGTCAGTGAATAAAGTGGGCCTTAGCGCTGTGAATAAGGCGATCTCTGTGGATGGGACTAAGGTGAGCTTTTGGGGGCCTGTGATTATGGGGAGGTCAGGACTCTGTGAATGACGAAAGTTCTTGTACTCTGAAACCAGTGAACTCTGGTTGTTATGAATCAGGTAAACTATGGGGCTGTACATAAAATAAGCTCTGGCGGCAGTGAATGAGCTGAGCAGTGGACCATATGTGAATAAGGTGATCTATGAAGGCTGTGAATAAGATGAGATCTGGAGGATGCGAATAAGGTGAGTTCAGAGTGCTGTGAATAAGGTGAGCTCTGGAGGTTATGAATACAGTGAGCTCTGAGTGCTGTGAATAAGGTGAGCTCTGTAGGTTGTGAATACAGTGAGCTCTGAGTGCTGTGAATAAGGTGAGCACTAGAGGCTGTGAATGAGCAGAGCAGTGGACCACCTGTGAATAAGGTGAGCTCTGGGGGCTGTGGATAAGGTGAGCTCTGAGTGCTGTGAATGAGCTGAGCAGTGGACCACCTGTGAATAAGGTGAGCTCTGGAGACTGTGGATAAGGTGAGCTCTAGGGGTTGTGAATAAGGTGAGCTCTGGAGGCTGTGAATAAGGCGAGCTCAGAGTGCTGTGAATAAGGTGAGCTCTGAGTGCTGTGAATAAGGTGAGCTCTGGAGGCTGTGAATGAGGTGAGCAGTGGACCACCTGTGAATAAGATGAGCACTAGAGGCTGTGAATGAGCAGAGCAGTGGACCACCTGTGAATAAGGTGAGCTCAGGGGCTGTGGATAAGGTGAGCTCTGAGTGCTGTGAATAAGCTGATCAGTGGACCACCTGTGAATAAGGTGAGCACTAGAGGCTGTGGAGGAGCAGAGCAGTGGGCCACCTGTGAATAAGGTGAGCTCTAGGAGCTGTGGATAAGGTGAGCTCAGAGTGCTGTGAATAAGGTGAGCTCTGGGGGTTGTGAATAAGGTGAGCTCTGAGTGCTGTGAATAAGGTGAGCTCTGGAGGCTGTGAATGAGGTGAGCAGTGGACCACCTGTGAATAAGCTGAGCACTAGAGGCGGTGGATAAGGTGAGCTCTGGAGGTTGTGAATAAGGTTAGCTCTGAGTGCTGTGAATAAGGTCAGCTTTGGAGGCTGTAAATAAGGTGTGCTCAGGGGCTGTGAATGAGGAAAGTTCTGTGACTGGGAATACAGTGAGCATGGATAATGTGAATGAGGTAAGCTTTTTGGCCAAGAAGTAATTATGGTGAGCTCTGTGAATAAGGTGATCTCTGGAGACTGTGCATAAGGTGAGCTCTGGAGACTGTGGATAAGGTGAGCTCTGGAGGTTGTGAATAAGGTGAGCTCTGGAGGCTGTGAATAAGGTTAGCTCAGAGTGCTGTGAATAAGGTGAGCTCTGAGTGCTGTGAATAAGGTGAGCTCTGGAGGCTGTGAATGAGGTGAGCAGTGGACCACCTGTGAATAAGATGAGCACTAGAGGCTGTGAATGAGCAGAGCAGTGGACCACCTGTGAATAAGGTGAGCTTGGGGGGCTGTGGATAAGGTGAGCTCTGAGTGCTGTGAATGAGCTGATCAGTGGACCGCCTGTGAATAAGGTGAGCACTAGAGGCTGTGAAGGAGCAGAGCAGTGGGCCACCTGTGAATAAGGTGAGCTCTGGGAGCTGTGGATAAGGTGAGCTCAGAGTGCTGTGAATAAGGTGAACTCTGGGGGTTGTGAATAAGGTGAGCTCTGAGTGCTGTGAATAAGGTGAGCTCTGGGGTTTGTGAATAAGGTGAGCCCTGAGTGCTTTGAATAAGGTGAGCTCTGGAGGCTGTGAATGAGGTGAGCAGTGGACCACCTGTGAATAAGATGAGCACTAGAGGCTGTGAATGAGCAGAGCAGTGGGCCACCTGTGAATAAGGTGAGCTCTGGGAGCTGTGGCTAAGGTGAGCTCAGAGTGCTGTGAATAAGGTGAGCTCTGGGGGTTGTGAATAAGGTGAGCTATGAGTGCTGCGAATAAGGTGAGCTCTGGAGGCTGTGAATGAGGTGAGCAGTGGACCACCTGTGAATAAGATGAGCACTAGAGGCGGTGGATAAGGTGAGCTCTGGAGGTTGTGAATACGGTTAGCTCTGAGTGCTGTGAATAAGGTCAGCTATGGAGGCTGTCAATGAGGTGTGCTCAGGGGCTGTGAATGAGGAAAGTTCTGTGACTTGGAATACAGTGAGCATGGATAATGTGAATGAGGTTAGCTCTTGGGCCAAGAAGTGATTATGGTGAGCTCTGTGAATAAGGTGATCTCTGGGAGCTGTGAATACAATGCACTATGGGGCTGTGAATAATGGGAGCTGTCAGGCTATGAATAAAGTGTGCACTGGGGCTGTGAATGAGGAAAGTTCTGGGATTGTGAATACAGTGGGCTGTAAATAAGTGAGCTCTTGAGATGAGCTCCGGGGGCCTGTGAATAAGCTGTGTGTGAACTAGAAGCTGTGAGTAAGGGGAGCTGGGAATCTGTGCTCTTAATGATGTGAATACGGTGAATTCGAGGAGCTGTGAACGGGATGATCCCAGGAGGCAGTGAAAGGGTTAGCTCTGGGGAGAAGGTGGGTGGTGACTACAACTCTGGGGGCAGTAAACGGATTATCTGCAAAGCTATGAACAAATGTGCGCTAGGGGGCTGTGAACAGTGCACCTAGCCAGCTGTGCAACTGTGAATGGAGTGCCCTCTGAGGCTGGTAGCATGTGAACTCTGGGACTGTGAATGAGGTCAGTGGTGAGCTATGCCTGCAGCCTGCCCTTCACCTGAGGAAAATAATGTCTTTACCAAACTACGCACAGCGTGCGTTGGGTATGGAAACGTGTGTCTATGGGAGATTGTGGTGCAAGATCATTAAACAAACTAAATAATGGGAGGTAAAGAATGCTTATGAAGTTTTCCTCCTCAGATGTTGATAGCAAGCAAGCACCCCTCCCGTCCCCCGTACAACTCGCTCCGTCAGGGTGAAAATATGCCTTAGGTAGTTTACCTGTGAAGACGGACCAGAGCCTCCATAGTAAGAGCTTTCAGTACATTGTGTGAGGCAGGTCGGAATCAGATGTTTTTAGATCCTTTGGCTTAAGAGCCTCAAAAATAGTATCATGCATGTCCAATCATGCATGCCCAGACCTGCCGTTAGCAAGATCTATGCACTGGAATCTTTGGCCGCAGTTTGTAAGGCTCTCACAGCGATATGGAATGTGGTACTGGGCAGAGGGCAATCCCTGCTGTCTAAAGTACTGTTTTTAATGCCAAAGACTACCTCTGTGTGTAAATGTGCCAACAGCTGAACTCAGTGGCCCTGGCAATGGGACTGCAACCTCGCCTCTCTCATGCGTGTTAATTTGGTGGGGTCTAGTACCGCTGTCTAACGCTAGGAAGCATTTGCAAAAACATATTGGGGGTGGGAGGGTTATGAACTCAAGAGTTTGCAGAATATCTCGTAGTGGCTAGGAGTGCACACATCGCCATCTGAAGAGAGGTAGAAGCAACGGTATAACGCTGTGATGTCTGCGCCTAGCTCGGGTGCTGAGCAGTACAGCTGGCAGTAGTGATCCAACACTGGCAATACCTGTGGCTTCACACATTACGGCTGTGGAGTCCTAGGCCCAGCGGTATCGGGTTCAGAGCTCAGGGGACTCAGCACTATGCCCGGTGACCTACAAGTCACAGAACTGCATTGGGACAGGCTGATCTCAGATATCCATCTATCGAGGTGGGTAAAAAGGACATCAAAGCCTCGGGTAACAACGATTATTTAAGTGCCAAATAATGCCCCTACCCTTAACTTGAGGGTCAGCGGGGTGATCTTCTCCTTACTAACCCCCTCGCGTAGGCAGTCCAGGAGCACGTCCTTGACGGTCTGGAACTCAGCATGTCCGCGGAGGTCCTTGTAGCCCAGGCCGCTGTGCTGGTTCAGGAGTGGCTGGCTGCAGAGCTGCACATGGATGCAGTGCTCCTCCAGCTGCTGTCTTAATGCCCACATGAACTGCCTCGGCTGCAGCTCCAGAGTGGTCAAGTTTCCGTCTGTGGTCTCGGCCACTGCACCTGCTCCCAGTCCCAGCTCAGCATGTTGCACTGCCCGCCTCCACCATCCTCACACTCCTGCCGCCCGCTATAAGGGGTGGCGCTTCTGCTCCGTTTGCTATCAGCATGGCGAAGAGCCAAAGCTTGGGCAATCCTCAGATAATCCAGAATTCTTGCCCTGCTCCTCTTGTGAAGGTTCCTCCTTTTCCTGAAAATAGAAGTCTGTCATCAACAGCGAAATCGACACAATCAGATCAAAGAAGACGTGTGCTGCACCTACATGCACAGACCTGCGCGAGGGCAGTGCGGTTTAGGTCCCTAGACCCTCATGCGCAGGCGCACAGCCCAGTATTAACGTGCCGTTGGTGGTGGCTGTCGGCAGTCAGCCAATTCATTGAAACCACCCAGGCGGATTCATGCAACGCACACACTTGGATCCTTCCATGCAAAAGAGGCCCTATGCCCAGAGGCCTACCAGAGGATATCCCAGTGTCCCGGTGGGGCAGTCCAGCCCTGCTGGAGGCACCCCTGGTTTTGAAGTTATATTACACTGGACTCTGCTGTCAGTGTAAAGTATCCCATTATCTTTCAGGCAGAGCAGAGATTGCTGTTAAAAGGGACACAGATCATGTGCTCCTGGCTATGGTCCTGGCAGTGTTGGACTGGCTGACAGCTATCTCTGCAGATTTCACGATGGGCCTCTTTTCAGTGGAGGCCCTGTTTTTCTTCTCCTCTTACCCTCTCTCCCATGCACCCACCCCATCCTTCCATCTCTCCTAATCCCCAACATCTCTTTGAAGCAAAGACTTTGTTATAAAGCTGCCAGTAGGTCATTCCTCACTACTAACACATTGTGTGTCAGTTTTTTGTTATGTATTACTGCTATTTAATCACTATTTGCACCCATTGTTTCCAAATATTCTTCGGGGAGAACTCCCTAACGCCCACTTGGAGGGAATGGCTTGCTCTCACTGTGTGATATGGGGCCACATTGAAAAGCATTTCCAGGGCCACGGTTGGTATCCAGTGCACTTCTACATACTGGTGCATACTGGTGCAGGGCTCCATATAGCCTCTAGACCAATGGTTGCTTCTTATATACGGGGCTATCGCCGTCTCTACGAACCCAAACTAAAAATTCCTAATAAAGAAATGAAATGGGAGGGAGAAAAATGGATCTATTAAGGTTGGGGGGCGGGGAGCAGGTAGTAGACAGTCACAAATTATACTATCATATCAGATTTAATGTCAATGTAGACTAGCGCTTCCCGCTGCAATCCTCCTGCTTCACAGTGCTGTGGAATTGCTATTCCCAATTTAATTAATGGTTAGTCACTGCATCGACCTTGAGAGGATGAAGGGCTGAGTCGGTCATGTTAGGACGCGGATTTCCAAAGTGCAGGGGGCCCCATGCCAGAGGTAAGCCCTTGAACTATCTACTGGCCCTAGTAAAAATGAAAGGCTTTTTTACGCAATGACTTAGCAAGGAAACTGCTTCTAAAACAGCGTGTAACTACTTGCTGCACCCTACCAGCATGTATAGTGCACGCAGATTGTACATTAGCTAAATAAACAACATGTGCACATTTTCTAAGCGGTTTACTCAATGCTCACATAATAAATGAACTGCTTGCGGTTTAGGAACTGTTATTTAACATTCCAGTTGCTTTAGAAGTCACTGGGACATGTTAGCAGGCGGGTGTTTCTCTGGGAGGTCGAGGGCAATCCTTAGGGAAGTGAATTGATGACAACGAGATCTCGGGCCGAGGTATCCCAACCCCAAGATATCTCAGATTCCCATACAAAGCAGTACCGGTTAAACGATCTGCCACTTCATAGGCCCCATATTCTAGGGTGTACATTTTCTGAGATAGTGTTTTGTCTGATCTGATTCTGCTTTTGTTAAGTAGGCTGTAACATATCGAGCAACTGTAGTGGAATTGTCTGCAATTTACTGCACTTCTATGTTTGCATTCCATAAGAGGGCAATGATTGCATTGTAATCATTGATATATTTTGATTCTTCTGTTCTTTTTATGTAATACGTGTTCTTAGGTGAAGACATGAAGTTGTTCACTTCACCTGTTTCTGTAACTGGTCTAGAGAAACCAAAGCGGCATTTGGTGTAGTATTTCCCTTTGCTTTTGTATTTACAATGACAATATTTGCCACATTTGTGTCTTTGAAATTGTAAAATCTGTCCATGAAGGTCACTATGTGTCCGTTGTGAAGGGATTTCACAAGTGACATATTTTTGGATAAAATGCAAAACAGTGGCATCACTGTCCTGACCAAATTTAGGTGCACCTTTTATCCATAAAAGCATGTGAATATGTGGTGCTCCTCTGGCTTGGTATTCTTTTCTCCAAAAGAAGTGTTGCACTTCTCTGTGGGGAGGAACATTTTTATTACAAATAAAGTGTAGCATAGCAATGAAACGATGATGTAAATATCGTGACACATTAACCGGATCTAGAGAGCAAAGTTCTCCAGGTGTTAGTATATCTATGTTGGTTTTGTTGGTATTTTGATATGCGTAGGAACTCATGTAAATCTTCCCATGCATACTCTGCACAACTTAATGTAACAAACCAAGTGGGTGGTCCAAGGTTTCTGTGCATACAATGTACATATCCGTGCTGTCGGAACCAGTATTCTTTCGTACCACGCATGTTTGCAAACAGATTTGTTATACTTGATTGTAAAACCTCATTTTTTTCTTGCACTTTTTGTATTAATTGTGTAGCTGACATATTTTGAAAGTGGGTTCCAGATTTCAATATGTGTGCAACTCTGTAACATAGGGTTGCTAGTTTACTTTCAAAGAGTAGGTTGAATATTTATTCCACATTTTGTCTAAATCTCGGATCTTGAGAATACATTTGTAATGAGCGGTATTCTGATGCTGTAATCTGAGTGGGTCTATCATCATATCTTCTCCCTTTGCCATTAGGAAATAGCAGTGAAAAAGCACATGCTTCTATACTTTTTTCCCATATGCTCATTGGTGACCCTTTGGTTTGTCACATTTGGTAAGTTTCTACTGCATCAACTATGCTCTCATTAGAGTGCAATGGATGAATTGTGTAATGGTCCAAAAGAGTGGATACTGCAACAGGATCCAGAAGTTCAAATTGACCAGTTTCTGATGACTCTTGAATTATTTCAGTTGTTTCCCTTAAGCTTTCTTCAATATTTATTTCTTTGTAGTATTCGTTATTGTCTTTCAGATATTGCAAGGTTTGTCTAACTTTATGTAAATACACGATTTGTTGCCAAATGTTTTTGTCTTTTGTCTTTTGTTGGTACACCATTTACTAAGACAATTGAAGAATGCTCTATTGGATGTTGCACTCCTATAGTCTGCACATTTTCTGTCAGATCTAATGGCAAATAAACTACTTTGCCACAAATGCTTTTCACCAGTTCAGAGGGAGGTAATGTTGCTGTTTTTGGTGTATGCGTATTATTGCTTGAAATGGGTGAACTGTTTGTATTATGATGCTCCCATACAAATTGAGTTGTTGCGGGGGTTTTGGTAGTGGGAATAATTCCAAATTATTTGTGATAGCACGTGAAGGAGTCTGGTTGTTGTCCAGTTTTGTAGTGCAGTAACTGCAACATATTAGGGGTTCACTTATCTGGTATTTGTTTTCTGCTAAAAGGTAGAGAGCTAATTCAAACTGTTTGGAATCTTCATTGTCTTCTATTTTGTATATTACATCTATAGTTTTTGTGTACCTTTTGTAAAACGTTCTGCGGCAACACACACACACACATGGTTTGGTACTTCAGCCGATGTGCTTTGAAATTTTAGTATTTCTTTTTTGTTTGTGTGCAATAGAAGGTTGCTATGTGCAGAATTGTTGCTAGTCTGTTCTAAAACTATTGCATTTTGTAAGTGGCGTTCACTTCCAAAATATTTTCTCTGGATACGGTTGATTTCTTCTTGTAGGTATTTGGGTGTACCATGTAGAAGAGTGTTATTTAAATTGGCCAATTCTAAAGCTGGACTTTTAGCATAGTACAGTTTGTACACTAGATGTCTTACACTTGAATGATGCATTGATATTCTTTTGATGTCATGGAAGGTGCTTTTGCAAATAGGTCCTGAAATGCAGCCTAATGAATGTCCTTGTAGTCCTGTGTATTTGCACACTGGACAGATATGCATATTTTCCAGCACTTTCATTGTGATTTTGTCATTACCTTTCACATACTGATTGAGGAACTGACATACATATTTGAAAGATTTGTTAGGAATTTTACACATTGACATGCACGGCCATTTGTATACTGGACCGTCTGGTTCAGTTGAATGGAGAGGTAATTCTGAGTTTTCAGGGGATACTTTTGTAAGCAGTGTTTCTTGTTCCATGATGGTATTATTGATTTTTTCATGCCCTAGTCCACTGTTATGGATGGCAATTGTGTTTGTTTGATTTTGTTTGTATGCTTCTTCATTAAATATGGTTCTGTAGTCGTTGTGTGACTCCATTCACCTCCACAAATATTTAAGAAGTTATTTTTGTTGCCATTCCATTTACTGAGAAGTTTCTTTTGTAGTTTAGTACTTAGTTTTGTTAGTGGTTTCATCCTATTTAACACTAAAATAAATATCTTCCTTTTGAGAAGGATTGCACTGTCTACGAGAGCTTGTACGATACATTTTCTACGGTAGGTTTTAAGGGTTGAGGATGATTTCACTCCTCTTCTTATTAGATTCTGAAGGACTCTTTGGTGAAACATTTTTGCTAAAATACTTTTTTTACTATGGGCTCTTGTTACTATATCGGGATTCATAGGAGCATTGTTAGCAGTACTGGTAGCCGATTTTTTGAAAAGCGTTTTCTGTTTCGTGCCATAATAACCCACACAGTCTCTTTGAGGAACAGTAAGAATATAAAGGTAGTACTGTACTTACTTTTTTTGCGGAATGACCAGGTTTCTTCGGATATGTTGTTTGCAGTGTAGATGCTGTTCATTTTCGGAGAGTAGTGTTCACTGCAATTGTAAAAGGAAGAAGTTAGTAACTTTGTGTGTTTAAAGCAGTGATGTTAATGTACACGTTCATTTTGCATCTTTCATCTGAGTATTCTCCTTTGATATCTCAACGCAGTGCATGTGTGCATTTTATTTCACTATGTGCAGCCTTTATATGTAATTTGCATTATGTTAGTTGAACCTGCTTCATTAATGAGTACAATTTTCAGTTCATGAAATCCCCTTGTTTTTTTTTTAAGCTGTGCAGAGAGCTTTGTAAGTGATATGTCATTATAGTAGATGGGAAAAATGTGACTACTTTCATATTATAAGTACGAATGCGAAAAATCGGGAGAACCTCAGAGGGAGATGTCTCCACAGCAATCGGGAACGTTTATTTTTCTCATACGATCACATTGGAAGTAGCATTAATTTAGGCGGTAGACAGTAAAAAAATGGTGACATTTTGTAATGGAAAATCGAGTTTCGTGCCTAAATCGGGAGGGTTGTTACGTATGTATAGGTTACGTGGGAGACAGTAAGAAGTAGTGCGGTTTCTCAATGAAAAATCAGAAGTCTTGCACTTAAAGGGGGAGCGTTGGTATGTATTGGCTATGTAGATTTAGTGGCATTAATTTGTTTAAATGAAATCATATGGGTTGCACATGTTCTCTAAATAAAATATGCATACCTGTACTTTGTACACATGCATGTGCGTATGCATGGAGCTGTAAGTAGAAATCTGCAACACTTGCACAGTCATTTTTAAAGTAGGTGCTTTGCAATGATATGCAACTTGCATTCAGAGTGCTCAACAGTACATTTGAAGTGCGGAACTCTGATGACGGAGTTAGATGTAGAGATCTTGAATGTGATTGCTGGATGGTTGTGTGACTGCTAGCTGTCTGCAATGAGGGAATGGATTCGCGAGTGATGTGGAAAGGGTAGACGGACTGGATAAGAGTTATGTGCCACACGAAGACAGTGCTTGTCCGCGGGTAGGGCGTGGCACATACGGGGTTCTACAGCAAATCCAGCATGGAAAGGGGACTGCAGGCATCAGCCAATCAGATGTTCACATTGTTCATTTGTGTTGAAAGACGATGCGTGTAGTGAAAATGGCAGAGGTGGAGACTGTCAGGGTGTTGGTGCTCGGAGATATTTTTGTGCATGATTTACAGCGCTATTCCGAAAGTAGGCATGTGGTAGAGCAGTCGAGGTGGTGTGGAGCGCTGCGACTGATTGCAATGTTGCAGAAATTCTGCAAGTTTGCAGAGATATGCATAGGATGACCAGTCCGCATGTGGTACTTTTGCACTACGGTGCTTGCCATTTGGGCTACGTGACTCACCTACTTTGTTGGAAGATTTGGAACAGTTGGTGCAAGCAGTCATTAATATCTTTCCAACTGCGAAAGCAATTTTTTCTTGCTTACTCCCTAGAGGAAAATGGGACAACAGTTCTGTTTTCTGTCCTGATCAAAGCATTGGGAGGTGTACCATGAATCGTGGCATGCGTGCTTTCATGTTATGCGCTGGTATGTTTTTCTGCAGCCACGAGAACATTGTTTCCAGTAATGTGGCTTATTTTGAAGCATATGGTGTTTTGTTATCTTTTTGGGAAATGCCACGTTCTTTTATAATGTAAGGCTTGCATTGGAGAATGTTCTGTAATGATTGTAGGAGTAAAGTAAGAAGAAACAAAATTTAAAAAAAACACAAAATAACAGGTGTCTGTCAGGAACCTGCCCAAAAAACAAACAAAAAAAAGGCTCTTTTCAGAGCCCACCTTAAAGGGGAAAAGGGGGATAGTATTCAAATGTACAGTTGTCACGCTCAGTTGCTCTACGTGTCCGCGGACCTGGCGATAGTCTGCAGGCAGTGCGTATTGTCAACGGGGTTTCTGGGGTGGAGACGCATGCAAATGAGAATGTGCAAAGCTAGGGATTGGTCAGTAAAGTTCAGTGGGTGTGTTCCGAATGGAGAGATTTAGTCAGAATGTATTTTTCCTGGCAGGAGACCAGACAGCTATGGCTCTGTGTGCTCGAAAACAGATTATCTGGATTTTGGGAGACTCATGGATACATTGGTTGAAGGTGCATGCAGAAAGTTGCAGTATATCTGCAGATCTTGGATTTTCTCATGTGAACGTGCATTGGCATGGAGTGCGTGGAATGAAGTGGCTGGACTTGGTACCTTTCTGTGCTACTTTACAGACAGAGCATCATCCTGATATAATTATCATTCATTGTGGAGGAAACAGTTTAGGGCATGTCTCTGGAATTTCTTTGCAATTTGCAGTGAAGGAAGGACTTGCGAAGGTCATGGACATGTTTCCAAATTGCCAAGTAGTTTTTTCCCATATTGCCCAATGACAAATGTGGCCGCGTTCTTCTGCATTTGGTCCACAAATGGAGAAGGCGAGGCACAATGTCAATAAGGCGGTTTGTGCCTTTCTAAGAGATGTTGGCATGTCCTCATTCCACTTGAAAACATTTTGTTTCGCAGCACTTTCATTTTTCGCAGAGATGGAGTCCATCTCACATATTCAAATTCAAATTCTTTAATGTGATACAGAATGAAAATAAATTCAAACTTTACACATACAGTTTTTACATATTTCAAAATAGAAAACATTATACTCAATACAAAAATATACATAAACCTGTAAATAAAATCATATATGCATATCAACATTAAAAACTATAACTGAAAAGAACCATTACATAGACTGCGTGAATAGCTAATTTCCCTCTCCATTGAGGAACTCTGTGTGTTTTCATGTGCTCCTCAGTCTTGGGATGATTCCACCCCACCCTTTAGGCCAAGTTCCACTTGTTGCCAGATGTTATAGAGTGCAATGAATAAGTGCATGTTGCTGGTATTGGTGCAATAAATCCAAAAAGACATATCACGTATTGTTGCACAATCATGAACAAAGTCGCCCAAATGGCGAAGAATTGTGTCTCTCAGTGTCTGGCATCCCGTGAGAAGATGTCTAGCTGTCTCAAGACAATCTGGGGATTTGCAGAGATGACATATATGCTTGTCCACAGGGATTTTCTCCCAAGCCCCTCTACTATACAAAGTAGGTAATTGCTCTAGTCTAAACAGGATGATGAAGCGTCTACGTTTCCTGGAGGGGCAGAGAGATAAGTAAGCTTGAGGCTTCATGAAGTTATACAGACAATATTTGACAAAGTGATATGTCTCGAGATTACTTATATGAGCAAAGTTCTCTAGCCAATCCATCTGTCTATTTTTTTACCTAACGCATGTAAGGTTTCCTTTGTGACCATAGTCCCTCTGTGTATCCAACCAATGTCAATGAAAAATTTAACCATGTCTTTATTGAGGGGTGAGGTTGAATATTTTTTGTTCACCTCGTGGTGGATCACGGATAGAAGGGGGTTAGTAGAGTCACTTATCATCTTAAAGTGGACGCCAGCTCTTTTCCTCAGAACCATAGCCTTAAAGGAGGGAAGGCCCAGTTCTAATCTAATCAGTGCCATCGGTATCCCTGGTGATAGCCCCAAGATTTGTCTCCAGAACTTGCCCTCCAGCACTTGTAACCACCCTAGATCCATAGTATGTAGTGATTCGAGACCATAAACAATCATGGGTGCAAACACTTGAATATAAAGATAAAGCGTCCCCCACAAGGTGAAACCGCCCTGCTTATTTGTAAAGGAGGAGATAAGTGAGGTGACTTGCATTGCTCTTGTGATTCGCCCCTGTCTACAGAGTGAATAATCGCCTGGGGGCTCAATATCAACTCCTAAATAGCAGTAGGATGGAGCGTAGGGTATGGGGTTACCATGCACCATCAGATTCACACGAGTTGCTCTTTTCCTCGTGAATCTTAATACTTTTGTCTTGTCCAGGTTGATCATTAGGCCATTAATTCTGGCATAGTCCCAAAGAGAAGTAGCAGAACGCCTTAAACCACCTATGGTGTTATCAAGGACAACCAAATCGTCCGCATATGCCAATACTGCGCATGATACTTCCCCAAATTTAGGTGGGCAATTGTCGACCTCAGCCATGGCTGCCGGGATGTCGTACACATAAAGGTTGTAAATAAGGGGTGCTGTGACGCATCCCTGCTTTACCCCACTGTCTTGAGTCCCCTTTAGAGTTAAATTTCCTTCCTGATTTAATCTAAGGCATGCCGTAGTATTGTGATGGAGTAATTTTAAATAATATAACAAGCCTGTCGGGCATCCCAATTTCTCTAATTTGGTCCATAGTCTCCCTCGGGGGATGGAGTCAAATGCGGCCTTAAAGTCGATGTATAAAGCGTACAACGGGGGCTGCCCCTTGCTAAGTGCCCTTGTACGAAGTATATCCATAACCAAAAGGTTATGTGAGGTGGAAAAATCCTGCCTAAACCCGCATTGAAATCTTCTGAGTATTTTGGAGTTGTCTACCCATTTCTGTAGCTCACTGAGTAACAGCGAGGCAAATAGCTTACCAGAGATATCTAACATGGATAAAAGCCTGTAATTATTAGGATCCAAAGGGCTACCTTTTGTAAATACAGGAATAAGAATGGCAGTTTGCCATGAGCGGGGGATTTCCCCCCTGCTCTAATATTTTATTGAAAAGTAACGAAAACAAGTCGGCCCAAAATAGAGGATGGCTCTTAATCACTATATTGGCTAACCCGTTAGGTCCGGGGGATCGGGAGGACTTGAGGGCAACTATTTTGTTCAATATTGCCTCTGCTGAGATGCCAAAAGGCAACGGGGAGGAAGCCTTCACCCGAAAGCTAATCAAGGTTTCTAGACCTCCTGAGTTCCGGTCTGATAGGAACTTTTCCCACGCCTCCTTACTTATTGGGTTAACTAAGGGGCCTTTAGCCTTCTCTCTGTTCTCATTAAGGAGAGACCAAATGCCGCGAGAGTTTCTAGTGCAGATCGTTTGTACTAGCTTCTGATACCTGGTGTTTTTTTCAGAGCTCTTAATGTATTTGATGTCTGCTCTGTATCGATTTTTGATTTTCCTTAGTTTCTCACGGTATAAGGCTCCAGGTAAGTTCATCGGTTTCATGCCTCGAATAGCCGCTCTTAGGCCTCTCTTAGCATCCCTAATTTCCCTGTTAAACGGGGGTATGCACCCCCCTATCATTAGCATATGACCCTTATTGGCCGTTGTGAGGGAGAATTCTCTGTTTAGGCTGAATTTCCTAACCTAGTGAGTCCCACAGCAGCTTTGCTGGATTTCGGGAGTTTGTTTTTTCCATCCTGCCAAGAGTGAGACTCTTTTTCTCCCACTCTTGGACATGTATGCGTGTAATTCCTTTGAATGTCAATGTGTTATATGGGCTATGGGGTCTTTTACTCCATAGGGTCTCGTATATTTTTCTATGTGTGTTACACTGCACCCTACGTACCGTAACACTGGGGCGTCCTAGCGGACCTCCACCATAGACTCCATACCCGGGGACTGACTACTGTCTCCCCGGGCATGTAAAGTCACCATTGGCTTTACTAGACCTAAATTTACAAACAGGACTAGTACAAACCATCTTATTTTGGACGTACTAGCAGGGGTAATTCGATTACTCCTGGACCTGTTACTCGAGGGGGCACTGTCCCGTCCCCCCTCGTCGAGTTTTGGCTGGTGGCAGTGGAAACTACTTGTTATGTTCGACCCCGGACCTAACCCTATGGGATTCGTCCCATTGTTGGAGATTGATACTTTTTCTCGTTCATCTTTAACATACCACCGATCTACTTATCTTAAATAGGTTTATCGGATGGTATTTTCTGCCAGAACTCGGTTTGTAAAATGGCGTCTGTGTTCGTCTCTGTGACTCCTAAACCAAAGGTTGAGCCCTTTTTTCCACTTTTGGCAGGCTCTGCACAGAGACCCTCCAAAAGTGGTGCCATTCTGTCTGGGTTACCACAGGGGTTTGGGAGGGGGTTTAGGCACCCTGGACCGACTTACCTTGCCAACTCTGGTCGCACTCTGGAGTGATTGGCCCAAGTGGTGAGCCTTCCCGCTCACCACTTAGCATGTGTTGATTGACAGCTAGGCTGAATGAATGGGGGTTTTCTGCATAAAAGCAGGGCTTTTGGGACTGGATCTTGAGAAGTCGCCACATGACCTAAGAATCCGACGAGGGTAACGCTGAGTCGACATGCAACGACCACACCTCCGGTGGAGCCCTGCTGAGCCGACTCACCACTTCCCGACGACAGAAGAGATCTCCCTGCCGGAGAGTCTCTTCCCCTGACTGGTGGGAACAACCAGTGCCTTTTGCTTTTTATTCGCCTCAGGACGCAGTGGTCGAATTGCCCGTGCAGCGCACCTCGGCAACCGGATTACCACTACCCCTGAACCGCGACCAAAAGGTGGTGCATTGTGACGGAGCACTCCGCGGCTGGTCTCTTCCCTGGTGGTGCACCGGACTTCACTTTTCTTCGACGACGAGAACCTCTCTACTCTTGGCAAAGACCCGACATGCATCCACCACCAGGAACAACTGCCCCCGCCGGAGCTGCCCTCCACAACAAGGTACCGTGTCCGCCTGGCTTCCCTTTCGATCGGATTGAGTGAGGTGTCTTAATCCTCTCCTTTCCGTTGGGTCGCCTCCAAGCTTTTCTCATTCATTGTTCTGAACTGGTTCAATCTGCCGATAACAATTTGCTACAAAGACTTGAAGGCATCTCCACTAGAGACTTTTCTGGGACATAGAGCCTTGCCTCTCTCCGAGTGGGCCTGGCCTCTGAACTTAAAGATCTATTGTGATTCTTGCCTTCTTGCCGTGCATTTTACCCGCAAAGTATTGAACTGCATTGATTTCGTAACCTGCCTATCTTTTTCTCTCCCGTCCTAACTAATATTCGAGTGTCATCTAGGTTGAGGTATACACCTCTGTCTGAAAATAAGTGGTACCAGTAGAACCTAGAGTTGTCGAAATATTGCTAGGGGGATTGATCGTTTTCTGCTTCGTAGAGTAATTGTGTTTGATTTGTTTGCCATGATAGTGCTATAGCGTTTTTCATAGATGTTTTGTTATAAATTAAAACCTTAATATCTTTACACTAAGCCTCGTTGCGTGTTTACTTGTCTTGCTGTGAAAGATTGCCCTATTTTGTATACTCCACATACTGCTCAACTCTTCTTGAGGGAATTCTGACTGCTCAGCCACAGCTACCAAGTGAATCTGTGTGGTACAGACTGCTACCAAGTGGGTTCACCGTCAAACACCTGTAGTCCTAAATCTTTTGCAGTGGTCCCAGAGGGAACTGCACAGGTTTCCGCCTAACACTGGTGGCAGAGGTGGGATTTGTATCGAGTATACAGTTTAGAGTGCTTTTCGACACTGTAGGATAACTAACCACAAAACCTTGCACAAAAAGCACTTTCAAAAAACATGTCTACGATGGAAACTTACAGTCAAGAGTCCTTGTCAGGTGAAAATACTGAGAGTTTGCGAGCTCTCTGTAGGCAAGTGAATCTTTCTGTAAGAGGCAAGAAGTTAGAACTAATCAAGAGATTGCTGGTGAACCAAAGTCTGGGTACTGGTTCAGAGAAACCAAGCTCCCCAGCAAATGTAGATAACAGTAATGGTGTTGATCTAAATCATAATTCTGATGATAGCGATGAACAGGCTGATGAGGACGGCGAGGCTAACAAAACTGTCTCCCCTGCTCCTCTATCCGCCTTACCAGCTGTGCCTACGGGGCCCATACCAGGTCCCACAAGTAACCCTGCTTATTTTGAACTTGAAAAAATGAAGCTCGAATTAGAATACAAACTGTTCTTGGCCCAATCTGAACGAAACCAAGAGCTCGAGTTCAGACGGATGAATGCCCAGGCTGAGCAGAAGCAAGCTGAGTTAAGACTCAGGGAAATAGAACTTAATCACGAGTTAGAGATGAAAAAGTTGTCTATGGAAAATGCTTCTCTCTCCTCTGGTTCCTCTAGGAGCTCCAGTCCCAAAAGACCCCGGATGTCGAAGGAATTAGTGGGTATGTATGAACCGAGATTGGATGTGTTGGATTGGTTGAAACTGTTTGAATACAATCATGGACTCCAGGACATCACAGGGAATGCTTTACTTCCCTGGTTGTTCTCTAGGCTCCCTCCTGTTGCGACTGATGTGGTAATGGAGTTGGGGGAGGCGGATAAGACGGATTACGAAAGTGTGAAACTAGCTTTAATAGCTAGATTCGGGAAGACGCCTTCCCAGTATCTTAAGAGGTTTAGAACCCTCAAAAAGCATGATGGTACCGCTTGGGCTACCTGGGTGAGTGAAGGGTTGAAGAACTTAGAGGGATGGATGAAGGCTTACAAAGTGAACACTTATGAGAGTATGAGGAATCTTTTTATGTTGGAGTCTATTTATGATGCCTGTTCTCCTGAGCTCAGACAGCACTTGGCTGATTCGAAGGAATTGGATTCCTGGGAGCTAGCTAAGGCTGCTGACTTATGGGTTGCCAACCGGGCTACTCATAAGGATTCTGGGGCAACTCAGAAAAAGGATGAGGGAAAACAGCCTAAAAAGACTCAAAAGAGAATTCTAATAAATCACATTCCAAAGAGGCCCCAAACAAAATCAGAAGGGCAAGCCACAAGGAAAACCACAGCAGAATAGTGTGCCTTCTGGTGCCAAACCGGAAGGAGGTCAGAACAAGCCACCATTCCAGAAAGTATTTGGTAAATGCTTTGTTTGTGGCTGGACTGGTCACGTGAAAGGAGATCCCAGATGTAAGGGTCAACCTTCAGGGGTCCACCTTGTCTCCTTAGCCTTCGCTCCAGAGGAGGAAGTTCAAATGGCAAGTGGAAACTTTCTACTGCTAGCTGACGAACCCATTGGAGTCTCAGCCAGCGTTTCTTTAGTATCTCTGGGGTTGTGGGAACAACAGAATTTAGATGTCTATAATTCTATCCCCGATAATAATAAAGAGTATTATAAGGAGAGTGTCCAGGTGAATGGTCAGGAGACTCCTGCCATTAGGGACACTGGGGCCAGCATAACTGTGGTGGATAAATAGTTTTTTCAGGCTGAGGATGTTGCTAAGGCACCCAAACGCCTCACCAAGTTCGCTGGAGGGCCAGTGCAGATGCTTCCCCAATTACCAGTTCTCATCCAGTGTAACAACATGACTGTGAAGATGCCTGTCAGCATACAGAGTGAAGTACCAGGACGCGTACTGTTGGGTAACGATTTGAAAACTCTCGGAGTTGTATCGCATACTCCCAGACCTCCTAGTAAACGGTTACAGGAGCTAACCAGACCTGCAAGAGAGAGGACCATGCGCGGTACTCTCCAGGAGATGATGAAGAAAGAAATCACTCCTGCTCCACTGGAATTGTCGGACGCTGTATCTAAGAAATCAGAAGCGAAAGGGAAACCTAAGGCTTCTATCCCGAAACCAGCAGCCCGCATTCCAGTGCAGCCAACCCGGACTTCCCCGCAGTTGTCCAAAGTTACACCCGTAACTCCACCTCCAGCCGAGGCTGAGAGGGAAGTACAACCCTGTGTGGTAGAATTAGACTCTGAGGAAGAGCTAATAGAAGGCCAGGAACTCATTGGAGATCTGGATCCTGTTGACCATCCTGAGCTGCAGTCTTTACTGGCAGAAGGTGGACCCAGCAGGGCAGACTTCAGTAAGGGACAGAGAGAATGTCCAACTCTGGAAGGTCTTCGCCACCAGGCAGAAGCTCAGGCTGAAGGGCAAGAGCCTGGGAAATACAGGTTGCACTGGGAAGAAGGCCTCTTCTACAGTGGACCGACCGAATCTGCACCTGGAGACTACAAACGACTTGTAGCACCCCAAGAGAACAGACCACAGTTCTTGCAGTTAGCCCACGAGATTCCTTTGGCTTGACACTTGAGTATGGTCAGGCATAGATCTAGAAGGGAGTTGTTATCTATATCATCGAAATTAGAGGTGTTTAGGGAGATGCCATCATTATGTATTGGTGCTGTCATATCCTCGTTTACTGTAGAGTTGATGGCAGGGGGAGGATTCACCGGGAAAAACTCAGTTATAGCCCCTTGCACCACCGGTAGGGCATTTTTAGAGTTCTTTTTAGATTTTCCCCCTTTCTTTGGGCACTCTTTGGATTCCTTAATGGGTGGGCACTTATTTTTGCGAAGATTGTATATCGAGTGGGGGGCTCTTCTGCCCCGCTGCATGTCTATGTTATAGCTCACTTCGCTTCCCAGACTAGAGATAGAGAGGGCTGATGTTTGCGTGGTGAGATGGTTCCCCTCGTTCCACGATGGGAAGCAAAATTGATTTTCCGCCTTTTCCTGTGGGCCCCCCTTGTCAATCAACCAGGGGGCTATAAGGCCCGTCTCTTGGGCGGGGCCTTCAGTCGCTAGGTAATAATGGCAGGTTCCCCTTCTTCCCAGGTACAACTCTGGGTAGGGTATGTTTATTCTCAACACCTCTACACCACTTATAGGTGCCTCACTGTCTCCTCTGAACCCTGCCCCTCCTCGTAACGAGGGGAGAGGTCAGTCAGGGTAGATGACAGCTCACTTCTCCAATGGCAAGTACCAGCAGTAGTTATACGCCTCAAAGGAGTGGCTCAAAGGACTAAATCCCGCAGTCACCACTTCCTTTAGTTCGCCTATTAAACCACCACTCCCCAATTTTCCTTTCAATTAGGGGTTGATTTGTTCAGCAGTAGTAGTACGGGGGAACCCCCCAAATCAATAATTCAATGGGTTCTCAAACACAGCCTGTAAAGAAGACTGCTTCCCCATACAACTTTTATAAGCTTTTATACTTCTGAGCGCTTCCCAAATGATATACTTTATAGAGGAAAATGCCCCCAGTTATATATGTGCGTGTGTGCCGTTTAGAATTAGGGCCAATCGACAAAAGACACAGCAATCACACAACCATACCTTCAGTATACCTTTAGTATAACAACCACACCATTAGTATGGTGACCTCACCTCTCCTGAGACTCAAACTCCTCCTCCTGCACGTTGCTGCTGCAATACTCCTCCAACCAACCAAGCCAATCAAGCAGCCACGGGAGGACTTCACAAGCCGAGCCTTTTTCCGGCCGGAAAACAAGGGGAGGCTGTATTCTCAGAGGGGGGGGCCCTTAAGGTTTAGGGCCAAACCACTGCTCAGATGCCACACAGCCACCGGGGGTCAGGCTGCTCAGCACCCTCGGTCGAGCGTTCACACTCGCAGGTGCACAGCAGGTATTACCGCCGCAACGCCGGGCTCCACACAGTCACGACTGAGCTCAAATCAGCTTGCGCTCAAATTCGAAAAAAGGACCCTGCAGGTCCATCAAGGATCGTCAAGCCGCACTGTCACACTGGGAAAGCTGTGGCAATGCTACGTCTGCTACGTCAGCCGCTTCCGACAATCTAGCATCTGAGTTATGCACACATATGCTGGCAATCAGATTTTTCTTCGAAATGTTCAAAATGCATTGCGACCTCTTTTGGATTCATAGTCACCTATTTGTCAATCTGTTTTTTTGAATCCACAGTTTTTGAAACACACAAATCACCATCAAAAGGCTCTTTTCCGAGCCACTACTTACTCCCAGCGAAAAGTGCATTGGTTGTGCTCCGCTTGCACCCTCCATTTTTGTTCATCCTACGAATGTCCGCTGAATTTTTGAAAAATGCGCGGGGGCCTACACCGGCCACTTGATAGTTCCATTGTTAAACTGCGAAAGGCGGCTCTGAAAAGAGCCTTTTTTGTAATTTTTGTTGTTTTCCATTTTTTTTATTTTTTAACACACAACACACTAGGAAAGGAGGGTGAAGGATGGTAAGGAAGGGACACCAACCACCGGGATAAGAAAGAGCAGGTGGAGAGAGAAAGATGTAGGGTGGACTTTACTTAGGTAGGGAGCAGTTCTTCTGGTGCTCTGTGACCGTAGTCTCAAAAGCACTTCGAAGAGTCTCCCCCCTGCAGAGTACTGCGTTGCAGTAAATACACAATATTGTGACTCTCGCAAGGTAAGGGTCAACAGCATCGCAAATGGCCTGTGAGGCAGCTGGAGGAATGCACTCTCCCACAGGAGTGTCTCTTGTGGTGAGAGGATCAGACTCAGAGGATGCTGCAGAGGAACTCAACCTACTACGTTCTTCACATGGTACCACCTTGCGAATGTCCGCACTGTGGAACGAAGTTAGGTGTCGCCTCATGGTTGTTGTACCAAAGCTGTATGCACCAGGTCTCCCGCGACTCAGCACCAACTTGCACTGGTTACACCTGACCTGGTTTACATGTGCTTTTGGTACGTTTCCACAAACGGTAAACAACCGCCACACCCACGACTCCCGGCGAGTGCTTGTAGTGCGGAGTTCCTCCACCTCATTCCCTTTTCCTCTTGTTCCTCGCTCTCTACATCCTCATGCCTATTTCCATCTGCAGGCCCTTGGGGAGGTGGTAGCGGAGGAGGGTTTGGGGGTGGTGCTGAAGCTAATGAAGCAACAACAGCCATGGATGCCATTAGTATTGGTCGGCTAATATTCACTACAGCAGTAAAGGCAGCACAACTCAATCTGCTATAGCCAGAAGTACAATGAAGATGAGCTCGGGGGTGTGGCCTTTTATAGGGGTGGAGGCGTGTGCCTCGTGACCATATCGATCAATCAAAAGCATTGCAAAAAATCTAAACAATACGTTGAAAGGAAGGGCCATTGTATGGGACATGTGAAATGGTGATTTTTTACTGCGAAATAATTTCCCATGTCTATATAAGTTCTTTTGAAATGTTGTGGAAGCACACAAACTGCGCAAATTAGGCCACACGCTCAGCGTGGGTGCGGTCACATGATGACGTTGTAAACAGATCCGCGAAGGAAATAGGTGCCCACTGGACACCAAATGCAGAGTAATGGATGTGCACATGCGCGCGTGTGTTCTACGGACAGTGTTCAGGTCCTGAAACTAATTAAAAGTGCAACACAAGTGAGACAAGCAGTTACGGACAGGCGCAATGTTCGCAGTACTTATGGGTGTGATGCGCATGTGCGTAGATGTTCTGCTGACTGTACGTCCAGGTGCAGTGTCCTTGGCCTAGATATGCCGGTGAACAAAAACGAAGGGGCTACACATTTGATGTCATCAGTGATGTCAATCAATGACATTTGTGATGTCATCTTTGATGTCCTGGGTGTTAGTGTTAGCAGTGCACAGTGGTGCGGGCAGTTATGGTTGCTTAGCCTACCATAACTGGCGAATTTCAGGGGTTTTTCGGTTTTACTTCGAACCATAATTTCACATTTATAAAGTTTTTTTTGGTGAATCTGACAGGTTTTTAGTAGCGCAACTTAACCATAATGTCCCCTTAACAAAGATTTTTTAGTGAAAAAATAAATAAATTATATATATATATATATATATATATATATATATATATATATATATATATATATATATATGCTCCCCTCTCCTCCCTTGGCTGGCTTCCATTTCACTCCCAACTTAAATTTCACTTTCTCTGCCTAGTCTTTAAATCTCTCCATGGTCTTGCTCCCCTTATCTCTCCTGCCTCCTCTCTTTTTACACTCCCTCCCGTTCCCTTTGTTCTGCTGACCGCTTCCTTCTAACCGTACCTCCATCCCCTTGTGCCCCCTCTCATTTCCGATCCTTCCAGCTACTAGCCCCCCTGTACTGGAACTCCCTACCTCTCTCAATTCGCTCTATTCCTACCTTCTCCTCATTCCGCACTTCCCTTAAATCTCTCCTTCCCCATTCCCCGCCTTGAATCCTCTTCCCCTTCTTGCGTCCCCTCCTTCCTTTATATTTTCCCCTTGATTATCTCCCTCCCCTACCCTACCACCCCACTCTCACACTTTCTCTTTCCCTCCTCCTTCTTCTCCTCACCCCACCCTCTCCCTCACAGTCCTACTGCACCTCTCTCCCTATTCCCTTCAGTTTAATTGCTCTTCTTACTGTTTTGTTGGACTGATTCATAATTGTAATTTGGTTCTACCGTTATATTGTTTTATGTATCAAGTTGTCAAATTGTGCAGCGTTTTGGTGTAAAGCTCTATATAAACAAATAAATACAAATACAAATACAAATCCAACCAAACCTTCATTGTGCAAAAAATGCTTCCAGTACAGGTATAGGTGCAGTTCAGAGTCAACAGGATGAGAAAGGTAGGGAGCACCCCATTTGCTTCATCAGCAGGAAGCTGAAGGAACGTGAAACAAGGTGGGCAACCATTGAAAGAGAATGTTTTGCTGTTGTGTGGTCACTGAAGAAGTTTAGACCATACTTGTATCAATCTACTTTTGTGATTCAGACTGACCAGCAACCCTTGAGATGGTTGATGCAAATGAAAGGGGAACACCCTAAACTACTGAGATGGTCAATCAGCCTGCAAGGGTTTGATTTTACCATTGAACACAGGTCTGGGTGTCACCACCAAAATGCTGATGGTCTCTTCAGGATGTTTAACAGACTGGAGTAAGGAGATTCATCCAGGAGTGGATGAAATCCTCCTGTCCCTTTGTCTGGGGGAGGGGGCGGGAGTTTTAGGGAGAATTCTCAAGAATGTGCTAAATTCCCTTACCTTTTCAGACCTATGATGGATTTCTAGAATTTAAATTTTTACCTGGAAAGAGTGTGAGCTTTTTTTCACTCTTTCATGTATTTTAATGTGTGTTTTACTTTTGTGTTCTTTGGAAATGGGTTTTTAAACAACTCCATAGACATCATATTTTTGTTGTGTGTCACACAGCACCTTCAGTGCAGTGACACAGGGGTGTCTTTCAGACTCCCCAAGGTTTAAATACCTTCTCTGGGACTGACTTCCATCTCACAGAGCATGTAACAGTTAAATTGACTTTGCTAGTCTTTTTAAATTCATAGACCCAACACACACTATATTCCTATAGAGTGCTGGAGGGGTTGCCTAGCATCCCCTGTGTCCGAACACTCATGTAACAGTCAAATATTACCCTTTCCTCTTTAAATGGCTGAGGGCAGTGGTTTTAGAACGAATTACCATGATTTTTCCCGACCGCGAACACCGATAGCTAAAAATCGGGTCAGCCATCTTTTTCAATGTAGCGCCTATGACCCCTTGGTAAAAACAGACTCCGGTCACCTTTTTCCACCGTTTCCTTTAGAAAAGGTCCTTCTTGTGTTTAACTGTGTGTGCCAAACCAGTTTCGGTCCCTTTGTTTGATGCCCTTTGGTGGAATTCAGTGCTGAAGCCCTCCTCTGGCGCCTGAGTGTCTGAGGTGGACAGGTTGTGATGGAGGTACCCGAAACTCCCTGTGCTTAGTCTCATAGGAGACCTGAATGCACTCTGGCATGATTATCTGGCTAACTGTCTGGCAAGGACAGCCACCCTGTCTTTGCCGGACAGTTAGGTTGGAATGAATGGGAGAGAACTGTTTAAAAGCAGGTCTCTGGGACATGGAAGGCAGAGTCGACCACTGGAATGAAAGAACCGAAGACGAGCTGAAGGAAGAAGACAGCTGCAACTCCTGGACCGTTGGTTTACCCGGCGAAGCCCTGCTACAGGTCCCTCCTTCAAGGACGACTTCTTCCCTTGAGCTGGTGGGAACAACCAACTCGTAAGCCACCTGAACACTGTCTCCATGCTGGTCGAATTTTCATCAGAGTGCTGTTGAAAACCGGATAGCCAGTGAGAAGGATACCAGTTTGTGGACTTTAAGGCACTCACACCTTAAAAGCGACGCTTAGCCAAGCTTGTGGCTTCTTCCCTGGGCAGTGCAGGAACCTCCCGATGTCCTCCTTCTTGTCCCCATGACTGAAGCTCAGGAACAGTGAGATCTGCAGGAACTGCCAGGAACAAATGCCTCAGCAAGAGCTTTTCTTCATACCTAAGGTACTGTGCAAACGCGGTGTGGAAATCTTTTCTGCCGCGGTGAAGTTAGTGAAACTTTCCCAACTTTGGAGTCTTGTTCTCTCCTAATCCCCCATATAACACTTTTTCTTGTAAACTACTTCCTCAAACATTGGCAAAGACTTAACCGTTTACTACCAGAATTATGCTATCCTATCCAAGACGCTGAAGCATTGACTTTGACCCAGGCCTATTGAAGTGCATTTCCAGTTGTGGTGAACTGAAACTATTTGCCCTGCCATGAAAGTAATTGTGCATTCATTCATTTAACCTTTGTCTTTCTACCCCTTTTGAAAGTTACTGAAGTGCCATTTTGCTCCCACTTCAGGGAGCCTAACTTTTCAGAAACGTATTGGTTGTGTACTGTAGTGTATTAGATTGTCATATTAATCTGCTTCTTACTAGTGGAATGTTTTCCAACTGACTGTGTTAATACATGTATATTCGTTTACCAAGAAGCCTTGAATAGTGTTTGTTTGAACTACTGTGATTGCAAGTCCTTTGTACATCATGTACTGCTCACATCCCTCTTGAGATAAGTCTGTCTGCTCAGCCACTGCTACCATATAACTGTGCAGCACAGGCTTGTACCAAAGGTGAGAGTGTGGTTACACCTGTAGTCTTAATTGTGCATAGTGTTCCCAAAGGGTACTGCATGTAATTCTGCCTAACATATCCGTGCCCTTGTATGACAGCAGCCACTACAGTGTAAAATAAAAAATGTATTGCTTTCTGTGCGATACAATAATTATGAATTTTTTTAACATTATATTCAACTCTTGCATGTTCAACTACACTCTACATGGCTTGGTTTTGTTATTGTTTAAGCCCATCTTCTACAAACCATTAAATGAATGATATATAAAACAAATCATCATCAAATAGGTGTCTTGAATTCTTGCATGCTAGGAGCCATCTTCTAACCCTCAGTGCTCGCGAGTGCTCAGTGCCCATCTACATGAGTGGTATAATACATGGGGTAGTGCTTGTAGGGGCACAGCATTGACCTTGTATGTGCACAGTGTGGAAGGCTGACATTGAGGAACACATACAAGCCTGACATTGAGGAGCAGATACGACCTTCATAAGGAGTTGGTGCAAAATGTCTTAATATTTTATTTATATCACTGAACATTAGTAACATATTGTTAAATAGGAAAAACAAATGTTCCTGTTACATACACTTTTAAAACCCTTGGTATAATGTAATATTACTTCAGCATATAATACAACTGTCTCTTGCTTCTGAATAATATCTTTGAATTACTACACAATTAAATCCTTCAGACTCATAAAAGAAGCAATGTTTGCATCAAATTGTTTAGATAGGATCCCTTTATCATTCCAACTAACCTAAGAGGGGACATCTATGATTTACTGATTCATTCAGGTAATGTGAACAGATTATCATTTCTAACCATTAGAATGAAAATTAATCTTTTCAGCACAATGGAATTAAAAGGTTCTGCCTTGGCTGCTATGAGCAAAGTAAGATGAATTTTTAATGTAGGCAATTAATTAGGCACACAATCAGGAATAGGATGCACAATAGCTCTAATTCAGATTAATTGTATAATTTCAAAGACTGTAAGAAAATAAATACTATCGATCAAACAAACACCTTAAATCTGCCTGCTTCATGTGCAAACATAAATGCTAACAAATACATAACACCGACTTAGATTTATTTTTCTGACTCATTTTCTTTCAATGAATTGCATTATGTGTCTGCCATCATCTGTAGTGTTAGGGGAATTTGCTCTTAGATCATCATTCATTTCTGAAGATATTAATGTGCCATGAAAGTTTGTTTTTTTCTCTATCACATTGAGATGCAGCTGTGTTGCCAGGTGCTTCAACTACTTACAATGTTCCCTTTAGAGAGTTTTAAAGATCACACAGGAAATAGGCTCCCCTAGTTATTATCCAAAGTGGGTTGTTAAAATAATTGTTAGTATTCTTAGAATGAGCAAAATGTGGCTATTGTTTTAAAGAAAAGAAAAATCTCTTGAAACGCATCCCCAGTTATGTGCAGAAACCTATCGTGTATCTGGTAGTGGCCTGGGGCCTGGGGCCCAAGTTATAGGCCTGGGCGAAGCGAGGTCCTTAACATGGTGCCCCAGTGCCGTTACCATGCTGATGAATCCCACCGAAGGCATGATTATTGACATTTGCACCCCGAGGCAAACAGTTGAGGTGTATATTGCAATTAAAACATACAACTCAGCCGCTATGCTTCTCTTGCAGCAGAGGGAGTCATGGTTGTCATGGAAATGGAATGCAGCGCTCCGCTCAAAGCCTCTTTTCCACTTTCCATGGCAGAAAGAGGCAGTCAAGCGGACCGGCCCTTGTGGACGAGCCGTGTTACAGTAAGGAGAGTGGGTGGCAGCGTTTGAGGACCTCGAGATGGGGGCCGGAAACATGAGGGAAAGGGCAGCACTGGGCGAACGGTGGGTCCACAGAATACTCTGTTTTCTCTGAACCTGGGTTGCAGCGTTAGATTCAGCCCAGGTTTGGAGCAACCTGATTGCTTGACACAACCACCAAGGGTGCTAATGTAAGGACGCTAATGTATTGATTCATGCCTTCCTAGGTGGAAAGAAACATTCTCTGAACTGAAAGCTCATGCAAGAACTAGAACATATACTGGAGGAACCGGTATTATTCAATCTTACTGCTATATCAACTACATGGATTAAGAAAAACTGCTACTTACCAAGGCACATCTCAAGATAAGGCGGCAAACTGAAATGTATTTTGGGGTTGTGTTTCAAATTCATTAGAACAGTAAGAACGACTATGGAAACTTAAAAGTCAAGAGGTACACCACATGCAGCAAATGGTTGGCCTAGAGAACCCAAAGGGCCTGATTTACAAAGCGTTTTCAATGGTGTTTTCCCTTTGAAAAACACTTTTGTAAATCAGACCGAACATGGGTTACTGCCTATTGTAATGTCTGAAGCGCATTGCCATTGCTCGCAGTGTGCTTTGAATTCAGATTCTTTACAACAGTCTGCATCATGTGTTCGAGATTATATTAAAGGAAGGATGCCATCCCACGCATCCCTGCTCAAAGCATATGGTTCGATGAACCACAGTTGTCATTTACATTAGTAATCTTAGAATCCATGCGCTATGTTTATGCATACAGAAGACATGAAATGGCTTTGTCACCATGTCACCTTCGTTTATTTTTCCAACCTGTTAGAAACCTGATGAAATAAATACCCAGGCAAACAAACATATTCTAGATTGTCCAGGCACATACCATACATGTTAATTGTGTTAACCTCGAAACAGTATTCAGGCCGTGACACAGGTTTTCTATTGCTCCTGCATTCAACATTATGGAATTTTTAGGTAGGCATACATTTTGTCTTCCTGGTCAGCAAAGTTTTCATTTCAAATTTCATGTTTGAGCCTTTTCGCTCATGAAACACTGGGTCATCCAATGTTTCTGTGTTTCAATCAATGGGTGATGACAGTGTTCCTAGCTTCCCTTTTGCAACTTATTTCTGGGTGCTTCCAGTTATTGATGTTGAAACGAACCTTCACGGATACATTTTATTTCCAGTGATTTTGAAGCCCTCCTTTCAGGTGTTCATTGTGTTTGCTAACCAGAGCTGTAATTTTCCTTTTTTGTTCAGTTGAAGTCCCTTGGAAAACATTGGCTGTGATATTTCCTGCTGGTTTTGATTGTGGATCCGGTAGTCTGTGGTGTAATGCCAAACCACCCTGTTTCTAACAATCTCTGCTCCTCCTTGTGCCTTCCTTGGACTATTGCTTGCCAAATAGGTAGGTTTCTCTTAGGATCCTGACTCAGTGTTGGTCCCTCATAGGTGTGGAACTCCAGTCATGTGGTGATCTACATGCGGATATGTGGCTGCCCCCAATACGCATCAGAACACTGTGGACTTGAGGAAATAAAGGTCTCTATTTTCCCCTCATTTCTTTTTAGTTTTTTTACCTTATGGATGAATTCGGATGTGTGAATGGAATGGTTGAACAATTATTTTGTTTAATTGGCACTTTAGGTGGTCTTCTGATTATTAATGTTTGTTACTAATGGGTGGTTCATTTGTCTAACTTCGTTTCCTTTAAAGGAATTATGATTAATTTTCTTTGAAAGAATTGTATGATAAATGTTCTGCGTTTTTATGAAATAAGAACATTTGAATAAAAAAAGGTTTTATGAATAAATATGACCTAACATTTCTTTCAATCTCTTTTTTGTAAACACAACATCCATCACTACATCCAGTGAATGGGTATGCAGATCAATTTAAATGCAATTTATCAATATGCAAAAGCAATGAATGCTTGACTAATTGCAATGATTATGAAAACCACTTCTACAGCCCTTTGTGACAGTGGTCCAACCTCCATCAGGGCAGAACAAACAATTGCAGTCAGGGAAGTGAAGATGCAAGTACCATGTATGAGTTGCTGAAGGACATAGTTCAAATTATTGTTCTGTCATTGAAGCAGGATTCCCCCATGAGCCCTGAGTCCCCATGCCCAGAGAGAGTCTTCAGCATGTACCTGGTCACGGATGACACTGAAATCAGACTTTTACATGCATTCCAGGTGCATGTAGCTCCAAGAACTCTAGCCTAGACATTCAGGGAGAACCGCAGGGGCACCAGGTACCAGTGTGCAAGGACGCAGACACTCAGACCAAATACATGGTCTGGAACTACTGATGATAATATTCAAATTTCATGAAGCCACCAAGTCCAAGATATTCCCTGTTGTTGAATGTAGGTTCACTATTGTGAACTCAGAACCCAATGTTAGTAAGGTTTTGTTTTAGAGTTACAGCATCCTTATCAGCGATATTCCATTGCCAACGATGACAATCTCCCAAGAATAAAGTTTCACAGTTGGGTCTATTTAATAACGGTAATAACTGCACAGATTCCTCATTGAAGTTGGGCATGTCATCTGCGAGATGGTACAGCAGGATAATGCTAACACAACTATAATGAGTTGCATTTAATTTAAGATGAAGAAATTTGCGATTATTACAAGTGCTGGGAACTTCAAAAAGATTACATTCTTTCCTTGCAAACATGGCAACTCCTCCCCTTTTCCTTGCGCATGGTTTCGAGAACAGAATATATATCCTTCAGATGTTGCTAGGTCTCTGTCAAACATAATATATCAATGTTGTTATCTACTATTTAATCATGATAATCAATGGCATGTTTATTTAAAGATCTGATGTTTAGGACTGTCCCTTTAATGATCCTGTTCCTGTCATATCAAAAGATGAAAGAAAGTTGGCATTGTAATAGGCTTTCTTTATTTTAGCCAAGGTAAGGTCAGAGTTTTCAGTCTTAGTTGTTTCAATTATGATAATTTTAGAAGCCAAAAGTGCATTAGTTTGTCAATTTGCGTGGTCCTCAATTCAGTGTGCTCACTTTCTGTGGAAGGTGTAGTAGAAATGTTGGTCATCAGAGAACAAAGGTTTATCAACTTCATCGCTGACAACATTAGCGTCAATGCAGTCGTTGCCAAGATTGCCCAAAGAATAAGTAACCCCCTGTTGATCCCTAGGTTCAGGAGTATTTGCAGTGTCAAATAGAGAAAGAGAATCTAATAGTAATGAGCTGACTTGTAAAAAGGACAAGGAGTGACTTTAGATGGTGAGTCTGGGGTAATGTCCATAGACTATTTGTCATTGAAAACAATAGGAGTTAATTGATCAACGGCAGTAATCAAACCTAGTAAATCAAGATCCTTTTGCTGCACGTCAACCACAGCAAGAGACTTATCTAAGGCGGTAGAGTCAGTGTCCAATTTGGCAGTTAGGTATTTATTTACAATAGCCATCCAAGTGGCTCTTTCTGCTGCCAAAAGAAGGCTGAGTCCAGTGCGGTGCACCATAGTTGAAAAGTAGTTCTAAGTAATAAACACATGAAACATAAGATGTATATATCTTCAGTCTTGACCATTTCAAATGCATTCGACAATAAGTATCTCCCTCTTCGATCACTAAACATCAAATGCTTTGTTAAATTGACATTTTATATTATGCCCAATTTTGTCATTATTCTAAAAACTAAAATAGCCTAATGCCATATTTACAATAAGTCGTTTGCATCAACATGTATGAGTTTCTAACACATTTTTCTGTTCAATGAAATTGTCAGACACAGGTATTAATGAGTCAAAATATGTTTGAACTGCACAAAAATCTAGAAAATATTAATTATGTTGTATTTGTATTTATTGTATTTATAAAGCTCCCTAATCCAAGGTGCTTTACAGTTTTACAACGAGGATACATCAAACATGGAACAGTAGAAGCAACAATATACATGAATCAAACCAAAAAACAGTGTGCAGAACAATTTGCATATGAGAAGGAGGAGAAGAGGAGGGGATGGGGAAAGAAGGATGAGGGAGAGAGATTAGGGAGTAATGTAAATAGTAGGAAGAGAGGTCATAGGAAAGAAGGGGGGAAGATGAAGAAAAGTAAGATGGGGTACTAAGGAGAGAAAGAGAGAGAGAGAGAGAATGGGAGAAAAGGAGATAGGGTGTCAGGGAGGGTATGAAGGAGTGATTTCAAGGAGGAACGGAATGAAGAATAGGTAGGGATAAAGTGGATAGAAAGAGGCAGGGAGTTCCAATGTAAAAGGGCAAGGAGCTGAAAGGAGCGGAAACGAGAAGAGGCACAAGGGGGAGGGGGAACAAAATATTGCTTTTTGATTTTTTTGTTGATATTTTTGAATTTTGCAATTATCATTCCAATCCATTGCTCAAGGACATATAGAATGTTTTAGAAAATGCACTTGATAATATCTGAATAATATTACACACCCCTAATGGTAATTTGATTTTTTTCAAGATGGTAAACTGCATTTGTGTAGTTAAATGCCTGTTTTCCCTAAAATGTATTGAGATAGGTGACTTCAATTTCATTGTTCGAATATCACAATTGTGTTCAGTGCATCTACTCTTTGCCTACATAGTAGATCCCACAAGGACATCGAATGCTTTAGATCATATTAGTTGTATCACAGGTAGATGCATGAAATCATTTTATGTCTTGGTGTGCAAGTGTCCTAATTTGCAAATCGTACCAGTATGCAGAATGATGGCTGGGCTGCCATCACAAATGTTTTAAAGACTAACTTTCACCCCCTTACAAATTGGGCACACACATGACTCTTTGAAATATGTTCTCTTAGGTACCTTATTGCTGGTGACGTGACTTAACAAAAGACTGACATCTGAAATGCACTTTCTGCATTTCTACCATTGCTTCAGGGAAAGAGAGAGAGACTCTGGTGATATAAAACGTATCTCTTGTGATCCGAAGGTGAGCGTTCACCAAATGGACAGATGTGCCATGAAGGACTTAAGTGGGAAGGGAAATGTCCACATGAGGACCTAGCCAACTGACGCTTAGCAAACAATCTGCCACTGTGAGCCTCCAAGTATAATTTTGCCATTATTAAGTTGAAATATCATGAGATGCCCTCTGAGGATCATGCGGTTGGTGAAAAGTCAGATTAGTACGAAGTGGACATGAAAAACATTGCAGATAATACGCAAATCACCCCTTCCTAAACTTGAAATGTTGTCTACTTTTCAGAAATGTATGCCTTTCTGTCCTCCTATTCGGCTTATCTACCCTTTTCTTCGATTCCGTCCATGCATGTCCAATTGGCAACAATGGCAAGTTTTCTAAACAAAGAAAAACATGGAAAATGGTACACTACACTTTAGGGCGGGCTGAGGGGCGCCCTAAACCGCCAGGTCATTTTCTAATGTAATGGGGGGGTGACCCTCTCCCCCCACACCAAATGCAGGGTGGGGCATCTCATTCAGCCCTCCCTGGGGGCAGATAAGAGGGGGGCATCTCATGCAGACCTCCCCTGGGTCAGGTGCCCCTTCATAGGAGCAGATATCTGCCCCAGGCAGGGCTACAAGGGGTGCCCCAATTTCCCCTTGGGGTGGGGGGAGAGGGCCTCCCCCCTTTTCTGTCAAATAAGTCCCTGGTGGCTAGTGCCCCCCCACTCTCACCCAAAATTCCCTTTTTTTCTTTTTCTTTTATTTTGCCCCCTTCCCTGTGGGCCCTAACCTGCAGGCCCCATCCTTGTGGGGGCCTGCACACTTATTCCTGGTGCCACCCCTAATTGGATTTTAGGGGGGCAAAAGGAATCTCTCCCCCTCCCCCAGGCCCCATCCCAGTTGTTTTTTTTAAAACATTTTTTATTTTGCCCCCTTCCCTGGGGGCAGATGTTCAGCCATCTGCCCCTAAGGTTTATCAGATATGTGCCCCCATGCTTTGGGGGCTGAGGGGAGAGGGTTGCTTACTGTAAGCAGCCCCCATCTGTCCCCCACTGTAAACACATCCCTGGTGGTCTAGTGTGCATTGCTGCTCACGGATTGAGCGCCCTGCACCCGATCCATAAGCAGCAATGCTGTCACAAAGGGTGTCATTGGAATCTCCCCTTTCCAACGACACTTGCCTCGATCTCCGGCTTGAAATACAGCCTAATATCAAGGGGTAGAAAGGTCAAGACTCACCTTTTATTTTCACCGCAGCAGCCCGAAATGGCTGCTGCGGTGAAAATTACTTTCACTTTCAGATCGGCATGCTTTACTCATGACGATGTGAAACTGAGTGTAATCCAGCCCCCTGGCAGTGAGGGGGACGACCTCCCCCTCACATAGCCAGGTGGTTGGATTACAGTTTTGAGCGATCCCTGCTTTACAGGGATCGCTCAAAACCGAGTGCCAAAAAGGCCGAGCTAGCTCGTCCTTGGCACTGTGGAAGTAATTCCAAGGACGAGATAGCTCGTCCTTGGCACTGAAGGGGTTAATTACAATACACGTGTCTTTTTTCAAAGTATCAATAGCTTGAAATTGGGCGAAAGTCAAATTAGGTTTCTGTGTATATGATGGTTTTGAGTAATATGCATTATGTCCCGTAGCACAAGTTTTTCAAAACTAAGTACCACCACATGGACTTGCCCATTAGCCGGGGTAAATGTGGATTTTGGTTGAAACCCTGTAAGAATTTTTTTACATCATTTTTACCCATAAAGCAACTGTCCAATCTCATCTTGCGGAGAAAAGATCTGACCTCACCAGTCACTATCATATTACTTGGGTTCTGTGTCGGCACAGAGCTCAGACCATATTGAAGGACTAAAGATTGGTAATATTTCATTTGTCAAGGAAACATTCAGTAATATTTCATTTAGCACCGGTATGCTTGTTGGCGAGTGTTGAACTCCTGCATTTCTTGATCCTGTGATTTTTGGCCTTGTTGAAATCCTCTCTGGACACATCCACCGCCCGCTCTTGAGAAGGTAGTTGGCCATGACAAATGCAGCCACTGGGGCCAAGTTGTCTCCCCACATCGTTTTTTCTGATCTACTTGAGGACGTATCCGAGAGTGTAACCCATGTCTTTTGTCTTCCAAATGTGTTAGTATTACCCATGTCAGGCCTAAAGTTTGGTTGGAAAACAAAGTCCCCCTGATAAATAAGGAAAACCACCTCTTTGTCTGTTGTTGTTAAAGACTAAAGACATATTGGGGCTTAGTACCACAAATTAAATATGCCAATCATGCGATGAAAAGATACAAGTATCTTTTTTTACTGTACAGTTACAAAGAAAAGCAGATTGATATCTGGCTCCCAGCACCTTGCAGTGTGTACAAACAGACACAGTGAGGAGTGAGAGAGCTGGACATCTAAAACCCTGACATATTTATACCGTTTTTAGCAATATTGTCCAGCCTCTCTCCAAGCTAATAATTTGCTAGCTAGAGTTTGTGCCTAGTTCACATGACAGATGTTACAATATTATGCAAAGGATTAAACAAGTTTACATGCCCATCAAATCACATTGATGCTGTTGATTCTTCAATCCACGGTAAGCCTTATTCCATAAATCGCTACAATGCAGTTCAGCCAGAACATACGACCAGTGTTTAATTTCAATTTTCTCTTTGTTTATATGAGGATGAGGCTTGTGAGCGCAGACAACACTTGATGGCAGTTCATATGAATCACAAGGTTTCTTTGCTTTCGACAAACAGTCTGCTCTCGGTCAGCCTAAATATTAATGAAAAACTCAAAGGTCATTCGGCTCGACTGCAAGTTGAAAACACAGTCCACCATTTTAGAACATGGGACAAGAGTCAAAATCAAAATGGTGGATGATTCCTAAAATGGCGGCGAAGTTAGCCCAAAATCGGAACATTACAGAAGCGGTTTTCTGTGCAAAGAGAATGGACTGAGGCCAATATTCATAATAACGAGGCACTATATGATTACGGTTTAACAAACCTTCCTTTTGGCTTCAGCCAAGAGCATTACTCAAACATTCACCTTACTCAAAACCCCATGTCTCAATGTCCATACATCCTGAATCACATTAATCAGAAACATCAATTGCCATTAGATCATTGATAGTGATATCCTTCATTACAAAAAAATGAGTCATTTTCTTGGGTGCATGTATTTCTGGTCCTAGTGTACCCACAGTTTGCGCACAACATCCCCCTAACATCGAACATATGGCAGGAAGAGATTGTATGCAACAACAACAGAACAATAGAACACCAACGATTACAACTTAGACTTAAAAGAGCTTCCATCCCCATGAACATAAAAAGTCCCAGAACCACGCACTAAGATCCCAATTTCCCTCAGGAACATGTACTTCCGTACTTAGGACGTGCAGATTTTGTATCGCCTTGAATATGGTAAGGGAGGAGTCAGGTACCAAAACACAACAAGCAGATCCCACGAATTTACATACTCCACCACGCTCGGCCAGCATGATGTCTAACAACATCCTGTTCTGTAGAGCCACTAATCTAATTGCTTTTTGTTCCAGCATCATATTGTTTAGTATATCGGTAGTTCTGTTGATGGTCCTCTCCAATACTCTTGCTAGTCTCCTAATATCCTCAGAGTTAATTACCTGTACCCAAAATGGCACAAAGCATTTTGCTACATCACCCATAACCTGTGATTGAGTATCACCATCCTCGTCCAATCTTGGACGACCTCTGGAGACCTCAGAGGTGTTAGCTACATATACCCCTGGTAGCAAGATACCCAAATAACAAGTACCCTGCCAATCTATAGGTAACCAAGGATAAGCTTCCTTGGCACAGACAAAATAAACGGGACACATTGACTGAGAACCATCCCTTTGTATGCAGAAGGAAACAGAACTGGGGCTATGATTGATAGTGTAGGAAGGAAGCATGGCATCCCGGTTGCCTAAGGGAGCCATCCTGAAAGACATTAACAGTTGGAAAGGTCTAGAAAGTCTATTGGAAGGCCTAATAGAAGCACCATTGAGTTTGCTCCTATTTGCAAAAAGGGAACATCCCAAAGGTATCAGGACTCGTCTTTCAAAGTCGTTCAAGTTAGTCCCATCGAAGTTCCAAGAAATACTATCATTCCAACGACCAAATAATAGTGCCCTTAGTGAGGCATAGCATGTAGTAGTCAACGGAAGAGGATGAATATACCAGCCCAGCCCTATTTCCCTGTGCTGTGGCATATGCAAACATATCCAGAAATGTGTTCTATTTAAAATCACATGGGTCGCATTCATGATTAATAGAAGAGTGTTATTGTGGTAACTCTGTCTGTGTTGGGAATCCCTAGGAGGTAGAGTGTGCAGATACACGAAAAGTGAAGACATAGTGGGAACACTTTCAGTAGGTAATAAAGTTGCAAGTGGACGCACTCCCTCAATATAGCAAAACCCAAATGCAAATACAACTGTTAGACGGGTTAACATTACTATAAGAAAACAGTGAGTCCTCAAGGACCATGATTTTTGTTGTTCAAAGTCTTTGTTAGCCACAAGACCAATAGCTTGCTCTGTACGAGTAAAGTTAGAAAAGGGCATTGTTCCCCGAAGTCCATTTAGAAAGTCTCTCTGTCAGGCTCTTTTAGTTCGTCCGTTGGTGATCTCCTGACCAGTAGGCTTATCTTACTTGAAGGTAACTTTGCCGGCCGTGCCACTTATTTCCATTTCAGTGAGAGAGAGGCAAGGGATTAGCTCAACGGTGGTTTCTTGTTGGCACAGCCGTGCTGTGTTGTAAGTCTAGTGCTGTGGGCGCATATCGTACCTCAAGACTCCAGGTACGGTGTGATCTGCAAACAAAGTGTCGTTGCTTCCTGATGTAAGTGGCGAAACAGAAGCAAGATTGTTCAAGAGTGTAGAAAGATCTGAAGAGCAATTCAAAGACAAAGCAGCAGTCTCCCCAGGCCCCACGGGCTCAGAAACAATCTCCGAGACACCCATGGTGTCGTTCAAAACAGACTTATCGTATGGAACAGAACTAACAGTCTTCTTCTCTTCTCCTTCGTCAAGTGGCAGAGGAAAAGGTATCGTCTTGACGTGTGTCATGTGGATTCAATGGGCCTCATTACGACCCAGGCGTTAAGGGTTAACGCTGTCGTTAACCCTTAACGCCTATTCTGATTTTAACGGCTGCTTTTAGCAGCCGTTAAAATCCATGGCGCTAACCTGCCATGATGCTAATTACGCCACCGTAATTTACGGTGGCGTAATTAGCGCCTTCCCCACTCCCATTATGCCCTATGGGGCAAAAATGGGAATGGGGAAGGGAAAATGGGAAATGGGGATTTACCGCCCCACTCACCTTGGAATGGGGCGGTAAATCCGCCATCCACCATGGTGTAAACGTAGTTTACACCATGGTGGTAAAGTTGGCGTACTTAGCGCCTGGGTCGTAATGACCCCCAATGTCTCTTTCCTGCTACTCGTACAGCGGTCTGTGTGGCCAACAGAACGTGAAACGGTCCTCACCAGCACGGTGTGAGACAGGATGCTCTTTCAAAGAGCTTGGTGAGCACCCGTTCGCCAGGTCGAAATCAGTGACCTGGCCCCTCGTATTTTACTGGGAGGTCTTCTCGCACGTGTTGATAAATCAAATACAAGTTTTGAGTTAACTGGTCACAGTATTCAGAAAGGAGCAAATGCTCCACATCTTTCATTTCTTTGGGCTTGGGCAGATTCCAAATATTTGCTGATCTCCCCATTACGATCTCATAGGGGGAGAGTGCCGATCTTGTTTGTGGGGTCGTCCGCATGGACAATAAAACTACCGTTAAGGCATCTGGACAGTTCAAATTACTGCTAGCACAAACTTTAGCTAGATTGTTCTTTAGGATACCATTATGACGTTCTACAAGTCCGGCACTCTGAGCGTGCTTGGCCGAATGGAACCGTTTACTGATCTGCAATCCCGCGCATACTTGCTGGATAACAGCAGTGATAAAATGTGGACCATTGTCCGACCAGATCACCCTCAGCAAACCAGATGTAGGAAAAGTTTCCTTAAGCATGGTTTTCGCCATTGTCATTGCTGTGGCATCTTTCACAGGGAAGGCTTCAACCCACTTCCTAAAGGCACAAATGACTACCAGAACATACTTATAGTTTTGGCAGCCCTCCATTTCGATGAAGTCGAAATTTATCACTTCAAAGGGCACAGAGGGGGGGACCAAAACCTCCCCACATTATGCTGCAAGCATACCATACAGTTCTGGACCAAAACATCAGCATTTTTAGAGATGTTTACATTTATCCAGACAGGTTCTAGCAGTTTACAAATTTTCTAGCACATCTGTGAGTAGGACCATGAGACCATTCCATAACAGTGAAATAAGCATCGGCTAGCATCCATCTTTTATTTACATTGACTATCCAACAACCTTCATCATCTAAACTTGCTAGACCCTCAGCCCATTAAGTTCCTCTGGAGTATCATCAGCTTGAATATTTATTATGGAATCAATTCCTTCATCTATTATAGAGGTAGCTGTAGCTTCTTTTGTTACATATATTTCTGAATAGAAATTAGTGGCAGTCTGTTTGGCTATCCTGTCATCAAAAGCATTTCCTCTCCCTACATTATCTGTTACTTTCTGGTGTGCAGCGCACTTCATGATTGGTAGTTGAGTAGGAAGCTGAACAATCAAGGTACCATGTTAGATTTTAGTTCTGTGTGAGGTCAAGAAACCTTGTTCTGCCCATAGTCTACCGAATGAGTAAACCATCCCAAAGGCATACTGACTGTAAATATATTTACTCTAAGCCCTTCCGAAAGTTCACAAGCTCGAGTTAGTGCGATAATCTCTGCGGCCTGCACAGAGTTCTGCTTAATGTAGTGATAGCATAAGCAGCAGTGGATGTACCATCCGGATGTTTGAAGCAGGAGCCATCGCAAAACAGCCCCCCTTGTGGATTTATCTATGATGTGTCATTGAAATCAATTCTGCCTTTGGTTTCTTGTTCTGTTGTATAGAGGTGGTCATGTGACATGTTGTCACTGCAAGCAATGTCTTGCAATGTCTTGCGGAAGAGGCAATAGTTCAGCCAAATTTAATACGAAACATCTTTTAATTTGGATATGCGGTGCAAATAGAATCATTTTGTTCCTTGTTAATCGTGCAGAGATAAGGTGTTACATTTGCGTTCTATTCACTAGAAAGTCTATAGAGTGGGGTACCATCACGGTTAAAGAGTGACCTAAAACCATACCAAAGTGCATGTAACAGGATCAAGTGTGGAGGAAAAATAACCGCACAGTCTATTCTTCCCCCCATGTTCCTGCGTTAACACAGCCAAAGCACATCCATCACATTCATGCACATACAACACAAAGGCCTTGTCATAATTTGGTGTGCCCAAAACTGGGGCTGAACACAATGCATCCTTGAACAGATCAAAATCTTTCTGGTGTTCCAAGTTCCACGGTAATGGCAAAGAAATGCTCTTGTTTGTCAATGCCAACATTGGTTTTATCACTAGTGAGATGTTCAGGATCCACTGTCTACAGTAAGAAGCCATTCCTATCAAGACACTGACCTCTTTCTGTGTATTTGGGATTGACATGGTAGAGATACTTTTTATCCATTCAGGTGTCAGTCTTCTTCCCTCCTTTGACAGGAGATAGCCTAAATAGGCGACCTCCTGTCGACAATATTGAAACTTTTTCAATGAAGCCTTATGCCATGGCTCTGCTAGATGAATAAGCAGCAACATAGTGCCCTCCTTGCAAGCAACTTCTGTGTCTGCAGCTAAAAGAAAATCATCAACGTACTGCAACAATGTACAAGTAGGAGGCAACTCAAATGTATCGAGCTGCTCCTTCAGAGCTCTACTGTAAACGCTCGGACTCCTCGTGTACCCGTGTGGAACACGAGTGAATGTAAACGGGCATCCCCATAGGGTGAATGTGAACAGATATCTACTATCAGCGTGTATAGGAATACTAAAGAAGGCATTCTTAAGATCCACTGCACTGAAATGAGTAGCAGAAGCTGGAATCATCATTAATATTGTGGTCACATCAGGCACAATTGGAAATTGTGGAGCAACAATCTTATTCATAGCACGTAAATTAATAATAAAACAGAAAGGAATCGTATTATCCCCTTTCTTGTACACTGGTAAAATCGGAATATTGCACAAAATTCCTCCAATTTCCTCAATCACTCCACGATGGACAAAATCAGAAACTATGGTTTTCAAAGCTTGCTCACCATCAACTGAAATCTTATATTGTGGAATACATGGCAACTTAGCTCCTGGCTCAAAACAATTTTAACATGTTCAATTTGTAAAATGCCAACATCATTGTCATCAACTGCCCATAAAGATGCCAGAACTTTACTAAATTTAGACAGTAAAGGTCTATTCAAAAATTCTGAGGCAGAAGATTGATGGGGTGAAATCGTCCAATGGACTCCATCCAAAGATCAATGAATTACCACATGTAATTCCTTCAACAGATTCAACCCCAATAAATTCTAACCACAATTCGTTGTTAGAAGAAATGGACAGTGATCTGTGAACGGCCCTATTGAATCGGTACCGGCTGAGAAACGGGAATAACCTCTGGCATGCCAGAAAACCCTACAGACATGTTATTCTGCCCTGGCAGTGGAATATCTGGAACCTGTGAATGATCAATGAAATACTTCTGTGCTCCTGTATCTATAAAATATAGATACTTCCTATTCCCTACTTTCATCTCAACGTAGGGCCCTTTCTGATCAATGGAAATAGGGATCGGTTCCAGACTTTGCTTTGGGCTGTCCTAACGAAACAATATATCATCAAATACAAGATCCTCAGAAAGATAGGCAGTTGAAGGATTATCAAAAATATTTCTACTATCTATGCTAGGTTGCTGATTATCCTGTGAGAATGACAGTGCATTCTGATCGAACTGGCTTCTACCAGGACCCTCTACCCCAGGGCGGCCTCTGGATCGTCTACCCATGACACCATATGTGTTATTCGTTTTCTGCTGAAGGATTGGGCATTGTGCTCGTAAATGTCCTTCTTGTATACAATAAGCACATTGGTTCATGTGTACAGGATCCAACTGCGCATTACTTTGAGGAACAAACTGGCCTCTAAACTGTGTACTCCCACCTCTGCTTCCTCTAACTATCTTTTGCAACAATACTTTAGATTGTAGGTCTCCCTTTTTCTTTTCAATCCTCTCTTTTTCATTATTGACTCTATTTTCGTAATACTGACTCATATGCAATACTTCAGACTGTGATTTAGCTTGCCAAGCACTTTCAGAAATCATGATTTGTGATTGAATATCAGGCAACAATCCACGCACAAATGTATCCACAAACACCCTTTTCCCAGAATTGGTGCTTAAATCTTGACCGCTAAAATCTGAAAATACATGTTCAAACCGATAAAAACATTTGGCAGCACCTTCAGATTTCCCTTGGGTACAAGCAGTGAATTTATCCCAAACTATTCTTCTCTCGGGAACCAGAGTCTTCAATTTTGTTACTATTCTGTCTGACAATGTCAGTATCACCTGTGGCGTCTCTCACTAGCTTTCCTTTCGCCATCTACCGCACCAAGTTAACCCACATGTCACCCAGTCCTGCCTAATCATCTACAGTTCTAATCTGTTTCCATAGATCAGCAGGTAGAAATATCGGGGAACAACAAGTCTATATCACACAGGATGAAAACTGACAAATGCAAGACAGATTATATTTCTTTATAAAACCCTGTTGGATTTTTCTTAATGTCTGGAATCGACTGTCTAATAGTGTTCACTTTCTGTTTAGAGAATGGAACATGAAAAAATTGTGAAACATAGTGAGCTTCAATAGTAGTAGCTGGCGTGCCTGCTCTGGCATCAGCTTGAGTTTCAAATTTAGGAACAAATGTCGGAGGAACCTCTCTCATTGGCATTTGATAAGTAGGCAACTCTGAACGTTTGTTATGCAACAAAGCTAGATCGTGCGACAAAGTAGCCAAAACAGTATTGGGCGCAAATGCTCTTTTATAAATAATCCTCAAATCTGCGGGATAACAAATCTTTCTCTTCATACTCTCATCCTGCAGGTACTCTACCATTACCTGTAAAACTTTCTTTTGCATTTTTGGAGTATACTGACCAAACGTATCATTTACTTCTCTGGGAGATATCGACACATCCAAAATCCATCTAAGTGCATCCCTTGTGCAAATTCACGTCTCTTCACTCGTTGATTTACAAAAAGGAAGAAACCGTTACTGCACATACAGACCGTCCAATCTATCACCACCTGTTTCATCATACTAAAAAAACAATCTAACTCCCTCCTAAACTCAAAAATCCTATTAACATGCTCATTTACTTTCTCCGCAGTATCCCTTGAATAAGCTAAGACATTTGAATCCCTCAATCCTTGTGGGACATCCATGTCCATCAAATTATTCCACATTACGGCCAAGTGTATTCCCATCCCCTCAATCAATACATTCTGTTCCAGAATACTTCCTAGGTCAATAAGTGCAACTAAGGCAGCTGATGTTTCACCTTTCTCTATACATTTCTTAGCCCATGAGTACAATTCTCTCTTCTTATCTTTAGAAACTGTACTACGAGTTACTACTTTTGATTCAGCACTCGCTCCTTCATTTGCTACAAGCGGAGCAGAACCACTTGGGAGAGAGAGTAGGAGGCACAACAACGGGAAGGGGTAAGACAGCAGGAAGAGGTACACAAGGAGGTGGTGCAGTGGCACCAGTCCTACGTTCATTTAAAAACTTATCAATTAATTTGTCTGAGGCATGAAAATCTTTAGACGGATATATATTTTCTGTACAACAAGTTGGAAAGCCCTATCCATGTTTGTAACAGACTCTGACTGTTTCTGTTGATCATACACTTTTCCGTATTAGATATGTGATGACGTGCATGCTCCTCTTTACTCTTAAGTTGCTGCATAACTTCTTTTTTGCAATTCTGAATTACATCAAATGCTACAGGCCTAGCCTTTTTCTTTAACAATATAGACTCTAACTACTCTATACGAGCAATCTCAAAACTACCATGAACTGGCCACTGAAATTAGGAAGCATGTCTAGTTTGTCTGTGCCAAATATCGTTGAATACTATACTACCAATGCCGTACTTACAGTACATAGTACATACCGGCGACCAGTCCTGTGGCGCCGGTCAGCCAAATTCCAATGATTGTCTGTTTCTGTGGAATAAACCCCTGAAACAGGAAGACAATTCCCCAGGCATATCAGATCATTGGTGTTACCTGGCATCTTTTGTACTCATGAGAACAACACTGCAACCAAATATCAGGATACATAGGAAACGGGGCACGACTCACCTGATTACAAAGGACTGAGGAGGTCTGATTGGATTACAAAGCATGACCCTCATTGTTGGCAATTTTGGCAAAACAGCCCACCTCGATTTGAGGACCCTCATCAAGATGCCCTCTCGAACCGCCTGCTCACCGTTCAGGGATCGGATTGTGCAGTTCTGTTGAGGTGTCACGTCTCATATAAAGGGGCCCCCTTTTTTTCTCACTTTCCGATCCCGGTCCGATTGCAGCGTCTTTTCTTCAACAAGGTGGCATCAATCTTTAGGGTCCCTATTCGGGCGCCATCTGAAAGACCAAAGAAATATCGAGGCTTAGTACCACAAATGAAATAAGCCAATCACGGGATTAAAAAAATACAAGTATGTTTCATTACTGAACAGTTACAAAGAAAAAAAGATAGCTATCTGTCTCCCAACACCTCGCAGTCTGTACAAGCAGACACAGTGAGGAGTAAGAGACCTCGACATCTAAAACACCGACATATTTATACCCTTTTTTAGCAATATTGTCCAGCCTCTCTCCAAGCTAATAATTTGCTGGCTAGAGTTTGTGCTTAGTTCAAATGACAGATGTTACAATATTATGCAAAGTATTAAACAAGTTTACATGTCCATGAAATCACAATGATGTTGTTGGTTCTTCGATCCACGGTAAGCCTTATTCCATGAATCGCTACAATGCAGTTCAGCCAGAACATACGACCAGAGTTTACTTTACATTGTCTCTTTGATTATACGAGGATGAGGCTTGTGAGCGCAGACAACACTTGAATGGCAGTTCATATGAAGCATAAGCTTTCTTTGCTTTCGACAAACAGTCTTCTCTCAGTCAGCCTAAACATTATCGAAAAACTCAAAGGTCATTCGGCTCGACTGCAAGTTGAAAACACAGTCCACCATTTTAGAACATGGAACAAGAGTCAAAATCAAAATGGCGGATGATTCCTAAAATGGTGGCGAAGTTAACGCAAAATCGGAACATTACAGACGTGGTTTTCTGTGCAACGGAAATGGGTTTAAGCCAATATTCATAATAAGAAGGCACTATATGATTAAGGTTTAACAGTTGTAATATCCTTTTTTAACGTATTTATCTTCCAGGTGACAATACCAGGTTTGAATTCAGCTAACTGTTTTTCAATGGACCCTAGTTTATTCTTGGCATACAAAATCACACTGTTTGTCAAGAAACTCTGTTCTTGATTTGCCATATTTTCTGTGATTTATTTACTTACTGGCTGAGCCATAGTGATAGTCAGGACCAGCAAGTCTCAACTACATTTAGTTGCAACCTTACTGAAGGTGGTTTTATATTCTTGATTGTCAAGTAATAAGCAAGGAATGATTTTTACCTGTAAACCTACCGGAATGGTATTAGATTTTAAATACTCCTTCAGTACATGGCTATGTATCTCAGTCCTAAATTGTTTCTTCTTCAGTCAGAGTCATGTTTTGCTAGTGTCTTTTGCAGTCTTATGTAAGGGAGGCATGATATCAAACAGTGCAGACTGACACAAGTGATCACAGTTCAAGGGTATTTATTGAACATCAATGGGTTGGATGAACGCCTATCTAAACCTAAATCTAAGAATGAGAGTGAGCTGCGACCATCAAATAATAATAACGCAGTCCTAGTCGGGTCTCTGTCAAAATAAAATGGCCGATATTAATACACCTTGTGATGATCCTTACTTCTAAATACAAAATGGTGTGGGACAATAGGGTATGCAAAAAGAAAAGTGTTAAAGAAATAATATGTCAGGATAGTAGAGCAGTTGGCTTCCCTTCCCCATGTTTTAGCATGGAGTAAGGCGCCTCGTTTGAGCTTCACACACACTCTGGTTTCTCTGCCACAAGGATACAGTGCAAAGCATAGCTATCAAGGCCTTCGGCGAAAGCTTCTTTTCCAATAACAGTCTCTTTCTGCAGAGGGCCTGTCTTAAACAAGCATCAAAGTTCCTTTCTTATCATGATTTCACATTCTCAAGTTCTCGCTTTCAGTGTTCATCATGGGTCTCCCTCCTTCGTGCTCGGACCCCCTTTTTACCACAATGTTCACAATTGGTCTCCCTCGTTCGAGCTTGGATCATGGATCTCCCTCGTTTGGGCTCAGACTTTCTCTGTTTTCATCTTGATATCAACAATGTAAGACTTTTGAATGTGCGATGGGTTATGCTTAAACCATTGCAGGACCATTTTGATTTACTTCACGCATTTCTCTTTCGTGTCTGCCACTTCTTGGCTCGATACCTTACAGAGACCTTTGATTGAGCACCCACGTGGTTCCGGACCACTTTATCACTGGTATATTTCTCTTCTTGAATGTTAAAAACCTCCATCAGCAATTAAGCTCTCCTCACAGCTTTCATCACACATATTTCAATCTTTGTTCTTGCACTATTTATACAATGTTGCCACTTGCAACCTTGACTTCAACACAGACCGGTCTTGCATTTGTTTCCCCCAACTCACCAGGGGTGTCGATCTGTCAGGCGCTGCCTTGATCTTGGAGCCAAGGATGGTACCACAGCGGCTGCTGATCCTCCCTGATTCGGTCAGCCGTTCAGGAGGGCCCTGGGTATCTCTGACACACAATACAGGATTCTTCAGTTTGGTTTCCTGGCCTTATGCTTTGTACTGTAAAGGGTTCTGGGAAACAATGGTTTCTCACCAGAAAGGTCAAGGGTATCACCTGCCTTGCTTACTCTTCTTGGTTCGCCATATTTCTTCCCTCGTTCAACTGCCATCAGAAAAGTACTGGGCCTCACTCCTTCATGCTCGGACACCCTTTTTACCACAATGTTCCAAATTGGTCTCCCTCGATTAAGCTTGGACCATGGATCTCCCTCATGAACATTGTTCAAAAGTACTGTTCCTTCATGTGATTTGTCTCTTTCACAGTGTGCTCTCATGCTCTGCATTTTATCTGTGTTGGGAAGGTTAATGGAAGTCACTTGTGAGTGATTACCAGTAACTGCCTGACTTTGCCTGACCATAGTAGTGTGACATGGCAGGCACAATGTTTGGATATGAGTCTTTTTATTCCCAGAGCGGGCTGTCTGTGTCAAATTGTTTGTTAAGGGAATGGGGAGGTAGAGTGAGGTAAAGGTGCTATAAGGAGGGAGATACACATCTCGCCATCATGTGTCCCACTCCCACTCCCCGAGGACCCTTCACCCAGGTGAACCTTCCGCACTGGTCCACCCCCAGGAACTGGATCCAAAAGCGATGGCCGTGTCCTGGCCAGCTGAAAGACAGATCCCCAGGGACTAGTGGTGAGACACCTTATGTTATTTCACACTTCTAACAAGCCCTTTTTTTTTTTTTGTTATTCTCACACATTGACACCTGGTGTTTAATTATGGTGTTGGTCCACTGGTGTCGGGAGTGCATAGGGAAGTGTTTCCTTTATTCTGCCATTTTATATTGGATTTCATGAGATCAATTGTAGCTTTTGAGTTTGTGAAAGTGTTTATATCAATTGTTTTCTTAAGTTTATTTGTGAATGAATGTCAACACAAACATTTATGTTGGTCCGCTCCGGAGAGCAATTATTGTTCCACTAAATAAACTGTTTTCCATGTGTGTATTTGTCTCTGTTCCTTTGATTGCATGTAGCACTTTAAAATAGAAACGTGATCAAATAAAATGTCCTTTTTTATATGCAACCAAGTGATTGATTCTGCTCAAGCATGCAGTCACCCTTGTTCATCTCTTGTGTTGTTGCTGTTGATCCCACTTCAAAAAGAGGCTGTCTGTCAATCCAATAATGTGGGTAACCTCGCCTTCTCTTGACACATGTATTTGGTCTCACAATTTCTTCACTGAGTTTCACATACTGCACCAAGGTATATCAAAAAGCAAGTGAATGCTCATAAAAGTGATCTTAGTCAGAATTACAAGAACATTCAAACATTTGTGCTGAGATTGTAATAAAAACCTTTTTATGTCCACTTCAGACTCTGACTCTCCATGTACCTTAGCCTCAGGATACAGAACCTCTATGATCTATATGTTTGGACCGGTGTTTTGGAGACATTGTGCCCAGCCTCTTGTGGAGTGCGTGGAGTGCCAGAGTGATTTGTGTTTCAAAGATATTGTGCGCTGCAACTAGCAAAATGGACCACCAGAGCTGCTGACAAAAGAAAGCAGTCTGTCCTTTATGTTTTTGAGGCAAGGCAGGGCTTACCAATCAAAACACCAGCCTCTCGGGGAGTGTTTTTTGTTTGGTGGCTTGGTGGTGGGCGTAAGCACCAGCGAATATCAACAGCACCCGGAAAACCACAGACGCACAATACAAGATAGGGTAAGCCCTATACCAAAACAGTTACACATGCTGATACGTGCATGAAAAACCAGGAGGCAAACAGGTCTGCCACAAAACGGGGAGAAATCACAGATTATTACCAGGCTAACTGAGATGTTTCAGGTCAAGGTACAGTAAAAATGAACGAGGTCAAAAACATTTCTTTGGTGACATTGCTCGAATTAGATTACTCATTACAGGCAGCTACTGCGGTAAACAGGGAATGCCAAATAGAAATGCGGGCCCAGGCCCAATACCAGGAGCCAACCCCAACTGAAGAACCCACACCCCTCCGTTCACCTCCCGTATCCACACAAGCCCAGGCTCAGAACCCACGGCTTTCGGCATCCCCTGAAATCTTCCATGCTACGGGAAGATGCATACACCAGCTTTCCTGGCGGCAGTGAAGAATTGGAGCAAACAAGTTCAAACAGGTCATCCACTGGGGTGGTGCAATTCGCAGTAAAAATTCTGCTTAAGCTGTGTGGTTTGAGATCATTGATTCCATGGAGGCACAAATTACTACCAAGGACAAAAGAAACTGAATGAATGAAACCCGACCCACAGAACAGGTGGTCCAAAACTTTCATGTTGGTCCAAAGAAAAAAATGAAAAATGTTGCCCATTAAGAAACATAGGGCAGGATTACAGAAACATGGTGCAAGTGCGGAAATTGCACCGTATTAGCACTAGGGCAAAGTTTTCCCTATTTTTAAAAACACTGGGACATATTAGAAAACTATTACACCGTGATAAGTGCAGCTTGGGATGGTATAAACACGAGGGCAAAAATTGCCAGAGTGCAATAAAGATACATTTTCAGTGAGTTTTTTCACAAGAGCAATGTTTACCCTAGTGCTAATACCAATCCGTATTAGCACTTGGGCAAACTTTGCCCTGTTGCAATAATGAAGTGAAAATGTATCTTTTTTGCCAAAGGGACATTTTTTCCCTCTTGCTTATACCCTGCCAAACTGCACTTGTCATGGTTCACTGGTTTTCTAATATGTCCCATTATTTTTAAAAATAGGGCAAACTTTGCCATAGTGCTAATACCATGCAACTTTGCACTTGCAACAGTGCAAGGTTTCTGTAATCTGGCCCATAATTTCTTACCAAACGTTTTGTTGATTTGCAATAAGGTTCTGGCCCTGAGTGTTGTCATCAGCAGACTTCAGTGTTGTCAGAGGGAGGAAACTATATTGGAGTGCACTGTGTTACATCCAAAGTGTCTGCCTTAGTTAGAGCACACCAAGAAAGTATGCCAAAGGTGGGCTACCTGATGGACTGTGTAACACATGCCCCAGTAAAGAAAATGATGCAAGTACAATCATTTGTGCAAGTAATCAAGCGGGGCTAGGCAAAAACAAGCCACCTCAAACTCAGAAGCTCAATCTTCACTTGCAATAACGGAGGACGTGGCAGGGTGGGAGTGGTTCAAAAGGTTAATCATGAAAAATGTAACTGACAGTACATGAACATTAAAAGCAGTGTCTTGGAACTCCAGAGGGCACATGCATTTTTTTGACCAAAAAGGCTCCTTGCCTCGATTGTGCCAACACGATATCATATTCCTCCAAGAGACTTGGCTAACAAACCCCATCTACCTGGAGGGATACGCCCTGACATAGAGACTTGCAGATAAGGGCCCACGGGTCGTCCATATGGCAGACTGATAATAGGATTTAAACAAAGTATCCACACTGAATGTATTAATGTACTTTGGTCGTAGGTGAAATCTTGGGCCGGGACATACACCTAGGCACTACCACCACAGTCCCCACAGACCCCACTAACTCTTTCTGTTTGCTGAAATGGTCACGAGTTCATCTCTGCCAGTCTCTAACATAATGGAGTCTCAGGACAGGACAGGTTGTGATCTGTGAGGAACCGGTCGAGGGGTTGGCCAGAGGGGGGTGCCCCTCACAATGGGGGGTGGATCCATCCCTCACCCCTGGGCCACCAACTGGAGCGTCCGATCATGAGCTTGGGGTTGGAGCAGTGTACGTGGATGCACTGGTTGCCGGCAGAGAAAAGTCTGTTGAGGAGCCTCAAGGGGAATTCATCTGCGCAGCCTCTTCAAGGATGACTGACCCTATTGAGTAATGAGTCAAACTTGTCAAATGGGGACTGGACGGCCAAATCCAGGTCTAACAATCAAGATATTACTCCATCTGTTTTTGGTACTGAAAACCAGACAACCACCTCCTATGCCCAACATCAAAGGTCTAAACAGGGCTGGAAACCCTTTTGCATCTCCTCTGCGATGGGCCTAAATATTTCAGCTGTTCACAAGGTTAACCAGCCCCACAAGGGTATCCATTGGCCTGAATCCTCTGATCTATGTTTTCCTCCTTCGTCCTCTGGTTTATTCGAAAATCCAGGGGAAATTCTTAGGTCAGGGGAAAAAATGTGGAGTCATTGACGCATGAGGGGGGTCCTCCCCTCCAAGCAGACAGCAACTGTGGTGTGGGCCACGGTTTTATAAAGGGGTCTTTCCGCAGCAAGCTCCCTTCCCCAGTAAACGCTTCAGACGGCAACCTTCTCCTACGGATGAAGACCTTTTGACAGTTCTGGCCACCACCCAGGCGGAGGAAGAGCCCAAAAATGACCCTAATATAGACTCTAAAATGATCAATGCTTTTGCGCTTGTCATGGCGCTCTTTGTGAAACTAATCGAATCTCAAAATGATCAACTTCATGACCACATGACTACAACCGCTATGCTACATTCCAAAATGATTTTTGTAGGAGGATTTATCTTGGCCCTCTAAATCAATCTGGACAAGAGGACCAGACTGTACAAATCCTGAAGAGCATCATTGAGCCGATTATTAAGGAAAAAGAAAAGAGAAGATCAGAGAGGTTGAGCTCACAATCAATGAGAGTGGGTGGATCCCTTTCGGTTGTGGTAAATCTGGTAGAAGTATCTACCTTTATGGACGCCAACACTACAAAGGGCCCCGAGGCAAGTCTCCCTTTCATAAACCAAATGGAGAAATCTACAAGCACTGACATCTGCACTTTGGCCGACAGTGGTACAGAGAAGTTGGGCTGTTCATCAAAAGATGTAAGCACATCAGTGACCGACGGGGCCACTACCTTGTCTTCAGCTCAAGTTAAGCCACCAGGAGGATGTGCCCCAAAAAAGAATGTTAAACTATTTGACTTGTTCACAAAACCACGGACCGGCATAGTTCCATTGGACGTCGAAAAACTAGTAGTAAATAAAAATGGGGCAAGGAATTATGAAAAATCTAAAATCTTGTCAAAAAACCAAACAGGCTGTGTCAATAGGGATTTGCCGAAAGGCCTTACTCGTACCATATCTACAAAAAGACTATCACTACCCAGAAACCTTGTGCCTCCAGAGAAACCGTCAATCTTTGAGAGATCTTCAAAGAATCTAGGCGTAGTGAACACAAAATCCACAAATGCGACGTTGGACGCAGTTGACGAAGACTCATGTACTGAGAAGGAGAGAGATAGTGTGGAAATCTCTCTTATGGATTTATCGGTGTAAACTGACTCAAATGATTCTTGGGCAGAGGAGCTGGGGTCTGCTTCGTCAGAAATTGAAAGTACAGTGGAGGATGATGATCCGCCTGAATCTGTCAAAGGAATTGAGTGGCAGCGTGACGAAGCTGACCATAAGTCCAAAGACGTTGGGGGCAGTCCCGCTGCAAACATCAATTTGCCACCAGTTAACCCGAAATTGTCAGGGGGTAAATCCAGTAAGAAATTTTTGTGGAAGTCGAAAGTCCACTCTCCAAGGGCAAACTCTGTACCTACCTCGGCACAAGACAAGGAGGCCTCTAAAACTATTAGACCCTCGGGTTTTAGGACCCTGGAAAGCAAGAGAATCCTATTGGCCCGTAAGCTCACCGAAAACTAAAAAAACATAAGTGCTCAAAAAGATCTTCAAAATGGTCCCAGAAGATCAGTGTCCTGGGTTGACCAAACATCAGTGGAGAAACGCTCTGAGCCCATAATCCAAATTGAAGAAAGATGGTCCGAACCAAGGCCGTTAAGGGAAAATGCAGACTATTATTGGAGAGAAACTTCGGCTATGAAGATAATCTCATTTTGAACCGTGCTAATGTCATGAGACTCCTCCACTCAGTCGACTCCCTTGCACAACTAAAATCAAAGGACATAGAACTGATTCAATTCCACAATGAGCTGCAACATGATAGCATTGTATTGCACCTGGGTGAGCGCTCCATTAAATGTCTACTCCTAAAAGAGGGGTTTAAACTCAATCTCTGGGGCTTCAATTTCAAAGAGTTAGATGAGGATCAATTTCGCCTGTTGGATGGCCCTAAATTAAGGGATCAATTTCCAGCAAGAATCCATACGCTGAAACCAGGTACTGATTCTAGTCCCGAGGTGGCTGGAGTAAAAAAAGGAAAGGTTGTAATACAGGTGTACTCTCGAGGTGGAAGGACGTTTTCATTTTCAAACAAATCTGTGGACAACTCTGTGGGAGGCTCAGAGGAATGGAGCTGGCTGGCGGGCTTCTTAGCAGTAAAATCATAACACCAGCCGGAACCCTCAGGTGTCCATCCAACCAGCTCGTCAAGAGGGATAAAATGTATGAGCTGGAACACAAGGGGGTTTTCACACTTGTTCGGAAATCAAGCTCTGGATTTGTCCAAATACGAGCTATTTTGTCTTCAGGAGACATGGTTATGGGACCTTCCCTTACTAGATGGATTTGAACTTCACATTAATCCAGCTCTGAAGGGATCCAAAGGTAGACCCAGCTCAGGCCTCTTACTTGGTATTAAACGGTCATGTGGCCTAACGGTGATCTCCTTAGTGAACCAAAATCCATGGATCCAATTTACGAAAGTGAAACCACCTATAAACAAATTGGACAACTCATTGCAACAGAGGCTCCTTATCTGCAACGTCTATTGGGGCCCTTCTGAAAGACACAACGACAACTTTAAGGAAGTACTCCTAAATATAATTGACGATGAAAGAATCCTGTGCCCCAATTTAGAGGTCCTCCTTTGTGGGGACCTCAATATGGATGTTTCGACAAAAAGGGCTGTACAATGGAGGTTCTGCCCTTGCTCTGTACTAAGAACATGAGAAGGGGAATGGACCTTGAAAAAGAGCGCGTGGGAAGAAACATTTTCATGGTCAATGGCAGTCTGAGGGGTGACAAACCGGCCGCCAAGACTTGGAAGTGCGTAAACCAGGGCAGTACGCTGGACTATATTATTGTCACAGAGGCTCAATGGGGAAATTAAAATCTCTGGCAGTGGTCCCCTCGATCCTGAGTGACCACAACATTCTTGAACTTGAAAGTGAAGTCTGGGACACAAACGTCTACAGGCCAGATCAACACCTTCCGGATCACTACCTTGAACGGGGTGCAGGAGGAAATAGATTGCGAATTAAGAGAAAAGATATGGGACCACTATTGGACTCCTTAATGAGTTTAAATTCAGGAGACTATGAATCAAGTACTAACATCATTGAATATACAAAAGTACTCATGGACTTCTGCACGAAGGAGTCAGGAAATGGAAGCCTTATCACTTACAGGCATGTTCACGACGACCAAATAAAAGCATGAAAGAAGGTTGTTTCAAGGGCAAGGAGGCGCTTTAAAAAATCAAAATCACCAGGTGACTTAGCGTTGTTCAAGTAAAACAGAAATTGTTACAAAATGGCTCACCCAGCACAAACATTTTATAATCCAACAAGACAGTGAGAAGATGTTAAATCTGGTTACAACTAAAAACATCTCTGGCATATGGAAATTAATCAACAGCACCTGTACTCCTGTAAATCCAGTGTCAAGCACGGTCTGGGAGGAACACTTCCACAATTTATACTCTGAGAAGAGAGACTGTGCTGTCCAAAGAAAACCCTTGTATCGACTGAACCCTGGGACCTAAAATTTGAGAAACAGGATATACTCGATCTTATCAACTACTCTAACTCTTCCAGGGCGGCAGGTCCTGACGGTCTCACTAATGACATTCTTAAGAGAGACCCGGAGAAATGGGCACTATTTATGTCAAACTTGTTTAATGACATAAAGAGAGAAAAGAGGATTCCCCAGTCTTGGACTAGGTCAATAATTGTGCCCATTTTCAAGAGGGGCGATCGGTCGGATCCAGGAAATTACAGACCTATCGCCCTCTTGGACGTGGTAGGAAAGCTATTTGCTGCAATAGTCTTTAGACACCTAACTGAATGGAGTTGGTTGACCCAGCATCAAGACCCTTGGCAGTCGGGATTTCATAAAGGCATTGGAATGACCTTGAATGTTTTAATCATCAATACACTAAAATCCATCTACATTGCGTCTATTGACCTTGAACAGGCATTCAACCCGGTGACCGCAGGTTACTGTGGAACAAACTGAGAAAATGGGGTTGTCCAAATGACCTGAGAGAGCCCTTGGAGGAACTGCACAGTGGGACAAGTCTCAGAATCAGACTGGATAGAAACGAAACCCTCTCGAACAACATTGTTTCACAAAACGGTCTGAAACAGGGGTGCCGTTTGGCTCCAGCAGTATTCTGCCTATTCATTTCTGACATGCACAAAGCTTTCAATGATATAAGAAGTTTTCCACTGAAGATTGCAGGGTCTTTGGTGGGCAGGTTGCTGTTTGCAGATGATCTTTTACTGCTAGATCAGACTGTGATAAGTCTCCAGCGACAGCTAAAAGCACTGGAAACCTACACCCAGACAATGGTTTAAGAATCAATCCCAAAAAGTCAACAATCCTGGTACTAGGGACAAACGTCAAGAAATTCAGGTGGTTCTTGGCAGGGGAAGTCGTCCCTGTGGTTTCGTCTATGATTTACCTTGGGATTTCACTAAACAACAGCATCAATGATGGTCCGGGCATGGAGAGGCTAAGAAGCAAAGTTAAGAATTTGGCATCGCAAGCACTCTTGATCAATCAACGTTACTGTTCATTTTCATGTCAACCGCTCATTGACTTCTATAAACTAAAAGTATCACCCATCTTGACTTATGCTGTGAGGCAAACTTTTTTCTGGCTCCCGAGGTTTGGCGCTTGCTGGAAGGATTGTTTTGGAAAAGAGTTTTGAGGCTTCCAACTTCTCTACCCATTGAATGCGTGAGGAAAGAACTGGGGCTAACCTCCCTCTACACTGCTGTGGTTTGGAAATCTCTGACCCTATACAGCAAATGCCTTGTGCCTCCAGAAAGAAGTGGCTTTTTTACCATCAACAAAGTGCTGTCCACTAAACAGTTTCCAGTTTTAAATACTTGGCGGAAAACTTGCAAGTGCGTCTTGGACAATATTGCCCAATCAGCAAATCTGTAAGAGACTAACCCGTCCAAGGTGAAGAAAAAACTCCTCGACTGGGATTGGATCTCAACCCAGGAAAAGCTCAATTCATTCAAGTCCCTGCCCTTGGTACGGGAAGACCTTTATTGCAGAGATACAGTGCTCCCCTATTTAGACAGATTCCCTTCTCCTAAAGAAAGGCACCATTTCCTGAGATCCGCCTGAACCTCTACCCCACAAGAGAAGTTACAGGAAGAAGGACCAAAAACAAGGATGATCGGACCTTGTTATGTCGTTGCTGTGGTCAGGAGACTGAAACGCTATACCATTTAATAATGAGTTGTATAATGAGTTGTACCACATTAACTCTTCTCAGAGACAAATGGTTCGCAAAACATTTTGAGAATGTTAAACTTAAACCGCCTCTAGAGTGGTGGTCTATCTTAAGATGGGGAGGAAAAGTGTATCTGACTTTGGCACTGTTGAACTTTGTGAGAGAAATCTTTTTAACTTTCGACACTTAGTTTTTCTATGATCCATGAATTTAATTCTGTATATAGTGGTCCACTGCCTCCGTTCTTCAATACTGCTTTGTCTGAACATTGTGATTTGCTTACTTTTCCTTTTTCTTATTTTTTTTCTCCCCTTTTAGATTTGGTTCACTTTTTGTCCTTTTTCTTTTTTATTATTGACTCTTTCTTTTTTTTTACATGTGTGCATTTAAAGTTTTTTTTGGAAACTAATTGATGCAATAAAAAAATAAAACAATTAATGTACTTTCAGAAACAGACAATTGGCCTAATCACGAGCTTACCGGTCTGGATACAATGGTACCGGTAAGCTTACCGGTACCATTGTATCCGGACCGGCAAACTCTGAGTTGTGCTCGCGGGTGCCTTTCATTCCACCACGGTCTGTCCTGGCGGAATGAAAGGCACCCGCGAGCATAGCATTTCGGATGCACAGGCACCTGTGCATCCAGCTTCCCCGTTCCCATTGAGCCGTATTGGGCTCAAATGGGAATTTGGAAGAATTTTTTCCGGTGCCCAGTAATGGGCAAATACCATGTCCGGCAAGGACGTAATGACCCAGTAATTGCCAATTTCTGGGTGCCGGAAAAAATGCAACTCCAGCAACCACCAGTGTTGTAATGAGGCCCAATGTGTTAGCTGGAGAAGTGGTGATTAGAAAAAGGAAAACTCAGTATTGTCATTTGTTTGTAAACGTATACGTGCCACCCAAAACAGTGCATTTGAAGGAGGTATTTGAAACCATTGACAGGGTGTGTGTGGAATGGCTGGCTGTGTCCTAATTGGGGAGAACCTAAATGCCAGGTGCCGAGAACGGGACAAATGTGGGTCCTGTAATCATTTGTCATGAAAAAGGTAGAGCGGATGCAAAAGGGAAACCATCGATTACAATGTTTAAAGAATGGGGACTAATAATGTTGAATGGGAGAACAATTGGTGATAAACCCGGGAAATTTATCTGGTTTATGAATAACAATAGCTCTACATTAGACTACTTTTTTGCCAGTCAGTGGGTAATGTCGCTAGAAGTTGTGAAAACAGATTTTAGTGACCACTCCATGTTGATGTTGACACCTAACATAGGATAAGGGGGTCAAAGGCAACGGGGTGGGGAAGGGATTCAGATTAGCAATGCAGGAAATGGAATGGGGTGGACACCAAGAAATATCTGTAGCGCTGCTAGAGCCACACAGCTTTTATTTAGACACGAATTACACCAATATGCAACATATGGTCTGGCCGTGATGGGTGACCATTTGAACACATTAGCATTTACTGCTGGGTCCCTTGGACACATGAATCTATTGGTTCCCAATAACAAGCACACGTACCCATTTGACCCAGAGGTGCAAGTGGAAAAATGACAGCTACTGAGAAACATCAGGAAAGTGATGCAATCACTGACGAACCCAGGGGCAAACGCGAGCAGAAAAAAGAATGCACAAAAGTGCATACTGAAAGTGTCTATCTAGACGTCAATTTTCCAAAACAAATAAGGAGTGGCAGCAGATGTTAACCACATTGTGCAACAAAAACATCAGACACATCTGGCAAATATTGTCCAAGACAAACAGTGATGGACAACAGAAGTTAGTCAACCCCGTCCCAGCATGGAAATTGGCATCCTTCTTCAAAAATAAATATGTCCAACCTAACCCTATACCTGGAGAACATAAGCCAAATGCCCACCTGCCCTTGGGTGCTACAACGACAGACATGTGTATTGCCATAGTAAAACTAAAGGGCTCTTGAGCCCCAGCAACAAACAGGCTTTCACATTTGGTTTTAAAAGAAAATTCAGCGGAATGGGGTTGAATATTGAAAATACTATTCGACAAAGTTTGCAAGCCAAGGGAGGTCCAACCGCCATGACAAAGTGCAATTATGCTGCCAGTCCACAAGAAGGGGGGCAGACTTGAGCCCAAAAACTACCAGTTGCTCTCACTTCTAGATGTGACCGGGAAGCTATTTGCATCATTTGTCCTGGCAGAAATGGGCAGAAAAGTGTAACAAATTGCAAACCACGCAAACGGGCCTCCACCCTGGAGAAAGTACTACCCAAAACATTAGACTGATTCATTTATTGTAGAATCTGCTAGAAGGGGCTTGCCTGTATTGTATTTGATCTTCATTGACTTCAAAGCAGCCTTTGATTCAGTAAACCGGGGTAAACTGTGGGGAAAACTCTGCAAAAATTGGGTTGCCCAGACTGGCTGGTGGACATAAACATCCACCTATATACCAATACGACAGTGAGAGTTCACCTGGATGATGAAGGCTCCTGGTCGGAAGAAATGGTCATTGACAGGGTGGTCAAACAAGGCTGTGTCTTGGCCCCCTTGTCATATAACCTATATATGTCAGATCTAACTGCAGTGATTCGTTCAAGTTCTGGATGTTCAGGAAAAGTGGGCTTGGCCTTAGTCACTAGCGCCCTCTACGCTGATGACTTGGTATTAATGGATAGAATGGTCTGCGGGCTAGAAATAAATTCAGGGCCTTACTGGAATTCGCTGAAATAAATGACTTCACCGTCAACATGAATAAGACAAAAATGATGGTCATAGCCGGGGGAAAATAAACTGGGTAAAATTGGGTTTTGAAGTGGGTATCTTAGAATAAGTAAATAGCTACCCAAACCTGGGAAATGAATTATCAGCCAAAAGCTCCTACAATTTGATCATTGAGGGCAGGAAAAGAAAGGCTTGTCAATGAACACACATTATTAATAAATGTGCAAATGATACTGCAGGGTACACACTAGTGGGCATACTGAAGCTCTATAAACAATGTGTCACACCAGCAAATTTGTACTGACCCGAAGCCTTAGCAATGGTAGAGTTGTCTTGGTTGGCGGTCCTAGAGGGGCTCTTCTGGAGGAAGATTTTGACAAACCCATCGGCGACCCCCATAGCTTTCATGCAAATGAAATTGTGCTTGGTATTGCTCAAGGCGCAGGTGCAAACCTGCCGAGGCTTGCTGTTCCTGAAATAGAGTGAGCCAACATGTTCCTTGTTGGATATACTGGGGAAACGTTTCAGGGGGTCCTGAAAAATAAGAGCGATCACAGAATAAATGAGGAGTGCTTCCAACAAATAGGCTGGTGCCCGAAATTTCAAAGGGGTACCCAGTACGAAACACTTGCTTACAAATAAAATTAAAAGTTACAATTGGGCCTACAATTACTCTGCATTGAAAACATTGCAGAGTTATGGACCGGTGGTGATATTCTGACATAAATACCTACAAACTCAGCCTTACCTCTTTAGAAATCCAAGCCCGCTGGTACGTGATTTCGGGTTGAGGCTTATGATAAACCAGCTGCCTGTACTTAACTGTTCAAGGGGTATACACCCAAATGTCCATGGACCAGCAAAACTGCCATATTTGTAAAGACCTAGACAAATCTGAGACTGCCAGACACGTCTTGACCCAATGTAGAACGATGATCACAAGGTATATGTGCATACTGGGCAAATTTGTTAGACGATACAACTCTATAAAAATAGAGGGATTCTGGAGCTACTGTTTCAATATCGGCATGGAGGCATTTCAGGTTGCGTTATACTCTCTCTGGTGTGAAATAAAAGGTAACCTGGTCACCTAAAGGAGTCAAATTAGAATGCCCCAATTAGTGGTATTAATGCTGCCAGGTGGAGTGGTGATTGAGCCCATGGAAATGTATTATATTGTTATTATTGGTTGCCCGGAAAGGTAGATGAATGTTGATGTAAGTCTGAATATAGATAGAAGTGAATATGTTTGAATGGCTACGGTAAAACTATGCTCTTTTTTAAAATTATTTTTTTAAAAATATGTGTGTTTTAGAGTTGTGATGAATTGATGTTTCTTAATTGTGTAAACGTTTTTTGTAAAAAGTTCACTATGTGAACTAAATAGAAATACATTATTATATTACATGTTAGATCGTTTTGACACTATAAAGAAGAAAATAGTAAGAAAATAGTAAGAGAAAGTGCACTCCACAATGACTGGTTCATCCTCAAAATAAAAAGAGACAAGCGGAACGGAAGTGGCAAAAAAAAAACTATTCAAATGCAGTTAGAATAGCTTGGAAAAACCACAAGAAATCATATAAATTGGGTATTTACGAGTTTAAGAAAAAGTACTTCAACAAGCAAATAGATAACAGCAGAAAACACTTTGCAATTTTTAAAATGCTGGAGAAACCAAAAGCACAAACTCAGTTTTTCAATCCAACTAAATTAGAAACTCTGAGGATCCAACAAGTTTTTTCAGATAAACTCATTACAGCATGAGAAACAATTAAAAAAGACTTAGTGACTGCTTCTTTTACAAATGAACGTGACCTAGGTGCTGATTTACTGAGCTATCATCAAGATCCTCAACAAATGTTAATCTCCCCATAATTTACATTCAAACCCATTTCAGAGACTCAATTGGAAAAAATAGCTGCGTGCCAATTTCAAGAATATTTCAACACTGCTTCCAAGTTTCATGTAAGAGAATCTGGTTTCTGTTCAGGCCATAGTACACAGAGTGCCTTATTACATATTCAAACACCCACGCTTGAGGGTCCCAGAGGAAAGCAAAACAAGGTTGCTGATACTTCTGGACTTACCAACAGCTTTCAAACTCCTAGAACACAAGTGATTTCAAAACACCCATGCCTCTATAGGTAACTGTTCACAGGATGCTGTGTGCTGGATTCACTCTTTTCTAACAAACTGGCGGTTTATGGTGCTCTGAGGTGATGCTACCTGCCCCCACATATTGTGGAGTATCGCAAGGTGCCTGCTTGTAGCCAGCATTATTTAACATCTATGTAATATCACTCTGAAATCTTTTAATTAAGACAAAACTGTACTTTACTAATCAGGCTGACAACACGCAGTTGTTACTTGAGCTTGACAGAGTCTATGAAATAGACACCAATAATCATATCAGCATTTAAAAAGTCATCAAAAATTGGATCTCATCTCATTGGATGTGCCACAACAGTGCCAGCATTGAGTTCTTAATGTTTGGTTCATCCCAGGCTCGAGCCCAATCATATCCTAAATATTCCAGCTTCGACATTGAGGACGGTAACATCCAAACAGTTGGACAAGTAAAAACTCTTGGTATCCATTTGGTATACTCACTTGGTGCAGATGTACATGCTATCTTCACAGGTTCCAGGTTTTACAAAAAAATGTGGCTCGCATATTGAAAGAGATTCCCTGTAGAGACCATAGGGTCGATTCATGGAAATAATGTGCGCCGAAAATTCCCGCGCAGAAGTGCCAAAACGTGCAAATCGCAGTAAAAGTGCGAAAATCGCAGGGAAACCAGCGCACATCGATTCATGGAAGTCCGTGCGCGAGAAAAACATTGGATGTGCGCTAAAAATGTGTGCCGCGCATGCCGGCGCACAGGTCATCCAACAGCGTGCGCCACGGCCACTACGAAATCGCACATAGCGCGGCGCACATCACAAAAGTAGGCAGATCACGGGGCGTAACACTCGGAATGGGAAACAACGTGTGAAAATATGGGCGTCACGGGGGAAGTACAGGAGGCAAGTGCACGGAATGCCCACACGCTCGCCTACAACCCGTATTCATGGAATCGAATAGGGCAAACCAGCGCACGGTCAAAGACGCGCACAGGGCCAAACAAGTACGCCACAAGAAAGCAGGCGGTAGCGCCCCTGCGACTGAAAAAAATGTGCGCCAAAATGTGCGTTAACAAAAAGCACCCATATACAGCCATGATGAATGGGCCATACAGTGGCACTCTAGGACAAATGAGGTGCAAAGGGGTACCGACAAACAGGGACACCCGCTGTGTGAAAAATAGCGTGTGCGTGTGTTCCTGGGTGCGCGGGAAGTTCCACATGTGATTGTCCTGGGTACGTGTACTTCTGGGTGCCCGGGAAGTTCCACACGCGATTAGCCTGGGTACGTGTGCTACGGGGTGCGCGGGAAGTTCCACACGCGATTGTCCTGGGTACGTGTACTTCGGGGTGCGCGGGAAGTTCCACACGCGATTAGCCTGGGTACGTGTACTACGGGGTGCGCGGAAAGTTCCACATGCGATTGGCCTGGGTATGTGTACTACGGGGTGCGCGGGAAGTTCCACACGCGATTGGCCTGGGTACGTGTACTTCGGGTTGCGCGGGAAGTTCCACACACGATTGTCCTGGGTACGTGTACTTCGGGGTGCGCGGGAAGTTCCACACGCGATTAGCCTGGGTACGTGTACTACGGGGTGTGCGGGAAGTTCCACACGCGATTGGCCTGGGTACGTGTACTTCGGGGTGCGCGGGAAGGTCCACACGCGATTGGCCAGGGTACGTGTACTACGGGGTGTGCGGGAAGTTCCACACGCGATTAGCCTGGGTACGTGTACTACGGGGTGTGCAGGAAGTTCCACACGCGATTGGCCTGGGTACGTGTACTTCGGGGTGCGCGGGAAGGTCCACACGCGATTGGCCAGGGTACGTGTATTCCGAGGTGCGCGGGAAGATTCACACGCGATTTCAGCAGGGTACGTGTATTTCGGTGGTGCCGGGGAAAGCTACACGTGATTTGGCCATGTGGGTCCTCCCAGGTATTCCCTCTACACCCTCCACGGCCCCTGCAGGCAGCCCACACCACAGGGGACTACCCTGCACCCCTGCTCATGTCCCACAGGCAACCCATCCACCATGGCCATGCCGACCAGCCAACCCACATGTCACCTTGCACTACTGATCACCAACACATGTCTCCCATCACCCCCACCCCCCAGCCACCAGGGGCAGCCTCCACCAGGCCCCCACTCATGTCCCCTATCACCCCCACTCCCCAGCAATGCAGGGGCAGCCTCCACCAGGCACCCACTCATGTCTCCCACCACCCCCACCCACCAGGGGCAGCCTCCACCAGGCCCCCACTCATGTCTCCCACCCCCCAGCAGTGCAGGGGCAGCCTCCACCAGGCCCCCACTCATGTCTCCCACCACCCCCACACTCCAGCCACCAGGGGCAGCCTCCACCAGGCCCCCACTCATGTCTCCCACCACCCCCAGCTCCCAGAAGTGCAGGGGCAGCCTCCACCAGGCCCCCACTCATGTCTCCCACCACCCTCACCCCCCAGCCACCAGGGGCAGCCTCCACCAGGCCCCCACTCATGTCCCCTATCACCCCCACCCCCCAGCAGTGCAGGGGTAGCGTCCACCAGGCCCCCACTCATGTCTCCCACCACCCCCACCCCCCAGCCACCACGGGCAGCCTCCACCAGGCCCCCACTCATGTCTCTCACAAACCCCACCCCCCAGCCACCAGGGGCAGCCTCCACCAGGCCCCCACTCATGTCCAACACATGTCTCCCTGCACTCCCACCCCCACCCCCAGCCACCAGGGGCAGCCTCCACCAGGCCCCCACACATGTCCCCTATCACCCCCACCCCCCAGCAGTGCATGGGCAGCCTCCACCAGGCCCCCACTCATGTCCAACTCATGTCTCCCATCACCCCCACCCCCCAGCAGTGCAGGGGCAGCCTCCACCAGGCCCCCACTCATGTCTCCCACCACCCCCACCCCCCAGCCACCAGGGGCAGCCTCCACCAGGCCCCCACTCATGTCTACCATCACCCCCACCCCCCAGCCACCAGGGGCACCCTCCACCAGGCCCCCACTCATGTCCCCTATCACCCCCACCCCCCAGCAGTGCAGGGGCAGCCTCCACCAGGCCCCCACTCATGTCCCCTATCACCCGAACCCCCAGCAGTGCAGGGGCAGCCTCCACCAGGCCCCCACTCATGTCTACCACCACCCCCACTGTTAGGCGGAAACCTGTGCAGTTCCCTCTGGGACCACTGCAAAAGATTTAGGACTACAGGTGTTTGGCAGTAAACCCACTTGGTAGCAGTCTGTACCACACAGATTCACTTGGTACCTGTGGCTGAGCAGTCAGGCTTTCCTCAAGAAGAGTTAAGCAGTATGTGGAGTATACAAGATAGGGCAATTCTTCACAGTAAGACAAGCAAACACGCAACAAGGCTTCAGTGTAAAGATATAAAGGTATTTATTTATAACGGCACATCTATAGAAAACACTTTGGCACTATCACGGCAAACACTTCAATTACAATTACTCTATGAAGAGAACAGATCAATCCCCCTAACAATAGTTCGACAAGTCTAGGTTCTACCAGCATCACTTATTTGGAGACAGAGGTGTATGCCTCAACCTAGATGGCACTCTAATATTAGTTAGGACGGGAGAGAAAAATAAGTAGGTTACGAAATCAACACAGTTCAATACTTCACTGGAAAAAAATTGCAGGGCAAGAAAGCAAGAACCACAATAGATCATAAAGTTCAGAGGCCAGGCCCACTTGGAGAGAGGCAAGGCGATATGTCCCAAAAGTATCTTAGTGGAAATGCGTTCGAGTCTTTGAAGCAAATTGTGATTGGAAGATTGGACCAGTTCAGAACAACACGCTAGAGAAAGCTTGGAGGCGACCCTATGGAGAGGCGAGGATTAAGACACCTCGGTCTATCCGGCAACAAGGGAAGCCAGGCGGACACAGCACCTTGATTGTGGAGAGACAGCTCTGGCGGGGGCAGTTGTTCCTGGTGGTGGATGCACGTCCGGTCTTTGCCAAGAGTAGAGATGATCTCGTCATCGAAGGAAAGTGAAGATCGTTGCACCACCAGGGAAGAGACCAGCCGCGTAGTGCTCCGTCACAAGGCACCACCTTTTGGTCGCGGTACAGGGGTAGCGGCTATCCGGTTGCTGAGGTGCTCTGCACGGGCAATTCGACCACTGCGTCCTGAGGCAAAGAAAAAGCAAAGGGGACTGGTTGTTCCCACCAGTCAGGGGAAGAGACTCTCCGGCAGGTAGATCTCCTCTGTCGTCGGGAATTGGTGAGTCGGTTCAGCAGGGCTCCACCGGAGGTGTCGTCGTTGCAGGTCGGCTCAGCTTTACCCTCGTCGGATTCTTAGGTCCTGTGGCGACTTCTGAAGATCCAGTCCCAAAAGCCCTGCTTTTATGCAGAAAACCCCCATTCATTCAGCCTAGCTGTCAATCAACACACGCTAAGTGGTGAGCGGGGAGGCTCACCACTTGGGCCAATCACCCCAGAGTGCAACCGGAGTTGGCAAGGCAACTCGGTCCAGGGTACCTAAACCCCCTCCCACTCCCCTGTGGTAATCCAGACAGAATGGCACCACTTTGGAGGGTCTCTGTACAGAGCCCGACAAAAGTGGAACAAAGGGATCGACCTTTGGTTTAGGAGTCACAGAGGCGAACACAGACGCCATTTTAAAAACCGAGTTCTGGCAGAAAATACCATCCGATAGACTTATTTAAGATAAGTAGACCGGTGGTATGTTAGAGATTAACGAGAAACAGTATCAGTCTCTAACAATGGGAAGAATCCCATAGGGTTATATTCGGGGTCGAATATAACAAGTAGTTTCCACTGCCACCAGCCAAAACTCGACGAGGGGGGACGGGACAGTGCCCCCTCGAACAACAGACCTAGGAGTAATCGAATTACCCCTACTAGTACTTCCACAATAGGATGGTTTGTACTAGTTCTGTGAGTAAATTTAGGTCTAGTAAAGCCAATGGTGACTTTACATGCCCGGGGAGACAGTAGTCAGTCCCGGGGTATGGAGTCTATGAGGGAGGTCCGCTAGGACGCCCCAGTGTTACAGCACGGAGGGTGCGGTGTAACACACATAGCAAAACATATGAGACCATATGGAGTAAAAGACCCCATGGCCCATAGAACACATTGACATTCAAAGGAATTACACACATTCATGTCCAAGAGTGGGAGAAAAAGAGTCTCACTCTTGGCAGGATGGAAAAAAACAAACTCCATAAATCCAGCAAAGCTGCTGGGGGACTCACTAGGTTAGGAAATTCAGCCTAAACAGAGAATTCTCCCTAATACTCGCCCCCCCCAGACTAAGGGACAGGAGGATTTAATCCACTCCTGGATGAATCTCATACCTCTAGTCGATGACATACATCCTAGAGAGACCATCAGCATTTTGGTGGTGACACCCTGACCTGTGCTCAATGGTGAAATCAAACCCTTGCAGGCAGATCGACCATCTCAATAGTTTGGGTTTTCCCCTTTCATTTGCGTTAACCATCTCAAGGGTTGGTGGTCAGTCTGAATGACAAAAGTAGAACCATACAAGTATGGCCTAAACTTCTTCAGAGCCCACACGATAGCAAAGCACTCTCTTTTGATTGTTGCCCACCTTGTTTCAGGATCCTTCAGCTTGTGACTGATGAAGCAAACGGGGTGCTCCCTACCTTTCCCATCCAGTTGACTGAGTATGGCACCTATTCCTATATTTGAAGCATCTGTCTGCACAATGAAGTGTTGGCGGTAATCAGGGGCTTTGAGTACTGGGGCTTGGCAAAGAGCCTTTTTCAGGTTTTCAAAAGCCTGACTGCACTCCTCGTTCCATCTAACCTTTTTAGGGAATTTGGGCGAGGAGATGACATTCAGTGGAGAAGCTATGGACCCATAGTTCTCTATGAAATTCCTGTAGTACCCAGTGAGGCCTAGGAAGGCTCTCACTTGGGTTTGAGTAGTAGATGTTGTCCAATTTTGCACAGCTTCAATCTTACTGAGCAAAGGCCTTATTTCTCCACCTCCTACCTCATGTCCAAGATAGACTACCTTACTCTGTCCAATTTGGCATTTACTCGCCTTTATGGTCAGATTGGCTCGTCCAAGAGCCTGCAAAACATCTCTCAGGTGGGTTACATGTTCTTCCCAGGAATTGCTGAACACTGCGATGTCATCCAAGTATGCCATGCAGCAGTCCTCCATCCCATTCAGAACCTGGTTTACCATCCGTTGAAACGTAGCAGGTGCATTCTTAAATCCGAAAGGCATTACCTTAAACTGGTATAAGCCAACGGGGGTAGAAAATGCAGTTTTCTCCTTGGCATGGTCTGTCAGGGCTATTTGCCAATAGCCTGACGTCAAGTCAAATGTGCTGAGGAACTTGGCGGCGCCAAGTTTATCCACCAACTCATCTGTTCTTGGCAAAGGGTGGGCATCAGTCTTGGTGACTGCATTCAGAGCTCTATAATCCACGCAGAATCTAAGCTCTTTAGATCCGGCCTTTGGTACTAACACAACTGGGCTAGACCATGGACTAGTAGAGGGCTCTATTACCCCGAGATCGAGCAGCTTGCTGACCTCACCATTGATGTGTGTTTGTATGTTTTCTGACATTCGGTATCCTCTGCTTTTGACCGGCAAACAGTCACCAGTGAGTATGTCATGCTGGCCCAAGGGGTCAAGCCTGGTGAAAGCGAGAACAGAGAGGCAAACTGATTCAACATAGATTTGCACTCTGCTTGTTGCTCGGGTGTCAGATTGGAGGAGAGATTTACTCCTTCAATTTTTTCGTCTAAAGGTAAGCCTCTGAGGAGATCCGGAAGAGCTTCACTCTCTTCTTCTTCCTCGGATGATGCTAGAAGCAATGCTCCTACATCGGGTCTTGAGACATACGCTTTGAGTCGGTTGGTGTGAAAGACTGTCGGAGCCTCCTTGGGGTTGCCCAAGTCCACCAGATAGTTGACCTCTCCGAGTTTACCCACAACTCTGAAGGGTCCCAACCACTTGTCTTGCAAGGCCCTCTGCCTTGTTGGGATCATAACGAGAACGAGCTGGTCTTGAGCGAACTCAACCATGTTAGCCTTTTGATCGTGCCAGTGCTTGACCAATGCTTGTCCAGCTTTCAAGTTATCGCTTGCTTCTATCATCATGTGCAACATTCTCCTCCGGAGACCTATCACGTAGTCAGTCACTCTGACTGGCTTGGGGGAAGGAGCACTCTCCAACCCATCCTTAATCAGGGCCAATGGACCTCTGACGGGATGACCATAGAGAAGCTCGAAGGGAGAGTAACCTACTCCCTCCTGAGGGACTTCCCTATAAGCAAAGAGAAGGCATGGCAGTAGAAGGTCCCACTTACGCTTAAGGGGTTCTTCTAAAGCACCTATCATGCTCTTCATGGTTCGGTTGAACCGTTCTACCAATCCATTGGTTTGTGGGTGGTAAGCTGTTGAGAACTTGTAAGTAACTCCACAGGTTTTCCACATGGCTTTCATGTAGTGGGACATAAAGTTTGATCCCCTGTCAGAGATTACTTCCTTAGGAAACCCGACCCTAGTAAAAATGCCAAGGAGGGCCCTAGCCACAGCCGGAGCTGTAACAGTCCTCATGGGAATTGCCTCAGTATACCTAGTAGCATGGTCTACTACAACAAGTATAAACCTGTTGCCTGAGGAGGTTGGAGGATCAAGGGGACCAACAATGTCAATCCCTACTCTCTCAAATGGGACTCCCACAACTGGGAGAGGCACTAAAGGTGCCACATTCTTAGAGCCAACCTTACCAGAGGTCTGGCAGGTGTGGCAGCTCCTGCAGTGTTTTTCCACTTTGGCCCCCATCCTCGGCGAATAGAAGTAGAGAGAGAGCCTTTCCTTAGTCTTCTTGAAACTCAAGTGACCAGCCAAAGGAATCTCGTGGGCTAACTGCAAGAACTGTGGTCTGTTCTCTTGGGGTACTACAAGTTGTTTGTAGTCTCCAGGTGCAGACTCAGTCGGTTCACTGTAGAAGAGGCCATCTTCCCAGTACAACCTGTATTTCCCAGGCTCTTGCCCTTCAGCCTGAGATTCTGCCTGGTGGCGAAGACCTTCCAGAGTTGGACATTCTCTCTGTCCCCTACTGAAGTCTGCCCTGCTGGGTCCATCTTCTGCCAGTAAAGACTGCAGCTCAGTATGGTCAACAGGATCCAGATCTCCAATGAGTTCCTGGCCTTCCATTAGCTCTTCCTCAGAGTCTAATTCTACCACACAGGGTTGTACCTCCCTCTCAGCCTCGGCTGGAGGTGGAGTTATGGGTGTAACTTTGGACAACCGCGGGGAAGTCCGTGTTGGCTGCACTGTAATGCTGGCTGCTGGTTTCGGGATAGAAGTCTTAGGTTTCCCTTTCACTTCTGATTTCTTGGATACAGCGTCCGACATTTCCAGTGGAGCAGGAGTGATTTCTTTCTTCATCATCTCCTGGAGAGTACCGCTCATGGTCCTCTCTCTTGCGGGTCTGGTTAGCTCCTGTAACCGTTTACTAGGAGGTCTGGGAGTATGCGATACAACTCAGAGAGTTTTCAAATCGTTACCCAACAGTACACGTCCTGGTACCTCACTCTGTATGCTGACAGGTATCTTCACAGTCATGTTGTTACACTGGATGAGAACTGGTAATTGGGGAAGCATCTGCACAGGCCCTGCAGCTAACTTGGTGAGGCGTTTGGGTGCCTTAGCAGCATCCTCAGCCTGAAAAAACGATTTATCCACCACAGTTATGCTGGCCCCAGTGTCCCTAATGGCAGGAGTCTCCTGACCATTCACCTGGACACTGTCCTTATAATACTCTTTAGTATTATCGGGGATAGAATTATAGACATCTAAATTCTGCTGTTCCCACAACCCCAGAGATACTAAAGAAATGCTGGCTGAGACTCCAATCGGTTCATCTGCCAGCAATAGAAAGTTTCCACTTGCCATTTGGACTTACTCCTCTTGAGCGAAGGCTAAGGAGACAAGCTGGACCCCTGAAGGTTTACCCTTGCATCTGGGATCTCCATTCACGTGGTCAGTCGAGCCACAAACAAAGCATTTACCGAATGCTTTCTGGAATGATGGCTTGTTCTGGCCTCCTTCAGGTTTGGCACCAGAAGACACACTATTCTGCTGTGGTTTTCCTTGTGGCTTACCCTTCTGGTTTTGTTTGGGGCCCTCTTTGTAATTTGAGTTATTCGAATTCTCTTTTGAGTCTTTTTTAGGCTGTTTTTCCTCATCCTTTTTCTGAGTTGCCCCAGAATCCTTATGAGTAGCCCTGTTGGCAACCCATAAATCAGCAGCCTTGGCTAGCGTACGGGAATCCAATTCCTTCGAATCAGCCAAGTGCTCTCTGAGCTCAGGAGAACAGGCATCATAAATCGACTCCAACATAAAAAGATTCTTCATACACTCATAAGTGTTCACTTTGTAACCCTTAATCCATCCCTCTAAGTTTTTCAACCCTTCACTCACCCAGGTAGCCCAAGGGGTACCATCATGCTTTGTGAGGGTTCTAAACCTCTTAAGATACTTTGAAGGGGTCTTCCCGAATCTAGCTATCAAAGCTAGTTTCACACTTTCGTAATCCGTCTTATCCGCCTCCCCCAACTCCATTACCACATCAGTCGCAACAGGAGGGAGCCTAGAGAACAACCAGGGAAGTAAATCATTCCTGGTGATGTCCTGGAGCCCATGATTGTATTTAAACAGTTTTAACCAATCCAACACATCCAATCTCGGTTCATACATACCCACTAATTCCTTCGGCATCCAGGGTCTTTTGGACTGGAGCTCCTAGAGGAACCAGAGGAGAGAGAAGCATGTTCCATAGACAACTTTTTCATCTCTAACTCGTGATTAAGTTCTATTTCTCTGAGTCTTAACTCAGCTTGCTTCTGCTCAGCCTGGGCATTCATCTGTCTGAACTCGAGCTCTTGGTTTCGTTCAGATTGAGCCAAGAACCATTTGTATTCTGATTCGAGCTTCATTTTTTCGAGTTCAAAATAAGCAGGATTACATGTGGGACCTGGTATGGGCCCCGTAGGTACAGCTGGCAAGGCAGGTAGAGGAGCAGGGGAGACAGTTTCGTTAGCCTCTCCTTCCTCTTCAGCCTCTTCATCACTATCATCAGTATTACGATTTAGATCAACACCATCACTGTTATCTACATTTGCTGGAGAAATTGTTTCCTCTGAACCAGTACCCAGACTTTGGTTCGCCAGCAATCTCTCTATTAGTTCTAACTTCTTACCTCTTACAGAAAGATTCTCTTGCCTACAGAGAGCTCGTAAACTCTCAGTATTTTCACCTGACAAGGATTATTGACTGTAAGCTTCCATAGTAGACATGTTTTTGAAAGTTGCTTTTTAGTGCTAAGCTTTGTGGTTAGTTATCCTAAAGTGTCGAAAAGCACTCTAAACTGTATACTCGATACAAAACCCACCGTTGTACACCAGTGTTAGGCGGAAACCTGTGCCGTTCCCGCTGGGACCACTGCAAAAGATTTAGGACTACAGGTGTTTGGCAGTAAACCCACTTGGTAGCAGCCTGTACCACACAGATTCACTTGGTAGCTGTGGCTGAGCAGTCAGACTTCCCTCAAGAAGAGTTAAGCAGTATGTGGAGTATACAAGATAGGGCAATTCTTCACAGTAAGACAAGCAAACACGCAACAAGGCTTCAGTGTAAAGATATAAAGGTATTTATTTATAACGGCACATCTATAGAAAACACTTTGGCACTATCACGGCAAACACTTCAATTACAATTACTCTACGAAGAGAACAGATCAATCCCCCTAACAATAGTTCGACAAGTCTAGGTTCTACCAGCATCACTTATTTGCAGACAGAGGTGTATGCCTCAACCTAGATGGCACTATAATATTAGTTAGGACGGGAGAGAAAAATAAGTAGGTTATGAAATCAACACAGTTCAATACTTCACGGGAAAAAAATTCCAGGGCAAGAAAGCAAGAACCACAATAGACCATAAAGTTCAGAGGCCAGGCCCACTTGGAGAGAGGCAAGGCGATATGTCCCAAAAGTATCTTAGTGGAAATGCGTTCGAGTCTTTGAAGCAAATTGTTATTGGAAGATTGTTATTGGAAGATTGGACCAGTTCAGAACAACACGCTAGAGAAAGCTTGGAGGCGACCCTATGGAGAGGCGAGGATTAAGATACCTCACTCTATCTGGCAGCAAGGGAAGCCAGGCGGACACAGTACCTTGATTGTGGAGAGGCAGCTCCGGCGGGGGCAGTTGTTCCTGGTGGTGGATGCACGTCCGGTCTTTGCCAAGAGTAGAGATGATCTCATCGTCGAAGGATAGTGAAGATCGTTGCACCACCAGGGAAGAGACCAGCCGCGGAGTGCTCTGTCACAAGGCACCACCTTTTGGTCGCGGTACAGGGGTAGCGGCTATCTGGTTGTCGAGGTGCTCTGCACGGGCAATTGGACCACTGCGTCCTGAGGCAAAGAAAAAGCAAAGGGGACTGGTTGTTCCCACCAGTCAGGTGAAGAGACTCTCCGGCAGGGAGATCTCCTCTGTCATCGGGAAGTGGTGAGTCGGTTCAGCAGGGCTCCACCGGAGGTGTCGTCGATGCAGATCGGCTCAGCTTTACCCTCGTCGGATTCTTAGGTCCTGTGGCGACTTCTGAAGATCCAGTCCCAAAAGCCCTGCTTTTATGCACAAAACCCCCATTCATTCAGCCTAGCTGTCAATCAACACACGCTAAGTGGTAAGCGGGGAGGCTCACCACTTGGGCCAATCACACCAGAGTGCGACCGGAGTTGGCAAGGCAACTCGGTCCAGGGTGCCTAAACCCCCTCCCACACCCCTGTGGTAACCCAGACTGAATGGCACCACTTTGGAGGGTCTCTGTACAGAGCCCGCCAAAAGTGGAACAAAGGGCTCGAACTTTGGTTTAGGAGTCACAGAGGCGAACACAGACGCCATTTTAAAAACCGAGTTCTGGCAGAAAATACCATCCGATAGACTTATTTCAGATACGTAGACCGGTGGTATGTTAGAGATTAACGAGAAACAGTATCAATCTCTAACAATGGGAAGAATCCCATAGGGTTATATTCGGGGTCCAATATAACAAGTAGTTTCCACTGCCACCAGCCAAATCCCGACGAGGGGGGACGAACAACAGACCTAGGAGTAATCGAATTACGTCCACAATAGGATAGTTTGTACTAGTTCTGTTAGTAAATTTAGGTCTAGTAAAGCCAATGGTGACTTTACATGCCCGGGGAGACAGTAGTCAGTCCATGTGTATGGAGTCTATGAGGGAGGTCCGCTAGGACGCCCCAGTGTTACGGCATGGAGGGTGCGGTGTAACACACATAGCAAAACATATGAGACCCTATGGAGTAAAGGACCCCATAGCCCATAGAACACATTGACATTCAAAGGAATTACACACATTCATGTCCAAGAGTGGGAGAAAAAGAGTCTCACTCTTGGCAGGATGGAAAAAAACAAACTCCAGAAATCCAGCAAAGCTGCTGGGGGACTCACTAGGTTAGGAAATTCAGCCTAAACAGAGAATTCTCCCTAACACCCACCCCCCCAGCCACCAGGGGCAGCCTCCACCAGGCCGCCACTCATGTCCCCTATCAATCCCACCCCCCAGCATTGCAGGGGCAGCCTCCACCAGGCCCCCACTCATGTCCCCTATCACCCCCTCCCCCCAGCAGTGCAGGGGCAGCCTCCACCAGGCCCCCACTCATGTCTCCCACCACCCCGACCCCCCAGCCACCAGGGGCAGCCTCCACCAGGCCCCCACTCATGTCCCCTATCACCCCCACCCCCCAGCCACCAGGGGCAGCCTCCACCAGGCCACCGCAATCTAGATCCCTGGCCCTTATGGTCAGCCTCCAAATGCCAAACACCCACCCGAGTATTGCATCCACCCACTTAGAAATGGCAAAAACATGATAGAACCACAATTGCAAGTTTGCAAATGAACACATGTCCCTCACATACACACAATGGGTGTCAGTGAATGTCAAAACCCATATCATGATATGCATGAAACCAATGAGATGATACTACACATTGAACTCTGAAGAAAAAATATGTATTAAATGCAACATAAATAGAATCAAAAATAAAGAAACAATAATTGATTTTTTTTTAAAAATAAACCAGCAGGTACGTGAAATAATGCAAAACCGCAAATCATAATGCAAACGAAAGGTGTCCAAAGTCACAGTCCACAAAAATTAATCCAATGGAAAATTAAAATCGAAAACCATTGCTCCATGGGGAAATCATAAAACAAATGAAAATCCAAAAGTCAACTATATAAAGATAAACAATCCAGGGTCCATGATCCCAACCGAAGAAATGAAACCTATCTAATAACTCTACCTAAAAAAATAAACTATATACAAAAATGTGGGCCATTGTCCAAAAGGTCCAAAAAAAATGCTAAACCAAAGGAAACCTAACACTAACTACAGAACAATTTACAAGGGAAGCGGGCTAGTCCGACGGCTCACTTTGGTATGTTCCGGGCCAGGGCATCATCGAATTCCTGCTCAATGTCCCGGAGGCGCTCCTCCTCCATGGCCCTGAGGGTCCGCAGGGCCGTCCACATGTTCCCCCCAAACGCCCTGCGGATTGCCTCGAGGCACTCGGCCCGTATCAGGGCCCTCCGCATGGAGTTCTCCGCCCTGACGATCGTGAGCCGTGCCTCTTCTGTCCGCTGCCGCTCCGCATCTATGGCGTGGCCCAACCGCTGCCACACTGAAGACACTTCCCGTCGTGGGTCCTCCTGCCCTCTGGCCGATGCCTGCCCCTCCGATGTCGAAGGCCCCGAGCCATCATGGCTCCCACCACATTGCTGCTGCTGCTGCGCCTCTACCCGTGCACTGCCTCCTGCTGCCTGCACATCCTCCGCTGGCTGGGGTGCAGTCATTGATGTGGCCACCCTTGCTGGACGTCCGACTCCTGACTGTGGCAGGGATGCCTCCTCCACCAGCCAGGCCGCACCATCCGAGGCAGCTCCACAGGGCACCAGGTGACTGATGGGTGGGAAGATGGCACGGAGGATGACTGGCGCATAGGGGGTTCAGTTGAGGAGGGGGTCTGAGCAAGCACCATCAAACAGAGGAATCCTGCCATGGTGACCTGTCCCAGTAGGCCGACGCGGTCAACCAGCCATTCGAGATGACGTGCAGTCTCCTCTTGAAAAGACTGCAGGTCACCTCGCAGGGCCCGTTGATGCAACGCCACACCAGTCAGGACAGGCTCAACCTGGACCCGGATAGCCACGTCCGCACACAGAGGAAGGCCAGTTGTCGTGAGGTCATCCCCTGCCTGAAAACGGGTCTGGACGTAGGCATCCCTGCTGGTGCAAGATGATGCAGTGACAGAATCTGGGACAGGATTGCACACAGGCACCTCCGCGGCGACCTGTGCTGCCTCCTGTCCCTGGTCCTGCACTGCACCACTAGCACCAGTGGAATCCCCACCTCCAGACCCTGTCTCTGTTGCTTGCACGGCCTCCTCCTCAACCAAACCCCCCACCAACCTGGATGACTCTGTGCCATCTTCCCCCGTTGGGCCCTGTGGGGTCCCAGCTGCCCCTTCTGCTGCCAAGGAGTCCAACTCCGACCTCCGCCTCTTGGACCTCCCCCCGGCAGCTGCGGCCTGGGATGCGGCATCGGACTCCTCACTCCCCGATGAGATCATAACCTGGGAGGGGAGCCGGGCCTTGCGTCTCCGGCTGGCGGTGCGATCCCCGCTGCTGTGCTCCACAGCACCTTCTCTGCCCTCTTCATCAGTTGACACTGCAGACAGGGAGAAATGAAACACAGGCATCAGGGCACTGTACAATGGACACATACACACATGACAGTTGCACATGAGTGGCATTGGCAAACCTCAGACATGGCAACACAATCGGCAACACACATTTCATTTCAACTCGCACACATGAGCCATACCACAGCCACATCGCAACTGCCAGCACCATCCATACACATACAACAGCATGAGCAGGAAAAGGTGAGCCAGACATCACATGCAACACAGGGAGTGCACTACACATGCACGCACACCACCACACTTGCATGCATGTGTACACCTCAACCAACTGTCGCAGTGTTCTGATGGGCATCCATGTCACATCTGCCAATCAGGCTTCCACATCCCGCTGTCACATGTATCCATGTTGCATCACTGTTGCACCCTTGTCAAATACACACACATGCACATGTACACAGTGCTGATACATGCTGCTGAAAACAACATACATGCGTGACATCACGACCATGCCCACTTACATACACATTCATCCAAACATGTGTGCCCACGCAACTGCATTTGGCATGCAAGCCTACACACACAAGCATCATCCATGCCTCACACATGACAGCCCTCGCATGTGTTAGCCGCACGGTCCTGTACACCCCCACCCATACTCGGCCCCAAACAAACATATGTGCAACCGGCACACTACTGGCACATCACCACACGCACAGCTTACAATCACGATGCATGTACACTTACCGCTCGACTCCAGACAGGTCTGCCTCTCAAGGACCTGGACGTGGAGCGCTGGGGATATGCGTTCCAGGACCCTCATCTGATCTTCCGACAAGTGGCCCCGGTGCCCCTTAGCATCCGCTGCCTTCAAGAGGCACCGGGCCTTGTTCAGGGTCCTGGACCTGAAGCCCTCCCAGCGCTTCTTGACATGTTGGAAGTCGCGGACTGCCACCCCCTCCGCGTTGATGGCAGTCACGATGTCCGTCCAGATCCAAGTCCGTCCTTCCTTGTCGGCGTGCAGCCTTCCGTAGAGGGCATCATACTGCCCCAGGACTTGCTCCACCAGGACACCAACTTCCCTGGCACTGAAGCTGGTGCCCCTCTGCCTCTCTGGCCGGGGGTTGTCAGTGGTGCCAGATGTTGCAGTGCCCGACATGACAACCCCAGAGGCAGGAGTGGGTGGGCAACTGGGTCCTGGGGCTGGGCTGTGGAGCAATGGAATCCCAGTCGGGAGTCTTCGGTTCCAGCAGGGGTGGTCACAGCAACAGCACTCCTGGCTGATGTGCAGGCAGCAAATGGCAGGGCACGTGGGCAGCAGGCAGTCAGGCAGCAGCAGATGGCAGGTGGGAGCGTGCTCGGGGCTCTGGGGGGCAGTAATTCGGCCTTGTGGGCAGGAGCGTGGTCTTCCGTGTGCTTACGCATGGCCAGCTTGATACGGAGTGATTTTGCACGTGAAAATCCTGCAGGTCTGCGTGTAAATCGAGGAAAGGCCCTTAGCGCGTATGCACGTCAGCACGCATATGCGATTTCATTGGACCAAAGGCCCTTAGACCGTAAGCGCGTCTGTGACGTGATGCGCGCGGGTGTTTCCCTCATTACACGTGATGACAGAGCACATGTGGATTTCCACCAATCGCGTGTGAAACTTCCTGTGCACCCCAGAAATACACATACCCAGGCCAATCGTGTGTACGCTCACTTCCCTCCGATTACACGCGATGACACTCGGACGTGCAGTTCTACCATGTGTGCTGGCATATGAGATTTCATTGGCCAAAGGCCTCCATGCACAGCTGTGACGTCACGCGCATGGCCGTAGAGAATGGCGCGTGTAAAAAAAAAGAGATACAGGTCCGATTGTCAAAGCGCATAATTGGTGGAAATGGCCTCATTGCGTATGCGTGTCTGTGACGTGTGTATAAAAGGTACGTGTAGAACGCCATTTCCTTGTACGTGCTTTTCATGGAGAGCGAGTGGGTGAAATCTTTACTTCTTGTCAGTTCACACGCGATTTACTTCACAGCGTTTCCAGTTCGTACTCCCTGTTACCTCTGACAGCTTTTTCTATTTCCTCTTTTTCCTGGGCCTGTTTCCTCAAACAGCGTTCCCTTCTACTGTTGTCCTGTCTCCTCAGACAGCGTACAATTCTTCTTTTGGCGGGGGTGTTGCCAACGCGCACACTTGCATATTTTTCACGCTTTTGTTCCTGGCAGACGGTGAGTCACGCACGTATTTAACATCTGTGCTTGCCCCGTGTGTCGTGTACCCCTTCAGAGGTCATTCTAGCCTGTGTGTGACATGCATACGTTCATTCTTGTGTTTCTGGGTGCCACAGCGTAGTGCAGGTTTATTTTTCCACGCACGTGGTCTAGGAGGGGTTGCGTGCACCTTACATCCCTTTTTTGGGGTGCCTGTGCGTTGCGTGACCCATCATCTTTCCCCAGGGGTGACATACAGCCTTGCTAGAGCACTAGGGTACGATTACCATCTGGTACCCAACCCCTTTGACCCCCAATTGCCCAGGACAATAGTTCACATCGACTCCCATACGCAAAATAACATCAGTGCCATGGCTGGGAGGCGAACAAGCCGTAAGGGTGGCAAAGGTGGCCGAGCCCCAAGTGGTGGCTGTGGTGGATCCGGTAGGGGACGTGGCCGTGACTTGCAGGGTGCCCCTAGCCCCCCCTGTGTGGAGGAGCAGTCAGGGACACCCATGCCCCCCACCCCTGGTTGAGGTTAACGTTGCTGACACCATCCATGCTCAACCCTTGTTGGACCAGCCCACTGTGGAACCAGACCTGGCACAGGGTGACTCCATGGCTGACTTCCAGGTCAGCAGGACTAGGCCACGTGCGTCGGTGAACATTGGTGTCATCAGGCCACGTGGATCAGGGGCAGCTAGGTCATCTGTTGCCCCGCGTAGGCAGGCTGGGGAGGCTGCAGGGGCAGCTGTGGCTCCATCCACCCCACCTCTCACACACCCAGCCCGGACAGTGTCGGTCCAAGTCCATCATGCTGACATTCCCCCTGACACCATCACACTTAAGCTAATGCCTGCACCAACTCCCATGCTGAGTGTGCAATCCCATACTCCTAGTACAGAGTCCACCGGGGCTCCTGCCCCTAGTGTCCAGAGCGGCGTAGGACACTCAGGATCCCCACCACCTTCCAAGCGGAAGAGGAAGAGTGCTCGTCCAGTAGAGGCTGATGCCCCAGACACGGCTACACAGTCCGGCCCGTCAAGGAAGCCCAGCTTCAATGAGGCCGAATTGAATGCACTTGTAGAGAATGTGTCCGCACATGAACGCGAAATGGTGATTGTTGCAGGATCCAAGACCACACCTGCACAACTTCAGGCACACTGGCAGACCATTGCGGACATCATAAGTGCCCTTGGAATCGTGAGGCACACAGCTACTGAATGCTACAAGCGCTGGAATGACCTGAAGCGCAGGGCAAAGAATAAGCTGGCCTCAAGTCATGCCGCAACTCTAGTGACTGGAGGTGGGTCTCCAGCAGACGACATAGAACTCACTCCACATGAGCAGGTTGCTGGGACCTACGTCACGGAGGAACAGATCCAAGGCGTGGGAGAACTGGCAGATTACGAGGCATTGTCCGGTGAGTGCACATGCATGTGTGTGTCATCCATGTGCATGGTGTGTGTGGGAGGGCTTCTGTTTGGGTGCCAGGTGAGGGTGTGTGTGCCTGAGTGGTTTGGGTCACCCATGTGCCTCTTCCTATACATTCTGCGCACCAGCATTTGGGTATAGCAGCATCCCTTCTGCCAACATTAGACATCCAGCCCAACACCACGCCAGTTGCCCTTGGAGTGTCATCTTGCCACAACATCGTTGCTTATTTACCTCTGTTTGTTCAGGCAGATTTTTAGCAATACACCACTTTTACTGGGGATTTCTCAGTCCTATTGTCACATGTCTGACATGGCTATGGTACAGTGGACTGGCTTAGTTTCCTGGACATGATTTATTTCGACATGTCCCTGTGCTATAGGACCATTTTGGACTGGCAGCTGCAGATTAAACATTTGAACCATTTCAATGAAAAAATCAATTACATTAGCAAACTGGACTGAATGAACAATTGGTGACCTCCTCTCCCTCTTCACTTCATGGCTAGGGTACATGCCATCTGTGTGATGGCATGTGTATTTGACCTGCCAATCACTGGCCAATGTGTGATGCCACTGCTAGGCAGCATGCAGCAAATGTGTTCATCTTCCATCTTGGTGTCATCAATGTGTGCCATCTGCCTCCCCTTCACACACAGTGACGGTGCATGCATGGGAGGGTTTTAGTCATGTGGGACATGTGTCAATCAAGTACTGTTTCTGTAGCCTCTCAGCCCTAATTGTGTGCCATAGTGCTAATGCCTGTTTCCATTTGTTTTCTTTTATGTCTTTGCAGGGGATGATGCACTTGATACTGCTGGGGTTGTGGAGATGGTGCAGACCCAGGAGGTGTCTGAGGGCCGACCGACCACCAGTGAGGGACGTGGTGTGGTGGTGGGTGAGAACCCACAACTGCTGCAGGTCATGCTCTCAAAGGGTGTCTCTGGCTGCACCTCCCCCGAGCTGCATTCAGGTGTCGATTCGGACACCTACGTGCCGTCGCAGTTGAGTGTTCCTGGGAGGGATTCTGTTCTGTCCGACCCACCTGCACTAGGGTTAGAACCCTCAATGGGGATGTCAGTGTTGGCAGGTACGCCTTTGGTGGTTACGGATGCAGGGTCACACTCCGCGACATCTGATCCTGTTCCTGGGCCAGCAGATCAGAGGGGGAATGCAGTCCTGCAGCCTCAGGCAGTGCCGGCACAGCAAGGCGCAGTTCGCCTTGCCCCAGACAGGTGTGGTGCCCGCCGACGTGGTGGCCATCAGCCACCTGGCAATACCGCATGGGAGCAATCCATATACGGTATGGCAACCCAACAGGCAGCATCATCCGAGATGATGGCTCAGGCCATGGATAGGGTGGCCACTTCCATTGTCTCCCCCGGAAGGCTGATGGAGCGACTATAGCAGGCAACCGACTCCATCTGCCAGTCACACAGGGAGGACGTGTTGGCGTCCGACAGGGACAGGCTGGCGGCACTGGCGACTCTGCAGGAAGCCATTTCCATAGAGTCCCAGGGTCACAGGGAAGCCCTGAGGGTGGAACTCCTTCACCTCAGGACGACTCTTGTTGAGCTTGAGGCTTCAAAAAACAGAAGGACAGAACAGCAGCTGGAGTGTCTCACACGTATGCTCTCAGCTGACATGCAGGCAACTAGGGCGGAGGTCCGGGCATCCCGTGAGTTGTTGCATGGGGACCTCCGCACACTTATCCTCCAGAACGAGACCTACCACACCCGCATGCTTGCAGCCATGGAGGAACAGACTAGGGCTTTGCGTGGGCTGCCTCCCATAGTGCCACCACCTCCTGATGCAGCTGCAAAGGGTGAGGTGAGCGACAGCAGTGATACTCCCACAATAGGGTAGCCGTGTAGGCCATGAGCCCATGGAGGTGTTTTTTTTCGCAAGATCCACACAGGTGGGTTTTGGTGTGCACCCTGTCCTCGGACCTCCTGGGTGGCCTCCCCCACCCCCCGGGCCCATTAATGGCCATTTTTTATTTATTTCTTTTTTCTTTTTTTTGTTGGGACAGTGTGTTGCCTTGTGTGGCTCCTGTGGGCATACGCTGCATTGTGGCTGGGCACATGCAGGCTTGTCATGTATTTGGTTCAGATGCTTGGGTTTTTGTGACACACACCCCTCCTGCTTCCCATTTCCATGGGCTTGCAAAGGGTGTGCCCAAGTGACATTGACGTACATGGTGACATTGGACTCCCATGAGCTGTGTGGGCAGCCTGTAGTCAATATTGTGTATACATTCATAGTGCATATTGTTGTTGTATTGCACACTGCATGGTGTATTGATATGTGCCTCTGCATCCATCTCATCCTCCTAATTTGCAGGTCCATTCCTCATGTCTTCACAATGCGGTCCACCTTGGAACTGGAGTCCATGTTGTAAGCAGTGCACCTACACTCTTGCATGGCACTAACACTGTATACTTGGAAGTGTTCGGAGGGTTGGCATCTTCAGGTAGTGAGGTTAGCAAATTTTTACATTTGTAATGTCATGTTTAAGGTAGGTTGGAGGTTGTGTAGGTGATTGGTATTCTTGGTAAGTATTTGGTAATGTGTGTTGTAGGTCCTGCATTACTGTGATCATTTCATGTGTGGACATGTTTCCATTAGGGACACTGTAGCTGGTGACACTTGGGGCATGTTGTGGGGATTAATTTGTTTCCTCTCACATTGCATGACATGCCATGGTGTGTTGTGTGGCCGTGCCAGGGAGGGGTTGGGTGACATGGCACTGTTTCCATGTAGTATTTTGCGAGTGGGTATTCATTTCTGCAGCATGGAAGTGTCTTTTGATGACAATGCATTGGTGGTGTTTGTGTAGGTAGGGATGCACACATTGTGACACTTCCACATGAACAATCTCAGGCTGCTATGGTTCTGACAGTTGACTGTCCCTTTGTTCATCTTAATTGTCAGGTCGAGTCATCATTGCTTATCAGATGGTATGTGCCAGGGCTGTGTGCACTCCACAGGGGTGTGATTTCTATGTGAAGTAATTAGCCACCAGCTGCGTACGGGCTGCCTCACCCCGTGCCCTCTCCCCTCCCATGTGCAGCAGGCGTGCATGTGGTTGGGGATGTGGGGGCACCACCATGTCCACAGCCAGGCCCCGGCGTGTTGCAACATTGTGCAGGACACATGCTGCCACTATGATCCTGCACACTACTGGGGGCGCATATAACAGCTGCCTGCCAGAACGGTCAAGGGAGCGAAAGCGTGACTTGAGCACTCCGAATGTGCGCTCCACTATGCCCCGGGTTGCAATATGGGCTGTGTTGTATCTTACCTCGGGAGGCGTGATTGGGTTCCAAATTGGCGTCATCATGTGGGTGCTCAGAGGGTAGGCACTGTCCCCTGGTGAGGAGGTGATGGGTATCATTAGTGGGGTAGTGACATAACTCTGCATCTGACATGCATGCATGTGCAGTGGCATTCATACTCACCAAGCAGCCATGTATCACCATGCCGCCCAGCTTCTAGGTCCCGGCTTAGGGTAGACATTCGGTAAATGAAGCTGTCGTGGGTGGACCCTGGATAGTTGGCATATACTGAGGTGATGATTCCCTTGGCATTACATACTACCTGCACGTTGATGGAATGCCAGTGCTTGCGGTTCCTATAGATGTGCTCAGATGCCCTGGGGAGACGTAGTGCCACATGGGTGCAGTCAATGGCACCTAGCACTTTTGGGAATTGTGCCAGACCGTCGAAATCGAGGGTGGCAGCCTGCCTTTCTGCAGGTGTCCTGGGCAGGTATATGTGTCTACGGACTGATGGCCGTGCAGTGATGATGTTCAAGACCTGGTGTAGGCAGCGTGACTGCGTGGCCTGTGACACCCCACCCACTATGGCACTTGTCCACTGAAATGATCCTGTGGCCAAGAAGTGCAGTACATTGAGGACCTTCTCCAGGGGGCTGAGTGCTTGGGAGCACAGGGTGGGTGATGTGAGTTCATCCACCCACTCACTGACCAGGTCCAGTATTATGTGTGGTGGAAACCTGTACCTCCCATACACCTGGTCATCAGGCATCCCAAAAAGGCTGGTTCTGGGAGTGAAAATTCTGGCCCTCACTATCCTCCTCCTCCTCCTTTGGTAACCCACAGCCACTGCTGGTAGGAACGGTATATTCAACCTGGCGTCTGAGCTTGTTTGTTGTTTGCGTGCACTTTTATGCTACGCGGGTCGACGTACGCCTGCTTCATGCTGGCGTACGTTTTTCATGATTGGACCATTTATTTTTCGGCGCGTCGTAGGCAAACGTGTGAATCTTCCCGCCCACCCCAGGAATACACGTAGCATGCTCTCCCAGGCCCAGTCGCGAGTAAATATTCCCGCCCACCCCTGGAATACACGTACCCCACTCTCACAGGCCCAGTCGCGTGTGGAACTTCCCGCGCACCCCGAAGTACACGTACCCAGGCCAATCGCGTGTGGAACTTCCCACGCACCCCGTAGTACACGTACCCAGGTCAATCGCGTTTGGAACTTCCCGCGCACCCCGAAGTACACGTACCCAGGCCAATCGCGTGTGGAACTTCCCGCGCACCCCGTAGTACACGTACCCAGGCCAATCGCGTGTGGAACTTCCTGCGCACCCCGAAGTACACGTACCAAGGAAAATCGCATGGCTGGGGGGTGGGGGAAATAGGGGACATGAGTGGGGGCCTGGTGGAGGCTGCCCCTGCATTGCTGGGGGGTGGGGGTGGTAGGGGACATGAGTGGGGGCCTGGTGGAGGCTGCCCCTGCACTGCTGGGGGGTGGGGGTGATAGGGGACATGAGTGGGGGCCTGGTGGAGGCTGCCCCTGGTGGCTGGGGGGTGGGGGTGGTGGGAGACATGAGTGGGGGCCTGGTGGAGGCTGCCCCTGCACTGCTGGGGGGTGGGGGAGATAGGGGACATGAGTGGGGGCCTGGTGGAGGCTGCCCTGGTGGCTGGGGGGTGGGAGTGGTGGGAGACATGAGTGGGGGCCTGGTGGAGGCTGCCCCTGCACTGCTGGGGGGTGGGGGTGATAGGGGACATGAGTGGGGGCCTGGTGGAGGCTGCCCCTGGTGGCTGGGGTATGGGGGTGATGGGGGACATGAGTGGGGGCCTGGTGGAGGCTGCCCCTGCACTGCTGGAGGGTGGAGGTGATAGGGGACATGAGTGGGGGCCTGGTGGAGGCTGCCCCTGGTGGCTGGGGGGTGGGGGTGGTGGGAGACATGAGTGGGGGCCTGGTGGAGGCTGCCCCTGGTGGCTGGGTGGTGGGGGTGGTGGGAGACATGAGTGGGGGCCTCGTGGAGGCTGCCCCTGCACTGCTGGGGGGTGGGGTGATGGGAGACATGAGTTGGACATGAGTGGGGGCCTGGTGGAGGCTGCCCCTGCACTGCTGGGAGGTGGGGGTGATAGGGGACATGAGTGGGGGCCTGGTGGAGGCTGCCCCTGGTGGCTGGGGGGTGGGGGTGATAGGGGACATGAGTGGGGGCCTGGTGGAGGCTGCCACTGGTGGCTGGGGGGTGGGGGTGGTGGGAGACATGAGTGGGGGCCTGGTGGAGGCTGCCCCTGCACTGCTGTGGGCTGGGGGTGATAGGGGACATGAGTGGGGGCCTGCTGAAGGCTGCCCCTGGTGGCTGGGGGGTGGGGGTGGTGGGAGACATGAATGGGGGCCTGGTGGAGGCTTCCCCTGCACTGCTGGGGGCTGGGGGTGATAGGGGACATGAGTGGGGGCCTGGTGGAGGCTGCCCCTGGTGGCTGGGGGGTGGGGGTGGTGGGAGACATGAGTGGGGGCCTGGTGGAGGCTGCCCCTGCACTGCTGGGGGGTGGGGTGATAGGGGACATGAGTGGGGGCCTGGTGGAGGCTGCCCCTGGTGGCTGGGGTGGGGGTGGTAGGAGACATGTGTGGGTGCCTGGTGGAGGCTGCCCCTGCACTGCTGGGTGGTGGGGGTGTTAGGGGACATGAGTGGGGGCCTGGTGGAGGCTGCCCCTGGTGGCTGGGGGGTGGGGGTGGTGGGAGACATGAGTGGGGGCCTGGTGGAGGCTGCCCCTGCACTGCTGGGGGGTGGGGGTGATAGGGGACATGAGTGGGGGCCTGGTGCAGGCTGCCCCTGGCGGCTGGGGGGTGGGGGTGGTGGGAGACATGAGTGGGGGCCTGTTGGAGGCTGCCCCTGCACTGCTGGGGGGTGGGGGTGATAGGGGACATGAGTGGGGGCCTGGTGGAGGCTGCCCCTGGTGGCTTTGGGGTGGGGTGGTGGGAGACATGAGTGGGGGCCTGGTCGAGGCTGCCCCTGGTGGCTGGGTGGTGGGGATGCTGGGAGACATGAGTGGGGGCCTGTTGGAGCCTGCCCTTGCACTGCTGGGGGGTGGGGGTGATGGGAGACATGAGTTGGACATGAGTGGGGGCCTGGTGGAGGCTGCCCCTGCACTGCTGGGGGGTGGGGGTGATAGGGGACATGAGTGGGGGCCTGGTGGAGGCTGTCCCTGGTGGCTGGGGGGTGGGGGTGGTGGGAGACATGAGTGGGGGCCTGGTGGAGGCTGCCCCTGCACTGGTGGGGAGTGGGGATGATAGGGGACATGAGTGGGGGCCTGGTGGAGGCTGCCCCTGGTGGCTGGGGGGTGGGGGTGATAGGGGACATGAGTGGGGGCCTGGTGGAGGCTGCCCCTGGTGGCTGGGGGGTGGTGGTGGTGGGAGACATGAGTGGGGGCCTGGTGGTGGCTGCCCCTGCACTGCTGGGGGGGTGGGGGTGATGGGAGACATGAGTTGGACATGAGTGGGGGCCTGGTGGAGGCTTCCCCTGCACTGCTGTGGGTGATAGGGGACATGAGTGGGGGCCTGGTGGAGGCTGCCCCTGGTGGCTGGGGGGTGGGGGTGATAGGGGACATGAGTGGGGGCCTGGTGGAGGCTGCCCCTGCACTGCTGGGGGGTGGGGGTGATAGGGGACATGAGTGGGGGCCTGGTGGAGGCTGCCCCTGGTGGCTGGGGGGTGGGGGTGATAGGGGACATGGGTGGGGGCCTGGTGAAGGCTGCCCCTGCACTGCTTGGGGGTGGGGGCGATGGGAGACATGAGTGGGGGCTTGGTGGAGGCTGCCCCTGGTGGCTGGGGGGTGGGGGTGATGGGAGACATGGGTGGGGGCCTGGTGGAGGCTGCCCCTGGTGGCTGGGGGTGCAGGGGGACATGCGTTGGTGGGCAGTAGTGCAAGGTGACATGTGGGTTGGCTGGGGGGCATGGCCATGGTGGATGTGGTGCCTGCAGGACATGTGCAGGGTAGGCCCCTGTGGTGTGGGCCACCTGCAGGGGCCGTGGAGGGTGTAGAGGGAACACCTGGGAGGACCCACACGTGCAATTCACTTGTGGTGCTCCCCGCGCACCCCTGTAATACACGTACCCTGATGGAATCGCCTGTGATACTTCATGTGCACCCCTGAAATACACGTACCCTGCTGCTTTTGGGCAGGTATATGTGTCTACGTACTGATGGGCGTGCAGTGATGATGTTCAAGACCTGGTGTAGGCAGCGTGACTGCGTGGCCTGTGACACCCCACCCACTATGGCACTTGTCCGCTGAAATGATCCTGTGGCCAAGAAGTGCAGTACATTGAGGACCTTCTCCAGGGGGCTGAGTGCTTGGGAGCACAGGGTGGGTGATGTGAGTTCATCCACCCACTCACTGACCAGGTCCAGTATTATGTGTGGTGGAAACCTGTACCTCCCATACACCTGGTCATCAGGCATCCCAAAAAGGCTGGTTCTGGGAGTGAAAATTCTGGCCCTCACTATCCTCCTCCTCCTCCTTTGGTAACCCACAGCCACTGCTGGAAGGAACGGTATATTCAGCCTGGTGTCTGAGCTTGTTTGTTGTTTGCGTGCACTTTTATGCTGCGCGGGTCGATGTACGCCTGCTTCATGCTGGCGTACGTGTTTCAGGATTGGACGATTTATTTTTCGGCGCGTCGTAGGCAAACGTGTGAATCTTCCCGCCCACCCCAGGAATACAAGTAGCATGCTCTCCCAGGCCCAGTCGCGAGTAAATATTCCCGCCCACCCCTGGAATACACGTACCCCACTCTCACAGGCCCAGTCGCGTGTGGAACTTCCCGAGCACCCCGAAGTACACGTACCCAGGCCAATCGCATGTGGAACTTCCCGCGCACCCCGTAGTACACGTACCCAGGCTAATCGCGTGTGGAACTTCCCGCGCAACCCGAAGTACACGTACCCAGGCCAATCGCGTGTGGAACTTCCCGCGCACCCCGTAGTACACGTACCCAGGCCAATCGCGTGTGGAACTTCCTGCGCACCCCTAAGTACACGTACCAAGGCAAATCGCATGGCTGGGGGGTGGGGGCAATAGGGGACATGAGTGGGGGCCTGGTAGAGGCTGCCCCTGCATTGCTGGGGGGTGGGGGTGGTAGGGGACATGAGTGGGGGCCTGGTGGAGGCTGCCCCTGCACTGCTGGGGGGTGGGGGTGATAGGGGACATGAGTGGGGACCTGGTGGAGGCTGCTCCTGGTGGCTGGGGGGTGGGGGTGGTGGGAGACATGACATGAGTGGGGGCCTGGTGGAGGCTGCCCCTGCACTGCTGGGGGGTGGGGGTGATAGGGGACATGAGTGGGGACCTGGTGGAGGCTGCTCCTGGTGGCTGGGGGGTGGGGGTGGTGGGAGACATGAGTGGGGGCCTGGTGGAGGCTGCCCCTGCACTGCTGGGGTGTAGGGGTGATAGGGGACATGAGTGGGGGCCTGGTGGAGGCTGCCCTGGTGGCTGGCGGGTGGGGGTGGTGGGAGACATGAGTGGGGGCCTGGTGGAGGCTGACCCTGGTGGCTGAGGGGTGGGGGTGATAGGGGACATGAGTGGGGGCCTGGTGGAGGCTGCCCCTGCACTGCTGGAGGGTGGAGGTGATAGGGGACATGAGTGGGGGCCTGGTGGAGGCTGCCCCTGGTGGCTGGGGGGTGGGGGTGGTGGGAGACATGAGTGGGGGCCTGGTGGAGGCTGCCCCTGGTGGCTGGGTGGTGGGGGTGGTGGGAGACATGAGTGGGGGCCTCGTGGAGGCTGCCCCTGCACTGCTGGGGGGTGGGGTGATGGGAGACATGGGTTGGGCATGAGTGGGGGCCTGGTGGAGGCTGCCCCTGCACTGCTGGGAGGTGGGGGTGATAGGGGACATGAGTGGGGGCCTGGTGGAGGCTGCCCCTGGTGGCTGGGGGGTGGGGGTGATAGGGGACATGAGTGGGGTCCTGGTGGAGGCTGCCCCTGGTGGCTGGGGGGTGGGGGTGGTGGGAGACATGAGTGGGGGCCTGGTGGAGGCTACCCCTGCACTGCTGGGGGCTGGGGGTGATAGGGGACATGAGTGGGGGCCTGCTGGAGGCTGCCCCTGGTGGCTGGGGGGTGGGGGTGGTGGGAGACATGCCTGGGGGCCTGGTGGAGGCTGCCCCTGCACATCTGGGGGGTGGGGGGTGATAGGGGACATGAGTGGGGGCCTAGTGGAGGCTACCCCTGGTGGCTGGGGGGTGGGGGTGGTGGGAGACATGAGTGGGGGCCTGGTGGAGGGTGCCCCTGCACTGCCGGGGGGTGGGGTGATAGGGGACATGAGTGGGGGCCTGGTGGAGGCTGCCCCTGGTGGCTGGGGTGGGGGTGGTGGGAGACATGAGTGGGGGCCTGGTGGAGGCTGCCCCTGCACTGCTGGGTGGTGGGGGTGATAGGGGACATGAGTGGGGGCCTGGTGGAGGCTGCCCCTGGTGGCTGCGGGGTGGGGGTGGTGGGAGACATGAGTGGGGGCCTGGTGGAGGCTGCCCCTGCACTGCTGGGGGGTGGGGGTGATAGGGGACATGAGTGGGGGCCTGGTGGAGGCTGCCCCTGGCGGCTGGGGGGTGGGGGTGGTGGGAGACATGAGTGGGGGCCTGTTGGAGGCTGCCCCTGCACTGCTGGGAGGTGAGGGTGATAGGGGACATGAGTGGGGGCCTGGAGGAGGCTGCCCCTGGTGGCTTTGGGGTTGGGGTGGTGGGAGACATGAGTGGGGGCCTGGTGGAGGGTGCCCCTGGTGGCTGGGTGTTGGGGATGGTGGGAGACATGAGTGGGGGCCTGGTGGAGGCTGCCCCTGCACTGCTGGGGGGTGGGGGTGATGGGAGACATGAGTTGGACATGAGTGGGGGCCTGGTGGAGGCTGCACCTGCACTGCTGGGGGGTGGGGGTGATGGGAGACATGAGTGGGGGCCTGGTGGAGGCTGCCCCTGCACTGATGGGGGGTGGGGGTGATAGGAGACATGAGTGGGGGCCTGGTGGAGGCTTCCCCTGGTGGCTGGGGAGTGGGGGTGGTGGGAGACATGAGTAGGGGCCTGGTGGAGGCTGCCCCTGCACTGCTGGGGGGTGGGGGTGATAGGGGACATGAGTGGGGGCCTGGTGGAGGCTGCCCCTGGTGGCTGGGGTATGGGGGTGATGGGGGACATGAGTGGGGGCCTGGTGTAGGCTGCCCCTGCACTGCTGGAGGGTGGAGGTGATAGGGGACATGAGTGGGGGCCTGGTGGAGGCTGCCCCTGGTGGCTGGGGGGTGGGGGTGGTGGGAGACATGAGTGGGGGCCTGGTGGAGGCTGCCCCTGGTGGCTGGGTGGTGGGGGTGGTGGGAGACATGAGTGGGGGCCTCGTGGAGGCTGCCCCTGCACTGCTGGGGGGTGGGGTGATGGGAGACATGAGTTGGACATGAGTGGGGGCCTGGTGGAGGCTGCCCCTGCACTGCTGGGAGGTGGGGGTGATAGGGGACATGAGTGGGGGCCTGGTGGAGGCTGCCCCTGGTGGCTGGGGGGTGGGGGTGATAGGGGACATGAGTGGGGGCCTGGTGGAGGCTGCCACTGGTGGCTGGGGGGTGGGGGTGGTGGGAGACATGAGTGGGGGCCTGGTGGAGGCTGCCCCTGCACTGCTGTGGGCTGGGGGTGATAGGGGACATGAGTGGGGGCCTGCTGAAGGCTGCCCCTGGTGGCTGGGGGGTGGGGGTGGTGGGAGACATGAATGGGGGCCTGGTGGAGGCTTCCCCTGCACTGCTGGGGGGTGGGGGTGATAGGGGACATGAGTGGGGGCCTGGTGGAGGCTGCCCCTGGTGGCTGGGGGGTGGGGGTGGTGGGAGACATGAGTGGGGGCCTGGTGGAGGCTGCCCCTGCACTGCTGGGGGGTGGGGTGATAGGGGACATGAGTGGGGGCCTGGTGGAGGCTGCCCCTGGTGGCTGGGGTGGGGGTGGTAGGAGACATGTGTGGGTGCCTGGTGGAGGCTGCCCCTGCACTGCTGGGTGGTGGGGGTGTTAGGGGACATGAGTGGGGGCCTGGTGGAGGCTGCCCCTGGTGGCTGGGGGGTGGGGGTGGTGGGAGACATGAGTGGGGGCCTGGTGGAGGCTGCCCCTGCACTGCTGGGGGGTGGGGGTGATAGGGGACATGAGTGGGGGCCTGGTGCAGGCTGCCCCTGGCGGCTGGGGGGTGGGGGTGGTGGGAGACATGAGTGGGGGCCTGTTGGAGGCTGCCCCTGCACTGCTGGGGGGTGGGGGTGATAGGGGACATGAGTGGGGGCCTGGTGGAGGCTGCCCCTGGTGGCTTTGGGGTGGGGTGGTGGGAGACATGAGTGGGGGCCTGGTCGAGGCTGCCCCTGGTGGCTGGGTGGTGGGGATGCTGGGAGACATGAGTGGGGGCCTGGTGGAGCCTGCCCTTGCACTGCTGGGGGGTGGGGGTGATGGGAGACATGAGTTGGACATGAGTGGGGGCCTGGTGGAGGCTGCCCCTGCACTGCTGGGGGGTGGGGGTGATAGGGGACATGAGTGGGGGCCTGGTGGAGGCTGTCCCTGGTGGCTGGGGGGTGGGGGTGGTGGGAGACATGAGTGGGGGCCTGGTGGAGGCTGCCCCTGCACTGGTGGGGAGTGGGGATGATAGGGGACATGAGTGGGGGCCTGGTGGAGGCTGCCCCTGGTGGCTGGGGGGTGGGGGTGATAGGGGACATGAGTGGGGGCCTGGTGGAGGCTGCCCCTGGTGGCTGGGGGGTGGTGGTGGTGGGAGACATGAGTGGGGGCCTGCTGGTGGCTGCCCCTGCACTGCTGGGGGGGTGGGGGTGATGGGAGACATGAGTTGGACATGAGTGGGGGCCTGGTGGAGGCTTCCCCTGCACTGCTGTGGGTGATAGGGGACATGAGTGGGGGCCTGGTGGAGGCTGCCCCTGGTGGCTGGGGGGTGGGGGTGATAGGGGACATGAGTGGGGGCCTGGTGGAGGCTGCCCCTGCACTGCTGGGGGGTGGGGGTGATAGGGGACATGAGTGGGGGCCTGGTGGAGGCTGCCCCTGGTGGCTGGGGGGTGGGGGTGATAGGGGACATGGGTGGGGGCCTGGTGAAGGCTGCCCCTGCACTGCTTGGGGGTGGGGGCGATGGGAGACATGAGTGGGGGCCTGGTGGAGGCTGCCCCTGGTGGCTGGGGGGTGGGGGTGATGGGAGACATGGGTGGGGGCCTGGTGGAGGCTGCCCCTGGTGGCTGGGGGTGCAGGGGGACATGCGTTGGTGGGCAGTAGTGCAAGGTGACATGTGGGTTGGCTGGGGGGCATGGCCATGGTGGATGTGGTGCCTGCAGGACATGTGCAGGGTAGGCCCCTGTGGTGTGGGCCACCTGCAGGGGCCGTGGAGGGTGTAGAGGGAACACCTGGGAGGACCCACACGTGCAATTCACTTGTGGTGCTCCCCGCGCACCCCTGTAATACACGTACCCTGATGGAATCGCCTGTGATACTTCATGTGCACCCCTGAAATACACGTACCCTGCTGCTTTTGGGCAGGTATATGTGTCTACGTACTGATGGGCGTGCAGTGATGATGTTCAAGACCTGGTGTAGGCAGCGTGACTGCGTGGCCTGTGACACCCCACCCACTATGGCACTTGTCCGCTGAAATGATCCTGTGGCCAAGAAGTGCAGTACATTGAGGACCTTCTCCAGGGGGCTGAGTGCTTGGGAGCACAGGGTGGGTGATGTGAGTTCATCCACCCACTCACTGACCAGGTCCAGTATTATGTGTGGTGGAAACCTGTACCTCCCATACACCTGGTCATCAGGCATCCCAAAAAGGCTGGTTCTGGGAGTGAAAATTCTGGCCCTCACTATCCTCCTCCTCCTCCTTTGGTAACCCACAGCCACTGCTGGAAGGAACGGTATATTCAGCCTGGTGTCTGAGCTTGTTTGTTGTTTGCGTGCACTTTTATGCTACGCGGGTCGATGTACGCCTGCTTCATGCTGGCGTACGTGTTTCAGGATTGGACGATTTATTTTTCGGCGCGTCGTAGGCAAACGTGTGAATCTTCCCGCCCACCCCAGGAATACAAGTAGCATGCTCTCCCAGGCCCAGTCGCGAGTAAATATTCCCGCCCACCCCTGGAATACACGTACCCCACTCTCACAGGCCCAGTCGCGTGTGGAACTTCCCGAGCACCCCGAAGTACACGTACCCAGGCCAATCGCGTGTGGAACTTCCCGCGCACCCCGTAGTACACGTACCCAGGCTAATCGCGTGTGGAACTTCCCGCGCAACCCGAAGTACACGTACCCAGGCCAATCGCGTGTGGAACTTCCCGCGCACCCCGTAGTACACGTACCCAGGCCAATCGCGTGTGGAACTTCCTGCGCACCCCTAAGTACACGTACCAAGGCAAATCGCATGGCTGGGGGGTGGGGGCAATAGGGGACATGAGTGGGGGCCTGGTAGAGGCTGCCCCTGCATTGCTGGGGGGTGGGGGTGGTAGGGGACATGAGTGGGGGCCTGGTGGAGGCTGCCCCTGCACTGCTGGGGGGTGGGGGTGATAGGGGACATGAGTGGGGACCTGGTGGAGGCTGCTCCTGGTGGCTGGGGGGTGGGGGTGGTGGGAGACATGACATGAGTGGGGGCCTGGTGGAGGCTGCCCCTGCACTGCTGGGGGGTGGGGGTGATAGGGGACATGAGTGGGGACCTGGTGGAGGCTGCTCCTGGTGGCTGGGGTTGGGGGTGGTGGGAGACATGAGTGGGGGCCTGGTGGAGGCTGCCCCTGCACTGCTGGGGTGTAGGGGTGATAGGGGACATGAGTGGGGGCCTGGTGGAGGCTGCCCTGGTGGCTGGCGGGTGGGGGTGGTGGGAGACATGAGTGGGGGCCTGGTGGAGGCTGACCCTGGTGGCTGAGGGGTGGGGGTGATAGGGGACATGAGTGGGGGCCTGGTGGAGGCTGCCCCTGCACTGCTGGAGGGTGGAGGTGATAGGGGACATGAGTGGGGGCCTGGTGGAGGCTGCCCCTGGTGGCTGGGGGGTGGGGGTGGTGGGAGACATGAGTGGGGGCCTGGTGGAGGCTGCCCCTGGTGGCTGGGTGGTGGGGGTGGTGGGAGACATGAGTGGGGGCCTCGTGGAGGCTGCCCCTGCACTGCTGGGGGGTGGGGTGATGGGAGACATGGGTTGGGCATGAGTGGGGGCCTGGTGGAGGCTGCCCCTGCACTGCTGGGAGGTGGGGGTGATAGGGGACATGAGTGGGGGCCTGGTGGAGGCTGCCCCTGGTGGCTGGGGGGTGGGGGTGATAGGGGACATGAGTGTGGTCCTGGTGGAGGCTGCCCCTGGTGGCTGGGGGGTGGGGGTGGTGGGAGACATGAGTGGGGGCCTGGTGGAGGCTACCCCTGCACTGCTGGGGGCTGGGGGTGATAGGGGACATGAGTGGGGGCCTGCTGGAGGCTGCCCCTGGTGGCTGGGGGGTGGGGGTGGTGGGAGACATGCGTGGGGGCCTGGTGGAGGCTGCCCCTGCACTGCTGGGGGGTGGGGGGTGATAGGGGACATGAGTGGGGGCCTAGTGGAGGCTACCCCTGGTGGCTGGGGGGTGGGGGTGGTGGGAGACATGAGTGGGGGCCTGGTGGAGGGTGCCCCTGCACTGCTGGGGGGTGGGGTGATAGGGGACATGAGTGGGGGCCTGGTGGAGGCTGCCCCTGGTGGCTGGGGTGGGGGTGGTGGGAGACATGAGTGGGGGCCTGGTGGAGGCTGCCCCTGCACTGCTGGGTGGTGGGGGTGATAGGGGACATGAGTGGGGGCCTGGTGGAGGCTGCCCCTGGTGGCTGGGGGGTGGGGGAGGTGGGAGACATGAGTGGGGGCCTGGTGGAGGCTGCCCCTGCACTGCTGGGGGGTGGGGGTGATAGGGGACATGAGTGGGGGCCTGGTGGAGGCTGCCCCTGGCGGCTGGGGGGTGGGGGTGGTGGGAGACATGAGTGGGGGCCTGTTGGAGGCTGCCCCTGCACTGCTGGGAGGTGAGGGTGATAGGGGACATGAGTGGGGGCCTGGAGGAGGCTGCCCCTGGTGGCTTTGGGGTTGGGGTGGTGGGAGACATGAGTGGGGGCCTGGTGGAGGGTGCCCCTGGTGGCTGGGTGTTGGGGATGGTGGGAGACATGAGTGGGGGCCTGGTGGAGGCTGCCCCTGCACTGCTGGGGGGTGGGGGTGATGGGAGACATGAGTTGGACATGAGTGGGGGCCTGGTGGAGGCTGCACCTGCACTGCTGGGGGGTGGGGGTGATGGGAGACATGAGTGGGGGCCTGGTGGAGGCTGCCCCTGCACTGATGGGGGGTGGGGGTGATAGGAGACATGAGTGGGGGCCTGGTGGAGGCTTCCCCTGGTGGCTGGGGAGTGGGGGTGGTGGGAGACATGAGTAGGGGCCTGGTGGAGGCTGCCCCTGCACTGCTGGGGGGTGGGGGTGATAGGGGACATGAGTGGGGGCCTGGTGGAGGCTATCCGTGGTGGCTGGGGGGTGGGGGTGGTGGGAGACATCTGTGGGGGCCTGGTGGAGGCTGCCCCTGCACTGGTGGGGAGTGGGGGTGAGAGGGGACATGAGTGGGGGCTTGGTGGAGGCTGCCCCTGGTGGCTGGGGGGTGGGGGTGATAGGGGACATGAGTGGGGGCCTGGTGGAGGCTGCCCCTGGTGCCTGGGGGGTGGTGGTGGTAGGAGACATGAGTGGGGGCCTGGTGGTGGCTGCCCCTGCACTGCTGGGGGGTGGGGGTGATGGGAGACATGAATTGGACATGAGTGGGGGCCTGGTGGAGGCTTCCCCTGCACCGCTGGGGGGTGGGGGTGATAGGGGACATGAGTGGGGGCCTGGTGGAGGCTGCCCCTGGTGGCTGGGGGCTGGGGGTGATAGGGGACATGAGTGGGGGCCTGGTGGAGGCTGCCCCTGCATTGCTGGGGGGTGGGGGTGATAGGGGACATGAGTGGGGGCCTGGTGGAGGCTGCCCCTGGTGGCTGGGGGGTGGGGGTGATAGGGGACATGGGTGGGGGCCTGGTGGAGGCTGCCCCTGGTGGCTGGGGGTGCAGGGGGACATGCGTTGGTGGGCAGTAGTGCAAGGTGACATGTGGGTTGGCTGGGGGGCATGGCCATGGTGGATGTGGTGCCTGCAGGACATGTGCAGGGTAGGCCCCTGTGGTGTGGGCCACCTGCAGGGGCCGTGGAGGGTGTAGAGGGAACACCTGGGAGGACCCACACGTGCAATTCACTTGTGGTGCTCCCCGCGCACCCCTGTAATACATGTACCCTGATGGAATCGCCTGTGATACTTCATGTGCACATCTGAAATACACGTACCCTGCTGCTTTTGCGTGTGATACTTCCCGCGCACCCCTGGAATACACATACCCTGATGGTATCGCATGTGATACTTCCCGCGCACCCCTGAAATACACGTACCCTGCTGATTTTGCGTGTGATACTTCCCACGCACACCTGAAATACACGTACCCTGCTGCTTTTGCATGTGATACTTCCCGTGCACCCCTGGAATACACGTACCCTGTTGCTTTTGCGTGTGATACTTCCCATGCACCCCTGGAATACACGTACCCTGCTGTTTTTGCGTGTTATACTTCCCGCGCACCCCTGGAATACACGTACCCTGATGGAATCGCGTGTGATACTTCCTGTGCACCCCTGGAATACACGTACCCTGCTGTTTTTGCGTGTGATACTTCCCACACACCCCTGGAATACACGTACCCTGATGGAATCGCGTGTGATACTTCCCATGCACCCCTGAGATACACGTACCCTGCTGCTTTTGCGTGTGATACTTCCCACACACCCCTGAAATACACGTACACAGGACAATCGCGTGTGGAACTTACCGCGAACCACTGAAATACACGTTCCCCGCTTGGCGTTTGCTGTTTGCCAGCCCTGTGAACTGGTCCAGGGTTAGCGCAGCCCTTTGCGATTATTTGGGGATTTTGAAGGCTTTTCCTTGCGCGAGGGCGTTCTTGGGGGTGTAACTGGCACTGCTGCTGGGTCGCTGCGCCACGCTGCGCCACGGCTGGTTTTGGATGCGAAAATCTATGAATACGCTGTGCGCGGAAATCGATTTTAGCTCACGCAGCTGGTGCAGACATTCGCACTGGCACGCTGTGCGCCAGCCGCGTGCAACACTTTTGTGCGAAATTCCATGTATTACCCTGCATATCTCTACTATTAAAACAGAAATGCATTCTCTACCAGTGGCCACTCGAATACAATTTAAGGTGGCCACCTTAGTACACAAATGTCCATATTGCAAGGCTCTTATCTACCTTCAGGACAGGCTGATTTTATATGAGCCCAAGAGGATTCTACGATCTTGCAACTCTGGCCTCCTTTGCTGCCCCAGACTCAGATGGACTAACGAAAAAGACAGATCTTTTCGAGTCCTGGCGGCTTCTATTTGGAATGCCTTGCCTTTGATGATATGACAGGAGACAAACCCCTGCTCCTTTCGTAAACTTCTGAAAACATCATTGTTTTACTGAATTGCCCATTGGATTATCTTGCCTTGTTTTGTTTATTTTAACTTTTTTAGTTGTGTGTTCACGTGCGCCCTGATGCCTACAGGCTTACGGCGTGTTATAAAATAGGTATCTTCTGGTACTAGAGGTCGCTTCACACAGAGTTCTTATATTGAATAACTATACATTTATCAAATGGAATCCTCAAGGTGTTTTGAACATGTGACTACACATTGTAAACTAAATAAAAGTAAAATGTAGTTGTTTAGAAGGTGAATTAGTGTATATGCTAACAGTGATCATTAAGCCAACCATTCACACACAGTAACACTAGATTTACATTGAGACACGTTATGCTTTGTAGAGTGGATTCACGTGACCTCATTTTCAGAAGGAGCACGCTATTTTTCTGGTTTTACAAAACATTTGGGGGGTAATTCATAGAATTCAGCGCACAAGTGGCGCACGTGGCTGGCGCACAGTGTGCGCGTGCGAATCCTTGCGCCTGCCGTGTGCGCTAAAATCCATTTCCGCGCACAGCGTATTCATGGATTCCAGCCACCAAAACCAGCCGTGGCGCACAGTGGAGCAGCGACCCTGCAGCAGCGCCAGTTACGCCCCCAAGAACGCCTCTCGCGCAGGGAAAAGCCATCAATATACCCAATCCAGCGCAAAGGGCTGCGCTAACCCTGTACCAGCACGGCAAGCAGGCTACGTGTATAACTGGGGTGCGCGGGAAGTACCTCACGTGATTGGCCCCGTGCGAGCAAGGTACGCGTATTTCAGGGGTGCGCGGGAAGTGCCACACGCGATTTCAGCAGGGTACGTGTATTTCAGGGGTGCGCGGGAATTTCCACACGCGATTGGGCCCGTGCGAGCAGGGTACGCGTATCTCAGGGGTGCGCGGGAAGTGCCACACGCGATTTCAGCAGGGTCCATGTATTTCGGGGTGCGGGGCAAGTTTCACACGCGATTCCAGCAGGGTACGTGTATTTCAGGGGTGCGCGGGAATTTCTACACACGATTGGGCCCGTGCGAGCAGGGTACGCGTATCTCAGGGGTGCGCGGGAAGTGCCACATGCGATTTCAGCAGGGTACGTGTATTTCAGGGGTGCGTGGGAAATTCCACACGCGATTGGGCCTGTGCGAGCACGGTACGCGTATCTCAGGGGTGCGCGGGAAGTACCACACGCAATTGCAGCAGGGTACGTGTATTTCAAGGGTGCGCGGGAATTTCCACACGCGATTTCATCATGGTATGTGTATTTCGGGGTGCGGGGGAAGTTTCACACGCGACATCAGCAGGGCACGTGTATTTCAGGGGTGTGCGGGAAGTTCCACACGCGATTTCATCAGGGTACGTATATTTCGTGGTGCGGGGGAAGTTTCACACGCAACATCAGCAGGGTACGTGCATTTCAGGGGTGCGCGGGAAGTTCCACACGCGATTCCATCAGGGGACGTGTATAACAGGGGTGCGCGGGGAGCACCACACGTGAATTGCACGTGTGTGTCCTCCCAGGTGTTCCCTCTACACCCTCTACGGCCCCTGCAGGTGGCTCACACCACAGGGGCCTACCCTGCACATGTCCTGCAGGCACCCCATCCACCATGGCCATGACGCCCAGCCAACCCACATGTCAACTTGCACTACTGCCCACCAACGCATGTCCCCCTGCAACCCCAGCCAACAGGGGCACCCTCCACCAGGCCCCCACCCATGTCTCCCACCCCCACCAGCAGTGCAGGGGCACCCTCCACCAGGCCCCCACCCATGTCTCCCACCACCCCCACCCCCCAGCCACCAGGGGCAGCCTCCACCAGGCCCCCACCCATGTCTCCCAGCACCGCCACCCCCCAGCACTGTGGGGCACCTGCCAGCAGGCCCCCACACATGTCTCCCACCACCCCCACCCCCCAGCAGTGCAGGGGCACCCTCCAACAGGCCCCCACCCATGTCTCCCACCACCCCCACCCCCCAGCTGTGCAGGGGCACCCTCCACCAGGCCCCCACCCATGTCTCACACCACCCCCAGCAGTGCAGGGGCACCCACCACCAGGCCCCCACCCATGTCTCCCACCACCCCCACCCCCCAGCAGTGCAGGGGCACCCTCCACCAGGCCCCCAAACATGTCTCCCACCACCCCCACCCCCAGCAGTGCAGGGGCACCCTCCACCAGGCCCCCATCCATGTCTCTCACCACCCCCACCCCCCAGCACTGTGGGGCACCTGCCAGCAGGCCCCCACCCATGTCCAACTCATGTCTTCCACCACCCCCACCCCCCAGCACTGTGGGGCACCCTCCACCAGGCCCCCACCATGTCTCCCACCACCCCCACCCCCCAGCACTGTGGGGCACATGCCAGCAGGCCCCCACTCATGTACAACTCATGTCTCCCACCACCCCCACCCCCAAGCACTGTGGGGCACCTGCCAGCAGGCCCCCACCCATGTCCAACTCATGTCTCCCACCCCCCCACACCCCAGCAGTGCGGGACACCCTCCACCAGGCCCCCACCCATGTCTCCCACCACCCCCACCCCCCAGCAGTGCAGGGGCACCCTCCACCAGGCCCCCACCCATGTCTCCCACCACCCCACCCCCCAGCATTGTGGGGCACCTGCCAGCAGGCCCCCACCCATGTCCAACTCATGTCTCCCACCACCACCACCCTCCAGCACTGTGGGGCACCTGCCAGCAGGCCCCCACCCATGTCCAACTCATGTCTCCCACCACCCCCACCCCCCCAGCACTGTGGGGCACCTGCCAGAAGGCCCCCACCCATGTCCAACTCATGTCTCCCACCACCCCCAGCCCCCAGCACTGTGGGGCACCCTCCACCAGGCCCCCACCCATGTCTCCCACCACCCCCACCCCCCAGCACTGTGGGGCACCTGCCAGCAGGCCCCCACCCATGTGCAACTCATGTCTCCCACCACCCCAACCCCCCAGCACTGTGGGGCACCTGCCAGCAGGCCCCCACCCATGTCCAACTCATGTCTCCCACCACCCCCACCCCCCAGCACCATGGGGCACCCTCCACCAGGCCCCCACCATGTCTCCCACCCCCCCACCCCCCAACACTGTGGGGCACCTGCCAACAGGCCCCCACCCATGTCCAACTCATGTCTCCCACCACCCCCACCCCCCAGCCAACAGGGGCAGCCTCCACCAGGCACCCACACATGTCTCCCACCCCCCCACCCCCCAGCAGTGCAGGGGCACCCTCCACCAGGCCCCCACCCATGTCTCCCAGCCCCCACCCCCCAGCAGTGCAGGGGCAGCCTCCACCAGGCCCCCACCCATGTCTCCCAGCACCCCCACCTCCCAGCCACCAGGGGCAGCCTCCACCAGGCCCCCACTCATGTCTCCACCACCCCCACCCCCCAGCAGTGCAGGGGCACCCTCCACCAGGCCCCCACCCATGTCTCCCACCACCCCCACCCCCCAGCAGTGCAGGGGCACCCTCCACCAGGCCCCCACCCATGTCTCCCACCACCCACACCCCCCAGCACTGTGGGGCACCTGCCAGCAGGCCCCCACCCATGACTCCCACTACCCCCACCCCCCAGCAGTGCAGGGGCACCCACCACCAGGCCCCCACCCATGTCTCCCAGCACACCCACTCCCCAGCCACCAGGGGCAGCCTCCACCAGGCCCCCACCCATGTCTCCCAGCACCCCCACCCTCCAGCCACCAGGGACAGCCTCCACCAGGCCCCCACCCATGTCTCCCACCACCCCCACCCCCCAGCAGTGCAGGGGCAGCCTCCACCAGGCCCCCACCCATGTCTCCCAGCACTCCCACCCCCCAGCCACCAGGGGCAGCCTCTACCAGGCCCCCACCCATGACTCCCACCACCCCCACCCCCCAGCAGTGCAGGGGCAGCCTCCACCAGGCCCCCACCCATGTCTCCCAGCACCCCCACCCCCCAGCCACCAGGGGCAGCCTCCGCCAGGCCCCCACCCATGTTTCCCACCACCCCCACCCCCCAGCAGTGCAGGGGCACCCTCCACCAGGCCCCCATCCTTGTCTCCAAGCACCCCCACCCCCAGCCACCAGGGCAGCCTCCACCAGGCCCCCACCCATGTCTCCCACCACCCCCACCCCCCAGCAGTGCAGGGGCACCCTCCACCAGGCCCCCACCCATGTCTCCCACCACCCCCACCCCCCAGCAGTGCAGGGGCACCATCCACCAGGCCCCCACCCATGTCTCCCACCACCCCCACCCCCAGCACTGTGGGGCACCTGCCAGCAGGCCCCCACCCATGTGCAACTCATGTTCCCCAGCCAACATGTCATCACAATCTAGATCCCTGGTCCCTATGGTCAGCCTCCAAATGCAAAACACCCACCCGAGTATTGCATCCACCCACTCATAATTTGCAATTACATCACAGGACACCAATTGCAAGTTCCGAAACAAACACATTTCCCTCACATACACCCAATGGGTGTCAGTGAATCTCAAAACCCATATCATGAAATGCATGAAACCAATGAGATACCACACATTGAAGTTCACCAAAAAAAATATGTATTAAAGGAAACATAAATAGAATCAAAAATAAAGAAACAGAAATGTGAATGTACACAAATTAAAAGAAGCATGTCCGTGAAAAAAAGCAAAACCAAAAATAAAATTCCAAATGGTGTCCAAAGTCACTGTCCACAAAACAAAATCCAATGGGAAATAAAAAAGAAAGCCATTGCTCCATGGTTAAAATGTGAGAAAAAAAAATACAATCCAACATTGAACTATGTACATGGGAACAAGCCAGGGTCCATTATCCCAACAAAAGAAAGGAAACCTATCTAACTACACTAACTAATAAAATAAACTATATACAAAAATGTGGCCAATGTCCGAAAGGTCCAAATAAAATCAAAACAAAAATGAAACCTAACACTACCTACATAACTATGTACAAGGGCAGCAGGCTAGTTTGACGCCTCACTTGTGGATGTCCCGGGCCAGGGCATCATCGAACTCCTGCTCAATGTCCCGGAGGCGGTCCTCCTCCATGGCCCCGAGGGTCCGCAGGGCTGTCGATGTGTCAACCTCCAAACCCCTGCGGATTGCCTCTTGGCACTTGGCCCGCCTCAGGGCCCTCCGTATGGAGTTCTCCGCCCTGACCATTGTGAGCCGTGCCTCTTCCGCCCGCTGCCGCTCCGCATCTATGGCGTGGCCCAACCGCTGCCACACGGAAGACACTCTCTGTCCTGGGTCCTCCTGCCCTCCGGCCGATGCCTGCCCCTCCGATGTTGAAGGCCCCGAGCCTTCATGGCTCCCACCACGTTGCTGCTGCTGCTGTGCCTCTGCCCGTGCACTGCCTCCTGCTGCCTGCACATCCTCCGCCGGCTGGGGTGCAGTCGTTGATGTGGCCACCCCTGCTGGATGTCCGACTCCCGACTGTGGCAGGGATGCCTCCTCCACCAGCCTGGCCGCACCGTCAGAGGCAGCTCCACAGGGCACCCAGGTGACTAATGGGTGGGAAGATGGCACGGAGGACGACTGGCGCGTAGGGGGTCCAGTTGAGGAGGGGGTCGTAGCAAGCCCCATCATACGGAGGAATCAGGCCTGGGTGACTTGGCCCAGCAGGCTGACGTGGTCAACGAGCCATTCGAGATGACGTGCAGTCTCCTCATGAAAAGACTGCAGGTCACCTCTCATGGCCCGTTGACGCAACGAAACGCCAGTCAGGACAGGCTCAACCCGGACCCGGATAGCCACGTCCGTAGGCAGAGGAAGGCCAGTTGACGTGAGCTCATCCCCTGCCTGAAAACGGGTCTGGACGTAGGCATCCCTGCTGGTGCAAGATGATGCAGGGACAGGATCAGGGACAGGATTGCACACAGGCACCTCCGCGGCGGCCTGTGCTGCCTCCTGTCCCTGGTCCTGCACTGCACCACTAGCACCAGTGGGATCCCCACCTCCAGACCCCGTCTCTGGTGCTTGCACGGCCTCCTCCTCCACCAAACCCCCCACCAACCTAGATGACTCCGTGCCATCTTCCCCTGTTGGGCCCTGTGGGGTCCCAGCTGCCCCTTCTGCTGCCGAGGAGTCCAACTCCAACCTCCGCCTCTTGGACCTCCCCCCGGCAGCTGCGGCCTGGGACGCGGCACCGGACTCCTCACTCCCCGACAAGATCACAACATGGGAGGGGAGCCGGGCCTTGCGTCTCCGCTGGCGGTGGGATCCCCGCCGCTGTGCTCCACAGCACCATCTCCACCCTCTTCATCAGTTGACGCTGCAGACAGGGAGAAACAAAACACAGGCATCAGGGCACTGTACAATGGACACATACACACATGACAGTTGTACATGAGTGGCATTGGCAAACCTCAGACATGTCATCACAATCCCCAACACACATGTCATTTCAACTCGCACACATGAGCCATACCACAGCCATATCGCAACTGCCAGCACCATCCATACACATACAATAGCATGAGCAGGCAAAGGTGAGCCAGACATCACATGCAACACAGGAAGTGCACCACACATGTACACACACCACCACACTTGCATGCATATGTACACCTCTGCCAAGTGTTGCAGTGTTCAGACGGGCATCCATGTCACATCTGCCAATCAGGCTTCCACATACCACTGTCACATGCATCCATGTTGCATCACTGTTGCACCCTTGTCAAATACACACACATGCACATGTACACAGTGCTGATACATGCAGCCGAAAACAACATACATGCATGACATCACGGACATGTCTACTTACATACACATTCATACAAACATGTGTGCCCACACAACTGCATTTGACATGCAAGCCTACACACACAAGCACCATCCATGTCTCACACATTACAGCCATCGCATGTGTTAGCCCCAAGGCCCTGTACACCCCCACCCATACTCGACCCCATACAAACAGATGTGCAACCTGCACACTACTGAAAAATCACCACACGCACTGCTCACAATCGGGATGCATGTACACTTACCGCTCGACTCCAGACGGGTCTGCCTCTCAAGGACCTGGACGTGGAGCGCTGGGGATATGCGTTCCAGGACCCTCATCTGTTCTTCCGACAAGTGGCCCCGGCGCCCCTTGGCATCCGCTGCCTTCAAGAGGCGCCGGGCCGTGTTCAGGGTCCTGGACTGAAGTCCTCCCAGCGCTTCTTGACATGTTGTAAGTCGCGGACTGCCACCCCCTCCGCGTTGATGGCAGTCACGATGTCAGTCCAGATCCGAGTCCGTCCTTCCTTGTCGGCGCGGGAACTTCCGAAGAGGGCATCATACTGCCCCAGGACTTGCTCCACCAGGACACCAACTTCGGTGGCACTGAAGCTCGTGCCCCTCTGCCTTTCTGGCCGGGGGTTGTCAGTGGTCTCAGATGGTGTCTGCCCCGACATGACAACCCCAGAGGCAGGAGTGGGTGGGCAACTGGGTCCTGGGGCTGGGCTGTGGAGCGATGGAATCCCAGTTGGGAGTCTTCAGTTCCAGCAGGGGTGGTCACAGCAACAGCACCCCTGGCTGATGTGCAGGCAGCAAATGGCAGGGCACGTGGGCAGCAGGCAGTCAGGCAGCAGTAGATGGCAGGTGGGAGCATGCTGGGGGCTCTGGGGGGCAGTAGTTCGGCCTTCTGGGCAGGAGCGTGGTCTTACGTGTGCTCACGCGCGGCCAGCTTGATACGGAGTGATTTGGCACGTGAAAAATCTGCACGTCAGCGTGTAATTCGAGGAAAGGCCCTTAGCGCGTAAGGGCGTCTGCACGCATATGCATTTTCATTGGACAGAAGGCCCCTCAAGCGCAAGCGCCCCTGTGATGTGACGCGTACAGAGTGCATGGGCATTTCAGCGCGCGTGAAAAACTGCACGTCCGCGTGTAATACGAGGAAAGGGCCGATGCGCGTAAGCGCGCGTGGAAAACTGCACGTCTGCGTGTAATACGAGGAAAGGGCCCATGCGCGAAAGTGACGTGACACGCGCGTGCGTTTCCCTCAGCACGGGTTAAAGGTGAGTGGGCCCAGCAGTTCGCTGTACGTGCCTTTCGTGGAGACTGACGTGTGTTGCTGCTTCCTGTTGTTTCGCGCGCCATCACAACTTCACAGCTATCAAGGACGTATCTCTTCTTTTGGTGGGGGTATTGGCTACGCGTGTTTTTCTGCATCACGCTAGTCAGACGGTGAGTCGCACACGCTCTTTTTCCCACTGCGGGTGCCCCTGTGTATCGCACCCATTTTCAATGTCATAGTAGCCTGCGTGTCCCACGCGTACGCGTTATTCGTGTTACTGGGTGCCACCGCGTACTGCAGGAGGTTGAATCCATGCACGTAGGCTGCAGGGTTGCGTGCACCGTTTTACTGCACTTTTGGGGTGCCTGAGCGTTGCGTGACCCGTCACCACATCACCGGGGTCACATACAGCCTTGCAGGTGCACGGGGGCTGTTAACATCCTGCTTCCCACCCCCTTCACCCCAATTGCCCAGGTCAATTGTGGTGTACACCTCCCATTGGCACCACTCCATCTGTGCCAGCACTACTACATCTGTGCCATGGTTGGGAGGGCACCAAAGGTGAGGGGTGTCTCAGCTGGGCGTCCTCCTCGTGGCGGGCGTGGTCGAGGGAGTGGCTGTGTTGACCAGGGAGTAGGGGGACTCCAGGGTGTCCAGGGCAGCCACAGAGGGGGAAGAGGCAGGGGTGCACCACTTGAGCACAATGTTGTGCCATGTGTCGGTGCAGCCATGCCACCACCCCCTGTGGTTCCGGGGGATGCAGCTCCTGCATCTGTCACTGGCACCCGTACGACCCGGCAGTCCGTTTCATCGACTGCCACGGGCCCAAGGGTAGTGCTAGCTGCAGGTGCAGCTGTGGACACCGCCACCCAGGCTCAGGGTCTGCCAGTGCAGGCTGCGTTGGCACTTGAAGAGCCCTTGGTAGATCTCCAACAGGCCAGGGGGGAAACCATAGGGGCACGCCGGGCTGCTCAGACCAAGACACGTGTCCCTGGGGCAGTCATGTCATCTGCTGCCCCAAACAGTCGGGTGTTGGCAAGTGCAGGGGCAGATGCACCCAACAGCACCCCGGTTGTGAGTCTGCCAACCAGGACCGTTGCGGTCAATGACCCTGCCACAGCTGATGTTGCTGCGCAGGGTCCATTAGTGGGCACCCAGCTGCCACTGACACAAGTCAGGCCTTTGGTCATCCCTCCACCTGCCACTCCCTTGGGTCAATCCACCGAACCCACTGGCCATACTGGTCAGGGCGGCATTAGCCAGCCAGGGTCTGCGCCACAGTCCAAGAGGAGGAAGGTTGCACCTGCAGCACAGGCTGGGACCCCACACACAGCCACGACCTCGTGCACGACAAGGAAGAAGCCTTTCTGTAAGCAGGAACTGGACTTCCTCGTGGACTATGTGTGGGGCCACAGTCGTGACATGCTAGTGGGTGCCAATAGTCAGACTACGGCTGCCCAACGTGACACCCACTGGAAGCATGTTGCGGAACATGTCAGTTCATTCGGCCATGAGGTGCGCACGGCGCAGTAGTGCAAAAAGCGTTGGAATGACATCAAGCGCAGCACTAAGGCTAAGCGTGCTTCTAATTACAACTTGACTCTGGTGACTGGCGGTGGGCCTGCACCAGAGGAGGAAGAACTCACTCCGCATGAGGCTCTCGTTGCGGAGTTCATACCACCTGAATTGGTCGAAGGAGTGGGAGAGATGCTGGACTTTGATGCCCAGTCCAGTGAGTGTTGATGCGTGTTTGTTGAGGACGTGTGTGTTTCACTTGTGGGATGTGTTGTGCATGATTGCTGCTACATGTGACGTGTACATGGTTCTGATGTGTAAGTAATGCAATGCTTCCATCATGCATGTCTCCTCTGCCTGCATGCGGGACTCCATGTGGGCATGCTCCCTTGCTCCTCCTCCGCCACTCTGCACCCCAGTTCCACCTTTGCACTGGTCTGCTTCAATCTTGCCTATGTGTAGTTTCTTGTTCATGTGTCCTGTGTAGATGCTAACTTCCAGCGTAGAAACTGCCAGACATATGCCGTGTGGTACAGCCTTAGTACTCGATGCAGGGTATCTCACTTGTACTGTGCATGGGTCAGATGTCCCGCAGGGACATGAGTGCCCATTCATGCTCCATGTGCATTGCACGCATGCCCCTATGTGTCCTTGACTGGATGATCACTGTAATATGAGTCCTTGGTTACATACATTGCCTGCCATCTCATCGGCCTCCCCATGTCAACTGTGGCTCAGTCCTGCGTTGCACACATGTTTAGGCTCTGACAATCTGTGTGGCTCACAGGCCTCAGCCTGTTCAATGGCCAATGACTCTGTCCAACTCTTGTGTCTTCTTCACACGTGGGCGGCCTCCAGAGTTTTCATCATGTGTCCTGCCTACTGTCCCAGCATCATTTGCAGTGTTGTAATTTGAATCACATTAAGCTGTTGATGCCAGTCAACACTGCCTGTCAATACACCGGTGTATTGTCAGCCTTTTGATACCATGCTAGGCATCCCTGCTTTGGTACTGGGGTGGAGGGGTGCTTGGCTTCTAGACATGGTACACATTGAATGCACAATGCACGTGATGTGTGAATTTGACATTGCACTGCCTTCACATTTCCTGGCACACACCATGGAGTGCTTGTACATGTAGGTAGTGAGTGGCGTACACATTTTCTGCACTGCATAGACCCACTTCCATGGAAACTGCCACCTTTCAACAGGTCTGATCACAGAAGCTATTCAAAGTAGACCCAGCATGCATGCCAGGTCATATGTTGTGTGTCACATGTCTGCCGGATGCCTTTGCTATCGGTGTGTGTGTGTGTCGTGTGCTTCTGACATGCGTAGTGACCTTTTTTCTTTCTATTTTTCAGGTGATGACGCAATGGAGGCAGAGGATGGTGTTGTCATGCCAGACACAGGGTTGGTAACACCACATCAACCCGGCACTAGTGGGGGTCATTGGGTGGTAGGCCACGAAAACCCCCAAGTGCTGCAGTCCATCTTGTCTCTGGCTGCCTATGAGTCCAGCCTTGATGACGACTCTGACGTCCATGTTGAGTTGGATGAGCATCAAGTCCATGTGTCAGGGGTGAGTGATTCTGATGTGGACACTCCTCTGTCTGCGACACCTGCACTGAGGGATCAGACAGTCTTGGTTCCTCCGCCCGTGGTGGATCGGGACGCAGGGTCACCCTCCACACCAGTCACTGATGTGCCTGGGACATCACATCGACGGGGGCAAGTAGTCGTGCAGCCGCAGGCGGTGCCAACACAGCGAGGACCCCCGGTCCTTGGGTCCCGCAGGGGTCAAGCCCGGCAACGCGATCGCCGCGCGCAACCGCTGTATACTGAGTGGGAGCAAGACATGACTGCCAATTCCGAACGGCAGGGGGCAGCAATGGAGAACATTGCTGAGAGCATGGAGCGTGTGGCCCGATCTGGCAGGTGCTTCTCCAGCAGCAGGCGGCACGGTCCACGGCCCGCTCGCTCAGGCTGGGCATGGCGGCCTCAGACAGGGCACGCCAGGCTGAAATGTCGTCTCTGCATCAAGCAATTGCTGCTCACGCAGAGGCGCACATGGATGCCCTGAGGGAGGAGTATGCTTCCCTCAGATCCACTCTGGGTGTCCTTATGATGTCCCAGAGGCATCAGGCAGAGGAGAGGTTTGCACAGCTTGAGCGTACCATCTCGGCTGAGCTACAGGCTTGCCGGGAGGTGCAGCGGTTGTTCAGCCAGGCCTTGCAGGAGGAACTCCGTGTTACACGTGCTACCTTGCAAGAGGAAGCAGGTGTATCACGTGAGGTTCTGCATGCAGACCTATGTCACATCGCCACACAGAACCAGACTCACCCGTCCGGCAGACTTGCTGCCGACGAGGAGCAAGCTGCGGCTAGGCGTGGCCAGGCTACTGTGCCACGTCCTCCTTTACAGGATGAGCCAGACTCGGACGACCATCTATCTCCCACATAGGTCGGGCTGTGCAGGCGTTGAGCCCATGGAGGGTATTTTTTTTGGCTCAGCATCATTGCATGTGGATGTTGAGCAGCACCCTGTACCTCCCCCCTCCTGGGTGCCTCCCCTCCCCCCCGGGTCGTATGTGGCCATTTTTGATTTTTCTTTTAGTTTAGTTAGTTAAGTTTCTGTTTGATAGTTAATTTAAATAGGTAATGTAGGTTTTCCATTGTTAGTGCAATTAGTTAATAGTTGATTTAGTTTAAAATTGCTAGTCTATTGTGCTTTCATGTGACGGTGCGGTGCTTTGTGGCTTTTGAAGGCATCCACTGTATGTTCCAGCTGGGCCCTTCATGGTTGTCTTGTGTATGTGTTTGCTGCTTGGGGTCCTTGACTCACATATGCCACTCCTGCCTCCCTTATCCATGGGCTCGCAAGGATGGTTCGGTGTTACAGAATATTGCACAAGGGCTTTGGACTGTCATATCTGTGGCATGTCTGGTGCTGTGTGACTTGTGTTAACACCCCTAGTGGGGATGATTTTGGTGTCATTGTCCACTGTTCGGCTTTTGCTAGATGGGGTGTGTCATGAATAATGTGTACATTGATTGCTATGAATTGTGTAGTATGTTTCATATCTTTCCTGTACACGTGCTTGTTGCAATTCATGCTTTAGATTGTGTACCACACTTTGGATGTGAAAGACGGACTGATGGTGTGATTTGTGATGTGACTCTCTGACATGGTCAAGTAATGAGATGCCTGATGAGACACACACAGATGACTTTGAAGCATTAATCATGTGTTTCATGCCCTTTCTGCAGGGGGATGAGCCTCCAGAGCACCTTTGCCAGCAGACATGGCCCATTGGACGACGGAAATCTGGACCCGTTTGTTGGTGCCCACATGCACATGTGTGCACAAGCAGAGGCACAGTTATTGCAGACCCACATCCTAGAACTGCTGACATGTTCCAAGGAACTCCAGGCAAGGTGAGCATCACAGGGGGGCCACGACACAGCAAAGCTTGCACCAGGCGAGTTGCACATGCAGGCTTAGTCACAGCACTGAGGGTGAGCTTAGATGAATATTGGTGTAGAAGCACACAATGCAGCTCAGATGTGTTTGAGGACTGATGGCTGTTGATAGTAGGGTTGTCTGGGACACATGCAGGGGCAGTGGCACATACCCTCCGGAACACCAAGGTCCATTGAGGCACTTGTATCAACCATGTAGCCTTCCGAGACATGGAAAGGGGCAGCTCACAGGGACATACAGCAAGGGACATACTCGGGTGCAGTGCGTTTCATTTCCATGTACTTTATGATAAATGCACTGCCAACTTTGTTTCGGTCATGGTGGTACGCAACTTGCACTGAAGTCATGGCTTGCTATATGGGTCTGTCTGCTTACCCAGGGAACATTGCATGTTGTGTGAATTGTGACACATTGGTGTTCCATTTGCCACGCACCCACCGGCGGCTGACTTACTGTATTGACTGTGTATGACCCGTCACAGGGGTACTGATATATATGGGTACGAAGCATCTACACCAGATTGTCTGTTTGTAGAGTAGTTTGTTGCTATGGGGCATGTTTGGTGTTGTGTTTTTGTGTAATTCGCACGTACAGGTTGTTGACTGTGGTTCTCTTTGCAGCATTGCAGTGCTCCTGTACCCGGATCTGAGAGTGCGCAGGCAGGAGGCCAGCACTCAAAACCAGAGCTAAGTGTCTTGTTGTTTTTCTTTCAAACTGCTCTGCATAGGCTTGCTGGGGGGGGGGTGCACTAATGCATGGATGTATGTGTGATTCAATTTGGTATGTTTTTTCCCCCTAATCACCCGGAATCCTATGCAATTTTGAACCCTGTACCCTTTACCCGGTGTTCCTGCCTCCCGTACCTATCCAAGAAACGTTCCCTAACCCTCTTTCCCCGCTGGGGTTGTGGATGCCTGTGAAAGCCCCGAACTTGCAGGCGCCAAAACCCTAGAGGGGGTGGTTGGTTCGTACCACTCCTAAGCCTGGACTACAGAAGGCCATAACAATGATGTCCAAGTTTGTTTGGATTGTGTATGTGTTCATGCAGGTAGTACATTTTCGTTCATTCCCTACTTTCATGTGTCATTCCTCCTCCCCTCTCCTGCCACTCATTCCAGTTATCCAGTGTGCCAACACCTGTCCCGACTGCATATCCCTGAACCTCCTTCCCCACCAGGGTCTCAGGGGCCTGTGTGAGTTTGACCTTGCAGGCACCCGGGACACGGTGGGGGTGGTTGTTTCGTGACACTCCCGCGCCTGTACACGGGACCTGTGACAATACACATCCGTTCATGATGCATCATCCTATGTTATGTACCACACATGGTTCACATCCTGTTGTGACATTGTTTTACTGTGCTACCTTGGTTGTTGCATCATTGTGGTAGTACTTGGCCTTTGTGAGGTACTGCTACGTCAAGTCATCTACTGGAGGGTGTTCGGGTTCGTTTTTATGCCTTGGATTTTGTGATTTTGGAAATGAGTGTGGATTCTGAGGGTTCAGGCATCTTTTTACACACAAGGTGGGAGATGGTGATGAAGGGTAAAAGGTGATCCTGTGGCCAGGTGGAATTGAGGGTTGGAGGCTCCATGACCCAGGTGCAGTTGTTCAGTGGGTCATGGTCATTTGTGAGGGAGGGGGGGTTGTTGTTGATAGTTGCCTTGCCCTGCAGTGTGATGGGAACTCTGACATTGTAATGGTGGTATCCTATGTACATGTTGTGTTCTGCTGATCAATGCCTGTTCATGTGTTGTGTTTTCCTTTCAGGTGCGAGGGGATAGTTGTGGTTTGACATGCTGGGGTGTACACATGGTGAATGTTCACATGTGATGTGTAGGGAACACTGATGGTCACTTGAGTGCACATGCATATGTGGAGTGCATGTCCTTGCAGAACCACACACTTGCACTCGGATGCACTACATGTACTCCCAGCCTTGCATATCCACGTGTACACTGTTTGCCTTCTGGTGCCCACTGTGTCCCTGCAGCACATGTTCTGTGACCGATTATGGATCCAGTACATGCCTAATTTGATGTTTGATGTGGTCTGTCACTTAGATGTGATGCTCAGGGTGTGAATCACACACAATGGCTGTTCACTGTGCTGTGTGCTGAGCAGTGTGTTGCAGGAGTAGGACACTGCACACATGAGCTACAGTGTTGATTTTGCAATGCATAATGTGCATGTAGACAGGCATTCATTGTTATGTTACGTCTACGACTGTTGTAATGCATTTGGAAATTACTTATTTTGGGTGGGAGATTGTGTTGGTCTGTCATTTCATCTGGTCAGGCATCATTGTCTGATGCCACTGTACATTTAGGACATGGCAATGTGTACCTTATCATTACTGTGTTGGTGTATGGGTATTGCTTGCCATGTCATGTTGATGTTTGGGAGGGTTTGAGTGACATGACAGTGATGGCCATGGCCTGTTTTGCAGGAGTGTGTGATGCACACCTTGCATGTGAGGGTCATCCGCTTCTCAGAGCAACTAGCTGGGGCTAGATTTCTCTCTGCGGCAGGGCCCTCCCCCTGGAACAGACTTCCTGCCTGACTTGAACTTGAGGGGAAACATCTCCAGTTCTGGAAGCACCTCAAGACCTTCCTCTTTGCTTCTGCTTACTCTCTGCCACTCCCTTGCAGAATTCTTCACTGGAACTGCACAGGAGCTGCAACTGGGCCACTCTCACCGACCTCGGTCCCTGGCCCAGCCACTCTCCACTTGCACTGCCTCCCTGGCAACCCCTGCACTGCAGTACTGTCTCTCTATCCCTACAGCCCTCCCTTCCCAGCACTTGTCTGCACTTACCTTTGCAGTTGCCACCAGCCGACCTATGTATTATTTTTTTGGGCTACTTCCCCTGTCATTTGTCATATGTGTGCCTTTTGGTCACACAGGATAGCTTGTGTTTAAGTAGCTAGGGATGCAGACGATGTGGCACTTCCATGGCAACTATCTCAGGGTGGTAGGGTTGTGACAGTTGACTGTCTCTTTGTCATCATCGATTGTCACCTGGTATGTGCCAGGCCTGTGTGCCCTCCGCAGGGGTGGGAGTTTAGGTGAAAAATGTGGCCACAAGCTGGGACCGGGCTTCCTCGCCACGTGCCCTGTCCCCTCCCATGGGCAGCGCCTGTGCCTGTGGTTGGGGATGTGGGGGCACCACCATGTCCACCGGGACGCCCTGCCGTAATGCAACATTGTGCAGGACACATGCTGCCACAATGATCCTGCACACTACTGGTGGTGCATAGAGTAGTTGCCCACCAGAGCTGTCAAGGGAGCGGAAACGTGACTTGAGCACTCCGAATGTGCTCTCCACTATGCTCCTGGTTGCAATATGGGCGGCGTTGTATCTTACCTGGGGTGGTGTGGTGGGGTTCCGGATTGGCGTCATCATGTGGTTGCTCAGAGGGTAGGCACTGTCCCCTGGGGAGGGGATAATAGTTGAGATTATTAGGGTTTGGATATTTGTCTGTGTGTGACTTGCATGCATGTGCAAGGGCATTTGTACTGACCTAGGAGCCATGTGTCACCATGCTGCCCAGCTTCCAGGGCCCGGCTCAGGGCGGACATTCTGTATATGAAACTGTCATGGGTGGAGTCAGGGTAGTTTGCATAGACAGAGGTGATGATTCCCTTTGCATCACATACCACCTGTACATTGATGGAATGCCAGTGCTTGCGGTTTCGGTAGATCTGCTCAGTGGCCCTAGTTGGACGTAGGGCCACATGGGTGCAATCTATGGCACTGAGCACTTTGGGGAAGTGTGCCACCCTGAAAAAATCCAGGACAACGGCCTGCCTTTCTGCGGGTGTTCTGGGCATGTATATGTGCCTGCGGACTGAGGGGCGCGCTGTCATGATTGCCAGTACCTGGTGTAGGCAGCGTGACTGCGTGGCCTGTGAGACCCCCCCCACTATGGCAGTGGTCCGCTGAAATGACCCAGTGGCCAAAAAATGCAGGACATTGAGCAGCTTCTCCAAGGGGCTCAATGCTTGGGAGCAAAGGGTGGGGGATGTAAGGTCATCTTCCCATTCCCTGACCAGGTCTAGGATGATATGGGGTGGAAACCTATACCTGCCATAGACCTGGTCGTCAGGCATCCCAAAAAGGCTTGTCCGTGGTGCGAAAATGCGTGCCCTGGCTATTCTCCTCCTTCTGCAGTGTCCCACGATCAGTGCAGCGACAAATGGGGCATTCATCGTAGCTGTATATACGCGTTTGTTGTTTGCGCGCACTTTTATGCTGTGCGCGGGAACGCCTCCGCCTGCCTTCGTGTGGGCGGACGCGTTGACGCCTGTGCACGTCTTTTGCCGTGCGCGGGTTCACCGTATTCGGATACGTGGTAAGACTGTACGTCCGAGTGTCATCGCGTGTGATTGGAGGGGAGTGAGCGTACACGCGATTGGCCTGGGTACGTGTGTTTCGGGATGCGCGGGAAGTTCCACACGCGATTAGCCTGGGTACGTGTGTTCCGGGGTGCGCAGGAACTTTCACACGCGATTGGTGGAAATCCACGTGTGTTCTGTCATCACGTGCAATGAGGGAAACACCCGCGCGCATCACGTCACAGACGCGCTCACGCACTAAGGGCCTTCTGTCCAATGAAAATGCATATGCGTGCTGCCATGCATACGCGCTAAGGGCCTTTCCTCGAATTACACGCTGACGTGCAGATTTTTCATGTGCCAAATCACTCCGTATCAAGCTGGCTTGGCGTAAGCACACGGAAGACCACGCTCCTGCCCAGAAGGTCGAACTACTGCCCCCCAGAGCCCCGAGCATGCTGCCACCTGCCATCTGCTGCTGCCTGACTGCCTGCTGCCCACGTGCCCTGCCATTTGCTGCCTGCACATCAGCCAGGGGTGCTGTTGCTGTGACCACCCCTGCTGGAACTGAAGACTCCCGACTGGGATTCCATCACTCCACAGCCCAGCCCCAGGACCCAGTTGCCCACCCACTCCTGCCTCTGGGGTTGTCATGTCGGGGCAAACACCATCTGAGACCACTGACAACCCCCGGCCAGAGAGGCAGAGGGGCACCAGCTTCAGTGCCACTGAAGTTGGTGTCCTGGTGGAGCAAGTCCTGGGGCAGTATGATGCCCTCTTCGGAAGTTCCCGCGCCGACAAGGAAGGACGGACTCGGATCTGGACTGACATAGTGACTGCCATCAACGCCGACGGCGTGGCAGTCCGCGACTTACAACATGTCAAGAAGCGCTGGGAGGACTTCAGGTCCAGGACACTGAACAAGGCCCGGTGCCTCTTGAAGGCAGCGGATGCCAAGAGGCGCCGGGGCCACTTGTCGGAAGAACAGATGAGGGTCCTGGAATGCATATCCCCAGCGCTCCACGTCCAGGTCCTTGAGAGGCAGACCCGTCTGGAGTCGAGCGGTAAGTGTACATGCATCCTGATTGTGAGCAGTGCGTGTGGTGATTTTTCAGTAGTGTGCAGGTTGCACATCTGTTTGTATGGGGTCGAGTATGGGTGGGGGTGTACAGGGCAGTGGGGCTAACACATGCAAGGGCTGGAATGTGTGAGACATGGATGGTGCTTGTGTGTGTAGGCTTGCATGCCAAATGCAGTTGTGTGGGCACACATGTTTGGATGAATGTGTATGTAAGTAGACATGTCCGTGATGTCACGCATGTATGTTGTTTTCGGCTGCATGTATAAGCACTGTGTACATGTGCATGTGTGTGTATTTGACAAGGGTGCAACAGTGATGCAACATGGATGCATGTGACAGCGGTATGTGGAAGCCTGATTGGCAGATGTGACATGGATGCCCGTCTGAACACTGCGACACTTGGCAGAGGTGTACACATGCATGCAAGTGTGGTGGTGTGTGTACATGTGTTGTGCACTTCCTGTGTTGCATGCAATGTCTGGCTCACCTTTGCCTGCTCATGCTGTTGTATGTGTATGGATGGTGCTGGCAGTTCCGATATGGCTGTGGTATGTGTGGTATGGCTCATGTGTGCGAGTTGAAATGACATGTGTGTTGGGGATTGTGATGACATGTCTGAGGTTTGCCAATGCCACTCATGTACAACTGTCATGTGTGTATGTGTCCATTGTACAGTGCCCTGATGCCTGTGTTTTGTTTCTCCCTGTCTGCAGAGTCAACTGATGAAGAGGGTGGAGAAGGTGCTGTGGAGCACAGCGGTGGGGATCCCACCGCCAGCGGAGACGCAAGGCCCGGCTCCCCTCCCATGTTGTGATCTTGTCGGGGAGTGAGGAGTCCGGTGCCGCGTCCCAGGCCGCAGCTGCCGGGGGGAGGTCCAAGAGGCGGAGGTTGGAGTTGGACTCCTCGGCAGCAGAAGGGGCAGCTGGGACCCCACAGGGCCCAACAGGGGAAGATGGCACGGAGTCATCTAGGTTGGTGGGGGGTTTGGTGGAGGAGGAGGCCGTGCAAGCACCAGAGACGGGGTCTGGAGGTGGGGATCCCACTGGTGCTAGTGGTGCAGTGCAGGACCAGGGACAGGAGGCAGCACAGGCCGCCGCGGAGGTGCCTGTGTGCAATCCTGTCCCTGATCCTGTCCCTGCATCATCTTGCACCAGCAGGGATGCCTACGTCCAGACCCGTTTTCAGGCAGGGGATGAGCTCACGTCAACTGGCCTTCCTCTGCCTGCGGACGTGGCTATCCCGGTCCGGGTTGAGCCTGTCCTGACTGGTGTGGCGTTGCGTCAACGGGCCATGCGAGGTGACCTGCAGTCTTTTCATGAGGAGACTGCACGTCATCTCGAATGGCTCGTTGACCACGTCAGCCTGCTGGGACAGGTCACCCAGGCCAGATTCCTCCGTATGATGGGGCTTGCTATGACCCCCTCCTCAACTGGACCCCCTACGCGCCAGTCGTCCCCCGTGCCATCTTCCCACCCATCAGTCACCTGGGTGCCCTGTGGAGCTGCCTCTGACGGTGCGGCCAGGCTGGTGGAGGAGGCATCCCTGCCACAGTCGGGAGTCAGACGTCCAGCAGGGGTGGCCACATCAACGACTGCACCCCAGCCGGCGGAGGATGTGCAGGCAGCAGGAGGCAGTGCACGGCCAGAGGCACAGCAGCAGCAGCAACGTGGTGGGAGCCATGAAGGCTCGGGGCCTTCAACATCGGAGGGGCAGGCATCGGCCGGAGGGCAGGAGGGCCCAGGACAGAGAGTGTCTTCCGTGTGGCAGCAGTTGGGCCACGCCATAGATGCGGAGCGGCAGCGGGCAGAAGAGGCACGGCTCACAATGGTCAGGGCGGAGAACTCCATGCGGTGGGCCCTGAGGCGGGCCGAGTGCCTCGAGGCAATCCGCAGGGGTTTGGAGGTGGACCCGTCGACGGCCCTGCGGACCCTCGGGGCCATGGAGGAGGACCGCCTCCGGGGCATTGAGCAGGAGTTCGATGATGCCCTGGCACGGGACATCCACAAGTGAGCCGTCAAACCAGCCCGCTGCCCTTGTACATAGTTATGTAGGTAGTGTTAGCTTTCATTTTTGTTTTGATTTTATTTGGACCTTTCGGACATTGGCCACATTTTTGTATATAGTTTATTTTATTAGTTAGTGTAGTTAGATAGGTTTCCTTTCTTTTGTTGGGATAATGGACCCTGGTTTGTTCCCATGTACATAGTTCACTGTTGGATTGTATTTTTTTTCACATTTTAGCCATGGAGCAATGGCTTTCTTTTTTATTTCCCATTGGATTTTGTTTTGTGGACAGTGACTTTGGACACCATTACTTTGGAATTTTATTTTTGGTTTTGCTTTTTTTCACGGACATGCTTCTTTTAATTTTTGTACATTCACATTTCTGTTTCTTTATTTTTGATTCTATTTATGTTTCCTTTAATACATATTTTTTTGGTGAACTTCAATGTGTGGTATCTCATTGGTTTCATGCATTTCATGATATGGGTTTTGAGATTCACTGACACCCATTGGGTGTATGTGAGGGAAATGTGTTTGTTTCGGAACTTGCAATTGGTGTCCTGTGATGTAATTGCAAATTATGAGTGGGTGGATGCAATACTCGGGTGGGTGTTTTGCATTTGGAAGCTGACCATAGGGACCGGGGATCTAGATTGTGATGACATGTTGGCTGGGGAACATGAGTTGCACATGGGTGGGGGCCTGCTGGCAGGTGCCCCACAGTGCTGGGGGTGGGGGTGGTGGGAGACATGGGTGGGGGCCTGGTGGAGGCTGCCCCTGCACTGCTTGGGGGTGGGGGTGGTGGGAGACATGGGTGGGGGCCTGGTGGAGGCTGCCCCTGCACTGCTGGGGGGTGGGGGTGGTTGGAGACATGGGTGGGGGCCTGGTGGAGGGTGCCCCTGCACTGCTGGGGGGTGGGGGTGGTGGGAGACATGGGTGGGGGCCTGGTGGTGGGTGCTCTGCACTGCTGGGGGGTGGGGGTGGTGGGAGACATGGGTGGGGGCCTGCTGGCAGGTGCCCCACAGTGCTGGGGGGTGGGGGTGGTGGGGAACATGAGTTGGACATGGGTGGGGGCCTGCTGGCAGGTGCCCCACAGTGCTGGGGCGTGGGGGTGGTGGGAGACATGAGTTGGACATGGGTGGGGGCCTGCTGGTAGGTGCCCCACAGTGCTGGGGGGTGGGGGTGGTGGGAGACATGGGGAGGGGCCTGGTGGAGGGTGCCCCTGCACTGATGGGGGGTGGGGGTGGTGTGAGCCATGGGTGGGGGCCTGGTGGAAGTTGCCCCTGCACTGCTGGGGGGTGGGGGTGGTGGGAGACATGGGTGGGGGCCTGGTGGAGGTTGCCCCTGGTGGCTGGGGGGGTGGGGGTGCTGGGAGACATGGGTGGGGGCCTGGTGGTGGTTGCCCCTCCACTGCTGGGGGGTGGGGGTGGTGGGAGACATGGGTGGGGGCCTGCTGGCAGGTGCCCCACAGTGTTGGGGGGTGGGGGTGGTGGGGAACATGAGTTGGACATGGGTGTGGGCCTGCTGGCAGGTGCCCCACAGTGCTGGGGGGTGGGGGTGGTGGGAGAAATGGGTGGGTGCCTGGTGGAGGCTGCCCCTGGTGGCTGGGGGGTGGGGGTGGTGGGAACATGGGTGGGGGCCTGGTGGAGGCTGCCCCTGGTGGCTGGGGGGTGGGGGTGCTGGAAGACATGGGTGGGGGCCTGGTGGTGTGTGCCCCTGCACTGCTGGGGGGTGGGGGTGGTGGGAGAAGTGAGTTGCTCATGGGTGGGGGCCTGCTGGCAGGTGCCCCACAGTGCTGGGGGGTGGGGGTGGTGGGGAACATGAGTTGGACATGGGTGGGGGCCTGCTGGCAGGTGCCCCACAGTGCTGGGGGGTGGGGGTGGTGGGAGACATGGGTGGGCGCCTGGTGAAGGCTGCCCCTGGTGGCTGGGGGGTGGGGGTGCTGGGAGACATGGGTAGGGGCCTGGTGGAGGCTGCCCCTGCACTGCTGGGGGGTGGGGGTGGTGGGAGACATGGGTGGGGGCCTGGTGGAGGCTGCCCCTGGTGGCTGGGGAGTGGGGGTGCTGGGAGACATGGGTGGGGGCCTGGTGGAGGCTGCCCCTGCACTGCTGGGGGTGGGGGTGGTGGGAGACATGGGTGGGGGCCTGGTGGAGGCTGCCCCTGGTGGCTGGGGGGTGGGGTGCTGGGAGACATGGGTGGGGGCCTGGTGGAGGCTGCCCCTGGTGGCTGGGGGTGGGTGTGGTGGGAGACATGGGTGGGGGCCTGGTGGAGGCTGCCCCTGGTGGCTGGGGGGTGGGGGTGCTGGGAGACATGGGTGGGGGCCTGGTGGAGGCTGCCCCTGGTGGCTGGGGGGTGGGGGTGCTGGGAGACATGGGTGGGGGCCTGGTGGTGGGTGCCCCTGCACTGCTGGGGGGTGGGGGTGGTGGGAGACATGAGTTGCACATGGGTGGGGGCCTGCTGGCAGGTGCCCCACAGTGCTGGGGGGTGGGGGTGGTGGGGAACATGAGTTGGACATGGGTGGGGGCCTGCTGGCAGGTGCCCCACAGTGCTGGGGGGTGGGGGGGGTGGGAGACATGGGTGGGGCCTGGTGGAGGCTGCCCCTGTGGCTGGGGGGTGGGGGTGCTGGGAGACATGGGTGGGGGCCTGGTGGAGGCTGCCCCTGCACTGCTGGGGGGTGGGGGTGGTGGGAGACATGGGTCGGGGCCTGGTGGAGGCTGCCCCTGGTGGCTGGGGGGTGGGGGTGCTGGGAGACATGGGTGGGGGCCTGGTGGAGGCTGCCCCTGCACTGCTGGGGGGTGGGGGTGGTGGGAGACATGGGTGCGGGCCTGGTGGAGACTGCCCCTGGTGGCTGGGGGGTGGGGGTGCTGGGAGACATGGGTGGGGGCCTGGTGGAGGCTGCCCCTGGTGGCTGGGGGGTGGGGGTGGTGGGAGACATGGGTGGGGGCCTGGTGGTGGGTTCCCCTGCACTCCTGGGGGGTGGGGTGGTGGGAGTCATGGGTGGGGGCCTGCTGGCAGGTGCCCCACAGTGCTGGGGGATGGGGGTGGTGGGAGACATGTGTGGGGGCCTGGTGGAGGCTGCCCCTGGTGGCTGGGGTGTGGGGGTGGTGGGAGACATGAGTTGCACATGGGTGGGGCCCTGCTGGCAGGTGCCCCACAGTGCTGGGAGGTGGGGGTGATGGGAGACATGGGTGGGGGCCTGGTGGAGGGCGCCCCTGCACTGCTGGGGGGTGGGGGTGGTGGGTGACATGGGTGGGGGCCTGGTGGAGGCTGCCCCTGGTGGCTGGGGGGTGGGGGTGGTGGGAGACATGGGTGGGGGCCTGGTGGAGGCTGCCCCTGGTGGCTTCGGGGTGGGGGTGGTGGGAGACATGGGTGGGGGCATGGTGGTGGGTGCCACTGCACTGCTGGGGGGTGGGGGTGGTGGGAGTCATGGGTGGGGGCCTGCTGGCAGGTGCCCCACAGTGCTGGGGAGTGTGTTTGGTGGGAGACATGGGTGGGGGCCTGGTAGAGGCTGCCCCTGGTGGCTGGGGGGTGGGGGTGGTGGGAGACATGAGTTGCACATGGGTGGGGGCCTGCTGGCAGGTGCCCCACAGTGCTGGGGGTGGGGGTGGTGGGAGACATGGGTGGGGTCCTGGTGGAGGATGCCCCTGCACTGCTGGGGGTGGTGGTGGTGGGAGACATGGGTGGGGGCCTGGTGGAGGGTGCCCCTGCACTGCTGGGGGGATGGGAGACATGGGTGGGGGCCTGGTGGTGGGTGCCCCTGGTGGCTGGGGGTGCAGGGGGACATGCGTTGGTGGGCAGTAGTGCAAGTTGACATGTGGGTTGGCTGGGGGGCATGGCCATGGTGGATGGGGTGCCTGCAGGACATGTGCAGGGTAGGCCCCTGTGGTGTGAGCCACCTGCAGGGGCCGTGGAGGGTGTTGAGGGAACACCTGGGAGGACCCACACGTGCAATTCACGTGTGGTGCTCCCCGCGCACCCCTGTAATACACGTACCCTGATGAGATTGCGTGTGGAACTTCCCGCGCATCCCTGTAATACACGTACCCTGATGGACTTGCATGTGGAACTTCCTGCGCACCCCTGAAATACACGTACCCTGCTGATGTTGCGTGTGATACTTCCCCCGCACCCCAAAATACACGTACCCTGATGAGATTGCATGTGTAACTTCCCGCAAACCCCCGAAATACATGTACCCTGATGAGATTGCGTGTGTAACTTCCTGCGCACCCCCGAAATACACGTACCCTGATGTGATAGCGTGTGTAACTTCCCGCGCACCCCCAAAATACACGTACCCCGCTCAATCGCGTGTGTAACTTCCCGCGCACCACCGAAATACACGTACCCCGCTCAAGCGCATGTGTAACTTCCCGCGCACCCCCGAAATACACATACCCCGCTCAATCGCGTGTGTAATTTCCCGCGCACCCCCGAAATACACGTACCCCGCTCAAGCGCATGTGTAACTTCCCGCGCACCCCCGAAATACACATACCCCGCTCAATCGCGTGTGTAACTTCCCGCGCACCCCCGAAATACACGTACCCCGCTCAATTGCGTGTGTAACTTCCAGCGCACCCCCGAAATACACGTACCCCGCTCAATCGCGTGTGTAACTTCCCGCACGCCCCCAAAATACACGTACCCCGCTCAATCGTGTGTGTAACTTCCCGCGCACCCCAGAAATACACGTACCCCGCTCAATCACGTGTGTTACTTCCCGCGCACCCCCGCAATACACGTGCCCCGCTCGCACAGGCCCAATTGCTGTATGTTGCCACTTTTGTGATGCGCTGGGACTCTACCGCCTGCCTTCGTGTGGCGGACGTGTTTCAGCTTGTGCGTTTCTTTGGCTGTGCGTGGCTTTGCCCTATTCGATTCCATGAATACGTGTGGTTCGAGTGCGTGTGGGCGTTCCGTCTGCTTCCCTGCAGTACATCCCCAGTTATGCCCTTATTTTCGCGCGTTGTTCCCCATTCCACGCGTTACGCCCCGTGTCCCGCCCACTTTCTGGTGTATGCGCCGATGTTGTGCGCTTTCACTGTGCACATTGCGCACGCCTTTCGGGATGTTGCAGTGACTTGTGCGCCATGCACAGGTTTGGCGCACATCCCGAGGTAAACACGCGCAGGGACTTCCATGAATCGCACGCGTGCGCGTGTGCCTGTTTTTTTGCGCTTGCGCCTGCTTGCGCCTGCTTGCGCAAAGATTTTCGGCGCACGTTTGTTCCATGAATCGGCCCCTTAATTCAACTTCACCAAATGTCTGATTTTCTCCTTGGGTGATGTTGAGCCCTTGTTGGTTAATTAGATTATGAAACAGGGACCTTTGACTTGTTGCAAGTCTTTACTGCTATTAGGTTAACTCACTTAAGATGACTAAAGCAATCACCTAAATATCATAGTGATCCGGAATACACTAATTATGATACAACCATAGCTTATGTATGACAATCTCATTTGAGGTGAGAATGTAATACGTTTACTTAAGGGAGGTCCTTTATGGATATTTTATATCTTTATAACATGAATAATATGTATATGTTAACTGGTGTACTAGATATCTATGTTGAGAACAGTCCACCCAGAAAGGGTTTGCACATATTGTATTATACTACAATAGTTGTAGCCATCCATACAGTACTATACACACAACATTCTGACAACCAGTAGACAAACTTTTGAAAGCATACCCCTATGCAGCCCATATACCACTGTCAAAATGTTTATTTGCATGGGTGTGTTATGCTGCGGTCGTTGTTGCCAGGGCCTAGAGTCTTGGATGCATGGCCGAAGGTAGTAGTCCAGAAGCCATGCACAAAAGATTCTAGGCCCTGGCCACAACCACCGGGTATTTCCTATGGGCTTGCCTAAATCAACGAAAATAGGGTTACAGTATTACAGTATTTACAATATTAACTTCTAGTTGTCCCATAGCTTACATGGAAGTGAACCAGTCCCGTTACGAACTTCCAATGCGGGAAACTATCCAGATCAAAGACAGAACAAAGAGTCTCAGACAGATGACAGATAGATCTAATATAACATCCAGCAAGGGTCTGTAAAGTGAACAAGAAGAGGTAAGCGTACTTACGAAGCGTAGCTGGTCTCCAGCGAGAGTAGCAACGCATCGGGCTGAGCTCTGAGTTTCCGGATATGCGTTGTGCAAGTCAGGGGCATGGTCACCGACTCGTCTGCAACAGCCTGAAACACTAGACCGCGGTCTCCAGTTTCCAAACCCACCATCTTGCGTGGATGAAAAGGATTCTGCACTGTAAATCCACCGCGTTGTCGCGGTAATCAGACAGCATTTGTCACACAATGTTAATATTTTCTCTAAACCAGCTGTGCTAGAGATAGAGTTTTCCAAGGTATTTATTCGTGTTGTGGCTTGTTCACACATGGGTAGTGACATACAGTGCAGGTCGAGTTTGCCTGTGGAGTAAATTTGAACTATTGGTGGCATTTCTTTTTTCAACATTGTTTCATTGAATTGTCTACAGCTTGCAAGAGTTGGCATCAAGGACCTACAGTTTATTTTTGTGTGTGCTAATTGTTCCATGACATTAGTAGCATATGAGTTATGCCCGTAGAGTACATGGATGTGTCTGGTATTTAATATAAAGTGTGATTTTTTAGATAGTACACCAACTCTAATACTTTACAAAATGGTGGCGTAGGTGAGGTCTGCAGTCTGAAACATGTTTTCAGTTAATTCTTTGTATTGGCAATGTTGCCAAAGATTTACATTTCCTATGCTGCCAAGAGTTTTACAGCATAGTTTGTGCCCCGAGGTTTTAACAATAGGTTCACCTTTCACTGGTGTTAATTGAAGAAGATCTCCAAAAACAATAATGTGTTTTCCTCCAACGAGTTCTTTGTAGTCCCTTTTGTGGATCTCTTGTAATCTGAGGTGAATCAAAGCCAACATTAGGTTGCAGACCATGCTCACCTCATCTATTAAGAGCATTTTCATTTGTTTCAAAACTCTGCGTAGTTCCATTGTAGCTTGTGGTGAAAGTTTATAGTTGTCTAATTTGTTTTGGTGTTCTACCGGAAGGGGTAGCAATCGGTGTAAAGTGACACCACCTATATTGTAGGCAATCTAAACCTGTGGGGGCAGTTCGAACAGCTGACAGTTTGTTGTTTGTCAATTGTTGGAGGAACTTACTGATGATTCTTATTAAGAATGTTTTCCCTGATCAAGCTTGACCACTCACATATAGCAGTATAGGTTTGTACTCTTGACAGTTACAAGTTTGAGTTTCGTGCTGCATACAATGTTCAATTTGTTTAGTTACTTCTAGTAAAGCAAAGTCTTATGTAGACCCTTCATACTGGCACATGGTGTTGTATACTCCACTCATGGCTAATTCTGCGTCATTTGCTATGAGTGGCTGTCCAAGTGGTTCTTGGCTTTCTGTTAGAAAATGTTGACTGCTGTCATGAGTGTATATATTTAGTTGTGCCTATTGTTCTTCTTCTTGGTGGTGTTCATTGTCTAACATGGTTTTGTACCGCAAAAAATGTATATCTCTTGTAGTGCTTTCATTTGCGTTGAAAGCATCTTCATAGGACACATGGGTATCTAATAAATCTTCTTTTCTCCATGGTTTAAAAAGTTGTAGTAGGGCCATGTAATATAGTTCTTTATGTTGTGCAGTTTTTAATGACAATGTAATACGATTAATTAGGCTGCGTTTGGTAAGTTTAACTAGGCTGCCTTCACAGTTTTCAACTCTGTTTCTACCTTTCTTCTCATCTATTTTAATATTATTTTTTTTTTTGTATTTGAAGATTTGGGCTATGTGGTATAGACACATGGTTTCCATAGCAGTACTCCTGTTTGGATAGCATGTGTCTAGTAAGTTGTTTTTTAAAATGTCTTGGCTGTTGGGATCATTTTTGGCTATTGTTTCTATGTCTTCATATGATTTGAAAACTCATTTTCTGGATTTAGCAGGACCAAGGCTTAGCCATACTATGTTTTCAGATTTCCCTTACAAGGCAGTGCTGGTTAAATGGCCTGCGGCTTCGTAGCAGCCACATTCTCTATGGGGGAGCATTTTTATGCCAAACTTGTACAATTTTTGTGAGAGTGTTTTGTCAGATGATATGCCATCACAAAGGTCTTTCAGCTCTGTTATCTCTGCTTTGGTTAAGCAGGCTGTGACATATTGTGCAACTGCAGTCAAATTGTCAGCAATGTACTGCACATCTATATTTCCATAGGAGGGCAATGAATGCATTGTAATCATTGATGTACTTTGATTCCTCTGTTCATTTTATGCCGTATGTGTTCTTATGTGATTTGCCTTTGACACTATGTTTAACTGAAGACATGAAGTTGTTCACTTGTCTTTTTGAAACTGGTCTAGGGAAACCAAACCAGCATTTGGTTTAGTAATTTCCCTTTGTTTTTACATTTGCACTGACAATACTTGTAAAATGTGTTCATGTATGTCGCTATGTGTAGTTTGTGAAGGGATTTCACAATTGTCATATTCCTGAATGAACTGCAAAACAGTGTCATCACTGTCCTGGCCAAATTTAGGAGCATCTTTAATTCACAAAAGCATGTGGGTGTGTGCTGCTCCTCTGGCTTGGTATTCTTTTCTCCAAAAGAAGTGTTGCACTTCTCCGAGGGGAAAAACTGTTTTATTACAAATAAAGTGTATCTTGGCAATAAAGCGATGATGGAAGTATCTTGATACATTTACAGGTTCAAGAGAGCAGATCTATCCTGGTGTTTTTATGTCTATATTTGTTTTGTTTTTGTTTCCAATGCGTTGGAAATCGTGCAAATCTTCCCATGCATACTCTGCACAACTTCATGTCACACACCATGTGGGCGGGTCAAGGTTTCTTATCATACAGCGTACTTCTGCGTGTCATCAGAACCAGTATTCTTTTGTACCACACATGGTTGCTAAAAGATTACCTGACTGTAAAGCTTCATCTTTTTCTTGCACCCTTTATAGTAATAGCGTAGCAGACATATTTTGAAAATTGGTACACTGATTTCAATGTGTGTGCAACTCTGTAGCATAGAGTTGCTAGTTCACTTTCAAAGAGAAGGTGGAATATGTATTCAATGTTTTGTTTGAATCTGGGCTCAGTCCGAATACATTCGTAAAGAGCGGTATTCTGATGCTGTTATTTGTGTGGGTCTTTCATCATACCTTCCTCCTTTTCCAGTAGGAAACAGGAGAGGAAAGGCTTTTGCTTCTACACTTTTTTCCCATATGCTGAATGGAGATCCTTTGGCTTGCCACATTTGATATGTTTCCAGTGCATCATCTATGGTGTCTTTGGTGTGCAGTGAGTGAATTGTATAATGGTCTAAAATAGTGGATGCTGTAGTAGGTTCTAGAAGTTGAAATTGGAAAGTTCCTGATGAGTCTTCAATTATTTCGGTGGTTTCCCTCACGTTTTCTTCAATGTTTATTACCAAATGTCCTCGTAGTCCTGTGTATTTGCACACTGGACAGGAGCTCATAGTTTGTAATAATTCTTTTTTTCTTAATTTGTCTTTGCCTTTCACATACTGATTGAGAAAATGGCGTAAAGATGTGAGAGATTGTTTGTGTACGTTACACATTGATGTGCACAGCCATTTGTAGACTGGACTTATTGGTTCAGTCGAATGGCGAGTTCATGCTAAGTTTCCTGGGGATATTTTTTGAGCAGCGTTTCTTGTGCCATGATAGTATTGTTAACCTTTTCATATCCTCGTCCACTGCTATGCATGGTAATTGGTAATGTTTGCTTGTGTTTGTATGTTTCATCATTGAAATATGATTCTGTGCTAGTGTTGCATCTCCACTCACCTGCACAGATGTTTTGCAAAGCTATCTTTGTTGATATTCCATTTGTTGAAACGTCCTTGTTGTAGTTTAGTAATTATTTTTGATAGTGGTTGCATTCTGTTTAAAACTAATATAAATAATGTCCTTTTGAGAAGGATTGCACTGTCTATGAGAGTGTAAGGCAGAAACCTGTGCAGTTCCCTCTGGGACCACTGCAAAAGATTTAGGACTACAGGTGTTTGGCAGTAAACCCACTTGGTAGCAGTCTGCACCACACAGATTCACTTGGTAGCTGTGGCTGAGCAGTCTGACTTCTCTCAAGAAGAGTTAAGCAGTATGTGGAGTATACAATATAGGGCAATTCTTCACAGTAAGACAAGCAAACACGCAACGAGGCTTCAGTGTAAAGATATTAAGGTATTTATTTATAACGGAACATCTATAGAAAACACTATGGCACTATCACGGCAAACACTTCAATTACAATTACTCTACGAAGAAGAAACGATCAATCCCCCTAACAATATTTCGACAAGTCTAGGTTCTACCGGCATCACTTATTTGCAGACAGAGGTGTATGCCTCAACCTAGATGGCACTCTAATATCAGTTAGGACGGGAGAGAAAAATAAGCAGGTTACGAAATCAACACAGTTCAATACTTCACGGGAAAAATGCAAGGCAAGAAGGCAAGAACCACAATAGATCATAAAGTTCAGAGGCCAGGCCCACTCGGAGAGAGGCAAGGCGATATGTCCCAAAAAGTCTCTTAGTGGAAATGCGTTCGAGTCTTTGTAGCAAATTATTATCGGCAGATTGAACCAGTTCAGAACAATACGTTAGAAAAAGCTTGGAGGCGACCCAACGGAAAGGCGAGGATTAAGACACCTCACTCGATCCGGCAGAAAGGGAAGCCAGGCAGACACGGTACCTTGTTTGTGGAGACACAGCTCCGGCGGGGGCAGTTGTTCCTGGTGGTAGATGCACGTCGGGTCTTTGCCAAGACTAGAGATGATCTCATCGTCGAAGAAAAGTGAAGTCCGGTGCACCACCAGGGAAGAGACCAGCCGCGGAGTGCTCTGTCACAAGGCACCACCTTTTGGTCGCGGTACAGGGGTAGTGGCTATCCGGTTGCTGGGGTGCTCTGCACGGGCAATTCGACCACTGCTTCCTGAGGCGAAGAAAAAGCAAAGGGGACTGGTTGTTCCCACCAGTCAGGGGAAGAGACTCTCCGGCAGGGAGATCTCCTCTGTCATCGGGAAGTGGTGAGTCGGTTCAGCAGGGCTCCACCGGAGGTGTCGTCGTTGCAGGTCGGCTCAGCGTTACCCTCGTCGGATTCTTAGGTCCTGTGGCGACTTCTCAAGATCCAGTCCCAAAAGCCCTGCTTTTATGCAGAAAACCCCCATTCATTCAGCCTAGCTGTCAATCAACACTCGCTAAGTGGTGAGCGGGGAGGCTCACCACTTGGGCCAATCACTCCAGAGTGCGACCGGAGTTGGCAAGGCAACTCGGTCCAGGGTGCCTAAACCCCCTCCCACACCCCTGTGGTAACCCAGACAGAATGGCACCACTTTGGAGGGTCTCTGTACAGAGGCCCACCAAAAGTGGAACAAAGGGCTCAACCTTTGGTTTAGGAGTCACAGAGACGAACACAGACGCCATTTTAAAAAACGGGTTCTGGCAGAAAATACCATCCGATAAACTTATTTAAGATAAGTAGACCGGTGGTACGTTAGAGATTAACGAGGAAAAGTATCAATCTCCAACAATGGGACGAATCCCATAGGGTTATGTTCGGGGTCGAACATAACAAGTAGTTTCCACTGCCACCAGACAAAACTCGACGAGGAGGGACGGGACAGTGCCCCCTCGAGTAACAGACCCAGGAGTAATCGAATTACCCCTACTAGCACGCCCACAATAAGATGGTTTGTACTAGTTCTGTTAGTAAATTTAGGTCTAGTAAAGCCAATGGTGACTTTACATGCCCGGGGAGACAGTAGTCAGTCCCTGGGTATGGAGTCTATGGTGGAGGTCCGCTAGGACGCCCCAGTGTTACGGCACGTAGGGTGCGGTGTAACACACATAGAAAAACATATGAGACCCTATGGAGTAAAAGACCCCATAGCCCATAGAACACATTGACATTCAAAGGAATTACACACATTCATGTCCAAGAGTGGGAGGAAAAGAGTCTCACTCTTGGCAGGATGGAAAAAAAAACTCCAGAAATCCAGCAAAGCTGCTGGGGGACTCACTAGGTTAGGAAATTCAGCCTAAACAGAGAATTCTCCCTAACAGAGAGCTTCTAGGATTAGTTTCTGCAGTAGGTTTTATGGATTGAGCATGATTTGTCCCCTGTTTTTATGAGGTTCTGAATGACTCTGTGGCAGAACATTTTTTGTAAAATCATTTATTTGGTATGCTTACTTGTGGCTACATCAAGATTTATAGGTGCAGTGTTATCACTAGTGATAGATAGCTGCAGTCTTCTTAATAACTTTCTGTTTAGTTTTACATTTTGAAAGAGGAGTCAAAGTGTATTTCCTGCAGGCTGCTTTAGTTTTGCTCAGTGTGTCTATTAGCTGTTTTCTTTGAACTTTTTGTATAAATTCTGCTAGAGGGCGGTGCTCTATTTCTGCCTTACTTCCTACAGAGTTGCTTTTTGGAAGGCATTCTTTGGTGTGTGTTGGAGAAAAAAAGAAATTTTGGTTTGGGACGTTTGCATGTAGAGGTGCGTGATTGTGGAATGGGCTGTTACTACAGGTTGGGAAGGCTATTACTATACTGGTGTTCAGATGACAACACAAAGGGGTTGATTCATGGAATTAATGTGCGCTGAAAATTCCCGCGCAGAGGTGCCAAAACATGTGATTCGCAGTAAAAGTGTGAAAATCGCAGTGCAAGTGCGAAAATCGCAGGGAAACCAGCGCACATCGATTCATGGAAGTCCGTGCGCGAGAAAAACATTGGATGTGCGCTGAAAATGTGCGCCGCGCATGCCGGCGCACAGGTCATCCAACAGCGTGCGCCACGGCCACTGCGAAATCGCACATAGCGCGGCGCACATCACAAAAGTAGGCGGAACACGGGGCGTAACACTCGGAATGGGGAACAACGCATGAAAATATTGGCATCACAGGGGAAGTACAGGAGGAAAGTGCGCAGAATGCCCACACGCTCGCCTACAACACGTATTCATGGAATCGAATAGGGCAAACCAGCGCACGGTCAAAGACGCGCACAGGGCCAAACAAGTACGCCACAAAAAAGCAGGCTGTAGCGTCCCTGCGCCTGAAAAAAATGTGCGTCAAAATGTGCAATAACAAAAAGCACCCATATACAGCCATGATGAATGGTCCATACAGTGGCCCTCTAGGACAAATGAGGTGCAAAGGGGTACCGACAAACACGGAGACCCGCTGTGTGAAAAATAGCGTGTGCGTGTGTTCCTGGGTGCGCGGGAAGTTCCACACGTGACTGGCCTGGGTACGTGTACTATAGGGTGCGCAGGAAGTTCCACACGCGATTAGCCTGGGGGCGTGTGTTCCTGGGTGTGCGGGAAGTTCCACACGCGAATGGCCTGGGTACGTGTACTACGGGGTGTGCGGGAAGTTCCACACGCGATTAGCCTGGGTACGTGTGTTTCGGGTTGTGCGCGGGAAGTTCCACACTCGATTGGCCTGGGTACGTGTGTTTCGGGGTGCGTGGGAAGTTCCACACGCGATTGGCCTGGGTACGTGTATTCCGAGGTGCGCGGGAAGATTCACATGCAATTTCAGCAGGGTATGTGTATTTCGGTGGTGGCGGGGAATGCTACACGTGATTTGGCCGTGTGGGTCCTCCCAGGTGTTCCTTCTACACCCTCCACGGCCCCTGCAGGGAGCCCACACCACAGGGGACTACCCTGCATCCCTGCTCATGTCCCACAGGCAAACCATCCACCATGGCCATGCCCCCCAGCCAACCCACATGTCACCTTGCACTACTGATCACAAACACATGTCTCCCAGCACCCCCACCCCCCAGCATCCAGGGGCACGCTCCACCAGGCCCCCACTCATGTCTCCCACCACCCCCACCCCCCAGCATCCAGGGGCACCCTCCACCAGGCCCCCACTTATGTCTCACACCACCCCCACCCCCCAGCCACCAGGGGCAGCCTCCACCAGGCCCCCACACATGTCCCCCTGTACCCACACCCCCCAGCCACCAGGGGCAGCCTCCACCAGGCCCCCACTCATGTCTCACATCACCCCCACCACACAGCAGTGCAGGGGCAGCCTCCACCAGGCCCCCACTCATGTCTTCCACCACCCCCCAGCCACCAGGGGCAGCCTCCACCTGGCCCCCACACATGTCCCCCTGCACCCCCACCCCCCAGCCACCAGGGACAGCCTCTACCAGGCCCCCACTCATGTCTCCCATCACCCCCACCCCCAGCAATGCAGGGGCAGCCTCCACCAGGCCCCCACTCATGTCTCCCACCACCCCCACCCCCCAGCCACCAGGGGCAGCCTCCACCAGGCCCCCACTCATGTCTCTCAACACCCCCACCCCCCAGCATCCAGGGGCACCCTCCACCAGGCCCTCACTCAAGTCTCCCACCACCCCCACCCCCCAGCATCCAGGGACACGCTCCACCAGGCCCCCACTCATGTATCCCACCACCCCCACCCCCCAGCACCCAGGGGCACCCTCCACCAGGCCCCCGCTCATGTCCCCCTGCACCCCTACCCCCCAGCATCCAGGGGAACCCTCCACCAGGCCCCCACTCATGTCTCCCACCACCCCCACCCCCCAGCCACCAGGGGCACCCTCCACCAGGCCCCCACTCATGTCTACCATCACCCCCACCCCCCAGCAGTGCAGGGGCAGCCTCCACCAGGCCCCCACTCATGTCCAACTCATGTCTCCCTGCACCCCCACCCCCCAGCCACCAGGGGCTGCCTCCACCAGGCCCCCACCCATGTCTCCCATCACCCCCACCCCCCAGCAGTGCAGGGGCACCCTCCACCAGGCCCCACTCATGTCTACTACCACCCCCACCCCCCAGCAGTGCAGGCGCAGCCTCCACCAGGCCCCCACTCATGTCCAACTCATGTCTCCCTGCACCCCCACCCCCCAGCCACCAGGGGCAGCCTCCACCAGGACCCCACCCATGTCTCCCATCACCCCCACCCCCCAGCAGTGCAGGGGCACCCTCCACCAGGCCCCCACTCATGTCTCCCACCACCCCCACTCACCAGCAGTGCAGGGGCAGCCTCCACCAGGACCCCAATCATGTCCAACTCATCTCTCCCTGCACCCCCACCCCCCAGCCACCAGGGGCAGCCTCCACCAGGCCCCCACCCATGTCTCCCATCACCCCCACCCCCCAGCAGTGCAGGGGCAGCCTCCACCAGGCCCCCACTCATGTCTCCCACCACCCCCAAACCCCAACCACCAGGGGCAGCCTCCACCAGGCCCCCACACATGTCCCCCTGCACCCCTACCCCCCAGCCACCAGGGGCACCCTCCACCAGGCCCACACTCATGTCTCCCACCACCCCCACCCCCCAGCATCCAGGGGCACCCTCCACCAGGCCCCCACTCATGTCTCCCACCACCCCCACCCCCCAGCAGTGCAGTGGCAGCCTCCACCAGGCCCCCACTCATGTCCAACTCATGTCTCCCTGCACCCCCACTCCACAGCCACCAGGGGCAGGATCCACCAGGCCCCCACCCATGTCTCCCATCACCCCCACCCCCCAGCAGTGCAGGGGCAGCCTCCACCAGGCCCCCACTCATGTCCAACTCATGTCTCCCTGCACCCCCACCCCCCAGCCACCAGGGGCAGCCTCCACCAGTCCCCCACCCATGTCTCCCACCACCCCCACCCCCCAGCAGTGCAGGGGCAGCCTCCACCAGCCCCCCACTCATGTCTCCCACCACCCCATCCCCCAGCCACCAGGGGCAGCCTCCACCAGGCCCCCACACATGTCCCCCTGCACCCCACCCCCCAGCCACCAGGGGCAGCCTCCACCAGGCCCCCACCCATGTCTCCCAGCACCCCCACCCCCCAGCAGTGCAGGGGTACCCTCCACCAGGCCCCCACTCATGTCCAACTCATGTCTCCATGCACCCCCACCCCCAGCCACCAGGGGCAGGCTCCACCAGGCCCCCACCCATGTCTCCCATCACCCCCAATCCCCAGCAGTGCAGGGGCACCCTCCACCAGGCCCACACTCATGTCTCCCACCACCCCTACCCCCCAGCCACCAGGGGCACCCTCCACCAGGCCCCCACTCATGTCCAACTCATGTCTCCCTGCACCCCCCACCCCCCAGCCACCAGGGGCAGCCTCCACCAGTCCCCCACCCATGTCTCCCACCACCCCCACCCCCCAGCAGTGCAGGGGCAGCCTCCACCAGGCCCCCACTCATGTCTCCCACCACCCCCACCCCCCAGCCACCAGGGGCAGCCTCCACCAGGCCCCCACACATGTCCCCCTGCACCCCACCCCCCAGCCACCAGGGGCAGCCTCCACCAGGCCCCCACTCATGTCCAACTCATGTCTCCCTGCACCCCCACTGCCCAGCCACCAGGGGCAGCCTCCACCAGGCCCCCACCCATGTCTCCCATCAGCCCCACCACCCGCCAGTGCAGGGGTACCCTCCACCAGGCCCCCACTCATGTCTACTACCACCCCCACCCCCCAGCAGTGCAGGGGCAGCCTCCACCAGGCCCCCACTCATGTCCAACTCATGTCTCCATGCACCCCCACCCCCCAGCCACCAGGGGCAGGTGTGGAAACAGAGAAATTGATATGAGGCCGGGAAGCCCAAAGGAAACACACCAACACAGGTTTCAAAGAACATACAAAGTGCTTTATTCAAAAGATACGATTACCAAAAGTCAATTGACAAACGGATAGCTATTCGGCCCTCGGAGTAACAGAACGAACTATCAACGGTAGTTCGCCGTGTTAGTGTGAGAGACCGTACATTGGGATACTCAGGTTTTTATACTTTTTATCCAGCTCTGGCTAACCCCCTCGCGGGTTAACCATTCCTAGAACCAGGCCTAGAGTTCGTTGTCAGGTCGATCCCATATTGTATGTATTTCGATCAGTTTCGCTGATACAGTTGTTCATTTACACATAGGTCAGGGATAGGACAAGGTCTCAGTTCGCGACCCCAACAAGTGGCCTGCAGGCATATTACTTATTCATGTGTGCGGAGGTCACAACGGCCAGAATCCCACCCGAAATGTCATTCGGCCTCCATTTTGTTGTTCAGGGTGACTTCCACACTACAAGAGAACCTAAAATGGCGGCTAAATCCAAGATGGCGATTTACACAATACATTAAGGTCAAGACCTTGCCGCGGAATCTATTTACACGATGTTTTTAGACAACTTGGCGTAGGCCAACATACATTCAAACAATGCGATAGGAGGTATAATATTATTTCGATTTCGACACAGGCTCCACCAGGCCCCCACCCATGTCTCCCATCACCCCCACCCCCCAGCAGTGCAGGGGCACCCTCCACCAGGCCCACACTCATGTATCCCACCACCCCTACCCCCCAGCCACCAGGGGCACCCTCCACCAGGCCCCCACTTATGTCTCCCATCACCCCCACCCCGCAGCAGTGCAGGGGCAGCCTCCACCAGGCACCCACACATGTCTCCCTGCACCCCCACCCCCCAGCCACCAGGGGCAGCCTCCACCAGGCCCCCACCCATGTCTCCCATCACCCCCACCCCCCAGCAGTGCAGGGGCAGACTCCACCAGGCCCCACTCATGTCTTCCATCACCCCCACCCCCGAGCAGTGCAGGGGCAGCCTAGACCAGACCCCCACACATGTCTCCCACCACCCCCACCCCCCAGCCACCAGGGGCAGCCTCCACCACGCCCACACTCATGTATCCCACCACCCCCACACCCCAGCCACCAGGGGCACCCTCCACAAGGCCCACACTCATGTCTCCCACCACCCCGACCCCCCAGCAGTGCAGGGGCACCCTAGGCCCCCACTCATGTCTCACGCCACCCCTACCCCCCAGCAGTGCAGGGGCAGCCTCCACCAGGCCCCCACTCATGTCTCCCACCACCCCCAGCCACCAGGGGCAGCCTCCACCAGGCCCCCACTCATGTCTCCCATCAACCCCACCCCCCAGCAGTGCAGGGGCAGCCTCCACCAGGCCCCCACCCATGTCTCCCATCACCCCCACCCCCCAGCAGTGCAGGGGCACCCTCCACCAGGCCCACACTCATGTCTCCAGGGGCAGCCTCCACCAGGCCCCCACTCATGTCTCCCATCAACCCCACCCCCCAGCAGTGCAGGGGCAGCCTCCACCAGGCCCCCACCCATGTCTCCCATCACCCCCACACCCCAGCAGTGCAGGGGCACACTTCACCAGGCCCACACTCATGTCTCCCACCACCCCCACCCCCCAGCCACCAGGGGCACCCTCCACCAGGCCCCTACCCATGTCAACCATTACCCCCACCCCCCAGCAGTGCGATTTGCCTGGGTACGTGTATTCCTGTGGTGCTCGGGTAGTCTCCCATGCGATACCATCAGGCTACGTGTATTATGGGTCCGCGTGAACTTCCACACGCTATACCAGCAGGCTACGTGTTTTACGGGGTTCGCGGGAAGTTCCACACGCGATTGGCCTGGGTACGTGTACTCCGGGATGCGCGTGAATTTCCACACGCGATTGGCTTGGGTCTGTGTACTTCGGGGTGCGCGGGAAGTTCCACACGCGATTGGCCTGTGTACGTGTACCTCGGGGTTCGCGGGAAGTTCCACACGCGATTGCCCTGGATACGTGTATTTCGGGGTGCGCGTGAACTTCCACACGCGACTGGGCCTGTGAGAGTGGAGTACGTGTATTACAGGGGTGGGCGGGAATATTTACTCGCGAATGGGCCTGGGAGAGCGTGTTACATGTATTCCTGGGGTGGGCGGGAAGATTCACACTTTCGCCTACGACGCGCCGAAAAATAAATGGTCCAATCCTGAAACACGTACGCCAGCATGAAGCAGGCGTACGTCGACCCGCGCAGCATAAAAGTGCGCACAAACAACAAACAAGCTCAGACGCCAGGATGAATATACCGTTCCTAGCAGCAGTGGCCGTGGGTTACCAAAGGAGGAGGAGGAGGATAGTGAGGGCCCGAATTTTCAGTCCCAGAACCAGCCTTTTTGGGATGCCTGATGACCATGTGAATGGGAGGTACAGGTTTCCACCACACATAATACTGGACCTGGTCAGTGAGTGGGAGGATGACCTCACATCACCCACCCTGTGCTCCCAAGCACTCAGCCCTCTGGAGAAGGTCCTCAATGTACTGCACTTCTTGGCCACAGGATCATTTCAGCGGACAAGTGCCATAGTGGGTGGGGTGTCACAGGCCACGCAGTCACGCTGCCTACACCAGGTCTTTAACATCATCACTGTACGCCCATCAGTCCGTAGGCACATATACCTGCCCAGGACACCTGCAGAAAGGCAGGCTGCCGCAATCGATTTCTACGGTGTGGCACAATTCCCCAAAGAGCTAGGTCCCATTGACTGCACCCATGTGGCACTACGTCCCCCCAGGGCATCTGAGCACATCTATAGGAACCGCAAGCACTGGCATTCCATCAACGTGCAGGTAGTATGTAATGCCAAGGGAATCATCACCTCGGTATATGCCAACTATCCAGGGTCCACCCACGACAGCTTCATTTACCGAATGTCTACCCTAAGCCGGGACCTAGAAGCTGGGCGGCATGGCGATACATGGCTGCTTGGTGAGTATGAATGCCACTGTACATGCATGCATGTCAGATGCAGAGTTATGTCACTACCCCACTAAAGATACCCATCACCTCCTCACCAGGGGACAGTGCCTACCCTCTGAGCACCCACATGATGACGCCAATTCGGAACCCCATCACGCCTCCCGAGGTAAGATACAACACAGCCCATATTGCAACCCGGGGCATAGTGGAGCGCACATTCGGAGTGCTCAAGTCACGCTTTCGCTCCCTTGACCGTTCTGGCGGGCAGCTGTTATATGCGCCCCCAGTAGTGTGCAGGATCATAGTGGCAGCATGTTTCCTGCACAATGTTGCAACACGCTGGGGCCTGGCTGTGGACATGGTGGTGCCCCCACATCCACAACCACATGCACGCCCACTGTGCATGGGAGGGGAGAGGGCACGGGGTGAGGCAGCCCGTACGCAGCTGGTGGCTAATTACTTCACATAGAAATCACACCCCTGTGGAGTGCACACAGCCCTGGCACATACCATCTGATAAGCAATGATGACTCGACCTGACAATTATGACAAACAAAGGGACAGTCAACTATCAGAACCATAGCAGCCTGACATTGTTCATGTGGAAGTGTCACAATGTGTGCATCCCTACCTACACAAACACCACCAATGCAGTGCCATCAAAAGACACACTTCCATGCTGCAGAAATGAATACCCACTTGCAAAATACTACATGAAAACAGTGCCATGTCACCCAACCCCTCCCCGGCACGGCTACACAACACACCATGGCATGTCATGCAATGTGAGAGCAAACAAATGTATCCCCACAACATGCCCTAAGTGTCACCAGCTAGTGTCCCTAATGGAAACATGTCCACACATGAAATGCTCACAGTAATGCAGGACCTACAACACACATTACCAAATACTTACCAAGAATACCAATCACCTACACAACCTCCAACCTACCATAAACATGACATTACAGACTTAAAAATTTGCTAGCCTCACTACCTGATGATGCCAGCACTTCAAACACTTCCAAGTATACTGTGTTAGCGCCACACAAGAGTGTAGGTGCACTGCTTACAAAAGGGACTCCAGTTCCAAGGTGGACCGCCTTGTGAAGACATGAGAAATGGACCTGCAGATTAGGAGGATGAGATGGATGCAGAGGCACATATCAATACACCATGCAGTGTACAATACAACAACAATATGCACTATGAATGTATACACAGTATTTACTACAGACTGCCCACACATCGAATGGGAGTCCAATGTCACCATGTACGTCAATGTCACTTGGGCACACCCTTTGCAAGCCCATGGAAACGGGAAGCAGGAGGGGTGTGTGTCACAAAAACCCAAGCATCTCAACCAAATGCATGACAAGCCTGCATGTGCCCAGCCACAATTCAGCGTATGCCCACGGGAGCCACACAAGGCAACACACTGTCCCAAAAAAATAAAAAAATTAAAAAATAAATAAATAAAAATAAAAAATGGCCATTAATGGGCCTGGGGGGGTGGGGGAGGCCAGCCAGGAGGTCCGAGGACAGGGTGCACACCAAAACCCACCTGTGTGGATCTTGCGGAAAAAAAAACACCTCCATGGGCTCATGGCCTACACGGCTACCCTATTGTGGGAGTATCACTGCTGTCGCTCTCCTCACCCTCTGCAGCGGCATCAGGAGGTGGTGGCACTTTGGGAGGCAGCCCACGCAAAGCCCTAGTCTGTTCCTCCATGGCTGCAAGCATGTGGGTGTGGTAGGTCTCGTTCCGGAGGATAATTGTGCGGAGGTCCCCATGGAACAACTCACGGGATGCCTGGACCTCCACCGTAGTTGCCTACATCTCAGATGAGAGCGTATGTGTGAGACGCTTCAGCTGCTGTTCTGTCCTTCTGTTTGTTGAAGCCTCAAGCTCAACAAGAGTCGTCCTGAGGTGAAGGAGTTCCACCCTCAGGGCTTCCCTTTGGCCCTGGGACTCTATGGAAATGGCTTCCGGCAGAGTCGCCAGTGCCGCCCACCTGTCCCTGTCAGACGCCAACATGTCCTCCCTGTGTGACTGGCAGATGGAGTCTGTTGCCTACTGTAGTCGCTCCATCAGCCTTTCGGGGCGGACCATGGAAGTGGCCACCCTATCCATGGCCTGAGCCATCATCTCTGATGATGCTGCCTGTTGGGTTGCCATAGCGTATATGGATTGATCCCATGCAGTATTGCCAGGTGGCTGACGGCCACCACGTCGGCGGGCACCACACCTGTCTGGGGCAAGGCGAACTGCGCCTTGCTGTGCCGGCACTGCCTGAGGCTGCAGGACTGCATTCCCCCTCTGATCTGCTGGCCCAGGAACAGGATCAGATGTCGCGGAGTGTGACCCTGCATCCGTAACTACCAAAGGCGTACCTGCCAACACTGACATCCCCATTGAGGGTTCTTACCCTGGTGCAGGTGGGATGGACAGAACAGAATCCCTCCCAGGAACACTCACCTGCGACGGCACATAGGTCTCATCATCCAAATCGACACCTGAATACAGCTTGGGGGAGGTGCAGCCAGAGACACCCCTTGAGAGCATGACCTGCAGCAGTTGTGGGTTCTCACCCACCACCACACCACGTCCCTCACTGGTGGTCGGACAGCCCTCAGACCCCTCCTGGGTCTGCACCATCTCCACAACCCCAGCAGTATCAAGTGCGTCATCCCCTGCAAAGACATAAAAGAAAACAAATGGAAACAGGCATTAGCACTATGGCACACAATTAGGGCTGAGAGGCTACAGAAACAGTACTTGATTGACACATGTCCCACATGACTAAAACCCTCCCATGCATGCACCGTCACTGCGTGTGAAGGGTAGGCAGATGGCACACATTGATGACACCAAGATGGAAGATGAACACATTTGATGCATGCTGCTTAGCAGTGGCATCACACATTGGCCAGTGATTGGCAGGTCAAATACACATGCCATCACACAAATGGCATGTACCCTAGCCATGAAGTGAAGAGGGAGAGGAGGTCACCAATTGTTCATTCAGTCCAGTTTGCTAATGAAATTGATTTTTTCATTGAAATGGTTCAAATGTTTAACCTGGAGCTGCCAGTCCAAAATGGTCCTATAGCACAGGGACATGTCTAAACAAATCATGTCCAGGAAACAAAGCCAGTCCACTGTACCATAGCCATGTCAGACATGTGACAATAGGACTGAGAAATCCCGAGTAAAAGTGGTGGTATGCAAACAATCTGCCTGAATAAACAGAGGTAAATAAGCAACAATGTTGTGGCAAGATGACACTCCAAGGGCAACTGGCGTGGTGTTGTGCTGGATGTCTAATGTTGGCAGAAGGGATGCTGTTATACCCAAATGCTGGTGCGCAGAATGTATAGGAAGAGGCACATGGGTGACCCAAACCACTCAGGTACACACACCCTCCCCTGGCAGCCAAACAGAAGCCTTCCCACACACATAATGCACATGGTTGACACACACATGCATGTGCACTCACCGGACAATGCCTCGTAATCTGCCAGCTCTCCCACGCCTTGGATCTGTTCCTCCGTGATGTAGGTCCCAGCAACCTGCTCATGTGGAGTGACTTCTATGTCGTCTGCTGGAGACCCACCTCCAGTCACTAGAGTTGCGGCATGACTTGAGGCCAGCTTATTCTTTGTCCTGCGCTTCAGGTCATTCCAGCGCTTGTAGCATTCAGTAGCTGTCCGCCTCATGATTCCAAGGGCACTTATGATGTCTGCAATGGTCTGCCAGTGTGCCTGACGTTGTGCAGGTGTGGTCTTGGATCCTGCAACAATCACCATTTCGTGGTCATGTGCGGACACATACTCTACAAGTGCATTCAGTTCTGCCTCATTGAAGCTGGGCTTCCTTGACGGGCCGGACTGTGTAGCCGTGTCTGGGGCATCAGCCTCTACTGGACGAGCACTCTTCCTCTTCCGCTTGGAAGGTGGTGGGGATCTGAGTGTCCTACGCTGCTCTGGACACTAGGGGCAGGAGCCCCGGTGGACTCAATACTAGGAGTGTGGGATTGCACACTCAGCATGGGAGTTGGTGCAGGCATTAGCTCAAGTGTGATGGTGTCAGGGGGAATGTCAGCATGATGGATTTGGACCGACACTGTCCTGGATGGGTGTGTGAGAGGTGGGGTGGATGGAGCCGCAGCTGCCCCTGCAGCCTCCCCAGCCTGCCTATGCCGGGCAGCAGATGACCTAGCTGCCCCTGATCCACGTGGCCTGATGACACCAACTTTCACCGGCGCAAGTGGCCTAGACCTGCTGACCTGGAAGTCAGCCATGGAGTCACCCTGTGCCAGGTCTGGTTCCACAGTGGGCTGGTCCAACAAGGGCTGAGCATGGATGGTGTCATCCACGTTAACCTCAATGAGGGGGGGGGGGCATGGGTGTCCCTGACTGCTCCTCCACACATGGGGGCTAGGGGCACCCTGCAAGTCACGGCCACGTCCCCTACCGGATCCACCACGGCCACCACTTGGGGCTCGGCCACCTTTGCCACCCTTACGGCTTGTTCGCCTCCCAGCCATGGCACTGATGTTATTGTGCGTATGGGAGTCGATGTGAACTATTGTCCTGGGCAATTGGGGGTCAAAGGGGTTGGGTACCAGATGGTAATCGTACCCTAGTGCTCTAGCAAGGCTGTATGTCACCCCTGGGGAAAGATGACGGGTCACGCAACGCACAGGCACCCCAAAAAAGGGAAGTAAGGTGCACGCAACCCCTCCTAGACCACGTGCGTGGAAAAATAAACCTGCACTACGCTGTGGCACCCAGAAACACAAGAATGAACGTATGCGTGAGACACGCAGCCTAGAATGACCTCTGAAGGAGTACGCGACACACGGGGCAAGCACAGATGTCAAATACGTGCGCGACTCACCGTCTGCCAGGAACAAAAGCGTGAAAAATATGCACGTGTGCGCGTTGGCAACACCCCCGCCAAAAGAAGAATTGTACGCTGTCTGAGGAGACAGGACAACAGTAGAAGGGAACGCTGTTTGAGGAAACAGGCCCAGGAAAAAGAGGAAAAGAGAAAAAGCTGTCAGAGGTAACAGGGAGTACGAACTGGAAACGTCGTGAAGTAAATCGCATGTGAACTGACAAGAAGTACAGATTTCACCCACTCGCTCTCCACGAAAAGCACGTACAAGGAAATGGCGTTCTACACGTACCTTTTATACACACGTTACAGACGCGCATACGCGATGAGGCCATTTCCACCAATTACACGCTTTGACAATCTGACGTGTATCTTTGTTTTTTTACACGCGCCATTCTCAACGGCCATGCGCGTGACGTCACAGCTGCGCGCATGGGGGCCTTTGGGCCAATGAAATCGCGTATGCGTGCAGACGCGCTTATGCGCTAAGGGCCTTTCCTCGAATTACACGCAGATGTGCAGGATTTTCACGTGCCAAATCACTCCGTATCAAGCTGGCCATGCGTAAGCACAGGGAAGACCACGCTTCTGCCCAGAAAACCAATTTACTGCCCCCCAGAGCCCCGAGCACGCTCCCACCTGCCATCTGCTGCTGCCTGACTGCCTGCTGCCCACGTGCCCTGCCATTTGCAGAGAGGCAGGGCGGCACCAGCTTCAGTGCCAGGGAAGTTGGTGTCCTGGTGGAGCAAGTCCTGGGGCAGTATGATGCCCTCTACGGAAGTGTGCACGCCGGCAAGGAAGGATGGACTCAGATCTGGACGGACATCGTGACTGCCATCAACGTGGAGGGGGTGGCAGTCCGCGACTTCCAACATGTCAAGAAGCGCTTGGAGGACTTCAGGTCCAGGACCCTGAACAAGGCCCGGCGCCTCTTGAAGGCAGCGGATGCCAAGGGGTGGCGGAGCCACTTGTCGGAAGATCAGATGAGGGTCCTGGAACGCATATCCCCAGCGCTCCACGTCCAGGTCCTTGAGAGGCAGACCCGTCTGGAGTCGAGCGGTAAGTGTACATGCATCATGATTGTAAGCTGTGCATGTGGTGATGTGCCAGTAGTGTGCCGGTTGCACATCTGTTTGTATGGGGCCGAGTATGGGTGGGGGTGTACAGGACCGTGAGGCTAACATATGGGAGCGCTGTTATGTGTGAGACATGGATGGTGCTTGTGTGTGTAGGCTTGCATGCCAAATGCAGTTGTGTGGGCACACATGTTTGGATGAATGTGTATGTAAGTAACCATTTTCGTGATGTCACTCATGTATGTTGTTTTCAGCTGCATGTATCAGCACTGTGTACATGTGCATGTGTGTGTATTTGACAAGGGTGCAACAGTGATGCAACATGGATGCATGTGACAGCGGGATGTGGAAGCCTGATTGGCATATGTGACATGGATGCCCATCGGAACACTGCGACAGTTGGCTGAGGTGTACACATGCATGCAAGTGTGGTGGTGTGCGTGCATGTGTAGTGCACTCCCTGTGTTGCATGTGATGTCTGGCTCACCTTTGCCTGCTCATGCTGTTGTATGTGTGTGGATGGTGCTGGCAGTTGCGATGTGGCTGTGGTATGGCTCATGTGTGCATGTAGAAATGACATGTGTGTTGCCAATTGCGATGCCATGTCTGAGGTTTGCCAATGCCACTCATGTGCAACTGTCATGTGTGTATGTGTCCATTGTACAGTGCCCTGATGCCTGTGTTTTATATCTCCCTGTCTGCAGTGTCAACTGATGAAGAGGGCGGAGAAGGTGCTGTGGAGCACAGTGGCAGGGATCGCACCACCAGCCGGAGACGCAAAGCCCCGCTCCCCTCCCAGGTTGTGATCTCGTCGGGAGTGAGGAGTCAGGTGCCGCGTCCCAGGCCGCAGCTGCCGGGGGGAGGTCCAAGAGGTGGAGGTCGGAGTTGGACTCCTCGGCAGCAGAAGCGGCAGCTGGGACCCCACAGGGCCCAACGGGGGAAGATGGCACAGAGTCATCCAGGTTGGTGGGGGGTTTGGTGGAGGAGGAGGCCGTGCAAGCAACAGAGACGGGGTCTGGAGGTGGGGATTCCACTGGTGCTAGTGGTGCAGTGCAGGACCAGGGATAGGAGGCAGCACAGTTTGCCGCGGAGGTGCCTGTGTGCAATCCTGTCCCTGATCCTGTCACTGCATCATCTTGCACCAGCAGGGATGCCTACGTCCAGACCCGTTTTCAAGCAGGGGATGAGCTCACAACAACTGGCCTTCCTCTGCCTGCGGACGTGGCTATCCGGGTCCGGGTTGAGCCTGTCCTGACAGGAGTGGCGTTGCATCAACGGGCCATGCGAGGTAACCTGCAGTCTTTTTATGAGGAGACTGCACGTCATCTTGCATGGCTCGTTGACCGCGTCGGCCTACTGGGACAAGTCACCCAGGCCGGATTCCTCCGTTTGATGGGGCTTGCTCAGACCCCCTCCTCAACTGAACCCCCTATGCGCCAGTCGTCCTCCGTGCCATCTTCCCACCCATCAGTCACCTGGGTGCCCTGTGGAGCTGCCTCTGACGGTGCGGCCAGGCTGGTGGAGGAGGCATCGCTGCCACAGTCGGGAGTCGGATGTCCAGCAGGGGTGGCCACATCAACGACTGCACCCCAGCCAGCGGAGGATGTGCAGGCAGCAGGAGGCAGTGCACGTGCAGAGGCGCAGCAGCAGCAGCAACGTGTTGGGAGCCATGATGGCTCGGGGCCTTTGACATCGGAGGGGCAGGCATCGGCCGGAGGGCAGGAGGACCCAGGACGGGAAGTGTCTTCCGTGTGGCAGCGGTTGGGCCAGGCCATAAATGCGGAGCGGCAGCGAGCCGAAGAGGCACGGCTCACGATGGTCAGGGCGGAGAACTCCATGCGGAGGGCCCTGAGGCGGGCCGAGTGCCTCGAGGCAATCCGCAGGGAGTTTGGGGGGAACATGTGGACGGCCCTGCGGACCCTCGGGGCCATGGAGGAGGAGCGCCACCGGGACATTGAGCGGGACTTCGATGATGCCCTGGCCTGGAACATCCCAAAGTGAGCCATCGGACTAGCCCGCTGCCCTTGTAAATAGTTCTGTAGTTAGTGTTAGGTTTCCTTGGGTTTAGCATTTTTTTTGGACCTTTTGGACAATGGGCCACATTTTTGTATATAGTTTTTTTTTTTTAGGTATTGTTATTCGGTAGGTTTCATTTCTTCGTTTGGGGTCATGGACCCTGGATTGTTTATCTGTATATAGTTGACTTTTGGATTTTAATATTTTTTTCGATTTCACCATGGAGCAATGGTTTTCGATTTTAATTTTCCATTGGATTTACTTTTGTGGACTGTGACTTTGGACACCTTTCGTTTTGATGATTTGTGGTTTTGCATTATTTCACGTACCTGCTGGTTTTTTAAAAAAAAATATTCCATTATTGTTTGTTTATTTTTGATTCAATTTATGTTGCGTTTAATACATATTTTTTCTTCAAACTTCAATGTGTAGTATCATCTCATTGGTTTCATGCATATCATGATATGAGTTTTGACATTCACTGACACCCATTGGGTGTATGTGAGGGACATGTGTTAATTTCCAAACTTGCAATTGGGGTTCTATCATGTTTTTGCCATTTCTAAGTGGGTGGATTCAATACTCAGGTGATCTAGATTGTGGTGACATGTTGGCTGGGGGACATGAGTGGGGGCCTGGTGGAGGCTGCCCCTGCACTGAAGGGGGGTGGGGGTGATGGGAGACATGAGTGGGGGCCTGGTGGAGGCTGCCCCTGCACTGCTGGGGGTTGGGGGTGATGGGAGACATGAGTGGGGGCCTGGTGGAGGCTGACCCTGCACTGCTGGGGGGTGGGGGTGATGGGAGACATGGTTGGGGGCTGCCCCTGGTGGCTGGGGGGTGGGGGTGGTGGGAGACATGAGTGGGGGCCTGGTGGAGGCTGCCCCTGCACCGCTGGGGGGTGGGGGTGATGGGAGACATGAGTGGGGGCCTGGTGGAGGCTGCCCCTGGTGGCTGGGGGGTGGGGGTGGTGGGAGACATGAGTGGGGGCCTGGTGGAGGCTGCCCCTGCAATGCTGGGGGGTGGGGGTGATGGGAGACATGAGTGGGGGCGGGCCTGGTGGAGGCTGCCCCTGGTGGCTGGGGGGTGGGGGTGGTGTGAGACATGAGTGGGGGCCTGGTGGAGGCTGCCCCTGCACTGCTGGGGGGTGGGGGTGATGGGAGACATGAGTGGGGGCCTGGTGGAGGCTGCCCCTGGTGGCTGGGGCGTTGGGGTGGTGGGAGACATGAGTGCGGGCCTGGTGGAGGCTGCCCCTGCAATGCTGGGGGGTGGGGGTGATGGGAGACATGAGTGGGGGCCTGGTGGAGACTGCCCCTGCACTGCTGGGGGGTGGGGGTGATAGGGGACATGAGTGGGGGCCTGGTGGAGGCTGCCCCTGGTGGCAGTGGGGTGGTGGTGGTGGGAGACATGAGTGGGGGCCTGGTGGAGGCTGCCCCTGGTGGCTGGGGGGTGGGGGTGAAGGGAGACATGAGTGGGGGCCTGGTGGAGGCTGCCCCTGGTGGCAGTGGGGTGGGGGTGATGGGAGACATGAGTGGGGGCCTGGTGGAGGCTGCCCCTGGTGGCGGCTGGGGGGTGGGGGTGGTGGGAAACATGAGTGGGGGCCTGGTGGAGGCTGCCCCTGCACTGCTGGGGGGTGGGGGTGATAGGGGACATGAGTGGGGGATTGGTGGAGGGTGACCCTGCACTGCTGGGGGTGGTGGTGCAGGGGGACATGTGTGGGGTCCTGGTGGAGGGTGCCCCTGCACTGCAGGGGTTGGGGGTGATAGGGGACATGAGTGGGGGCCTGGTGGAGGCTGCCCCTGCACTGCTGGGGGGTGGGGGTGGTGGGAGACATGAGAGGGGGCCTGGTGGAGGCTGCCCCTGGTGGCAGTGGGGTGGGGGTGATGGGAGACATGAGTGAGGGCCAGGTGGAGGCTGCCCCTGCACTGCTGGGGGGTGGGGGTGCAGGGGGACATGTGTGGGGTCCTGGTGGAGGGTGCCCCTGCACTGCTGGGGGGTGATGGGAGACATGAGTGGGGGCCTGGTGGCGGCTGCCCCTGCACTGCTGGGGGGTGGGGGTGATGGGAGACATGAGTCGGGGCCTGGTGGAGGCTGCCCCTGGTGGCTGGGGGGTGGGGGTGGTGGGAGACATGAGTTGGGGCCTGGTGGAGGCTGCCCCTGCACTGCTGCGGGGTGGGGGTGATGGGAGACATGAGTGGGGGCCTGGTGGAGGCTGCCACTGGTGGCTGGGGGGTGGGGGTGGTGGGAGACATGAGTGGGGGCCTTTTGGAGGCTGCCCCTGCAATGCTGGGGGGTGGGGGTGATGGGAGACATGAGGGGGCCTGGTGGAGGCTGCCCCTGGTGGCTGGGGGTGGGGGTGGTGGGATACTTTTGATACTTTTGATACGTTTGATACGTTTGATACTTCCCGGCACCCCTGAGATACACGTACCCTGCTGCTTTTGCATGTGTTACTTCCCGCACACCCCTGAAATACACGAACCCTGCTGCTTTTGCGTGTGATACTTCCCGCGCACCCCTGGAATACACGTACCCTGCTGTTTTTGCGTGTGTTACTTCCCACGCACCCCTGATGTACACGTACACAGGACAATCGCGTGTGGAACCTCCAGCGAACCACTGAAATACACGTTCCCCACTTGGCGTTTGCTGTTTGCCAGCACTGTGAACTGGTCCAGGGTTAGCGCAGCCCTTTGCGATGATTTGGGGATTTTGAAGGCTTTTCCTTGCGCGAGGGCGTTCTTGGGGGCGTAACTGGCGCTGCTGCAGGGTCGCTGCGCCACTCTGCACCACGGCTGGTTTCGGAGGGAAAAATCCATGAATACTCTGTGCGATGAAAAGGATTTTTTCACACGAGGCTGGCGCAGTGTATCGGACGGGGACACTGTGCGCCAGCCGTGTGCGCCATTTTTGTGCGAATTTCTATGAATTACCCTGAAAGTGTGCACCTGCTGAGGTGCAATCAGTAATACTGATTCTAATGCTGTAGGATTGATACCATTTTTTTACAGTACAAGAATACTACACTGTTTGAGTAACAGTCAGAACACTACGACATTATTGCACTTACTTTGTTGGATGCAAAAAGTAGGTTTCTTCTGGGTGCTGTCTTGTACTTGAGACACTACTCGCATTCAGGAGTGTGGTCTTCACTGCAGTTGTGAAAGAAGGTAGTTAGTACATGTTTGTGTTAATGGCACAGTAAATTCACTTGAAGAATAGATTAGTTACATTTGCAGAAGGATTTCTTTCCAGAAAGAGGTACTGTATGTGTTAAATTACATAGCTTTGTATGTGAATGGGCATTTTAGAGCATCAACATCATTGCTAAGGGGGTTAGTGGAGTATGTATAAGTGTGTCCTATGAGGTGCACTTTTGAAAGTTGGGCGAGAAAAAAAGTTGGAACGATATACCGATTGAAAAAGATAATGGGCCTCATTCCGGGTTTGGAGCTAACCATGGAGTAATTAGCTCCATGGTTGCCTCCGAAACCGTCCCAAATCCGGCATGGTGAATGGAGTAATTACCGGTCCATTCCAGGGTTGGAGGGACCGGTAATTCCCCATTCACCTTTTGCCCTTCCCCATTCCCATTTCTGCCCTATAGGGCTCAATGGGAATGGGGAAGGAGGTAATTACGGCACCGTAAATTACGGTACCGTAATTACCTTCGAAGTACCTTTGCGGGTCCCGTACTTAACTCCTGCTAAAAGCAGGAGGTAAGGAAGGACCCGCAAAGGGACCTCGGAATACGGAGGTAAGGGATTACCGGCATCGGCACCCTTACCGGTGCCGGTAATTCCTTACCTCCAACCTCGGAATGACCCCCAATGTTTTTGTGTGTGGAATTCCATAGATTTTCCTGCGCATTGATGCTTGCTACATGAGAGCAGGACACTTTTCAGTTATTTGATTTATTTACCACATTTCTAATGGCACTGTTCTGAATGTACACATGTATTTGTTTGTTTGTGCAAGAATGGCAAGTGTCAGGCACTCTGTTGAAATGGATGAATATTTGTAGTGAAAGATATGTACAACGTAGTGAAACTCTACCTTTCTCATTTTATTTATGCTGTACGAGCTGCTTAATAGAATCCCACATTACTAAGCACTTAGAGAATAGGTCTACATGGGGCATTCTTTTATACTGCAGTATTTCAAGTCTCATCTAATTGTTGGTAGTTATTTTGCATTATATTTGTGGATAATTTTGAATGGGCCTTAAATACGACAAGTCTTACGATGGAGTGCAGCTGATAAATGCTAACTTGGTTTTGATGTTGCCACATGTTATATTTTTTATTTCTGGTAATTCATGGATGCTGCCATGTTACAGGGAAAGTTAATTTCAATTGGTAAGTTTCCAGTGAATATTTCTTCTCTTTAAAAGTGGTTTTGGAATTGCACTCTGAAGTTATGGTTACAGTATGTCAGGTATTACTGAAGAAATATTAACTGAAATGGGTGCAAGGATATTATTGATGAGGTTTGCTAGGGTAGCATTCTGTGTCTGAACATGGCACTTGTCTATTCAAACCCTAGTGAGAGTGGAGATAGGCAGTGGAGCGAGGACGCACATGGTGATGCCTTTTGTTGAGTAACAGTTGTAGCAATTAGTTTGTAGGTGAAATGCAGGATAGTGAGTAAGGCCATTGCCCTATACAGGCTTGAACAGGTACAAACAGGTAAGGTCCTTGTCTGTGCATGTCCTTTGATGAGGGCGCTTAAGGCGGACTGATTAAATAGGTGGTGGAAGGGGTGAGCAGCAGGCTCCAGCATGATATATTATATGATATGTGACCATTAGCCTACTTAATGTTGAATGCATTTTATATATTGCACAATTCAAACAAATCCTGTGCAGGGAAGTTGAGATTTGGAATATAATATTTTAAAAAGTAATGTTCTTAAATTTGTTGATAAAAATACCGTAGATAATACAACAATACCTGTTATCAATCATAATTTTCAAAATCTGCAATTTCAAATAGTAGATATTTCAACTGAACAAATTGATGGAACTGAGAATGTTTTAGCGAGATTACATTATTTGCCATTGACCACACAATTTGGTTAAGCAGCATGTTCCAAGCCACTTGTTTTATGGCCGGTCTCTTGTTGACTTATGTGATACATCACACAACCCCAACTAATGACATTTAAGCAGCACTGACATGGAAAAAATTACCAGCTGCAAGAAGAACATGTGCTGATGTGCTTTCTGCACCCATAGCAGATGGACTACATAGTGCCACAAGGCGCTTGCCTCTCACGAGCTCTTTTAATGTATAATGTCATCCGCTATGTGATCTTCTGGTTACAATGGGGATGCGTTTTCCAACTATGCAGACAATAGCCAGCTTATTACATATTTAAGTAGAGAGTATGAAAAAGATACTAAGAGAATCTCTTTGATTTGTAGATCTATTCAAAACTGGATGGCTACTAATGGGATGTGCCTAATTGCTGTAAAAACAGAGCTTTTGATTTTTAGTTCATCACAGGCATGCTCAAAACTCAGTATGAAGTACTCTGGCTTCTCCATTGGTAATCATTGTATTAGCACAGTGACCAAGGTTAAGACCTTAGCCATTGTCATTTAAGCATCTTTGAGCTCAGATGCTCATCTACATAACATAATTTGCAAAATGATGTTCCGAAAGCCAACTGCACCATGCTAGTTCGGGTATTGATTATGCCTAGGATTGACTACTGTAGCACATTATTAGTTGGCGCAAGTAAGGGCAGTCTGGGGAAACTACAGATTTAGCAAAACAATGCTTTGTCCATCGTGAAAAGCATACCTAGACATGTGCCGATATTCATCCACAAGAGAAATCTACTCTGGCTCTCAGTACAGACCATAATTTGCTTCTCTATGGATAAGCACCTAGGTACTTAAATGACTCCATCAAGGTTTCAACTCTTTGAGAACCACTAGGTCCAGCTATGCGATGCACTTGATAGGTCAAAAGAGTAAACAGACCCGATGCAATGGCAGATCGTTTCCAACAGAAGCAGCATTGGCATGGAAACATCTCCCCAAGGACCTGCGTGCTGATAGCAACCCAACAACCTTCAGGAAGTGAATCAAAACAGTCCTGTTTGAATTCATTTATTTTGTAGGTTCTACTAAATTAGATTTTGCATTCCCTTTATATTTTTCTTCTGCGTCCAGTCATTATAAATAAATAATTAAATAAATAAATGAAAAGCTGGCACCCATGAATAAATGTATGTAAAACTGGGGGGGATGGTAGCCGCCGAAAGAATTAAACCATTCTTAAATTGTAGAATGATGTGTTACTTACAGGGAACTGTGTTGGTGTTAAAGATAATCACCCTGATCCCAGCATGTAAGTATTTTTAGTAATAACAAAATTTTCTTCTGAATAAATCATAACAACTGTTATTAACCCCTTAATTCAGGGGATATGTGTTTATTTACATGTGTTATAATAAAAAATCAAATGGACAACATATATACATAAAGGAAAAACATTGTCATTTTGTGTAAACAAGGAATGGAGACACTGGGCCTCATTCCGAGGCTGGCGCTATCCATGGAGTAAATAGCACCATGGTAAGCAACCATGGAGCTATTTACTCCATGGAAATCCGGCATGGTGAATGGAGTAATTACCGGTCCATTCCAAGGTTGGAGGGACCGGTAATTCCCCATTCACCATACCGGTTCCCCATCCCCATTCCTGCCCCCATAGGGCTCAATGGGAATGGGGAAGGAGTAAATTACGGCACCGTAAATTACGGTGCCATAATTTACTCCAAGGTCCCTTTGCGGGTTGGATTTTTAACGCCTGCTAAAAGCAGGCGTTAAATGCCAACCCGCAAAAGGGAACTCGGAATATGGTGGTAAGTGTTAACGGTCACCGTTGCCATTAACGGTGACCGTTAACCCTTACCGCCAGCCTCGGAATGAGGCCCACTGTTCAAATCCAAATACACCCACATCTAAGCTGAGTATAGGTTCTAAAATAGGAACAGATAGCAATATTTGGTTTACCAAGAGGTTACTTTCTTGATGACAAACATTCTTCAAAACTATTGGTTCCAAATATTTTAGACCAGATCGGTTGCTTATAAGCAGTTTAACTGATTCTGCAGTCTTCTAAAAAGACATGGATAGATTAAAATGCAGCCGGTGTTTGCACCTCAAATTTGTAATGCAGTGACAACAAACTGATTAACAACCACATTTAGTACATTTTTGTTGAGAGGGTGCCAGGCAATAAACAAAGTAGCACCCACAATTTAATACATTTTGCTATGAAGATGCCGTTGTAAACTCTGAACATGACATTTAAGTTAGGTATAGAAAATGTTCCAGTGCATTGTTCCTGCAAAGACCGGGGCCTAACTTCTTGGTTGTTAATCTAGCAGGATTTTGTTGTTTAAGATAAAGTATCACACATTGGTAGGGTGATGGCCAGCCCAAGGTTCCGCCAGTAGGGCTCCCCCTCTTGTTACAACACCCATGAATAAATGCACAGTTAGTGAACATATATCTTAAAGTGAAATATACAAATATAGTTCATGTGGCCGTCCCCTTAGAAGAAAGTGCACAGGACAAAATAGCACTAGACTTTAAAAAAAGTAATGAACACCTGAAAAAAGGGAGGAAATGTTCCAATAAATATGCTGACAAAATATAAATGGTGCTCACTTTTTAAACACATCAATCTGTCGTGAAATATTCCCTGGTAAACAAAATCCCAATACGAAACAAGTCCTTGTGGTCTTGTCGGTAAGTGTCTGCACTGGGAGCATGACAACCTGAGTAAAATCCTGGTAGCCAAATACTTGAGTAAGATTTCCAACCTAAAAAAAAAAAACGTGTTGCAACGGCAGTCTGAAAAAAAAGTATGCTCTTCAGCCACAATCAGGGGAGAATAACTACACCAGGGTCCAGGATTACAAATTCCCTTGCCACATTGTGGGCAACTGCTCATGACTTTATTGCCCTCTCATCATTTCTCCTCCTCACCCTGGCTTTCAGCAAGAGTCTGCTTTATAAAGATACCTTAAAATGTACACATACCATTGTGTCACTCAAATATATAAATCTTTATAGAAGTATGTTTGGCAAAAAGTGTTGTGGCATTATTCCCCCCTTCTTGGCTGTCAGACTACAAATACCAGAAAGCAATTCTGAAAAAGACAAGAAAATGGTCTCTGAGCGCAAAAAGGACTGACAGTAGCACGGTTTAAAAAATAATAAGGCAGATGCTGTATGTTATGAGAGATTTAAAACTAAGACAACACATGGGACTGTGGACTTTCTCCCAGCAATGGAGTAACCGGGACCGACCCTGCTTAGTTCTGAAATGAGGAAGAATCTAGTCCCCTTAGTCCTTTCAAGGACTGACAGTAACATGGTTTAAAAAATATAAAAAAACACCAGATACCCATTCGGTGGTCCATCCATGCAAGCACTAAGAATGACCTTTCTGAGCTTCACAGGGATAAAGGGGCCTGCCCGTTTATCTAAGTGGTCTTTTAACTTTGGATCTTTTATCAGGCAACATGGCCTGAGGAGGCTGGTCCCTTCCTCACTTTGAAGCTAAGTAGCCAACGAATTTCCACCCCTGTCGTGACTATAGCTGTAAAAATATCTTTAAAAAAAATCTGTAACCGTGGGTACTGAACTACACATAACCTCGGCTATCCATAGTCGTTTATAGCCTTGAATATAGCCGTGCCTTCCTCATCCGTGCCAATGCCCACCAATTCCAAGATGGCATCCTTACCTTCCCTGTCCTCCCCTTTATCCCCACAACACACACTGTTTCTATGACAGAGGTTGCTTTGAGATGTCGGCTATTTGCGGCTATAGCCAAGGCTACAGAAAGCTTTGTGTTGCAAACGCATTCCCTAGATCCTCTCCAACTCCCAAAATTCACTTGCTGCCATCTAATCAACCCCCACCACTAGCCTGATGGCATTTGCATATTTTTTGACCTGCAAATGGGCTTTTTCCTGTGTATTATATTCCCCTATCCTCGGCTATAAACTTGAATATCTCTAACAATTCTTTTTTTGAGGAGGGGGCCCCCTCAAATATTTGAAAATGAATGCACATAATAAAACCAGTGAGTTAATGCTTCACGCCCAAGTTGTTTAGGGCTGTGCGCTTTTACAAAAAATTGACCTTCTTTATCTAGGGGAAGTAGGCCACAACTTTGGAAAATTATTTTTGTCTTCTTAATAACTTTCTTATTTTGTAACATACCTTTACGAAACATTGCAGTCTGAGGGGGCGCGCGAGTGCCTAATCACTTTTGACATTTCGTTCAAATCCATTACTCTAATCAAATGTTCTGAACAATAGAATGTTAAGGGGTTCGTATCGGAGTTCGACTCACCTTAACTATAGGGCGTCTATCACCGCCCTATAATTACAGGGCCTGCAGTAGCAGCCCTGTAGTTATGGTTAAATTGCTCAACCCAAAGGAATAACATTTTTTGGGTAACTTATAACTTTGTCCCCCCTGGATAAATCCTCGCAAAACCTTTCAGAATAAGGATACAGCCGAGTCAGATTGATTCTGAGAAGTTTGGTGAGGTTTCATGCAGGTGGGAGCAATGTGATATGGGCGTCCCAAATGTGTGCTTTTTCCCATAGACTCAATGGAAAAATATTTTTGCTCATGACTACAGTCCAAACCGCAGGACGGATTTTCACCAAATGTGTGCCAGGAACAGCGGAATGAATGGGTGCTTTTGCAAATTTAGTGTAAATCCGGTCAGTATTTTATTTTTAAAATGGCCAAAACATAGGTAGAAATACATTGTGAAATCTGGATTGGTCTGCAGACTCACTTCCCTGTTCACCCTCTGATTGGCCCAGAGGGCGACGTGATGTCGGGGGACATCGGACGCGCCAGATGTATGAATGGTGAAAAGCATGAGGTGCGTCATATTTTCTGAAACGCCCACCATGTTGTATTCGTGGACAGTCGCAGCTGACCACGAACATCGCGATGTAAAAAAAGTCTGGCAAGATGGTGGGGGTAGGGTAGAGGCATGGTCAAAAGATAATATGGGGCTATTTTTATAGGTGCAGGTGTTGTGGTAGTCCAGGGACATCACAGGAGTCTGCAGATATCACTGTGAACTGACGGCTTGGGAAACACATTTGGATTTAGTTGGTGTGTGAAAGAGGGATTTGAAAGGGTAGGGGAGTGGAATAAAAATGATATGGAGCTGTTTGTATTGGTGGAAAAAAGGGTTTTCATATGCTGCTGTGCCTGTGGTCAATGTTGGTGTCCGTGGACATAGTTTGCATTGGAAGGGGGTTCTGGGTGAGTTTGGTTATTTCAAAATGTATCGTTTGTACTTGTTATATGGTTTCATTATATTGTGGTGGCCATGACCCCAAGAGTCTGGCCACTGGCTACATACACTATAGCAATATGTGTATAGTAATTATATGCACTGTCGGGGGAGTATACAGTATTTGTAATATGGTGGCATAATACAATAGAAGTGCAGTACAATTGAGGGTAGTGGTTATCGAATTTGTATGTGTTTCTATGTAAGCATAACACACAGGATTACATTTGGTAGGTTACTTAGTTGCATATGGTGATGGAGAAATCTCTGTTTTTTTTCACTGAGCCAAAAACACAGTATAATATGTTAAACAGGATAGTTTGATGTATTTAATTGCATAACATTTTACACATTCATGACATTTTTGACCCCCATGAACAGTACATTCTATGTACTATGTTTTGTATCACATTAGTGTGTGCTACACAGTTGTATTGACATTAATTCATCATCGGATCATTGGGAACAAAAATCCATACAGGATTAAAAAAAAAAACGTCTACTTTTATGTTAGTGTAAGTTTGACAGTATGTTTGTTTGAAGTGTGTTGTACTTAAGGGAATGGTTAAAGTGGTTAGCTACGTGTTGGTGTATTCCAAGTATATTTGATACAGGAAGAAGTGTTGTAGTAAGAAGAATTGTGATGGCATATTTGAAGTGTAGTGCAATGAATGGTATTTTTAAATTAGTATGATACCTTGTGGCATATTATAAATATTTGTTTAATTTTAAAAGTACTATTGTAGTATTATGGATGTAGTTAGATGCCATTTGGTGTATTCCAACTGTTGATAGTGCTACAGTTCAGTGACTAAATTTGGGTTTAAGGAATATTAAGTAGGCATGTGTTAGATTTGCTGGTGAACTATGTTCTAGAGTAACCGAAGAGTTGTTACATTCAAGCCAATCCCTTCTTTTTTTAACATATGCAGTGGGTGAGGCAACCGTGTGGTAGATTATGCCTAATGTTGTGAAGGTTTACTTGCCAAGAGTGACTTGGCTGTGTGTGAAACTAGTAAGCTTACAGTTGTTTTTGCTACCATCTGCATTGTACCTTAAAAGCATTAGTATCAGATATTGGCTATGTGAGTGTATGTGTAAGGTGGAATGAATTGCAAAAAGTGCAAAATATGCCATGATTTGCATTTTGCAGAAGCTGGTGAAATAGAATGGATTCACAATTTGGTATGGATACATGCACAAATCGTTCTAGGGATGTTCTCTTGTGAAAAATGGTTGCAAAAACTGCATGTATGTTTCAATCTGTATGAAATCTGAAAAATGTCATGCATAGGTATGTTTTTAGTCTTTATTACTTGTAGTTAAGTACATCAGAAATTCTTGTGGATCCTCCTGTGTGTTTATGGTGAATTTGTGTTTGTTTGTTTGTTTGTTTTTATTACTTGTATAGCGCACCAGACCCACGGGTAACCGGGCGCATTTTAAGACAACTCACAGCTTGATTACAAATCACGTGGTAAATGAAGAACAAGATATATACATAGAATATACACAAAGGGCAGGAATAATGGTACACATATTTACAGTCCTACTCAGGCAGGCCGTAACTGCTGGGAGGTAGGTGTGTGCAAAAAGGCCAGAAGGAGATGCAATTAGTGGTCTGTTATTTGTCTACCTCTTTGATCCACTTTGTCAGATTATGTCGGAAAGTCGGGTATGGTTGATCTGTCCGCAAGGTGGGTGGTAGGGAGTTCCAAAGTTGGGCTGCTTTAACCTGAAAGCTACAGCCACCGACTCTGGACAGTTTAAATCTAGGTATAGATATGTTGTTCGAGTGGGCAGATCTGGTGAGTCGTGTTGGTTTGGTTCTCATGGATCTCGCAGAGAGGTAACATGGTGCGGCATTATTTAGGCATTTGTGAACAAGAGAGGTCACTTTTAGTTGGATTTTCACCTGAGTGGAGAGCCAGTTGTTGGCTCTTCTAGATTCAGTGATGTGGGCTCTCCTGGGAATACGTAGTGCTGCTCTAAGCGCGTTATTCTGCAGGATTTGAATTCTTTTGATAACTTCCTTATTGGCCCCAATGTAGAGCGAGTTGCAATAGTCCAGCTTCGATAACACGAGGGCTCTCGCAAGTGTGATGCAACTATTGTTGGATAGGAAGGGTTTGCCCGCTCTTATCAATTTGCAGGTGTATGCGGTGGCAGAAGCCATCGCTTTGACCTGCTTGTTGAAAGTGAGGGTGGAATCCAGGTAGAAACCCAAAGTTTTTACTGCATGAGCAGTTGTGATTTGGTTATTATCGATGTTAAAAGAGGAGTAGTTGGGGCCCAGTTTTTTTAGGGTAGAGGGTGTGCCCATGATAATGATTTCAGTTTTGTCATCATTCAGGCATAGTCCGTGAGTGGCCATCCATGCCTGGATGATGAGATACACCCGGTTCACCAAGGCCATTTCCTTGTCGTAATCACCAGTAAGTGGTAGGAGAATCTGAGTATCATATGCATAGTTAGTGTAGGTGATACCAAGAAGGTGCAGATCATCAAAAGGGGCTTCGTGAAAATGTTGTAGAGTGTAGGAGAAACGCACGATCCTTGGGGCACGCCGCATGTGATAGGGATAGAGTCTTCTGCAGCCGTGGTGGAGAAGACTCTCATGGTCCTATTATTGAGGAAAGATTGGATCCAATGAGTGGCTTCTTTAGAGAAGTGTGCGGCCATGTCCAAGTGCCTGCAGAGGACCTTGTGGTCAACAAGGTCAAATGCCGCTGATAAATCCAAAAGGAGAAGTAAGGCTAATTTGCCTTGATCCCTTAGCTCATCGATTTGCGCCTTTAGGTCTAGGAGGGCTGTTTCGGTCCCGTGCTGTGGAGGGAAGCCAGATTGCCGTACTCCTAACAGGTTGCTGGATTCAAGGTGTTTTTGAATTTGTGATTACGCCACTTTGTCTATGATTTGTAGGAGGAATGGCACGGTGGTGATTGGGCGGTAATCCGTGGGTATGGCTGGGTCTAGCGTCTGTTTTTTGAGCAGTGGGAGTACCCATGATTCTTTTAGGTTGCTTGGTATGGATCCTGATGCGAATGAGGCGTTAATGAGTTTTGATATAAAGGGAGCCAGGTCTTTGGCTGCGTCCTTTATCAGTTGGGCTGGACATTGGTACCCCTGGCAGTTAGATGGTTTGAGTGACAATATGATTTTTTCAGTCTCAATAATTGATACTTTGGAGAACGTGAAGCAAGGAGTGTCAGTGTGATATTTAGGAGGGGTGCTGGTAATCTTGGGCTGCGTATCCAAGCTGAGCAAGGATTTTTTCATGACATTTTTGGATTGGAGAGTTGTCACTTTGTTAGCTAGGGCTTGCTGAATATTGGTGCACCATAATTTATCTTTGACGCAGTTGTCTGGCACTGGGAGAGGAGACTCTATTTCCTTTAGGATGATGAAGAGTTCCTTCATACTAGAGTTGGCTTGGGCTATTCTAGTGTTATAGGTTTCCCGTTTAGCCGACAGTATTTCCTTTTTGTAAAGGGTAGATATATCCCTCAGAGTACTTTTATTTTCTTCAGTAGGTTGTAGTTTCCATGTGACCTCACAGTGTCTTTTTTTAGTGCGAAGTGATTTTAGGTATTGGGTGTACCAAGAGTTGAGGTGCCCTTTGGGTTTACTTTGTCTCATTTTAAGCGGAGCAATTGAGTCCAGTGCAGAGGACATGATTTTGTTATACTCGTTCACTAGAGTTTCAGGGTCCAAGTTGTCTGGTAGTGAATTAAGTGTAGGGAGGATGAGAGGGAGTAGGTTATCTGGGGTGATGTTTTTCTTATTCCATGTTGGGATAGATGGGGCAGGTTGGGCTAAGGTGGGAGTAGGTCTGTCCGTTTCTAGAGCAAATGTTATAAGGTGGTGGTCTGTCCAAATTTGGGGGGAGATCGATAGGATGGAGGCATTGCATTTGTGGTCTGCCACCCAATCGAGTATTCTACCTTTGTTGTGGGTAGGGTGAAGTACTCTTTGTGAAAAGCCTAGTTCAGAGAGTATGTTAGCCACTCTACTTGCGTGTGGGTCGTTATGGTCATTGAAACCCAGGTTAACATCTCCTAGGAGGATAACCTGTGATGAGTTTTTTAGGTTATAATATAAGATGGAAGAAATGTCCTCCTCAAAGGTTCCAATAGGGCCTGGGGGTCTGTAGATCAGGTGGATGGTGAGGGTTTGAGAGTTATTAATAACTAGTTTAGCTGTTAAGGTTTCGCAGGATTTAGTGTCGTTAGATGGGGCTAGCCTGGCAGATAAGTTAGATTTGGCAATAAGGGCTATGCCTCCTCCACGTGTTTCACTTCTGTCTGACCTTAGGATGGTGTAACCATTAGGGATAGCTAACATGATGGCAGGTCCTGCAGCGGCATGAAGCCAGGATTCTGTAGTCAAGAAGTCAAGCTTTTCGGTTTGGATGAGATCAGCAATCTCAGTGGCATGAGCAATCATAGATCTGGCATTGATTAGAGCACCTTTTAGGTGGGGGGTGGTGGTGGGTGGAGGTGTGCATAACTTTTCATGGGTTGTGACAGGGATGTACCACTGTACATTCTGTGTCTTGAAGTTTAGACTGTGTGGTTTTTCTGTACTCCTATTTGGTGTAGACTTGTTGCGGTTGGATGAGATCAGCGTTCTAGCACGGGGTTCATAGAGTTTAGCAAGTCTGGCTCGGAGTCTCGTATTTCTAGATGTGGTATTACATGGTATGGACTCAAATGAGAGAGGCTGTTGGTGTTCTTCAAATTGGTCATTATGACTTGTCGGTGGTTGGGGTGGTGTCTGTGTCATGGTGGGAGAAAGGGATATGAGTTGAAAGGTGCTATAGTCAGTGGTAGCTGGAACTGTCCTTAATTTGTAGACTAGGAGTGTTATTAGTGTAAGGAGGGTGTTTCGAGAAGTTTGCATCTTGAGCCTATCGGGTAAAACAAATGCGAGTAGGCAGAGTGTCTCGAGTGTGGTAGGTAGCATCTATTTTTGAGGTACTAGCAGGTGACTAAAATGCAGTACGGCAACACATGATAACAGATGATTCAAATGCAGATAGGCAACACCTAAGTAGTTTGAGGTACTAGCAGGTGACTAAAATGCAGTAGGGCAGCACATGATAACAGATGACTCAAATGCAAATAGGCAACAGCTACGTTTGAGGTACTAGCAGCTGACTAAAATGCAGTAGGGCAGCACATGATAACAGATGACTCAAATGCAAATAGGCAACACCTAAGTTTGAGGTACTAGCAGCTGACTAAAATGCAGTAGGGCAGCACATTATAACAGATGACTCAAATGCAAATAGGCAACACCTAAGTTTGAAGGGTGGCACATGATAACAGATGACTCAAATGTAAATGGGCAGCACCTAAGTTTGAAGTGCTAGCAGGTGACTAAAATGTGGTAGGGCAGTACATGATAACAGTTGACTTGGATGGAACAACTCTGCTCAAGTAATGCAAGATGTACTGGTGCTAAGTTCGATTGTAAGCTCCGTAGGCTGAGACAATTCCTAAAGAAAAGTCCAATTCTAGCCTTATTCCTGAGACGCCATGTTTTTGTCAAGGTTATTTGTGGCATTTCTTAGGACAACTATTTGTAAACACAACTGGTCTGAGCCATTAAAATAAATTTGTTGAACAATTGGTGGAAATTGGAAGAGAAGATTAATTGCTATATTTGCATAGCAATTTACTCCAGTTGTGTTGCTAAATTTAAATGGACCAGAGAGTTGTGTTTCTGTGTTGTTTGATGGGCCTACACTTGTTTTTTGTCTTCTAATGAGTTTCAGATTTGTTTTTGTTTCTTTGCTGGTATTTTTGGGAGATCTCTTATAGGATCTGTTTGTATTACTTTTCTTTTTAAATATATATTGTTTGAGGTACAGGGCACATATCTAGATAGGAGGTGTACAGCCCACATACCCTGTTTGTTGCATTCTAGGATGCAAGGAACGTCAGCATTGACTTTGTTTGCAACAAAGTTGACTAGGAATACACCTTCAAGTGTACGTAGACATGAAAGTGCTACGTTACTCACACCTTCCTTAAAGACTGTGCTGCCAATGTCAGTCAGTGCATGATTTAGGGTTATACCCTGCAATTTGCGAGTAGTGAGAGCATATGCAAGAGACAGAGAGAATTGTTCTCTGTGTGCATATGTGCATATGTGTCATTGAAAAGAAGGATGTGTTCTAGTTTGTGGCCTATTTTTTTAACTTTTCTCAAAGTGGATGTTGACAAATTGAATGTTGTTGTCATGTGGACTGTTTGACTAAACGTTGTTCTATGGCAAGGTTACATTATAGAACTACTCTGCAGTTTAGGCACAACATTGACATTTTCTCTAATCCAGCTCTGTTGGTTATAAACTTTTTCTAGCTCTTTAGTCGTGCTGTTGCTTGCTGACATATACGGAGTGGAATGCCATGCACTTCTAGTTTGTCTGTGGAGCCGATATGCATTATGGGTTCCATTTATTTGTTTTACATTGTCTTGTTGAATTCACTGCAGCTTGCTAGGGTTGGCTTTTTATATTTTGTTGAGTTAATAGCTCAATCATATCAGGAGCAGATGTGTTTCGCTAACACAGCTCATGGATTAGTCTACTATTTAGGTTGGATTTTGCATATTTAGTAAGCAGACCAGTTCTAATGCATTTGAAAATGTTATCAAAGGTGAGGTCTGCAGACTGACGCATGTTTGAGTTAGATATCTGTACTGAAAATGTTGGCAGAGATTTACATTTCCAATGGTGCCAGGTGTTTTGGGGCATTGTTTGTGTCATAATGTTTTAAAAATAGGTTTATGTTAACTGTAGGAGGTCTCTGAAAAAAATAACGTGTTTTCCTCCAGATAGCTCTTCATAGTTGGTTTTTAGGACGTCTTGCATTCTCAGGTGAATTCAAGTGAATATGAGGTTTGAAACAGTGCTTACTTCATCTACTACGAGTACTTTCATTTGTTTCAGAATTCTGACTACTTCAATAGCAGCTTTTGCTGATAATTTGGAGTATTCGAATTTGATTTGGCTTCTACTGGAAGGAGCAGTAGTCAGTGTAAAGTTACACCTCCTGTGTTTCAGGCAGCCAATCCTTTGGGGGCTGTTACAACAGTCACAAGGTTGTTTGTAAAGTTTTGTATATGCTGATTATTTTAATTAAGAATTTTTTTCCAGAACCAGCTCCACCACTTACATACAGGAGCAGAGGTTTATAATGTGTACAGCTACAATGGTTCATTTCATGTTGAAAACAATGTCCAATTTCTTCAGTGGCTTCTAGATAAATGGTGATTTGTTCATCATTTTGCTGTTATTTGATCACTGACAAGTCTTCTTCGGATTGTTTATATTGATACATGATGTTTTTTTTTAATTCAGTCGTGGCTATTTCTGCTTCATTTAGAATGAGTGGTTCTCCAAATGGTTCTTGGCTTCCTTTAAGGGAGGGTTGACTGCCCTCACGAGTGTCTTTATATAGTTGAGCTTCAACTTCTTCTTCTTGTTGGCGTTCATTGTCCAACATTTATTTGTATTGCTTGAAATTGACATGTGTTTTATTGCTTTCATTTGCATTGAATGCAGATGCAAATGAGTCATGGTTACCTAACAATTCTTCTTCTTTTCTCCATGGTTCAAAAAGTTGCAGTAGGACCATGTAATAAAGTTCCCTATGCTGCAGAGATTTAATGATAATTGTACATGATTAATTAGACTGAGTTGGTAAGTTTGACTAGGCTTCCTTCACAAGTTGAATTGAATTGAATTGATATTTTATTTCTATCACACTCATAACCAAGTGTTTAAGAGCATGAGAAGGCAAGGGAAGGGGAACAGGGGAGAACAAAACAACAATCATACTAGGTCCAGTGACATTGTGAACTCACAAGTGCATGGAAAATGGGGAGGGGCAAAGTGCATGGAAGGGGGAGAAAAGGAGAGTGCGGAAAAAGGAGAAAACATATAAATAATAATAAGTTGTTGAATAAAAAAAGTTGAGACTACATATTTGCCAGTTGTATCATCTGGTGTGACAGTATTTTTGTAGGAGTAGTTTTGGGTACAGGCACATGTTTTCCAAAGCTGGACATCTTTTTGGGTCGCATCTATCTATTAAATTGTTTTTTTAAATGTCCTGGCTATTGGGATCATGTGTGGCTATTGTTTCTCTTGATAGGATTTCAGTACTTTTTTTCAGGATGATGCTGGACCAAGGTCTAGTCAGACAATGTTTTCTATAAGGCTGTACAAGTTAAATAGTCTGCAGCATCGTAGCACCCACATTCTCAATGGAGACCATTTTTATACTGAAGCTGTACCATTTTTGTGACAGTGTTTTATCAGATTATATGTCATCCAGAGGCCTTTTAGTTCTGTTTTTTCAGCTTTGGTGAGATATGCGCTGACATAAATTTCAACAGCAGTGGAATGGTCTGTAATGTAGTGTATGTCTATATTTGCATTCCACAAGAGGGCAATGATTGCATTGTAATCATTCCTGTACTTTGATGCTTTGTCACATTTAATGTTGTATTTGTTTTTCGGTGATTGGTCTTTTACACTGTGTCTAAAAGTAGATATCAAGCTATTTACTTGTCTTTTTGCTGAAACTGGTCTAGGCAAGCCAAATTGACATTTGGTATAGTATTTACCTTTGTTTTTATATCTACGTCAGCAGTATGTGCCACACATATGTTTTTGGAAGCATAGATGTGTGTACGTAGGTCACTATGTGTGGAGGGATGTCACAGGTAATGTATTTCTGAATAAACTGTAAAACAGTGGAATCACTTTCATGGCCACATTTTGGTGCATATTTTATCCACAAAAGCATGTGGATGTGTGGTAATCCTCTGGATTGATTTTCTTTTCTCCAAAAGAAGTGTTCCACTTCTCAGAGTAGAAGGGTAGTTTTATTGCAAATGTAGTGCAGCAGGGCAGTAAAGTGACGGTGAAAGTAACTTAACACATTCACAAGGTCAAGAGAACAGAGTTCTCCTGGTGCTTTTTTGTCTATTCCTTCTTTATTTTGGTTTGCTATGTGTGAGAAGTCGTGCATGTCATCCTATGTGTATTCTGCATAACTTAAAGTAACACTCCATGTGGGTGGGCCTCTGTTCCTTAGCATACAACCTACATTAGTGTGACATCGGAACCAGCATTCCTTTGTACCACACATGTTTGGCAAGAGATTTGTGATACTTGCCTGTAAAACTTCAACTTTGTCTTTTATCTTTTGAAGCAATTGGGTAGCAGTGATGTTTAAAAAATTAGAGCCTGGTTTTAATGTGTGCAACTCCACAACATAGAGTTGCTAGTTCACTTTCGAAGAAGAAGTGGAAAATGTATTCTACATTTTGTCTGAATCTGGGGTCTTCAGAATACATTCGTAAATAGCGATATTCTGATGCAGTTATTTGTGTGAATCTTTCATCATACATTCCTCCTTTTCCTGCAGGAAAGAGTAAAGGAAATTAATATGCTTCTACACTTTTCTCCCATATGCACATTTGAGATCCTTTGGCTTGACGGATTTGATATGTTTCTAATGTATCGTCTATGGTGTCTTTGGAGTGTAGTGGGTGAATTGTAACCTAGTCCAAAATGTTGACTGTAGTAATAAGATCTACATGTTCAAATTAGCCAGTTGGTGGTGCATCCTGAATTATTTGGGTGGTTTCTCTTAGGTTCTCCTCTATGTTTATATCTTTGTAGTATTCATTGTTTACTTTTGGATATTGTAGGGCTTGTCTAACCTTGTTTAAGTTGACTAGTTGTTGACAAATTGGTTTACCTTTTGTTGGTACACCATTAACTAGTACAGTCAAATATTGATTTATTGACCGTTGTACTCCTAGAGTTTCTACATTTTATTTTGGGTCAAATGGCAAATATACTACTTTGCCACAAATATCTTTTAGTAACTCAGAAGGAGGCAATTTGGCTGTGTTGGGTTTAAGGTGTATTATAGCTTGATGTGGGCCTACTGTTTGGATTATTCTGCTCTCATACAGATTATGTTTTTGTGGTACCTATGAAAGTGTGACAGCACATGATGTCATTTGGTTATTATCAAGTGTTGCATTGCAGTATGTGCAAATAATTGAGGGGTCAGTTATTTTGTATTTATTTTCTGTTCATAGAAATAAAGCTAATTGGAACAATTATGATTCCTCACTGTCCTCTATTTTGTAAGACATATCTTCTATTGTTGTGCTGTTTTTATTAAAAGTTCTGCGACACCAGACACATATTTGGTCTGGTGTTTCAACAGATGCATTTTGAAATGTTGCTATTTCTTTTTGTATTTGTTTGTTAGGAGGTTGGTGTTTTTTTAGGTTTTCACTACTGTTTTCTGAAGGTACAGAATTGTCTTCATGTTCCAAAATAATCTTTCAAAATATTTCTTTAAATTTTTTTGTTTATTTGTTATAAATTTTAGTTCATAGAACTTTTCATATATTTGTATACAAAACATTATATACGACAACCTGCTACGACATAAGCAATATTTGATACAAATCATAGCCGGTATTCCACAGACCAAACATAACATAAACATAAATATATGTACACATATGAACAGTCTTGGGCTGATTCCGGCGCTCCTCTCAATTTAACAGTGGAGAAAATGCATAGCCGCGTAACAGAGGTCTATTACCCTTAGACTGTAAAGGGAAATTAAACTTGAAAATAACTATTTAGACCTGAAAGTGTTTTGCGCTTTGCAAAAAAATGTATCCAAATAATCAGACAACACGAAAAGAGAAATTAATTGTGTATTATGGTTTCTGGATTGACTGTACTAAAAAAAAAAAAATCCATCGGTGTCTTAGCCTGACTTTGTTTTGAAGTCTTACATGCGAAAAAATAAGAGACTGTAACGTCACAATTTGTCATTTTTCCCAACTTATAAACTTTAATTGATGGTAACAGTTACGTGCATTCAGGTGATTATGCAGAATAAAGATTGTCCCAATTTGTTGTTGAAAAAATTGAACACTGTTGTCATGAGTCCTGTTACATCACAGAGAAATTCAGGTTAACTTAGTTATGGTCACTGTTTCTTCCTTGGTCACTGTTACTTCACAGTTAAAGGTAACACAGGTTTTTATACCCGAAATGCACAAAAGTGATTGTTGTGGATCTGCTACCCTCTTAATCACTGTTACTTCACAGCATTAGGGTTTGCTTCGCTTGATTTTCTACCAATTATAGTGTGGATACACTGGTGGTGAGGTTATGCCTTATCGGTCTGCTACCCAACACGTGTTTCACCGTCTGTTTTCGGACGGATCATCAGGGGTTATTTATTTAATTGAAGTCAAATTGCGAAGTTGTACTGTTTTGATTGGTTTTGTTGAACATTGTTTGAATTAGCTCCTGATGGGAGTAAACAAAAAGAAAAAGAGAGTAAAAAAGAGAATGATAAGTTAAACAAAGCTTAAGCGGGAAAAAATACTTATTTGCTTCTGTTTAATGCAAAAAAAGGTTTTTCGTTTGAAACCTTATTTTAATGTGATAATTACTCGAACAGTGAATAGATTAATAATTGTGGGTTAATGTGGGCTGCACTCATTATACCACGGGTGTTAGTTAAAGCAAAAGGGGGGTAAAACAGAGTGAATACATCGACAACACTGAATGTTAGATAACTGCAAGCACTTACTTAGGCAGCCCTGTTTATAACGTTGTGAATGAGAAGAAAAGGTTCCAACTCGTAAGGTGTCAGAAATTAGTTGTGGCTGCTCTCTAAGGATAACCTACAGTGGTAAAAAGACACAAAGCAACAAGAGCGCATTTAAAAATAGGGTGGTACCTAGCATAGTTTAATACTTTGCATAGCGTATGGCTTAGAGCGAGCTTGGGAGAAAACTGTTGTTATTCCTAAGAGATGGTAGAATATATGTTCTTACCTTGGTCTCAGGCGGAGAAGGAGAGAGATGTATCGATGCGCGTCTCACACGGTCCAATTGCTGTATGCTGGTGAGTGCGAGCGCTGCCTGTTATAACCCGTCTTTTCGTGTTGTCTGATTATTTAAACATAAATATATACATTCATAAATGGAGGAAAACAAATTTTCTTCAACACAGCTACAAAACAACTTCCTTCTTTCTACAACCATTTCAATAATCAATTAAATGGTCTACATCACGTCATTCTAAAATTCCTAAAACAAAATTCCTAAAATAATGCATTAGCGTTTCTTAAGAGAAAGAAAATTCAAAAGAAAGAAAGACATTATAACTTCATTCTAGAACAATCCCCCAATACTTTTAGGGGCCGATTCATGGAACAAACGTGTGCCGAAAATCCATGCGCAAGCAGGCGTAAGGGAGCGCAAGCGTGAGAAACGCAGCGCACGCGTGCGATTCAAGGAAGACGCTGCATGTGTTTCCTGCTGTACGTGCGCCCAATCCAGCCATGGCGCACGCAGGCATACACGGCGTGCGCTACTCGCACAGCATAAGTGCACATAGCGCGGCGCACACAACCAAAGTGGGCAGAACAGTGGGCGTAACACGCGGAATGGGGAACAACGCGTGAAAAAGAAGGCGTAACTGGGGAAGTACTGCAGGGAACTACACGGAACGCCCACACGCACGCGAACAACCCATATTTATGGATCCGAATACGGGAAACCCGCGCACGGCAAAAGACGCGCACAGGCATCAACGCGTCCGCCACACGAAGGCAGGCGGAAGCGTCCCCCCGCACAGTATAAAAGTGCGCGCAAACAACAAACACATATATACAGCTACGATGAATGCCCCCTTTTGTCGCAGCACTGATCGTGGGACACCGCAGGAGGAGGAGAATAGTCAGGGCACGCATTTTCGCACCACGGACAAGCCTTTTTGGGATGCCTGACGACCAGGTCTATGGCAGGTATAGGTTTCCACCCCATATCATCCTAGACCTGGTCAGGGAGTGGGAAGATGACCTTACATCCCCCACCCTTTGCTCCCAAGCATTGAGCCCCTTGGAGAAGCTGCTCAATGTCCTGCATTTTTTGGCCACTGGGTCATTTCAGCAGACTACTGCCATAGTGGGGGGGTCTCACAGGCCACGCAGTCACGCTGCCTACACCAGGTACTGGCAATCATGACAGCGCGCCCCTCAGTCCGCAGGCACATATACATGCCCAGAACACCCGCAGAAAGGCAGGCCGTTGTCCTGGATTTTTTCAGGGTGGCACACTTCCCCAAAGTGCTCTGTGCCATAGATTGCACCCATGTGGCCCTACGTCCACCTAGGGCCACTGAGCACATCTACCGAAACCGCAAGCACTGGCATTCCATCAATGTACAAGTGGTATGCGATGCAAAGGGAATCATCACCTCTGTCTATGCAAACTACCCTGGCTCCACCCATGACAGTTTCATATACAGAATGTCAGCCCTGAGCCGGGCCCTGGAAGCTGGGCAGCATGGGGACACATGGCTCCTAGGTCAGTACAAATGCCCTTGCACATGCATGCAAGTCACACACAGACAAATACCCAAACCCTAATAATCTCAACTATTATCACCTCCCCAGGGGACAGTGCCTACCCTCTGAGCAACCACATGATGTCGCCAATCCGGAACCCCACCACACCACCCCAGGTAAGATACAACGCCGCCCATATTGCAACCAGGGCCATAGTGGAGCGCACATTCGGAGTGCTCAAGTCACGTTTCCGCTCCCTTGACCGCTCTGGCGGGCAACTACTCTATGCACCACCAGTAGTGTGCAGGATCATTGTGGCAGCATGTGTCCTGCACAATGTTGCAACACAGCAGGGCGTCCCGGTGGACATGGTGGTGCCCCCACATCTCCAACCACAGGCACAGGCGCTGCCCATGGGAGTTGACAGGGCACGTGGCGAGGAAGCCCAGACCCAGCTTGTGGCCACATTTTTCACCTAAACTCCCACCCCTGCGGAGTGCACACAGGCCTGGCACATACCAGGTGACAATCGATGATGACAAAGAGACAGTCAACTGTCACAACCCTACCACCCTGAGATAGTTGCCATGGAAGTGCCACATCGTCTGCATCCCTAGCTACTTGAACACAAGCTATCCCGTGTGACCAAAAGGCACACATATGACATATGACATGATATGGCCTATACACAAGTATTTCAAGGTGCGATGAGGCAGGGAGGGGGGAACAAGGGAAGACAGACAACGGTACTACTAGGCCAGGTGTCATTTAGATTGTGCAAGTGCAGGGGTAGGGGGAAGGGAAAAGTGAAAGGGGAAGGGGAGGGGGGGAGTGCAGTACAGGGGAAGTAGACCAAAAAACAAATACATAGGTCGGCTGGTGGCAACTGCAAAGGTAAGTGCAGACAAGTGCTGGGAAGGGTGGGCTGTAGGGATAGAGAGACAGTACCGCAGTGCAGGGGTTGCCAGGGAGGCAGTGCAAGTGGAGAGTGGCTGGGCCAGGGACCGAGGTCAGTGAGAGTGGCCCAGTTGCAGCTCCAGTGCAGTTCCAGTGAAGAATTCCGCAAGGGAGAGGCAGAGAGAAAGCAGAAGCAAAGAGGAAGGTCTTGAGGTGCTTCCAGAACTGGAGATGGTTCCCCTCAATTTCAAGTGAGGCAGGAAGGCTGTTCCAGAGGGAGGGCCCTGCTGCGGAGAGAGATCTACCCCCAGCTAGTTGCTCTGAGAAGCGGATGACCCTAACATGCAAGGTGTGCATCACACACCCCTGCAAAACAGGCCATGGCCATCACTGTCATGTCACTCAAACCCTCCCAAACCACAACATGACATGGCAAGCAATACCCATACACCAACACAGTAACGATAAGGTACACATTCCCATGTACTAAATCTACAGTGGCTTCAGACAATGATGCCTGACCCGGAATCAGATGAAATGACAGACCAACAAAATCTCCCACCAAAAATAAGTCATTTCCAAATGCATTACAAGAGTTGTAGACGTACCATAACAATGAATGCTTGTCTACATGCACATTGTGCATTGCAAAATCAACACTGCAGCTCATGTGTGCTGTGACCTACTCCTGCAACACACTGCTCAGCGCACAGCACAGTGAACAGCCATTGTGTGTGATGCACACCCTGAGCATCACATCTAACTGACAGACCACATCAAACAGCAAATTAGGCATGTACAGGATCCATAATCGGTCACAGAACATGTTCTGCAGGGACACAGTGGGCACCAGAAGGCAAACAGTGTACACGTGGATATGCAAGGCTGGGAGTACATGTAGTGCATCAGAGTGCAAGTGTGTGGTTCTGCAAGGACATGCACTCCACATATGCATGTGCACTCAAGTGACCATTAGTGTTCTCTACACATCATATGTGAACATTCACCATGTGTACACCCCAGCATGTCAAACAAAAACTATCCCCTCGCACCTGAAAGGTAAACACAACACATGAACAGGCATTGATCAGCAGAACACAACATGTACATAGGATACCACCATTACAATGTCAGAGTTCCCATCACACTGCAGGGCAAGGCAACTATCAACAACAACCCCCCCCCTTCAAAAATGACCATGACCCACTGAACAACTGCACCTGGGTCATGGAGCCTTCAAACTTCAATTCCACCTGGCCACAGGATCACCTTTACCCTTCGTCACCATCTCCCACCTTGTGTGTAAAAAGGTGCCTGCACCCTCATAATCCACACTCATATCCAAAATCACAAAATCCAAGCCAGAAAAACGAACCAGAACACCCTCCAGTAGATGACTTGACATAGCATTACCTCACAAAGGCCAAGTACTACCACAATGATGCAACAACCAAGGTAGCACAGTAAAACAATGTCACAACAGGATGTGAAACATATGTGGTACATGACATAGGATGATGCACCATGAACGGATGTGTACTGTCACAGGTCCCCTGTACAGGCGCGGGAGTGTCACGAAACAACCACCCCCACCATGTCCCGGGTGCCTGCAAGGTCAAACTCACACAGGCCCCTGAGACCCTGGTGGGGAAGGAGGTTCAGGGATATGCAGTCGGGACAGGTGTTGACACACTGGATGACTGGAATGAGTGGCAGGAGAGGGGAGGAGGAATGACACATGAAACTAGGGAATGCACGAAAATGTACTACCTGCATGAACACATACACAATCCAAACAAACTTGGACATCATTGTCATGGCCTTCTGTAGTCCAGGCTTAGGAGTGGTACGAACCAACCACCCCCTCTAGGGTTTTGGCGCCTGCAAGTTCGGGGCTTACACAGGCATCCGCAACCCCAGCTGGGAAAGAGGGTCAGGGAACGTTGCTTGGATAGGTACGGGAAGCAGGAACACCAGGTAAAGGGTACAGGGTTCAAAATTGCATAGGATTACGGGTGATTAGGGGGAAAAAACATACCAAATTGAACCACACATACATCCATGAATTAGTACACTCCCCAGCAAGCCTATGCAGAGCAGTTTGAAAGAAAGACAACAAGACACTTAGCTCTGGTTTTGAGTGCTGGCCTCCTGCCTGCGCACTCGCAGGTCTGGTTACAGGAGCACTGCAATGCTGCAAAGAGAGCGACAGTCAACAACCTGTACGTGCCAATTACACAAAAACACAACACCAAACATGCCCCATAGCAACAAACTACTCTACAAACAGACAATCTGGTGTAGATGCTTCGTACCCATATATAACATCACCCCTGTGACTGGTCATACACAGTCAATGCAGTAAGTCAGCCGCCGGTGGGTGCGTGGCAAATGGAACACCAATGTGTCACAATTCACACAACATGCAATGTTCCCTGGGTAAGCAGACAGACCCATATAGCAAGCCATGACTTCTGAGCAAGTTGCGTACCACCATGACCGAAACAAAGTTGGCAGTGCATTTATCATAAAGTACATGGAAAAGACATGCACTACACCCGAGTATGTCCCTTGCTGTATGTCCCTGTGAGCTGCCCCTTTCCATGTCTCGGAAGGCTACATGGTTGATACAAGTGCCTCAATGGACTTGGTGTACCGGAGGGTATGTGCCACTGCCCCTGCATGTGTCCCAGACAACCTTACAATCAACAGCCATCAGTCCACCAACACATCTGAACTGCATTGTGTGCTTCAACACCAATATTCGTCTAAGCTCACCCTCAGTGCTGTGACTAAGCCTGCATGTGCAACTCGCCTGGTGCAAGCTTTGCTGTGTCGTGGCCCCCCTGTGCTGCTCACCTTGCCTGGAGTTCCTTGGAACATGTCAGCAGTTCTAGGATGTGGGTCTGCAATCCCTGTGCCTCTGCATGTGCACACATGTGCATGTTGGCACCAACAAACGTGTCCAGAATTCCGTCGTCCAATGGGCCATGTCTGCTGGCAAAGGTGCTCTGGAGGCTCATCCCCCTGCAGAAAGGGCATGAAACACATGATTAATGCTTCAAAGTCATCTGTGTGTGTCTCATCAGGCATCTCATTAATTGACCATGTCAGAGACTCACATCACAAATCACACCATCAGTCCATCTTTCGCATCCAAAGTGTGGAACACTATCTACAGCATGAATTGCAACAAGCACGTGTACAGTAAAGATATGAAACATACTACACAATGCATAGAAATTAATGTACACATTAATCATGACACACCCCATCTAGCAAAAGCTGAACAGTGGACAATAACACCAAAATCATCCCCACGAGTGGTGTCAACACAAGTCACACAGCACCAGACATGCCACAGATATGACAGTCCAAAGCCCTTGTGTAAAATTCTGTAACACCGAACCATCCTTGCGAGCCCATGGATAAGGGAGGCAGGAGTGGCATATGTGAGTCAAGGACCCCAAGCAGCAAACACATACACAAGACAAGCCTGAAGGGCCCAGCTGGAACAGACAGTGGATGCCTTCAAAAGCCACAAAGCACTGCACCATCACATGAAAGCACAATAGACTAGCAATTTTAAACTAAATCAACTATTAACTAATTACACTAACAATGGAAAACCTACATTACCCAATTAAACTAACTATCAAACAGAAACTTAACTAACTAAACTAAAAGAAAAATCAAAAATGGCCACATACGACCCAGGGGGGAGGGGAGGCACCCAGGAGGGGGGAGGTACAGGGTGCTGCTCAACATCCACATGCGATGATGCTGAGCCAAAAAAAAAACCTCCATGGGCTCAACGCCTGCACAGCCCGACCTATGTGGGAGATAGATGGTCGTCTGAGTCTGGCTCATCCTGGAAAGGAGGATGTGGCACAGTAGCCTGGCCACGCCTAGCCGCAGCTTGCCCCTCGTCGACAGCAAGTCTGCCGGACGGGTGAGCCTGGTTCAGTGTGGCGATGTGACGTAGGTCTGCATGCAGAACCTCACGTGATACACGTGCTTCCTCTTGCAAGGTAGCACGTGTAACACAGAGTTCCTCCTGCACGGCCTGGCTGGACAACCGCTGCACCTCCCGGCAAGCCTGTAGCTCAGCCGAGATGGTGCGCTCAAGCTGTGCAAACCTCTCCTCTGCCTGCTGCCTCTGGGACATCATAAGGACACCCAGAGTGGATCTGAGGGAAGCATACTCCTCCCTCAGGGCATCCAAGTGCGCCTCTGCGTGAGCAGCAATTGCTTGACGCAGAGACGACATTTCAGCCTGGCATGTCCTGTCTGAGGCTGCCATGCCCAGCCTGAGCGAGCGGGCCGTGGACCGTGCCGCCTGCTGCTGGAGAAGCACCTGCCTAGCAGGGGGGAGCACAGATCGGGCCGCACGCTCCATGCTCTCAGCGATGTTCTCCATTGCTGCCCCCTGCCGTTCGGAATTGGCAGTCATGTCTTGCTCTCACTCAGTATACTGCGGTTGCGCGCGGCGACCGCGTTGCCGGGCTTGACCCCTGCGGGACCCAAGGACCGCGGGTGCTCGCTGTGTTGGCAACGCCCGCGGCTGCACGACTACATGCCCCCGTCGACGTGATGTCCCAGGCACATCAGTGGCTGGTGTGGAGGGTGACCCTGCGTCCCGATCCACCACGGGCGCAGGAACCAAGACTGTCTGATCCCTCAGTGCAGGGGTCGCAGACAGAGGAGTGTCCACATCAGAATCACTCACCCCTGACACATGGACTTGATACTCATCCAACTCAACATGGACGTCAGAGTCGTCATCAAGGCTGGACTCATAGGCAGCCAGAGACAAGATGGACTGCAGCACTTGGGGGTTTTCGTGGCCTACCACCCCACGACCCCCACTAGTGCCGAGTTGATGTGGTGGTAACAACCCTGTGTCTGGCATGACAACACCATCCTCCGCCTTCATTGCGTCATCACCTGAAAAATAGAGAGAAAAAAGGTCACTACACATGTCAGAAGCACACAACACACACACACACCGACAGCAAATGCATCCGGCAGACATGTGACACAAAACATATAACCTGGCATGCATGCTGGGTCAACTTTGAATAGCTTCTGTGATCAGACCTGTTGAAAGGTGGCAGTTTCCATGGAAGTGGGTCTATGCAGTGCAGAAAATGTGTACGCCACTCACTACCTACATGTACAAGGACTCCATGGTGTGTGCCAGGAAATGTGGAGGCAGTGCAATGTCAAATTCAGACATCACGTGCATTGTGCATTCAATGTGTACCATATCTAGAAGCCAAGCACCCCTCCACCCCAGTACCAAAGCAGGGATGCCTAGCATGGTATCAAAAGGCTGACCATACACCTGTGTATTGACAGGCAGTGTTGACTGGCATCAACAGCTTAATGTGATTCAAGTGACAACACTGCAAATGATGCTGGGACAGTAGGCAGGACACATGATGAAAACTCTGGAGGCCGCCCACGTGTAAAGAAGACACAACAAGAGTTGGACAGAGTCATTGGCCATTGAACAGGCTGAGGCCTGTGAGCCACACAGATTGTCAGAGCCTAAACATGTGTGCAACGCAGGACTGAGCCACAGTTGACATGGGAAGGCTGATGAGATGGCAGGCAATGTATGTAACCAAGGACTTGTATTACAGTGATCATCCAGTCAAGGACACATAGGAGCATGCGTGCAATGCACATGGAGCATGAATGGGCACTCATGTCCCTGCGGGACATCTGACCCATGCACAGTACAAGTGAGATAGCCCGCATCGAGTACTAAGGCTGTATCACACGGCATATGTCTGGCAGATTTTACGCTGGAAGTTAGCATCTACACAGGACACATGAACAAGAAAGTACACATTGGCAAGATTGAAGCAGACCAGTGCAAAGGTGGAACTGGGGTGCAGAGTGGTGGAGGAGGGGCAAGGGAGCTTGCCTACATGGAGTCCCGCATGCAGGCAGAGGAGACATGCATGACGGAAGCATTGCATTACTTACACATCAGAACCATGTACACGTCACATGTAGCGGCATTCATGCACAACACATCCCACAAGTGAAACACACACGTCCTCAACAAACACGCATCAACACTCACTGGACTGTGCATCAAAGTCCAGCATCTCTCCCACTCCTTCGACCAATTCAGGTGGTATGAACTCCACAACGAGAGTCTCATGCGGAGTGAGCTCTTCCTCCTCTGGTGCAGGCTCACCGCCAGTCACCGGAGTCAAGTTGTAATTAGAGGCACGCTTAGCCTTAGTGCTGCGCTTGATGTCATTCCAACGCTTTTTGCACTCTTGCGCCGTGCGCACCTCATGGCCGAATGAACTGACATGTTCCGCGACATGCTTCCAGTGGGTGTCACGTTGGGCAGCCGTAGTCTGACTATTGGCACCCACTAGCATGTCACGGCTGTGGCCCCGCACGTAGTCCACGAGGAAGTCCAGTTCCTGCTTACAGAAAGGCTTCTTCCTCGACGTGCACGAGGTTGTGGCTGTGTGTGGGGTCCCAGCCTGTGCTGCAGGTGCAACCTTCCTTCTCTTGGACTGTGGCGCAGACCCTGGCTGGCTAATGCCGCCCTGACCAGTATGGCCAGTGGGTTCGGTGGATTGAGCCAAGGGAGTGGCAGGTGGAGGGATGACCAAAGGCCTGACTTGTGTCATTGGCAGCTGGGTGCCCACTAATGGACCCTGCGCAGCAACATCAGCTGTGGCAGGGTCATTGACCGCAACGGTCCTGGTTGGCAGACTCACAACCGGGGTGCTGTTGGGTGCATCTGCCCCTGCACTTGCCAACACCCGGCTGTTCGGGGCAGCAGATGACATGACTGCCCCAGGGACACGTTTCTTGGTCTGAGCAGCCCGGCCTGCCCCTATGGTTTCCCCCCTGGCCTGTTGGAGATCTACCAAGGGCTCTTCAAGTGCCAACGCAGCCTGCGCTGGCAGACCCTGAGCCTGGGTGGCGGTGTCCACAGCTGCACCTGCAGCTACCTCTACCCTTGGGCCCGTGGCAGTCGATGGAACGGACTGCCGGGTGAAATGGGTGCCAGTGCCAAATGCAGGAGACTACATGCCCCCGTCGACGTGATGTCCCAGGCACATCAGTGACTGGTGTGGAGTGTGACCCTGCGTCCCGCTCCACCACGGGCACAGGAACCAAGACTGTCTGATCCCTCAGTGCAGGGGTCGCAGACAGAGGAGTGTCCACATCAGAATCACTCACCCCTGACACATGGACTTGATACTCATCCAACTCAACATGGACGTCAGAGTCGTCATCAAGGCTGGACTCATAGGCAGCCAGAGACAAGATGGACTGCAGCACTTGGGGGTTTTCGTGGCCTACCACCCCACGACCCCCACTAGTGCCGGGTTGATGTGGTGGTAACAACCCTGTGTCTGGCATGACAACACCATCCTCCGCCTTCATTGCGTCATCACCTGAAAAATAGAGAGAAAAAAGGTCACTACACATGTCAGAAGCACACAACACACACACACACCGACAGCAAATGCATCCGGCAGACATGTGACACAAAACATATAACCTGGCATGCATGCTGGGTCAACTTTGAATAGCTTCTGTGATCAGACCTGTTGAAAGGTGGCAGTTTCCATGGAAGTGGGTCTATGCAGTGCAGAAAATGTGTACGCCACTCACTACCTACATGTACAAGGACTCCATGGTGTGTGCCAGGAAATGTGAAGGCAGTGCAATGTCAAATTCAGACATCACGTGCATTGTGCATTCAATGTGTACCATATCTAGAAGCCAAGCACCCCTCCACCCCAGTACCAAAGCAGGGATGCCTAGCATGGTATCAAAAGGCTGACCATACACCTGTGTATTGACAGGCAGTGTTGACTGGCATCAACAGCTTAATGTGATTCAAGTGACAACACTGCAAATGATGCTGGGACAGTAGGCAGGACACATGATGAAAACTCTGGAGGCCCCGCCCACGTGTAAAGAAGACACAACAAGAGTTGGACAGAGTCATTGGCCATTGAACAGGCTGAGGCCTGTGAGCCACACAGATTGTCAGAGCCTAAACATGTGTGCAATGCAGGACTGAGCCACAGTTGACATGGGAAGGCTGATGAGATGGCAGGCAATGTATGTAACCAAGGACTTGTATTACAGTGATCATCCAGTCAAGGACACATAGGAGCATGCGTGCAATGCACATGGAGCATGAATGGGCACTCATGTCCCTGCGGGACATCTGACCCATGCACAGTACAAGTGAGATACCCTGCATCGAGTACTAAGGCTGTACCACACGGCATATGTCTGGCAGATTTTACGCTGGAAGTTAGCATCTACACAGGACACATGAACAAGAAAGTACACATTGGCAAGATTGAAGCAGACCAGTGCAAAGGTGGAACTGGGGTGCAGAGTGGTGGAGGAGGGGCAAGGGAGCATGCCTACATGGAGTCCCACATGCAGGCAGAGGAGACATGCATGACGGAAGCATTGCATTACTTACACATCAGAACCATGTACACGTCAAATGTAGCGGCAATCATGCACAACACATCCCACAAGTGAAACACACACGTCCTCAACAAACACGCATCAACACTCACTGGACTGTGCATCAAAGTCCAGCATCTCTCCCACTCCTTCGACCAATTCAGGTGGTATGAACTCCACAACGAGAGTCTCATGCGGAGTGAGCTCTTCCTCCTCTGGTGCAGGCTCACCGCCAGTCACCAGAGTCAAGTTGTAATTAGAGGCACGCTTAGCCTTAGAGCTGCGATTGATGTCATTCCAACGCTTTTTGCACTCTTGCGCCGTGCGCACCTTATGGCCGAATGAACTGACATGTTCCGCAACATGCTTCCAGTGGGTTTCACGTTGGGCAGCCGTAGTCTGACTATTGGCACCCACTAGCATGTCACGGCTGTGGCCCCGCACGTAGTCCACGAGGAAGTCCAGTTCCTGCTAACAGAAAGGCTTCTTCCTCGACGTGCACGAGGTCGTGGCTGTGTGTGGGGGTCCCAGCCTGTGCTGCAGGTGCAACCTTCCTTCTCTTGGACTGTGGCGCAGACCCTGGCTGGCTAATGCCGCCCTGACCAGTATGGCCAGTGGGTTCGGTGGATTGAGCCAAGGGAGTGGCAGGTGGAGGGATGACCAAAGGCCTGACTTGTGTCATTGGCAGCTGGGTGCCCACTAATGGACCCTGCGCAGCAACATCAGCTGTGGCAGGGTCATTGACCGCAACGGTCCTGGTTGGCACAACCGGGGTGCTGTTGGGTGCATCTGCCCCTGCACTTGCCAACACCCGGCTGTTCGGGGCAGCAGATGACATGACTGCCCCAGGGACACGTGTCTTGGTCTGAGCAGCCCGGCCTGCCCCTATGGTTTCCCCCCTGGCCTGTTGGAGATCTACCAAGGGCTCTTCAAGTGCCAACGCAGCCTGCGCTGGCAGACCCTGAGCCTGGGTGGCGGTGTCCACAGCTGCACCTGCAGCTACCACTACCCTTGGGCCCGTGGCAGTCGATGGAACGGACTGCCGGGTGAAATGGGTGCCAGTGCCAGATGCAGGAGCTGCATCCCCCGGAACCACAGGGGGTGGTGGCATGACTGCACCGACACATGACACAACATTGTGCTCAAGTGGCGCACCCCTGCCTCTTCCCCCTATGTGGCCGCCCTGGATACCCTGGAGTCCCCCTACTCCCTGGTCACCACGGCCACGTCCCTGACCACGCCCGCCACGAGGAGGACGCCCAGCTGAGGCGCCCCTCACCTTTGGTGGCCTCCCAACCATGGCACTGATGTAGTAGTGCTGGCACAGATGGAGTGGTGCCAATGGGAGGTGTACACCACAATTGACCTGTGCAATTGGGGTGAAGGGGGTGGGAAGCAAGATGTTAACAGACCCCCTGCACCTGCAAGGCTGTATGTGACCCCGGTGATGTGGTGACGGGTCACGCAATGCTCAGGCACCCCAAAACTGCGGTAAAACCGTGCACGCAACCCTGCAGCCTACGTGTGTGGATTCAACCTCCCGCAGTACGCGGTGGCACCCAGTAACACGAATAACGCGTACGCGTGGGACACGCAGGCTACTATGACATCAAAAATGGGTGCGATACACAGGGGCACCCGCAGTGGGAAAAAGAGCGTGTGCGACTCACCGTCTGACTAGCGCGATGCAGAAAAACATGCGTAGCCAATACCCCGGCCAAAAGAAGAGATACGTCCTTGATAGCTGTGAAGTTGTGATGGCGCGCGAAACAACAGGAAGCAGCAACACATGTCGGTCTCCACGAAAGGCACGTACAGCGAACTGCTGGGCCCGCTCACCTTTAACCCGTGCTGCGGGAAACGCACTCGCGTGTCACGTCACTTACGTGCATGGGCCCTTTCCTCGTATTACACGCGGACGTGCAGTTTTTCACGCGTGCTGAAATGCCTATACACACCTGTGCGCATCACGTCACAGGGGCGCTTGCGCTTCAGGGGCCTTCTGTCCAATGAAATTGCGTATGCGTGCAGACGCGCTTACGTGCTAAGGGCCTTTCCTCAAATTACACGCTGACGTGCCGAATTTTCACATGCCAAATCACTCCGTATCAAGCTGGCCATGCGTAAGCACATGGAAGACCACGCTCCTGCCCAGAAGGCCGAACTACTGCCCCCCAGAGCCCCGAGCACGCTCCCACCTGCCACCTGCTGCTGCCTGACTGCCTGCTGCCCACGTGCCCTGCCATTTGCTGCCTGCACATCAGCCAGGGGTGCTGTTGCTGTGACCACCCCTGCTGGAACCGAAGACTCCCAACTGGGATTCCACCGCTCCACAGCCCAGCCCCAGGACCCAGTTGCCCACCCACTCCTGCCTCTGGGGTTGTCATGTCGGGGCAAACACCATCTGAGACCACTGACAACCCCCGGCCAGAGAGGCAGAGGGGCACCAGCTTCAGTGCCACCGAAGTTGGTGTCCTGGTGGAGCAAGTCCTGGGGCAGTATGATGCCCTCTTCGGAAGTTCCCGCGCCAACAAGGAAGGACGGACTCGGATCTGGACTGACATCGTGACTGCCATCAACGCAGAGGGGGTGGCAGTCCGCGACTTCCAACATGTCAAGAAGCGCTGGAAGGACTTTAGGTCCAGGACCCTGAACAAGGCCCGGCGCCTCTTGAAGGCAGCGGATGCCAAGGGGCGCCGGGGCCACTTGTCGGAAGAACAGATGAGGGTCCTGGAACGCATATCCCCAGCGCTCCACGTCCAGGTCCTTGAGAGGCAGACCCGTCTGGAGTCGAGCGGTAAGTGTACATGCATCCTGATTGTGAGCTGTGCGTGTGGTGATTTTTCAGTAGTGTGCAGGTTGCACATCTGTTTGTATGGGGTCGAGTATGGGTGGGGGTGTACAGGGCCGTGGGGCTAACACATGCGAGGGCTGGAATGTGTGAGACATGGATGGTGCTTGTGTGTGTAGGCTTGCTTGCCAAATGCAGTTGTGTGGGCACACATGTTTGGATGAATGTGTATGTAAGTAGACATGTCCGTGATGTCACGCATATATGTTGTTTTCAGCTGCATGTATCAGCACTGTGTACATGTGCATCTGTGTGTATTCGACAAGGGTGCAACAGTGATGCAACATGGATGCATGTGACAGCCGGATGTGGAAGCCTGATTGGCAGATGTAACATGGATGCCCATCTGAACACTGCGACACTTGGCAGAGGTGTACACATGCATGCAAGTGTGGTGGTGTGTGTACATGTGTGGTGCACTTCCTGTGTTGCATGTGATGTCTGGCTCACCTTTGCCTGCTCATGCTGTTGTATGGGTATGGATGGTGCTGGCAGTTGCGATATGGCTGTGGTATTGCTCATGTGTGCGAGTTGAAATGACATGTGTGTTGGGGATTGTGATGGCATGTCTGAGGTTTGCCAATGCCACTCATGTACAACTGTCATGTGTGTATGTGTCCATTGTACAGTGCCCTGATGCCTGTGTTTTATTTCTCCCTGTCTGCAGGGTCAACTGATGAAGAGGGCGGAGAAGGTGCTGTGGAGCACAGCGGCGGGGATCCCACCGCCAGCCGGAGACGCAAGGCCCGGCTCCCCTCCCATGTTGTCATCTCGTCGGGGAGTGAGGAGTCCGGTGCGGCGTCCCAGGCCTCAGCTGCCGGGGGGAGGTCCAAGAGGCGGAGGTTGGAGTTGGACTCCTCGGCAGCAGAAGGGGCAGCTGGGACCCCACAGGGCCCAACGGGGGAAGATGGCACGGAGTCATCCAGGTTGGTGGGGGGTTTGGTGGAGGAGGAGGCCATGCAAGCAACAGAGACGGGGTCTGGAGGTGGGGATCCCACTGTTGCTAGTGGTGCAGTGCAGGACCAGGGACAGGAGGCAGCACAGGCCGCCGCGGAGGTGCCTGTGTGCAATCCTGTCCCTGATCCTGTTCCTGCATCATCTTGCAACAGCAGGGATGCCTACGTCCAGACCCATTTTCAGGCAGGGGATGACCAAATGACAACTGGCCTTCCCCTGCCTGCGGACGTGGCTATCCGGTTCCGGGTTGAGCCTGTCCTGACTGGTGTTGCGTTGCGTCAACGGGCCATGCGAGGTGACCTGCAGTCTTTTCATGAGGAGACTGCACGTCATCTCGAATGGCTCGTTGACCACGTCAGCCTGCTGGGACAGGCCACCCGGGCCGGATTCCTCCGTATGATGGGGCTTGCTACGACCCCCTCCTCAACTGAACCCCCTACGCGCCAGTCGTCCTCTGTGCCATCTTCCCACCCATCAGTCACCTGGGTGCCCTGTGGAGCTGCCTCTGACGGTGCGGCCATGCTGGTGGAGGAGGCATCCCTGCCACAGTCGGGAGTCGGACGTCCAGCATGGGTGGCCACATCAACGACTGCACCCCAGCCGGCGGAGGATGTGCAGGCAGCAGGAGGCAGTGCACGGGCAGAGGCACAGCAGCAGCAGCAACGTGGTGGGAGCCATGAAGGCTCGGGGCCTTCAACATTGGAGGGGCAGGCATCGGCCGGAGGGCAGGAGGACCCAGGACAAAGAGTGTATTCCGTGTGGCAGCGGTTGGGCCACGCCATAGATGCGGAGCGGCAGCGGGCAGAAAAGGCACGGCTCACAATGGTCACGTCGGAGGGCCCTGAGGCGGGCCGAGTGCCTCGAGGAAATTCGCAGGGGTTTGGAGGTGGACACGTCGACGGCCCTGCGGACCCTCGGGGCCATGGAGGAGGACCGCCTCCGGGACATTGAGCAGGAGTTCGATGATTCCCTGGCCCGGGACATCCAAAAGTGAGCCGTCAAACTAGCCCGCTGCCCTTGTACATAGTTATGTAGGTAGTGTTAGGTTTCTTTTTTTGGGGATTTATTTTGGACCTTTTGGACATTGGCCACATTTTTGTATATAGTTTATTTTATTAGTTAGTGTAGTTAGATAGGTTTCATTTCTTTTGTTGGGATAATGGACCCTGGCTTGTTCGTATGTACATAGTTCACTGTTGGATTGTATTTTTCTTTCACATTTTAACCATGGAGCAATGGCTTTCTATTTTATTTCCCATTGGATTTTGTTTTGTAGACAGTGACTTTGGACACCATTACTTTGGATTATGATTTTTGGTTTTGCTTTTTTTCACGGACATGCTTCTTTTCATTTTTGTACATTCCCATTTCTGTTTCTTTATTTTTGATTCTATTTATGTTTCCTTTAATACATATTTTTTTATCGAACTTCAATGTGTAGTATCTCATTGGTTTCATGCATATCATGATATGGGTTTTGAGATTCACTGACACCCATTGGGTGTATGTGAGGGAAATGTGTTTGTTTCGGAACTTGCAATTGGTGTTCTGTCATGTAATTGCCAATTATGAGTGGGTGGATGCAATACTCGGGTGGGTGTTTAGCATTTGGAGGCTGACCATAGGGACCAGGGATCTAGATTGTGATGACATGTTGGCTGGGGAACATGAGTTGGACATGGGTGGGGGCCTGCTGGCAGGTTCCCCACAGTGCTGGGGGGTGGGGGTGGTGGGGAACATGAGTTGGACATAGGTGGGGGCCTGCTGGCAGGTGCCCCACAGTGTTGGGGGGTGGGGTTGGTGGGGAACATGAGTTGGACATGGGTGGGGGAAGGCTGGCAGGTGCCCCACAGTGCTGGGGGGTGGGGGTGGTGGGAGACATGGGTGGGGGCCTGGTGGAGGGTGACCCTGCACTGCTGGGGGGTGGGGGTGGTGGGAGACATGGGTGGGGGCCTGCTGGCAGGTGCCCCACAGTGCTGGGGGGTGGGGGTGGTGGGAGACATGGGTGGGGGCCTGGCGGAGGGTGACCCTGCACTGCTGGGGGGTAGGGGTGGTGGGAGACATGGGTGGGGGCCTGGTGGAGGCTGCCCCTGCTCTGCTGGGGGGTGGGGGGGTGGGAGACATGGGTGGGGGCCTGGTGGAGGGTGACCCTGCACTGCTGGGGGGTCTGGGTGGTGGGAGACATGGGTGGGGGCCTGGTGGAGGGTGACCCTGCACTGCTGGGGGTGGGGGTGGTGGGGAACATGAGTTGGACATGGGTGGGGGCCTGCTGGCAGGTGCCCCACAGTGCTGGACATGGGTGGGGGCCTGGTGGAGGGTGACCCTGCACTGCTGGGGGGTGGGGGTGGTGGGAGACATGGGTGGGGGCCTGGTGGAGGGTGACCCTGCACTGCTGGGGGGTGGGGGTGGTGGGAGACATGGGTGGGGGCCTGGTGGAGGGTGACCCTGCACTGCTGGGGGGTGGGGGTGGTGGGAGACATGGGTGGGGGCCTGGTGGAGGGTGACCCTGCACTGCTGGGGGGTGGGGTGGTGGGGAACATGAGTTGGACATGGGTGGGGGCCTGGTGGCAGGAGCCCCACAGTGCTGGGGGGTGGGGGTGGTGGGAGACATGGGTGGGGGCCTGGTGGAGGGTGACCCTGCACTGCTGGGGGGTGGGGGTGGTGGGAGACATGGGTGGGGGCCTGGTGGAGGCTGCCCCTGCACTGCTGGGGGGTGGGGGTGGTGGGAGACATGGGTGGGGGCCTGGTGGAGGGTGACCCTGCACTGCTGGGGGGTGGGGATGGTGGGAGACATGCGTGGGGGCCTGGTGGAGGGTGACCCTGCACTGCTGGGGGGTGGGGGTGGTGGGAGACATGGGTGGGGGCCTGGTAGAGGGTGACCCTGCACTGCTGGGGGGTGGGGGTGGTGGGGAACATGAGTTGGACATGGGTGGGGGCCTGCTGGCAGGTGCCCCACAGTGCTGGGAGGTGGGGGTTGTGGGGAACATGAGTTGGACATTGGTGGGGGCCTGCTGGCAGGTGCCCCACAGTGCTGGGGGGTGGGGGTGGTGGGAGACCTGGGTGGGAGCCTGGTGGATGGTACCCTGCACTGCTGGTGGTGGGGGTGGTGGGGAACATGAGTTGGACATGGGTGGGGGCCTGCTGGCAGGTGCCCCACAGTGCTGGGGGGTGGGGGTGGTGGGAGACATGGGTGGGGGCCTGGTGGAGGGTGACCCTGCTCTGCTGGGGGTGGGGGTGGTGGGAGACAAGGGTGGGGGCCTGCTGGCAGGTGCCCCACAGTGCTGGGGGGTGGGGGTGGTGGGAGACATGGGTGGGGGCCTGGTGGAGGGTGACCCTGCACTGCTGGAGGGTGGGGGTGGTGCGAGACATGGGTGGGGGCCTGGTGGAGGGTACCCCTGGTGGCTGGGGGTGCAGGGGGACATGCGTTGGTGGGCAGTAGTGCAAGTTGACATGTGGGTTTGCTGGGGGGCATGGCCATGGTGGATGGGGTGCCTGCAGGACATGTGCAGGGTAGGCCCCTGTGGTGTGAGCCACCTGCAGGGGCAGTGGAGGGTGTAGAGGGAACACCTGGGAGGACCCACACGTGCAATTCATGTGTGGTGCTCCCCGCGCACCCCTGTAATACACGTACCCTGATGGAATCGCGTGTGGAACTTCCTGCGCACCCCTGGAATACACGTACCCTGCTGATGTCGCGTGTGAAACTTCCCCCGCACCCTGAAATACACGTACCCTGATGAAATCGCGTGTGGAACTTCCCGCGCACCCCTGAAATACACGTACCCTGCTGAAATCGCGTGTGGAACTTCCCGCGCACCCCTGAAATACACGTACCCTGCGGAAATCGCGTGTGGAGCTTCCCGCGCACCCCTGAAATACGCGTACCCTGCTCGCATGGGGCCAATCGCGTGTGGAACTTCCCGCGCACCCCTGAAATACACGTACCCTGCTGAAATCGCGTGTGGAACTTCCCGCGCACCCCTGAAATACACGTACCCTGATGAAATCGCGTGTGGAACTTCCCACGCACCCCTGAAATACACGTACCCTGCTGAAATCGCGTGTGGAACTTCCTGCGCACCCCTGAAATACACGTACCCTGATGAAATCGCGTGTGGAACTTCCCACGCACCCCTGAAGTACACGTACCCTGCTGAAATTGCATGTGGAACTTCCAGCGCACCCCTGAAATACACGTACCCTGCGGAAATCGCGTGTGGAACTTCCCGCGCACCCCTGAAATACGCGTACCCTGCTCGCACAGGGCCAATCGCGTGTGGAACTTCCCGCGCACCCCTGAAATACACCTACCCTGCTGAAATCGCGTGTGGAACTTCCCGCGCACCCCTGAAATACACGTACCCTGCGGAAATTGCGTGTGGAACTTCCAGCGCACCCCTGAAATACACGTACCCTGATGATATCGCGTGTGGAACTTCCCGCGCACCCCAGAAATACGCGTACCCTGCTGAAATCGCGTGTGGAACTTCCTGCGCTTCCCAGTGATACACGTAGCCCGCTTTCCGTGCTGGTACAGGGTTAGCGCAGCCCTTTGCGCTGGAATGGGGATTTTGATGGCTTTTCCCTGCGTGAGAGGCGTTCTTGGGGGCGTAACTGGCGCTGCTGCAGGGTCGCTGCACCACTGTGCGCCACGGCTGGTTTTGGTAGCTGCAATCCATGAATACCCTGTGCGCGGAAATGGATTTTAGCACACGCGGCTGGCGCAGGGATTCGCACGCGCACACTGTGCGTCAGCCGCGTGCGCCACTTGTGCGCTGAATTTTATGAATTACCCTCTATGTGCAGTAATACATTACTCAAAATACATCTTTATATTTACCCAAATTTGATAGAGAGCAATTTGTATCAATGTGAAATTTGTATCTAAACAAAGGGCCCAAAAATCCTCATTCAGAATTGACTCATATTTATGCACCAAATGACCAAGACATAACATATACAGGTGACCAAGTTTTGGGGATTCAGTGAAAATATGTCTCACTATTTCCACATTACTCGGATTTTTACAGATCCTACAGAGATGATTTCCCTGACTCAATTTTAGTCGGCCACCAATAGATGACTGTACCGGAAGTTGGTTGATCCTTGTAAGGAGGTGTAATCTTCTTACTTTGGATCAGGACAGATCAAAAGATATGGCTGTAGTCGCATTCAACGATGGACCACTTGGGAGACCTGGACATACCCATGCAATGTTCTCAAGTGTGTGTAATTACACAACTGTTCCCACTGGCTTAATATACGCGAGAACACTTTTTTTTAGTTTGATATATCTAGTTCCACGTGAGACATCGGGTTGCCAATTTATTTTTATGAATAGCTGGTTTACTGTTTCTAAATATTCATCCCTTTGCATAGTCCCAGCATGCACGTGCTCAGCCATCCAAGCCATCAAGGAAACTCTGGTCGTGGTCTCGATGCGAGTAAACAATTCACCTTTATGTTTAAGTGACATTGCTTTAAGTGATAATAACCCAAGCTCCAAACATAGTTATTCAACCGGTGTACTTTGTGGTTAACTTAGCGTGTTAGACCAAAAAAAGACCTCAACCTGCTTTAGCCATTCCAGATTGTGTAGCTCTAAGCATTAAAATCCATATAAAATGGGCATACAAAACCATTGCTTATATAAGATTAAAGTCCCACACTTGAAGGAGTTGTTTGGCTGTTCCATGTAGGAGAATGTTATTTAGATTTTGCAGTTGCAGAGCAGGGCTTTTTGCATAGTACAATCCATGCACAAGATTCTGTGTAATGGAATAGTGTGTTGCTAACATTTTGACGCTGTGGAACGTGCCTTTAAAAACAGTTCCCGAAATACAGGCTAATGAATGTCCTTGCAGTGCAGTGTGGCTGCGCACTGGACAGGAGTCCAATGTTTGTAAAGTTTCCATTCCACTTTTGTCTTTTAGTTTCACATAGTGATTGAGGAATTGTCATAAAGATTTGAAGGATTGTTGGCATACATTGCATATTGAGCTACATGTCCATTTGTACACTGGGTGGATTATTTGGACGAAAAGAACCATTGGTTCAATGTTTGTAGGTAATGTTTTTTCCATAAGGGTTTCTTGTACCACAATGGTGTCTCCCATGTCATAACCTTGTCCATTACTGTCTATGGCAATTGGGTTTTTGTTCTTGTTTATAAGCCTCTTCATTGAAATATGGTTCTGTGCTGCTTGTGTGAATCCATTCCCCTTCACAGAAGCTTAAAAAGGTGTCTAGATTTCATTCTTTTTGAAATTAATATAGACAACTTTCTTTTCAGTAGAAATGCGCTGTCAATTAGAGCCTTGTGAATTAGTCTTCTGCATTCGTTTTTAAGGGTAGATTGTGTCTTTTTAGCTGTCTTCATAAGATTGTGAAGCACTGTACGGTAGAACATTTTTTGTAACATTTATATTTTGGAACTCTTCACTGTGTCTACATTAACATTGGACAATATAGTGTGGGGTCCATTAGTAGGTTTGCCTTTGTATACAAATGTTTTGTTTGTTTCAGAGGGGCCTAACTTTTTTTTAGTGATCGCTGGTCCAGTTTTGTTGAGTGACGTTAATAGCAGTTTTATTTTAATGTTTTCTATACATTGTTTTAGAGGTGGATGACTAGATGACTTGCTCGTATTCTCCTGTTCTCTATATTTTCTTTATTTTCTACAGGGTTGCTTTTTAGTGGGCATGCTGTTGTGTCTGCCGAAGTCCATGCAACCAAGAACAAAGTGGTAAATACTAGACTTGGAAGACACTGCACACCCATCCCATGTAAGATCTACAGACATACACCTAGGAGGGAAGACTCTGGGCAGAGGTACTGAAGGATAAAACATCTATAGAATAACCCCCACTACCACACATCACCGAGGTGGTTGTCGGGAGACGATGCACCCAAGAATGAAGTCATAAGCAGTGGAGTTACAAGTCAATATGGGTGTGGTGGATTGTGGTTGTTGTGTTGATGCCCTAGTGTCTTCACTTCATGGCTGCAGACGATGGTCTGAAAAGTAAATTTATAAGCAGCTAATTTACATATGAAGTGATGGTTGTGGAAAGAAACTGTACTCCTTGAAACTTGGTTGTAAGGCGTAGGTGGTAGGTTAATCACCGAAGATGAAAGGGCAGCCTACATGCACTGCAGCATATTAGTACCATAGATTAGACGAATAGATTCCCATGTGTAGAAAACGCCTACCAATATACTTACTCCTTAATCTGCTCAGAAAGAATCCATAAACCTTTTCTAAATTGGTTATCGTACTTGGCGGAAGTATCACTTTTTCCATTTCTGTGATGAAAGAAAAAGGTGTGTTAGTGTTTGCAGTTTTTCCACATTTACCACATAGCATAATAGGCAGTTAACTTTTTTTTTTTGGACCCTCGTATTTAGTTTACAAACCAGTGTACTGTGCATTGCGTTTAGTTTCTGTGTTTGCTTTTCTAATCATTGGTTCTGGTGAAAAAAATCCTTGTCAGAATAAAAAAAAACTTCATTTCTTAAGGTACTAAGTACTTCATTTTTTCCTTTCATTGTTTTCTTAATTTTTTCGGATCAATGTTATGTTTGTTGCCTTCGTGCCCATTTTTAACAACAGTTAGATACCTGTAGGCGTATTCTAACTGTGCATTTGTTCCTACAGATTTGTGATACTCATTCATTTGTGTCGTTGTTACATCCTGTTTCATTCATCGTTCCCATTAATGTTTTCTTTGTTGCCTTCCTGCCAATTTTTTAACAACAGTTAGATACCTATAGGCGTATTCTACCTGTGCATTTGTTTCCAACGATCTGTGATAATCATTTATTTGTGTCATTCTTCCATCCTGTTGGGTAGTTAGATACCTGTAGGCATATTCTAACTGTCTGTAGTCTTTGACATACTTTGTTCACAATCCTGAAGTATACATTATTTCGTAAATTTTGGCTTCAAGAACATTAAATATGAATTTGTTATGTTAGCTGGCAACCTCTGCTTTAGAGTAGTGGTGCTATCATTACATTCAAACTATCCAGAATTATCTTTAATGTATGCAGTGTAGTGACCTGCATTGGTTGTAGCTTCTGCATGGTAGGTTATTCCTACTGTTGTAAAGGTTTTCTTTCCAAGTGACAATTGACTGTGTGTGAATCCCGTCAGTTTGCAGTTGTTTTTGGTGCCATCTGCATTATAAAGTAGAAGCATAAGTATTATGTAGGCACTATGTGATTGTATCAGTACGGTGGAGCGATTGTCTTAATTGCAAATACTACATAATCTGCCATGGTTTGCATTTTGTACCAGTTGCTGAAATGGAATGTTCTCAGTATTTGGTATGGAAACATACACAAATCCTTCATTTGGGATTTCTTCCTGTATCACTTTGCTACAGAGAGTGCATGTATGTTTCCACATGTACGAAATCTGCAAGATTTCATTTATAGGTGTGCTTTTGTTTTCCAATACTAATAGTATGTACATTAGACATGTTTGTGGATCTTCTTGTGAGTTCATAGTGAATCTCACCATTCCAGCACAATCGTCCAATTGTTGCCTTACTCCATGAACACTGTATGTGTTGTCAGGATTGCTTGTTGCATTTCTATGCCGCACTAACATTTGCAAACACAATTGGTCTGTAGTGTGCAGGTAAATATTGTTAATAATTGGTGGCAATTGAAATAGAATGTTGATTGCTACATTTGCATAGCAACTTACCCCACTTTTATTTGTAAATTTGAATGGGCCAGCAAGTTCTGTATCTGAGTGCATTTTTTGGTTTTTCTGTTGCTTCTTTGCCGACGTGCCTGGTTTACATTCCCTAATAGGTTCTTCTATGTTTGCGGCAATTGATGAAATTTTAGCTTCTTTTCTTTGCGGAATTTGCTGTTGCATTCTGTTACATTTCTGTTTCATTTAATTTTTTTTTACCACATTTCACTTTATCTGGAACAGGGTATTGTTTCAGATGAGGGGTGTGCAGTGTACGCAATCTATTGTATTCCAGAATACAAGGAATATCAGCTTTGACTTTACTTGAATCAAAGTTTATTAACAATAGACCGTCAAATGTATGTACGCGTGATAATGCTACGTAGCTCATGCCTTCCTTAAACAATGTGTTTCTTATATCTATCAATGCTTTCTCTAGGTTAAGACCTTGGGATTTATAAATGGTAACTGCATATGCAAGAGTTAGAGAAAATTGCTCTCTACGTACATACATGTCTTTGAATAGAAGGAATCGAGCAATTGAGCGCCCTATCCTTTTCACTTCTGAAACTTTTTCAAAGCGAATATTTACAAACTGAATGTTGCTATCACGTGGGTATGATTGAAAGCCAACAACTGTGCCCAGTTCTCCATTAATTAGCCTTTGCTCTACGTCAAGGTTACGTTTAAGCATTACTCTACAATTTAATGATAATTGCAATATCTTTTCCAACCCAGCTGTGTTGGAGATTGAATTTTCTAAACTATTTAGTCTTATTATGGCTTGCTCACACATGGGTACTGTCATACCATGTACGACTAGTTTGTCTGTGGCGCTAATTTCTATTATTGCTTGCATTTCATTATTTAACATTGTTTCATTCAATTTGGAACAGCTTGCAAGAGTTGGCATTAAGGCCATACAATTGACATTTTTGTGCGCTATTTGTTCCATAACATCAGTTGCACATGCATTATCGCCATAAAGTGCATGTATATTTTGTTTTTTTCAATACAGCTTGTGCTTCTTGCGATAATACACCAACTCTTATACTTTGTAAGATGTTGGAATAAGTGAGATCTGCAGATTGGCACATGTTCTCAGTTAATTCTCTGTATTGGAAATGTTGCCAAAGGTTAACATTACATATGCTACCAACAGTTTTCCGGCAGAGTTTGTGGCCTAAGGTTTTAAAAACCATTCCACCTTTCACTGCTGTCAATTGTAGAAGATCTCCAAAAACGATAATGTGTTTCCCCGCAAAGAGTTCCTCATTATTATTTTTAAGTACTTCATTCAATCTGAGATGAATCAAGGCCAACATTAGGTTGGAGACCATGCTCACTTCATCTATTAGTAGCATTTTCATTTGTTTCAATACTCTACGTAATTCCATTGCAGCTTCTGCAGAAGTTTGTAGTAGTCTAATTTATTTTGATGCTCTACTGGAAGCAGTAGTAATTGGTGTAAAGTCCCACCGCCTATGTTGTAGGCAGCTAAACCTGTGGGGGCTGTTACAACAGCTGACAGTTTGTTGTTTGTCAACTGTTGAAGGAACTTGCTGATGATTTTGATTAAGAATGTTTCCCTGATCCAGCTTCACCACTGACATACAGCAGTATAGGTTTATAATTTTGGCAGGTACATTCTTTATTTTCGTGTTGTACACCATGTACAATTTGTTTTGTTACGTCTTCAAAAATGGTGCGCTGATAGTTGTTAAGTTTTACTTGTTGTATAGTTAAGTCTTCTGTATCTTCTTGATACTGATACATGGTGTTCTCTACTCTGCCATAGCTACTTCAGCCTCATTTGCTATTACTGGTTGTCCTAATGGTTCTTGACTTCCTGTTATAGAAGGTTGACTACTGTCAGAAGAGTCTTTATCTAGTTGGGCCTGAAGTTCTTCTTCCTGTTGTTGCTCATTGTGTAACATTGCTTTGTACTGCGTAAAGTTCACATCGGTGATAGTGCTTTAATTTGCTTTGAAAACATCTTTATAGCACTCATAATTATCTAGTATGTCTTCCTCTTTTCTCCATGGTTTGAAAAGTTGTAACGGAGATGTAATATAGTTCTTTCTGTTGAGGCGTTTTTAAGGACAATTTGACATGATTAATTAACCTTTGTTTGTTAAGTTTCACTAAGCTCCATTCACAATCGGTCACTCTATATCTACGTTTGCTTTCATCGGGTTTTACATTATTTTTGTATGCAAAGTTTTGAGCTATGTGGTATAGACACATGCTTTCCAGAGTGGTACTCCTGTTCGGATAGTATGTGTCCAGTAAATTGTTTTTAAGCATGTCTTGGCTGTTGGGATCATTTTTGGTAATTGCTTCTATGTCCTCATATGATTTTAGTACTCTTTTTCTAGATTTTGCAGGACCAAGAGTGAGCCATACTATGTTGTCTGATTTTCCATACAAAGCAGTGTCGGTTAAACGATCTGCTGCTTCATAGGCCCCACATTCTCTATGAGAGAGCATTTTTATGCCTAGACTGTACAATTTCTGTGATCATGTTTTGTCTGATGCTAGGTCATCCCAGAGGTCTTGAAGCTCTGTTTTTTCTGCTTTTGTTAAGTAGGCTGTAACATATCGTGCAGCAGCAGTTGAATTGGCTGTAATGTACTGAACATCTATGTTTGCATTCCCTAATAGGGCAATGATTGCATTGTAATTATTGATATATTTTGATTCTTCCCTTCTTTTTATGTAATACATGTTTTTAGGTGATTTACCTTTAACACTATGGGCCTCATTACACGGAAGGCGGTAAGGGTTAATGGTCACCGTTAATAGTACCGGTGACCGTTAACTCTTACCGCCTTACTACGAGGTCCCTTTGCGGGTTGGTCCCTTTGCGGGTTGCTTATTAGCAGGCGTTAAAAACCAACCTGCAAAGGGACCAGGGTGCTAATTACGGTACCGCAATTTGCAGTACCGTAATTAGCACCTTCCCCATTCCCATTATTCCCTATGGGGCAAAAATGGGAATGGGGAAGGGCAATGGGGGAAGGGGGAATTACCACCCCACCAGCCTTGGAATAGGGCAGTAATTCCCTTTTCCTCCAAGGCGGTGCCGGTATTTTACCGGCATTGATCAAGGTGCTAATAGCACCTTGGTCCACCGCCTACCGTGTAATGAGGCCCTTTGTCAAACTGAATGCATGAAGTTGTTTACTTCACCTGTTTCTGTAACTGGTCTAGGGAAATCAAAGCGGCATTTGGTCTATTTATCTTTCTTTTTGTATTTGCGGCGACAATATTTACCCCATTTGTGTCTTTGAAATTGTAAAATCTGCCCATGCAGCTCACTATGTGGCTGTTGTGAAGGGATTTCACATGTGACATATTTTTGGATAAACTGCAAAACAGTGCTACCACTGTCGTGCCCAAATTTTGTTGCACCTTTGATCCATAACAGCATGTGAACACGTGGTGCTCCTTTCGCTTGATATTCTTTTCTCCAAAAGAAGTGTTGCACTTCTCCAAGGGAAGGAACAGTTTTATTGCAAATATAGTGTAGCATTGCAATGAAACAATGATGGAAATATCTTAAGACTGGATCTAGAGCGCAAAGCTCTCCAGGGGTTAATATAGCTATGTTGTTTTTGTTGCTGTTTGCTATGCGTAGGAACTCATGTAAATCTTCCCATGCATATTCTGCACAAATTAGCGTAACAAGCCAAGTTGGTGGTCCAAGGTTTCTGATCATGCAACGCATGTCTCTATGCTGTCTGAACCAGTATTCCTTTGTACCACGCATTTTTGCAAACAAATGTGTTATACTTGATTGTAACACCTCATCTTTTTCTTGTACTTTTTGTATTAACTGCGTAGCTGACATATTTTGAAAGTGCGTTCCAGATTTAAGAATGCATGAACTCCATAACATAGTGTTGCTAATTCACTTTCATAGAGTAGGTGGAATATGTATTCAACATTTTGTCTAAATCTGGGATCTTGCAAATACATTCGTAATGAGCGGTGTTCTGATGCCCCAATCTGAGTGGGTCTATCATCATATCTTCCACCTTGGCCAGTAGGAAATAGCAGTGGAAAAGCACGTGCTTCTATACTTTTTTCCCAAATACTCATTGGTGACCCTTTGGATTGTCGCATTTGGTAAGTTTCTAGTGCATCATCTATGCTTTCATTGGAATGCAATGGATGAATTGTGTAATGGTCTAAAAGAGTGGATACTGTAGCTGGATCCAGAAGTTCGAATTGTCCAGTTTCTGATGGCTCTTGAATTATTTCAGTTATTTGCCTTAAACTTTCATCAATATTTATTTCATTATAGTACTCATTATTGTCTTTTAGATATTGTAATGCTTGTCTAACTTTGTGTAAGTCCACTAATTGTTGCCAAATGTTGTTGTCTTTTGTTGGTACTCGATTTACCAAGACTATTAAAGAATGCTCTATTGAATGTTCCACTCCTAGAGTGTGTACATTTTCCGTTAGATCTAATGATAAGTAAACTACTTTGCCACGAATGCCTTTCACCAATTCAGAGGAAGGTAATTTTGCTGTTTTTGGATGAAGGCGTATAATTACTTGAAATGGGTGAACTGTTTGAATTATTATGCTATCATACAAATTGAGCTGTTGCAGGATTTTTGGTAATGGAAACAATTCCAAATTATTTGTAATTGCACGTGAAGGAGTGTGGTTGTTGTCTAATTGTGCAGTACAGTAACTGCAACATATTAGGCGTTTAGTTATTTCATATTTGTTTTCAGCTAAAAGGTACAAAGCTAATTCAAACCATTTAGAGTCTTCATTGTTTTCTATTTTGTATGCTATGTCCAAATTTTTTGTGTTTCTTTTGTAAAACGTTCTGTGGCAACATACACAAACATGGTTTGGTACTTCAGCCGATGACCTTTTACATTTTAGTATTTCTTTTCTGTATGTGTGTAATAGAAGGTTGCTATATGCAGAATTGTCGCTACTATGCTCTAAAACAGTTGCATTTTCTACGTGGCTTTCACTTCCAAAATACTTTTTCTGAATACGGTCCATTTCTTCTTGTAAGTATTTGGGTGTACCATGCAGAAGAGTGGTATTTAAATTGCCTAATTCTGAAGCTGGACTTTTTGCATAGTATATTTTATACACTAAATTTCTTACTTTGGAATGATGTACTGATATTCTTTTGATATCATGGAAGGTACTTTTGCAAATAGTCCCAGAAATGCAGGCTAATGAATGTCCTTTTAGTCCTGTGTCTTTCCGCACTGCACAAATATCCATATTTTGCAGCACTTTCATTTTACTTTTACATATTGATTGAGGAACTGATGTAAAGATTTGAAAGCTTTGTTTGGAATGGCACACATTGATGTGCACGGCCATTTGTATACTGGACGGTGTGGTTCTGCTGAATCGAGAGGTAATTCTGAGTTTTCAGGAGATAGTTCTGTAAGCAGTGTTTCTTGTTCCATGATGGTAGTATTGATTTTCTCATACCCTCGTCCAATGCTATGGATGGCAATTGTGTTTGCTTGATTTTGTTTGTATGCTTCTTCATTAAAATATGGCTCTGTGGTTGTTGTGTGACTCCATTCACCACCACAAACAGGCAAAAAATATTTGTTGTTCACATTCTGTGTATTGGTGAGTTTCTTTTGTAGTTTGGTACTTAGTTTTGTTAGTGCTTTCATCCTATTTAACACTAATATGAACAACTTCCTTTTGAGAAGGTTTGCACTGTCCACGAGTGCTTGTAGAATTAACTTTCTATGTACGTTTTAACAGGTAAGGATGATTTTGGTCCTCTTCTTAGTAGATTCTGAAGGACTCTGTGATGAAACATTTTTGCTAAAATACTTTTTTTATTATGGGCTCTTCTTACACTATCAGGATTATAAGAAGCTTTGTTAGCTGTACTGGCAGCCATTTTTCTGACAACATTTCTGTGTTTTGTGACACTTTTTGATGGAGGAGGTACAATTTTGGTAGTTGAGACTTCTTTTATTATGTTACCCAACTGCATTAGCTGGTTTGTACCAAGATTCTCTACTAACTCTACAACAGGTGGATGCTTACATTGGGCACCTTTATTTTCATTTGCTCTAATTCTGCATTCCTTTCTACAGAGTTGCTTTTTGGTAGGCATTCTTTGGTGTATGTTGAGAAAAAAAATTATACTTTGGTCTGTTGTCCAATGTATGTGTGCAGTGTGCATGTGTGCATAAGTGTGATGGGGAAGCTCTTTGGCATGGTGTGTCAATGTACAGTGACCTCTAACTATCATTTTTTAAGGCTACTTTACTGTTTGAATACTACTACAATGTGCTTCAGATGAGAGTTCAAAGTGGCCTACTTGTGACGAGAACCATTATTAATAACCGAAATGACAAAAACTTGCTACAGCAACTTCTTTTCACAATCTAACCTTCTAAGGATTTCCTATGTTATTTCAGTACCAAACACACAGGGATTTGTCAGCCATTCTGCCTGTTATTCTTTGTTTAATAAATGGATATTTGCAGGTAGAATGGTTTACAAATGAATGCTTGCTTTGGTGCCCAAAATAAACAAATAACCCACGCAGCCTCTTTAAGGAGTAGTTAGAATATGACGGTTGTACTGTACTTACTTTTTTGTGCAAGATGACAAGGTTTCTTCGGATATGTCTTCTGCAGTGTAGATGCTGTTGATTCTCAAGAGAGTAGTCTTCACTGTGAATTAAAAAATGATATCAATTACTTTGTGTGTTTTCAGCAGTCATGATACTGCAGACATTACTTGTACTTCTTTTGTCAGAGGATTGAACTTTCATATTTCAACCCAGTCCACGTGCACATTTCACTTCACTATGTGCAGTCTTTGCATACTACTTTCAATATGGTACTTGAAAGTCCTTCAAAATAACTGTATTTTTTAAGGGTTTACAAATTCCTTGTTCTTTACAAAGTGTAGTATGCTTAGGAGAGAGGTTTGTAAGCAATAGGTCAAAGTACTAGATGGTGAAACATTTTGTACTTGTTAATGAAAAGCATGATGTCGAAAAATCGGGAGACCGACCGAAGGACATGTCAGCACTACAATCGGGAGCGCTTACTATTCTCATACGATCAAATTGCAAGTAGCATTACTGTAGGCAGTACAGATTACAGAGCTCCGACATTTTCACATACAAAATTGAGGTCTGCCCTAAATCATATTTCTCAACTCACACACTTGTGGCGGGTGTCATCCACCTTGTAAAGGGCAGACTCACGCGCCAAGCCTCCTGCATGCCCATTCATTCCAATGGGCATTTCACCCACCAAAAACAAAATCGGATGATTTCACCCACCTTTAAGACAAAAATGGTTGAGAGCTATGCCTAAATGTATGTACAGGTTATGCGGAAGACAGTAAGCAGTCGTGCGATTTGTTAATGACAAATCGGTAATCTTGCACTTTAAAAGGGGGAGCGTTGTTATGTGTTCCCTATGGACATTTACCAACATTATTTTGTCTATTTTAAATCATAAGCCTTCCACATGTACTCTGATTAAAATATACATACATTTACTCTATACTGATGCATGTGGACATGTATGGAGCTGTACGTAGAAATTTGCAATTCTTGCACAGTAGTTTGTGAAGTAGGTGCTTTGCAATGGTATGCGATTTCCATGAAGAATCATCAACAGTAATTTTGAAGTGCGCAATGTTGATGACAGAGTTAAAATTAGCGATGTTCTATGTGATTGGTGGATGATTGTGCGCCTGCTTAGGTGTGTCCAATGAGGGACTTGCGTTGGTACCGCTGTAGAAAGGCTGGAAGGACTGGGTAAGAGTTACGTGCCGCACGTAGGCAAAGCTTGTCCACCGGTAGGGCGTGTCACATACGAGTTTCTACAACAAATCCTGCATGGAAAGACAACTGTAGGCATCAGCCAATCAGATCTTCACATTACTCTTTTGTGTCGAAAGACGGTGCGCACACTGAAAATGGCAGAGGTGGAGAGGGTCAGGGTTTTGCTGCTTGGAGACATTTTTGTGCAAGGCTTACAACACTATGCCGAGAGTAGGCATGTGGCACACCATTTCGATGTGCAAGGAGTGGAGGTGTTGTGGAGGGCTGACACCGATGCCAAATGCTGCGGCAATTCTGCAAGTTTGTAGAGACATGTGTACAATGACCACTCCTCATGTGGTAATTTTGCACTACAGTGCTTCCCACTTGGGATACCTGATTTCACGTACTTGGTTGGCAGATTTGGTACAGTTGGTTGAAGCACTCATGACCATCTTCCCAACATCGAAAGTATTTTTTTCTACTTTACTCCTGAGAGTACAATGGAGCAACACTTCTTTTTTCTGCCCAGATCAAAGCATCGGGAGGTGGATCATCAATCGCAGCATGCGTGCAATCATGCTACGAGTTGGTATGTTTTTTTGTAGCCACGATAACATTGCTCCAAGCAATGCGCATTACTTTGAAGGAGATGGTGTTGCGCTATCTTCTTTGGGAAATGTGATGTTCTTTTGGAACATAAGGCTTGCTTTAGAGAAAGTTCTGTAATGTTTTCAAGAGTAAAACAAGGACAAAAAATACAAAAGAATACATAAAATACAAGATGCCTTTATGATATCTGGCAAAATAAATAAATAAATAAATAAATAAATAAATAAACAGCTCTTTTCAGAGCCTACCTTAAAGGGGAAAAAGGGGAATAGTACTTTAATGTACCGTCTTCACGCTCTAATCCTGTACATGTCCGCGAACATGGCGGTAGTTAGCAGCCAGCACATATCACCACCGGGGATTCAAGGGTGCAGCCACATGTAAATGAGAATGAGCCGAGCTAGGGATTGGTCCATAAAGTTCAGTAGGTGTGTTCTGACCAATGTACTTTAGTAAGACTATCTTCTCCCTCACAGGACACCACACAGCCATGGCTTTCCATGCTTGAAAACAGATTATCTGGATTGTGGGAGACTCATGGATACATTGGTTGAAGGTGCATGCAGAAATCTTCAGTTTATCTACAAATCTCGGATTTCCACATGAGGAAGTGCACTGGCATGGCATGCGTGGCATGAGATGGCTGGACTTGGTACTTCTTTGTGTTACTTTACAGACAGAACGTCCTCCAGATATACTGATCATTCATTGCGGAGGAAACAGTTTATGCCATGTATCTGGAATTTCTTTGCAATTTGCCATGAAGGAAGGACTTGTGAAGCTCATGGACGTGTTTCCAAATTGTCAAATACTTTTTTCCCGTATTGCCCAAAGACAAATATGGTTGCGTTCTTAAGCATTTGGTCCACCAATGGAGAAAGCGAGATGCAATGTGAATAAGGCTGTGTGTGCCTTTTTAAGAGATTTTGGCATGTCCTCTTTCCACTATGAAAACATTTCGTTTTGTAGCTGTTTCATTTTCCGCAGAGATGGAGTCCACCTCATATATGCTGGTAATCAGATGTTTCTTCACAATTTACAAAATGCATTGCGCCCTCTTTTGCAATCACACTAACCTATCTGACAATCCGTTTTCCCCAATCCACTGTTTTCGACCCACACAACAAACCACCAAAAGGCTCTTTTCAGAGCCGCCACTTACTCCCAACGTACACTTTATTGTGTTTGCTCCGCTTGCACCCTCCCTTTTTCTCTCTACGACTGTCTGCAAACTTTTGCTGAACTCCGCAGGGGTCTACAGCCTTCACTTCATAGTTCTATTGTTATACTGAGAAAGGCGGCTCTGAAAAGAGACTTTTCTGTAATTTTTGTTGTTTCTACATTCATTGATTAACAGCACTCGACACACTAGGAGAAGAGGCAAAAAGAGGGTAAGGAAGGGACACCAGCCACGGGGATAAGAAAGGGCAACTGAACAGACAAATATTAAGGGTGAGCTTTATTTAGGTAAGGAGCAGATCTTCTGGTGCTCGGTGACTGCAGCCTCAAAAGCACTTCGAAAACTCTCCCCCCTGCAGAGCACTGCATCACAATATGTGCACATTACTGTCACCTTGGAAAGGTAAGGGTCCACAGCATTGCGAATGGCTTGTGAAGCAGCTGGAGGGAGGCGCTCCCCCACAGTGTCCTGTCTTCTTCTGTCTCGTTTGTTGCCCTTTCGTCTTTTCTTTCCTGGTCTGTTAAAAAGAAAAAAATGCCTTTAAAATACTGGTCACCATTTTGTATATGTAGAGCAATGTGTACCATTGTTGTCTCTGTCTTCATACATTTCCCCATGCGGAAAATGCTCCTCCAGCCACTCCAAAGTACTAGCCATTTCTGAGTCAAAACAACAGAAAGAAATTATTATTTCTGTACCATATACCACAAAAAAATGACCTGCACTCACTCTTTTGCTGTAATGTCCCTTCGTCGTACTGCGTCCGTCCACTGTCATTCCAGGCTGACGAGTTCCTGTGAAGTGATTACGCTGGAGGCATCCTTTCTTTTTTATGGCACCCTCCACTTTATTCTACATGGTTGTAAAATGTGTAATTTTCTTTTCCCAGCTTCAGGTTTCAATATTTACTTCTTACTACTTATAATATCTTTATGTCCTTCTTCTACATTGCACACTTTTTGTGTAAGACAATAGTACATTTTCAGATACCCCCTGCATCTTTGGCTAATGTTGATCCTCTCCAACCACGTGCGCGAACAGGCGCTCAGTCCGTCCCTTTCCAATATCAATAGGGAGGGGGTTATGCATGTTTTATGTTAAATGCATGTGAAGTACGTAGATTACACTACATATCTCTCAAAATCACATGATTACAATCTATATTCTGCTCAACGACTTAATTGCCACTATTTCATGCTTAAGTTCCACCTTCCAAAAACCTATTCAATTCCCTACAAAAAAAAAACTTTGTTTCAGGGACATTACGGTTAAGTTACCCTCCAAAAAACCAGTGAAATTCACTACAAAAAAAAACTTTGTTGAGGGGACGTTATAGTTAAGTTGCCCTAACAAAAATCTGTACACTTCACTAAAAAAAAACGTTCCTCCTCCCCTTTATGCTTCAAATTAAAACCGAATAACCCCTGAAATTCACCAGTTATGGTAACCTGAGACCCCAAACCTGCCACCGCCCCTGTGCACTGCTAACACTAACACCCAGACCATGAAAGATGTCATCTCAAATGTCAATGATGACATCAATGATGACATCACTTGTTTAGCCCCTTTCTTTTCCTTCCCTGCCATACATATATATATATGCACTCAGTAAAAAAAATTCCCTAAAAGAATGTTATACTTCACAATGCAACCAAACACCACTGCACATTCCCCCATTATAATAAGCTACGGAGCCATAACTCACACCATCTGGTCTTGAAGCTCCCTTTTTTCTGCTTTTGTTCAGTATGCTGTAACATATTGTGCAACTGCAGTGGAATTGTCTACAATGTACAGCACATCTATGTTTGTATTCCATAAGTGGGCAATGATTTCATTGTAATCACTGATATATTTTGATTCTTCTGTTCTTTTTATGTGATACGTGTTCTTAGGTGATTTACCTTTAACACTCTGGGCCTCATTCTGAGGTGGGCGCAAAGGCATACTGGGCACCGGTAATGACACCGGTGCCGGTAATCCCTTTGCTCCCTATTCCGAGGTCTCTTAGCAGGTCCCTCCCTTAGTGCCTGGTTTTACCAGGCGTTATGGACAGGACCCGTTAAGGGATACCAGGGTCAATAACGGTACCGCAATTTGCGGTATTGTTTTTGACGCCTTCCCATTGAGCCCTATGGGGGCTCAAATGGGAATGGGGAATGGCTTTTACAATGGGGACTTACCGGTCCCGCCAAGGTCAGACTGGACCGGTAAGTCCTGTAAGGATATTTGGCGTGTAACAGCACAGAGTACAGCACTACTGCACAGGTAGCAAATGTTTTTTTTTTGATGCAGCACCACATGCCTATGGTGCATTGCTATATGTGTTACCAGATTAACAAGGAAAGACAGGCTATTCAGTCAAAAACGATTTTAACATATAAGATGCAAATCTATTTTTACAGTTAAAAGCACACGTGCACATTCAAAAATGCACACTATTTTTTCACCTGAAATGCCTATGGTGCGAGAGACACATTTGAAAATTAATAACTAACATTACTCATAACTAACCTGACTAATGAAACTGAAGTTAACATAATCCACTAATAAAAATGTGTCTCCACTGCAGAATTAGGCCTATTCTGAAAGTGAACTTTTAAACACACATCCATTTTTTTTTTTGTTTTCTCTGCTGCCCTGTCCACATAACTACAGGAAGCAAAAGCTCGAAAGAACAGGAAATCATTTGGTTACAAAGTATTACTATAAAAATGAGCCATTGTGTAGAGAAGGAGGAGATGGCATGATTGATTCTGATTGGAGAAGCGTCATAGCAAGTATCATGCTAGAGGGAGTGATCAGAGTTTTGCTGGGGGGAGTTTGAGGAGGAAGGAGGACAGTGGAGATTTGGAGAGCTAGGAGAAGGACCTGTTTTTTTTCCTGGTTGGAGCATTTCTGCTGAAAAAGCTGAGAGTTCCAGGCAATGACCCCGGTTTGAGAAGGAAAGGCACTCCTTTTCACTGGGGTTAATCTTCAAGGGAGCCACATTCAGAAAGAGAACAGCTGAAGAAAACTCGGCTGAACAGATAAGGTAATTACATAAGTGTGGGAGCTGAGTGTGTACGAGAATATTCAGTCAGAGTAGGAAAGGAGATTCCGGTGCCTTAATCACATGTTAATGTTGCAAATTGGGTTCTGTTCTCCGCCACTCTTTTTTCAGTGTATCACAGACAATGCTGTTACTGTGCTATTTTATTTATTTCTGTAAAGAGTGAGATCGCGTTTAAATGCAACTTTTATAATACAGAAAAATATTTGAAAGCAGACGGGTGGTGTATTTTATATTTACCAATACAGTGCTGATGATGAGGGGAGATTTTTAAACAATGCAATTGTCATTTTAAGACAGATGTGTGCATGATCATATTCAGTATGGACAGTTGAGAGTGATTGTTTGTAGCATAGCTCGTTGGAGGTACATGAGCCAACGGGAAGAGGGACTCTCTGAACATAGTTCCGTACCGTATATAAGGTAGTGGAAATTACCACAAAATTACCACATATAGCTCTCTGTCGTAAATAAGTCAGTGAGATCGCCCATGGTGGCACACTAACACTAACACTGAAAATGTGGTATTCCTGAAATGTAGGTCTGAGGTCTCTCTAGTGATTACACGAAAAATCTAAGCAAAGATAAGGGATTCTGGACATTGGGGCCACAAATAAAACAAGGGAATTATGCTCACCAAAATACCACCAACCACGCATACCAACCACGCATACCAAATATGCATGTCTGGGTGCTGAAATAATGCATGTCCACTGTATTATTGTTGCACATGGCCCAATCTGAATACAAGGAGTGATTATTGCTAAGTTATTTTTCGGCGGTAATAAAATACCGTCAGGCCCCAAATCTCCACAAAATACCCTACATATTTATGGTGCGTTGCAGGCCGGGAAAGTGATCATAGAGTACCTACTGGGCGTGGCAAGCGTGTCTCACACTGCCATTTGCACATTAAAGGGAACCCATTTTATAATAGCAGTGTGCCACTAAAAACGAATTTCAGAATGTCACAAAGGGAAACCACATTCTCAGATCTAGTGCAATATTTTGAGGCAAAGTTGTTTGCACATGGGAATTGGTCGTCGAATAGCACGTTAGAATGGAGTAACCGCATTCAGGGTGAGGTGCAGAAAGAAAAACTAGACAATATTTTTGCAGAAGGCAGCATAATTCAGGTCTGCCTTACAAGATTATTGAATGCAGCCGATAAAAGTGCAGAGAAAGACTGTTTAATACGGCTATGCGGCAAAATATGGTTTATTTTAAACAAGTCCCTGCGAATGCAAGAGAATGATACTCAGCTAATTAACAGGTTAAAGACTGAATTAGATGGGGCAAGTAAAAATCAGGAAATGTTGAGAGCAGAATTGGATGTATGCCAAAAAGACATGCAGAGACTTTGATACTCAGTTATCCAAAAGCAAGAAACAATTTGAAGATAGTGAGCAAGAATTGGCACACTTAAAAGCCTTTGTGGATCACATTAGACGGGATAAAGATGAGGTTGTTTCAGAGATGCAGATTTTACAAAAAGAACATTGTGAAAAAGAAGGTGATCTCCAGAGTGCAGAACAAGAAATGATTAAAATGATTCAAGAAAGAGACAAGAGAAATAAAGAGTTCAATGAATGCCAAATGCAAATGTGCAACATGCAGGAGGTGATTAATAAGATGAATGGTGAAAACAACTATTTGCAAGATGAAGCCAACAGACTCCTTAAAAAGTGTAAGGACTTAGAACAGAAAATGTGCATTCCCAGGTCCCAGGAGAGGCGGCAGGGTACCACATTCAATGGAGTGGAGGTGAATTCTAGCTCTGCCCAAAGAGCTAGTGCTCCAGTGACTGAGCCGGTGACTGAACTTGGTTGCAGCGCCCTTGGGGGATTTGATACTCCCATTGGGGGCAGCCACCAATCTCATACACCTGAAAACAGGATTGAATCACAAAATAGTGCAATTCCATGAAAGTCGCTTACACAATTACTGCTGGACCTAATACATCCCCTCGCCAATTTTTACAAGACTTAAAAAGAGCATTTTCTCGCTTTGATGTATCTTTTGACTCAAATTCCAATGAGTTTAAAACTGCATACTTCTATGGGCTACAGAAAGACATCATATCCCAATTGGTCCGTGAATTTGACCGTGACAAGTCCCTTGAATGGATTGTACATCAAAGCACAAAACTATATGAGGTACTCTATTGTCAGGGTAGAGAAAGTGATAAAATGAAAGATACTACACCTAAATCTAAAGAACCCTCAGCCACAGTAATGGAAATCAGGTCAGCCAAAATGTCCCTTGAGTCTGCGCAAAGCCAAGATAAAAATAATGTGACACCTGAACAAAGGGGTAATCAACAAAGATCGCCATTTCCTGGACCAATGTTCCAATCACATGATCCTAGTAATAGAGAGAGCTACATCAGCCCTAGGTATTTAGGGGACAGACCCCGGGTAGGATACCGGCCTGATATGGCAGGTATGAACAATAACCAGAGACAAAATCAAGATCAAAGAAATGATGGTCCCTACCAGTCATTGGGGACACAGAGCAGATTTGATCCCAGCACCATGATATATGGTAATCAGGATAGGCCCCGATATGTGGATCGATTTACTGATAATGGAAATCAACATAGGGGCCAGTACCCTCAATCTGAGAGACAGGACATGAGGCAAAACGTGAACTACAATCCACGCCAGTACAATGATTCCCCACCAGGGGACTATAATCAAATCCACAAATGAATCAAGAGTTCAGAAACCATCCCAACCGACATCAATCACCTGAGAGGTATCAGAATAGATCCAATCAGGGGGAAAGCAACCAATATCGACCTAGGCCCCAGAAAGAGGATCCTAGAGAGATGGAAAGGTTCCAGTGCCTTGGGGCCCAAGTGAAAATGTTAGCTGAGCAAATAGGAAAGCTCTATACAGCGCAAAAACAACCTTCCAAAGAGGGGGCTGATGGCCATAGCAATGACCGGGGGGCTTCCGAAAAGTTACTAAGTACTCATGATAACTGCAGTGCCAAAATGACAGATTGCTCTGATATAATCTTGCATAACGACTCTGAGATGCCTAATGGATTAAAAATGAAAGTACCAGTAAATGAAATTGTGACAGAAAGTGCAAATACTTCTAAAAAAGAGGTACGGTTTAACTTAGAGCTAAATAAAACAGTAAAGATTTGCACAAATGAAAAAGAAACATTAGGAATTCCAAAAGAACAAAGTGACAGATTTAAGAAAATTGATTCATGCATGGGGAATACCAGTGAACAGGGAGTAAGTGGGGATGCTATAGCTCCTTCCCTGGGCAAGCAAAACAATGACCCAACACAGACAGAAAAAGGAAATACTCAAAAGGAGGGTACAAGTCAATCACCTGAAGAATTCTTTGAGCCACATATTTTTGAAGAGGCTGAAAGGGCTGGTATGACACTAAATGATTACAAATGCACAGAATTAAAAAATGACAAATTGCTGAATGATGTTGTTACACATGTTCAGTTGGAGGATTGTAATGTGGTCTCTGATGTTACCCAGATGGATGGGCGAACAGTGGCCACACTCCAAAAAACCTCAGATCATGCAGAAATGAATAAAGTCTCTCGCGCAGAAATGGGTAAAAAGGAGGGAAAAATGTCTTTTCATTTACCAATGTGCTTAGCCAAAAGTGAAAAAGATCTGAGAAAGGTGAGTCCTGAACTCAGTAAGAATTCACACTTTTTATGTGTATTAGAGGAAGTTGAGGACAGATATTATGCACCCATCACTGTAGAAGAAAAATGCCACACCTTTGCTATGATTGACACTGGCGCACAGGCCACAATTATGTCTAAGGAGCTGGTAAAGAGTATCGATGAAGGGAGACCTCCACAGAGTCAGATCACAGTGAAGGAAAATCAAGGCCCAGTGCATAACTTTAATGGGGAGGAGGTGCCCATCATAGGTGTAACTGAGGTTGACATAAAAATAGGAAAGCACAGAATGAAACAAGAGGTATTGATCACATCTATTTGTGAAATTCCATTTCTGATGGGGACAGATTGCCTGAAAAGATTGTCTCCTCTCATAGATGGGGTGAATGGAGTGTTGTGGTCCTTAACCAAAAAACCATTGAGGCCTAAGAAACTAAAATCACAAAACAGCAATATAAATGAATGTCACACCGTTGCCAAAACAAATGATGCTGTGGAGGTATATCTCCAGAATAGCTGCATACCTAGTGTCACTGTTATATTAATGTGTCAAGACAAAATGCAGAGCGACAATGAAAAACTACCTGTACAAATATACTTGGACCCAAGGAAAAATTGGCAGACTGCCATAGATGAGCACACATTACGTTTGTATTTAAAAGAGAAAACGTGCAAACAGAATATTGCTCCTAAAACAGATTCAGAAAAACACATTACCACTCTGGCAGAAATACACATGGAAGATGAGCAACCATGGGTTCATGTTGGTATAAATGACTATTTTAAAACAATAAAAGCCACTTTAGCGCTTGAACATGAAAGGAGTTTCATTAATGAGAAATTGTTGCAAAAAATAATGGAAAGGAAGAAATCCCGAGATTTAGGATTAAAAACCAATATGTTTCTGGGTTTGACAGTCCAGACTTTGAAAACCGAATTGCAGGCAGATGCATGCTTAAAATTAGCATTGGGCAGAAAACAATTTACCATAATGTATGGATAGTGAGTGGAGCACAAAATGAATTTTACATGGGCAATGACATCATGCACAGAATGTGTATGGTGTTAGATTTCCTTAATCAAAAAGTATGGTCACGCCTAAGTGGTCCGGCACCTGAATTTGAAGACAAAAGAAGGGCTTATCATTGTGCACAACTGGTTCCTTATGCAATCGAATTACAAATGAGGAAAGATACTATTATTCCTGCATTTACAAAACAGTTTGCAATAACACTGAAATGCAAACATGGACAGCAGATGAAAGGCTCTGATGCATTTGTATGCCTGAATGAATCCATAAAACAGCAAGGCCTGTATTATGAATACATTCCATTGGTAGACATTGGTGAAGGATCTGTAAAAATCATGGTAAATAATAAAGGTTGTCAGGATATTCATTTAGAGGAAAACTCCCCATTAGGAATGGCCATACAAAAATCACATTATACGGCAGATTTAAATAACATGGTGATTGGGAATATTCCTGAAAAATATGTAGATGCCAAGGGCGAGTTGCCAGAACACCTGGACTCTCAGCCCAAAGGAATATTTAAAATTCATTCTGTGTATCCTTATGATTCAAATGAGACAGTGTGCTGCCATCAAGAGGATTGCATAATATGTAATTTAAATGAAAATGAAACAGAAAATCAGCCCATTGAAGTGGAAGCTGATATGCCAAAATATTTAAAAGTGGCAGCTTTACAAAAAGACACAGCCACACAGTTAGAGGAAAGCGCCGAGATTCCCTTACCAGAAGCTTTTCCAGAATTTTCCAAAATGGTAGAAGAGCAGATCTCCTTAGCGGATGCATGTGAAAGCAATGAAGAGAGGGACAATCTGAGGGAGATATTTATGGAGTTTAAGGATGTATTTGCAAAAGATGCTTATGATTGTGGTTTAACTGATTTACATGTGGCCACACTACCAGAAGGGTGCAGCAGAAACCCAGTGTTTGTACGCCAGTATAGACTACCGCTGGCATGTTTAGAATCATTGGCAGAGATTATTAAAAATTTGGAATCGCGGGGAATCATCAGGCCCATTCATAGCACATCCAATACACCTATTTTAGGTGTGTTAAAGCCAAATGGTCAATGGCGGCTGTGTGCAGACTTGAGAGAGTTAAATAAAAGAGTACCAATATCTAGATGGCCACTGCCATTCATTGATCAGGGCCTAGCTCAGGTACATGGTTCAAATGTATTTACCACATTAGATCTCACCTCTGGATATTGGTGCGTGCCATTGGCAGAGGAGATACAACATTTATTTTCCTTTACATTTGACAGGACTCAATATGCCTGGCTTAGAGCTCCGTTCGGGTACATCAATAGTGGGAGTGAATTTGGCATATTTTTGAGAAAGGCCATGCCGGATGCAGCGGAAAGAGGAACAATAGTTTATGTGGACGATGTCCTGATAAAAAATGAAAGCCTGAAAAGCCATTTTGATGAAATAAGACATGTACTTGGCCAATTGCAGAAAGCAGGCGCCAAAGTATCTTTGCAAAAAGCACAATGGTGCAAGAAAAAAGTGAACTTTCTAGGGCATGAAGTGACTGAACATGGGCTAAATCCACAAAAGAAGAACATAGAGGCCATACAAAGATTAAAAGATCCTAAAAATGTGAAAGGAGTAAAAAGTTTATTAGGGATGACAGGCTATAACAGAAAGTTCATTGAACATTATGCAGAAATCACTCAACCATTGACTAAACTGCTTAAACTGAATACTCCCTGGAAGTGGGAAAAAGGGCAGTCTGATGCAGTGGCTAAATTAAAGGAATGTCTTGTAAAGGCACCATGTTTAGTATACCCCATAAAGGACAGGGATTTCTTTATAGAAATAGGTTTTTCTGAACATTGTATGTCAGCAGTGTTATCACAAAAACACGATTTGAATCACAAAACCATTGCATATGCAAGTAAGGCATTTTCCCAAGTTGAAATGAAATTTAATGAATGTGAAAAGGCCCTATTAACCACTGTGTGGGCGCTACAACATTTCCGCCCCATTGTTCAGGGAGAAAAGGTAATTATTGAAACAAATCATCAACCTTTGCAATTTTTAGAGAGTAAAAGAATTAGATCAGGTAATCTAGCGCAATCCAGAATCACTTCATGGACGCTAGCATTACAAGGTTTTCCCGTAGAAGTGAGATATGGACAAAATAAAAAGAACCCAATTGCTCAAGGGTTAGCTGACTTACATGACTGTGCAGCTGAACAAATACCGAATGAAATGGAAGTAGAAACTAGTTTGCAGGAATTTGAACAATCACCACACAAAGCTTTTGATGAAAAAACATGCAAGGATTTGCCAACTGTATATGTGGATGGTTGTGCTTTTCACATTGAAAATGACAGTAATAAACAGTTAGTGGCAGGAATAGGAAATGTCTGGTTGAAATGTGAAGGTGTCCCCAGTATAGGGATGAGGATTGGAGATAGGAGCAGTCAGGTGGCGGAATTGGCAGCCATTTATAAAGCACTTGCTACTGCAGTTGATAAAAAGTTCAGTGAAATGGTCCTGGTGACTGATTCTGACTATGCACGGAATAGCTTTGTGGAGTATTTGTCTGGTTGGAAAGCAAGAGGCATGGTTACATACAACAAAAAGCCACTTAAGCATGGAAAAATGATACAAGCCATAGACAAATTGGTGTCAGAGAATAAGTTAACAATATACTGGAGAAAAATTTGTGGGCATTTAAAAACACCAGGAGAGGATAAGGAGGGAAATGATAAGGCAGACCACCTGGCTAAGATTGGGGCTGTGATGGGAGAATTGCTACCTATTGATTATTTAATGGGTGAAATACAATTTGATGCAGTCACACGTTCTAAAGCACCAAAGGAGGTAGATCAACCGGTGGTGCAGTGGAGTCATGACACGCCAGACCAAGATTTGATTGAGGCACAAAAGAATGATCAAATTTTGGGAATCTATTATAATCATTTGATAGATCCCGAACAAAATCCTTTAACAGAAAATGATTGTATGGGAAAAGAAGAGTTGAGGGTGCTATTAAAGAACAAAACACAAATTAGATTACAGGATGGACTCATGATTAGAGAGTCCATAACATGACAAATACAGTGGGTAGTACCCCTTTCATTCAGAGGACTAATGCTACACCATGCACATGATGCCATAACTGCAGGCCATAGAGGTTCACAAAAAACATTAGAAATACTAAAAGATTATGCTTACTGGCCACATATGTCCCAAGATGTGGAATTATATACTAGAGGATGTCTAGTATGCGCCCAATTTAAACCTGCTTCACCAATGCATAGAGCACCATTGATGAAAAGAGGCCTAACTCTCCCATGGTCAGATTTGCAAATAGACTATGTAGGTCCTTTAAAAAGGTCGAGCAGGGGACACCGTTATATTTTGAGTGTGGTATGTTTGATGTCGAAGTGGATTGAATGCATTCCTGCACCAGATTGTAGTGCGCAAACAGCAGCCACATTGCTGGTGAACCATGTGTTCTCAAGGTTTGGGTTGCCACAAAGAATTGAGTCAGACAGAGGAAGTCATTTCACAAGTACTCTAATGAGTAAGGTATGGCAAATACTAGGTGTGAAAAGGAAACTACATATCGCATATCGGGCGGCGTCTTCAGGTACAGTTGAAAGAAGCAATAGGTCTGTTGTGGATATTTTAAAGAAATTTGTGGCAGAAGCAGGTTCCAGATGGGATTTACGTTTACCGTTGGTTTTGATGGCAATCAGGTCGACTCCTGCCAAAGCAACAGGTGTTAGCCCCCATGAGGTCTTAACAGGTAGGAAAATGGTGTTACCACAACACCTACTATATAGAACACAGGAGCAGACACTTGTTAGTGCATCCACAGTTCATGAATATATTGATGAACTGAGGAGGCATTTGCAACATGCATTTGCTTTTGTGCAGAGAAATCTGGAAAGAGCTGCTGACAGTGCAAAATCTTATTATGATAAAAAGACATCAGTAAAGGAATACAGTGTAGGGGATCAGGTGTACAAGTTTCATTTTGGAAAAAGTAAACAGAAAAATTCTAAATTTCTAGCAGCCTGGCAGGGGCCATTTCGAATTATAGATAAGGTCTCTCCTGTGGTTTATAAAATTTTGAAAAATGAAGGTGAGACGGCGATAGAGCAGTTTGTCCATGTAAATCAAATCAAACCATGCCATCCCAGACATGAGATCAGGCAGCTTGAGCATGTAGAAACAGATAAAGTCCCTTGAACACAAAAAGAGAAAATAAATGGGTAGAATCAGGAGGCAGTGACAAAGGAGTTAAAAAGTTGATTGTTATGATGGCACATAAACACTGTAGTATATGTAAAAATGTATAATATAAAATGAATAAATAAATAAATAAATATATAAATAAATAAATGCATGTTAAGACGGATTTCTGAACTCTGTCCTGGTGGCGCAGAAGTTCAGAAGGCCAACCTAATTACTTGGAACAGGGTAACCTCTGGACAAGCCAGACCAATCAAGGTAGCGATCGCGGCGGTCAAGACTAGGTCTCAAGAGGGGTGAGGGTGACTGAAAGCTCGCAATGAGCACACAAAGCAAGAGCGCTTACAAACTACTCCAAACAGTTGTTATATCAAAAATAGATACACATTTATTTTAAGGCCTTTAAAACAATGACCGTAGCGAGAAAATCACAATATCACAGTATTAAACCAACACATACCATATCAACACAATATATATACAAATACACAGTCGCAAGCGTTTAAAGCACGAAATATGTAGTCCACCTGAAAGGAAAGGAAAACAGGCAGTGCGATAACGCTTTAGACTCAGTTCGCCTTCAGAGGCACCTAACTAGATGGAAGTCCGAGCCCTGCGAAGAGTGGAGCCTTGTGCTCAAAGTACCTGCCACGCCAGTGCCAACGGGCAAAAGAGGAAGCTCTTCGGAGGAAGTCAGGCAGTTCGGGTTAGTGCACAGCAGAAGGAGAACAGGTTCCGCAACTCAAGCGCAGCCTCCACAGCGGGCAGAAGCAGAGCGCGAGTACGGCCAAACGGGGCTGTTTTTACACAGCAGGGAAAAGCAATGGGATACTGCAGGAGGGCGACCAGATCCTAGCTAAACTACTCACCGGTCCCCGAAGCAAGCAGACCCAGGCTTCTCCACGTTAGTTTCAGCAGCTGGCAGGTTCAGAAGAGCAGGGAACGCCTCGTAGTCGTGTAGAGCAAAAAGACGTCCCAATCGACGAAACCAGCACAGTTTGTTGCCGCAGCAGGACAACGGAGCGGCCGTGTGTATTCGAGCCAAATGTACACTCCTCCCTTCAGACTTGGGAACGCCAAGTGTACGAAGCGTGGGAGAGTGACAAGGACTCGAAATACAACACAACCTGGCGGCAGTTACAGAGCAGGACTCCCTTGTAAGCTGGTCAGTCAACTGGATGGCCCAGAGACACTTCCGAAGGCTTACTTGGCAGGAGTTGATGAAGTCGCCGGGAATAGCTGTTCCTGCTATTCCAAAGGTCGAAGCACCAGTACAGGCCTTCTGGTTCGATCAAAGGAGGAAAGGGTTTCACAGGACGACAGCAGTGCAAAGGAGGATTCCTTCAGCGGGTCACCAGCGATTCCTCGGTCCAGCCTCTTGTTGCAGGATACTTGGCTCCTGTATTCCTTCGTTCGTGAGAACTCAGGAGATCGACATGGTAGTGGTGTTTCCAGCCCCCTCTTATCCACGGTTCCCTTCGCGCCAAAACGGAGGGGAGCCAATGGGAGATCCGCTCATCAACACACATACCATACGTGGACCAATCACGGACCCCGGTGGTCCCAGGCATTCACACCACCCTAGACTCTCTGGCACCCAGGATGTGTATTGGGACCAGACATCCCAGCCCACACCCTGGAGGCACACAAACGACATGTAGAAGCCCGCGAAAGCAACCACGTTTTGTGGGAAAGTACATGCCCAAATAAGGAAGGCCCCGGGTCTCTCGACCTGGGGAAGGTGAAGGGAGCAAGACGGTCAGTGGACAAGACAAAGGAGCCTCGTGGTCTGGCCATTTTGGGAGCCAGGCCACCATTTTGGGTTCAGTGCGAAAAACGTGCTCAGAACGCCAAAAGGAGCTCAAAATAAACAAAACGATCGCTGCCACCATTCGAGTCCCTGAATGACTTGCACCGAAACAAATACCATCCTAAAAGAGTATCTAGGGCCTGTAGAAGGCTAGAGACCCAAGAGAGCTGTAACTTAGCTTACAGTGCCCTCTTGTGTCATGTTGCACTAAAGCCGCAACACGATAAAAGAAACTACGGGAAACAGCGTTCCCCGGTACTGACTGTCTTAAGGGCATGTCAGTTTCCCCGTAAGAAAGGAGCGAAAGCCCAGAGAAGTGCGGCAGAAGGCTGTACTTCTCTGGCAAAGTCAAGAACAAGGTTAAAAACAATAGCAAAAAGTTTAGGGGTTGCCATATGGAAGGAAAATTACTTACAATTACGAAATCTTTCCTAACACTCGCCCCTCCCAGACTATGGACAGGGGGAACTAATCCACCCCTGGATGAGTCTCTTGTTCAGGTCAGTTAAACATTCTGGACAACCCATCAGCATTGCTATGTTGGACACCTGGCCAATGCTCAATAGTGAAGTCGAAGCCTTGTAGACTTATGGACCACCTAAGCAACTTTGGATTCTCCCCCTTCATGTTCATTAGCCACTTTAACGGCTTATGGTCAGTCTGCACAGTGAAGTGGGTCCCATAGAGGTAGGGCCTCAGCTTCCTTAGGGCCCACACAACAGAGAAACATTCTTTCTCTACCGTGGACCATCTGAGCTCTCTGTCCTTAAGCTGGCGACTAATAAAACCGATAGGGTGTTCCTTACCCTTCTCATCTACTTGTGATAGTACAGCTCCTATCCCAGTGTCAGAGGCATCCGTCTGCACGATAAAAGGTCTTTGATAATCAGGGGCCCTGAGGACAGGGGCCTGGCACAAGGAGTCTTTTAAGCCATTGAAGGCCTTCTCACACTCGTCGGTCCAAGATACCTTCTTGGGTTTCTTCGGAGTTGTGAGGGCAGTCAGAGGAGCAGCTATGGTACCATAGTCTGCCACAAAAGTGCGGTAAAACCCCGTGAGTCCTAAGAAGGCTCTCACTTGGGTTTGCGTAGTGGGGGTAGGCCAGTCTTGTACTGCTTGTACTTTACTGGGTAGAGGCTGTATCCTCCCTCCACCTACTTCATGTCCAAGGTAAACCACTGAGCCTTGTCCAATCTGGCATTTACTAGCCTTTATGGTCAAGTGGGCTTTCTGAAGAGCCTGGAGCACAATCCCGAGGTGTTTCACATGGTCTTCCCAGGTGGCACTGAAAACTGCTATATCGTCCAGATATGCAAGACAGAATTCGTCCAACCCATTCAACACATGATTCACAAGCCTCTGGAAAGTGGCAGGTGCATTCTTCAACCCGAACGGCATTACCCGGAATTGGTAAAGGCCGTCTGGAGTAGAAAATGCTGTCTTCTCCTTGGCATGTTCTGCTAAAGCTATTTGCCAATAGCCAGCAGTGAGGTCAAACGTGCTGAGGTACTTGGAGGCACCCAAAGTATCCACCAGCTCATCTGTTCGAGGCAAGGGGTGTGCATCTGTCTTGGTGACAGCATTCAGAGCCCTGTAATCCACGCAGAACCTCAATTCAGAAGTGCCTGCCTTTGGAACCAACACCACCGGGCTGGACCAAGGACTACTAGAGGGTTCAATCACCCCAAGATCTAACATCTTGTTGACCTCGGTCTTAATATAAGACCGTACTTTGTCTGACATCCTGTATCCCCTACTTTTGGTAGGTACACTGTCTCCTGTGTCAATGTTATGTTTGCACCAAGGTGTCAAACCAGGCGACTGTGAAAACAGGGGGGAAAACTGCCTAAGCAAACTTTTCACCTCAGCCTGCTGATCAGAAGTCAGGTGAGGGGCCACTCGGACACCCTCAAAGGAGCTATCTGAAGGACTGCTTGGGAACAGGTCGGGGAGAGGTTCAGACTCCTCTCCCGCAACGTCTGAAGCCAGTAGCAGTGCTGCGATTTCGACGCTTGGGCCGAAAGCCTTCAGCCTATTCACGTGAAACACTTTTAGAGCCTGTCCAGGCCTTCCAAGGTCCACTGAATAGCTAACCTCACCCAGGGGGTCCACCACTGGGTAAGGGCCTGACCATTTGTCCTGTAAAGCTCGAGGCCTTATGGGATTCATGATCAGGACTTGCTGACCAAGTGTAAAGTTGATGAGGGAAGCTTTCTGGTTGTACCAATGTTTCACCAGCGCTTGCCCTGCCTTCAATTTATCACTAGCCAAGCCCACCAGAAGTACCATCCGTTTTCTGAGCCCTAGCACATAATCAACTAACAACAAAAGTAACAGGGGGAGTGGGCATCTCCCATCCCTCTTTGACGATGGCTAAGGGTCCCCGTACGGGATGACCGAACAGAAGTTCGAAGGGGCTGAAGCCAACACCCTCCTGTGGTACCTCTCGGTAGGCAAACAGTAAGCATGAAACAAGAAGATCCCATTCTCTTCTCTGAGGCTCCTCCAGAGCCCCAATCATGCTCGTTAACGTCCTGTTGAAACGCCCCCCCAGACCATCGGTCTGGGGGCGGTATGCAGAAGAGAACCCGTAGGTGACCCCACATTCTTTCCACATAGCCTGCCTATACTTCGACATAAAGTTGCTGCCATGATCCGACACAACTTCTTTAGGGAAGCCAACCCTAGTAAATATGCCGAGTAAAGCTTCTGCAACTGACTTGGCAGTTACAGTTTTCCATGGGATGGCCTCAGGATACCTGGTTGCATGGTCGACCAGCACCAGGATAAACCTATTGCCCGAGGATGTTTGCGGGTCAAGGGGACCAACCATGTCGATCCCTACCCTTTCAAATGGTACCCCCACAACTGGGAGCGGTACCAACGGAGCTTGGATTGTCGCGCCAACCTTACCAGACAACTGGCAGGTGGCACAACTCCTGCAGTGACTTTCTACTTGCACCCCCATCTTGGGCCAGTAGAAGTGCATGGATAACTTTTGCTTGGTCTTCCTCATACCGAGGTGACCAGCAAGGGGAACTTCATGCGCCAACTGCAGGAGGAAGGGCCTAACAGCAAGGGGAACCACCAACCTCCTATGGTCTCCTTCTGTAGACTCTGTGGGCTCACTATACAGGAGTCCACCTTCCTGGTAAATCCTATGCATCCCAGGAGGTTCACCCTCAAGCTGGGAGCAGGCCTGTCTCCTTAGGCCTTCCAGAGATGGGCACTCACGTTGGCCTTTACTGAATTCGTCCCTATCAGGACCTCCTTCAACTAACAAGTCTTTTAGTTCAGGATGATCATTGGGGTCGAATACTTCAGGCATCACCACCTCCTCGTCAGGCCCGGGCGATTGACCAACTTCCTCCACCGCAGTGGTAGGCGAGCTCAGGGGAATATTCTCTTTCCCTCGTTTTGACTTGTAGACTCCTTTCGCCGTGGGTTTCCCCTTCGGCTGGGGCGGCGTATTGGACTTGGCCAATGCTGCCCGTGCTTGAGACCGTGTGTAGGGTATTTCGGCAGTGTCTCCTACGAGCCCTAAAGCTCTGAGATCATTACCCAACAAGACCTTTCCCGGGACGTTTCTCTGAATGCTCACTGGAATCCTGACTGCTGTACCATTTAAAGTAAGATTTACAGGTATTACTGGAAACATACGGAGGGGGCCGTCAGCCAACTTAGTGGGCATCAGAGTAGCTCTGGCAACTTCCTCTGAGTCTACCAAGGTAGAATCCACTACAGTGCGACTGCACCCACTATCCCTAAGAGCTGGAGTATCCACTCCATTGATCAGCACACTGTCTTTAAAGTAGTGCTTGGTATTATCCGGAATCCTAGCATAAGCCTCTGCGACTTTAGGCTCCAAGGAACCCAGGGACACTAAAACTACCTCAGCCTCTATTCCGCTGGGAAATGAGTCTGAGGAGAAGGATGCTCCTGTAATCTCTTCTTCCTCGTAGGAGGAGAAGGCCAGATTAGCGGAGTGGACCCCCAAAGGTCTAACCTTACAACGGGGATCCCCCTTCACGTGGTCAGTTGCTCCACAAGAAAAACAAGCCCCAGTGGGTCTGTTTACGTAGGGAGGCTTATTGTAACCAGAGTTCTGTTTCGGAGGCTGACCTCCACTACCCTGTGAGTTCTCTTGTGTCTTACCCTTGTTTTTCTTTTTGTGGCCCTTATGGGAAGAAGATTTAACAGATTCCCCACCCTCCATATCTTTGGACTTTTTCCCTTCCTCCTGCTTACCAGGATGAGTTTTGTCCTTATGGGACACTCGATGTGACACCCATAAGTCTGCTGCAATGGCCAGCTTCTTAGGATCTATCTCCTTCGAATCGGCCAAATGCTGCTTAAGCTCCGGGGAAGAAGAAGCAAAAATATGTTCCAGCATGACAAGATTTATCATGCCTTCGAAGGTAGAAACCTTATAACCTTCGACCCAGCCAGTTAAGTTTTTCAAAGATTCAGCGACATAAGATACCCAAGTGCCACCTTCCTTTTTCTTATACTCTCGAAAACGCTTTAAATATTGGGCCGGAGTCTTCCCAAACTTTAAAATGAGAGTTTGCTTTAACATTGCGAAATCAGCTCGCTCAGCCTTCGACATTTCCATAATGGCACTACAGCCAGAATGGGGCAGTCTACTGAGCAACCACGCAATCTTATCAGCATTGTCAACTTCTTGAACCTCGCATGCATACTCAAACGCATTCAGCCAGTCCATAATGTCATTCCTTTCTTCATACACACTGAGCAGATCTTTCGGAAACCGTAGATGAGAGGAAGCCCCAGACCCATGTCCAGGACCCTTGGACCCATTTGCAACCTGAAGCTTGGCCAGTTCCAACTGGTGATCCCTGTCTTTCTGTTTTTCTGCCTGTTCGATTTTTAGTTTGGCTATGCTGAATTCAAGCTCCTGCTGCCTAAACCGCAGCTCTTGCTTCTTGAATTCAAGCATAGCCTCCCCATCAACACTGGCAGAGGAAACATTAGACATCTCGTCCTCCCTGTCCTCCTGGTCGCGATGGATCAGTGCAGCGGCAGAACCGTCGGTTCTACCAGTGAGAGCAGCCCCACCACCTTCTGCACTGTCCTCAGAAGTTATAGCGTCAAGCTGCGCTTCTTGCCACGCCACGATTCTTTGGATCATTTCCAATTTTGTGCCTTGAGAGGAAACAGCTCTCTCCGCACACATCTTTTTCAGCGTTTCTGATTTGGAAGCATTTAAAGTTAACAAGGTATTTGCTTCCATACTGTTTGATAGGACTATGGCCTTTTTAAAGTTATATTACAACAATTCACTACGTGTACTGTTTGGAATAACCTGAAATGCCTTAGTTCGAGCGCAACACTGGATACCTTCAGTCGTATCCCACCGCTGTACACCAATTTGTTAAGACGGATTTCTGAACTCTGTCCTGGTGGCGCAGAAGTTCAGAAGGCCAACCTAATTACTTGGAACAGGGTAACCTCTGGACAAGCCAGACCAATCAAGGTAGCGATCGCGGCGGTCAAGACTAGGTCTCAAGAGGGGTGAGGGTGACTGAAAGCTCGCAATGAGCACACAAAGCAAGAGCGCTTACAAACTACTCCAAACAGTTGTTATATCAAAAATAGATACACATTTATTTTAAGGCCTTTAAAACAATGACCGTAGCGAGAAAATCACAATATCACAATATTAAACCAACACATACCATATCAACACAATATATATACAAATACACAGTCGCAAGCGTTTAAAGCACGAAATATGTAGTCCACCTGAAAGGAAAGGAAAACAGGCAGTGCGATAACGCTTTAGACTCAGTTCGCCTTCAGAGGCACCTAACTAGATGGAAGTCCGAGCCCTGCGAAGAGTGGAGCCTTGTGCTCAAAGTACCTGCCACGCCAGTGCCAACGGGCAAAAGGGGAAGCTCTTCGGAGGAAGTCAGGCAGTTCGGGTTAGTGCACAGCAGAAGGAGAACAGGTTCCGCAACTCAAGCGCAGCCTCCACAGCGGGCAGAAGCAGAGCGCGAGTACGGCCAAACGGGGCTGTTTTTACAAAGCAGGGAAAAGCAATGGGATACTGCAGGAGGGCGACCAGATCCTAGCTAAACTACTCACCGGTCCCCGAAGCAAGCAGACCCAGGCTTCTCCACGTTAGTTTCAGCAGCTGGCAGGTTCAGAAGAGCAGGGAACGCCTCGTAGTCGTGTAGAGCAAAAAGACGTCCCAATCGACGAAACCAGCACAGTTTGTTGCCGCAGCAGGACAACGGAGCGGCCGTGTGTATTCGAGCCAAATGTACACTCCTCCCTTCAGACTTGGGAACGCCAAGTGTACGAAGCGTGGGAGAGTGACAAGGACTCGAAATACAACACAACCTGGCGGCAGTTACAGAGCAGGACTCCCTTGTAAGCTGGTCAGTCAACTGGATGGCCCAGAGACACTTCCGAAGGCTTACTTGGCAGGAGTTGATGAAGTCGCCGGGAATAGCTGTTCCTGCTATTCCAAAGGTCGAAGCACCAGTACAGGCCTTCTGGTTCGATCAAAGGAGGAAAGGGTTTCACAGGACGACAGCAGTGCAAAGGAGGATTCCTTCAGCGGGTCACCAGCGAATCCTCGGTCCAGCCTCTTGTTGCAGGATACTTGGCTCCTGTATTCCTTCGTTCGTGAGAACTCAGGAGATCGACATGGTAGTGGTGTTTCCAGCCCCCTCTTATCCACGGTTCCCTTCGCGCCAAAACGGAGGGGAGCCAATGGGAGATCCGCTCATCAACACACATACCATACGTGGACCAATCACGGACCACGGTGGTCCCAGGCATTCACACCACCCTAGACTCTCTGGCACCCAGGATGTGTATTGGGACCAGACATCCCAGCCCACACCCTGGAGGCACACAAACGACATGTAGAAGCCCGCGAAAGCAACCACGTTTCGCGGGAAAGTACATGCCCAAATAAGGAAGGCCCCGGGTCTCTTGACCTGGGGAAGGTGAAGGGAGCAAGACGGTCAGTGGACAAGACAAAGGAGCCTCGTGGTCTGGCCATTTTGGGAGCCAGGCCACCATTTTGGGTTCAGTGCGAAAAACGTGCTCAGAACACCAAAAGGAGCTCAAAATAAACAAAACGATCGCTGCCACCATTCGAGTCCCTGAATGACTTGCACCGATCAAATACCATCCTAAAAGAGTATCTAGGGCCTGTAGAAGGCTAGAGACCCAAGAGAGCTGTAACTTAGCTTACAGTGCCCTCTTGTGTCATGTTGCACTAAAGCCGCAACACGATAAAAGAAACTACGGGAAACAGCGTTCCCCGGTACTGACTGTCTTAAGGGCATGTCAGTTTCCCCGTAAGAAAGGAGCGAAAGCCCAGAGAAGTGCGGCAGAAGGCTGTACTTCTCTGGCAAAGTCAAGAACAAGGTTAAAAACAATAGCAAAAAGTTTAGGGGTTGCCACATGGAAGGAAAATTACTTACAATTACGAAATCTTTCCTAACAATGCACATATAACGGAAGCTCATGGTTGGTGTGCAGAGAGAAAATGTATTAAATATTGAATGCTGTTTATATGTGCTTGTTTTCTTTTAACTTGTGTTTAATTTCAGAAAAAAAAACGAAATATTTTTACCAAGCATGTTTTATTTTTGGCAAAAGGGTGAAGTTAGTATTGTGCTATGTACTTAATTTGTTTATTTTCTATTTGATTTAGAAAATTAACATTATTTGGTCGGAGGTTCCGGGATCAGAGGCCACGGGAGACGATGGAGTCCTGGAGTCCCCTGGATGAAGACCAAAAGATGCCTGCCTCCAGGTGGAGGTGAAGACAAGATAACCATAATGCTAAAAAAAGATGACTCCTATGGATCTAAGATTGCCAAGATGAAAGTGTACTCGAATGAACCAAATAACATCGCTGGTCGGGACATATCAGAGGCAGACAAGAGTCCTGACATATGGAGTTCCACGTATTTATTATTTTAATTATTTATTTTAATTTGTTATATTAATTATTTGTTTTGGTTAGTTGTTTTATTTCATTGTTTTTAATTGACTTGTAAAATCTAAACTTAGAGTAATGCCACTTCCACTGAGAAGGCAAATGTAGAACATTTTGTAAACTAATGAACTCAGATGAATACTGTATTGATTGCAACTTTTTCATTGATGCACATGAATATTCATTTTGTTGGATTGCTATATTGTGAAAAGAAGAAAAAGAACAAATTGTTTTTAGGAATTGGCTTGGATCGTAGCCAGATTCTAAAAACAAAAGGAGGGTATGTAAGGATATTTGGCGTGTTACAGCACAGAGTACAGCACTACTGCACAGGTAGCAAATGTTTTTTTTTTGATGCAGCACCAAATGCCTATGGTGCATTGCTATATGTGTTACCAGATTAACAAGGAAAGACAGGCTATTCAGTCAAAAACGATTTTAACATATAAGATGCAAATCTATTTTTACAGTTAAAAGCACACGTGCACATTCAAAAATGCACACTATTTTTTCACCTGAAATGCCTATGGTGCGAGAGACACATTTGAAAATTAATAACTAACATTACTCATAACTAACCTGACTAATGAAACTGAAGTTAACATAATCCACTAATAAAAATGTGTCTCCACTGCAGAATTAGGCCTATTCTGAAAGTGAACTTTTAAACGCACATCCATTTTTTTTTTTTTTTCTCTGCTGCCCTGTCCACATAACTACAGGAAGCAAAAGCTCGAAAGAACAGGAAATCAGTTGGTTACAAAGTATTACTATAAAAATGAGCCATTGTGTAGAGAAGGAGGAGATGGCATGATTGATTCTGATTGGAGCAGCGTCATAGCAAGTATCATGCTAGAGGGAGTGATCAGAGTTTTGCTGGGGGGAGTTTGAGGAGGAAGGAGGACAGTGGAGATTTGGAGAGCTAGGAGAAGGACCTGTTTTTTTTCCTGGTTGGAGCATTTCTGCTGAAAAAGCTGAGAGTTCCAGGCAATGACCCCGGTTTGAGAAGGAAAGGCACTCCTTTTCACTGGGGTTAATCTTCAAGGGAGCCACATTCAGAAAGAGAACAGCTGAAGAAAACTCGGCTGAACAGATAAGGTAATTACATAAGTGTGGGAGCTGAGTGTGTACGAGAATATTCAGTCAGAGTAGGAAAGGAGATTCCGGTGCCTTAATCACATGTTAATGTTGCAAATTGGGTTCTGTTCTCCGCCACTCTTTTTTCAGTGTATCACAGACAATGCTGTTACTGTGCTATTTTATTTATTTCTGTAAAGAGTGAGATCGTGTTTAAATGCAACTTTTATAGTACAGAAAAATATTTGAAAGCAGACGGGTGGTGTATATTATATTTACCAATACAGTGCTGATGATGAGGGGAGATTTTTAAACAATGCAATTGTCATTTTAAGACAGATGTGTGCATGATCATATTCAGTATGGACAGTTGAGAGTGATTGTTTGTAGCATAGCTCGTTGGAGGTACATGAGCCAACGGGAAGAGGGACTCTCTGAACATAGTTCCCTACCGTATATAAGGTAGTGGACATTACCACAAAATTACCACATATAGCTCTCTGTCGTAAATAAGTCAGTGAGATCGCCCATGGTGGCACACTAACACTAACACTGAAAATGTGGTATTCTTGAAATGTAGGTCTGAGGTCTCTCTAGTGATTACACGAAAAATCTAAGCAAAGATAAGGGATTCTGGACATTGGGGCCACAAATAAAACAAGGGAATTATGCTCACCAAAATACCACCAACCACGCATACCAACCACGCATACCCAAATATGCATGTCTGGGTGCTGAAATAATGCATGTCCACTGTATTATTGTTGCACATGGCCCAATCTGAATACAAGGAGTGATTATTGCTAAGTTATTTTTCGGCGGTAATAAAATACCGTCAGGCCCCAAATCTCCACAAAATACCCTACAGTCCCCATTGAATGAAGGCGGACACGGTCCCGTTATTGGTGCTAGTCATGGCGCTAGTCCAACTGAAGACATAAAGTGGTTTCCTTCACCTGTTTCTGTAACTGGTCTAGGGAAACCAAACCAGCATTTGGTGTAGTATTTCCCTTTCTTTTTGTATTTGTGACGACAATATTGGCAACATTTGTGTCTTTGAAATTGTACAATTTGTGCATGAAGGTCACTATTTGTCGTTTGTGAAGGGATTTCACAAGGGACATATTTTTGGATGAACCCAAAACAGTGGTATCACTGTCCTGACCAAATTTAGGAGCACCTTTAATCCATAAAAGCATGTGGATTGGTGGTGCTCCTCTGGCTTGATAGTCTTTTCTCCAAAAGAAGTGTTGCACTTCTCCGAGCGGAGAGCGGAGGAACAGTTTTATTACAAAGAAAGTGTAGCATAGCAATGAAACGATGGTGGAAATATCTTGGAACATTAACAGGATCTAGAGAGCAAAGTTCTCCAGGTGTTAGTATGTCTATGTTTGTTTTGTTTGATATGCGTAGGAAATCATGTAAATCTTCCCATGCATATTCTGCACAACTTAATGTAACAAACCAAGTGGGTGGTCCAAGGTTTCTGATCATACAACGTACATCTCTGTGACGTCGGAACCAGTATTCTTTTGTACAATGCATGTTTGCAAACAGTTTTGTAATACCTCTTCTTTTTCTTGCACTGTTTGTATTAATTGCGTAGCTGACATATTTTGAAACTGTGTTCCCGATTTCAATATGTGTGCAACTCCGTAACATAGAGTTGCTAGTTCACTTTCAAAGAGTAGGTGGAATATGTATTCCACATGTTGTCTAAATCTGGGATCTTCAGAATACATTCGTAATGAACGGTATTCTAATGGTGTTATTTGAGTGGGTCTGTCATCGTACCTTCCTCCTTTGCCAGTAGGAATTAGTAGAGGAAAAGCACGTGCTTCTATACTTTTTTCCCATATGCTCATTGGTGATCCTTTGGTTGGTACGTTTCTAGTGCATCATCTATGCTGTCTTTAGAGTGCAATGGATGAATTGTATAATGGTCTAAAATATTGGATACTGCAGCTGGATCCAGAAGTTTAAATTGACCAGTTTCTTGTGACTCTTGAATTATTTCAGTTGTTCCCCTTATGTTTTCTTCAATATGTATTTCTTTGTAGTACTCATTATTGTCTTTTAGATATTGCAAGGCTTGTCTAACTTTATGTAAGTCGACGAGTTGTTGCCAACTTTTTTTGTCTTTTGTTGGTACACCATTTACCAAGATAATTCAAGATTGTTCTATTGGACGTTGCACTCCTAGAGTGTGCACATTTTCTGTCCGATCTAATGGTAAATAAACTACTTTGCCACGAATGCCTTTCACCAATTCAGAGGGAGGTAATTTTGCTGTTTTTGGTTGAAGACGTATTATTGCTTGAAATGGGTGTACTGTTTGAATTATGATGCTCTCATATAAATTGAGTTGTTGTAGCGGTTTTGGTAGTGGGAATAATTCTAAGTTATTTGTGATAGCACGTGAAGGAGTTTGGTTATTGTCAAGTTTTGTAGTGCAGTAACTCCAAAGTATTAAAGGGTCAGTTATTTCGTATTTGTATTCTGCTATAAGGTAGAGAGCTAATTCAAACCATTTAGAATCTTCATTGTCGTCTATTTTGTATGTTATGTCTATAGTTTTTGTATTAGTTTTATAAAAAGTTCTGCGGCAACACACACACACATGGTTTGGTATTTAAGCGGATGTTCTTTTATAAAGTTTAGTATTTCTTTTTTGTATATATGTAGTAAATGGTTGCCATGTGTACAATTGTTGCTAGTTTGTTGTAAACGTATTGCATTTTCTAAGTAGCTTTCACTTCCAAAATATTTTTTCTGGATATGCTCAATTTCTTCAAGTAGTTCTTTGGCTGTACCATGTAGAAGATTGTTATTTAAATTGGCTAGTGCTAATGCAGGACTTTTAGCATAGTACAGTTTATAGACTAGATTTCTTATAGTTGGATGATGTGTTGATATCATTTTGATATGATGGAAGGTGCTTTTACAAATTGGTCCTGAAATGCCGGCTAACGAAGGTCCTTGTAGCCCTGTGTATTTACGCACTGGACAGGTATCCATATTTTGAAGCAGTTTCATTTTGATTTTGTCTTTGCCTTTCACATATTGATTGAGGAATTGGCATAAACATTTGAAAGATTTTTTGGGAATGTTACACATTGACGTGCATGACCATTTGAATGCTGGATGTGATGGCAGAGATGTATGTGATGGTGAGTGATTGTGTATTGGTAGCTACAACTAGTTGGGAAGGTTATTATTCTATTTGTGTGTTACTATACTGTGGTTCAGGTGACAGTAGAAAATAGGCTAGTGGTGAGGAGAAGCACAAATACTAAATCTAATGGTATAGAATTAAAACAGTTCTTTGTTCTGCAATACTAATATTCTAGAGAGTAAGTTATGTCAATTATGCACTGAAAAACAGGGATTTGTGCGGCATTCTGCCTGCAAATCCCTGTTTAACAAATGGGGATTTGTGGACAGAATCGTGCACTAATCTTTTTTTTTTGGTGCACAAATACCATGAATCAACCACACAGTGTGTTTGAGTAACAGTAAGAATATTATTGTACTTACTTTTTTTGTGTGGAAACTGATTAAGTTTCTTCTGAGTTGTTGTTTGTACTTCGGATTCTGCTATTCTGCTGCTTTTCAGGAGAGTGGTCTTCACTGTAATTGTAAAGGAAAGAAGTTAGTAATTTTGCGTGTATATAGTATGTAGTTTCCTTTGACTATGTGCAGTCTTCATATTTTATTTAAAATATGTTAGTTCAACATGGTATGTAAATGAGTAGAATAGAAAGTGTATGAAACACGCTTGGTTTGTGTTATTGGATGTTAGGAGACAGAAGAAATAATGATATACTTATTTTGCAATTTTTATTAAGTAAATGGCAGATACTGTATAGAAAAGCATGGAATGTATGCATTTGTGAAGATGTGGGTAATAAATCCGAAGGATGTGATTTACAGGTAGCGGTGTTATTGCAGTTGGAAGTTTTTCAATGTTAGTGTCTATCTGTGTGAGTGTATGAAGGTGCATGACCTTATCCTGGCTGTGTGTAATTTTATAATACACTACTTAATGTTTTTCTACAATTATACTGTTATTTCTCCCATCTTCTAATATTATAATTGTTTAGATGGCTGTGTGTTTAAAAATTTGTTTAGATAGCAGACAGGTTTGGAAGTTACAGTTGATTATAGCAGATGGGAAACATGACATTAAGTTCATTTTATAGGTTATACAGATTAAGTGACAGTTGCTCTGTTTATATGCATTCATAAGAGTTGTACTTGTACCATGCAGAAAATATGCATACCTGTAGTTTGTATTCATGCATGTGGATATGCATGCAGCTGCATGTAGAAATCTTGGAGACTTGGGGTGGCGCTGTTGAGCAGCCAGAGAAAATGGCTGCCTAGCCAGTCGGAATCCGTTGGACATCAGCGTTAATCTCCTATCCAGCCCGACGAAACTGTCACGATTTTTGTCCCCTCATCCCCCTGTGTACGGGGTGGCAATCCGGACCGAAAATGGTTCTTGGGGACGGTGTGGCGCGGCCTCCTTGCGAACCCCTGCGTCGGCTGCTCGCGGCTGCCAAACACGCTGCTCTCTCTGGCCCTGCAAGGACGCTGCCGCGGTAGCCCCTCGCCACCTCATCGCCTGAAGACTACACCGCTCTGCGAGTGCCCTACAGAGCGGACCTTCGCTGGTTGCAGCCCCCGCCCTGCTGCTGGACTGGGGCGGCCGGGAGCTTGTGACACCTGCTCGGCTCTGCCAGCGGCCGTGTACGGGGGAGGTCCTCTGTCCTGACCTCGACCTCCCGTCGGACGGCGCAGGCTTCCGTTGCCCCTCCCTGAGGCACGGGCGCTGCCCCCTCGGCGGCCTGCGGTGGCCTTGGGCGGGCGACTCCATCCAGAGGCCTTCCAGCGTGACCCCATGGAGGCGGTTGAGGCGGCGGCGACACTCCGGGCTGGCTGCATGCGATCCTACGCTGCATAGGCCCCGGACCTGGGCCTGACATTGGGGGGGCGAGGCCCGATCCTCGGAGAAGAACAGCGCACCGCGGAAGACACGGGCCCAGCTGCCCGGAGGGCTGTGTGGTGAGTGCCTGCACCTGGACTATGCCCCCCTCCCCTACACACTAGTGGGGCACCCTGTACTCCCCTGCACCGCGTGCTGTGCCGCCTTAGCCAGCCTCAGACATGGACTCTTTTGGTTAACCCCTTGGAGGGGGAATATCCACGTGTGGCCGCCGCTTCGCTGGGTTCCGAGGCCCGGTTGTGGCTCCAGGGGTGACTCCCCACCTGATCAACCCACACTGTGAGTACTGGAAAGAAGTCCCTTCCTACCTTACTGGCACCTCTTTGCTCAGGGCACCCGGCCACACCTGGTGAGCTACACATAATGCAAGACTAGTGGGCCCTCCCTGCCCTATCCCCAACTGCAGCTCCACCACCATTGCCTTGTTATCAACTGGCCTCTGCACCCGGGATGTATAACATTGCGCCTGCTGCTCCACGGTTGCGGGTTTACTGCCACCCCCGCACCGAGGAGCTAGCCCGCGGCCACCACTGATCCTTTCCACGCAGGCGCTACCTCCCTCCTCTGCAATGCCCAGCGGCCCAACGGTAAAGTGGGCGCCATGGACAGGTTTGCCAAGATAGCGCCTAGGGCAGATCAGGCATCGTCCTCCGCGCCACAGGAGGAGGACGGTTGCAGTCCGGACCCCCCTCAGCCAGACCTCTCCACGATGATGGAGTCTATGGCCAAAAATTTTGCGGCCTTCCACAAAAAAGTTCGACGATATCAATGCAAACGTAGCCTACCTGAGAACGAAGATCGATCAACATGGGGCCAAAATCACCGAAGCAGAGCAAAGGATAGGGACCAATGAAGACAACGTTCATGCCCTTCAGAGCACAGTCTCGGACCTCGTCCGCGACATGAAGCAGGTCAAAGCTAAGTGTGATGACCTTGACTCGAGGTCCCGGGGAAATAATGTGCGCATTGTGGGGGTCCCCGAGACTGCTCTGAAGGGCCGCAAGGAAGTGGCGGTCGAACAACTCATTAGAGAGCTCCTTGACAACCCGCCACTCTCACCATTCTTCACCGTGGAAAGGGCCCACCGTTCCTTGGCTCCTAGGCCTAAACCTGGAGATTTCCCTAAGCCAATAATAGCCAAACTACTGAGCTATAAGGACAGAGACCATATCCTTCGATTGGCCAGGGAGAAAGGGGAACTCAGGATGGATTCACAAGTCATCAGGATTTTCCCAGATTTTTCAGTGGCAGTGCAAGCGGAGAGACGACAATTCAATGGGGTGAAGAAGCTGTTGAAAGAGCGTAGAATAGAGTATGCAATGCTTTTCCCCGCTCGCCTCAAATTTACCCACCGCAACAGACATTACTTCTTCACGGTCCCGGATGAGGGCGTCAAGTTTATTGAGGCACAGATCCCACTGGCTGACCCTCCCGTGGAACGAATGGAGGACGAGTAATATCTGGTCCCGAGGTCTCTTGTAGAAGACCCCAGTGGTGGTGGTGTAATGTCTGTTGGCCTCCTTATCGGACTCTGGGCTCCCCAATCTCTGTACTGTGGCGGGCACTTTGTGGCCCAGTAACACTGCTGCGAACGCACAATTTGCCAAGGGGGACACGTCCTAGACTCATTTACTGGCAACACCACTCACTGGGCCCGAACTCCGCAAAACTGAACAGCACTATGGAACACTATCCTAGGAGGTGCAAGCTGGGACTTTGCTGCCCTAAACCATAGGGGTCTTACCCTAGTAATCTGAGTGTTCTACTATCCTCTCTTTGCAACCGTCTGTTCATCAACTGATTTCCAGCCTTATACGAGTTTATTGTGATCGATACTAGTATATGCGGGCAGAGCGGCAGCCCCCACTGCAGCTGCAATCCCTTCTGAGTCTAACTGTTTGAGTTTTGGCCCTGGTTGGGCGAGTTCCCCTGCGCGCCCGAGTTGGGGATGGTGCGCAGTTGAACAATGTGTGGGTGGGTTTCTAAACACTGCTGGTCGGGCCAGGGCGGTGAGGGTGGGGGGTGTAGAAGTTGGGGTAGGTTATTTACAAAATGGCAGAGAAGTTGAGGCTGGGTCCGGGGGGTGGCACCCTTATGCCGGTGCAGCGCACACAGTGAGAATCAATGTCAAATGCTCTACTTGGGATGTTCCGTAAGTTGGCGATATGGCGGTCAAAATGATGTCATGGAATGTCCGGGGGCTGACAAATTTTACGAAGTCTTGCAGGATTGCGGCCTATGCGCAAAGGCATGGGGTCAAGGTCCTCCTATTACAAGAGACACACGCTCAGAAACTCTTATTGTCGAATATAGCACATTCTTGGGGTCCCAATAGATACTATACTCAATACTCCACTCAAGCTACGGGAGTCCTGACTCTTATCCATAAGTCCTTAAACTTCACTCTCCACACGTCCCACATTGACACAGAAGGCAGATACGTTATTCTGCACTGTACCTTAGCTCATGAGGAATGCCTACTGGTCAATTTATATGCTCCCAATACCGACTCCCCTGAGTTTTTTGACAATGTGGCCTCTATTTTAATGAGATATCTAGATACCCCCATCAAATGGGGTGGAGACATGAATTTGATAATCGACAATGTCCTAGACAGAACAACAACCACTCGCAGGGCCACTACGCGTGTGCGGCAGTGCGGCTCCGCATACATATGGACTCTCTAAACTTACACGATATATGGAGGACTCTCCACCCCCATGATAGGGACTATACTGTCTATTCCACAGTACATGATAGCTCCTCGCGGATTGATTTATTCCTGCTCTCTGGTGCTTTAGTGGGTAGAGTCTTGGACGTCAAGATCCTGGCGCGCACACTGTCTGATCACTCCCCTGTGCTGCTACAGATCCAACTTGGTAACACAGGACCAACACGTCCCGCTTGGCGCTTTAAGTCTGCCGCCTTGGCGGACATTGTATTCAAAGCTGAAATATTAGCGGACATTACCACATTCTTCGGAAAAAACAATACGTCCGACACAATGGAGGGGGTTAGATGGGAGGCATTCAAGGTTTACATAAGGGGGATGTGTATCTCCAAGGAAGCAGGTGTCCTAAAAGCTATAAAGCATGCCCTGAATGCATCAGAAACTAAACTCAAGGCTCTAGAACGGGAATATATTGCTACTCTATCCCCGGGAACCCTGGCAGCGATCAGAGCAAAGCTGGAACAGTTCGAGGCACATGCTATGAGGGAGGTGCAATACTATGCTCGTCCTGTAGCGGCCCGTAGGTATGGAGAGGGGGACAGACCTGGTAGAACACTGGCTAGGCTGGTTCGCGCGGAGGGTGGCAAGTCTCGGATTGATTGCATTGTGGACGAGTAGGGACTGAGGCACTGGACTGACCGGTCCATCCTTGACATATTTGCTAGCTTTTATGCTATTCTAAATGGTCCCCAACAGGAACACTCAGATCAGGATTTGGATGACCTCCTAGAGAGCATCCCGATGACTATTATTTCCCAGGATACCAGAGAGCGTCTTGAAGCCCCGTTCACTCTAAAGGAGATAGTCTGAGTGATTTCGAATCTCCCCAAAAACAAAGCTCCTGGTCCGGACGGACTCACCTCTGAATTTTACCAGGAGCATGTTTCGTTCTGGCGCCAGCACTACACGGGGTCTGGACCAAGGCGCTTCGATTACACACCCCCCCCTCCTTAAGGGAAGCCTTAATAACAGTTCTCCCCAAACCTGGAAAACCCCCGGAGGAGTGCGGGTCTTACAGACCCCTATCCCTCATTAATACTGACATGAAAATCTTTGACAAAATAATTGCAAATAGGTTTCTCCCCTTCATGACCCACATGGTTCATCCTGACCAGAGTGGATTCATCCCCGGTAGGTCCACGGCACTCAACATCCGTCGCCTATTTAACGTGATGTCCAGGATTGACCCGAGCACTAAGGCTGTGGCGGTAACCTTAGATGCCCAGAAAGCCTTTGATATGGTCTCATGGCAATACCTGTGGGCGGTGCTGGAGAAAATGGGTGTAGGCCAAAACATGCTCTCTTACATAAAGCTCTTATATACTGATCCGTTAGCTAGGGTCCTTGTAAACTTTATTCCCTCCTCCCTCTTCAAGCTAGACCGCGGGACCCGCCAGGGCTGCCCATTCTCCCCCCTCCTCTTTGCGCTCGCCATCGAGCCCATGGCTGACCATGTTAGAGGGCGTCACATCAACAAAGGCATTCGGCTAATTGACACTCCGGAAGTCATATCACTCTATGCGGATGACGTCCTTCTATATATCAGAAACTCCTCCACATATCTGGACCCGATCATCCGCAACATCACTAAAATAGGCACGTACTCCGGGTTCACAATAAACTACTCCAAATCGGAAATGTTCCCCCTTACCGTAGCAACACAACAACCGTCATGTGAGTACCCCCTGCGCTGGTCCCTGGAGGGAGTCAGGTATCTCGGGGTTCAGGTATCATTAACCAAACCGGCCCTACTAAAGGACAATTATGAGGCTGTGTCTCAACTCATTATTTCTAAGTTCTCCAAGTGGCAACACTTGCCGCTATCGCTGGCTGTCAGACTTTCCCTGATAAAGATGATAGTGGTTCCCAAGCTCCTTTACATCTTCACTAATGTTCCAGTCTGGCCCGGAAGCAATACTTTAAGGTGCTCCATTCGGAATGCGCCCAGTTTCTCTGGAATCCGGGGTCGGTCCGCAAGAAGTGGCTACACATGACTGCACCATATGATAGGGGGGTTTCACAGCTCCAGACCTACGTTTATGCTGGTACGCAGCACAGGCCCAACATGCCTCTCATTGGTACGGACTCCAGAATCCGCCTCCGCATGTAAAACTCGAGAAAATGGCGGGAGGTGGGACCAATATCATGACCCTACTGTTGAACCGCACCCTCCGTACGGATGCCGATGCCGACCCAGTGACCACCACGATTAAGGCTTGGAATGCTATTCTATATTCCGAACAAGAGAGTTCCCCGTACTATAAGTGGCTCCCCTTGTGGCAATTTCCTGGACTCTCCCCTACACACAACCAGCTTCTCTCGAGACACTGGGAGCAGCTCGGCTATCGTGGCCTGACTGACCTCTTCCCAGAAGGTAAATTTATCACCCCTCAAACATGGAGCCCAGAACACACTAACTCCCTGCTCGAGAGGCTACAATACTACAGGCTCCGAGCTGCAGTACGTGCTATGTGGCCCTCATACCCAGACGAGCCCCCAGAATCACCTGTACTCCACTACATAGCGAACTCCGCGGGCTCCAAGGGGATATTATCCAATTTGTACAGGATGCAACTGGGAAGAGGAATAGTGACTGGTTCCCTCAAGCCACGTGAGGCATGGGCTAGGGAGCTCGAAATGGAAATAACCGATGAACTGTGGGGTAAAATGTGTGCACATACGCGCAGGGTTTCCCTCAGCGCCAGATTCTGCTGCATACAATTCAAGTTATTCAACAGGCTCTACTATACACTGTATAGAGTGGTGAAATTCACGGGTTCCCTGTTTCATACATGCCCTAAATGTAAATCTTCTGGGGCAGACCATATCCACATGTTCTGTTCCTGCCCGATGATAAACACATTTTGGTGTCTGTAACAGAGGCGCTCTCTGAAATAATAGAGTCCTCGGTGGACATGGACCCACTTGCCCTATTGTTTGGTATCTGGGAGGGGGAAAGTGCAAAGAAAATGTCTACATTTTTTAATGTGAGCGCCATTGTTGCTAAAAGGTGCATATTGCAAAGCTGGAAGCGCCGCAACCCGCCCACCCTCACAATGTGGCTCAAAGCCCTTACCTGGATACAAGTGTGCAAAGAGGAATACATTGGATCTCTACCGACCCCATCACGCCCCAAAAATGTATGGTCAGAATTCTGCAGCTACCTGAACAATAGAGATGGTGTGGAATGGGTAGCTTCCCCTCCCCAAACACGACCCGCTACGCCATAAAACTGTACTTTTTTCTTCCTTTCGCCCTATCTGAGCCACTCCAAGCAACTAACTGCTCTTTTCCGATGAAATTGTCCCCATTCTTTTTGTGCTGCTGTTTGTGATGCTAAATTGATAGATTGCTTCCATGTAACCTGCATTGTGCCTGTCTTACCTCTCTGCCAATAAACAAAGTTTTAAAAAAAGTTTTTGTAGTAGGTGCTTTCCAGTGATATGAGACTTGTACTCAGAGTAATTTACAGTACATTTGAAGTGCTGAACTCTGATGATGCAGTTAGATGTAGAGGTCTTGGATGTGATTGGTGGATGGTTGTGTGACTGTTTAGCTGTATCCAATGAGGGAATGGCACAGAGAGTGAAGTGGAAATGGTAGAAGGGCTGTCTAGGTTACGATATGTCCGCCGACATAACGGAAGTCCGCAGACACCGTGTATTACGTACAGGGATTTTGTGGTGGAGATGCATGCAAATGAGAATGAGCAGAGGAATTGATTGGTCAGTAAAGTTTGGTGGGTGTGTTGTGTAAGAAGACAGTTTGTCAGAAGGTCTTTTTCCTGAGAGAAGAACATTTAGCTATGGCTGTGTGTTTCAGAAAACAGATTGTGTGGATTTTGGGAGACTCATGGATACATTGGTTGGAGGTGCATGCACAATGCTGTGGAGTAGCTACATATCTTGAATTCCCTCATGTGGAAGTGCACTGGCATGGAGTACGTGGAATGAAGTGTCTAGACTTGCTACCTCTCTGTGCTACTTAGCAGACAGAGCATCATCCAGACTTAATTATAATTCATTGTGGAGGGAACAGTTTGGAACATGTGTCAGAAATGTCTTTGCAATTTGCGATGAAAGAAGGACTTGGGAAGGTCATGGATATGTTTCCAAATTCCCAAGTAATTTTTTCTCGTATTGAGCAGAGACAAATGTGGCTGTGTTCTTATTCATTTGGTCCACAAATGGAGAAAGCGAGGTGCAATGTCAATAAGGCTGTTTGTGCCTTTCTAAGAGATGTTGGCATGTCCTCTTTTCACAATGAAAATATTATGTTTCGTACCACAAACATTTTTGGTAGAGATGGAGTCCATCTTACATATGCTGGTAATCCGATTTTTCGGAGAAATGTACAACATGCGTTGCGTCCTTTTGTGAATTTACAGACAGCTTTTTTGCAGTTTTTCGAATACAAAAAAATACCACAGAAGGCTCTTTTCAGAGCCACCACTTCCTCCCAGAGAAAAGTGCAATAATTTTGCTAGGGCAACACCCCGAAATTTTTGATGTTTGCGAACTGTCCGCGGACGTCTAAAAAAAAAAAAAAAAAAACAGGAGCCTGCTCTATTTATTTCCCACTTCTATTTTTTGACTGTGAAAGGCGGCTCTGAAAAGAGCCTTTTTATTATTATAACTTTACGAACGGCCCCACTGTGGAACGACTTTAGGTGTTGCTTCATAGTAGTCATACCAAAGCTGTACGAACCAAGCCTCCCACAAATCAGTACCATTTTGCACTTGTTGCAGGTGACTTTGTTCGCACGCGCCTTACGTTACCATGAATGGTAAATAACCGCCACACCCAAGACAGACGGCGAGTGCTGGTAGTAGGGACTTCCACTACCTCATCCTCGTCATCCTCTTCATCCTCCTCTGCATCCTCACACCTGTTCCCCTATTCATTCAGGCCCTTGGGGAGGTAGTGGTGATAGAGGGGGTAGGGCTGGTGCTGAGGCATGTGTAGCACCAGGTGGCAGTAGAGGAGCAGTGGATGCCATCAGGTTTCAGAAAAAAATCTGGAAAATTGGCAGCAAAATGCACCGTGTTCTGTAAGGTAGCCAGAAACACAATGAGGAGGAGCTCTGGGGTGTGGCCTTTTAAAGGGCTGCTGGTGCGCAGTTCACGGGCACCCGCGCTGTCCGCGGACAGGACAAACATCCCAAAAGTGCAAAAAACATTCTAAAAAATATGTAGAAAGTCAGGGGTATTGTCTGGGACATGTGCTATGGTGAATTTTTAGTATAAAATACTGTGGATTTCCCCAAAAAGGTACTTTTAAAATGTTTGTGGACCCGGACAGTGTCCGCAATTCAGGACACACGCTCAGCGTGGGTGGGGTCACATGATGGCATCGCGAACATGTTCGCGAATGTAAGAGGTGTTTTCAGGATATCAAATGTACGGAAACGGTTGTGCTCATGCACGAGGGTATTCTACGGACAGTGTTCGAGTCCTGAAATTAATTAAAAGTGAGACACAAGTGATGCGAACACTAACAGACAGGCGCAATGTTCAGAGAATTCACGGGTGTGGTGCGCATGTGCGTATATGTTCTTTAGGCAGTATGGACAGGTATATTGTCCCTAGAACACCTACACTTTGGTTAATTGGACATCCCAGACACCGAGTGTGTTCTTAGAACAGTTACAACTTGCCTGCGAACAGAACGGACAGGTATACTGTCCTTAGGACACCTCCTTTTTGATTAATTGCGGGCATCCCGGACACTGAGTGTGTTCTTAGAACAGTTTCAACTTGCCTGCGAACAGTAATGACAGGTATAGTGTTCTTACGACACCTCCATTTTGGTTAATTGCCAACATACTGGACACCGAGAGTGTTCTTAGAAAAGTTTCGACTTGCTTGCGAACATTAAAGACAGGCATAATGTTCTTGGAACACTTCCATTTTGGTTAATTGCGGACATCCCGGACAACTTGTGTGTTCTTAGAACAGTTTCAACTTGCCTGTGAACAGTACGGACAGGTATAGTGTCCTTAGGATGCGTCCATTTTCGTTTGATTAAGGACATTCCGGACAACCGCACTGTCCGCGGACACCTCATCTGCTTAAAAGAAGAACTAAATAAGGACACATATAATAATTTTGCTTTATTATATATAGATGTAAAATTTATGAAAGAGAAGGGGAAGCAGAAACTGAGACAAACACAGGAGAATTGAGGTTTCAAGAGGATTGATATGAGGTGAAGAAGGGATGGAAGTCTCATCAAACCATTTTTGTTCATGGAGAGGGTTTGGGGATAATTGACTGGGATATGGAGAGGGGGGACAGGTACATGTGGGACAATGGTATCTCATTTTTTCTTTCAAGTGATCTTCCACAAATGTTTTCAAATTGTTGAAATTTGCCATGAGCATGTCCATTTTTTCTTCCATGCGCTGGAGAGTCTTATCCAATATATCTTTTGGTGTACTATTTTCAATGTTTGTATGGTCTGTACAAAAGAAAAGATGTATATGTTAAGTGTATATAAAGTAATACTTATTAATTGGTTTATATAGAGAAGTGTCTACCATTAGGTTCACTATCTTCAGACATTTCCTCATGTGGGAAATTCTCCTCAAGCCACTCCAAAGTACTGGACATTTCTGTGAGAAAAGAAAATTATATCACTTTTTTTGTATCTAATACAGACATTTTACACATATATAATACAAATAAAGTACACTTACTAGCTTCTGGTAAGTTGTGTTCTTACTGGTTTGTAGCCCTGCTGTTTCTCCTAGTTGTGCAGTTTCTGTGAGGTAATTATGTTGGAAGCCTATCTTTCTTCTTTTGGCATATTCCATTTTAGTACATATTGGGCCTCATTCCGAGGCTGGCGCTATCCATGGAGTAAATAGCACCATGGTAAGCAACCATGGAGCTATTTACTCCATGGAAATCCGGCATGGTGAATGGAGTAATTACCAGTCCATTCCAAGGTTGGAGGGATCGGTAATTCCCCATTCACCATACCGGTTCCCCATCCTCATTCCTGCCCCCATAGGGCTCAATGGGAATGGGGAAGGAGTAAATTAGGGCACCGTAAATTACAGTGCCGTAATTTACTCCAAGGTCCCTTTGCGGGTTGGATTTTTTAACGCCTGCTAAAAGCAGGCGTTAAATGCCAACCCGCAAAAGGGAACTCGGAATATGGTGGTAAGTGTTAACGGTCACCGTTGCCATTAACGGTGACCGTTAACCCTTACCGCCAGCCTCGGAATGAGGCCCATTGTATTTAAATGAATGGTTGATGTGTTACATAGATAGGTAACACTTCTTATTTATTACTACATATAATGTGTATGTGTGGTGGTTTGTGAACTTGTGCAGTGTTCATAAGGAATGATATAACAATTTAAGATACCCCCTGACTTTTTGGATACTGTTGCTGTTGTCCGCGTCTGTCCGCAGACATACGGGACATGCAAAGAGTCTGCTGACATCAAATTCATTAGCATGGTTCAGTATGTTCTATGTTACATGGATATAAAGTCAGGGATATTATGGTTAAGTTGTGCTACTAAAAACCTATGAAATTCAGTAAAAAAAACTTTGCTAAAGGGACGTTACGGTTCCAAATAAAACTGAAGCCCCCTGAATTCGCCAGTTATGGTAAGTTAAACAACCATAACTCGCGCCACCACTGTGCACTGCTAAGACTAACACCCAGGACATCAAAGATGACATCACAAATGCCATTGATGCATCAAAACTACTGAGAAACGCTTGAACATTTCTATTCAACAACCTCTGCATCTAACATTACATAGTACAGGTATGCTTATATTTTTTAAGTATATTCAGCAACTCTTTTACAAATATATAAAGATGTTTTCTGCTACTTAATGAGTAATAAGCTTCTCCATAAGAATATTCTCTTTTTTAACCACTCCAGCAAAATCCATTGATTGCAGCATTCAGCACCTGCTCACACCAAGCAGCAAATACCTACAATGCTGTGCATTTAAAAATGTTTCTTTTTAGGAGCAATGTGATGAAAGGTAAATATGTCCATTCATATCTGTACTGTGTGTAACTTTTTGCTAACAGAAAGAAAAGCGGATGCAAAACATTTGTAGAACTGTTTTACGTAGCACTAGGTGTGTGCAATTTTAATATGTTACCAGTACATGCATACCTGCCAAAATGGCCCATTCCAATCTGTAGGTGCTTAACAGGTTTTCATTATTATATCTTTTTGTGTTCTGTGACTTGTAATTCCACTTCTCTCACTAGACAACTCAGACTACAAGTCCCACAACTCAAAGAAAAAACAGGACTGGAATGGAATATTTGTGACATTTATTTCAAATGAAAAATATAAAATGTGTGTTTAAAAATGTTTCTTTTTAAGAGCATTTTCATCAAAGTAAAAACATGTGTGTATACCAGCTTATGTGTAAGCAGATAAAAACCACGTTTTAAGTGGCACTTGGTATATGGAAGTATAATTTGTTGGCAATACATGCATACTTGCTAACATAACCCATTCCAATCTTTAGGTGCGTATCCAGTCCTGTTTTTTTCTCTGAAATCTGGAACTCACAAACAAAAAAACAAGGACTACATAAGCACTTATATACTGGAATTGATTATGTTGACAAGTATGCATGTACTGCCAACATATTAAACGTACACTTCCCAAGTGCTGCACATCTTTTCCATATGCTTTTCTTTTCTTTTTTTTTCTTTTTTCTTTTTTGTTCTACAAATTGTACATTTATGCAAAAAGAATTCAACATTTAATACACTCTAAAATTGAATATTGAATTGAATATTCTCAATATAAATATACCTTACGCAAGTAAACTAAAAATAGATTGTAATAAGCTAAGATTGCTAAAAAATAAAGTTACACATATCAAATGTAATGTCCAATACATTGTTTGCTATCTACTAATTGAGCAAAACCATTACATTATCATTGCTAAATCCAAAATGCCTTGGTCATTTACTTTTCCGATTGCTGCAAAGATTTCAAATAGGATTTTAATTAAGGTAATCAGTAATCAACAATGATAATTAGGAAAATGTCATGAAATGGTACCATCAATCATTCGTCAGGACTGTGGATGATGAAGAAATAAATTGCTCAAAATAATGTTTTCTTTGGTTAAAAAATGCAGGGCACTCCATTACCAGATGAAACTGAGACTCAAATATATTAGAGTCGCACATTCTACACTTTCGTAACTCACAGGTTACACCTAGCTTTGGGCCAACCACCGCCAATGGGGGTAGGCAGTTTAGCCTACATTTCAGGTACCATTCTCTATATTGTGAGCTAAGATATTTTTCTAGGTATGGTCTTAGGTGAGGGAACAGTAGATACATTAGTTAATTTCCCTTATAGAATTCTAAGATGGAGAGATCCAACACATCCAAAGACCTATCCCACCTTTGTATTTTGTTTTTCGCAGCTATTTCGGATTCAGAGCCCTCTAGGTCAATCTTTTTAATAAAGTTGTCGCTTCTAGTTTTCAATGTTCTTAATTACGGGTTGGTGTTCTGTTTTATTAACTTGTTTAAGTAGTACCTTAGAGAATTCTGATCAGAGTTTTCCAGATTGTGCATCATAGAGAGGCTTCTAATAATGTACTGGGCCCACCAAGATGTGAGGCCCAGTCCAAACCTTATTGCACTGTACTGATTGGTACCGAAACTGGAAGTCTGAGTACTTGTTTTAAGATTTTCCCTTTGAGTATGTCAAAAAACGTCCTATTTGAAACATTCATTACCTCACACCCGTACAGCACTATAAAAGAAACCTTCACTTTGTAAAAATGTATTAAGGGCATCATCAATATGCGCATAGTTTGCTTTTTACCCTTTTTAACAACGAAAGACAGAAGGTGATTTTATTATCAATTTGAGCACTGTCAATTTCACTCTGTTTTATTACCGATAGATCATATCCAAGGTGCCTGATAGAGTCAACTTATTTAATTGGGATGTTTATTCAATTCCCACATATATTTCCTATTCTTCTTTTTAGTTGAGCTTACCATTATGTAAGATTTTGTGGGATTTATTTGCAGTGAGTTTTCTTTCAAATAATTATTAAGGCCATTCAACTGGCACTGGAGGCCGGCTGCTGTATAGTCCATTAGAATGATATCATCCGCATAGATGATGCCCCTCAATTTAAATCCCTCCCACATGGGAACATATTCTCCCCACTCTTTACTGGCCTCCCATATGTCGGCCAAACAGAAATTAAAAAGAGTTGGTGCTAACACACAGCCTTGCCGAATGCCCTTAGTCAATGTTATTGATATGGATAGGTCTCCTGCAGTATTTAGTCTGACCCTAGTTGTATTGTTTGAGTATATGAGCTGAATCAGTGCCAGCAGGGAGGGATCAGTGTCCCATTTTGTCAATTTGGCCCATAACTTAGCGATATAGACATTGTCAAAAGTGGATGTTAAGTCCACAGGTACCACATACAGGGAGCGCCCATAGTCGATCCCTGCTTCTCAAAGGCATGCTATAAGTGCAAGCACACTGATTATTGTTCCTACGCTCTTTCTGTATCCTGTCGGCAGCGGGGTTAATATATTGATCTTGTTATCCCAGGCCCTTAAATCTCTCAAGATTAAGTTCAAGAAGATTTTTGATGAGTTATCGAGCAACAAATTTGGCTGGTAACACAATGGTTCCTTGCAATTTCCCTTTATAAAAATAGGGGCAACTATTGAATCTGTCCATGAGTCTGGGCATTTAATGTAGGAATCTATCTTGTCAGATAGGTGTAGTAGAATGTCTGCCCAAAGAGCAGGATTGTCTTTAAATACACCGCTGTTTAAACAATCCGGGCCGCTAGCTTAGGTGTTTTTTAACTTACGAATTATAATTTCAGAATCCTGATGATTGAAATTATATACTATGGGTGTACCACTTTTGTACGTAGCTGCAGACGTGGTGTATTTAGTCATGAAATAGTCCACCCAGTCACCCTCGCTTACTCTGCATGCTTGAACCAAAGCTTGTTGATGGCTCTTGTTATTCAGTTCCCACCAGATAACTCTGCTGTCCTTCTTAACTAGTGTTTTTAGCATGGCTTTATTCCTTTTTATATAGTTGAATATTTTATAAGATTTACACAAGTGCTAGTGGCGTCTAATAAGAATTCTTTTTTGTTTGTCTTTAACTTTTTTCTTAGTATTAAATCTGTACGTAACTGAAATCATAGGTATCATAGGGTTTTGTCATTTTTGCATGTGGATGGTTTTGGTTTTATTAATCTTTGGAGCAACTGAGGACATTTTCCTGGAGAGATAAACTCACATTTTTCGCTCTGACTCAGGGAGGTCCACCATTTCAAAATATGTCTATTAGTGTCACCCGGGTTCTGAAGGTGTTGAGACAACCTGTTTCCTGAATTTGATACCACCAGTATTTCTTTGATGCTGAAGTATTAGTAAATCCTTCCACCTTCAGTGGTATCTGTAAAAAGGAATATTCACTGGTTTTTGTTCTAATAATTTGGAGGGGCGTGATGTGGTGCAGGTCAATATTTCTGAGAAAAAAGTAGTCAATAGATGATTCTGCAAAGGGACCATGCCAAGTAGGTCTGGTTCTTAGAACGGAGCCATTGAGTAGATTCATTTGTATATAATCCCATCGAGAAAGAAAATGTGACCATTCCATACCATTATTAACACCTGTCTTTCTTAGTATAGGCAAGCTTCCTTCCCACTTTCCAAGTCATCCCAATCAAAATCTCCAACCGAACACTGGCAGTTAAAATCTCTGGCGATTATGACACATATATTAGGACTCACCATCAGGCAGTCAACTAAAAATCTCAATTAAAATAGCCTCAAGAGAGGCAGTTAAAGGACTGAAGTATACATTATTCACCAGAAATAAAGGAATCAGTAAGTGATTTCTTCTATCCATGATCTTAACAATTAAGATGGAATAATTTTGTGTCACCAATTTGATGATACGTATGCCCTAGAATATTTTTACAGTGGTAATTAGTCCACCTTTTGGCCTTCCTTTACTTCCCTTACTTGCTGACTTTGCCACTACATGAAACCCATTCCATACAGATGTTGAGACTAGTCATTTCTTTTAAAAGTATCAAACTAAAATCGTTCCAAACAATATTTTTTTCCCTGTTCAAAAATTAGTTGTGCCCCCTTGTGTTCCAGCACAAAATATTCCATATCTTAGGTGATTCCAGGTCTGGTATGCCCTGTGATGGGTAAGGCTGAGGAAGGCCAACCCCAATTACGATCTAAATGGGAGGGCGTGTTATTGTACACATTGACAGAGTCAAAATGATGTGTAATTATGATTGTTGGTTTTGCATGAAGTGTATTCTGACCTTCAGCTTTACATGCATAATAATATTCAAACCCTGCCAATAAAATTGCTTCCTGTTGTTTAATGGTATGTTTTTCAATCATTTATTAATGCAGATTGACCGCACATTTTCCCAGATGGCTGGGATCAAACAAATGGACAAACTTAATATCTGCTGATGAGATACAGTTCAGTTGCTGGATCGACAAAAGAAGAGCTAACAATCATTATCTGTTCAGTGGGATGTTGTAATCGCAGTTACGGTAGGGTCTTTCAGGCCCTGTTCCCTGATTTAGCTTGATCTTGGCCTGATCTGCTGGATGGTTTGAGTCCACTGTCTCTTCCGACCCATGTAATTGCTGCTTCTTACTTTTTGTAGATCGATAATTCCTGTGGGTTAAGTCAATCAGAGGAGTCTGATTTCATAAGTGAAATAGAGCAGTGTTGATATTAGATCCCAACGTGTCAGATTGTTTCTGTGACTCTTAAATACAGTGTGTCGCAGTATTTGGTAGCCTTCTTCGTTTGTGGACTTTACCCTTAGCATTTCTGCAACCGCTTTCATTCTTATTCTTTACAGAGTATGTAGAGACAAAGTCTTTTGCAACTACAGGTGCTCTTGATCTTCTGTTTGTAATTGCCTTAAGTGGTTTTCCGTCCGTGATTGGAGTGGAGTGTGCCTCTGCCAAAAGGTTGATGACTTTGCTCTGGGGACCCATATGTCTTTTCTGTTGAATAATCTGCTTTTCTGCATACAACATATTACGTAAGAACGTAGTGTACCCCTAATTAGTGGAGTTTGAGGCCCCCTCATGTTTTCTTTTGCATTTGAGGCAGCTTAAAATTAAGTTACTCTCTCTCATGGGATTCAACTCTGTCTTGAACGGAAAGAATAAGTGTTGCCACAGAGGACTTTGCCTGTTCTTCTAATAGAGCTGTGTGACTGTTCTTTTCTTCTTGTACAATTGTGTACTTCTGAGATGTGACTTGTGAGGTACTTAAATGGCAAATAGCAGGAGCTTCTCTTAAACAAGGGTAGCGTACAGCAAAATCTTGAGTTAATGAAGTTTTTATTTCCATCAATGATTGAGTATTGAAACAAACTTCATAAGCATCTGTGTCATATAGACAGATGAAAGTGTGCAAAACAGTGTTGAGGGCAGCTAAAGATGAGGATGCGCAAACCAGTGAGTCATTATTTATTGAATTGTTACCATGAAATGGTAGAGAGGATTTATCTCTTGACATTGTGAGATCCTCTATTCTGGGGCCTCTGGTTGAAGTGATCCATCTAATACAGCAGACAATGTGTCCTGGGTAGCAAAAATGTTAGGTGTCATGCTTAGTCTATTTCGCAAATCTTCGATTGCCTGTATCTCATTCTCTAGACGGACAGAGGCTTCGAAGATTGAGATGTTTTCATGAAATTCTTTTTCTATTTCCGTCAGAACTTGATTAGAAATGTCAGATTCTACCTCGGCACTGCTTGAGTTTATAGGTTGTGTTTCATTTATGATTATTACAGTGCTTTCAGAGGTGACTCTCCCGTTGTAGAGCTTGACTGAACGATTGTGATGACTTTGGTGGGAAGAATGATGGAATCTTTCCATTCTCCTTTGAGGTCTACAGGTCCTGCTCATTTGGAACAGTAAAGGGAGTGGGGTCCCCCTCAAGCGGGTGTTTGCACTCCATAGAGCATAGCTCTTTGTTTTCCCTCACATTGTTAACGATGAGAGACTCAAAGGATCAAAGGGCCTAGCCCCACAGTCTCCTTCGACTTACTTAGTAGTAGTTATTAAGAAGTGCTGTATTCAGATTCTGCCCTGCTAACAAGAGCACAAAATTGGTTAAGGACTAAGCAGAGCACCCAGCCCTGAGCTGCCAAAACAGTTCATAAAAAAGAATAGAGCCAAGGGGTCACTCAGCCTTTCCATGCGACCACTAGAACTTCCCCCAGCTTTTGCTGAGTGAAGTTAGCTAGACGGCTTATAAATGCCACAGGATTTGTTTCGCTGCGACAGGAGAAACGGAACGAAACTCAGCTGCTTGCTGCGTGCTTCTCCAGAAGACAGGCTCTGTTAACAACACAGCACAGCACCATTCAAACCTCCATCAGACCAACGGGACACAAAACAAAAATAAAACCCAAATCCTGACACTCAACAGGGCCTCAGTCTGAGGTTGCGTGTCACCAAGCCACAGTGTACTCTCTGTGCTCTGTCCCTCAGTGCCCCTCAGTGCTGCCGTCCCACTGGATGCAGATTTCCTAGACTAGGCCGGCTCTGGGTCAGGTCTGGATACGGGCAGCTCAGCTCTGCTATGCTCTGCTCAACGCTGGCAAAGTTAGAGGAAAGAATTGCTCAACAGCACTAACAAAACGTCAAGCCGTAGCGCTCTCTAGACACTAATGCACTCAGTGCATAGACATCTGCTTCCAACGGATTCATGATTTCAGATTTTCCAACTATGCCTAATTTCTTTTGACAAAAAGGCGTACACAGAGCACCTATAAATGCACATATGCATGTCTTAACTTTCATGAAAATACTCCTAAAAGATTTTTTTTTAAACAGGCATAATTTTCCATTTTTCATTCAATATAAAGGGCACATTTTCCAACATCACTCATTACATCCCTTAAACCACTACCAGTCCTCATCTGCTTACACAAATCTGTATACCAACAGATTATCTATATACAGCACTTACATATACAGTACTCTTCCTTCCCATTCTCTAGTATGACACACCCAACATTGTTGCACCAAAAATCCACCATTGCATTACCACTAGGCCACAGTTCCTGTATTCTTTAAAAACACTGCATTACAATACAAATACATTACACCACAAACAGAGCACTTCCTTTATTAAAACCAGCAGCACAAAAATAACTTAGATATGAACTTTTTCCTCGCACCCATGTTTGCCCTTTTCCTACTTACACTCCAATTCTTCTAACAAAATAGTAAACACACTTTAGTACAACATCCATAACAAAACCTCATGAACTCTTTTTCCTAAGAATTCTTCCTACCTTCATACCTTCATAAATAGCAACCTGGCTTACTAAAAGTACTTCACCATTACCACATCTTCCCAGTAGCCTTTTTTTTACAATTACTGGAAAGAAGAAGATTGCCAAAACCAGCTGCCGAAAAAAGAATGCCCTTCACATCCTTCAAAGTAAGTACATTAATTTACCATGTATATTTCTGTAATTGTAACAATATACTTCCACTATATATTAGCCCAGAGTATTAATTTCCAATCAACATTTATTTCACTGTAACTCATTATAGTGCACCATTTGCACTCATGCTATTCCAATCTGAACACCACTGTTACAACACCCACTGTTTTCCTCAAAACATCACATTGTTTCTGCTTATTCAATCACACCACACTCCCTTCCTCACTAACCCGTTACATTACACCTCTACAGGATAATACTCTTCCAACCTTCCCAACCACACATAATATGCCACGTCACATTCAAACAGCACTCTATTCATCTCTACAATCAAACCCACACACCCATGCACTATACATGTATATACATTGCACAACTTTAAACCCCAAACTTTCTTTTTTTCTGAATAGACACAACAAACTGCCTACTATAAAGAAACTTTGTAGAAAAGAAAGATAACATAGTGAAGGTAAGAATAAAAGCAAGCCATATGGTCATCCACCTCTAAAACAATATATAGAATACATGAAAACTAAAGAGCTAGTAACGTTACTCAACACAACTAAACCAGTCATGTCTAAATATTTAAGGCCAATCTTCCAGAAAACTAAAAGTAAAAAGAAATGTACAATGAGATGCAGACCTACTAATGAACCTAACATTATATCTACTAGTGTTAACATAGACACTATAAAGCATTCCCAAAAATGTATGTTACAAAAAATGTTTCACCTTAGAGTTCTTCGCAATCTTATAACAGAAGCTGAAAAGTCATAATCTAGACTTAAAACGACCACAGGAGGCTAATCCCCAAAGCTCTAATTGACAACACATTTCTACTAAAGAGAACTTTGTTTATATTGATTTTAAACAGAATGAAACCACTAACAAAATTAGTTTATACATTACGAAAAGTACTTCTAAACATGCGCAATGCCAATATAGATGCATTTTCAAACTTCTGTGAAGGTCGATGGATTCACAAAAGCAGCACAGAACTATATTCTATAATTCAGCGACTTCAGAAAACATTACCAAAATCCTCACTGTTAGGCAAAGTTTGAATGCAGTACCCTCTGGGAACACTACACACAACTATGACTACAGGTAGAGGCAACCCAACCTTTGGTATAAGCTTGTACTACACCGTTTTGGTACCATGTTGAGCAGCCAGGCTTATTTCAAGAGGGGAAATGTGAGCAGTAGTGGAGTTACACAAAGACTCACAGTTACAGTTATTCAGGTGTTCAGAAGAGAATTGCCATAGCATTTCGGTGCTGGACTACCCTTGTGGGCGGGACAAAGACTGATATGCAAATGGATATTTCCCATCTGTGAAAGGTACAGTGTGCAAAAAGCAGATGGCTGCAAACTCTCAACGTGGTTAAGATCCACTGAACAGGTTATCATGCTATGTTCTTTCGAGAGAGGGGCTCCTGCTACCTTATTTTGTTTTTCTGGAAGGAACTTGGGGTTGGTCACCCTAAGTTATCTAGAGGCAACCAGGCATGGACTCCCTGCTCACTGTGCTCAGAGAAGAGGTTGAACAAGGCTGAATAGGCTTGCTGTTGGTACTCTTGTTCAGAAAAGAATTGCCATAGCATTTCGGTGCTGGACTGCCTATGTGGCCGGGAAAAACACTGATATTAATATCCTACTGTTGGCATTCAGAACACTCTTTAAAAGATGGTAAAAGGCAAAACATTCACATTCTATGGTTTCCCACCTTGTCTCAGGTTCCTTCAATTTTCTACTGATGAAGCAGATTGGGTGTTCCCTGCTTTTCTCATCCAGCTCACTCAGAACTGCACCTATACTTATATTGGAAGCATCTGTCTGTACAATAAAGGAATGGTTGTAGTCTGGAGCTCTTAAGACTGGAGCTTGACAAAGGGCTTGCTTAAGTCCTTCAAATGCCTTAGTGCACTCTGCATTCCACCTGACCTTCTTGGGGAATTTGGGTGAGGAGATCACATTCAAGGGAAAAGCTATGGGCCCTCATTTGGGTTTGAGTAGTAGGGGTGGCCCAGTCTTGCACAGTGTGTACTTTGCCGTATTTCACCTCCTGCTACATCATGTACAAGGTAGACCACTTTACTCTGACTAAGTTCACATTTACTTGCCTTTATGGTCAGATTGGCCTGCTCAAGAGCCTGCAATACATATCCTAGGTGGTCAACATGTTCTTTCCAAGTAGGGCTGACCACTGCAATGTCATCCAAGTATGCCATGCAGAAGTCCTCCATCCCATTCAAAACATGATTCACCATCCTTTGGAATGTAGCAGATCCATTCTTTAATCCAAAAGGCATAACCTTAAACAGGTAGAGGCCTTCAGGGGTTGAAAATGCAGTATTTTCCTTGGCATTGTCTGTCAGAGCTATTTGCCAAGAGCCTGAGGTTAGGTCAAATGTACTGAGGTACTTGGCTGAACCAAGCTTGTCCACCAGCTCATCTGTCCTAGGTAAAGGATGGGCATCAGTTGTGGTGACTGCATTAAGGGCTCTATAGTCCACACAGACTCTCAATTCCTTGGATCCTGCCTTTATTACTAGCACAACTGGACTAGACAAGAGACTTGTAGATGGCTCTATTACCCCAAGATCAAGCATCTTGTTGACCTCTTCCTTTATGTGGGTTCTTACATGGTCTGACATCCTGTAACCTCTGCTTTTAACAGGTAAACAGTCACCAGTGAGAATCTCATGCTGGCCCCAAGGGGGTAAGCCTGGTGAGAGTGAAAACAGAGGGGAGGACTGAATTAAAAGAGATGTGCACTCCTCCTGTTGTTCCAGTGTCATATCAAAAGAGAGATTAACTCCTTCTATCTTTCCATCTAAAGGTTATCCCCTGAGGAGGTCAGCTAGAGGCTCACTCTCCTCCTCCTCCTAATCAGAGGCTAGAAGCGAAGCTCCCAGGTCTGGTCTAGAAGCATAGGCCATTAGGCGGTTGTTGTGAAAGACCCTGGGGGACTTCTTAGGATTGCCTAAGTGCACCAAATAATTGACCTCTCCAAGTTCTCCCACAACCTTGAAGGGTCCAATCAATTTGTCCTGTAAGGCCCTCTGCCTTGTAGGTACCATAACTAGAACTAACTGGTCTTGAGTAAACTCAACCATGTTGACCTTCTGGTCATGCCAATGCTTCAATAGAGCATGACATGATTTCAACTTTTCTGAAGCTTCTGTGATCATGTATGTCATTCTCCTTCAGAGACCTAACACATAGTCAGTGACTCTCACTGGCTTTTTGGAAGGAGCACTCTCCAACCCCTCCTTGATTAGGGCCAATGGACCTCTAACCGGATGACCATAGAGAAGCTCAAAAGGACTGCATCCAACCCCTTCCTGAGGGACTTTTCTATAAGCAAATAGAAGGCATGGCAGTAGAAGGTCCCACTTTCTTCTAAGGAGTTCTTCTAAAGCACCTATCATGCTCTTCATAGTTCTATTAAACCTCTATACAGCCCATTCGTCTGGGGATGGTAGGCTGTTGAGAACTTCTAAGTCACTCCACAGTTTTACCGCATGCCCTGCATGTAGTGGAACATACAATTTGATCCCCTGTCAGAGATATATCCTTTGGAAAACCTACTCTGGTAAAAAAAAACACAAGTAGGGCCTTAGCCGCGGCCTGTCCTCATAGGTATTGTTTCAGGATACCTAGTAGCATGGTCTACCGCAACCAATATAAATCGTTTGCCTGAAGATGTTGGAGGGTCTAAGGGATCAACATTTTCAATTCCTACTCTCTGAAAAGGAACTTCCTCCACTGGGAGGGGTGCCATAGGTCCCAACTACTTGGCTCCACTCTTGCCAGATGTCTGACAAGTGTGACAGCTTCTACAGAACCTATCACCATCAGACCCTAACGTAGGCCAGTAGAAATAAAGAGAAATGCTTTCCTTGATCTTCTTAAAGCTTAAGTGACCAGCTAACGGAATCTCATGGGCTAACTGTAGAAACTGATGTCTCACCTCCTGGGGCACTATAAGTCTTCTGTAGTCTCCTGAGGTAGACTGAGTAGGTTCACTGTAGAGGAGGCCATCCTCCCAGTATAACCTGTGCTTCCCTGGCTCTTGCCCTTCCAGCTGGGAATCTGTCTGTTGGTGAAGTCCTTCAAGAGTAGGGCACTCTCTTTGACCTCTGCTGAAGTCTGCCCTACAGGGGCCACCTTCTACCAGTATTGACTGTAGTTCAGGATGGTCTTTAGGATCCAGCTCTCCAACAGGGAGAAGGTCATCTTCCAGCTCTGAGTCCTCAGTAACTCAACCTCTCCGGGTTGGATCTGACACTCAGCCTAAGCAGGTGGAGTAGTCACAGCTGTGACTTTGGATTGTCCTCTCGAGGAAATCCTGGTTTGATGCACAGGGGTGTTATTTTTTCTGTTTCCTGAGACCTTGGGTTTCCCCTTTGTCTCTTTCTTCCTGGAAATAGAAGGTGGCTCTTCCTGTGTTTGGGTGTTATGGTTCCTATGTAGCAACCCACTGAGAGTCATTTAAAGTGAGCTCTCTGCCCTTCCTAGTCTGCTGCTGCTTCCTTTTACTGGGAGGCCTGGGGGTGCCTGATACAATTTAAAGAGTTTTTAAGTCATTCCCCAACAGGACTCCCCAAGGCACCTCACTTTGTATACTAACAGGTGTGTTGTTGCAATGAATGAGAGCTGGCAGTATTGGAACCATCTGGACAGGGCCTCCAGCAAGCTTAGTGGGACTTGTGGGTGCCTTAGCAACATCCTCAGGTTTGAAAAAAAGGTTTCATCCACCACTGTGATGCTGGCCCCAGTGTCTCTAATGGCAGGGGTCTCCTGACCATTTACATGTACACTGTCCTTGTAGTATTCCTTGGTGTTATCTGGTATAGAGTTATACACATCTATATAGTTATACACATCTATATTCTGCTGTTCTGATAGACCCAGGGACACTAAAGAAACACTGGCAGAGACTCCAATGGGCTCTTCAGCCAATAGTTGAAAGTTCCCACTTGTCATATGTACTTCAACCTCAGGGATGAAGGCTAAGGAGGCAGTGTGGACCCCTGAAGGTTTACCCTTGCATCTCGGATCCCCTTTCACATGATCAGTAGACAAACAAGCATATCATTTTCCAAATGTTTTGACAAATGCGGGCTTCTGCTGACCTGCCTCTGGTTTGGCACCAGAGGTTTCACTAGACTGACCTGGTTTCTCATGTGGTTAACCCTTCTTATGTTTGTGTCTCTCTTTTGGATTGGAGGTTTTAGAATTCTCTTAGTCATCTTTCTTGTGCTGCTTCCCCTCATCCTTTTTATGAGTGGCCCCAGAATCCTTGTGAGTAGCCCTGTTGGCAACTCACAAGTCAGCAGCTTGTGCTAGCTTCTTGGGATGAATCTCTTTAGAGTCAGCCAAGTGCTGTCTCAGCTCAGGAGAGCAGGCATCATAAATAGATTCCAACAAAAACAGATTTCTCATTCCTTCAAAAGAGTTCACTCTGTAATCCTTAACCAAACCATCTAAGTTTGTCAAACATTCACACACCCAGGTAGCCCAAGGGGTACCATCAGTCTTTTTGAGTGTTCCTAAACCTCTTAAGGTACTGGGAAGGAGTTTACCCAAATCTAGCTAACAAAGCTAGCTTCACATTTTCATACTCCAATCTTTCAAGGTCCCCCACTTCCATTACAGTATCAGTTGCAACCTGGGGGAGACTAGACAAAAGCCAAGGAATAAAATGATTCCTTGTAAAACCCTGAATCCCATAGTTATATTCAAAAGCACCCAACTAATGCAAAATATCAGGTTTCACCTCATAAATACTCATTGCTTCTTTAGGCATGCAAGATCTCTTAGGACTGCAAGACGTAGAAGACTCTGGGATAGAAACATTTTCAAAAGACAATTTCTTCATTTCAAGAGCTGTTGTAATTCCATTTCCCTCAGTTTGAGATCCTGATGTTTGTTTTCAGCTTGAACTTGTAACTTTTTAAACTCTAACTCAAGTCTCATTTTTTCAAGAGGGACACATTCTGGACTCAGTACTGTACCTGGTAGGGTACTTGTGGCTTAAGATTGAGGCATAAGGGCCTGTTGAAGTAAAGAGGGGCTTTCTTCCTGAGACTCATATAAATCTTCTGACTCTTCAACAATATTATAGTTAGACTCTTAACTATCATCATCCTCATCATTTTCCACATTTCCTGGGATAGTAGGTGTGACAGGCCCACTGCCCAGACTTTGATTATGCAACAATCTTGCAATTAGTTAATTTTTCTTTCCTTTAACAAGGACAGACCTGACTTTACGCATTTCTTTCAGTTGCTCTACTGTTAAAATGATCAGGGTTTCCTGTCTGAAGTTATCCATATCTGAAATGTTACAATTGCTTTTCTAGCTGAAAAAAGTAAAGCAAACTCTCAATGTAACAACTCTACAATATATCCTCACCACCTGCCACCAGTATTAGGCTAAGATTGAATGCAGTGCACTCTGGAACACTACAAACTACTATGACTACAGGTATATGCAACCCAATCTTTGGTATAAGTTTGTAATACACAGTTCTGGTAGCGTGTTGAACAGCCAGGCTTATCTCAAGACGGGAAATGTGAGCAGTAGTGGAGTTACATAAAGATTCACAGTTACAGGTATTCAAAAACACACTTACACTCAAGGTTTCTTGCATAAACAATTATGAATGCATTTATCAGTCAGTTAGAATGTCTTCTTCAGAAGGGAGGAATAGAATTGTAACAAACAAATATACTTCAATACTGTACACTTTGAGTTTCTGAATCAGACAAGACCCTTTTTGGGATGGCCCACAGACACAACCTACACCCACAGGTGACTTCAGTACCAAAAAGTGCTGGGGACATTAATATCTTACTGTCGGCATTCAGAACACATTTAAAAGTTGGTAAAAGGCAAAGGTTATTAGAAGACAAGAGACCACACATTTCTTGCAGTGCAGATCATTTTAGAGTTTACTAGAAGAGTTATTCAATTCAATAGGCTAAGACAAAGTCAATGGGCAAAAGTCTTGGATAGGATAAAGCACTTCTGGTAAGTAAATGTTAAAGTATTTGCACAAGTTCTTAGGAGTCTTTGATGAAAAGAAGAATCAAATGTAGGTCCACAAGCTGATTAGGCTTGTGAGTTGTGGATGTTGGTGGACATACAGATTTCTTCTTTGCAGTGCTTTGTAGTTCAGCCTATGATATGGCCATTCTTCTTGTCCAGCAATCTTGTATGCAATGCTGCATCATTTTTACATTTGGTTCTGGGACAAGAAACAGGCTGTAGTTGAAATTACAATTTTGTTTTATCTGAATAAAATCACTTGAAAGGTGTCCACAAACTTGATTCCTGCAATTAAGCAATATCACCTGTGCAGGGGGGGAGCATTACGGGCCCAGGTAATGCAACCCTGCTCTGGTAATTTTGTGATTAGTATCCAGCACGATATACCGGATACCAATAGTTATATTTATTAAGTTGAGAAAGGATGTGGTCGTATCTCAACTTTAAAAAAAGAAATAAAAAAATGAGGGCCACCATGTAGTTCCTTCTCCCTTTTCATGACGCCCTTGAAAAGTGGAGAAAAAAGACACGATGGCCGCCATGGAACAAGGGAAGTGACTACATGACTTTCCACAGCGGTATTTGCTGGGTAGGTGATACACCGGGAACACTACTGTTCCAACACAGGAGAAGGACAGAGAAGCACAGGCAAGCGGGGGGAGAGTGGGGGGAGAGATGTGGAAAAGGGAGTTAGGGTTAGTGGGAAGAGGACACAGGGAAGTGTACACTTACCAATGATCTGGCAGGGGAAGATGGCATCCTCTAGCACTGAGACAGCTCAGAGTGGGGGGGTATACCGTGTGGTAAAGCCCCATTCTGAGCAACCTCATTGGTTGGTGACCTAAGCCATGTCTTGGCTGGGTAGGGTACTAATTCCTATTAATAAACCATGCAGCCAATCAGTCCCAAAATAGACCAATCAAACATATTTCTGAATCTAATAGGTTAATGCCACCTGTAAGCAATACAGTTACTTCTATGAGAACATTGATTCTTATAGGCCAGTATATTCATCACTTTACGTAGCGAATTAAAACACTTTATTCTCTTCAGTATCAGTAACAAGTATTGGTGTCAGAGAAAAGTTGCATGGGAAAATTACATTAATGTAAAACACATTTCAATGATCTTCGCCTATGTATAAATATGTCACTATGGACTTCTGTCACATGCTTGTAAGTTGAATGCAAGCAGTGATGAGTTGCACCAGACTCTTCAGGAATGTGTTTAGTGACACTGTTATATAATTTTAATAATGGCAGAGGAATGTATTCCTTTATTGGAAAATCAAAAACATATATTCCAGGGTTGAGTGGATGAACAAATACACTGTGCAATCAATTTGGATTTTCTAATAAAGAAATCTTTGTGGATTGAGTCCCACTGAAGCAGGGTTATGCACATACTATGAGATGTTGTAATGCATTTAAAAAATCTAATATCTGTGACTCAAATATGGAGTCTATGTGAAATGTATGCTGGGTGCAGCAGTTGACGTTTGCTTCCAATTCTCAGTGAAAGCTTAATTTCTGAATATCGTCTGCATTTTCTGAAACACCGGAAACATCTTGTTTTTCCCCAGCCCAGTCAAGATTTGTTTTGAATTCTGCAGAAATTGGAAACATAGGGCCTCATTACGAGTATGGAGGTAGCCATGCCCTTAATAAGGACATGGCTGCCTCCATACTGGGTTCCAGTACCGGCTTCTGTGAATGAGGAATTACCAGATCATTCTGACTTTGGAGGACCCGGTAATTCCTCATGCACAAAACCATTCCCCATTCCTATCTGAGCCCCCATAGGGCTCAATGGGAATGGGGATGGAGCTAATAACGGGCCCGTTAGCAACAGGTCCATTATTAGCTCCTTGGTCCCCCTGTGGGACCCGGAAGGATGTCTGGTTTTACCAGCCATCTGTTCTGGGTCTCACTAGAGGACCTTGTAATCAGGCATCCTGTAATGAACGGTGCCGGTCCCGTTACGGCACCCTTCATTATGGGAGCGCCTGCTTCATAATGAGGCCCATATAGTATTTACTTGTCACGAGATTCCACAGACTAGATCGGCCGGGTCTCTGTGAAGTTCTATCAATAGGTGACCTTCTGGAAAAGTACTAGTCTGTCGTCATGTAAGTTAGATTGATGATGCTGGCAAAGATGCTGGCAAAGAGAGACACATAGCTTCAGCTGAACTAGGAGATGGCAGACATATTGAATCAGGTTCCAGTCCTGTTGTGCTGTCTCTCTGCGCCAAGCCTGGTTTGAGAAGCTGTTCAGTGAAGTTCTTGGCAGGGATGAAGTGATGTCTACCAATGTCAATGGTGATGTAATCTTTTTTCTAATTCTGCATTTTATTTTGTAACATTTATTTGAGCTAATAAACGGCCATATAAGTGCCAGCTTTATAATTACTGAGAATGAGTGAATTCTTACGTTCCAAGAGTACATTGTCTTCCTATTCAGTGGGTTTAGGAAAAAAATAATACAATATATAGACATCCGTGCACTGATATTTGCGATAGCAAAACAGATGTTATGAGGGAAGAGTTCGTATAATTTACTTTGTCACCATTGTCTATGGAAATGGAAGGGATACAGTTACATTTGATTTTATCCCCAAAGTATATTTTTTAAAAATCTATGGTTTTCACAGGTCACAAATTATCAATCAGTCCTGGGGATGTGGAAATGTGAACCTTTCCCCAAATCTGGTGTCAGGCTACACCTGCTAAAAGATTTGCAGAATGTAATTTAACTGTCTTTGCATTAACAAACGTCTGCATTTTATCAATGCAGAAAAGCATTGTGTTCCCATATAAAATAAATCTCGCCTGGTAGAACAACCAAAATAATTCTATTGAAAACCCATCCTAGTTCACCAACTCCAGGCACTTAGCAGAGAAATGGCTCTAGTGTGCCTATGCCAAACTACTGTCATAGCATGAATGCCACAGGGGCCTGGATGGGACCAACCAGGTACAACACACAAGATGGGGCTGCACTACACTTGACAGACATGCAGCATTCATAGCATAAAGACCAGGACATTGTGGTTCTAAGCGAGCCTAGTGTGGATATTGACAAACAACCTTTGGCTATGAGTGTAAACCAATGTAGAACCAGACAGATCCTATGTTTTATTTAGGCTTGAAGTCCAGCAAGATTTGGGAACTCTTGCAGGATCTCATAATCCCAAGTGCCATTTTGGTATCAGTGCTCTTTAAACCTTACTATGCAGCTTGCAGGTGCTTAGTATACAGGGAGGCAGTGCAAACAAAGGTTATAGTGGGACAGTGTTATAGTGTGAAATGCTCTTTTGTGTGGGGAGCATAGGCACATTCCACACTTGGATTTACAACAGGGGACACCACAACCACTGATTGCAAGAAAGAAGTGGCAGGCAATCAACTGCAACACACCCATGCAGATGCCTGTTGATCAGTCCCACTATAACTGAAGGAATTTGTTGAGGACTTAAACCGTGAACCCTCAAGAATGCAATTCAGGAGAGCATTATCATTATATTGGGGGATGTTCATGCTCACTTTTGAATATTAATTCATGGCACAGAGTTAGGAAAGACCGTCATGTGTTTCCAGGAAATTCCCAATCAGTTGGACCACTAAGGTATTTGTCTCCCTTCTAGGATATCAGATCTGCCTCGGGTAAATCTGTTTAGGCTTCCTTATAGACAAGTTCCTTTCACATCCAGATATTATCCAAGAAAACCACACATCCATTTGGAACAGGAACTTCTTGGCAGCTTTAAAAATACTTCCCAGGGTGTGCCTACTATTTGGTGGACATTATTTCTACATATGATCTCACACTATTTGGTTTGTCAACTCATTCTGTTGTCAAGCTTAATCGACAAACACCCCTTAGTTTTCATAGGTTGATCATATTTCTGAACATTTGAAAAGATGGGGGCTGTATGCTCTAGACACTTGTGAATACACAATCATATTGTATACAGTAACTTATCATAGGAACATGGCATAGCCATAAGATAGTATTTCTGGATTCCCACAAATGCAGGGGTATATGGTATACAGTATGCATGCATGCAATGAAATGTGACCTGTTTATTAATATTGATCAATTCATTCATTTTGTTAACAATAGTATGTTGATTCTGATTTTATGTAGAGGAATATCTCACAGTTGCAACACCTTTTATTTTGATTCTATGTCATATGGTTATGGAGTTACAGGAAAAATAGTGCTTTGGATAGAAAATTGCATTTTGAAATACTACGAGTGCATTTGTTTGTTTCAAACTGGAGATGTGAAAACATGTCCTTCCCTGCCTGTCGATAATGTTTAACCTGGATTAGCTGAGAGGGCCTATTTTTGTTTGCATAGACTTTCATGGCTCCAGCTGGAGAATTTTATTGACAGGCCTAATTGAAGTTTGTAGTGCAAACATCTTTGTTTGACGCTAGGGAGTTTGAAAAACAGAGATCCTACCATGTATTTAGCCCAGTTGTGTCTCTACAGAAAGCCTTGTATTTAACCTTGCTGAGTCCATATGAGCAGTAAGCATCTTACTAACCAGGTGCCTTGAACAGATTTACAAAGGCATCACTTTCTGAAGTTAATGTGATGCATCGTTTTGAAACACATACCAATGTTTTGGTTTACAATGACAGGACAATAGATTTAGCTCTCTTGATAACTTAACACATTTAACAATTTGATCTTGGTAATGTATAAAGACTGCCGGGTTTTCTTTCTTGCTTGTCGATATTTTCCAAATAACATATACATTGGTGCCAGTCTTTTGGCTTCAGTACATTGTTCCAGTGCAATTCAAAGGAATGTTCCTGCTATGTAGCAACTGTACTATTTTTTAGATGCTATCTCCTAGGTGATCATGTCAGGGCCTGTAGTAGTGCAAACTTTTCGTGGTAGTTGAAGAAAAAGCATAACACATACATCCAGTGAGGCATTATACTAGAGTCTCTCTTTGTTACTTTATCCACTCTCCCTGCCTCCTTTCTCCCTTAGATACCCCTGCCCCTTACACCTTGTGACCAATGTTTCAAGGGGAAGGACATAGATAGAATATGTTTAAGATGTTTTCATTTAAATATGTATTTCAAATTAGTTTCAGAAATGTTGCGTCCTCTGCATCTTCATCATTCAGGACCTTGATGGACACTCTCTATTGGCTACACTGGGGTTTCCTTTAGGACTTCATATCTTTTCTGGGGTGAGGGTGTTGGAACCCTAACCTACTATTTCCCTCCTTCAAAGTATGAGAGAATTGAAACCCTTGTCTCCTTTTTCCTGTTTGCCCATCTTGGAAAAAAAGGCACTGGGGTATATGGGAAGAAATGGTGGTTTAGTATAATATCAGGATAGGATTTCACTTAGATTGCTTATTCTATACTTTGCTCCAAATCACATGGTAACAAATATAACTATTCATATAATCCCCCCTATCTCTCTTCTCTCCTCTCTTTCTACACTCTCTCTCATTCTCTCCACTCTGCTGACCTCTTTTTACTCACAGTACCCCTGTCTCCTTGTGCCACATTTCGTTTCAGTTCCTTTCAGCTCTTGCCCCCCCTACACGGGAACTCCTTACCTCTCTCTATCCGCTCCATCCCCACATACACATCCTTCTGCACCTCCTTGAAAGTGCTTCTTCTTCACTCTCCCCTTGACCTCCTACCTTCTCTCCTCCCCTTCTGCCCTTTCCCCATACCTTCCCGTCCCTTCCTCTCACATCCACCTGACCTTATATCACATAATTGTATCATGTTCCCCTTCCCTTCACTAACCCCTCTCCCCCTCTCCCTTCCTTCTCACCTTTCCCTCAAATCCAACATCCAAGGAAACTGTTCTACATATTGTTCCACTGGTTTGTCTCATGATTGTTAACTTGCTTCTTCCATTATTGTATCTTGTTGTTATATTGTAAAGTGCTTTGGATTAAAGCGCTATATAAACTTAATAAACATAAACATAACTTACAACACAACCATTTATTGACTTTTTTTTCCTGAAAATGTTTTTATACCTTTTAATGTATATTTCTTTTTATTAAAATGTTGTCTATTTGGGAGGAGGAATTAATTCCTCAATTTAAATAAGGAGAGTTTCGGAATGAAATGTTTCTGGCTGGTTCACATTGACTCAACAAATCTCTGTCCGTTCCCAGTTTGGTATGTTGACTTTGAAGGCAACCAGATAAATCTTATCTGTGATCTCATAGGCCCCTCACCGAGAGGGAAAGAATGTGTGCTCTTTAGAATGGTCCATTTGAATATTACAGTTGAATACTTGATCACCTACCTCATATTCCTTTTAGGAGGTCATTAAGGAGTAGTACGATTTCATATTTACTGCAGATTTCCCCAGGTTCCTTTGTGCATCTACAAATGCATGTTGAATAATTTTACAAAGGTTTTCGACATATCGATGAGAGATAGAAGAGTTGATCATGGTCTGTTCTGTGTTTGGCCATATGGCCATGCACCCAAGACTCTATGCCCTGGCCACAACCACCGCAGCATATCACACTCATAGCGGCTTATAACTTTGGGATCCAAGAACAAATTTATAAGCAACAAAGTTATAAGCCACTATGGGTGTGATATGCTGTGGTGGTTGTGGGCAGGGCCTATAGCCTTGGGTGCATGGACAAGATCAAATTTATAGGCAGCAAAGTTGTAAGTCACTATGGGTGTGATTTGCTGTGATGGTTGTACTTAATATAATATACTTACTGTTTGGTTTAGTAACTAAAGTACATGTATTTCTTGTTTATTTCTGTGATAAAAGAAAAGATCATGTTAGTATTGGTATTTTGTAAAAATTTATAACATTGAAATATCAACATTTTTTTGACCCTCATATTTAGTAGATTACAAACCAGTGTACTGTGCAATTTGCTCAGTTTCTGTGTTTGTTGCTAAAATCATTGGGTCTGAGGGAGAAAAAAAAATCCATGTTGGATTAAAAAAAACACATTTTTTGTTATGCTACAGTCTATTTGTTTGTTTGTTTTCAGTGTTCACTTGTTGTTTCTGTCTCATGCTCTATATATTGGCCTGTTGCAGATTTTTGGAGCAGTTAGATACCTGTTGACATATTGTAATAGTCTATTTTTTGTTATAATGAAGTGGTATTGATTTATCTGTTTGGATATTGTAAAATATTGGGGTAGTTAGATACCAGTTGGCATATTCTAACTGTCTATTTTTTATTATAATGTAGTGGTATTGATTTATCTGTTTGGTTATTGAAAATCTTGGGGTAGTTAGATACCAGTTGGCATATTCTAACTGTTTATTGTTTGATATAATTTAGTGGTATTCATTTAACTGTTTAGTTGTTGTAGAATCTTGGGGCAGTTATATAGCTGTTGGCATATTGTAACTGTTTACAGTTTTCTAATAGAAGTTTAGTTAATGTTTAAGTACAGTTTAGTTAATAAATGTAGGTTTTAAGAACATTAAATAAGCTTTTGCAGGTAATCTCTGCTTTAGAGTAATGGTACTATCATTACATTCGAACCATCCACATTTTTTTTTTATATATGCAGTATAGTGACCTGCATTGGTTGTGGATCCTGTGTGGTAGATTATACCTATTGTTGTGAAGGTTTTTTTACCAAGTGATACTTGACCATGTGTGAATCCACTCAGTTTGCAGTTGTTTTTGGTACCATCTGCATTGTAACGTAGAAGCATTAGTATTACATATTTACTATGTGTTTGTATTAGTAAGGTAGAGCGATTATCCGAATTGCAGGTAGTACATAATCTACCATGGTTTGCATTTTGTACAAGTTGCTGAAATGGAACGGATTCACAATTAGGTATTGATACATACACAAAGCGCTCATTGGGGATTTGTTCTTGTGTCACATTGTTTCACAGAGTGCCTGTATGTTTCCACATGTTTCCACATGTATGAAATCTTTCATTTATCAGTATGTTTTTGTTTTCCAGTACTTGTAGTAAGTACATTAGAAATTCTTGTGGATCTTCCTGTGAGTTTATAGTGTTTTTCACCATTCCAGCACAGTAGTCCAATTGTTGTCTTATTCCATAAACACTATACGCGTTGTCAGGATTGTTTGTTGCGTTTCTATGAAGTACTAACATTTGCAAACACAATTGGTCTGTACTGTCTAAGTAAATATTGTCAACTATTGGTGGTAATTGAAATAGAATACTCATTGCTACATTTGCATAGCAACTTACACCAATTACATTTGAAAGTTTAAATGGACCAGGTAGTTCTGTATCTGAGTGCTTTTTTTGGAGTTCGTCTTTCTTCTTTGAAGAAGTACCTGGTTTACTTTCCCAAATAGGTTCTTTTGATGTGGTACTTGATGAAGTGTTAGTTTCTTTTAATCTCTTTGGAGGATTTGCAGTGACATCCTGTTGCATTTCTGTTTGATTTAGTTTTATTTTAGAACATTTTACTTTTTGTGGAATAGGATATGTTTTTAGATTGGGGGTGTATAGTGAACAAAGTCTATTGTATTCTGAAATGCAAGGAATATCAGTGATTACTTGCATCAAAGTTGATTAGAAATAGACCGTCAAGTGTACATAAGCGTGATAGTGCTACGTAGCTCATGCCTTCTTTAAAGAATGGGTTACCAATGTCTACCGATGCTTTGTCTAGGTTAAGACCTTGTGATTTATGAATGGTTACTGCGTATGCAAGAGTTAGAGAAAAATTTTCTCTTCGTACATACATGTCTTTGAAGAGAAGGAATCGAGCTGTTGAACATCCTATCCTTTTCACTCCTGAAAGTTTGTCAAAGAGAATATTGACAAACTGAATGTTGTTGTCATGTGGGTATGTTTGAAAGCCAACAACTGTACCCAGTGCTCCATTAACTAGTCCTTGATCCACATCAAGGTTACGTTTAAGCATTACTCTGCAATTTAAGGATACTTTTACAATTTTTTCCAATCCAGCTGTGTTGGAGATTGAATTTTCGAAACTATTTAGTCTCGTTGTGGCTTGTTCACACATGAGTAGTGTCATATCATGTATGTCTAGTTTTTCTGTGGCGCTAATTTCAATTATTGGTTGCAATTCTTTTTTTAACATTGTTTCATTGAATTTGAAACAGCTTGCTTGAGTTGGCACTAAGGCCATACAATTGACATTTTTGTGGGCTAATTGTTCCATAACATCCGTAGCACATGCATTTTGGCCAAAAAGTGCATGAATGTGCCGGGTTTTCAATATTGCTTCTGCTTCTTTAGAAAGTATAGCAACTCTGATACTTTTTATTAATGTTGACATAAGTGAGATCTGCAGATTGCTGCATGTTTTCTGTTAATTCTCTGTTTTGGTATTTTTGCCAAAGGTTGACATTTCCAATGCTGCCAACAGTTTTACGGCAGAGTTTGTGTCCTAATGTTTTAAAAATAGGCTCACCTTTTACTGGTGTTAATTGAAGCAGATCTCCAAAAACAATAATGTGTTTTCCTGCAAAGAGCTCTTCATAGTCTGTTTTGAGTACTTCTTGTAATCTGAGGTGAATCAAAGCTAACATCAGGTTGGAGACCATGCTCACTTCATCTATTAGTAGCATTTTCAGTTCTTTTAATACTCTGCATAGTTCCATTGCAGCTTCTGTAGAAAGTTTGTAATAATCTAATTTGTTTTGGTGTTCTACTGGCAGGAGTAGTAATCAGTGTTAAGTGACACCACCTATGTTGTAGGCAGCTAAACCTGTGGGGGCAGTGACAACAGCTGACAGTTTGTTGTTTGTCAATTGTTGACGGAATTTACTGATGATTTTGATTAAGAATGTTTTGCCAGAACAAGCTTCACCACTGACGTACAGTAGTATAGGTTTGTAATGTTGTACACCATCTGCAATTTCTTTTGTTACTTCTTCAAAAATGCTACGTTGCTCATTGTTTAGTTTTGATTGTAGTATAGTTAAGTCTTCTTTATCTTCATACTGACACATGGGGCCTCATTACAAATCAGGTGGTCCGGAAATAATGGTGGAGGTAAACCCGCCGCCACCGTTGTTTCCGGACCGCCTGATCCCGACTCCTGCAGGCGGGAGGTGATGTACCCGCCAGGTTTGACCTGGCGGGTTTAACACCGCCCACCTGCAGGCAGACGAGGAAACACTGGCAGCATTACGAGATGCTGCCAGTGTTTCCATGATCCCCAGTCCCATTGAGTCCCATAGGACTCAATGGGAATGGGGATTAACACCATTCCGCCTCCGTGATTCCCGGAAAACCGGAGTTGTAATGCCCCGGTAATTCTGGGAATCACGGAGGCGGAATGGTAATACGAGTCCGGCGGTAACCAGGTGGTTTTACCGCCTCGGTTACCGCCAGACTCGTAATGAGGCCCATGGTGTTTTCTACTTCTGTCATAGCTAATTCTGCCTCCTTTGTTATTAGTGACTCTCCCAGTGGTTTTTGGCTTCCTGTTACAGAAGGTTGACTACTGTCAGGAGTGTCCTTATCTAGTTGGGCCTGGAGTTATTCTTCGTGTTGCTGTTCATTGTGCAACAATGTTTTGTACTGTGTAAAGTTTACATCAGTTATAGTGCTTTCATTTGCTTTGAACGCGTCTTCATAGGGGTCATAGTTATCTAGCATTTATTCTTCTTTTCTCCATGGTTTAAAGAGTTGTAGCAGGGACATGTAATATAGTTCTTTATGTTGAGGAGTCCTTAATGACAATTTGATATGATTAATTAAATTTAGTTTCGTGAGTTTTACTAAGCTGTCTTCAGAATTTGTCACTCTGTATTTACCTTATTTTCATCAGGTTTTATATTATTTTTGTATGTGAAGTTTTGGGCTATGTGGTATAGACACATGGTTTCCAAAGTGGCACTTCTGTTTGGGTAGTATGTGTCCAGTAAATTGTTTTTTAAAATGTCTTGGCTGTTGGGATCATGTTTGGTTATTGTTTCTATATCTTCGTATGATTTTAGAACTCTTTTTCTAGATTTAGCAGGACCAAGACTTAGCCATACTGTATTTTCAGATTTTCCATACAAAGCAGTACCAGTTAAACAATCTGCTGCTTCATAGGAGCCACATTCTCTATGGGAGAGCATTCTTATGCCCAAGCTGTATAATATCTGAGACAGTGTTTTGTCTGATGACAGGTCATTCCAGAGGTCTTGGAGCTCTGTTTTTTCTGCTTTGGTTAAGTATGCTGTAACATATTGTGCAACTGCAGTGGAATTGTCTGCAATGTACTGCACATCTATGTTTGTATTCCATAAGTGGGCAATGATTGCATTGTAATCATTGATATATTTTTCTTCTTCTGTTCTTTTATGTCATATGTATTTTTAGGTGATTTACCTTTAACACTATGTCTAACTGAAGACATGAAGTTTTTCACTTGACCTGTTTTTGTAACTGGTCTAGGGAAACCAAAGCAGCATTTGGTGTAGTATTTCCCTTTGTTTTGGTATTTGCGACGACAATATTTGCCACATCTGTGTCTTTGAAATTGTAAAATGTGTGCATGAAGATCACTATTTTTTGCTTCTGATGGAATTTCACAAGTGACATATTTTTCAATAAACTGTAAATCAGTTGCATCACTGTCTTGACCAAATTTAGGAGCATCTTTAATCCATAAAAGCATGTGGATATGTGGTGCTCCTCTGGCTTGGTATTCTTTTCTCCAAAAGAAGTGTTGCACTTCTCCGAGGGGAGGAGCAGTTTTATTACAAATAAAGTGTAGCATAGCAATGAAACGATGGTGAAAATATCTCAACACATTAACAGGATCTAGAGAACAAAGTTCTCCAGGTGTTAGTATATCTACGTTTGTTTTGTTTTTGTTTGATATGCGTAGGAAATCATGTAAATCTTCCCATGCATATTCTGCACAACTTACTGTAACAAACCAAGTGGGTGGGCTAAGGTTTCTTATCATACAATGTACATCTCCATGACGTCGGAACCAGTACTCTTTAGTACCACGCACATTTGCTAATAGATTTGTAATATTTGATTGTAAAACCTCATCCTTTTGTTGCACTTTTTGTAATAATTGTGTAGCTGACATATTTTGAAAGTGGGATCCTGTTTTAATGTGTGTGCAATTCCATAACATAAGGTTGCTAATTCACTTTCAAAGAGTAGGTGGAATATGTATTCCACATTTTGTCTAAATCTGGGATCTTCAGAATACATCGGTAATGAGCAGTATTCTGAAGCTGATATTTGAATAGGTCTATCATCGTACCTTCCTCCTTTGCCAGTAGGAAAATGTAGAGGAAAAGCATGTGCTCCTATTCTTCTTTCCCATATGCTGAATGGTGATCCTTTTGTTTGACGCATTTGGTACGTTTCTAGTGCATCTTCTATGGTGTCATTAGAGTGCAATGGGTGAATTGTATAATGGTCTAAAGTATTGGATATTGTAGAAGGATCTAGGAGCTGAAATTGACCAGCTTATTGTGTCTCTTGAATTATTCCAGTGGTATCCTTCAAGTTTTCTTCAATATTAATTTCTTTGTACTATTCATTATTGTCTTTTAGATGTTGCAAGGCTTGTCTAACTTTATGTAAATCTACCAGTTGTTGCCACATTTTTTTGGCTTTTGTAAGTACACCATTTACTAAGATAATTAAAGATTGCTCCATTGGACGCTGCACTTCTAGAGTGTGCACATTTTCTTTTAGATCTAATGGTAAATACACTACTTTTCCCCGAATTCCTTTCACTAATTCAGAGGGAGGTGATTTTGCTGTTTTTGGTTGAAGGCATATTATTGCTTGAAATGGGTGCACTGTTTGAATTATGATGCTCTCATATAAATTCAGTTGTTGCAGGGGTTTTGGTAGTTGAAATAATTCAAAATTATTTGTGATAGCACGTGAAGGAGTTTGGTTGTTGTCAAGTTTTTTAGTGCAGTAACTGCAAAGTATTAAGGGGTCAGTTATTTCGTATTTGTTTTCTGCTATAAGGTAGAGAGCTAATTCAAACCATTTCGAATCTTCGTCTTCTATTTTGTATGTTACGTCTACAGTTTTTGTGTTACTTTTATAAAAAGTTCTACGGCAACATACACACACATGGTTTGGTATTTCAGCAGATGTACTTTTAAATGTCAGTATTTCTTTTTTGTATGTGTGTAGTAGAAGGTTGCCATGCATAGAATTGTTGCTAATTTGCTTTAAAGCAATTTCATTCTGTAAGTGGCTTTCACTTCCAAAATATTTTTTCTGGATATAGTCGATTTCTTCAAATAGGTCTTTTGCTGAACCATGTAGAAGAATGCTATTCAAATTGGCTAGTGCTAAAGCAGGACTTTTAGCATAGTACGGTTTATAGACTAGATTTCTTATAGTTGAATGATGTGTTGATATCATTTTGATATAATGGAAGGTGGTTTTGCAAGTAGGTCCTGAAATGCAGGCCAGTGAATGTCCTTGTAGTCCTGTGTACTTGCACACTGGACAGGTATCCATATTTTTCAGTAGTTTAATTTTGATTTTGTCTTTTCCTTTCACATATTGATTGAGGAATTGGCGTAAAGACTTGAAAGATTCTTTGGGAATGTTACACATTGACGTGCATGGCCATTTGTATACTAGACGTTCTGATTCAGTTGAATGGAGAGGTCATTCTAAGTTTTCTGGGGATATTTTGTAAGTAGTATTTCTTGTTCCATTATGGTATTATTAACTTTTTAATAACCTTGTCCACTGCTATGTATGGCAATTGCATTTCTTTGCTTTTGTTTGTATGCTTCTTCATTAAAGTATGGTTCTGTGCTCGTAGTGTGACTCCATTCACCTCCACAGATACTTAAGAAGTTATTTCTGCTGGCATTTCGTTTATTGAGAAGTCCTTTTTGTAATTTAGTCATTCGTTTTGTTAGTGGTTTCATTTTGTTTAACACTAAAATAAATAACTTTCTTTTGAGAAGGATTTGCACTGTCTATCAACGCTTCTAAGATCAATTTCCTACGATAGGTTTTAAGGGTTGAGCTTGATTTCTCTCCTGTTTTTATAAGATTTTGAAGGACTCTGTGACAGAACATTTTTGCTAAAATACCTTTTTTGTTATGCTTAGTTTGCACTATATCAAGATTTATATTAGCAGTTTTATCTGTAGTGGTAGCTGATGTTTTATTAATTGTTTTGGGGTTCGTTTTACATTTTGATAGAGGAGGCAAAGTTTCTGGTTGGTGTCTCCCCTTACCCTCCTTTTCCCTCTTCTCCTAGTGTGTCTTGTATAAAAAAACAAAAAAAATATAAAACAACAAAAATAAAAAAGGCCTTTCACAGTTAAAAAATAGAAGTGAAAATAAATGAAGCAGGTCCCTGTGTATTTTTTAGAAGTCCGTGGACAGTCCGCGGACATCTAAAAATTTTGGGGTGCTACCCTATCATAACCATTAAAGTTTTTTCTGGGAGGAAGTGGTGGCTCTGCAAAGAGCCTTTTGGTGGTGTTTGTTTGTGTTTGAAAAATTTGAAATGGTCAAAACCTACTATGAAAAAGGTTGCAATGCATTTTGTACATTTCTCAAAAAAATCTGATTGCCAGCATAAGTAAGACACACTCCATCTCTGTGAAAATGTATGTACTATGAAACATATATTTTCATTGTCAAAAGAGGACATGCCAAAATCTCTTAGAAAGGCACAAACAGCCGTATTGACATTGCGCCTTGCTTTCTCCATTTGTGGACCAAATGAAGAAGAACGAAGCCACATTTGTCTCTGCGCAATCCGTGAAAAAATTACTTGAGAATTTGGAAACATGTCCATGACCTTCCCAAGTCCTTCTTTCATTACAAATTGCAAAGACATTCCAGACACATGTCCTAAACTGTTGCCTCCACAATGAATTACAATTATGTCTGGATGATGCTGTGTCTCCAAACTAGCACAGAGAGGTACCAAGTTCAGCCACTTCATTCCACGCACTCCATGCCAGTGCACTTCCACATGAGGGAATCCAAGATCTGCAGATACTCCACAGCATTCTGCATGCACCTCCAACCAATGTATCCACGAGTCTACCAAAATCCAGATAATCTGTTTTCTGAAACACACAGCCATAGCTATCAGTTCTCCTCTCAGGAAAAATACTTTCTGACAAACTCTCTCCTTACACAACACACCCACTAAACTTTACTGACCAATCCCTTGCTTTACTCATTCTCATTTGCATGCCGCTCCACCCCAAAATCCCTGTATATAATACGCGATGTCCGCGGAATACAGCCATGTCCGTGGACATATCGAAAATCTGAGCATGCTGAATGTAAATTTAAATAGTGCGCCCCATTTCCCCTTTGAAGTTGGCTCTGAAAAACGTTTTTCTTTTTTTTTGCAGATGCTTGACAGACACCTGTTATTTTGTATTTTTTCTCTTTTTTTTCTTAGTTTTCTCCTAAAATCTTCACATAAACTTCTCTTAAGCAACCCTCACATTGTAGAACAGCATGTTATTTCCCATAAAAAGATAAGTAAATGCCGTCTTCTTTAAAATAAACAGCATTACTGGAATCAATATTCTCATTATTACCGAAGAACATACCAGCTCTAAGCAGGAAAGCACAGACGCTTCGGTTGTTTGCATATCTAGTAATGTTTTGCTGAGGACAAAAAACAGAACTATTGTCCCAGAATGCCCTAGGTACTAATCCAGAAAAAAATACTTTGGCATTTGGAAGGATGTTCATTACTGCTTGAACCAAGTGTTCCAAATCTGCCAACAAAGTAGGGGCACTGCCATAGCCCAAATGGAAAGCATCCAAGTGCAAAACTACCACATGGGGACTGTTCATCCTGCCCATATCTTCACAAACTTGTACAATTCCCTGTACATTGCAATCAGGCACAGTGTTCCACACCACCTCCAGTCCTTTAACATCAAAATGATTTGCCACATGCCTGCATTGAGCATACTGCTGTAAACCATGCACAAACATATCTCCAAGCACCAACACCCTGACTTCCTCCACCTCTGCCATCTTCACTACACTCTCTTTTAACACAAATCCACAACCTCAACATCTGATTGGGTGATCCCTACAGTCCCCTTTCCATGCTGGATTTGCAGGAAAACCCTGGATGTGCCTCGCCCTGTCCGCATAACTCTTACAGTGTCCTTCTACCCTTTCCACTTCACTCTCTCTGCCATTCCCTCATTGGATACAGCTAAGCATTCACACCACCATCCACCAATCACATACAAGACCTCTACATCTAACTCCATCATCAGAGTTCAGCACTTCAAATGTACTGTTGATCACTCTGAGTACAAGTCTCATATCATTGGAAAGCACCTACTATAGAAATGACTTTACAAGTCTCCAAGATTTCTACTTGCATCTACATGCATATCCACATGCAAGAATACAAACAACAGGTATGTATATTTTCTGCACAGTACATGAACAACTCTTATGAATGCATATGAACAGAGTAACTGCCACTTAACCTGTATAACATATAAAAAACACTCACTGTCATTTTCCCATATGCTATAATCAACTGTCACTTCCAAACCTGTCTGCTATCTAATTTTTTCACACACACAGCTATCTAAAAAACTGTACTATTAAAAGATGGGAGAAATAACAGCATAATTGTAGAAAAACACTTAGTAGTGTATTATAAAATTAAACACAGCCAGGATAAGATTATGCATCTTCATATACTCACACAGATAGACAATAACATTGAAAAGGTCCCAGTTGAAATAACATTACTGTCTATAAATCACATTCTCCGCGTGATTACCCATACCTTCACAAATGCATACATTCTATGCTTTTCTATACAGTTTCTGCCATTTACCTTATAAAAATTGCAAAATAAATATATCATTATTTCTTCTATCTCCTAACATTCAATAACACAGACTTAAGAAACCAAGTGAGTTTCATACTCTTAGTATTCTACTCATTTTCAAGGCATTTTGAACTAACATATTGTCAGTAAAATATAAAGCCTACACATAACCAAACGAAAATGCATTCACACACTATGTTCACTTACCAAACAAGAATACTACTACAAAAACATAAACATAAACGTCTAAATTAACATCAGTGCTATAAACACACACATTTACTAACTTCTTTCTTTTACAATTGCAGCAAAGACCACTCTCCTGAAAAGCACCAGCATCTGAAGTACAGACAACAATTCAGAAGAAACATGCTCATTCCAAACAAAAAAGTAAGTACAATACTACCATAATATTCTTACTGTTACTCAATCTCACTGTGCAGTTGATTCATGGATTTTGTGTGCCAAAAAACACACATTTGTATACCATTCTGCCCACAATTCCCCATTTGTTAAACTGGAAATATTGTCGTCGCAAATACAAAAACACAGGGAAATACTACACCAAATGCCTCTTTGGTTTCCCTAGACCAGTTACAGAGCAGGTGAAGTGAACAACTTCATGTCTTCAGTTAGACAGAGGGCCTCATCACGACTTTGGCGGTAACCCTTAAATCCGGCGGTAGCGCTATTACCGCCGGATTTAAGGGTCCGCCAAATCAGGACTTCGGCGGATTTCGCCCCAGCTCTGAGCTGGGAGGAAATCCGCCGAAAATTCCCGCTATTACCGCCAGCGGGAAATCCGCCGGCAGTAAGAGCGCAAATTTTCCCCATTGAGCCCAATGGGGAATGGGGCATTCCCGAATGGGCTCAATGGGGAATGGGGATTTACTTTACCGCCAAACTCATGATCCGGCGCTATTAGCGTCGGGGAGTTCGGCGGTAGGGCTAATACCGCCGGTGGTACTACCGCCAGCCTTACCGCCCAAGTCGTGATGAGGCCCATAGTGTTAAAAGTAAATCACCTAAGAACACATATTACATAAACCGAACAGAAGAAGCAAAACATATTAATGATTACAATGCAATCATTGCCCTCTTATGGAATGCAAACATAGATGTGCAGTACATTGTAGACAATTACACTGCAGTTGCACAGTATGTTACAGCCTACTTAATCAAACCAGAAAAAACAGAGCTGCAAGACCTCTGTTATGATCTATCATCGGACAAAACACTGTCTCAGAAATTGTGTAGCTTAGGCATAAAAATGCTCTCCCATAGAGAATGTGGCTGCTAAGAAGCTGCAGATCGTTTAACAGGTACTGCTTTATATTGAAAATCTCAGAATATAGTATGGCTAAGCCGTGGTCCTGCTAAATCTAGAAAAAGAGTTCTCAAATCATACGACAACATAGAAACAATATCCAAAAATGATCCCAACAGCCAAGGCATTTTGAAAAACAATTTACTAGACACATACTACCCAAAGAGAAGTACCACTTTGGAAACCATGTGTCCATACCACATAGCCCAAAACTTCACATACAAAAATAATATAAAAACCCAATACAAACAAAGGTAGATACAGAGTGACAAATTGTGAAGGCAGCTTAGTGAAATTACCAAAAGAAGCTTAATTAATCACATGAAATTGTCATTAAAAACTTCTCAACATAAGAACTATATTACATGTCCCTGCTACAACTTTTTAAACCATGGAGAAAAGAAGAAGAGATACTAGGTATCTATGACTCTTATGAAGACGCTTTCAAAGCAAATGAAAGCACTATAACCAATGTAAACTTTACACAGTACAAAACAATGTTGCACAATGAACAGCAGCACAAAGAAGAACTCCAGGCCCAACTGGTTTTAGGCCATGCATCCAAGACTCTAGACCCTGGCCACAACCACTGAAGCATATCACACCCATAGATCACAACCATAGAATCAAACATTTTAACTGTAGCCCATATAGCCCACGGTAGTGGCCGTGTAGTTATGGTTAAGTTGCTAATCCCATAGGAAGAACACTTTTTGGGCGTCTTATAACTTCGCTCCCCCTGAACGAATCCACACCAACCTTTGAAAAAAAAGTATATGGCCCACTCTGAATTATTTTCCAAAGTTTAGTGAGGTTTGGTGCAGGGGGGGGCAAAGATATAGGGGGTCCCAAAATTTATTTTTTTTCCCATTTACTGAATGCTTTTGTAAATTTGGTGAAAATCCATCCAGTATTTTTTTTTTTAAAGACCAAAAGTTAGAGTCACAAAAAAATAGTGATATCTATGTCCGCTCCGCGGACACATTTCCCTGTTCACTCTGCGGACAGGGCACTGATTGATTAATCGGCTTGTGTCATGTCCGAGGACATACGACGTTGTGATGCTTAAGCTAAAACATGGCGCTGGTGCGCAGTGCATTCTGGGACACTCAGAGCCATAATGGATATCTATTCCATGCCTCAGTGAAAACTGCACTTGCTTTGCTAAAAAAAAAAACATGTTTTCAACATTATTCATTGCTGAGCCTGGTATGCAGGCCTCAGCCAAGGACACATCGCTGGGAAAGCGACAATTCACAGGTGCCAGCTGGTACCAGATATAAAAAAAATGTTTTGTTATGTCTTGCTATGCTTGCACCCAGGTCTCAGGATGAATTGTGGAATTGTTTTCCGTGGTGCTTTAGGAGAGGGAAGCGCTTTGCTCCTTGGGATTACCGTCAGCTGGCCCGGCTGGCAACCAATGGTCACTCATCAAAGCGCAAGCACTAATGCCGAAAGGTTCGAGAAATTGCCACCCCTTTTGAGGAGTGCATATATGCGGAGCTCTGGAAAGGTCAGGTGGAAAAAGCACAAAGACCTCAGTCGGAGGGGGGATGCCTTGTTCCGACATACCTGTGGGCTGTTGTGCTCTTGGCCTGGCCGTTACTGGGGTCTTTCTTCCGCTTCTGGCGAGATGAGGGATTCAGTTACACCCATGGTGATGTATTCTTTCTAAATCACTATCTTTTCTGTGATTTATTTCTGTGTTACCACGTATTGCTTTATGAATTAATAGCCATATAAGTGCTCATTATCCTCTAACTGCATGTCTGGGTGTGCGTTATTGTTCTGTCTACCTGCGTTCAAAGTATTTGCTCTGCTCTGCAAATGTGCTAGTGATAAATAACTGTCCCTGCACTCTTAGCAAGCAATACAGACATGTTCGCTGATTGGCTGGAATGAAGTGTGAGGTGCATCACATTGTTTTGATGCGCCCGTCATCTTGGATATGCGGACATCCGTGGACAGCGCGGCAACGAACAGGGAACACATTTAATTTCGGGAGTGTGTTGGTGTGTAAGAGTGCTTGGGGAGGGTGGGAAATTAAGAGATGTGTCAAATACTGTATTTGTTGAGATTGCAGGTGCCCCTGATGAGTTTGTCATGTCCGCGGTCTTCACGACTGTCCGCGGACATAACGAATGCACTACTGGCTATTTTACCTTAGTATGGTATTTGTTTTGGGTTGTTAGTAGAGCGTTGATTGTAATTAATATCCCGTATAAGTAGCCTATATACCACAGTTTCAATTTTTGAATGTATGGGTCTGTTATGCTGCGGTGGTTCACAGCACAACAGAACCATACAATCAAACATCCATCAAATATCCACAAATCAAAAGTCTGTGTATTGTTTGATTTGTAGAGTTTGTATGTGAAGTTTTGGCTTAGTCATGCAATTAAGATTGTAGAGTTTGGTAACAAGCACTGCAGTATAACACATCCATGGAAGAAAATATTTTTGTATTGTGGTGTATGGTTAGATGTTTGCTTGAATGGTTGTGTTATGCAGCAGTATTTGTAACTTGAATTATTATATACTTACTGTTTGACTTTTTGTGATTAGATATATTTTTTTCATGACTTCAAAGATTTCATTTCTAGGTATGTTTTTGTTTTCCAGTACTTGTACTAAGTACATTAGAAATTCTTGTGGATCTTCTTGTGAGTTTATAGTGAATTTGACCATTCCAGCACAGTAGTTCAATTCTTGTCTTATTCCATGAACTCTGTAAGTGTTGTCAGGATTGTTGGTTGCATTTCTATGAAGGACTAACATTTGTAAACACAATTGGTCGGTATTGTGTAAGTAAGTGTTGTCAATAATTGGTGGCAATTGGAATAGAATATGTATTGCTACATTTGCGTAGCAATTTACACCAGTTATATTTAAAAATGTGTATAAACCTGATAGTTCTGTGTCCAAGTCATTTTTGTGGAGTGTGTGTTGCTTCTTTGAAGAAGTACTTGAGTTACTTTGCGCAGTAGATTCTTCTTTGGTTGTAGTAATTGATGAAGTATTAGCTTTTTTTACTCTCTTTTGAGGATTTACAGTGATATCCTGTTGCTTTTCTGTTTGATGTAGTTTTCTTTTACAAATTTTTGCTTTTTGTGGAACAGGATAGGTTTTTAGATGGGGGTGTACAGTGTATGTAGTCTATTGTATTCAACATTTACTTTACTTGCCTCAAAGTTGATTAGAAATAGTCTGTCAAGTGTACGTGAGCGTGATAGTGCTACATAGCTCATGCCTTCTTTAAAGACTGTGTTCCCAATATCTACTAATGCTTTATCTAGGGTAAAACCTTGAGATTTGTGAATGGTGACTGCGTATGCTAGAGTTAGAGAAAATTGTTCTCTGCGTAAATACATGTCTTTGAAAAGAAGGAATTGGGCTGTTGAGCGTCCTATCCTTTTTAACTTCTGATAGTTTGTCAAAAAGAATATTGACAAACTGAATGTTGTTGTCACGTGGGTGTGTTCGAAAGCCAACAACTGTACTAAGTGCTCCATTAACTAGTCCTTGCTCCACGTCAAGGTTACGTTTAAGCATTACTCTATGGTTTAAAGATAATTTTTGTATTTTTTCTAAACCAGCTGTGTTGGAGATTGAGTTTTCTAAGGTAATTAGTCTTGTTGTATCTTGTTCACACATGGGTAGTGTCATACCATCTACGTCCAGTTTTCCTGTCGAGCAAATTTCAATTATTGGTTGCATTTCTTTGTTTTAACATTGTTTCATTGAATTTGGAACAGCCTGCAAGAGTTGACATCAAGGACATACAATTGACAGTTTTGTGTGCAAATGTTTCCATGACATCAGTAGCACATGAGTAATGGACAAAGAGTGCATGGATGTGCCAGGTTTTTAATATTGATTGTGCTTCTTGAGATAGTACACTAACTCTAATACTTTTTAAAATGTTGACGAATGTGACGTCTACAGACTGGCACAAGTTGTCTGTTAATTTTCTGTATTGTAAATGTTGGCAACGGTTGACATTTCCAATGCTGCCAACAGTTTTGCGGCAGAGTTTGTGCCCTAAGGTTTTAAAAATAAGTTTACCTTTCACTGTTGTCAATTGAAGAATATCTCCGATAACAATAATGTGTTTTCCTTTAAATAGCTCATCGTAGTCTGTTTTGAGTACCTCTTGTAATCTGAGGTGAATTAAAGCCAACATTAGGCTGGAGACCATGCTCACTTCATCTATTAGTAGCATTTTCATCTGTTTCAAAACTCTGCATAGTTTCATTGCAGCTTCTGTTGAAAGTTTGTAATATTCGAATTTGTTTTGGTGTTCTACTGGAAGGAGTAGTAATCAGTGTAAAGTGACACCGCTTATGTTGTAGGCAGCTAAAACTGTGGGGGCAGTTACAACAGCTGACAGTTTGTTGTTTTTCAATTGTTGAAGGAACTTGCTGACAATTTGATTAAGAATGTTTTTCCTGAACCAGCTTCACCACTGACGTGTGGCAGGATACGTTTGTAGTTTTGGCAGGTACAGTTTTTATTTCCATGTTGTATACCATGTTCAATTTGATTTGTTACTTGGAAAATGCTACGCTGCTCATTGTTTAGTTTTGATTTCAGTAGAGTGAAGCTTTCTGTATTTTCTTCATAGTGACACATACATGTTTTGCAGAGATGGAGTACATCTTACTTAGGCTCTCAATCTGATTTTTCTGCAAAATATACAAAATGCATTGCAACCTTTTTTGGAGTTACATTAATACATTTTGCAGTAGGTGTTAATCATTTGAAACTTTTGAAAGACAAAAAAACAACACCAAAAGGCTCTTTTCAGAGCCACCACTTCTTCCCATAGAAAAGTGAAATGGTTATGATAGGGCAGCACCCCCAAAAAATAAATGTCTGCGAACTGTCTGCGGACTTCTAGAAAATGCACAGGGCCCTGCACTATTTATTTGTCACTTCTATTTTTAAACTGTGAAAGGCAGCTCTGAAAAGGGCTTTTTTTATTTTTGTTGTTTTATATATTTTTTGGTTTTTTAAACACGACACACAAGGAAAGGAGGGGAAAGGAGGGTAAGGAAGGGACACCAACCATAGGGATAAGAAAGGGCAGGTGGAGAGAGGAAGATGCAGGGTGGGCCTTATTCAGGTAGTGGGAAGACCTTCTTGTGCTCCTTGACCGCAGTCTCGAAAGCACTCCGAAGTTTCTCCCCCTGCAGAGTACTGCGTCGCAGTACATACACAATATTGTGACCCTCGAAAGGTAAGGGTCAACAGCATCATGAATGGCCTGTGAGGCAGCTGGAGGGATGCGCTGCCCGAAAGGAGTGTCTCTTATGGTGACAGGAGCGGAAATGGAGGATGCTGTAGAGGAACTGAACCTACTACGTTTATCACAAGGTACAACCTTGCGAATAGCCCCACCGTGGAACGACCTCAGGAGTCGCTTCTTTGATGTCGTACCAAAGCTGTACAAACCAGCCCTTCCACAACTCAGCACCATGTGGCACTGATTGCAAGTGACCTTATTTACGTGAGCTTTTGGCACTCCACCAAGAGTGGTAAACAACTACCACACCCGAGACTCCCGATGCGTGCTGGTAGTAGGGAATTCCACTACCTCAACCTCTTCATCCTCTTCATCCATCTCCTCTGCATCCTCACGCCTGTTCCCCTCTGCAGACCCTTGGGGACGTGGTGGAGGTGGGTGGTGGTGGGGATGAGGCAGAAGTAGCACCAACTGGAGCTGCAGCAGACATGTATGCCATCAGGTTAGATGATGCAAGAGCTGCAAAAGCAGAAAAAGCAAGTCAATATGCAGTAGTAGAAAGACAGAATGAGGATGAGCTCTAGGGTGTGGCCTTTTATCGGGCTGCATGTGCTCGCTCTGCAGAAAGCCGTGCTGTCCGCGGACAGATCAAACACCAAAAAAAGGCTCAAAACATTCCAAAAAGTAGGTAGATCGCCAAGGACTTTGTCTGGGACATGTGCAATGGTGAACTTTTACTGTAAAATACTTTGGATTGTCCAAAAAAGTACTTTTAAAGTGTTTGGGGATCCGGACAGTGTCCGCAATAAGGACACATGCTCTGCATGGGTGCTTTCACATGATGATACCGCGGATACGTTCGCGAATGGGATGGCTGTCCGCAGGACACCAAATGTTCAGGGACTGTTGTGTTTGTATGCGCAGGTGTTCTACAGACAGTGTTCGGGTCCTCAAACTAATTAAAAGTGTGACACACATGCAATGGACAGTTAAGGACAGGGGCGATGTTCGTTGGACCTATGGGTGTGATGCACATGTGCGTAGATGTTCTACGGACAGTGTGGACACTCCTATTTTAATTACGAACACTACAAACAGGTATTGTGTCCTTAGGACACCTCCATTTTGGATAATTACAGACATCCGGACATCGAGTGTGTTCTAAGAAAGTTTCATCTTCATTGCGGACTGTACGGACAGGTATAGTTTCCTAAGACAACTCCATTTTGGCTAATTGCAGACATCCCAGACACCGGGTGTGTTCTTAGAACAGTTCCATTTTGATTGCAGACAGCACAGACAGGTATAGTATCCTTAGGACACCCCCATTTTGGTTATTTGCGGACATCCCAGACATCGGGTGTGTTTTAAGAACAGTTCCATTTTGATTGCAGACAGTACGGACATGTATAATGTCCTTAGGACACCCCCATTTTGGTTAATTGCGGACATTCCGGACACCCGCGCTGTCCGCGGACAACCTAACTGCCTTTTAAAAAAATATAAGACACGTAGGAATGAAGTAACAACACATATAATGTTTTATTATTATATCTAAATCTAACATTTATGAAAGAGAGGGGGAAGCAGAAACTGACACAAATACAGGGGAATTAGGGGTTTGGAGAGGATGGCTAGGAGGGGATGAAGGGATGGAAGTCTCCTCATAAGGTTTATCTTGGTGGTGAGAGTTTGGGGATAGTTGACTGGGACATGGAGAGTGGGAACAGGTACATGTGCGACAATGATATTTAATCTTTTCTTTTATGTGGTCCTCCACAAAATGTTTTAAAAGATTGAAATTTTCCATTAGCATATCCATTTTTTGTTCCATTCGCTGTAGAGCATTTTCTAATGTCTCTTTTGTTATATTATTTTCACTGTTTGTATGGTTAAGTACACATAAAGTAAAGGTTATTAATTGGCTAATATAGAGAAGTGTCTACCATCATTATCACTGTATTCACTCATTTCATCACGTGGGAAATGTTCTTCAAGCCATTCCAAAGATGGACATTTCTGTGTAAAATATATATATATATATATATATATATATATATATATATATATATATATATATATATATATATATATATATATTACTTTTAGTGTATCTAAAACAGAAAGTTTACAAATATATAAGAAAAATGAAGTTTACTTACTAGTTTCTGGTAAGTTTTGTTGTTACAGTTGCGTAGGTCTGCTGTTGCTTCTTGCTGTGCAGTTTTTGTGAGGTAATTATGTTGGAGGCATATCTTTTTTGTTTTAATATATTCCATTCTAGTACATATGCTATTTAAATGGATGTTTGATGTCTTACATATACAGGTTCCACTTCTTATTTATTACTACATATAATGTGTTCATGTGCTGCTTTTTGAACTTGTTCAGTGTTTATATGACATGATAGAACAATACAAGATACCCCCTGAGTTTTTGGGTGGTGTTGATGTTGTCCGCTTCCATCCGTGGACATACGCACAGTCCGCAGACATCAAAATCACTAGCAGGGGGTTCAGTATATTCTATGTTACATGTATATAAAGTAAGGGAATCCTAATAAACTTTATACTTCAAATATGTTATTACAGTAATTCACTTAGGGTTCACTCACAGCATATGAAACCTACACATAGGGGAAAACACAGATTTGGAAAACAGCAATGCTTTCTATGTATGAAGATGATTAGTAAAGTTATATACACTTTCTTATAGTTTTGCTTTTTTTATTACTTTACTTTCGCTGGATATGCTCATATTTGTATACATTGTATGCACACTACTTTCCTTAGGGTCCAATCTCATTATATGGTAGTTATACATAGGGAAGTAGTAGCTTTGAAGCAGAGCAATCATTTCTGTGCATACAGTTAATGAGTTAGGGTATGAAGATCGGCTGCTAATATGTGTTGTTGTCTATTTATGTTTTGTTTCCAATAATGCAATTATGTATTAAGTAGGTTGTATAAGCTACTTATTAAATGTTTCACAGTAGGCAAAAATTAATAAGAATGCATTCATGGTAATATTATTAATATTGCACCTCCATCATGTATGTTGCACACAATGCCTATGTTTCTACATGGCTAGCTTAGTATACTGGAATGAACCTGATAATAGAATGATATTTGTATCAATGCATAACTTAATGCACTAAGTACCTTATGATATTTATTCCAATAATCCTTCCCACATTTTTATCAACATTACTATAAGAATCCTTTGTACAGATTTTTCATAAAAAGCAAATTCACATGTGATGTCATCTTCGATATCCTTTTGATGTCATTTTTGAGCCCTTTCTTAGTGTTTGACGTGTCAGCGGACAGCACGTTGTTTGCAGATCGCACACCTGCACCCCTATAAAAAGCCACACCCCAGAGCTTATCCTCATTCTGTCTTTCTACTACTGCAGATTGACCTGCTTTTGCTGCTTTTGCTGCTCTTGCTGCTTTTGCTTCCGCTAACCTGATGGCATCTATGGCTGCTGCTGGTGCTACTGCTGTCTCAGCACCACCTCCCACCCCCTCCACCACCACTACCTCCCCAAGGGCCTGCAGAGGGGAATAGGAGTGAGGATGCAGAGGAGAGAGATGAAGAGGGTGAAGAGGATGAGGTAGTGGAAGTTCCTACTACTACTACTAGTTCTCATCGTGAGGCTTGGGTGTGGTGGGTATTTACCACTGTTCATGGACTGCCAAAAGCTTGTGCGAACAAGGTGATCTGCACTCAGTGCCGCATGGTGTTTGTCGTGGCAAGCCTGGTTCCTATCGCTATTGTACAACATCAATGAAGCGACATGTAAGGTGGTTCCACGGTGGGGCTATTCGTAAGGTTCTTCCTTGTGATAGACGTGGTAGGTTGAGTTTCCCTGCAGCATCCTCTGTTTCTATTCCTGCCACCACAAGAGACACTCCTGTTGGACAGCGCATCCCTACAGCTGCTTCACAGGCCATTCATGATGCTCTTGATCATCACCTTTCGAGGGTCACAATATTGTGCATGTACTGCAACGCAGTACTCTGCAGGGGGAGACCCTTTGGAGTGCCTTCGAGACTGCAGTCAAGGAGCACAAGAAGGAGAACTACCTACCTGAATAAGGCCCACCCTACATCTTCCTCTCTCCACTTTCCCTTTCTTACCCCCGTGGTTGGTGTCCCTTCCTTACCCTCCTTTCCCCTCCTTTCCGTGTGTGTTGTATTTGAAAAAAAAAAAAAAAAGAAATATAAAACAACAAAAACCAAATAAAAGGCTCTTTTCAGAGCCACCTTTCACAGTTCAAAAATAGAAGTGACACATACATAGTGCTGGGCCCTGCGCATTTTTTGGAAGTCTGTGGACAGTCCACAGACAGTTATTTTTTGGTGGTACTGCCCTACAGAACCATTGCACTTTTCTCTGGGAGGAAGTGGTGGCTCTGAAAAGAGACTTTTTGTGGTGTTTTTTTGTGTTTCAAAAACTTCAAAAAGTCAACACCTACTGTAAAATGGATTGCTGTATTTCCAAAAAAGGTCTATTTCGCAGAAAAATCTGATTGCCAGCGTAAGTAAGATGTACTCCATCTCTGTAAAAAATGTGTGTACTACGAAACATAATGTTTTCATTCCGAAAAGAGGACATACCAACATCTCTCAAAAAGGCACAGTCAGCCTTGTTAACATGGCACCTTGCTTTCTCCATTTGTGGACCAAATGAAAAAGAACGTAACCACATTTGTCTGCGCAATACGGGAAAAAATTACTCTGGAGTTTGGAAACATGTCCATGACTTTCCCAAGTTCTTCTTTCATTGCAAATTGCAAAGAGATTCCAGACATATGTCCTAAACTGTTCCCTCCACAATGAATAATAATAATGTCTGGATGACACTGTGTCACCAAAGTAGCACAGAAAGGTACAAATCCAGCCACTTAATTCCACGCATTCCATGCCAGTGCACTTCCACATGAGGTAATCCAAGATGTGCAGCCATTCCACAATGATCTGCATGCACCTCCAACCAATTTCTCAAAAAATCTACCAAAATCCAAACAATCTGCTTTCTGAAACACACAGCCATAGCTATCTGCTATCCTCTCAGGAAAAATACTTTCTGACAAACTCTCTCCTTACACAACACACCCAGTAAACCTTATTGACCAATCCCTTCCTAGGCTCAGTCTCATTTGCATGCCTCTCAACCCCAAAATCCCTGTATGTAATATGTGATGTCCGCAGACAACCGCAAAATCTGCGGACAAATCGAAAAATTTGAGAGTGGGGATTGAAAATTTAAATACTGTGCCCCATTTCCCCTTTGTGTTTGGCTCTGAAAAGAGTCTTTTTTTAAAATGCTTCAGAAACACCTTTTATTTTGTACTTTTTGGGTTTTTTTCCTTATTTTCCTCAAGAAATCTTCACATTAGCTTCTCCAAAGCAATCCTTATGTTCCAAAAGAGCCTTGCATGCCCATAAAAGATAAAGACATGCCATCTTCTTTAAAATAAACAACATTACCAGAATCAATGTTCTCATTATTACAAAAGAACATGCCAGCTCTAAGCATGAAAGCAAACATGCCTCGTTTGATTGCACACCTAGAAATATTTTGCTGAGGACAAAAAAGAGAACTATTGTCCCATATTACCCTAGATTCTAAAGCAGAAAAAATAACCTTGGCATTTGGAGGTACTTTCATTACTGCCTGAACCAAGTGTTCCAGATCTTCCAACAAAGTAGGGGCACTGACATAGCCCAAATGCAAAGCACCACAGTACAAAACAACTACATGTAGACTGTTCACCCTGCCCATATCTGCACAAACTTGTACAATTCCCTGTACATTGAAACCAGGAACAGTGCTCCACACCACCTCCACTCCTTTAACATCAACATTGTTTACCACATTCCTGCATTTAGCATACCGCTCCAAACCATGCACACACATATCTCCAAACACCAAAACCCTGACTTTCTCCACCTCTGCCATCTTCACTACCCACAGCCTCTTTCAACACAAACCACAACCTCAACATCTGATAGGCTGATTCCTACAGTCCTATTTCCATGCCAGATATGTTGAGAAGTCCCGTATGTGGCATGCCCTGTCGGTGCGCTGGGGCAGCCTTTCTACCCTTTCCACTTCACTCGCTACACCATTCCCTCATTGGCTACTGTTAAGCAGTCACACAACCATCCACCAATCACATCCAAGAACTCTACATCTAACTTCATCATGACAGATCAGCACTTTAGATGTACTATTGATCACTCTCAGTACAATTGGGCTGTGACTGCAAAAGACCTACAGCAACAACTACTATAAAACTCCCCAAGATGTCTACTTGCAGATTCATGCACATCCACATGCATGAACATAGACTACAGGTATGAATATTTTCTACACAGTACGTGTACAGCTCTTCTATGATTGCATATAAACAGAGTAACTGCCACTTACCCTGTCTAAACTGTAAAATGAACTTACTGTCATTTCTCCCATCTGCTATGATGAAGTGTCACTTGCAAACCTGTCTGCTCTCCACATTTTGTTTACACACACAGCTATCTAAAGAAGTGTCATTTCATATTAAAAGATGTATAATTATGGAAAAAGGCTTTCTAGTGTGTTCTAAAATTACACGCAGCCAGGATGAGTTCATGCATCTTCATTCATCCACACACACAGACAATAACAGCTGAAACAACGCCACTGCCTCTGTGTCCAGTTAAAGTACCTAATGCAAAAGGATTGAATGCCAAAGGGTCGACTCAATTTGACCTAAAACCAAAGGGTCAATTTTTTTTTTTAAATATCTTTTTTTTGGGGTTTCTGTTTTTGGAAAAAAGTGGTTTTACCACAAAAAAGGGGGTTTGGGCCCCCCACCCCCAAAAAATAATTAAATTAAAAAATGTAACCTTTGGTTTTAGGTCCTTTTGATTCAACCCTTTTGGCATTCGATCTTATGCATTTGAAACTTTGACCTATAACCCACTGCCTCTACATCAAATATTTCTGCTTTATTTCCCACACCTTCACAAATTCATACATGACATGCTTTTCTGTACAATTTCTGCCATTTACCCTGTAAAAATAGCAAAAAATGCATATGATTATTTCTTCCATCTCCTAACATCCAATAGCATAGCCTTAAAAAGCCAAGCCTGCTCTACTTGTTTACTATTATACTCATTTGTAAAACATGTTCAACTAACAGATTCTAAGTAACATATACAGGATGCACACAGGCAAAGGAAAGTGTATGTGCATACTGTACTCAGTTATCAGAAAACACTACTAGTACAAAATCAATGTTTACATTAACAAAAGTTCTATAAACACACATATTCACTAACTTCTTTCTTTTACAATTGCAGGGAAGACCACTCTCTGGAAAAGCAGCAGCGTCTGAAGTACGAACAAGAACTTAGAATGAACCTACTCTTGCCATACAAAAAAGTAAGCACAATACTACCATAATGTTCTAACTGTTATTCAAACACACTAGCATTTTAATATTGTAGAACAAACAAGTGTATTAACCCTCTACCATTAGAGTTAGTGCTAGTGCTTCCCCTCACCAGCTGCATACTTTATATTGTCATCTGAAGCCCAGTATAGTAACACACAAATACAAGAATAGCCTTCCCAAATTGATGTTGCTGCCCATTGCAAAATCACACACCTCCACAAACATCCTTGCCATCTTACTCAGGCACTCATGGTCAAAGCACACATACACTGCACAGCAGCCCAACCCACACTTTATTTTTTTCTCCAACAGACCCCAAAGAATGCCTACCAAATAGCAACTCCGTAGAAAGGAACACAGAAGAAGAGCAAATCAAAATAAAAGTGTCCAAAATAAGCATCCACGTTTAGCAAAGTTTATACAAAAAGTTCAAACAAAACAGCGAATACAGTCATTAAGTGAAACAAAACAAGTTTCCAGTACAGAACCTTTGCCTCCTCTATCACAATGCAAAAACGAAACAGAAAGTGAATAACATGACTTCAGCTACCACTACTGCTAACAGTGCACCTATAAATCTTGATGTAGTGGCAAGTAACCATACCAAAAAAAAATATTTTACAAAATAATGTTCCGCCACAGAGTCCTTCAGAACCTTATAAAAACAGGAGAGAAATCATGCACAACCCTTAAAACCTACCATAGAAAATTAATCCTAGTAGCTCTCATAGACAGTGCAATCCTTCAAAAGGAAGTTATTTATTTTACTTTTAAACAGAATGAAACCACTAACACAACTAAATATTAAACTACAAAAAAGACTTCTAAATGAACGGAATATCAACAAAAATAGTTTCTTAACCCTATTAGTGCCCATTGGAAAACGCTCAGTGCCATGCTATTTTCTCTGATTCTTAGCTGTTTCATCTCAAACTACTGTAGCTCACTAAAAATCCATAATACTATAGGATAACCATACCTTTTTTTATTTATGTACATTTGTCTCCATATAATTAGCCAAAAAGCACACATTTGTGTCACACCCTGTGGACACATGACATAAATCAATATGGGGGACACATATCACTGTAAAGAGTATGGGGCTGATTCATGGAAAGTGTTGCGCTGAAAAACGGGGATTTGTGCATCATTCTGCCTGCAAAACCCCATTTGTTAAACAGGGATTTGCGGGCAGAATGGGGCATAAATCCCTGTTTTTCGGCACAAAACATTCGCTGAATCAGCCCCTATACATCACTGACCACAAAGATAACCCTATCAGAAAACATTTTTTTTTCAGTAGGCAGATGGGCAACTTTCAAGTATATTATGTTTGCTGCTCAGATAAAAAGAACAGAAGTTTCATGTTTTATTTTATTTATTTATTTTTTGTGGCAAAGCAGAAGTGCATTCCATGATTGTCAAATCTAAACTTTTTTTTGCAATCCACAAATATTATGAATGAAGTAAAAGAAAAAGACCAATAATTTAGAAGCATCATTAGGGAAATTAGATTTTACTTAGTAGCAATATGATGCAAAGGAAAATAAATATTCTCAGTGGTTCTGGGTAGTCTTAGATACATTTCAAAATGGCTGACATTGTTTATTTCCCTTGCTGTTTTCCCTGCAAGAATCTCTATTGAAGAACTGGAATTCAATAAAGTCTAGTAAATGGTTTGTGCTGGTATGTATGTTTAGTCATCAGACAATTTTCAGACGTGTTACTGCTATATGTGAGCCAATGGGTCACAGAGTCTTTGTATCTGACTTTTGACCTTAAAATGCACAACATTAAATGTTTTTGTCATCATAATTTTGTAACCCTAGATCTGTGTCTTAATTGCAGTGTCTTTTGGAAGTTAATGACATGTTCTCCATAATCCATTGTCTAATAGGTTGAGAGGGTATGACATTTGAACTTTGACCTTACAATAATCAAGTGCAAAGAGCTTTTTTGTTAATTGTTGTACAACCATGGACTGATTTTGGCAAGTGAGGTGTCTCTTTCAAAGTCCTGATTAGTGATTTTTAATGTATGGATCAGATGAGGCCTGGGGCTTTGTTATTTGACCTTTAACCTTAGAATCTCCCACCTCAAATGTGTTTTTTTGTTGTTGCTCTGCTACCATTTAGCACATTTATATAAGAGAGATGTTATTTGAACGGTGATGTTGGGTACTTTTTCTTGCAGGCATCAAGTAGTATGACATTTGACCTTTGACCTTAGAATGAGCAATTCCAAAGTTTTTTGTGATTTTTCAGCAACCATTCATTTGATTTAGATGTGTGGGGTATCACTGTAATGGACATGGTATGTGCTACTCGTCAATGGGGCAGATAGTCAAAGTGGCCTTTTTGTTTGACCTTTGACCTCAAAAAAGAGGATTGTAAATATGATTTGTTATATTATGACAACTCTTGAACAGTTTTAGAAAAGTGTTAAGCCAACACTAATGTATTTCTATGTATTATCACATGTATTGGATATATAAGTCAAGTGGCAAATTATCGTTGAACTTTGACCCTTAGAACAAACATTATCAATGCATGTTTTGCAATTGCTTTGTAACTGGGTTTGATATAGACAAATGTGGTTTCATCTCAAACCCATGGTACATTCATTCGTATAAATGGTTCAGATAGTTTGAGATGCTTTGGGATTTGACTTTTGACCTCTAAATCATTCAACTAAAACATTTTTTTGTTCTACTACCATGTAGAACATTTATACAAGAGAGGTATTGTTAGAATGTTCATGTCATGTACTTTGTCTTCTATGCATCAAGTAGGGCATTGGGGTAGGAAATGTGACCGTTGACCTTAAAATTAGCATTTGGTCAGCAACCATTTGTTTGATTTCGATGAATGGGGTATCACTGTAAAGGTTGTGTTATGTGCTATCTCATAAATGTTGTAGCTATTCACAGTGGCCATTTAATTTGATGTTTGATCTCAGAATATTTTAAATATGATTTTTGATTATATTTTTTACAAACTCTTGAGCAGATTCATAAAAATGTGAAGCTATGAGTAATGTGTTGGTATGCACTATCCCAGGATTTGGGTATCTAAGTGAAGTGGCAATTATTGTTGACCTTTGACCTTAGAACAATCATTCGTAATGGGTTGTTGGCAATTGTTTTGAAACCCTGGAAACAGTACAGACAGGTGTGATGTCATCTCAAAGCCATGGTACATACTTTCCTATTTTGTTCAAAAACCACGGACCAGACATACATTACAGACATGTGACTGTAATATGGAAACAACACCTGATCCAGCAGGCCAGATTGTGTGGTGATGGCTCTGAGCCCACATTATAAGCCTGAGCCCAGCGAGGACCTCAGCAATGGGCCCAGCTGCCATTACCCCATGATTTGGCCTGACGGATCTGGTGCTATTGCCAGTAGTGTCTCAGGTTTCCAATCCGGAAACCTGCGTGCTAATAACAATTTATTTTGTTGGAATACATGGTATGTTTCCCATTCAAACAAAATATTAACTTAAGATGGGGGCCATGGAGACGGAAGGTGTGGCTCCATGCTGAGTCTGTCTTCCATTTCCACGGCGGCCCATGATGGAGGCTGGAATGGTGGCAGCGGTTGTGCTGCAGCTAAAAGAATAAGCTGAGTGGGTTAAAATGGTGTGGAGGGGAGGAAACGATGACCGGAGGACAGGGGAGCATGGAAGTAAGATGGGTTGGAGAAAGATTTGTTCTTTGAACATTAACCTCTTGAATTTGCCAATGGCCATTTCATGAAAATGGGAGAGCCAGCAAAATGCATGACTAGCCATTTAGCAATAGTGTCTTATAAAAAAAAGCATATAGGAAAAAACAAGGAATTTGGTCTCTTAGAAAAAACTGGAGGTTGGAACTAGAATGCATGTTTACGCCATTGCCTGAAATTGTGTGATCTTTGGAACATCCCTTACAATAGATTTTCTCCAGGGGTAGAGGCAAGCGGGACCTCACTGGGTGAGACTGCCCCCTATAAGCCACCATTAACAGCTACAATCCAAAGAAGACAAAGAAGACCGAGCTACTGTTTGTTACTGTGGTATAAAACCATTGTTTCACCATAAGGAGAAGTATTCTTGTAATACTGAGAAGAAGAGTGCCCGAGTAATTGAGAAAACTCAGGAAACAGATACAAGGACTATGAGGCTCTGCTCTGGAAGACCCAGCAACATGTCATAAAACAGAAAGAGTCCCATTGGAGAGAGAAGTACGGGGGTTTCGAGTCAGCTGTGCAGTGAGAGCTGATAGAGACAGGGACATTCAGTGTTCAAACGTGGAAGAAAGCTGGCATGGGAATGTGACACGAGTGAAGCTGGAAGTAGGAGAAGCTGGAGGAAGGGAACGCCAATGAAGAAACCGAACCGTAGGTGGTGGCGGGATCGAGTGTCAGTGGACTGTTCAGCTAACCTGACAACATGAGAAAAGTTCTTTGTCCTGAATGCAGGCATAGTGGTATGGACATAATAGATTAGTTTTGGATGGAGAACAGACCTTCATTTTGGACTGACCTATGACTGACGACCACCCTAGTTAGTTTTGTGTAAGGCATAGACAACCCATAGTTTTGGGAGAGTTAGGAGTTTACACCGTTTCATGTAATCAATAAAATACTTGATAATGGAAGCTATCAGTCTCTGTCATTCTTCACACCATCCAAATTACCAATGCAAATGTGGGTCACTTGCACAAGGGAATACATTCAGCCTTGAAAAGAGGCATCATATTTCGCTACATATAAAAAATCTTCTATGTTGCACAAAGTGTTGCACATAAATTCATAGTGCTCTGTTCAGTGCTTTACATACCATACTCAATAACCCTAGCTTATATGAAATAACAACACACACTCTCTACCACACTCTCCAAATAGGTGTGCAAAATGGACACCATCCATATGTTGTTCTAGTCTCTAGGGGAGTATGCACAGTTAAAGTGGCTGTGTATGTTAAAACAAGTGGGAACAGAGTAATTCATTTGGTTTGGTTTTTTATTTGTATTGCACGCATCGCCCTTAGGAATCTCAACGCTTAGTTCACACAACAATCAATCCCCAAACCCATTCCCCCTCACCTTTGCCCTCTGACCTCCCTCAATCCCTAACACAAAACTATTCTTAAAAAATTAAAAATTGAAATATAGAGGCTGAAAATCAAACTAAGATTACTCCCTTGCTTTCTGTGCCTTCCTCCTCCTCTGCACAGGCTCCCTTGCCTGCAGTGCCCTCGCTAACTTCAATCTCTCTATCTCTAACACCCTTCATACTCTTGCCCCTGTCATATGGGTCAGACTGAAGCCTTCCAAAAATTGCAATTCTTGGTACGACTCTGATCTGGCTGCCCTTAAACAAAAGTGTTGGGCAGCTGAGTGGAAATGTAATGTGTCAGGCGTACTGCCCATCTGACAAATTGGCCTGCCGCCTCCTTCAAAGGCAATATTGACTCTGCATCCATTCTATGATAAGAGTGTTTATTCAAACTTGCATCTCCGCGGCATCAAACAACATGGCCAAAATTTTCAAAGTCTGTAAGGAACTGGCCAATCCTGCAGCAGCCTCCGCTTCTGTCACTCCTACCCAGGACCTTGTTTGTGATCTACAGCTTGGGCGGAGAGTACCAGTACTGAGAAAACTGTGGCCCTCATTCATGGCATTCAAAAGCAATCCTGGCAGGTAATGGAGTGGAGTGTACCCAGGGTACACATCAAGGTTAGAACTTGAGAGGAGCTGGGAGCTATTTAGCTCCTGCTTCATGCATATTAGAGCCTGGTTAGCTTAAACCCAACATCTACCAGGAGCTACTGTTGACTCCTATGGCCAACTGGTGCTTTCCAACCTCGGAAATGTGACATTAACTTTGAGTATTTGGGAATGTTAATACAGAACAATTAGAACACATCTATTTAAGCACAATGGTTCATACAAAATTAACAAAAAGGAGCATTTCTGGTAGCTCCTGGTTCCCTTGTGGTAGCTCCTGCCCACAGGGGGATGCCCAACACCCAGGAGCTGGATTTAGCTCCTGCTCATTGAATCTCAGTTCCAACCCCTGCACATGTACGGTGTCTAAACAGGAATCTGTAGTGTTCATCATGGAGTGGGTAATATTCCCCTTTGTTGCACTTGCAGCCTGCCAAGCTTGCCCATTGGCACACACCTTTCTTTCAAAAGGGTTATTCATTTCAACCAGCTGAGACGCTTGCTTGTCACTTTAGGCTTGCATTTTGGGTAATACAGGTTTCCCATGCAGGCGGTAGGCTATGCCATGAAGAAGTAAGCTGGGATGCCCCTTTTTCACTACTTGGTTTTGCTGGTGCACTCCCATGTACGGCTGCTCTGGACAGGGCAGGCCATGTAATGGAGAGGGATCAATCTCCAATTTAAGTTAGCTACAGCCTGGGAGAAGTGTGTTAGTGCTGAAAGTATCACTGGCCTTCTACATGGCTTGAACAATGCTCTCCTGGCTGTCACAGCACTGATATGTACACAGTTTCCTCACATACTGGGTCTGATGAGGACTGCACAGTGCTTGTCATGGCTTAGGATTAGTCTCGCAGTTGTCTCACTTGCAGGCTGCCAAGCCTGTCTGTGGGCACAAGGCTTTCTATCAAAACGATCATGCATTTCAACCAGCTGAGACACTCGCCTGTCACTTTAGGTCTGCATTTTGAGTAAACCGTGTTCCCCATGCAGGGGGTAGGCTCTGCCATCAAGAAGTAAGCTGTGATGCCCCCTGTTTGTCACTTGGTTTTGCTGGAGCAGTCCCATGTACGCCTAATCCGAACAGAGCAGGCTACGATATATGTTATTTGTATCATGCTCATACACAATTGTTTTCATACATATATGTTTCAGAGCGCGACGAGACAAGTGAGGGGAACAAGGGAGGACAAAACAACAATCTTGCTAGGTCCAGTGACATTGAGAACACGCAAGTGCAGGGGAAAGGGAAGGGGGAGGTGCAAGGGAGAAGGGTGGAGTGGAAAGTGCATAGCAAGGGATAAAACAACAACTAGTAGTGTAGCCAGTAATGTGGCAAGTGCAAGGTTAAAGCACAGACAAGGGGTGTCTGATAAGTGCAGGTAAGGGGACTGTAGGGTTACAGATACAGACCCAAGTGCAAGGGTTGCCTTGAGGCAGTGCAGGTGTGTTGCTGGGTGGGCAGGGTTCCTGAGCTCAGAAATCAGAGGGTAACCAGGTGCCCGGTGCTGAAGCAGACAGATCAGCAGGGGAATGGAATGGCGATGGGTCAGAGTCTAATTTGTGTCATCGACATGCCCATTTGTTAATTATTTTTACGTATACATTATTTCCAGGGACTGGGCACTTTTTGAAGGGTTGTTAGTGTTCATTTTATAACATGTATATTTTTCCAGAATATATGTACAATGAAATATATTTATTAAAATAGGGAGGGAAAATTATTTGACAAAAATAAAATGGTAAACATATTTTTTCACTTTATGTTTTTTTGAGTATTTTTTACTTTTTTTCCGAGTTAAACCCGTTTTAAACATTTGAAAAAAAGAAGCCCTCAAACTGCCTAATCTATCCCCTCCCCCACATGGAAAACTCAATCAGTTTTATAATGGGAGGTAAAGTACATATAAGTGTTTGTGTGACAATATTGTGCAGTGTCTGTCATGTGTATCACCCTACACTTGAATCATCTGGGTCTAAGTTGCATGGGGTGTTGTGGACAAGAAGAGGGTAGCATCATTCATGGATGCCAACATTGCAGCCTGGGCACCAGTGGCGTGATCTTTTTCGTCCACCAGGCTTACTTCTGTCCAAACACATGGCACAGTCCTTTTCTTTCTTTGCCAGGAAAATGGCAAAACCATGCTCCTTTGATGATGGGGCGAGCAGTGGGGTGGCTGCTGAGTGTTCAGAGGACGTTCCCTCCTGAGACAAGCAGAGAGCCTCTATGATATTAACTACAAAGCTGTGCCTGCTAAGGAGTTTGCTGTGTTCAATATTAATTTTGTAAAGCTCATAGGCGTTCATTATGGAAACGTTTATGAGGTTACACAATATCTTCGACCAATACCTATGTGTTGGTCTCTCTGCTGCAAACTCATATTTTTCTGTCACTTACATCAACCCCACCCATTCCTTTGTTATAGTCAAGAATGATTTGGGGCTTGATGGCTGACTGGCCACATCTAGTATGCACGGGTACATCACTTGCCAGACTGGCAGTGGACAGTAAACAGCATAGGCTTGTGATGGCTTTTTTTTTCTCTAAAGGCACATGCCAGCAACCCACCTTTTCTCAAATATTTTGATCCACCCGGTTGTAACTTGGTCCGCGTTATCTCAAGTGGCAAACCCTTAGAGCTGACCCTCACTGTGCCTGTTAGAAGGGTTGTGGTCAACAAGAGATTCTCAGCAAGGCCAACACTGGTGTAATCATTGTCGGTCAATAAGTGAAATCCCTTATTAAGTAAGTCACAAGACTTTAAGAGGCTCATGACCTTGTTATACACAAATCCTTTTTCACATCCTTTTGTTTTATCCCTGCCTGCATACAGGTCAACGTGCAAAATATAGCTGTTGCCGCTGTCACAGACCTCAATTTTTTTTTTATCCCAAACATGGCATGTCTTTTGTTGGGCCTGTACTGAATATAGACGACCCTATTCTTCATGCCAATCATGGACTCATCAATGGAGAGCACCTGCCGTGTACATAGTATTTTTAAATGCATGGTTCAGGGAGTCTGAAACTGGATGCACCTTATGCCAGGGATCAAACCCTTCCTCTCCCCGTGCCTTTGCAGTGGAGTTGTCATTTAAGTGGATCATCCGTGTGACAATGAGATATTGCCACAACAGAATCACTTGGCCAAAGAAAGGTGTGGCCTGAGAAGGGTGTTAAGGTCCCATACATTTTTACATTTTTCTTGCGAATAATCCTAATATTTATAGAAATGCCAATCCATTTTTTTAGAAGTGCCAGTAAGCCCTCCATTCATCCACCAGTGCAGCCGTGAATGAGGATGAATTTGGATCCAATCTGCCATTGCTGCTAGTAGATCCCTGTATATTTGTTTGTCTCCCTCACTGTGTGGATTAGCAGCTCCATTGTGAGGAACAAGTTAAAATATACAATAGGAGGGGAATTTCTGAGTGGAAGACTACAACCCCCTGGGTTCCTGACACTGAATTCCACTTCATTGCTGTATGGATCTGCACCAGGCAAAACCTCATCCCAATAGGGTTCACAAACATCTTCCCGTGACAGTCCCTCCTCCCCAGAATCATCATTGCACTCAACCTCAAAGGGACTATCCTCTCTACTGATTGTCTCAGGCAACACCTCAGGCTCAAACTCAATATCACTCTCCCCTTCTGAGCTAATGTCTGGTGCCTCTGCCATCAGCTCAAATAAAGTATCTTGATTGTCAATTCTAAATCTTTTGGCTGCCATTTCTTTCCCCTAAAATATCCTGTCAAAATGTTTTCTGAATTAATTGATCCTTTTCACAATCTTTTAGCTTCTCAGAAAAAAAAGGTGTAATGACAGGATGGAGACAAAGAAACTTCAACCAATAAAAAACAAAACACAAACACAAAGGGATGGTATCCTGTGTCATAGAAAGACTCAGGAAGGGTTAATATAAAATGATATTTCCTTCCCAGTAAAGCTACACGAAGTATAATTTACCAAAACACAATCACCTAGTCACCCAAATGTCAGTCAGAGGCTAAATGAACCTTTTTTCCCCTTTCACTGCTGCAAGGCTGAACTTTATTAACAAAGGTTACACACAGTGGACATGTCTGGGCACGGTAGCACCGCCTGCTGCCTGCCCATGCCCCATATCTAACATTTGTAATACACATGAACCCCTTTGAGGAGCCTTTCTGATAATATGTGACATGTTTTATAATGTGGTCAAATTCGGGGACTGTGGGTGGATTTGGTTATTTTATTGAAGAATATCAGTACTTTCTTAGAGAAGAGAGAGAAAAAAGCTGAATGGGTTGTGTGTGCCTGTCTTGTCAGAAAAATGTTTGGAGACCCTTTTTCTTGAACAGTCCCTACAATCTATTAGTCTTAGCAGTGCACAGTGGTGGCGCAAGTTATGGTTGCTTAGCTTACCATAACTGGCGAATTTCAAGGGTTTTTCGGTTTTACATGGAACCATAACGTCCCTTTGACAAAGTTTTTTTCACTGAATTTCATAGGTTTTTATCAGCGCAACTTAACCATAACGTCCCTTTAACAACGTTTTTTCACTGAATTTCATTGGTTTTTAGCAGCACAACTTAACCATAATGTCCCTTTAACAAAGTTTTTTCACTGACTTTCATAGGTTTTTAACAGGGCAACTTAACCATAACGTCCCTTTAACAAAGTTTTTTCACTGAATTTCTTAGGTTTTTAGTAGTGCAACTTAACCATAACGTCCATTTAACAAAGTTTTTTCACTGAATTTCATAGGTTTTTAGTAGTGCAACTTAACAATAATGACTTTGACTTTATATAAATGTCATATGGAACTGACTGAATATCTTCTACTGTACTTGATGTCCACGAACTTATTTAATGTACCACTACCTAAATACTCTGGGGGGGTATGTTTGATTGTTATATCATAACATAGGAACATTTAACAACTTCAAAAAGGAGCACACAAACACATTATATGTACTAATACATAAGAAATGTAACCCATATATACAACACACTAACCATTCATTTAAATGCACTATGTTCTAAAATGGAATATACCACAAGAAGATAAATTGGCTTCCAACATAATTACCTCACAAACATGACAGAACTGAGAACAAGAGCAGACCCACTGAGTACATAGGACATATCTTACCTGAAATAGTAAGTGTACTTAATTCCATTCATATATTTATAAACTTTCTGTATTAGATAAAAAAATATATTATCTTTTTTTTTTTCTCTCACAGAAATGTCTAGTACTCTGGAATGGCTAGAGGAGCATTTCCCACATGAAGAAATGTCACAAGATAGTGAAACTAATGGTAAACACTGTAATATAAACCATTTAATTATTATAATTTTGTATACATTTAACATATATTTATATATATATATATATATATATGTATATTTTTTTTTAACAGAGCATACCAAAATAGAAAATACACTTTTCACAGTATAGAAGAAAAAATGGATTTATTGTTGACTAATTTTAATAATTTGAAAACTTTTGTGGAAGATCATTTTAAACCAAAAACCTCGTACCATTGCCCCACATGTACTTGTCCCTCCTCACCATGTCCCAGTCAATTATCCCCAAACCCTCTCCATAACCCAAAACGTTTTGATGAGACTTCCATCCCTTCTTCACCTAATAACAATCATGTTGAAATCCCTAATTCTCCTGTTTTTGTTTCTGTTTCTGTCTCATCTTCTCTGTAATAAATTATTAATACATGTTAAATAAAGTTTAATTTTTATATTGTGTTGTAAATAGTTTCATTTTTTTTTTTTTTTTTAAGCAATGTAGGTGTCCGCGGACAGTGCAGGTGTTCTGAAATGTTCATAAATAAACGAAAAAATGGACGTGTCCTGAAGAACCCTATACCTGTTTGTACTGTTCGCTAGCAAGATGAAACTATTCTAAGAACACACGCGGTGTCCTGAAATGTTCGTAAAAAAAAAAAATAAAGTGTCCTAAAGAACACTATATCTGTCCGTAGTGTTCGCTATCAAGTTTAAACTGCTCTAAGAACACAATTGGTGTCCTGAAATGTTCATACGTAACCAAAAATGGAGGTGTCCTGAAGAACACTATACCTGTTTGTAGTGTTCACTAGCAAGTTCAAACTGTTCTAAGAACACACGCAGTGTCCTGAATTGTTCGTAATTAAACGAAAATGGAGGTATCTTGAAGAACACTATACCTGTCCATACTGTTCGCTAGCAAGTTGAAAATGTTCTAAGAACACAATTGGTGTCCTGAAATGTTCGTACATAAACAAAATTGGACGTGTCCTGAAGAACACTATATCTGTCCTTACTGTACGCTAGCAAGTTTAAACTGTTCTAAGAACACATGCAGTGTCCTGAAATGTTTGTTTCACGTGTGACGCAATTTAAATTAGTTCAGGACCCGAACAGTGTCCGTAGAACATCAACGCGCATGCGCTAGCCAATCTCTGTGCATTTGGTGTCCTGTGGACATTCGCTTCCTTCGCGGACTTGTTCTCGAACGGATCATATGACCGCGCCCGCGCTGATCGCGTGTTCTGAATGCGGACACTGTTCGTGTCCCCGAACAAATAGAAAGTACATTTTCAATTAATCCATAATATTTGTCAATAAAATCTCACCATGGCACAAGTCCCACATAGTAATCCTGAGTTTCTACATACCTTTTGAAACTTTTTGAACTTTTTTTTGTGTTCGATCTGTCCGCGGACAGTGCGCATGCCTGCAGACCGCGCACAAGCACCCCTATAAAAGACCATGCACTAGAGCTCATTCTCATTGTGTTTCTGGCTATTCTTCAGAAAACAGTGATTTTTGCTGCCACCTGCAGATTACACCATCATCGAGATGGCATCCCTGGCTGCTGAACTGCTACCTGGTGCTGCACCTGCTTCAGCACCACCCCCACCCCTCCACCACCACCACCTCCCCAAGGGCCTGAAGAGGGGAACAGGAGTGAGGATGCAGAGGAGGAAGCAGAGGATGATGAGAATGAGGTAGAGGAAAACCATACTACCCGCACTAGGCGTGAGTCTTGGGTGTGGCGGTTATTTACAATTCATGGGAATGTTCCTAAGGCTTGTGCGAACCGTGTTACCTGCAATGAGTGCAAAATGATACTCAGTTGCGGGAAGCACAGTAAGTACAGCTTTGGGACCACTACTATGAAGCGACACCTGAGGTTATTTCACTCTGGGGCTATTCGCAGGGTTGTACCTTGCGAAGAACGTAGCAGGTTGATTTCCTCTACTTCATCCTCTGTTTCTGATCCTGTCACCACAAGGACCACCTCTGTGGGACAGCGTCTTCCTCAAGCTGCCTCACAGGCCATACAGAATGCTGATGACCCTTACCTTTCGAGGGTCACAGTTGTATGTATGTACTGTGACACAGTACTCTGCAGCGGGGAGCGACTTCGTAGTGCTTTTGAGACTATCGTCTCAGAGCACGAGAAGATCTGCTCCCTACCCAAATAAAACCCACTCTACATCCTCCTCTCTCAGCTCGCCCTTTCTTATCCCTGTGGTTGGTGTCCGCCCTTTACCTTCCTTTCCCCTCCTCACAAAATACAAAATATCAAAAATCAAAAAAAAAAATAAGGCTCTTTTCAGAGCCGCCTTTCACAGTTAAAAAAATAGAAGTGAAAATAAATGAAGCAGGGCCCTTTGTATTTTTTAGAAGTCCACGGACAGTTCGCGAACATTTAAAAAATTGGGTTGCTACCCTATCACAAACATTGCAATTTTCTCTGGGAGGAAGAGGTGGCTCTGAAAAGAGCCTTTGGGAGGTGTTTGCAAGTCAATAATTATAAATGCTTAACACCTACTTCAAAATGGATGTTGTAATTCCAAAAAAGGTTGCAATGCCTTTTGTACATTTCTCAGAAAAATCTGATTGCCACCATAAGTAAGATGGACTCCATCTTTGCGAAAAATATTTGTACTACGAAACAGAATATTTTCATTGTTGAAAGAAGACATGCCAAAATCTTTTAGAAAGGCACAAACAGCTTTATTAACATTGCGCCTTGCTTTTTCCATTTGTGGACCAAATGAAGAAGAACAAAGCCACATTTGTCTCTGCGCAATCGGTGAAAATATCACTTAAGAATTAGGAAACATGTCCATAACCTTCCCAAGCCCTTCTTTCATAGCAAATTGCAAAAAAAAATCCAGTCACATGTCGTAAACTTTTCCCTCCACAATGGATTACAATTATGTCTGGATGTTGCTCTGTCTCCAAAGTAGCACAGAGAGGTAGCAAGTCCAACCACTTCATTCCACGTACTCCATGCCAGTGTACTTCCACATGTGGGAATCCAAGATCTACAGCTACTCCACAGCTTTCTGCATGCACTTTCAACCAATATATCCATGAATCTCCAAAAATCCATACAATCTTTTTCCTAAAATACACAGACATAGCTATCTGTTGTTCTCTCAGCAAAAACAGTATATGAGAAACTCTCTTCTGGCACAGCACACCCACTAAACTTTCCTGACTAATCCCTTTTAATACTCATTCTCATTTGCATGACTTCTGAACCCAAAAATCCCCGGATGTAACTCCCGATGTCCGCGAACTACCGCCATGTCCGCGGACATATCGTAACATGAACAGCCCTTCTACCATTTCCACTTCACTCTCTCTGCCATTCCCTCATTGGATGTAGCTAAGAAATCACATGACCATGCACCAATCACATTCAATACCTCTAAATCTAACTGCATCATCATAGATCAGCACTGCATATGTACTGTGAATCTCTCTGAGTGCAAGTGTCATATCACTGGCAAGCACCATCTACCAGAAATACTGTACAAATCTCCAAGATTTCTACTTGCAGCTCCATGCATATCCATATGCATGAACACAAACTTCAGGTATGCATATTTTCTGTACAGTAGATGAACACATTTTCAAACAGACTTTTAGGTTGTGTAATCTGTAAAATGAATTTACTGTATTTTTTTCAATTTCCTAAAATCAACTATCACTTATAAACCTTTATACTATTTACTTTCTTTATACACACACACTCAAATCATGTTAAACTAACATTTTTTAAATGAAATATATAGACTACATATATTCAAACAAAATTGCATGTAAGCACAATCTATGTTTAAATCTTTAAAAAAATACTTATACAATTTCATATTTGTTTGTTTTTATTTATTTACTTAATTACGTTGACATTGAGGCGCTATTACCTAGAACAGCTTAGTTACAGAAATAGTGGTATTCACTGGTATATTATAAATTTCACAAGACATAGTAAAGATATTTTTTTTGCTACAGTTAGTCATTCAATACAATTTGTTCATTAAGAACATATCATATGTACTGAACTGATGCAATGTATCTTATGTAAATAAATTAGTTTAACGGTTTTAAAGAAGGCACTGAGGATTTCAATTAAAATAATCAATATCTAAATTAAAAACAGCGCTATATACAAACAAAGTTACTAATTTGAAGCTTTTACAATTGCAGTGAAGACAAGTCTCCTGAAAAGAAGCAGCCAAATTCGAAGAACAAAGAAGAACTAATAAGTTACCTATTAATTTAAGAAAAAAAGTAAATAGAATATCACCATAATATTTGTATTATCACTCAAACATACTATAAAGTTAATACAAGCTATTTCTGTGCCTAAAAATCGAGATTGTGTACCATTTTGTCCAAAAATCTCCATGTCTTAAACAGCGATTTACAGCCAGAATGGCCCACAAATTCCTATTTTTGGACACACAAATTATCCAACTGAACTGCTACAATTTTCATATTATAGAACAAACAACTGTTTTAATTGTATACATTAGATATACTATTTGTACTTTTCCACACCACTAGCTTACTTTCATTTTGTCATCTGAACCCCAGTTTAGTAACACATAAATTCAAGAATACCTATCCCTACTAGTTGTAGTTCCCAATGCAAAATCACACACCATTACATACATCTTTATCATCTTACTCAAACACTCATGCACACAGCACACATACATTGCAGAACACCCCAACCCATACCTTCTTTATTTTTTTCAACAGACCCTAAAGAATGCCTACGAAAAGTCAAGTCTGTAGAAAGCAACGCAAAAGTAGAGCAAATGAAAATAAAAGTGTCCAACAAAAGCATCCATCTCTAGCAGAATTTGTAAAAAAAGTTGAAACAAAACAGCTAATACAGTCATTTAGTGAAACACAAGAAGTTTCAAGTACAACAACTTTGCCTCCTCTATAGAAATGTAAAACAAACCAAAAAACAATTAACAGAAAATCAGCTATCACTACAGATAAAACTACTTCTTCAAATGTTAATATAGTGCAAAGAAAGCATACCAAGAAAAGTATTTTAGCCAAAATGTACCGTCACAAAGTCCTTCAAAATCTTATAAAAACAGGAGAGAAATCAGGTTCAATGCTTAAAACCTATCGTAGGAAATTAATCTTAGAAGCGTTGATGGACAGTGCAATTCTTCTCAAAAGAAAGATATTTATTTTACTGTTAAACAAAATGAAACCACTAACAAATCTAATAACTAAATTACAAAAAAGACTACTCAATAAGCAAAATGTCAACAGAAAGAACTTCTTAAGTATCTGCGGAGGTGAATGGAATCACACTACGAGCACAGAACCATATTTTAATGAAGAAGGGTACAAACAAAGGCAAACAAATACAATTGCCATACATAGCAGTGGTCGAGGTTATGAAAAAGTGAATAATACCATAATGGAACAAGAAGTACTCCTTACAAAAATATGCCCTGAAAACTTAGAATTACCCCTCCATTCAACTGAATCAGAACGTCTAGTGTACAAATGGACATGCACGTCAATGTGTAACATTCCCAAACAATGTTTCAAATCTTTACGCCAATTCCTTAATAAATATGTAAAAAGCAAAGACAAAATCAAAATTAAATTACTGCAAAATATGGATACCTGTCCAGTGCGCAAGTACACAGGACTACAAGGAAATTCATTGGCCTGCATTACAGGACCTACTTGTAAAACCACTTTCCATGATATCAAAAGGATATCAACACATCATTCAACTATAAGAAATCTAGTCTATAAAGTGTACTATGCTAAAAGTCCTGCTTTAGCACTAGCAAAGTTAAATAACATCCTTCTACATGGTACAGCAAAAGACCTACTTGAAGAAATTCACTATATCCAGAAAAAATATTTTGGAAGTGAAAGCCATTTACAGAATGAAATAGCTTTAAACCAATTAAGCAACAATTCTACACATGGCAACCTTTTGCTAAACACATACAAAAAAGAAATACTAAAATTTAAAAGTACATCAGCTGAAGTACCACACCATGTATGTGTATGTTGCCGTAGAACTTTTTATAAAAGTAACACAAAAACTGTAGACCTATCATACAAAATAGAAGACAATGAAGATTCTAAATGGTTTGAATTAGCTCTCTACCTAGTAGCAGAAAACAAATACGAAATAACTGAGCCCTTAATACTTTGCAGTTTCTGCACTACAAAAGTTGACAACAACCAAACTCCTTCATGTGCTATCACACATAATTTGGAATTATACCCAGTACCAAAACCCCTACAACAACTTAATTTATATGAGAGCATCATAATTCAAACAGTACACCCATTTCAAGCAATAATACGCCTTCAAACAAAAACAGCCAAATTACCTCCCTCTGAATTGGTAAAAGGCATTCGTGGAAAAGTAGTTTATTTACCATTAGATCTAAAATAAAATGTGCATACTCTAGGAGTGCAACGTCCAATGCAGCAATCTTTAATTATCTTAGTAAATGGAGTACCTACAAAAGACAAAAAAATATTGCAACAGCTGGTAGATTTATATAAAGTTAGACAAGCCTTCCAATATCTTAAAGAGAATAATTAATATTACAAAGAAATTAATATTGAAGAAAACTTGAAAGATACAACTGAAATAATTCAAGAAACACAAGAAGCTGGTGAATTTGAGCTACTAGATCCTGCTACAATATCAAATACTTTAGACCATTATACAATTTATCCTTTGCACTGTAATGACACCATAGAAAATGTACTGGAAACGTACCAAATGCGTCAAACAAAAGGATCGCCAATCAGCATATGGGAAAAAAGTATAGACGCACGTGCTTTTCCTCTACTCTTTCCTACTGGCAAAGGAGGAAGGTATGATGATAGACCTATTCAAATATCACCTTCAGAATACCGCTCGTTACGGATGTATTCTGAAGATCCCAGATTTAGACAAAATGTGGAATACATATTCCACCTACTCTTTGAAAGTGAACTAGCAACTTTATGTTACGGAGTTGCACACATATTAAAAGCAGGATCACATTTTCAAAATATGACAGCTACACAATTATTAGAAAAAGTGCAACAAAAGGATGAGGTTTTACAATCAAATATTACAAATCTATTAGCAAATATGCATGGTACGAAAGAATACTGGTTTCGACGTCATGGAGATGTACGTTGTATGATCAGAAACCTTGGCCCACCCACTTGGTTTGTTACATTAAGTTGTGCAGAATATGCATGGGAAGATTTACATGATTTCCTACGCATATCAAATAAAAACAAAACAAACATAGATATACTAACACCTGGAGAACTTTGTTCTTTGGATCCTGATAATGTTTCAAGATATTTTCACCATCACTTCATTGCTATGCTACATTTTATTTGTAATAAAACTGTTCCGCCCCTTGGAGAAGTGCAACACTTCTTTTGGAGAAAAGAATACCAAGCCAGAGGAGCACCACATATCCACATGCTTTTATGGATTAAAGATGCTCCTAAATTTGGTCAAGACAGTGATGCCACTGTTTTACAGTTTATTGAAAAATATGTCACTTGTGAAATTCCATCAGAAGCCACAAATAGTGATCTTCATGCACAAATTTTACAATTTCAAAGACACAAATGTGGAAAATATTGTCGTCGCAAATACAAAAACAAAGGGAAATACTACACCAAATGCTGATTTGGTTTCCCTAAACCAGTTACAAATACAGGTCAAGTGAACAACCTCATGTCTTCAGTTAGACATAGTGTTAAAGGTAAGTCACCTAAAAATACATATTACATAAAAAGAAAAGAAGAAGAAAAATACATCAATGATTATAATGCAATCATTGCCCACTTATGGAATGCAAACATAGATGTGTAGTACATTGCAGACAATTCTACTGCAGTTGCACGATATGTCACAGCATACTTAACTAAAGCAGAAAAGACAGAACTCCAAGACCTCTGGAATGACCTGTCATCAGACAAAACAGTGTCTCAGAAATTATACAGCTTGGGCATAAAAATGCTCACCCATAGAGAATGTGGATCAAATGAAGCAGCTGATCGTTTAACTGGTACTGCATTGTATGGTACATCTGAAAATATAGTATGGCTAAGTCTTGGTCCAGCTAAATCTAAAAAAAGAGTTCTAAAATCATATGAAGATATAGAAACAATAGCCAAACATGATCCCAACAGCCAAGACATTTAAAAAAAACAATTTATTGGACACATACTACCCAAACATAAGTAATACTTTGGAAAACATGTGTCAATACCACATAGCCCAAAACTACACATACAAAAATAATATGAAATCTGATGAAAAAAAAGGTAAATATAGAGTGACAAACTGTGAAGGCAGCTTAGTTAAACTCACTAAACCAAATTTAATTAATCATATCAAATTGTCATTAAAGACTCCTCAACATAAAGAAGTATATTACATGTCCCTGCTACAACCCTTCAAACCATGGAGAAAAGAAGAACACATACTAGATAACTATGACTCATATGAGGATGCTTTCAAAGCAAATGAAAGCACTATAGCTGATGTAAACTTTAGACAGTACAAAACAATGTTGCACAATGAACAGCAACACAAAGAAGAACTCCAAGCCCAACTAGATAAGGACACTCCTGACAGTAGTCAACCTTCTGTAACAGGAAGCCAAGAACCACTGGGAGAAACACTAATAATAAATTAGGCAGAATTAGCTATGGTAGAAGTAGAAAACACCATGTGTCAGTATGAAGATAAAGAAGACTTAACTATACTACAATCAAAACTAAACAATGAGCAAAGTAGCATTTTTCAAGAAGTAACAAAACAAATTGCACATGGTGTAAAACATGAAAATAAAGAATGCTCCTGCCATAATTATAAACCTATACTACTGTACGTCAGTGGTGAAGCTGGTTCTGGCAAAACATTCCTAATCAAAATCGTTAGTAAGTTCCTTCAACAATTGACAAACAACAAACTGTCAGCTGTTGTCACTGCCCCCACAGGTTTAGCTGCCTACAACATAGGTGGTGTTACATTACACCAATTACTACTATTACCAGTAGAAAACCAGAACAAATTAGACTATTACAAACTGTCTGCAGAAGCTGCAATGGAATTACGCAGAGTATTGAAACAAATGAAAATTCTACTAATAGATGAAGTGAGCATGGTCTCCAACCTGATGTTAGCTTTGATTCACCTGAGATTACAAGAAGTACTCAAAACAGACTATGAAGAGCTCTTTGCAGGAAAACACATTATTGTTTTTGGAGATCTGCTTCAATTAACAACAGGAAAAGGTGAGCATATTTTTAAAGCATTAGAACACAAACTCTGCCGTAAAACTGTTGGCAGCATTGGAAATGTCAACCTTTGGCAACATTTCCAATACAGAGAATTAACAGAAAACATGCAGCAATATGCAGATCTCACTTATGCCAACATTTTAAAAAGTATCAGAGTTGGTATACTTTCTAAAGAAGCAGAAGCAATATTGAAAACCCGGCACATTAATGCACTTTATGGCGATAATGCATGTGCTACAGATGTTATGGAACAATTAGCCCACAAAAATGTCAATTGTATGGCCTTAATGCCAACTCTTGCAAGCTGTTTCAAATTCAATGAAATCATGCTAAGTAAAGAAATGCAACCAATCATGGAAATTAGCGCCACAGACAAACTAGATGTACATGGTATGACACTACCCATGTGTGACCAAGCCACAACAAGACTAAATAGTTTAGGAAAATCAATCTCAAACACAGCAGGCTTAGAAAAGATATTAAAATTATCCTTAAATTGCAGAGTAATGCTTAAACGTAATCTTGACGTGGACCAAGGACTAGTTCATGGAGCACTGGGTACAGTTGTTGGCTTTCAAACATACCCACGCAACAACAAAATTCAGTTTGTCAATATACTCTTTGACAAACTTTCAGAAGTAAAAAGGATAGGACGCTCAACAGCTAGATTCCTTCTCTTCAAAGATATGTATGTACGCAGAGAACAATTTTCTCTAACTCTTGCATACGCAGTCACTATTCATAAATCACAAGGTCTTACCCTAGACAAAGCAATGATAGATATTGGTAACACAGTCTTTAAAGAAGGCATGAGCTACGTAGCACTATCACGCTTATGTACACTTGACGGTCTATTTTTAATCAACTTTGATGCAAGTAAAATAAACGCTGATATTCCTTGCATTTTAGAATACGATAGACTTCGCTCACTATACACCCCCCACCTAAACACATATTCTGTTCCACAAAAAGTAAAACTTTATAAAAGAAAAATAAATCAAACAGAAATGCAACAGAATGTCACTTCAAATCCTCCAAAGATAGTAAAAGAAACTAATACTTCATCAAGTAACACAAGCAAAAAAGAATCAATTAGGGAAAGTAAACCAGGTACTTCTTTAAAGAAGGAAGACAAACTCCAAAAAAAGCAGTTAGATACAGAAGTACCTGGACCATTTAAATTCTCAAATATAGTTGGTGTAAGTTGCTACGCAAATGTAGCAATGAATACTCTATTTCAATTACCACCAATTGTTGACAACATTTACTTACACAGTCCAGACCCATTGTGTTTGTAAATGTTAGTACTTCACAGAAATGCAGCAAACATTCCTGACAACACGTATAGTGTTTATGGAATAAGACAACAATTGGACTACTGTGCTGGAATGGTGAAATTCACTATAAACTCACAGGAAGATCCACAAGAATTTCTATTGTACTTACTACAAGTACTGGAAAACAAAAACTTACCTATAAATGAAATCTTTCAGATTTCATACATGTGAAAACATACATGCACTCTCTGTAACAATGTGACACAAGAAGAAATCCCCAATGAACGCTTCATATATATATCAATACCAAATTGTGAATCCATTCCATTTCAGCGACTTGTACAAAATGCAAACCATGGTAGATTATGCTCTACCTGCAATTCAGATAGTCACTCCACGTAGGTAATACAAACACATAGTAAATACATAATACTAATGCTTCTACGTTACAATGCAGATGGTACCAAAAACAACTGCAAGCTGACTGGATTCACACATGGTCAAATATCACATGGTAAGAAAACCTTCACAACAATAGGTATAATCTACCACGCAGGAGCCACAACCAATTCAGGACACTGCATATATAAAAAAGAAATGTGGATGGTTTGAATGTAATGATAGTACCATTACTCTAAAGCAGAGATTACCAGAAAATCTTACAAACGCTTATTTGATGTTCTTAAAACTAAATTTGATAACTGTATTTAAACCCTAAGTAAACTTGTGTTAAAAAAATATAAACTGTTAGAATACTCCAAAAGCTATCTAACTGCTCAAAGATTCTACAACAACTAATCAGATAAATGAATACCACTAAATTAGACCAAAAAATACACAGTTAGAATACGCCAATTGGTATCTAACTGCTCCAAAATGTTATAATATCCAAACAAATAAATAATATGTTACTGCTCCAAAAAAATGCAACAAGCCAAAGTATGAAGCATTAGCCAGAAACAACAAGTGAACACTGAAAACAAACAGACAAATAAACTGTAGCATAACAGAAAAAGGTTTTTTTTAATCCAACATGGATTTTTTTTTCTCCCACAGACCCAATGATTTTAGCAACAAATACAGAAACTGAGCAAATTGCATAGTACTCTGATTTGTAATCTACTAAATATGAGGGTCCAAAAAAAAAGTGTGCTGATTATACAATGTAATAAGTCATTACAAAATACTAATACTAACATGTTATTTTCTTTTATCACAGAAATTAACAAGAAATACATGTACTCCGGTTACTAGACCAAACAGTAAGTATACAATAATAAGGAGAACCATAGCAGCATATCACATCCATAGTATCTAATACCTTTGTTCCTTATACATTTGTTTTTCACCCAAAGTTATAAGCAAATATGAATGTGATATGCTGCGGTGGTTGTTGCCAGGGCATAGAGTGTTGGGTGCATGGCCAAATGGCCATGCATCCAAGACTCTATGCCCTGGCAATAACCACCGCACAATATCACATCCATAGAGTCAAACATTTCAACTATGGTCTATGGAAACTTTTAATGTCCGCGGACATTATGAGTGTTCTTAGAACACTTTCAATTTGCCAGCGAACAATACGGACAGTGTTTTCAGGACATCCCCTATGAACATTTCAGAACAACGCGACAGTTCTTAGAACACTTTCAACTTGACAACGAACAATACGGACAGTGTCCTCAGAACACCCCCATTTCGTTTATTTGCGAACATTTCAGGACACCATGAGTGTTCTAAGAACACATTCAACTTGCCATCGAACAATACAAACAGCATCTTCAGGACACCCCCTACGAACATTTCAGAACAACGCGAGAGTTCTTAGAACACATTCAACTTAACAAAGAGCAATACGGACAGCGTCCTCAGGACACCCCAATTTTGTTTATTTGCGAACATTTCAGGACACCGCGAGTGTTCTTAGAACACATTCAACTTGCCAGTGAACAATACGGACTACGCCTTCAGGACACCCCCTACGAACATTCCAGGACACCGCGAGTGTTCTTAGAAATGTCTTCAGAACACCCCCATTTTGTTTATTTGCGAACATTTCAGGACACCGCGAGTGTTCTTAGAACACATTCAACTTTACAGAGAACAATACGGACAGCGTCCGAGGACACCCCCATTTTGTTTTTTTGCGAACATTTCAGGAAACCGCGAGTGTTTTTAGAAGCGTCTTCACAACACCACCATCTTGTTTATTTGCGAACATTTCAGGACACCGCAAGTGTTCTTAGAACAGTTTCAGTTTGCTTGTGAACAAATTGGACACATATTGAGTCCTCAGAACACCCCCCATTCAGTTTATTTAGAACATTTCAGAACACATGTGATGTCCGCAGACAAATCGAACACAAAAAGAACGTCTAACACATAAAAAAACACAACTTTCATCCTATCTCATACACTCCCACCCTCCCCAAACACTCCTACAAACCAACACACTCTACTAAATACAAATTTTGAACAAAGTTTCACCACGCTGTCCGCGGACGACCGCAAATCCAAGATGGCGGTTGCTACAGCAAATGTGACGCGCTTCACGCTCCACGCCGTCCAATCATCGAACACGTTGCATGTCTGCGGACATCACGCAAGCCGATTGGCCAATCAGGACACTGTCCGCGTAGCGAACAGGGAAGTGTGTCCGCGGACCGAACACAGATATCACTAATTTTTTTTTACCTACTTTTTGGTCATTTTAAAAAAAAACTACTGGACAGATTTTCACCAAATTTGCAAGAGCACGCTTTCGGGACCAAGCCGCTGCTCCTGGTCCAAATTTGGTGAAAATCCGTCCAGCGGTTTGGGCTGTAGACGCAAGCTAAATTTTTTTCCCATTCAGTCTATGGGGAAAAAAAGTTTTGAGACCCCCCTATAACTTTGCCCCCCCTGGACGAATCCTCACCAACCTTTGCAAAATAATTCAGAGTGACCCAAATACTCTTTTTGCAAGTTTGGTGAGGATTCGTCCAGGGAGAGCGAAGTTATAAGCCGCCCAAAAAGTGCTCTTCCTATGGAAACACCAACTTAACCATAACTACATGGCCACTATCGTGGCCATGTAATATATATTACACGGTCACGGTAGTATATATACATGGCCATATATATTGGGCGGCTTATAACTTTGCTCCCCCTGGACGAATCCTTACAAAACTTTGCAAAAGAAGTATATTTTCTTCAAAGTTTGGTGAGGTTTGGTCCAGGGGGGGCAAAGTTATAGCGGGGGTGCCAAAACTTCCCCATAGACTGAATGGAGGAAAAATTTTGCGCACGGCTACAGGCCAAACCGCTGGACGGATTTTCGGCAGGAGCAGCGGCTTGGTCCCGAAAGCGTGCTTTTGTAAATTTGGTGACCTTCCGTGTAGTACTTTTCTTTAAAATGACCAAAAATGGCTTAAAAAATGTGCGATATCTATGTCCGCTCCGCGGTCACACTTCCCTGTTCAGTCCACAGACACGACACCAATTGGCTAAGGGGCTGGCGTCATGATCGTGGACACGCGACATCTCTGCCAATTGGCTGCAGTGAGATGTGTTCTGCGTCAGATTGTATGGATCTTGAATCCACCGACCGCGGAGCGGGTACCAACGGCAACAACCTATTTCAAAACCTATTTTGCTGTGTCAAAGTGCTTGGCGAGGTTTAGACAGTAAGAGATGGGTGAAAAACTGCTTTTGTTGTGGCGGTAGGTGTTCCTGATGTACTTTCTAAGGCCGCCTTGTTCAGGATGTTTTTACGTACAGACAATGAGGGGTCTAATAAGGGTAGCATTTCAGTCCGTACTCTGTACAGGGAACGTGAAACTGGTCTAAGGACACGCTTGCTGTTAGCGAACATTGAAATTGAGTACATGCCACATTTACATTACTTTTTCCTATGCGTACGCAATTCATTCAAATGCCACCACGGCTGTGACATGCTGCAGTGGTTGTGGCCAGGGCCTAGAGTCTTTGATGCATGGCTACACCTGTAGTATTGATGATCGATTAGCTCATTGTGGGGAGGCCATTCACCCAAAAACAAACTTATAAGCGCTAAATTTATAAGCCAACATGGATTTTATATAGTGCAGTGGTTGTGGGCAGGACGTAATCTTTTGGTGCATGGCTGAAGGCTGTAGGCCACACACCAAAGAGTGCAGACCCTGGCCACAAGCACTGCAGGACACCACTTTCATACACCACAGCCATACATTCCATATGTATCTGGTAGGTCTGACCAGGGCCTAGAGTCTTGTGTACAAATTGAGTACATTGTCCACTTACAATGTTTATTGAATGGGTGTGGTCGTGATGTATTAGCGACCATGGCCACAACCACCGCTGCATGTCACAGTAATGGATACACCTGTAGTATTGCTTTTGGATCGTACTACGGCATATCAGTCAGTTGGTGAGGGTGGATCAGGTGGTTGTGCAGGTGGTTGTGCAGAGTGTGTAGAGACTGGGTGCATGCAAATGTCTAAGCACTAGAGCTATAAGCTACTGCACACCCACACATTGCAATATCTACAGACACACAAATAAGAGTCTGTACTATGGCCTCATCCACTGCAACATACCACAACTATACATACACCTGTAGTATCGTCCATCACTCAGGTGGCTGTGTGGAGGGCCTGCAGTCATGGGTGCATGGCCAAAGGCCATACACCTAAAAGCACATTTATACGTAGTGTAGTTACAAGCCACAATGTGTGTGATATGGTGTGGTAGTAAATTACTCAGGTGGCCGTGGGGAGGGGCTGCAGTCATGGGTGCATGACCGAAGGCCATGCACCCAACAGCACATTTGTACGTAGTGTAGTTACACTCCCCAATGGGTGTCTTATGGTGTGGTAGTTGTGGGCAGAACATAGAGTTTTTGGTGCATGGCCAAGAACAAAGTTATACGCACTGCAGTTGTAAGCCACTATGGATGCATACCCATACATTGAAAAATCTATGGCCTCACACTTGAGTCTGTAGCCTGTGGCCACAACTACTGCAGCATATCACAGATATAGATACACTTGTACTATAAAACATCATTCAGGTGGTTGTGGGGAGGGCGTAGTGTTTAGAGGGCATGGCCAAAGGCCATGCTCCCAAAATCAACTTTATACGTAGTAACATTAGAAGCCACAATAGATGCCATATGCTGTAGTGGTTCTGGCCAGGACCCAGATTCTTGGGTGCATGGCCAAAGCCCATGCACCCAAGACTGAAGTCATAAGCAGTGAGGTTATAAGTGAACATGGGTGTGGTGTGGTGCGGTAGTTGTGTGCATGTCCAAGCGTCTTGCGTGCATGGCTGTAGACTATGCACCCAAGAGTAAACTTATAAGTAGTCAAATTACAAGCACTGTGGTTTTGTTTTGCAGCGATGGTTGTGGGTAGGACCTATAGTCTTGGTAGTTTGGCCGTAGGTTGTAGGCGGTAGGTTATAGAATGAAGATGCTAGGGCTAGCCTACAGCCGCTGCAGCATATTAGTGCCATAGATTACACGTGTAGATTTGCATATGTATGAGATGACTGTAATATATTTACTGTTTACTTTGTTCAGAATACATTTATGTCTTACATGACTTTAGTACTTGGTGGAACTAACCTTTTTTAATTTCTGTGATAAAAGAAAAAAGCATGTTAGTGTTTGCATTTTATGAAGACTTATTACATTGTATTATAGACAGTTTAGCTTTTTTTTACCCTCATATTTAGTTTACAAACCAGTGTACTGTGTATTTTGCTCAGTTTCTGTGTTTGTTATTGAAATTTTGGGTCTGGGGGAAAAAATCCTTGTCGGAAAAAAAAAAAAAACTTTATTTGCTATGCTACACACTATTTCTTTGTTTTCTTTGAGTGTTTCCTTCTTCTTTCTGATTAATGTTATCTTTGTTGCCTTGCTGCTGATTTTTAGCAACAGTTAGATACCTGGCATATTCTGTGCATTTGTGGTTATGGATCTGTGATATTCATTAATCTGTGTCGTTGTTATACACTCTTGGGCAGTTAGATACCTTTTGGCGTATTCTAACTGTTTGTAGTCTTTCTCTTAATTTTTTTGGTAATGTTGTAGTGCACATTAGTTATTACATTTTGGCTTTAAGAATATTAAATACGCATTTGTGAGATTAGCTGGCAATCTCTGTTTTAGAGTAATGGGCTATCATTACATTCCAACCATCCACATTTCTTTTTAATGTATACAGTGTAGTGACCTGCATCGGTTGTAGCTCCTGCATGGTAGACTATACCTATTGTTGTAAAGGTTTTCTTTCCAAGTGACACCTGACCGTGTGTGAATCCAGTCAGCTTGCAGTTGTTTTTGGTACCATCTGCATTATAACGTAGAAGCATAATTATTATGTAGTTACTATGTGTTTGTATCAGTAAGGTGGAGCAATTGTCTGAATTGCAAATAGTACATAATCTGCCATGGTTTGCATTCTGTACAAGTTGCTGAAATGGAATGGATTCACAACTAGGTATGGATACGTACACAAATCGCTCATTTGGGATTTGTTCCTGTATCACATTGCTACAGAGAGTGCATGTATGTTTCCACATGTATGAAATCTGGAAGATTTCATTTATAGGTATGCTTTTGTTTACCAGTACATTAGAACTTCTTGTGGTTCTTCTTGTGTGTTTATAATGAATCTCACTATTCCAGCACAGTAGTCCAATTCTTGTCTTATTCCGTGAACACTGTACGTGCTGTCAGGGTTGTTTGTTGCATTTCTATGCAGGACTAACATTTGCAAACACAATTGGTCTGTACTGTGTAAGTAAATATTGTTAACAATTGGTGGCAATTGAAATCGAATATTCATTGGTACATTTGCGTAGCAACTTACACAAACTATATTTGAGAATTTAAATGGTCCAGGTAGTTCTGTATCTAACTGCTTTTTTTGGAGTTTGTCTTCCTTCTTTAAAGAAGTACTTGGTTTACTTTCCCTAATTGATTCTTTTTTGCTTGTGGTACTTGATGAAGTATTAGTTTCTTTTACTCTCTTTGGAGGATTTGCAGTGACATTGTGTTGCATTTCTGTTTGATTTATTTTTCTTTTATAACGTTTTACTTTTTGTGGAACAGAATATGTGTTTAAGTGGGGGGTGTATAGTGAGCGAAGTCTATCGCATTCTAAAATGCAAGGAATATCAGCGTTTATTTTACTTGCATCAAAGTTGATTAGAAATAGACCGTCAAGTGTACATAAGCGTGATAGTGCTACGTAGCTCGTGCCTTCTTTAAAGACTGTGTTACCAATATCTATCATTGCTTTGTCTAGGGTAAGACCTTGTGATTTATGAATCGTGACTGCGTATGCAAGAGTTAGAGAAAATTGTTCTCTGCATACATACATATCTTTGAAGAGAAGGAATCTAGCTGCTGAGCGTCCTATCCTTTTTACTTCTGAAAGTTTGTCATAGAGTATATTGACAAACTGAATTTTGTTGTTGCGTGGGTATGTTTGAAAGCCAACAACTGTACTCAGTGCTCCATTAACTAGTCCTTGGTCCACGTCAAGGTTACGTTTAAGCATTACTCTGCAATTTAAGGATAATTTTAATATCTTTTCTAAGCCTGCTGTGTTTGAGATTGATTTTTCTAAACTATTTAGTCTTGTTGTGGCTTGGTCACACATGGGTAGTGTCATACCATGCACATCTAGTTTGTCTTCGGCATTCCATAACAGGGCAATGATTGCATTGTAATCATTGAAATGTTTTGATTCTTCTGTTCTTTTTATGTAATACGTGTTCTTAGGTGATTACCTTTAACACTATGTCCAACTGAAGACATGAATTTGTTCACTTCACCTGTTTCTGTAACTGGTCTAGGGAAACCAAAGCATCATTTGGTGTAGTATTTACCTTTGTTGTTGTATTTGCAACAACAATCTTTGCCACATTTGTGTCTTTGAAATTGAAAAATCTGCCCATGCAGGTTACTATATGTCCGTTGTGATGGGATTTCACAAGTGACATATTTTTGGGTGAACTGCAAAACAGTGACCACCTTTGATCCATAAAAGCATGTGAATATGTGGTGCTCCTCTCGCTTGATATTCTTTTCTCCAAAAGAAGTGTTACACTTCTCTGAGGGGAGGAACAGTTTTATTGCAATAAATTGTAGCATAGCAATGGAATGATGATGGAAATATCTTTACACATTAAATGCATCTAGAGAGCAAAGTTCTCCAGGTGTTAACATATCTAAGTTGGTTTTGTTGTGGTTTGCTATGCATAGGAACTCATGCAAATCTTCCCATGCATGTTCTGCACAACTTAGTGTCACAAACCAAGTTGGTGGTCCAAGGTTTCTGATCATACAACGTACGTCTCCGTGCCATCAAAACCAGTATTCTTTTGTACCATGCATGTTTGCATACAAATTTGTTATACTTGATTGTAAAACCTCATCTTTTTCCTGTACTTTTTGTATTAATTGTGTAAGTGGGTTCCAGATTTCAAAATGTGTGCAACTCCGTAACATAGCGTTGCTAGTTCACTTTCAAAGAGTAGGTGAAATATGTACTCCACTTTTTTTCTAAATCTGGGATCTTCCGAATAAATTCGTAATGAGCAGTATTCTGATGCCGTAATCTGAGTGGGTCTATCATTGTATCTTCCACCTTTGCCAGTAGGAAATAGCAGTGGAAAAGCACGTGCTTCTATACTTTTTTCCCATATACACATTGGTGAACTTTTGGTTTGTCGCATTTGGTACGTTTCTAGTGCATCATCTATGCTTTCATTGGAATGCAATGGATGAATTGTGTACTGGTCCAAAAGAGTGCATACTCCAGCAGGATCCAGAATTTCGAATTTTCCAGTTTCTGATGGCTCTTGAATTAGTTCAGTTGCTTCCCTTAAGTTTTCTTCAATATTTATTTCCTTGTAGTACTTGTTATTGTCTTTCAGATATTGCAAGGCTTGACTAACTTTATGTAAGTCCACCAGTTGTTGCCAATGCTCTATTGAACGTTGCACTGCTAGAGTGTGTACGTCTTCGGTAAGATCTAATGGCAAATAAACTACTTTGCTATGAATGACTTTCACCAATTCAGAGGGAGGTAATTTTGCTGTTTTTGGGTGAAGGCATATAATTGCTTGAAATGGGTGAACTGTTTGAATTATGATGCTCTCATACAAATTGAGTTGTTTCAGGGTTTTTGGTAGTGGGAACAATTCCACATTTTTTGTGATAGCATGTGAAGGAGTTTGGTTGTTGTCTAGTTTTGTAGTGCAGTAACTGCAACACATTAGGGGTTCTATTATTTCATATTTGTTTTCTGCTAAAAGGTGGAGAGCTAATTGAAATGATTTGGAATCTTCATTGTCCTCTATTTTGTATGCTATGCCTACATTTTTTGTGTTCCTTTTGTAAAACGTTCTGCGCCAACACACACACACATGGTTTGGTACTTCAGCGATGCACTTTTAAATTTGAGAATTCCTTTTTTGTATGTGTGTAATAGAAGTTTGCTATGTGCAGATTTGTTGCTAGTCTGTTCTAAAACTATTACATTTTGTGAGTAGCTTTCACTTTCAAAATATTTTCTCTGGATATGGTCAATTTCTTCTTGTAGGTATTTGGGTGTACCATGCAGAAGAGTGTTATTTAAATTGGCTAATTCTGAAGCCGGACTTTTAGCATAGTATATTTTATACACTAGATTTGTTACATTTGAATGATGTATTGATATCCTTTTAATATCATGGAAGGTGCTTTTGCAAATAGGTCCAGAAATGCAGGCTAATGAATGTCCTTTCAGTCATGTGTATTTGCGCACTGGACAGATATCCATATTTTCCGGCACTTTCATTTTAATTTTATCTTTACCTTTTACATACTGTTTGAGGAACTGACATAAAGTTTTGAAAGATTTGTTAGGAATGGCACGCATTGATGTGCATGGCCATTTGTATACTGGACGTTCTGGTTCATTCAAATCGAAAGGTAATTCTGAGTTTTCAGGGGATACTTTTCTAAGCACTGTTTCTTGTTCCATTATGGTATTATTGATTTTTTCATAACCTCATCCACTGCTATGGATGGCAATTGTGTTTGTTTGATTTTGTTTGTATGCTTCTTCATTAAAATAGGGTTCTGTGGTTGTCGTGTGACTTCATTCATCTCCACAAATATGTAAGAAGTTATTTTTGTTCACATTCCGTTTATTGATACGTTTCTTTTGTAGTATGGTATTTAGTTTCGTTAGTGATTTCATCCTATTTAACACTAATGTGAACAACTTCCTTTTGAGAAGGATTTCACTGTCCATGAGAGCTTGTAGGATTAATTTTCTACGGTAGGTTTTAAGGGTTGAGGATGATTTCGGTCCTCTTCTTATTAGATTCTGAAGAACTCTGTGGCGAAACATTTTTGCTAAAATACTTTTTTTACTCTGGTTTCTTGTTACTATATCAGGATTAATAGGAGCATTGTTAGAAATACTGGTAGCCGATTTCTTGTGAAGAGTTTTGTGTTCATGCTACATTTTGATGGAGGAGGTAAAGTTTCGGTAGTTGAAGCTTCCTTTGTTTTCCTAAATGACTGTATTAGCTGTTTTGTCCCAACGTTCTGTACACACTCTGCTACAGATGGATGCTTAGGTTGGACACTTTTATTTTTATTTGCTCTACATCTGTGTTCCTTTCTATGGACTTGCTTTCTGGTAGGCATTCTTTGGGGTCTGTTGAAAAAAAGAAGGCATGGTTTGGTCTGTTGTACAATGTATGTGTGCTGTGTGCATGCAAGCATGCGTTTGATGGGGAAACTCTTTGTGGTGGAGTGTCAATGTGCATTGGCCTCTTATAATGATTTGGGAGGACTATTTTTCTGTTTTTGTACTACTACAATGTGCTTCAGATGAGAGTACAAAGTGGACTAGTGGTGATCAGAAGCATTAACAGTAAACGTAATGGCATAAAATTAAAACATCTATTTGTTTTCTAGTATTAGCATTCTAACGATTTTGTTTGTTATTTGCGTTCCAAACACACAGGGATTTGGGAGCCATTCTGCCTGTTATTCTTTACATAATAAATGGGGATTTTTGCGTAGAATGGTTCTGAAATCAATGTTAAATAAATAACCCACACAGTCTCTTTGAGTAATAGTTAGAATATAAAGGTAGTACTGTACTTACTTTTTTTTGCGGAATGACCAGGTTTGTTCGGATGTCGTTTGCATCTTTTATCAGAGTATTCATATTTCAACATAGTGCATGTGTACATTTTACTTCACTATGTGCCACCTCTATATGTCATTTGCAGTATCTTAATTGCATGTGCTTCAGAAATGAGTACACTTTTTAGGTTATGAAAATGCCTTGTTTTTTTAAAGCTTCATTATCTATAGGAGAGAGGTTTGTTAGCGATAGGTCATTATAGTAGATGGGAAAAATTCCTCTACTTATATATTATAAGTAGGATTCTGAAAAATCGGGAGACCCTCAGCGGGAGATGTCACCACAGCAATCGGGAGCGTTTATTTTTCTCATACGATCGCACTGCAAGTAGCATTAATGTAGGCGGTACATTTTCAAACAGACAATAGAGTTTCGCGCTCAATAGGGACGGTTGTGACGTATGTATAGGTTATGCCGGAGACAGTAAGAAGTAGTGCGGTTTGTCAATGAAAAATCACATATCTTTTGTATGTATTGTTGGTATGTATTGTCTAGGCAGAATTATTGGCATTAATTTGTTTAAATGAAATCAGAAGGGTTGCACATGTTCTCTGATTAAAATATGCATACCTGTACTTTATACTCATACATGTGCGCATGCATGGAGATGTATGTAGAAATCCGCGACACTTGCACAGTAGTTTTTGAAGTAGGTGCTTTGCAATGATATGCAACTTCCTTTCAGAGTCGATAGTACATTTGAAGTGTGAAATGTTGATGACGGAGTTTGATTTAGCGATGATGATTGTGTTTGGTGGATGGCTGTGTGACTGCTTAGTTCTGTCCAATGAGGGAATGGATTCGCGACTGATGTAGAAAGGGTAGAAGGACTGGGTAAGAGTTACGTTCCGCACGTAGACAACGCTTGTCTGCGTGTAGGGTGTGACGCATACGGGTTTCTACAGCAAATCCAGTATGGAAAGGGGACTGTAGGCATCAGCGAATCAGATGTTCACATTGCTCTTTTGTGTCGAAAGACGGTGCGTACACTGAAGATGACAGAAGTGCAGAGAGTCAGGGTTTTGGTGCTTGGGGATATTTTTGTCCATAGTTTACAGCACTATGCCGAGAGCAGGCATGTGGCACACCATTTTTATGTGAGAGGAATGGAGGTGGTGTGGAGCACTGAGAGTGATTGCAATGTTGAGGCAATTCTGGAAGTTTGCCGACACATTTACTCCCTAGCGGAAAATGGGACAACAGTTCTGTTTTCTGTCCTGATCAAAATATTGGGAGGTGTATCATCAATCATGGCATGCATGCTTTCATATTGCGGGCTGGTATGTTTTTCTGCAGCCACGATAACATTGTTCCCAGTAATGCCGATTATTTTGAAGCAGATGGTGTTGCGTTGTCTTCTTTGGGAAATGCCATGTTCTTTTGGAATGTACGGCTTGCTTTAGAGAAGGTTCTATAATGGTTGTAGGAGTAAAGCAAGAAAAAAAATTATATAAAAAAACACAAAATAATAGGTGTCTGTAAGGCATCTGCCCAAAAACAAAAACAAAAAACGTCTCTTTTCAGAGCCCACCTTAAAGGGGAAAAGGGGAATAATACTTAAATGTACAGTTGTCACGCTCTGATCCTGTACGTGTCCGTGGACATGGCGGTGGTTTGCAGCCTGCACATGTTAACAAGGGGGGATTCTGGGGTGGAGACGTATGCAAATGAGAATGAGCGGAGCTAGGGATTGGTCAGTAAAGTTCAGTGGGTTTGTTCTGAACAGAGAATTTTACTGAGACCGTCTTCTCTCTGACAGGAGAATAGACAGCCATGGCTCTGTGTGCACGCAAACAGCTTATCTGGATTTTGGGAGATTCCTAGATACATTGGTTGAAGGTGCATGCACAAAGTTGTGGTCTATCTGCAGATCTTGGATTTCCTCATGTGGAAGTGCACTGGCATGGCGTGTGTGGAATAAGGTGGCTCGACTTGGTACCTCTCTGTGCTACTTTACAGAAAGAGCGTCATCCTGATTTTATTATTATTATTATTATTCATTGTGGAGGAAACAGTTTAGGCCATGTCTCTGGAATGTCTTTGCAATTTGCAATGAAGGAAGGACTTGCGAAGGTCATGGTCATGTTTCTAAATTGTCAAATACTTTTTTCTCGTATTGTACAAAGACAAATATGGCTGCATTCTTCTGCATTTGGTCCACAAATGAGGAAAGTGAGGCGCAATGTCAATAAGGCTGTTTGTGCCTTTCTAAGAGATGTTGGCATGTCCTCTTTCCACAATGAAAACATTTTGTTTCGCAGCTCTTTCATTTTTTTCAGAGATGGAGTCAATCTCACATATGCTGGCAATCACATTTTTCTTCGCAATGTACAATCCGCATTGCAACCTTTTTTGCATTAAATGTACCCTATTTGACAATCCGTTTTTTCAAATGTACAATTTTTGATGCACACAAAACACCACCAAAAGGCTCTTTTCAGAGCCACCACTTACTACCAGCGTACAGTCCATTGGTTTTGTTCCGTTGCACCCTTCATTTTTGTGTGTCCTACGACTGTCCGCAGACTTTTTAAAAAATGTGCGGAGGCCTACAACGGTCACTTGATAATTCTATTGTTAAACTAAGAAAGGCGGCTCTGAAAAGAGCCATTTTTTAAAAATGTTTGTATTTTTCCACTTAACTGCTTTTGGCCACATGACACACTAGGAGAGGAGGTCAAAGGAGGGTAAGGAAGGGACACCAACCATGGGGATAAGAAGGGGCAGGAGGAGAGAGAAAGATATAGGGTGAGCTTTACTTGGGTAGGAGGCACTTCTGCTGGTGTTCCGGGACCGTAGCCTCAAAAGCACTTCAAACATTCTCCCCCCTGCAGAGTACTGCATCACAATACACACACAGTATTGTCACCTTCAAAAGGTAAGGTTCAACATCATCGCAAATGGCTTGTGAGGCAGCTAGAGGGATGCGCTCCGCCACAGGAGTGTCTCTTGTGGTGAGAGGATCGGACACGGAGGATGCTGTGGAGGAACTCAATCTACTAGGTTCTTCACATGGCACCACCTTGCAAATGTCCACACTGTGTAACAAAGTTAGATGTCGTTTCATGGTTGTTGTACCAAAGCTGTACGCACCAGGTCTCCCACGACTCAGCACCAACTGGCACTGGTTACACCTCACCAGGTTTGCACGTGCTTTTGGTACGTTCCCACAAACGGAAAAAAAACGCCACACCCATGACTCCCGCCGAGTGCTTGTAGTGCGGAGTTCCTCCACCTCATTTTCTTCTTCCTCTTCCTCCTCAATCTCTCCATCCTCACCCGTATATCCCTCTGCAGGCCCTTGGGGTGGTGGTGGCGGTGGAGGATTTGAGGGTGCTGCTGAGGCTAATGAAGCAACAGTACCCATGGATGCCATAACAGATACTTTCCTATTGGTCGCTACAGTAGTAAAGGCAACACAACTCAATGTGCAATAGCCAGAAGCACAATGAAGAGGCACTCGGTGGTGTGGCCATTTATAGGGGTGGAGGGGTGTGGCTCACGACCAACTGCATCACTCAAAAGCGTTCCAAAAACTTCAAACAATATGTACACAGGAACATCTTGTGTATGGGGAATGTGAAATGATGATTTAATACTGTGAAATATTTTCCCTTTCTGCATATAACTCCTTTTGTAATGTTGCCGAAGCACACCAACTGCGCAAATTAGTCCATACGCTCAGCGTGGGTGCGGTCACATGATGACGTCCTGAACACATCCGCGAGGGAAATGAGTGCCCCCTGGACAGCAAATGTAGAGTTACAAACGTATGCATGCCTGGAAATGTCCTACGGACAGTGTTCGGGTCCTGCGACTAATTAAAAGTGCAACACAAGTGAGAGAGACTGTTGGGACAGGCGCAATGTTCGCTGTAACTTATGAGTGTACTGCGCATGTGCAAGCATTACCTCATGACTGTACAGACAGGTCCAGTGTCCTTAGGACACGTCATTTTCTTTGACTACGAACATGCCGGCCAACACCCCTGTTCTACGACGCTTCCATTTTGGATGGGGACGATACGGACAGGTATAGTGTCCTTAAGACACTCACATTTTGCTAATTTACAGACATCCTGGACACCTGGTGTCTTGTAAGAACATGTTTTATCTCATTTATGAGCGGTACGGAGAGGTACAATGTCTTTAGGATGCCCCATACTGTTTATTTACACACAACCTGCACAGATGATGCGTTCTAACATCAGTTCTATCTTGGTTGCCATTGCTATGGTTAGGTGTATTGCCCTTAGAACATCCATACTCTATTGCTTATGGATAGCTCAAACAGGTGCGCTGTTGGCGAACATTTTACGTCTTTTTAAAAAACTTTTTTTCCCTCAAACTCTTCAGTAACAACTAATACACAAAAACTTTCCAAATACACACACACTTCAATCAACACAAATACAGGGGGAAGCAGATACTGACACAAATACAGGGGAATTAGGATTCAATACGGGCTGGTTGTGGGGGAAAGATTTGTGCAGGGAAGAAGGGATGGATGTTTCATCAAAACGTCTATTTACCTCTTGAAGGTTTGGGAACGGATCACTAGGAAATGGAGAAGGGGGGCAGGTACAGGTGGGACAGTGATAACGTATTTGTCCTCTCACAAACTCCTCCACAAATTCCCTTAAACTTTTAAAATTATCATTTAATGTGTCAATTTTCAGCTCTATCTTTTTCAGCATGTCTTCCTCTGTGTCGTTTGTTGGCCTTTCATCTTTTTTTCCTGATCTGTTAAAAATAAATATATATATGTTAAATGCCCATAAAATACTGACCATTACTTTGCTTATGCAGAGCAGTGTATACCATTATTATCGCTATCTTCTGACATTTCCCCATGCAGAAAATTCTCCTCCAGCCACTCCAAAGTACTGCACATTTCTGTGTCAAAACAAGAGAAAGACATTATTTTTTCTAATCCCCCATACCAACAAATGTACACACACATATACAAAAAATGAAGTTCACTTACTATTTCCTTGTAATTTGCCTTCCTTGCACTGAGTGTGTCCACTGTCGGTCCTGGCTGCAGAGTTTCTGTGAGGTACTTACATTGGAGGCATACCTTTCTTTTGTTATGGTTTAATCCATTTCATTCTGCATGATTATTGAATGCATGCTTTTTATTTCACACGTTTAGGTTTCCATATTAATTTATTAGTACTTATCATGTCTTTATGTGTCCTTTTTCAAAGTTGACCATTTATTTTGTAAAACAATATTTCAATTTCAGATACCCCCTGACTGTTTGGTTACTGTTCTCCTCGACCGCGCACTTCCGCAAACAGGCGCTCAGTCCGTGCCTTACAAATATATTAGCGAGAGGGTTCTGTATGTTCTATGTTACATGTATATAAAGTCAGTGCATTACACTACAAATCTCCGAAGATCATATGATGCATATTTAGCAAAAAAACTTTGTTAACGGAATGTTATGATTAAGTTCTCTTTCCAAAAACCTGTGAAATTCAGTAACAAAAAAACTTTGTTAAAGGGACGTTATGGTTAAGTTGCCCTACCAAAAACCTGTGCACTTCCATAAAAAAACTTTTCAAACGCGTCATTATGGTTCAAAGTAAAACCGAAAAACCCCTGAAATTCGCCAGTTATGGTAGGCCAAGCAACCACACCTGCCATCACCACTTTGCACTGCTAACACTAACACACAGAACATCAAAGATGGCATCACAAATGTCATTGATGACATCATTGACAACATGACATGTTTAGCCCCTTTGTTTTTGTTCACTCCCATATATATATATGTATATTCAGTACAAACATTTCTTAAAGGGATGTTACACTTCACTGTAAAACCGAAAAACACTCAACATTCCCTAATTATGGTAAGCTAAGCAACCATAACTCGTGCCACCTACATGCATTGCTAAGACTAACACCCAGGACATCAAATATGACATCAAAAATGTAATTGATAACATCACTGATGACAAAAGTATATGGCCCACTCTGAATTTTTACAAATTTTGGTGAGGTTTGGTCCAGGGGGGGCAAAGTTATAGGAGGGTCCCAAAATGTCTTTTTTTCCCATAGACTGAATGGGGAAAAAACTTTGCTCATCCGGTGCACGGACACACTTCACTGTTTGCTCCGCGGACAGTGTCCTGATTGGCCAATTGGCTTGCGTCATGTCTGCGAACATGCGACGTGTCCGCTGATTGGATGGTGAAGAGCGTGGAGTGCGTCGGATTTTTGGGAACGCCCACCATGTTGTATCCGCAGACATCTGCAGTCAGCGCGGTGACAAATGGTGGAGAAATACAATTTTGGCAAGTGTGTTGGTGTGCAAGACTGTTTGGGGAGGGTGGGAGAGTAAGAGATGGGTCAAATATTGTATCTATTTAGGTGGCAGTCACCCCTGTTGTGTTTATTGTGTCCACTGACAGCCGTGCTGTCCTCATGTCCATAATCGACCCAGATGGGTGTGCCCTAAGGCCACTATACCTGTCCGTACTGTTCGCAGGCAAGTTGAAACTGTTCTAAGAATGCACACTGTGTCCAGGATGTCCATAATTAAACAAAAATGGAGGTGTCCTAAGGACACTATACCTGTCCGTACTGTTCGCAGGCAAGATGAAACTGTTCTAAGAACACCCACGGTGTCCGCAAACATAAAATATGCCCATATGGCATAGTTAAAATGTTTGTTTCTATGGGTGTGATATGCTGTGGTGGTTGTGCGAAGGCCTAGAGTCTTGGGTGCATGTGGTAGTTGTGGTCAGGGCTTAGAATCATGGGTGCATATGGTGGTTGTGGTCAGGGCCTAGAGTCTTGGGTGCATCCAAGACCAAAGTTCAAGACCAAAGTTATAAGTACAGAAGTTATAGTCCGTAATCAAACGAAAATGGAGGTGTCCTAAGGACACTATACCTGTCTGTACTGTTCGCAGGCAAGTTGAAACTGTTCTAAGAACACTCACGGTGTCCGGGATGTCCGTAATTAAACGAAAACGAAGGTGTCCTAAGGACACTATACCTGTCTGTACTGTTCGCAGGAAAGTTGAAACAGTGCTAAAAACACACACAGTGTCCATGGACATAAAAATTGCCCATATGACATAGTTAAAATGTTTGATTCTATGGGTGTGATCTATGGGTGTGATATACTGTGGTGATTGTGGCCAGGGCTTAGAGTCTTGAGTGCATGTGGTGGTTGTGGTCAGGGCATAGAGTCTTGGTGCATGGCCGAAGGGCATGCACCCAAGACCAAAGTTCAAGACCAAAGTTATAAGTATCGAAGTCATAATCTAGCATGGGTGTGATGTGTTGCAGTGGTTGTGGCCAGGGCCTACCCAAGACCGAAGTTATAAGTACTGAAGTTATAAGCTACCATGGGTGTGATATGTTGTGGTGGTTGTGGCCAGGGCCTATCCAAGACCAAAGTTATAAGTACCTAAGTTATAAGATACCATGGGTGTGGTATGCTGCAGTGGTTGTGGCCAGGTCCTAGAGTCTTGTGTGCATGGGCCAAGCACCCAAGACCAAAGTTATATGCACTGTTTGCTTCAATGGTTGTGTTATGGAGCAGAATTTATGAGTTGTACTTATTGTAATATACTTACTGTTTGGTTTGGTAACTGGAGTACATATATTCTTTGTCAATTTATGAGATAACATACAAAATCATGTTAGTATTGGTAGTTTGTAAGGACTTATAGCATTGAACAATAGACATTGTTTATTCATTTTGACCCTCATATTTAGTAGATTACAAACCAGTGTACTGTGCTATTTGCTCAGTTTCTGTGTTTGTTTTTCAAATCATTGGGTCTGTGGAAAAAAGAATATCCATGTCGGTTTAAAAAAAACATTTTTTTGTTATGCTACATTCTATTTGTTTGTTTGTTTTCAGAGTTCACTTGTTGTTTCTGGTTAATATTCTATCTTATGGCTTGTTGCATATGTTTGGAGCAGTTAGATACCTGTTGGCATATTCTAACTGTCTATTTTTTGTTATAATTTAGTGGTATCGATTTATCTGTTCGGTTGTTGCAAAATCTTGTGACAGTTAGATACCTGTTGGCGTATTCTAACTGTCTATTTTTTGTTATAAGTTAGTGGTGTTGATTTATCTGTTTGGTTGTTGCAAAATCTTGGGGCAGTTACATACCTGTTGGTGTTTTCTAACTGTTTATTTCTTGTTATAATTTAGTGGTATTCATGTATCTGTTTGGTTGTTGTAGAATCTTGGGGCAGTTAGATACCTGTTGGCATATTGTGGAATCAGAAAATACAATATTAATGCTTTTACACCATGCAAAGAGAAATACACCGACACAGGCTTGTAAAGATTCCCAGAATCTTTATTGCAATTCTGTACAGTTCACAAAACATTGTACACAAATAGCTATTTGGCCGTCAGTACATCACAGAGACCACCAGCAGGGTTCAATGTGAGCAGTGAACAGGATTTGCTAGCTGGGCATCAGTGTATTTATACAGTTTGTTATAATGATGTCCAGCCTCCTACAAGTTAATCATGTACTGGGCTAGGGTCGCGCCAGGTTCGTTCCTAATTTACATATCTCGTGCATGCGGTTTACTTTTTAACACATGTGCTAACAAACACTGTTATTCTCTAGGTTTAACTGTACACTCTTTACACATTGCTTTAATACAGATCATACAGATGTTTCACATATTGTGTGTAGATAGCGTTATTGTTCTTGTATACTTGTAGGTTAACATCGCTGATTCAAGTAATCCCCTGATCCCTAGGTCAACAAAGGACAAGGTCTACATGACCCTAGCATGTCGCCTGAAGGCAGGTTGGACATTAACTCTCCTACAGAGGTTGAAGAGGTTAAGGCAAGAACAAGAGAACACAAGACGGCCAGTTTAGGCCACAGGGTGACTTTGTACGATAAACTAAAATGGCAGCTTTAACCAAAAATGGAGGCTTGATTCCCTTAAGGTCACGACCTTGCAATACGGATTTTCTCGCAAAGCGACTGGGCATAGGCCAACATATACAATGAGGACGAAACAATATTATATCAGTTCTAACAATATTGAAACAGTTTATAGTTTTTTAATTGAAGTTTTGTTAATGTTTAAGTGCAGATTAGTTATTAAATTTTGGTTTTTAGAAGATTAAATAAGTGTTTGTAAGATTTGCTGGTAATCTCTGCTTTAGAGTAATGGTACTATCTTTACATTCGAACCATCCACATTTCTTTTTAATATATGCAGTGTAGTGACCTGCATTGGTTGTGGCTCCTGCGTGGTACATTATACCTATTGTTGTGAAGGTTTTCTTACCAAGTGATACTTGACCACATGTGAATCCAGTCAGCTTGCAATTGTTTTTGGTACCATCTGCATTGTAACGTAGAAGCATTAGTATTATGTATTTACTATGTGTTTGTATTAGTAAGGTGGGACGATTATCTGAATTGCAGGTAGTACATAATCTACCATGGTTTGCATTTTGTACAAGTTGCTGAAATGAAACGGATTCACAATTAGGTATGGATACATACACACAGCGCTCATTAGGGATTTGTTCCTGTGTCACACTGTTGCAGAGAGTGCATGTATGTTTCCACATGTATGAAATCTGGAAAATGTCATTTATAGGTATGTTTTTGTTTTCAAGTACTTGTAGTAAGTACATTAGAAATTCTTGTGGATCTTCGTGTGAGTTTAAAGTGAGTTTCACCATTCCAGCACAGTAGTCCAATTATTTTCTTATTCCATGAACTCTATACGTGTTGTCAGGATTATTTGTTGCGTTTCTATGAAGTACTATCATTTGCAAACACAATTGGTCTGTACTGTGTAAGTAAATGTTGTCAACAATTGGTGGTAATTGAAATAGAATATTCATTGGTACATTTGCGTAGCAACTTACACCAGTTATATTTGAAAATTTGAATGGACCAGCTAGGTCTGTGTCCAAGTCATTTTTTCTGAGTGTTTGTTGCTTCTTTGAAAAAGTACTTGAGTTACTTGGAGTAATAGGTTCTTCTTTGGTTGTGGTAATTGATGAAGTATTAGCTTCTTTTTTGTCTCTTTGGAGGATTTGCAGTGAGATCCTGTTGCTTTTCTGTTTGAATTATTTTTCTTTTACAATGTTTTCTTTTTTGTGGAACAGGATATGTTTTTAGATGGGGGTGTATAGTGGACGTAGTCTATTGTATTCTAAAATGCAAGGAATATCAGCGCTTACTTTACTTGCATCAAAGTTGATTAGAAATAGACCAGTGTACGTAAGCGTGATAGTGCTACATAGCTCATGCCTTCTTTAAGGACTGTGTTACCAATATCTAACAATGGTTTGTCTAGAGTAAGACCTTTTGATTTATGAATGGTACCTGCTTATGCTAGAGTTAGAGAAAATTGTTCTCTGCGTACATACATGCCTTTGAAGAAAAGGAATTGAGCTGTTGAGCACCCTATCCTTTTTACTTCTGAAAGTTTGTCAAAGAGAATATTGACAAACTGAATGTTGTCACATGGGTATGTTTGAAAGCCAACAACTGTACCCAGTGCTCCAATAACTAGTCCTTGTTCCACTTCAAGGTTATGTTTAAGCATTACTCTACAGTTTAAGGATAATTTTAATATTTTTTCCAAACCAGTGAGTTTTCTAAGGTATTTACTCTTGTTGTGGCTTGTTGACACATGGGTAGTGTCATACCATGTACGTCCTATTTTTCTGTTGCAAAAATTTCAATTATTGGTTGCATTTCTTTTTTCAACATTGTTTCATTGAATTTGGAACAGCTTACAAGAGTTGGCATTAAGGACATACAATTGCCATTTTTGTGCGCTAATTGTTCCAAAACATCAGTAGCACATGAGTTATGGCCATAAAGTGCATGGATTTGCCAGGTTTTTAATATTGCTTGTGCTTCTTGAGATAGTACACCAACTCTAATACTTTTTAAAATGTTGGCCTAGGTGAGGTCTGTAGACTGTTGCATGTTTTCTGTTAATTCTCTGTTTTGGAAATGTTGCCAAAGGTTTAGTATTTAGTATTTATTTTATTTATAGAGCGCACCCGGCCCAAGGGCATCAGGGCGCGTGTTTTAGTTACAGCATCATAAGACAAAACATGGCAATAACATTTTAGAGTTTATGTTACAAAATAGAAGTTACGAGAGAGGATATAGACAAATATACATAAAGCAAACATATATACAGAAAGAAGTGAGAGCGAAAGTACATAACCTAGGTACCATGAGTGAGGATAGGTGGTAAGCGCAAGGAAGGTGATTGGTAGATGGGTGATGGGTCTTGTGCGAATAACCAGGCTTTGGCCATATTTTGGAAACTGTGGAAGGACGGTTCAGATTGTATCAGGTTGGGAAGCGAGTTCCACAGTTTTGCTGCCATAACTGGGAAGCTGGCTCCACCCGATCTTTGTTAGTTAAAGCATGGTATGACGAGGCAGTTAGTCTGAGCCGTTCTGCGAGGTCTGTTAGAGTTGTGTAGAGTGAATCTATTGGCTAAGTAGAGTGGAGCTTGATTAGAAAGACATTGATGAGTGAGGGCGAGAGTTTTCAGTGTAATTCGTTGAGTGACGGAGAGCCAGTGTAGGTTGAGTCTGGTGGCTGAGATGTGTTGGTTCCTTGGGATATTGAGGGCAGCTCTGATAGAGTTATTTTGGATGATTTGTAGCTTGTTTAAATCACATTTGTTAGTGCCTAGATAGAGGGCATTACAGTAGTACATTTTTAACAACACGAGAGTCCTGGCAAGTGTGACACAATTGGCTGGTGATAAGAATGGGCAGCTAGCTGTAATAAGCTTACAGATGTAAATCGCTACAGAGGAAACTGCATTTGTTTGTCTAGCCAAGGATAAGGTAGAGTCAAGATAGATCCCTAGCATTTTGGTGTCCTTGGAGGCTTTGATGGTTTACCGTCGATCATGAAGAAATTGAACTCAGGGGCCAGTTTAGATGATTTTTGAGGGGAGATGAGAATTAGGTGCTCTGTCTTCTCGTCATTCAGACAGAGTCCATGTTGCGCCATCCAGGCTTGGATGACTAGGTAGATGGCATTCACAGAGAGAGAGTTGGCGATGTAGTCTCCAGAGATAGGGATGAGTATCTGGATGTCGTCAGCATAATTAGTATATGTGACACCCAGATAGTCCAAAATATCAAATTGAGGTTTTGTGAATACGTTGTACAACGTAGGAGAGAAACAAGAACCTTGTAGTACCCCGCATGAGACGAGTGCCGGTAATGCTGCTGCTAGTGGAGAGAAGACACGCATCTATCTATTGTCCAAGAATGAGGCGATCCAAGCTGTGGCTTTATTAGAAAAGTGAGCGGCTAGCTTAAGGTACTGACACAGAATTTGATGATTGACAAGATCAAAGGCCGCAAAGAGATCAAGTAGAAGTAGTAGGGCAAGTTTGCCATTATCTCTTAGATCTTCAATTTGTGTTTTAAGGTCAATAAGGGCAGTTTCAGTTCCATGGCGGGGTCAAAATCCAGATTGCCTTAGACCCAAGAGTTTATTAACTTCAAGATAGTCTTGAATCTGTAGGTAGGCTGCTCGGTCAAGAATTTTGAGTAGGAACGGCACTGTGGTAATGGGCCTGTAGTTGGTGGGTATATTAGCATCCATGGTAGGTTTTTTTAGGAGCGGGATAACGCAGGCATCCTTCAAAATGTCTGGTAAAATCCCTGTGCTGAATAAAGAATTGATGAGAGTTGTGATGAAAGGAGCTAGCTCATGGGCAGCTTCCTTGATGATGGGCGCCGGAAAGAGGTCCCCTTGGCAGTTAGAAGGTTTGAGGCTCTTGATAATATTTACTACTTCAGTGATAGTTAAGGGTGAGAAGCTGAACGGAGTCAGTGAATCTGGGATAGAGTTGTCTATGGTGGGGAGAGAGTTAGGTTGCAAGTTGGATTGTAGGCTAGTCTGTTTATGGTTGATTTTGACTTGAAGAGTGGCTATCTTACCAAGGAAAGCATTTTGGATATTCGAGCACCAGGTACTGTCTTTGATGGAAGTGTCAGGTGCAGTGATAGGGGTTTCCAATTCTTTCAAGATTCTGAAGAGTTCTTTGGTATTGGATTTGGCTTGCTCAATGTGTTTATTATAAGTGTCTTTTTTTGCCTGGAGTATAACTTCCTTATAGTTTAAAGTAGCTAAAGTGGTATTAGATGTATTGTCTTCTGTAGGGTTACTCCTCCAATGGGATTCAGAGATTCGTTTTTCTTTACGAAGAGTTCTTAATTGGGGTGTGAACCATGAGTTGAGGTGAGCCTATGGTTTAGGTTTTCTCAATTTGGAGGGGGCAATGAGGTGAAGGGCTTTGAGCATGGTGTGGTTAAAGCTGTCGACCAGGACAGTAGGGTCTGTGCCTAGTAGCGCCTGTTCATTAAGGACTGGGAGGATAAGTGGGAGCAGTTTGTCACAAGTTATGTTGTGCTTATTGCATGTGGGGATAGCAGGTGCCACGTCGGGAGAGGGGCTGGTCGTTTTAGCGGGGATGTTAAAGGTGATTAAATGGTGGTCAGTCCAGACACAATGTTGGTTAGCTACGATATTGATTCCGCAGTTAAGGTCAGCTATCCAGTCAAGGATTCTACCTTTGGAATGTGTAGCGGTGTTGATGTGCTGGATAAAGCCTGCGTTAGTGAGCAAGTTATCAATCGACAGGGCAGCCATGTCATTGGGGTCAGTGAGTCACAAGTTAAAGTCACCTAATACAATCATTTGGGAATTAGTTTTAGTATTGTCTGTCAAAATGCTGGAGAGATCTTAAGCAAAGGTGGATAAAGGTCCTGGGGGCCTTTAGAGAAGGTGGCAGGAGATGGTGCGGTTGAGAGTGAGGGTGAATTTTGATGTTAGGTCTTCCATGGATGAGATTTGGTGAACAGTGGAGAGGCGGAAGTTGAGGGAATTTTTGTGGATGGTGGTAATACCACCACGTTTGGATTGGGTAGCAGAGCGGTCATGTCTGATGATATTGTAGCTTGGTGGAATGGCTAGTGAGAGTAGAGGTCCAGAGGCTGCATGAAGGCAGGTTTCTGTGACAGCCATAAAGTCTAAGTCAAGGGTTAGGATGAAGTCCGCCACCTCAGTGGCGTGGGCTGGGAGATATCTAGCATTGATTAATGCTCCTTTGATGGTATTCACAGCAGGGTTACTAGGTTGGGGAGGCGGAGTGGGTGTGGAGGAAGCAGTTCTGGTGATAGGTTGTGGGTGTTTATGTTGGCGAAAGGAATTAGGATGGTGGTAAAAAGCGTGTCTGAGTCTGGTGCCAAGTCTGACGTTTCTCAAGGGAAGAGCGCATGGTTGGAAGGGGTAGGTTTAGTTGCAAAGTGTTGGATCCATAAAGCAAGGTTGTTGAGGTATGGGTTAGTGTTATCGGCAGACATATGTGTGGTTGAATTGTTAAGGTAGTGTGATTGCGGTAACAGATTCAAAATGTGTTTGCCTGTGGGTACTAGGTGGATGAAGAGGTAGAGTGTACTAGCCAGGGCTAGGGCAAGTAGCTTGTGGAAGCGAGATTTGAAGGAGTGAAAGGCGGATGAGGGCTGGTGCATGGTGGCAGGATTCACCATGTTGTGCAGGCAGTTGCAGACCAGCTATCAAGTGACAATATACTGACAGGCGAAATGCAACTATCAAATGGCAGTGTGCTGACAGGCTAGATACGACTTTCAAAAAGGCAATGTGCTAACAGGCTAGATACGACTTTGAGAAGGCAATGTGCTAGTAGGCGAAATGTAACTTTAAAATAGCAATGTGCTAACAGGCGAAATGCAACTTTCAAGTGGCAATGTGCTAACAGGCGAAATGCAACTTTCAAATGGCAATGTGCTAACAGGCGAAATGCAACTTTCAAATGGCAATTTGCTAATAGGCGAAATGCAACTTTTAAATGGCAATGTGCTAACAGGCCAATGCGGTAGACAGATGACAATTCACTATCAAGAATGACGAGGCAGTAGTAGGCATAATGCAGCTATGGTTGACACCCAAGGAGGGATAGGGTGTACTACCTGGTGGATAGCTGCAATGATGGGTGCTGTGGACAGACAAGAGCGTTCGACATATGTAATTTGAGTCTAAAATAAGCAGGTAAAAGCATAGGTAGCAAGAGGCTCTAGACTGATGCAATGTACAGATGAGGAGTCAGGACTAAGGAAGCTGAACATGAAACAACAATTATGTGCACAGTCAGATACGGCTAGATTGGCAGAATGGTTCAAGCAGTACAGTTATACCACCATAGGTTATTAACAAAGTAGTATGTGGTAGGTAGATGAAACAATACATCATAGTCATAGGCATGAGCGGAGGACAAGGCGTAGCTGAAAGTAGTGTACATTCAGAGGGCTAAGAGGAAGAATAGACAGTATTCAGAGCATGACAGAGCATATATCCAGAAGGTAGCTATTATGTGCTGAGAAGGGGTAGGGTCATGGGCCATTGGGTGGAACAACAGTACCTTAGTTAATGGTTGTCCAGTGAAGGTGAAGGTTGCGAGGTGCAGGGTCCCTGGCAAGAGGCAAGGCAGGCAAGGACAGGCTGAGACAGGAAACAGCCTTTGTTCCTGCTGGCCTTCATTCAGGGTGGCCGACTCACGCCTCCCTGCACCCGTTTGGCTACCTTGTAGCCGGCGCAGACCAATGGACAGTGGTGTAGTTGGAGGGGCCAGGTGGAGGTACAATCAACGAAGCTGGTCCGCCATCTTGGAATGGTCACTGCACGCAATCTGAGGAATGGTGCACAGGTGACAAAGGAAGGATAATGCAATGGTGCGCAAGAGCCGCACTTGGTGAAAAAAAGAAAGCGGCGCTGAAGACGCGCTGGTGGCGGGCATTTCCTATGCAGCCAACAGTTTTCCAGCAGAGTTTGTGTCCTAAGGTTTTAAAAATTGGTTCACCTTTCACTGGTGTCAATTGAAGAAGATCTCCGAAAACAATAATGTGTTTTCCTCCAAAGAGCTCTTCATAGTTTGTTTTAAGTACTTCTTGTAATCTGAGGTGAATCAAAGCCAACATTAGGTTGGAGACCATGCTTATTTCATCTATAAGTAGCATTTTCATTTGTTTTAACACTCAGCGTAGTTCCATTGCAGCTTCTGTAGAAAGTTTGTGATAGTGTAATTTGTTTTCGTGCTCCACTGGCAGGAGTAGTAATCGGTTTAAAGTGACACCACCTATGTTGTAGGCAGCTAAACCTGTGGGGGCAGTTACAACATCTGACAGTTTGTTGTTTGTCAATTGTTGAAGTTACTTGCTGATGATTTTAATTAAGAATGTTTTGCCTGAACCAGCTTCACCACTGACGTATAATAGTATAAGTTTGTAATTTTGGCAGGTAAATTCTTTATTTTCATGTTGTACACCATGTGCAATTTCTTTTGTCACTTCTTAAAAAATGCAACACTGCTCATTGTTTAGTTTTGATTGTAGTGTACTTAAGTCTTCTGTATCTTCATACTGAAACATGGTGTTTTCTTCTTCTGTCATAGCTAATTCTGCCTCATTTGTTATTAGTGGCTGTCCCAGTGGTTCTTGGCTTCCTGTTATAGAAGGTTGACTACTGTCAGGAGTGTCCTTATCTAGTTGGGCCTGGAGTTCTTCTTTGTGTTGCTGTTCATTGTGCAACATTGTTTTGTACTGTGTAAAGTTTACATCGGTAATAGTGCTTTCATTTGCTTTGAAAGCATCTTCATAGGAGTCATAGTTATCTACTATTTCTTCTTCTTTTCACCATGGTTTCAAGAGTTGTAGCAGGGACATGTAATATAGTTCTTTATGTTGAAGAGTTTTTGATGACAATTTGATATGATTAATTAAACTTGGTTTGGTAAGTTTTACTAAGCTGCCTTCACAATTTGTCACTCTGTATATATTTTTTTTTTCATCAGGTTTTATATTATTTTTGTATGTGAAGTTTTGAGCTATGTGGTATAAACACATGGGGCCTCATTACGAGGTTGGAGTTAGCCATGGAGCTAATGTCTTGGCTGTTGGGATCATTTTTGGCTATTGTTTCTACGTCGTTGTGTGATTTGAGAACTATTTTTCTAGATTTAGCAGGACCAAGACTTAGCCATACTATCATTTCAGATTTTTCATACAAAGCAGTACCGGTTAAATGATCTGCAGGTTCATAGCAGCCACATTCTCTATGGGAGAGCATTTTTATGCCTAAGCCGTCAATTTCTGAGACAGTGTTTTGTCTGATGACAGGTCATTCCAGAGGTCTTGAAACTCTGTTTTTTCTGCTTTGGTTAAGTAGGCTGTACCATATCGTGCAACTGCAGTGGAATTGCACTATACAAATGAAACAGTACACAATGTTTTGAAAACATATATCCCCTATGAGCAGCCCACATACCACAGTCAAATGTTTGGTAGCATGGGTGTGTTATGCTGCAGTGGTTGTGGCCAGGACCTAGAGTCCCGGGTGTATGGCACCCAAAACATTTTGACTGTGATATGTGGGCTGCTTATACAGGATATTAATTACAATCAATGCTCTACTAACAACCCAAAACCAACATCATGCTGAAGTAAAATAGCTAGTAGAGCGCCCAGCATTTAGTATGTCTACGGACAGCCGTGGTGATGGCAGACATCACAAACACATCAGGGGCACCTGCCACCTAAACAAATACAGCATTTGACCCATCTCTTACTCCCCCACCCCCCAAGCACTCCTACACACCAACACACTCCCCGAAGTTGTATTTTTCCTCGGTTCAATGCCGCGCTGTCCACGGATGTCCGTAGATCCAAGATGGCGGGCGCATCAAAACAATGTGACGGCCTCACGCCTCACCCCAGCCAATCAGTGAACACGTCCCTTGTCCGCAGACATGACGCAAGCTGATTAACCAATCTGCGTCCTTTCCATGGAGCGAACAGGGAAATGTGTTCACTGAGTGGACATAGATATTACTATTTTTTTTAGACCTACTTTTTGGTCGTTTTAAAAAATGTTTCTTCCCCATTCACTGTATGGGAAAAAAATAACTGTTGGGGCCCCCCTATAACTTTGCCCCCACTGGACCAAACCTCACCAAACTTTGCAAAAAAGTACACACAGTATTGACTGTGTAGTTATGGTTAAGTTGCTAATCCCATAGGAAGAGCATGTTTTGGGAGGCTTATAACTTCGCTCCCCCTGGATGAACTTTGCAAAAAAGGTATATGGCCCACTCTGAATTGTTTTGCAAATTTTGGTGAGGTTTGGTCCAGAGGGGAAAGTTATAGGGGGGGGTCCCAAAATTAGTTTTTTTCCCATAGATATAATGGGAAAAACTTTGTGCATGTCTACAGCTCAATTTGCGGCACGAGCGGAGGCTTAGTCCCGAAAGCGTGCTTTTGTTAATTTGATGTAAATCCGTCCAGTATTTTTTTTTTAAATGACCAAAATGTAAGGCAACAATTTGTGATATCTATGTCTGCTCTGCAGACACACTTTCCTGGTCGCTCTGCGGACAGGATAACAATTGGCTAAACGGCTAGCATCATGGAACGTGTCCACTGATTGGCTGGAGTGAGGCATAAGGTGCGTCACATTGTTTCGATGCGCCTGCCATCTTGCATCCGCCGACAGCACGGCAGCGTACAGAGGCAAAATGCAATTTTGGGGAGTGTGTTGGTGTACAGGAGTGCTTGGGGAGGGTTTGGGAGTAAGAGATGGGTCAAATACTGTATTTGTTTAGGTGGCAGGTGCCCCTGATGTGTTTGCCATGTCTGCGGTTTTCGCGGCTGTCTGCAGACTTAATAAATGCACTACTGGCTATTTTACTTTAGTATGATCTTGGTTTTGGGTTGTTAGTAGAGCATTGATTGTAATAAATATCCCCTATAAGCAGCCCACATACCACAGTCAAAATGATTGGTAGCATAGGTGTGTTCTGCTGTGGTGGTTGTGGCCAGGGCCAAGTGTCTTGGGTGTGTTTATTGAGCAGTCTTTTTTTGTAGTTTAGTAGTTCATTTTGTTAGTGGTTTCATTCTGTTTAAAACTAAAATAAATAACCTCCTTTTGAGAAGGATTGCACTGTCTACGAGAGCTTCTAGGATTACATTTCTATGGTAGGTTTTAAGGGTTGTGCATGATTCTCTCCTGTTTTTATAAGGTTCTGAAGGACTCTGTGGTGGAACATTTTTTGTAAAATATTTTTTTTGGTATGGGTACTTGCCACTACATCAAGATTTATAGGTGCAGCGTTACATGAAGTCTTGTTAATCACTTTCTGTTTCGTTTTACATTTTGAGAGAGGAGGGAAAGTTGGTAGGCATTCTTTGGGGTCTGTTGGAGAAAAAAGAAAGTGTGGGTTGGGCTGTTGTGGAGTATATGCATGCTTTGTGCATGAGTGTCTGAGTATGATGGTAAGGATGATTGTGGAGGTGTGTGATTGTGCAATGGGCAGCTACATCAAGTTGGTAAGGCTATTCTTATATTTGTGTGTTACTATACTGGGCTTCAGATGATAATATAAAGTATGCAACTGGTAAGGTGAAGCACTAATATTACATCTAATGGTAAAGGGTTAATACACTTGTTTGTTCTACAATACTAAAATGCTAGTGTGTTTGAGTAACAGTTAGAACATTATGTTAGTATTGTACTTACTTTTAGTATGGAAAGAATAGGTTTCTTCTAAGTCCTTGTTCGTACTTCAGACGCTGCTTTTGAGGAGAGTGATCTTCCCTGCAATTGTAAAAAGAAAGAAGTTAGTGAATATAGGACTTTTGTTAATGTAGACATTGTTTTTTTGTCTTTGTAGTAGTAGTGTTTTCTTCCAAGCATAGTATGTACATGCACTTTCCTTTGCCTATGTGCATCCTGTATATTTTATTTAGAATCTGTTAGTTGTATATGTTTTACAAATGAGTATAATAGTAAACTTATAGAGCACACTTGTTTTTTTAATGTTATGTTATTGGATGTTAAGCATTTTTTGCTATTTTACAGGGTAGATGGCAGAGATTGTATAGTTAAGCATGCAATATATGCATTTGTGAAGGTGTGGGAAATAAAGCAGAAGAAATTCATATAGAGGCAGTGGTGTTGTTTTAGCTGGGAGCCTTTCTAATGATATTGTCTGGGTGTGTGCTTGAATGAAGATGCATGTACTCATCCTGGCTGTGTGTAATTTTATAATGAACTGGACAGTCTTTTTTCATAATTATACTGTTATTTCTCCCATCTTATAATATGAAACAATATTGTTTTAGATAGGTGTGCGTGTAAACAAAAATTTGGAGAGCAGAAAGGTTTGCAATTGAGAGTTCATCATTGCAGATGGGAGAAGTGACAGTAAGTTAATTTTACAGTTTATACAGGGTAAGTGGCAGTTACTCTGTTTATATTTTTATTTAGTTTATTTTACATTTTTAAAGCGCTCACACAGCCCGTGGGCATCGAGGTGTTGTTACAGGAATCCTATGCTTTTTCGTTGCATAATATTTTTGTCTTAGTTGCATATTAATAACGCGCTTAAACACTGAGAGGTTTCTAAGTGCAGACCCAGGTATCGAACCTCTGTTGCTTCGTGTTGTCTTGCTTCCAAGGCACACACGTTGCTGCTGAGCTATGCTCCCGGGATGCTCCCGGGATGTATTGTATTGTACATGTACTGTGTAGAAAATATTCAGACCTGTAGTCTGTGATCATGCATGTTGATGTGCGTGAATCTGCAAGTAGAATTCTTGGGGAGTTTTATAGTAGTTGTTGCTGTAGGTCCATTGCAGTCATAGCCGAATTGTACTGAGAGTGATTAATAGTACATCTAAAGTGCTGATCTGTGATGACAGAGTTAGATGTAGAGTTATTGGATGTGATTGGTGGATGATTATGTGACTGCCTAACGGAGGCCAATGAGAAAATGGTGCAGAGAGTGAAGTGGAAAGGGTAGAAGGGCTGCCCCAGTGTTACGTGCTCGGCGGTCACCGCGGTTGTCCGTGGACAGGGCGTGCCACATCCAGGGTTTCTCAGCAAATCCAGCATGAAAATGGGACTGTAGGGATCAGCCAATCAGATGCTGAGGTTGTGGTTTGTGTTGAAAGAGGCTGTGTGTAGTGAAGATGGCAGAGGTGGAGAAAGTCAGGGTGTTGGTGGGTGGAGATATGTTTGTGCATGGTTTGGAGCAGTATGCTAAATGCAGGAATGTGGCAAACACTTGTGATGTTGAAGGAGTGGAGGTGGTGTATAGCACTATGCCTGGTTTCGATGTGCAGGGAATTGTACACGTTTGTGGAGATATGGGCAGGGTGAACAGTCCACATGTAGTTGTTTTGCACTGTGGTGCTTTGCATTTGGGCTATGCCAGTGCCCCTACATTGTTGGCAGACTTGGAACACTTGGTTCAGGCAGTAATGAAAATACTTCCAAATGCCAAGGTTATTTTTTCTGGTTTAGTACCTAGGGCAATATGGGACAATAGTTGTCTTTTGTCCTCAGCAAAATATTGCTAGGTGTGCAATCAACTGAGGCATGGTTGCTTTCATTGTTAGAGCTGGTATGCCCTTTGGTATAATTAGAACATTGATTCTGGTCATGTTGTTTATTTTAAAGAAGATGGCATTTATTTATCTTTTATGGACATGCCATGCTGTTTGGAACATAGGGGTTCCTTTGGAGAAGCTAATGTGAACATTTTTGGAGGAAAATAAGAACATAAAACAAAAAAAACAAAATAAAAGGTGTTTCTGAAGCATCTGCAAAAAAAACAAAAAAACCCTCAGAGCCAACCTCAAAGGGGAAATGGGGCACACTATTTAAATTTTCATTCCTCACTTTCAGATTTTTCGATTTGTCTGTGGACACCGCGGTTGTCCACGGACAACGTGTATTACATACAGGGATTTTGGGGTTGAGAGTCATGCAAATGAGACTGAGCACAGCAAAGGATTAGTCCATAAGGTTTACTGCTGTGTTGTGTAAGGAGAGAGTTTGTCAGTAGGTATTTTTCCTGAGAGAAGAGCAGATAGCTATGGCTGTGTGTTTCAGAAAGCATATTGTTTGGATTTTGCGAGATTCATAGATACATTTGTTGGAGGTGCATGCAGATCGCTGTGGACTGGCTGCACATCTTGGATGTGGAAGTGCACTTGCATGGAGTGCTTGGACTGAAGTGGGTGGATTTGGTATCTCTCTGTGCTTCTTTGGTGACACAGCGTCATCCAAACATCATTATTATTCATTGTGGAGGGAACAGTTTAGGACATGGGTCTGGAATCTCTTTGCAATTTGCAATAAAAGAAGGACTTGGGAAAGTCATGGACATGTATCCAAACTCCAGAGTAATAGTTTCCCGTATTGGGCAGAGACAAAGGTGGTTGCGTTGTTTTTCATGTGGTCCACAAATGGAGAAAGCAAGGCGCAATGTTAACAAGGTTGTTTGTGCCTTGTTGAGAGATGTTGGTATATCCTCATTTTCAGAATGGAGCACATCTTATGTATGCCGGCAATCAGATCATTCTGTGAAATATAAAAAATGCATTGCAACCTTTTTTGGAATTACAGCAATCCATTTTGCATAGGCATTGACCATTTGAAGTTTTTGAAACATAAAAAAACACCACAAAAAGGCTCTTTTCAGAGCCACCACTTCCTCCCATAGAAAAGTGCAATGGTTCTGATAGGTCATCGCCCCCCAAAAATAAACGTCCGTGGACTGATGCACAGGGCCCTGCACTATTTATTTGTCACTTTTTTTTTCCTAAACTGTGAGAGGCGGCTCTGATAAGAGCATTTTTTGGGGTTTTTGTTGTTTTATAATTTTTTTGTTTTTTTTAAACACGACACTCAAGGAAAGGAGGGGAAAGGTTGGTAAGGAAGGGACACCAACCACATGGATAAGAAAGGGCAGGTGGAGAGAGGAAGATGTAGGGGGGGCCTTATTCAGGTAGGTCGCAGACCTTCTTATGTTCCTTGACCGCAGTCTCGAAAGCACTCCAAATGTTCTCCCCCCTGCAGAATACTGCATCAACGTACATGCACAATATTGTGACCTTCAAAAGGTAAGGGTCAACAGCATCATGGATGGCCTGTGAGGCAGCTGGAGGGAAGTGCGGTCCCACAGTGGTGACAGGAGCGGAAATGGAGGATGCTGCAGAGGAACTCAACCTACTACGTTTATTGCAAAGTACAACCTTACGAATAGCCCCATCATGGAATTACTTTAGGTGTCACTTCATTCATGTAGTACCATAGCTATACGAACCAGGCTTGCCACGACTCAGCACCATGTGGCACTGAGTGCAGATCACCTTGCTCGCATCAGCTTTTGCCTTTCCATCAACGGTGGTAAATAACCGCCACACCCAAGACTCACAGTGAGTGCTAGCAGTAGGGACTTCCACTACCCCATCCTCTTCATCCTCTTCATCCCCTGGGGGCGTGGTGGTGATGGAGGGGGTGTGGGTGCTGATGCCGAGGCAGTAGCAGCAGAAGCAATTTGGAATGCCATCTGGAAGGTTAATAACCAGGAACCAAGAACAGCAACCTGCACAATTGTGCTGTTATAAATCTTGGAATTCCAAAACCAGAATGAGGATCAGCTCTGGGGTGTGGCCTTTTATAGGGGTGCAGGGGCACATTTTGCAGATACCCGCGCTGGTAGCGGACACATCGAACACCATGAAAGAGCTAAAAAAATTCCAAAAAATATGTAGATTGGCAGGGACATTGTCTTGGACATGTGCAATGGTGAACTTTTACTGTATTATACCTATACACTTTTTAAATGTTTGGGGGTCTGGACAGTGTCCGCAAATAAGGACACACGCTCAGCGTGGGTGCGGTCACATGATGACGTCACGGAGTTGCACTACTAAAAACCCATGAAATTCAGTGAAAAAACTTTGTTAAAGGGGCGTTATGGTTCCAAGTAAAACCGAAAAACCCTTGAAATTCACCAGTTATGGTAAGCTAAGCAACCATAACTGGCGCCACCACCGTGCACTGCTAAGACTAACACCAAGGACATCAAAGATGACATCACAAATGTCAAATAGTAAGTGTACTTCATTTTACCCATATATTTATTAACTTTCTCACAGAAATGTCTAGTACTCTGGAATGGCTAGAGGAGCATTTCCCACATGAGGAAATGTCACAAGATAGTGAAACTAATGGTAAACACTTTACAATATAAACCATTTAATTATTATTATTTTATATACATTTAACATATATATATATTTTTTGTACAGCGCATACCAAAATAGAAAATACCTCCGAAGAAGCTGTTATGGAAAACACGCTTGACAGAATAAAAGAACAAATTGATTTATTGTTGACCAATTTTAATAATTTGAAAACATTTGTTGAAGATAATTTTAAAACAAAAACCTCATACCATTGTCCCACATGTACTTGTCCCCCCTCACCATATCCCAGTCAATTATCTCCAAACCCTCTCCATAACCCAAAATGTTTTGATGAGACTTCCATCCCTTATTCACCTGATACCAATCATGTTGAACCCCCTAATTCTCCTGTTTTTGTTTCCGTTTCTACCTGCAATTCAGATAATCGCTCCATGTTACTAATACAAACACATAGTAAATAAGTAATACTAATGCTTCTACGTTATAATGCAGATGGTACCAAAAACAACTGCAAGCTGACTGGATTCACACATGGTCAAATATCCCTTGGTAAGAAAACCTTCACAACAATAGGTATAATCTACCACGCAGGAGCCACAACCAATTCAGGGCACTACACTGCATATATAAAAAAAAATGTGGATGGTTTCAATGTAATGATAGTACCATTACTCTAAAGCAGAGATTACCAGCAAATCTTACAAATGCTTATTTAATGTTCTTAAAACCAAAATTTGAAAACTAAACTGTACTGAAACCCTAAGTAAACTTGTAGTAAAAAAATGTAAACTGTTAGAATATTCCAAAAGCTATCTAACTGCCCAAAGATTCTACAACAACTAATCAGATAAATGAATACCAGCAAATTAGAGCAAAAAATAGACAGTTAGAATACACCAATTGGTATCTAACTGTCCCAAAATTTAACAATATCCAAACAGATAAATCAATACCACTATAATATATAAAAAAAATAGACAGTTAGAATATGCCAATTGGTATCTAACTGTCCCAAAATTTAACAATATCCAAACAGATAAATCAATGCCACTAAAATATATATATAAAAAATAGGCAGTTAGAATACACCTACTGGTATCTAACTGCTCCAAAATTTTATAATATCCAAACAAATAAATAATATGTTACTGCTCCAAAAAAATTCAACAAGCCAATGTATAAAGCATTACCCAGAAACAACAATTGAACACTGAAAACAAACAAACAAATAAACTGTAGCATAACAGAAAAAGGTTTTTTTTTAATCCAACATGGATTTATTTTTCTCCCACAGACCCAATGATTTTAGCAACGAACACAGAAACTGAGCAAATTGCACAGTACTCTGGTTTCTAATCTACTAAATATGAGGGTCCAAAAAAAAATCCCATAGTATCTTATAACTTTGTTCGTTACAAATTTGTTTTTGACCCAAAGTTATAAGCAACTATAAGTGTGATATGCTGCAGTGGTGTGGCCATGCACCCAACACTCTATGCCCTGACCACAACCACCACAGCATATCACACCCATAGAGTAAAACATTTTAACTATGGCTTATGGAAACTTTTAATGTCCGCGGACATTATGATTGTTCTTAGAACACTTTCAACTTGACAACGAACAATACGGACAGTGTCCTCAGAACACACCCATTTTGTTTATTTAGGAACATTTCAGGACACCTTGAGAGTTCTTGGAACATTTTCAACTTGGACAACGAACAATACGGACAGCGTCTTCAGGACACCCCCTACAAACATTTCAGGACAACGCGAGAGTTCTTAGAACACTTCCAACTTGACAACGAACAATACGGACAGCGTCCTCAGAACACCCCCATTTTGTTTATTTACGAACATTTCAGGACACCGCGAGAGTTCTTAGAACATTTTCAACTTGACAATGAACAATACGGACAGCGTCTTCAGGACACCCCCTACGAACATTTCAGGACAACGCGAGAGTTCTTAGAACATTTTCAACTTGACAACGAACAATATGGACAGCGTCTTCAGGACACCCCCTACGAACATTTCAGGACAACGCAAGAGTTCTTAGAACACTTCCAACTTGACAACGAACAATACGGACAGCGTCCTCAGAACACCCCCATTTTGTTTATTTACGAACATTTCAGGACACCGCGAGAATTCTTAGAACATTTTCAACTTAACAACGAACAATACGGACAACGTCCTCAGAACACCCCCATTTTGTTTATTTACGAACATTTCAGGACACCGCAAGAGTTCTTAGAACATTTTCAACTTACCATCGAAAAATACGGACAGAGTCCTCAGAACACCCCCATTTTGTTTATTTACGAACATTTCAGGACACCGCGAGAGTTCTTAGAACATTTTCAACTTGACAACGAACAATACGGACAGCGCCTTCAAGACACCCCCTACGAACATTTCAGGACAACGCGAGAGTTCTTAGAACACTTCCAACTTGACAAGGAACAATACGAAAGCGTCCTCAGAACACCCCCATTTTGTTTATTTATGAACATTTCAGGACACCGTGAGAGTTCTTAGAACATTTTCAACTTGACAATGAACAATACGGAAAGCGTCCTCAGGACACCCCCATTTTGTTTATTTGCGAACATTTCAGGACACCGCGAGTGTTCATAGAACACATTCAACTTGTCAGAGAACAATACAGAAAGCGTCCTCAGGACGGACAGTGTCATCAGAACACCCCCTACGAACATTTCAGGACACCACGAGTGTTCTTAGAACACATTCAACTTGCCATCAAACAATACGGACAGCGTCTTTAGGACATCCCCTATGAACATTTCAGGACAACGCGAGAGTTCTTAGAACATTTTCAACTTGACAACGAACAATACGGACAGCGTCCTCAGAACACCCCTATTTTGTTTATTTACGAACATTTCAGGACACCGCGAGTGTTCTTAGAACACATTCAACTTGCCAGAGAACAATACGGACAGTGTCCCCAGGACACCCCCATTTTGTTTATTTACGAACATTTCTGGACACTGCGAGTGTTCTTAGAACAGTTTCAGCTTGCTTCCGAACAAAACGGACACATATTAAGTACTCAGAACACCCAACATTCAATTTATTTAGAACATTTCAGAACACCCGTGATGTGACACTGCCTTTGCATTCTGCATTCTGCCTTTGACACTGTCAACCACACCATCCTGCTCAACTGTCTCCGTGATAACCTGGGTATCACTGGTCAGGCTCTGGCATGGCTTACCTCCTTCCTCTCCAATCGACCCTCCCAGGTCCAACTGGGTTCCTTCCTCTCAGACATATTTTTCTACACCTGTGGTGTCCCCCAGGGATCTAACCTCTCCACCTGGCTGTTCAACCAGTACCTGGCACTTCTTGCTCACCGCATAGCCGCTCTCTGTTCCAACTTCCAGTGCTATGCGGATGATACCCAGCTCATTTTCAGGCTACCCTCGGCCTCCTCTTCCCCTTCCCTCATCTCCGACTGTCTTTCTGCTATCCAGGAATGGTGTGCCGCCAACGACTTCTGCCTTATGCCAGTAAGACTGAGATTCTACTTATCAGCACACCCACTCTCTCCTTCCCTACAGCTCTCTGGCCGGCCTCCCTTGGCCCTCTTCCTGCTCCTTCCTGCAAGGCAAAAAACCTCAGGGTCATCTTCGACTCCACACTCTCTTTCTCTCCTCACATATCTGACGTCTCTAAGAAGTCACACTACCAGCTACAAATCCTCAGAGGTATCCTTCCTTTCCTCTCCTTCCCCCTGAAGCTCACTGTCTCCAGAGCCCTGGTTCTCTCGAAGCTGGACTAATGTAACAGCCTCTATCTAAATCTTCCTGCCTCTACTCTCAGCCCTTTGCAACTCATCCAGAACAGGACTGCGAGACTTGTCCTTGGCCTCAAGCCCAGGGACCGTATCTCTCCAGGACTGAAATCTCTACACTAGCTCCCAGTGGCCATGAGGATTAAGTTCAAAACCCTCTGCATTGTCCACAAGGCCTTCTGGGGCCTTGGGCCAAAATACCTTCAACTCTCTCTTCCTAAATATCTTCCTTCTCAAGCTCTTCGCTCATCCACCTCCAACTACCTCAGGGTCAGCCGCTTCTCCAAGCAACAAGCTGGGGGTAGATCTCTCTCTGCAGCAGGGGCCTCCCTCTGGAACAGCCTTCCTGCCTCCCTGAAACTTGAGGAGAACCATTTCCGGTTCTGGAAGCACCACAAAACCTTCCTCTTTGCCTCCGCTTTCTCTCCCTCTCTCCCCTGCTAAAATCACTGAACCTGCACTGAATCTGCAACTGGCCACTCACCAATCTCGGTCCTTGGCCCTGCCACTCTTCCCTGCACTGCCTACCTGCACTACGGGACTGTCTCTGTATCCTACAGCCCCTTCTCCAGGCACTTAACTTGCACTTGCCACCAGCTGGCCCTATTATTTTTCTTGTATTCTACTAAACATGTACTGCACTCTCCTTGCACTTGCCACCAGCTGGCCCTATTACTTATCTTGTATTCTACTAACCATGTACTGCACTTCCCCTCTCCCCTTCCCCTTGCACTTTTCCCAGTCCCCCTACCCTTGCACTTGCGCGATCTGAATGACACCTGTCCTAGTAGGATCGTTGTCTGTTCTCCCCTTGTCCCCCCCCCTGCCTCGTCGTGCCTTGAAACACTTGTGTATAGGCGCGTTACAAATGCCATATCATATCATATCTTATAAAATCGAACACAACAAGAACATCTACCACATGAAAAAACACAACTTTCAACCTATCTCATACTCTCCCACCCTCCCCAAACACTCCTACATACCAAAACACTCTACTAAATACAAATTTTGAACCAAGTTTCACCGCGCTGTCCGTGGACGTCCGCGAATCCAAGATGGCGGGCGCCACCGAAAATCTGACGCGCTTCACGCCCCAAACCGTCCAATCAGCGAACACGTTGCATGTCCGCGGACATGACGTAAGCCGATCGGCCAATCAGGACACTGTCCGCGGAGCGAACAGGCGAGTGTGGCCGCGGACCGAACACAGATATCAGTAATTTTTAATTACCCACTTTTTGGTCATTTTTTAAAAAACTACTGGATGGATTTTCCCCAAATCTGCAAAAGCACGCTTTCGGGACCAAGCCGCTGCTCTTGGTCCAAATTTGGTGAACATACGTCCAGCGGTTTTGGGCTGTAGGCGCGAGCAAAGTTTTCTTCCCATTCAGTCTATGGGAAAAAATACATTTTGGGACCCCCCCTATAACTTTTTCCACCCTGGACGAATCCTCACCAAACTTTGCAAAAAAAATCAGAGTGGGCCATTTACTTTTGCAAAGTTTGGTGAGGATTCGTCCAGGGGGAGCGAAGTTATAAGCTGCCCAAAAAGGGCTCTTCCTATGGAAACACCAACTTAACCATAACTACATGGCCACTATCGTGGCCATGTAATATATATTACACGGTCACGGTAGTATATATACATGGCCATATATATTGGGCGGCTTATAACTTTGCTCCCCCTGGATGAATCCTTACAAAACTGTGCAAAAGAAGTATATGGGGAACTCTGAATTTTTCTGCAAAGTTTGGTGAGGTTTGGTCCAGGGGGGGCAAAGTTATAGCAGGGGTGCCAAAACTTCCCCATAGACTGAATGGAGGAAAAATTTTGCGCACGGCTACAGGCCAAACCGCTGGGCGGATTTTCGGCAGGAGCAGCGCTTGGTCCCGACAGCGTGCTTTTGTAAATTTGGTGACCTTCCATCTAGTACTTTTCTTTAAAATGACCAAAAAGTAGGGCTTAAAAAATGTGTGATATCTATGTCCGCTCCGCAGTCACACTTCCCTGTTCAGTCCACGGACACAACACCGATTGACTAAGGGGCTGGCGTCATGATCGTGAAGACACGCGACATCTCTGCCGATTGGCTGCAGTGAGATGTGTTCTGCGTCAGATTGTTTGGGTGCGCCCGACATCTTGAATCCACCGACCGCGGAGCGGGTACCAACGGCAACAACCTATTTCAAAACCTATTTTGCTGTGTCGAAGTGCTTGGCGAGGTTTAGATAGTAAGAGATGGGTGAAAAACTGCTTTTGTTGTGGCGGTAGGTGTTCCTGATGTACTTTCTATGGCCGCCTTGTTCAGGATGTTTTTACGTACAGACAATGAGGGGTCTAATAAGGGTAGCATTTCAGTCCGTACTCTGTACAGGGAATGTGAAACTGTTCTAAGGACACGCGTGCTGTTAGCGAACATTGAAATTGAGTACATGCCATTCATTCAAATGCCACCACGGCTGTGACATGCTCCAGTGGTTGTGGCCAGGGCCTAGAGTCTTTGATGCATGGCTACACCTGTAGTATTGATGATCGATTAGCTCATTGTGGGGAGTGTGTACAGGCCGAAGGCCATTCACCCAAGAACAAACTTATAAGCGCTAAATTTATAAGCCAACATGGATTTTATATAGTGCAGTGGTTGTGGGCAGGACATAATCTTTTGGTGCATGGCTGAAGGCTGTAGGCCACACACCAAAGAGTGCAGACCCTGGCCATAAGCACTGCAGGACATCACTTTCATACACCACAGCCATACATTCCATATGTATCTGGTAGGTCTGACCAGGGCCTAGAGTCCTATGTACAAATTGAGTACATTGTCCACTTACAATGTTTATTGAATGGGTGTGGTCGTGATGTATTAGCGACCATGGATGTAATATGCTGTGCTGGTTGACTTTGTTAAAGGGATGTTATGGTTAAGTTGCACTACTAAAAACCTATGAAATTCAGTAAAAAAAAACTTTGTTAAAGGGATGTTATGGTCCCATGTAAAACTGAAAAACCCTTGAAATTCGCCAGTTATGGTAAGCTAAGCAACCATAACTCATGCCACGACAGTGCACTACTAAGACTAACACCAGGACATCAAAGATGACATCACACATGAAAAAGTCTATACAAGGGATTCTTATAGTTATGTTGATCAAAAAAGTGTGAAGGATTATTGAATAAATATCATGAGGTACGTAGTGCATTAAGTAATGCATTGATACGAATGCCATTCTATTATCATGTTCTTTCCAGTATACTAAGCTACTCATGTAGAAACATAGGCATTGAGTGCAACATACATGATGGATGTGCAATATTATTAATCTTACCATGTTGAATAGTAAAATGATAAATGCTTTTTATTACTGTTTTGTCTACTGTGCAACATTTAATAACTAGTTAATAAAACCCAAATACTACATAATTGCATTATTCGAAACAAAACACAAATAACAACACATACAAATATGAGCATATACAGGGAGAATGAAGTAAACCACAGTATTACCAGCCAATCTTCATACCCCAACTGATTAACTTTATACACAGAAATGATCGCTCTGCTTCAAAGCTACTACTTCGCTATGTATAACTATCATATAATGTGACTGGACCCTAAGGAGAGTAGTGTGCATACAATGTATACAAATATGAGCATATCCAGGAAAGTAAAGTAATAGGAAAAGGCAGAACTATAAGAAAGTGTTGATAACCTTAATGATTATATCTATACACAAAGCATTGCGGTTTTCCAAATCTGTGTTTTCCCCCACGTATATGTTTCATATGCAGTGAGTGAACCCCAAGTGAATTACTGTAACAACATATTTGAACTATAATTCTACAAATATAGTACTTGAATATGAATTATGAGTATATGGATTTTTAGTTCCTGACTGTTACTGGATTAGATATGTCAGGAAAGGAGAAAACAGGAAGCCAGACATGTGATGTCATCAATGATGTAATCAATGACATTTGTGATGTCATCTTTGATGTCCTGGGTGTTAGTCTTAGTAGTGCACAGTGGTGGCGCGAGTTATGCTTATGGTTATGGTTGCTTAGCCGTCTGTAATTCCACCAACGAAAATGTCAGTGACCATTACTGCGTGCCACAGTGAACAGATAGACCACTGTGGCCCACATCCACACTACCGTACTCCCCCCTGGCTACTTACCTTAACAGTGGAACACACAGAAGTGTGTCGCCAACTTCCCTTGATCCATTCAGTGTCAGTTCCCACCCACTTATGTGGGTCAGCGCTGGCGCTGGAGTGTCCTTTTTTCTTCTTTTTTTTGTTACTCTTTCGTGTACCCCTCTTCCTTGTAATGGATGCGGAGGGCACCCCCACAACCCCTGAGCCCCCTTACCACAACTACCAGGAGCGGGGGACACACCCGAACCCCTGCTTCCATTAGTCAGAGTAATGGGGGTCAGGATATTAGTACGGCGCAAAGTTGCAGTATTTTTATGATTCCCATTTAAGGAGTGGCTGACAGTATCCTAAGATATTACATTTGACTAAGTCATTGATTGATTATTACCGCCTTGATCAAGACCATTGGTCAAAACATGTGTTGGAATGGGGAATAGGAAGAAATCAACATAACAACTAAACGATTGGTGATTTTAAGAGAATGACTTTGAAATGAATGTCAACATTATGACATACATGATGAACTTTTAATTGTACTTCATATTTTTAACTACGATGATTAATTGGAGAGAATATGACTACTACAAATTGTTAACCTCTCAATATGCAATGTACACAATATGAATGTTTTCTTGTATACGGTATGGCATATGTGTTTCAACAACACAGATTAAAAATTTACACTTGTGGATAATGTTTTACAAATGATGAATATTGACTCTCATATATTTTGTTAAATGTCCATTTTCAATTAAGACATTGGGCCTCATTACACGGTAGGCGGTAGGGATTTACCGGTACCGGTAAAATACCGGTACCGGTAAATCCCTGCCGCCTTACTACGAGGTCCCTTAGCGGGTTGGAGCTTTAACGCCTGCTTTTTGCAGGCGTTAAAAACCAACCCGCTAAGGGACCTCGGAGCTAATTACGGCACCGCAAAATTGCGGTGCCGTAATTAGCGCCTTCCCCATTCCCATAGAGCCCTATGGGGCAGAAATGGGAATGGGGAAGGGCAATGGCGGAAGGGGGATTTACCGCCCCTCCAACCTTGGGATGGGGCGGTAAATCCCCTTTCCGCCAAGGCGGTGCCGGTATTTTACCGGCATGAGCCATGGCGCTAATAGCGCCATGGCTCACCGCCTACCGTGTAATGAGGCCCATTGATTTTGCGGATGCGCTCTGTCGCAAGTCTTTATAACCTGTTTTCCCGGTGTCAGGGCACCTTAAACATATGCTTTGTAACGTGGAACAATTCAGAAGTATTCTAATGATATAAGTTTCAGCCTACTACTTTGTAGAAAAGGTGTTGTGTTTATGGTAGTCACTTGTATCACTTAATGAAGTGTGTGTCTCCCTGAAAGGGTACTGTACAGTACGGTGTCATGTTATGCATCTGTCCACATGCAAATCAAATAGTACTTATCTTAGTTCATCAATCTTTCCAGCACTATAGAACACTAATCCAGACACACCTAACCTGAAAACAGATATGCTTTACTCTGCAAGCACACCAAGTATTTGTTTTATTATTATCCAAGATTTGTCATTCTGTAGTTTGTGTCTGTATTCATATTCATATTCTCCCTGATTTTAGATTGTTTGTTCTTAAGATGTATAACTTGGTATTGAGGATGCTATAAAGGAGCCCACCAATCATGTGCTTGCTCACTCAGTTACCTACTCACCAATCCCGACACTCACTCCATACCTTGCTAGGTCAGTCTGCACTATTTACATTCAACTGAGATAGCAGAACATTTAAGATGTAATTTGTCAACCATCTACTGCAATGGAAATCTATTGTCGTAAAGTACTTCGAGGGAAGCATGTGAATACGACAATTCTTTTTTATTAATATGTTGTCCTTTAAAAGTAGAAAATTATAGATTTCTGTGGAATATATTTTGATTGTAACTTGTGCACGCAATTAAAAAAATTGAACTCTTTGGGGATGTGTTCTACATTTATAACAATAAGATGCTAATGAAGGATTACCATTATCAGTCTAATTCAAATTATTTTTAGCAAGCTTGGTTTTGAAATATGCAAATGCCTATTCCCAACTGGCACTCAGCTCTTTGTTGCAACTGACTTGCATTAGTTTTTCCCCACAAAAATCACAGGGAGCAGGGTTGATTTAGGCTGCTGAGTTTGAGAAGGTTTGCAAATGTTATGTGACCAAAGAAGTGTTTCTTGTAGTCAATATCCAGTTGTGCAAAAAACACATCATCCGTTGAAAATACATGTTCAAATATGCCTTGATAAATTTACTAGTACTTCATTCTACTTCGATGTGCAGAAAATGTGTCACTGAACATATGCAGAGTCATGAATCATTTCAGAGATTTACAAGTCATCCAACATAAAATATATGGTCTAGCTTTAGTGGACTCTGAACTACCTATAGGGCCTAATTCACAGAACGTTTAGCACGGAGCATAGTGACTTTGCACTGCAAAAATAGACTTTGCACCAGGGCCTAATTCACAGAGCTGAGCAAAGCGACTTTGCACTGCAAAAGTCCTCTCTGCACTGGGCTAAATGTGCATGGGCCTAATCCACACAAAAAAAACAGGGCTGTTGGTGTGAATTAGGCCCATGTAGTTGGGTGCAAAGAGTACTTTTGCCGGGCAAAGTCACTTTGTTCCGCTCTGTGAATTAGGCCCAGTGGAAAGTCACTTTGCTCTGTGCTAAACGTTCTGTGAATTAGGCCCATAGCAAATCACAGCACAGGAATCTGATTGCAAATGATGACAATGATTTTCACTCACATTATTGAGAGGTCTGAGGCAGGGAATTATGCACCGCATGCACAACCTTGTGCATCTTCATTTGTCTGCCTTGCTCCCTTACCATGTCTCTGTTCCTTGCAGTCCCGTTCACATTGCAGCCCACCGACCGTGATTTCTCTTCACTGGGTGGTCTCACACCTCATCCCCAGTCTGTTCCTAGTTTGCTATCCTCCGGCATGTCTATTCACTCATTGCCCTCTGTTGACGAATATTACTAAAATGTTCCCTCCCTATCACCTACCTAACAGGATGGAAAGCCCACCAACCCAGCCCCCCCCACCAACACAGCCCATAACATTAGCTTCCCCTGTCTGTTACCCCCTACATCAGTACCCTCCTGCCATCTCATGCATTATATGACCATGTCAAAGCAATATGTGCTTCAGGTTGTAGATGGAAACTTCCGGTGGTATTGTTGTTTCTAATGTCACAATAATTGAGAACATGGCTGAAAGTATGCATGTTCTTTCGGTGAAAATGGTCTGTTTATTAAACAATTGCTGAAATTCACAGGGGATGTTTGCTCATACCTGAGATTCGCCTAGGTGGCGTCTCGCTAAAATATGTAAAAAATGAAGTGATCGTGAGCTGTAACTCCAGGATTTGAACGTCTTTATAAAAAAAAAACATGGATTTAGAAAACAGTACTCAGAAAAGTGTCCCTTACCTCTGTGTTCCCAAGAGAAAGAATGAGTAGCATGCGAATGTTATGCGATATGATCAGGGCAGATGTGTGAGGAAGGAAGGAAGTTAGCTCCCCACTGAAGATGGATGCCTCTCCCAGGAAGGCGTAGTGCTCAAATAAACATTTCCAGTTGAAAAAGGACTGGCATAAGATACCTCTGAGTTCTCAAGTTATTTCATTATTGCACTATGAGAACCACATTTGCTATAGACTTCTATTATAGGAGCACATTTATACAAATACATTTGGAAGACTTTTTGTATTGTAAGATTTACATATTTATTAATCTGCATAGTGGCATATTGAACTCTAAAAAGAGGAGCCTTAGCATATGATCGGAGATAAAAAAGCCTACTTGGAGTATACATTTATTCATCTTGCACTTATTGAAACGCTATAAGTGTTTAGTGCATCCATTGGTCAAAATATACATTGAGGAGTGGTTTAAATGAGCTCAAATAATTAAGTTGCGTGTGGGCGCAATGCCACACCAAGGCTTTTGGTACAATAAACAAGGTGTGTGGTTGGCAATGCAACGTATCCTGAACTTCACCATTCAAAATAATCACTTCATTGTTAACATAATGGCAATATTACAAGTGGAGACAAGTGCAATTGTATTGTGCTAATTTACCAGATGATGCCATTTCAACAGGACTACCAGTTTCACAGTCTGGTGTTTAATTTGTATGCACTGCAGGGGTTATAATCTAAGTCAAAATCAAATGACTTTATTCTCTAAAATGACTCTGGTTCCATTGGAGCGTTGGTCATTAAATCTGTTGGAAGAATACAACTGTAATTCTATGCCATTAATACTTACTTGGAAGATTGTTGAAATCAAAGGCGTTCTTGAACAACTAAAAGCCGGCAAGACTTTTGACTGCCTCCAAACATACGTTGGTCCCTGATATTGTTTCAGAACCATTTGTGCTTTTGTAATATTGTTGATATTAATCAATGCACCTTCTCCTGTAGAACCCGAAAGGCCGTGAAAGCAGCACTTGGTATGTGGAGTGGTCTGTCCACATAATTGAGAAGAGCGGAATTTGTAACCAAATTACACCTGAGAGACCTGACAGGAAGAAAGAAAATAGGTATTTGAAGCACATACACACACGTTAATGCCCGTGTATCCCCGTTGCTAAAAAAGACAAAGTGAGAACAGGAACATAACAAAACGTGTTGGTGCAATTGCAATTAAAGAATGTGTCAATTTGTGTTATTTTTGAAAGACCAACAGAATCCAATAATCCAAAGGAATTGTGACTGTCTTTCTAAAATACTTCAAAAGATTATCAGGGCAGAGCATGAATTTGTTCGATACTTGATAAAATACTGCATTTTCTAAGAGCCTTTCTTTATTGACAAATAACCAATCATCAAAACTATTCCAGCAGATCAATTATGGGTTCTGCATCAGATATTCAGATTTGAACACTTCCTCCACTTGAATGATCACGAGCAATCAAAAATTCAACCGAGGCAATTGTATCTTCTTCACTCTTGGGATATGCTTCCACATGAAATAACTCTGCACCACGTGCCGACACGTGAATGGACTGGCAATGAAACCCCATTACAATGGGAGAGGGACTTTGTTTCCTGATTTGGCAGCCAGCAATTCATTTTTTTTCTGTTCAAAGATTCTGAGCCACGAATTCCAGTTAAGTTGATCATCCAGGACTGGGAAACTTTGTTCAGGTATTGCTTGCAATCAGGCTTCAATCAAATGAACGCATTTGGAAATATGTGTATCAAATTCTTAAGGAAACGGTTTTCTGTATGTCCTGCTCCTGATTAAATTCAGCAAACCCACTCATAACGAGTCCAAGTTCTTGATTCCAGATAACTAAAAGAACCACCAAAATACTGTCGAAGGTGCCAATTGTTTTGCTGTTGTTTGATTTTGATTTTCAAGACAATTTTCTTCTCCAATACGATGGTTCTTTTATAAAGTGTTTTTCTTTGTTATATTTGTTCTTTATACAATGAACAGCAACACGAAGAATAACTCTAAGCCCAACTAGATAAGGACACTCCTGACAGTAGTCAACCTTCTGTAACAGGAAGCCAAGAACCACTGGGATTACCACTAATAATAAATTAGGCAGAATTAGCTATGATAGAAGTAGAAAACACCATGTGTCAGTATGAAGATAAGGAAGACTTAACTATACTACAATCAAAACTAAAGAATGAGCAAAGTAGCATTTTTCAAGAAGTAACAAAACAAATTGCACATGGTATAAAACATGAAAATAAAGAATGTTCCTGCATTAATTATAAACCTATACTACTGTACGTCAGTGGTGAAGCTGGTTCTGGCAAAACATTCCTAATAAAAATCATTAGTAAGTTCCTTCAACAATTGACAAACAACAAACTGTCAGCTGTTGTCACTGCCCCCACAGGTTTAGCTGCCTACAACATAGGTGGTGTTACATTACACCGATTACTACTATTACTAGTAGAACACCAGAACAAATTAGACTATTACAAACTTTCTGCAGAAGCTGCAATGGAATTACGCAGAGTATTGAAACAAATGAAAATGCTACTAATAGATGAAGTGAGCATGGTCTCCAACCTGATGTTAGCTTTGACTCACCTCAGATTACAAGAAGTACTCAAAACAGACTATGAAGAGCTCTTTGCAGGAAAACACATTATTGTTTTTGGAGATCTGCTTTAATTAACACCAGTAAAAGGTGAGCCTATTGTTAAAACATTAGGACACAAACTCTGCCGTAAAACTGTTGGCAGCATTGGAAATGTCAACCTTTGGCAACATTTCCAAAACAGAGAATTAACAGAAAACATGCAGCAATCTGCAGATCTCACTTATGCCAACATTTTAAAAAGTATCAGAGTTGCTATACTTTCTAAAGAAGCAGAAGCAATATTGAAAACCCGACACATTAATGCACTTTATGGTGATAATGCATGTGCTACAGATGTTATGGAACAATTAGCCCACAAAAATGTCAATTGTATGGCCTTAATGCCAACTCTTGCAAGCTGTTTCAAATTCAATGAAATCATGCTAAGTAAAGAAATGCAACCAATCATGGAAATTAGCGCCACAGACAAACTAGATGTACATGGTATGGCACTACCCATGTGTGACCAAGCCACAACAAGACTAAATAGTTTAGAAAAATCAATCTCAAACACAGCAGGCTTAGAAAAGATATTAAAATTATCCTTAAATTGCAGAGTAATGCTTAAACGTAACCTTGACATGGACCAAGGACTAGTTAATGGAGCACTGGGTACAGTTGTTGGCTTTCAAACATACCCACGTGACAACAATATTCAGTTTGTCAATATACTCTTTGACAAACTTTCAGAAGTAAAAAGGATAGGACGCTTAACAGCTAGATTCCTTCTCTTCGTAGATATGTATGTACGCAGAGAACAATTTTCTCTAACTCTTGCATACGCAGTCACGATTCATAAATCACAAGGTCTTACCCTAGACAAAGCAATGATAGATATTGGTAACACAGTCTTTAAAGAAGGCATGAGCTATGTAGCACTATCACGCTTACGTACACTTGATGGTCTATTTCTAATCAACTTTGATGCAAGTAAAATAAACGCTGATATTCCTTGCATTTTAGAATACAATAGACTTCGCTCACTATACACCCCCCACCTAAACACATATTCTGTTCCACAAAAAGTAAAACATTATAAAAGAAAAATAAATCAAACAGAAATTCAACAGGATGTCACTGCAAATCCTCCAAAGAGAGTAAAAGAAACTAATACTTCATTAAGTACCACAAGCAAAAAAGAATCAATTAGGGAAAGTAAACCAGGTACTTCTTTAAAGAAGGAAGACAAACTCCAAAAAAACAGATATAGAACTACCTGGACCATTTAAATTCTCAAATATAGTTGGTGTAAGTTGCTACACAAATGTAGCAATGAATATTCTATTTCAATTACCACCAATTGTTGACAACATTTACTTACACAGTACAGACCCATTGCGTTTGCAAATGTTAGTACTTCACAGAAATGCAGCAAACAATCCTGACAACACGTAGAGTGTTTATGGAATTAGACAACAATTGGACTACTGTGCTGGAATGGTGAAATTCACTATAAACTCACAGGAAGATCCACAAGAATTTGTAATGTACTTACTACAAGTACTGGAAAACAAAAACATACCTATAAATGAAATCTTTCAGATGTCATACATGTGGAAACATACATGCACTCTCTGCAACAATGTGACACAAGAAGAAATCTCCAATGAACGCTTCATATATATATATCAATACCAAATTGTGAATCCATTCCATTTCAGCGACTTGTACAAAATGCAAACCATGGTAGATTATGCTCTACCTGCAATTCAGATAATCGCTCCACGTTAGTAATACAAACACATAGTAAATACATAATACTAATGCTTCTACGTTACAATGCAGATGGTACCAAAAACAACTGCAAGCTGACTGGATTCACACATGGTCAAATATCACTTGGTAAGAAAACCTTCACGACAATAGGTATAATCGACCACGCAGGAGCCACAACCAATTCAGGGCACTACACTGCATATATAAAAAAGAAATGTGGATGGTTTGAATGTAATGATAGTACCATTACTCTAAAACAGAGATTACCAGCAAATCTTATAAACGCTTATTTAATGTTCTTAAAACCAAAATTTGATAACTAAACTGTACTTAAACCTTAAGTAAACTTGTAGTAAAAAAATATAAACTGTTCCAATATTCCAAAAGCTATCTAACTGCTCAAAGATTCGACAACAACTAATCAGATAAATTAATACCACTAAATTAGAGCAAAAAATAGATAGTTAGAATACGCCAATTGGTATCTAACTGTCCCAAAATTGAACAATATCCAAACAGATAAATCAATACCACTAAAATATACAAAAAAATAGACAGTTAGAATACGCCTACTGGTATCTAACTGTTCCAAAATTTTACAATATCCAAACAAATAAATAATATTTTACTGCTCCAAAAAAATGCAACAAGCCAATGTATAAAGCATTAGCCGGAAACAACAAGTGAACACTGAAAACAAACAAACATATAAACTGTAGCATAACAGAAAAAGGTTTTTTTTTTAATCCAACATGGATTTTTTTTTTTCCCACAGACCCAATGATTTTAGCAACAAACACAGAAACTGAGCAAATTGCACAGTATTCTGGTTTGTAATCTACTAAATATGAGGGTAAAAAAAAAAATGTTGATTATACAATGTAATACGTCATTACAAAATACTAATACTAACATGCTATTTTCTTTTATCACAGAAATGAACAAGAAATACATGTACTCCAGTTACTAAACTAAACAGTAAGTATATTATACACTCTATGCCCTGGCCACAACCATCGCAGCATATCACACCCATAGTATCTTATAACTTTGTTCCTTATAAATTTGTTTTTGACCCAAAGTTATAAGCAACTGTAAGTGTGATATGCTGCGGTGGTTGTGGCCAGGGCATAGAGTGTTGGGTGCATGGCCAAGTGGCCATGCAGCCAACACTCTATGCCCTGGCCACAACCACCGCAGCGTATGACACCCATAGACTCAAACATTTCAACTATGGCCTATGGAAACTTTTAATGTCCGCAGACATTATGACTGTTCTTAGAACACTTTCAACTTGCCAGCGAACAATACGGACAGCGTCTTCAGGACACCCCCTACGAACATTTCAAGACAATGAGAGAGTTCTAAGAACACTTTCAATTTGACAACGAACAATACGGACAGCATCCTCAGAACACCCACAATTTGTTTATTTGTGAACATCTCAGGACACCGCGAGTATTCTTAGAACACATTCAACTTGCCAGCGCACAATACGGACAGCGTCTTCAGGACACACCCTACGAACATTTCAGGACAACGCGAGAGTCCTTGAACACTTTCAACTTGACAATGAACAATACAGACAGCGTCCTCAGGACACCCCCATTTTGTTTATTTACGAACATTTCAGGACACCGCGAGTGTTCTTAGAACACATTCAACTTGCCAGAGAACAATATGGACAGCGTCCTCAGGACACCCCCATTTTGTTTATTTGCGAACATTTCAGGACATCACGAGTGTTCTTAGAACACATTCAACTTGCCAGAGAACAATACGGACAGCGTCCTCAGGACACCCCCATTTTGTTTATTTACGAACATTTCCGGACACCGCAAGTGTTCTTAGAACAGTTTTAGCTTGCTTGCGAACAAAACGGACACATATTGAGTCCTCAGAACACCCCCCCATTCAGTTTATTTAGAACATTTCAGAACACCCGTGATGTCCGCAGACAAATCGAACACAACAAGATTGTCTACCACATTAAAAAAAACAACTTTCAACCTATCTCATACTCTCCCACCCTCCCCAAACCCTCCTACACACCAACACACTCTACTAAATACACATTTTGAACCAAGTTTCACTGCGCTGTTCGCGGACGTCTGTGAATCCAAGATGGCAGGCGCTACCGAAAATCTGATGCGCTTCACGCTCCACACCGTCCAATCAGCGAACACGCTGCCTGTCCGCAGACATCACGCAAACTGATTGGCCAATCAGGACACTGTCCGCGGAGCGAACAGGGAAGTGTGCCCGTGGACCGAACACAGATATCACTAAATTTTTATGACCTACTGGACAGATTTTCACCAAATCTGCAAAAGAACGCTTTCGGGACCAAGCCGCTACTCCTGGTCCAAATTTGGTGAAAATCCGTCCAGCGATTTGGGCTGTAGGCACAAGCAAAGTTTATTCCCTATTCAGTCTATGGGAAAAAAAAGTTTGGGGACCCCCCCTATAACTTTTCCCCCCCTGGACGAATCCTCACCAAACTTTGCAAATTCAGAGTGGGTCATATACTTTTTTTGCAAAGTTTGGTGAGGATTCATCCAGGGGGAGCAAAGTTATAAGCCGCCCAAAAAGTGCTCTTCCTATGGAAACAGCAACTTAACCATAACTACATGGCTACGGTAGTGGCCATATATATATATATATATATATATATGGGGCAGTAATCACCAAGTGGTGACAATGCAATTCAGAAAATATGTAAAGCAATTGAATTCACTTATAGTAATGCAGCATAGAAGAACAGTTTTGGTTTGTGAAGAGATAGCGTTTAGGTTAATATTTCCCCCTGCAAAGTGCTAAAGGCACAAATGACCAATCCTACACAGATGTAAGGAAGCAGCAGGTATTCAGGAATGAAAGACAATGCCTAGAGTTTGAATGCAATCTTCCCTCCCCAAACAAGAGAGAAAACCGTTTTTGTGAAATTTACACTTTTTAAAATGACAGGTGAAAATGGCTTTGTGAAACAGGAAAAATTGTGCAAAAATGCTTAAATTGATAGAAATTCTTATGAGAGCAACACTAAACAGGTCCTCACACACATGAGCTACAATATAAACAACAGTACACATTTTAGATTGGATTGGGAGTTTGAGAAACACTTTGGATGGGAAAATTTGCAGTAAAATTTCGCTATGCAATTTTTAATAAAAACGGGTCAAATACACCGTTGAAAATTGAAGAAGTTATGGAAGTTTTTGTGGGAGGCGTTTTTGAAAAAATAGGGGCGAAAATGAACACAGAAATCAGTTTGTACAATTACAATTATGCTCTAAACTATGGTATTCAGGCTGGTTACCAGTTTGAAACACAGAAAGCCCCAGATTGGTCTGTAGAAATCAACCCTGGCACCTCCGTGTCTGCCTTGGAGGACTCAGTCGGATTACCCGTGGGATTATATCAAGGGTTTGGGATTTTCAAAAGACAAAAGGATTTTCAAGAAATTATTGCTATTACAAGAAATCAAAACAAGGCTTCAGACTGGTTTGACACTTCTACAAGTTCTTAATTGAAAGAGAGGATTGGTTGAGATTGGGATAGGACAAGGCAATATACTATGGGTTACTATTATTCCTGTGAATACTTACAGTCCATTGTAATTAAGATTGGACTGTCAGGGTTCTGGTCATCGGATTGGGTCTACCGGCAGCAAGGCACTTCTGGAGGGATCGGTCAGCTGGGCGGATCTGATCAATTTGGACTGTACCTCAGACTGGATTTGTAGTGGCCCTTCTGATCACTGAACACGGTAGAATAGCTTGATGGCGACTTTCAGCAGGCAAGCCTTAATGGTAGCAAGCCAGACTGGATCAGAATTAATTTCCCTTAAGTTTGGGATGGTTGGATTTGGGCCTAGCTAAAAATAGTTCAGCAATTGCTAAGGCCTGGGTTTTGCAAAGAAGTCTGGAATCAGCTGCAAGATAAAGAGTTCTGGAACAAAGCGCTGCGCGGAAAATCAGGATGTGTTCAGGAAGCAGTGTGTTTATGTGTGGTGAAGTTCCTATAATTATCCTACCAAGTGACACCACAAAGTTTATGGTATGGGCAGTATTTCACACCACACCCCCATGGCTGTGAGTGGCCAAAGGCACTTGCCTTGTTCTGGTTGGCAGTCAGAAAGAGCTGTAATATTTTCTGATGCGATTTAGGAACTCCCACATTTATTTGAACCACAATTTAACTTTCCCATAAATACATATTTTTTATAATTATGCCCTCTTCTAAAATCAGACACATGCATTACATATTTTCTGGGTTAACCTGGCGTCCAAATCCCATCTCTGTGAGAGCTGTCTTTGTCATTCTGTGGAATTTGATCCATTTTAATCATAACAGTTTGGCCTAAGAATTTCTAATTCAATACATATCTGGGCGATGACCCCTAGAGCATGGGTATACAATATCATATTTGCAACATTAATAGTTTTGCCACAATCTGTGTTTTGGTGTATCTTTGGTTCCTTACACAGTAAGAACTCATACAAAATCTTCAAATGTCTAGCATGAGTTCAGATTTATGAGTATGTATTTTTCACTTGTGTACTTATTTTGTCTGCCATGTTAAATGTCATAAAGTTCTGATGCAAAATAAGTAATTTCCATTCAAAATCCATGGCAGGTTTTTTTTTTCTTACTTCCCAAGTGAGAAAATGGCCAGTCCTTTGAAGTTCACTGAGAAACTTCCTCCACATCCTGCCCCTTCTCTGGGAGGATGGGTGTCCAAACCTTCCTTTGTCCTTGGGTCAGCCAAAGACGCATGGCTAATGAGGTCTTTGTTCTAAATAAGCGGGACCTCCAGCACCCATTAAGCACTCCTGGGAGCAGCTAAGTGTCAACATGAAGTGTCATTTTCCCCGGGCTGGGCACTGTCCAATCAGAATTAACCATTTAACTCCAACTGGGTTACTTTAAGATTAACCTACAATCTTTCATTTAAAGATATAAAATGAACAGAGTTTATAATGGATTTTGACAATTAATGCAATTAAGCCCTTCACAAAAAACATGCATTAAACACGCACATTTTGCAATTCTTCAGAGAAAAAAAACACATTTAAACTGAGCCTTTTACATCAGGGTTTCCTTTGTAGCATACACACATTTAACTCAACATTATTCTGTCTTAGAGTGCTGGGATTTGATTTGTATGAAATATTTTCTTAGTCGCTGTCATTCAGTGAGGCCTGTTTTCTTCTGACTGCACTGGATGATCTGTGGTTTCAGCACACTTTCAATTTCAATAGTTCACTTAGAAAATGACTGAACTTAGAGCCAAAACAGCACTTTGAAGGTTGCAATTGGTTGTGGAAGCTGTATTTTAAAGGGCATTTTCGGTTTTTAGCCCACTTCTGTGGCCTTGCTTCATGTTACATGTAACAGCACCCACTGGCATTCTCCTGCAGTGAGTTCTGTTTTTACACCCACTTTGACTGTGTGTGACAGGGGTGTACGGCCTTTTGTGATTTATGAACAATGCACAATTTTACACATTTTTGCATGCACAGGGTTTAGCACATCTATTTTGGCTGTTTATTTCCCCATTGACAAAAGGGGTGCAGTGGGGCGCATTGGCAAGGGGAAAAATATCCCACAGAGTCAATGAGAGAATGTTGATGAGTGCTTGGAGTGTTTGCATCATAATTGTCTTGCAACTCAGGCATTTGGAACATGTAATCCTGGGTTTTGGGTGCCAGTGGGTTCGCTCTGGGGCTCTGCCCATTAACTGAGCTACCTATATGTAACATCTTTATAAAAGGAACTTGAGTGGACTGTCTATGTTGGATCATGAGCTGCCTTGCCAGTGGTTTAGGATGGGGAGTTGTAGTTTGTTTTTCTGTGCATGGGGCAAAGGTGAATGATTACTCGAGTGGTGTTTTTCTTTCCTGCCTGTATACTTGTGTAAGTATCAGCTATCTTACCCATGCTGCACTTTTTGGTATAATAAGAAGGGAGAGATGTGTGTTTATGTGGTGCGTGATGTGTGTGTGTGGAGTGAATGTTTCCCTTCCTGTGAGTGTGGTGATGGTGACGTTGTGGCTTTATCCTTTGGTTATCTGACTGTGCTTGTGTCCACATATTGCACCAGGCAGGCCCCTCGGTTACTTGTTTTGGTAGGACCCGTGGTCAGGGTGTGTGCACCCACAACAGTGGTTTTGTGCTTGAGAGTAGCAGTCTCTTGGTGGACCCAGGTAAAAGAGGTTTTGTTTCTGTATTGATGGATAAGGTTTGCATTGTTTTGTATCCCATTGGACGTGGCAGGCTTGTGCTTAGTTGTGGCAGGATCAAAATGCAAGTGTGGCAGTATTAGATGGGAGGTGTACGGTTTACTTGGGTTGGCTGAGGATGTTGTCATGTGATTCGGGCATATTGGCAGTGTTTGGATCCAGGTACTGTGGTTCTGCCGGTGCATGTTTCAAATATCTTGTGAAAGAAGGGATGTGTGTTTAATTTTTTTATTGAACATTTGTATTGTGCATATATACAAGTGTTTCCATGCACCACGAGAAATGTAGGGCGTGAGGGGGGACATAGGAAAGAAAACAATAGAACAAAAATGGTTATATTGGCCTTCTGACAATCCTACTGTGCAAGTGCAAGACAAGGTGGTAAGTGAAGGGGGGAGTGCAGGGGTGGGTGGCAAAAGGGATGGTGTGAGCAATTGGTTTTGGGGGGCAAGATGGCAAGTGCCAGGGGAAAGAGAGGGAGAAAGTAGGATGAGTGAGGTGGTCAGGGTGGAAGAGGTTAGGCTAGTCTGGGGAAGGGTGTCTGAGGACAAGTGCTCACAAGGGATGCTGGGAAATGCTGGTAGGTGAGTGGTCTGGCACCTATATGACTCTTAAGGGACCAGGCCCCAGTCAGAGTGGCAGAAGGAATGTTAGCACAGAAGGGCGATAGGGATGGAAGAGGAGAAAAGGAAAGTCTTAGAAGTATCTGGAAATTAAGAAGATCCAGCTCAAGTCTGAGGGGGACAGGGAGGCCGTTCCAGAGGGAGGAACCTGCCGAGCAAAGGAATCTATCACCCATTTTCTGCTCGGAGAAACATTTGACCTGCTGAGAGTTAGAGCCACAGAACCGAAGGACTCCAGCAGGGAGGCATTTAGGGAGGAAAAGCTGGATGTAGAGAGGTCCCAGGCCCCAGACAGCCTTGTGGATGATGCAAAGGGTCTTGAATTTGATCCTTGTGGTCTCTGGTAGCCAGTAGAAAGATCTTAGGGCTGGAGAGATGCAGTACCTGGGCTTGAGGCTAAGGATAAGTCTCACAGTCCAATTCTTGTGTGGGAGCGAGGGGCCAGTAGGCCCCTCTCTTCCTTCACTTCTCAGTACAAAACTTGGACCAAGTGCCTCCAGTAGTGGGTTTGCCCCTTACCCTTATTCAATGTTAACTTTAGTTGACTTTCGTGTAGATGGGACCACTGAGCAGGACACAGGGCATCCATTTTTTGTGCCCCCTTTCGACTCCATCTTGGTGACCAGGCCTCACTGCGATAGTACGAAACACTTCTCTCCCTCTCCTCACTGCCGTCAGGTACACAGAGCACATGGTCCCCACCTTCTTTCCCACTCTGACTGGAAAACTCTGCGGCTCCATTCTCACGCTGAAGCCAGAGGTATTTGCAACAATTAATAAATGTATCACATAAGTCTTCCTCTGAGATCACTGTCCTGCATGTGAACCAACATGAACTAAGCACATAGCTCGTTCATCTCCACAAACATGTCCTTGCCCCCGCACTCTCGCCGATGGAAACTTACTGCCATTCTGACCCTGTGTCCCTGCGAGATATTCCTTTCATATGCCAGACCACTGACCATGCCATGATGCCCACCCAGCAGACTCCCAAATAACATTAGACCCCTGCTGCAGTATATTGTGCCTAATACTAGCAAATGCCACATACCTGAGATTCTTGTGAGACTAATCCTACAGTTCAATCAGTGTATTATAGTGGTCAAGACCCTTAACCTGTGACCTGTATAATCCAAATGTTATAGATGATATAGACACCTGTGTGATTTGTATAGTGACAGGAAAAACTACTGAGAGTCTTTTGAACAATTGTTATTTAGTGCATGCATTATTTACAATGTATTCATTAGCTTAGATAGTGACAACCCTGCTTCACGGCGACCTGACCTTCACCCATTCGGAGCACAGATATCTGACGTCCATCCTCCCGCCAACCAAAACCAACCAGGAGGAAGAGATGATGCCCACACTTAAGACGTCACCCTGGCTGACCAATCCGGGTCCAACGTAGCTTCATATGTTAGACGTATCATTGTGCCTATATAATGTACTGTAATATTAATTTTGCCAGAGCGCTCTCAGAGATCTCATACACTTTTCCTTGAACTCTCGCAGCCTGCTCTTTTTGCCTTATTCCCCGTCCGGGGAGTGTCCGTTTTATTCTCTTGCACGTTGAAGACGGGGAGGGCACAAACATTCTGCATTAGTTGAAGATAGAGAAGGTAGGAAAGAGGCAGACAGAGGAAGCATCTGTTGCAGTAGTCCAGACTAGAGAGAACCAGGACTCTGGAGACATTGAGCTTCTGGGGGAAGGAGATAAAAGGTAGAATGCCCTTGAGAAGGTCCAGCTGAAAGTTTGACTTTTTGGCAAGGTCCGTGATGTGTGGAGAGAAAGAGAGAGATGAGTCAAAGATGATCCCAAGGTTTTTTGCCTCAGGGGTTGGTGAGGGAAGGGGGCCCAAGGAAGGTGGCCAGAGAGTGTGGAGGAAACAAGTAGCAGACATCCCAATGAGAAGGATATCTGTCTTAACGGCATTACGGCAGATATCATTGGCAGAGCACCATGCATGAATAACAGCCAGGCATGAGAGAGGAGGGAGAGGAGGTAGAGGATAGCAGCTTAAATGAGACCTGTGTGCTGTCTGCATAACACTGGAAATGAGGGAGGAAGGTGGAGATTAAGTCAGCCAGAGGGGATAGGTAGATGTTGAAGAGCCATGGTGATAGGATAGTGCCCCGAGGGATGCCACAGGAAGAGAGTAAGGAGAAGGAGAGATAAGGACCCATTTGCACATGGGAGGGTCTATTTGAAAAGAAGGAGGTCCGACATTCGAGCACCCAGTCTGTGATGCCTAGGGTATCATGGAGACGATTTATGGGGACATAGTGGTTGACTCTGTCAAAGGCAGAAGAAAGATCGAGGAGGATCATATCAGAGGGAGTATTTGAGTCCAGGTTTGAGAGCAGGTCTTCACGGGTGTTCAGGAGAGCAGTTTCCATGCCTCTGGATGCCCTGAAACCAGACTGGTGGTCATGGAGGCAGCCAGCCATTTCGGTGTGGATGGTCCGTTGGGGGATGACCAGCTTCTCCATGAGTTTGCTCAAAAAAGGAGTGATGAAGATAGGGCAATAGATAGCCAGGCATGAAGGGTCTGCGGACAGCTTTTTTAGGAGACGGTTTGTGGGAAGGAGCCAGTGGCGAAGGAATGGTTGTAGATGTCAGCCAAGTCTACGGTGAGAGAGGCAATGTTGTACTTAGTGTTCTGGAAGAGCAGGGAGTGCCTGTTTAAAAGAGACTTTCATAGAGCGGGCAATGCTAGAGATCTCGTCTGGTGCAATGGGAGAGATGCAGGAGAGTATGGTGGCAGAGGGGGGCCAAGGGAGGCAAGAGAAGGGGCATGGAGACCACAGGAGATGACAGTGAAGAAAGGATGTTCAGAGTTTTTAGGAGAAGTGAGTGGCCATTGCAGTGCAGAGGGCCAAGAATGGAGGAAGAGACTGCAGTAGGATTGGATCTTTGCAGATTTAAAACAGGGAGACCTTTGCCCCGCTCAATTGATTAAGGATGCGGCCCGTGATCTCGCACCATTTATTACCAAACTAATAAATGCGTCTTTCACATCAGGCACCATACCTAATAACTTAAAACAGTCCTGGGTGCTCCCCTTGCTCAAAAAAACTAATCTAGACCCATCCACTCCCACCAACTACCGCCCCATTACCACACTACCGTTCCTTCTCAAAATCCTCGACAAAATTGCATACCAACAGATCCAACATTAACTTGAGCACTTCCATCTACTAGGTGTCCGACAATCGGGCTTCAGGCCTCAGCACGGAACCGAAACTGCACTTATAGATCTCAAGGCACAAATAGACGAGCTGAGAGATCAGGGTAAGACAGCACTACTGCTACTCCTTGATCTCTCGGCTGCCTTCGATTTGGTTGACCATGAGATCTTGTGCAACCACCTTCAAAAAGCTGCCCACTTTTCTCAAGAGGCAACCAATTGGATCCAATCCTTCCTACATAAACGCACGATGAGAGTCTTCTCTTTGCTAGCAGCAGCCGACCCAACGCCCATCACTTGTGGCGTGCCTCAGGGATCCTGGTTCTCCCCTACACTTTATAACATCTTCACAAAACCCCTTTTCGATGATCTAGACGATCTGGCTACCACCTACACTAATCACGCCGATGATACCCAGATCCACATCCCGTTGTCGGGGGATTATGACAAGGATTTGGCCTTCGTTAACAAAGTGTACCTCATCATCCAGGCATGGATGGCTTCACACGGTCTATGCCTGAATGATGACAAGACGGAACTCCTCATCCTAGGCTCTGAACATCACCTTAACAAGCTTGACCAAAACTATTCATTGTTCGTAATTGACAACAATAAGATTAAGGTACCCAAGGAGGTTAAAACCCTCCATTTATCTAGACTCTTCCCTCACCTTCAACAAACAAGTTAATGCAATGGCCTCCGCCACTTCCTATACTTGCAAACTCATTAGGGCAGCTAAACCCTTTCTCTCTTCCACCAACTGTATCACCTTGGCCAGGGCATTGATCCTGTCCAAGTTGGACTATTGCAACGCATTATATGTAGGCTGCAATAAATATATCTCAAATAAAATTAAAATCCTCCAAAACAATGCCCTTAGAGCAGCCCTTAGCATACCGAAGAAAGCCCATATCTCTGTCTCCAGAAGGTCTGTCAATTGGCTATCTACCAAAGGCAAACTATTCCTCAAATAGGTCTCTCTGATTCACAAATGTCTTCACCAAGCAGCTCCTCAATACCTCATCTCCAGATTCACTAGACCTACCCTCTCTCGCCCTTCTAGAATGGCCAACTCCAACCTTCTCCTGGTGCCAGGTTTAAACGTACAATGTCGGGAGGCAACAGCTTTCCAGTAAAAGCAGCGCAATCTTGGCACTCCCTTCCTCCTCCCTGCAGGGAGGATCTACCCTACCACCAGTTCAGAGCTAGGACTATCCACTGGCTCAAAACTCTCGACTCATAACGACCTTCCGCTGCCCGGCTGCGCAACCACCATGTTGCTCCTTACCTCAACAAATGTAAATATGTATATAGTATTGCCTATAGTGTATATGCTTTACCTATCCTATTCAGCGTGATGCGTCCAGCATTGTAACCACAGCTGGACCTCACCCCGCTGTATGTAACTAAGTTTTGCAATCCTCTTGCTGCTCCTGCACCTGGCTACCTCTGGGTTAGGTGCGCATTATAAATAAATAAAATACAAATACAAATTCAGCCGTGTTTTTGGTGGCTCTAGTGATGCAAGCTTCGACATGAGCCATCTTATTGGAGCAGATGGCGAGCCGATACTGCTTTTGAAGTAGAAGGGCAGGCCAGTTTGTCAAAGGATGAGCTGGATTCTTGCCACTTCCGCTCAGCAGCTTTTCACGTGTGTTTCAAAGCTACCAAGTGGGAGTGGTCATACCAGGAGAGAGGGGTAGTTAGAGGCTTGAAGAGTGGGTTGTCTGTTGAGATGAGGGCATCCAAAGTGTGTCTGGCAGAGTGGGTCGGGCCCGAGGGAGGGATAGTGAGGGAAAGAGAGTCGCACAGGTCAAGAAAGAGTACAGTAGCCACATCTGGAGAGTCAAGATGGATGTTAAAGTCACCATGGAAGATACCTTTGTGGGAGGAGGCAAGAAGAGAGAAGGAGAGGTCCACCCATTCCAAGAGGAAGAGTGAGGTGGGTCCAGGGGGTCTTCTCCTTGCAGAAACTCTTCTCTCACTGGAGCTCATCAACAGCTCCCTAACTAAAGGCACCTTCCCATCAACATTAAAGACAGGAAAAATCCTCCCTATACTATAGAAACTCACTCTGGATCCCGGCAACCTAGGTAACTACTGCCCCATCACCCATCTTCCCTTCCTAGGTAAGATCATTGCGAAAGTGGTAGCTGTGCACACCAACAATCTCCTCAAAACATACCAATCCAGGTTCAGACCCAGATGCAGGACAGAGATGGCAACCATACAGGTGGTCAACGATCCCTTCAATATCCTTGACAATTGCCATACCTGCCTCCGGGTTCTACACAACCTCTCAGCTGCTTTTGACACTGTAGAGCACCAAGCACTCATGGACAACCTATATAAGCACATGGGGATCAGCGTATTTATCCTATACTGGTTCAAGTCCTACCTCACCAACCACCAGCAGTTTGTTCAGATGGACTCCTCTAGATCACCAATGCTAACCGTCACCTTTGGAGTTCGGCAGGGTTACATCCTCTCCCCATTGATCTTCAATCAAAACATCCACCAATACAAACACACCTATACCTCAAGATTGACTCCATGACGGACATCCACATGCTTAAAATCCGCCTCTCACTGACCCAGTCTTAGATAGCCAATGCATACTTGAAGTTCAACCCCTCTAAGACCGATTTCCTGCTCCTCACCAACAGCACAGAACAGCCAGACATACAGACCTGGCTATCAACCATGAACCTTCAGGGCTTCACACTGAGTTCACCTCCTGCGCCAAGTCCTCGGGTTCCACATCGACAAACACGTCTCCTTCAAGACACACATATCTAAGAAAACACAGACAGCTTGGTATCAGCTCTCCTGCATACAGAATTTCAAGCACTTCCTCTCTCCGTGCAGCTTTTGATCCATCGTTCAAGCATTGGTCCTATCCCACCTGCATTGGGGCAATGCCTCCTCAAAGGCCTCCCATTATCCTTCCTTGTGCCCCTGTTTAGTGCCCTACACAGGGCCACACGCCTCATCAGGGGTCTACGCAGATATGGCCATATCACTCCAGCCCTCATCGACCTTCACTGGCTCCCACTGCATGCACAAATCACCTTCAAGTCTTTCTGCATCATCTATAAGGCAGTCGCCCTCAAGTCACCCGGCTCTCTCGTGGAGAAACTCAGCATCTCCGGTGGACAACACAGGACACATGCTGACTTGAAATCCACTGCTGCAAAAAGGAAAGGACCAGAAAACCAGTTGTATCTGCCTACGCCCAAAGACTATGAAACCTCCTCCCAGTCAGCATCAGACTTGCCCCCATGCTCCTGCAATTTCGAAAATAACTCAAGACCCACCTCTTCAAGGAGTCTCTCCTCCTCAACACCTAAGCCATCATGTCACCCCCCACGCTACCTGACTTGCTAGACACCGTCCACTTCTCTCCTCCACTCCACCCTGTACAGCTATACCCCTCATTTGTGTCCCTCTGTGCCCTATCCCCCTACATATCTGTTCTGTTGTTACTCTGAAAAGTACTCTGTTATGCATCTGTACTATTGCGTACATCTGTAAAGTGCTTTGTTGCTGCTCGAAGATTGGTCCGTGCTCAATAAATATAATAATAATAATAATAATAATAATAATAATAATAATAATAATAATAATAATAATAATAATAATAATAATAATAATAATAATAATAATGTTAGCCTGGATGGCGGATGCTGGTGGTCCCCTCGGGGTCTCTGCACGTTAATTGAGCTACCTACATGTGACATTTTAACAAGAGGAATTTGAGTGGACGTTCCTGCTACCTCCTGGAGTCATATTTGCAACACATTCCATGTCTGAACGGGTCCCATGTTGATAGAATTCCCTTTTCCTAGGCTCCAGGCCATAAACAGTGTACACTTGTGCATTTGTGCATCAGATGCCTGACAGCAGCACCTGCCCTACAGTGGCCCAGAGCAGGTTCGGGTCATAGGTGACCTATTGACAGCTGAAGTGACAGCCAGTTACTGCAGCACAGGGGTGGCATTTAAAACATGTACCCGTATTCCAAATATGATGATCATAGGTAGGTCATGCTGATTGCAGGGTAAACTCTAAATATAAGCCATGCCTGAGTTTGGGCATGGTGCAAACACTGCTCATAATCATAACAGCCGCAGCCAGTTTGGTGTTACACATGTGTCAGCTGCTCTGAGCAAGTTCAGCTATGAAAGATGATGTGTATTCTGGCTAGACAGGCTGGATCTGCAAAGTGACAGGACAGGAACCTGCATGGCCAAGCCTTTCTTTCATCACTTTGTGAGAATAGGCAAAACCCTCCCCCAGACACAGACACTCAACAGGAAGCTTTCCTGGGGCCAGAAATCAAAGGTGCACACCCATTCACAAGGAATAGCATCACACCAGGTGCTGCATAGAAAAGAGGCCAGTGATCCTATTGAAGAAGAACGGACTGGGTAAGTGTAGATAGGGTGATCTCTGTACAGTTGGGGGAAGGTTCCAACATCTTGCTTCTTTCTGCCTTTATCTATCCTTCCTGCCCCCCTACACTTCCCGTGACACTTCCTGTGACACAGAAGGCAAAGCCAACTGATTACTGAAGATGTGCTTCTCGTGTGATTTCCCCATTCTATGGAATGATCCATTAACGCTGGATGTTAGGTGCATTTTTTTAACAGCATGCTGTTTGTTTTACCTCACATACTATCAATCCTTCAATGTACACATTCATTTAATTCCTTTTCAATTCCATTTAGGTTGCATTTACTATGCACGCATGTTTTATTATTTACTTTGCCTTCTTTTCTTTGCAGTACCTTTTGTATTTAATGGTACGATCTACTGACAAAGAAAACAATACATTGCGCGTTCGGGAAGCAGCCTGCACTTCATGTTGATTTTACGGTACGACAAGCTAAATATTGTTAAATGAATTTCTTTTTGCAACTGCGTGTGTGTATATATATTAAAATGCGTTCAGACATTAAACAATCAATTGTGTTCACGAACAGTTTGCATTCGAACAATTGTTCCACGTGCAATTCTAATACGAACAATTCGTATACAACCGCGTGACACTCACCGTGTTCGGATCGGTCTCCAGTAGGCCTGAATCTTTCTTCTGCGCTCAGCTCCTGCAAGAACAAGAACACTGTTAGGAACAGCCTTACCTTGCGGCGCTTCTGCCCATCATTCATCGCTTCTTCTGTTCTGCGGGCATCTTCGGCGGTGTCATTCCCATCCCAGCACGCCGCTTCCTAAGGAAAAGGGAAAAGAACAGAAAAAGGCATAAGTAAGCATTCAGCAAATCTTCGCTTATTTTTAAAGGCTGTACGAGCTTCAAACGCTTACCTGAATCCCAGCCGCTCTGGGGGAACTCTGTCTCTGGAACTTCCCATCCATCTGCAAGAGGGAAAAGACACTCCAGGTTAGCATGGAAACATCTAGAGACGCTGCATACCGCGCTTACTCACCGCATTTCTTCTTCATAACCGGCATCGACGCTGAAAACATTGCGGCACCTAAAAGACACAGAAAAAGAACTCAGTTCAAAACAAATACGAAAGGGTTGCATCGTGCATCGCGCTCTCACTCACCTTCAGCGGTACTCATCTCAGCAGCACGTCGCCATCCCCGGACGCCGGCCATCATCTAAGGAAGAAAGGAACAAAGTTAGATAACTGTTCAAAAGACTCATTATACTTACATGTCGGACACTTGCCAGTGAAGTAACTAGGCAGCAATGAGCCTGCATCATTCAACGCGCCCCTGCGCTGAAAGCAGGACGAAGAACACACTTTCCAAGAAAACAAGGTGAGCTGTGGATCAAAGGGAAGGGTTGGACCCCGGGGAAGAAGGGGTTCAAGCACACAGAGACAATAGGGAGTTAAGCTCTACCAATCCTGTGTTTCAGGCCCGGTCTCCAGTCGAGTAGACTCCAGGGAAGGGTTCGAGGTCGTAAGAGGTCAGAACAGGCTGAGTGACTTCCCCGTGGATACCAGGTGAGCGTTACACCTAGGTCCTGCATGGGCCTCATCTGCAGTCCTCACCCTGCGCTCAGGCCGGATGGGCACTATCGATTTTCCCAAAATATATAGCAATCCGCAGGGGCAGGTAATGAGGTAAACCAAATTAGCTGTTTTGAAATTAGTGAAATGCTTAAGATGCCTAACATTTGTTAACCCCAAATCAACAGACTGGATATTAGCAGTGAAATACTACGCATGAACCCCATCTGTAGTGGCCAATCTCTGTGGTTGTCCCCCATACATCGGTGATAGTAAGGGGGCTTGATGCTATTAGTTGTACATCATTATATATGATAGATAATATCTCAAATGCTGGTACTTTTGTTGTAGGCAAACATAGGGGCTATCCTGAATTTATTAAAACATCTATTCCAATTTCTTTGAATGATGGTCTTGATTTTATAAGATAAATCTGTGAAAGTGTTAACAAACACCACCACATCCTCATCCAGAGGTTTGCGTAGGCTGCTTTCAAGAAGAGCTTCTTGATTATTATTCAGGGCTCGTTTAGAAAAACTCTTAACAAGAGGTGTGAGATAGCAACGTTGAACCAATTTGGCTGATAGGTATAAGGCTTCCTTTTTGTAAGATTGCCTAGTACTACTGTGTATTCTCATTCTCAGAAATAATCCAAAAGGGAGGTTGGTCTTTATATGTCTGGCATGGTGGCTCTGATGGTGCAATTAAGCATTGTTGTCAGTCACCCTGTGCAATAATGAGAAATGTCTAAAGAATTCACCTCTTCTGTACTCATAGTATGAGTGAATTTCAAATAACGATAAAAATGGTTTTAACGGTTTATCCATTCCAGAAATTCCAGGCTGCAGACATCGTACCTGACCAAATGATCAACATATTGTCGATGTATCTCAGCCAATGTGTGATATTGGATTTGAAAGGATTAGAATTAATGTGGATAACAATGACCTCAAACATATTAACATAAAGTGTCGCCAAATTTGGGGCCATGGCCTCACCCATGGCGGGTCCTTTAATTTGCATTAAAACTGGTCCTGAAATCTAGAGAAATTACGTGTCAAAGCCAGTTCAGTGCACCACATGATGAAACTTTTAGACACTGGGTGATCATCAGTTCTACTTCTCAGTACCTCTTCAACAACCTCCAGTGTGGCTATCTGGGGTATAGGAGTGTAAAGTGACTCAATATCCAAACGCATAAGTATTTGGCACATTGGATCGAAACTCATTCCCTCAATTTTATTAATCACATCATTAGTATCTTTGACATATTTTATTTATATTTTTATTTATTGTATTTCTATATTTGTATAGCGCTGCAGCCCGCCGGCATCAGAGTGCATTACATGGAGACAAAAGGACTGAGTAACGGGACAACATAGATTAGTAAGCCCTAATGTCAGTACCTAGGGGATTAGGTTAGAGTTCAAATGCCATTATTTGAAAAGAAGGGTTTTATGTTTCTTCCTGAAGCATAAGGCCCAATTCATAGAATCCAGCGCAAAAGTAGTGCAAGCGGCATGTTCCGAGAAGAAGCATGTGTCCCAAACCAGCAATTGCACGTCACACATATTCATGGATTTTCCGAGGCATCAGTAGCCGTGGTGCAATGAAAACCAAGTAGCGCCACTAATACCCCCAACACGCTCCTGTGTGCAGGAAAAAGCCAGTGAAATGCCCAATACGGCAAGGCTTCACGCCATCCGTGGCCCAGCACACAGCTCCCCCATTGTAATCGCGTCAAAAATCAGAGCATACGCCGCTCGAACCAGCCAAATCACGTGCAAAGGCCCGCGCATAACCCTACCGTACCCCAGCGTAATCGCATACCCCGGTCGTACCAGGCAAATCGTGTGGAGAGGCCTGTGCGTACCCCTAATGCACCCCAGCATAATTGCGTACCCCGGTCGCAGCAGCCAAATCACATGGAAAGGCCTGTGCGTATCCCTACCACACCGTAGCATATTCGCATTCCCTGTTCGCATTAGCCACATTGCGTGGAAAGGCCCACGCCTGCAGCCATCAGCTGCAAACACACCACTCAGGCATCCCACACTACATGGGCCCCCACATCACCTGTGACGATACCCTGCAGGCAGCCCACACCACATGGGTCCGCCCATCACCCATGACCATACCCTGCAGGCAGCCCACACCAGATGGGTCCCCCCCATCACCCATGACCATACCCCACAGGCAGCCCACACCACATGGGCCCCCCATCAACCGTGACCATACCCTGCAGGCAGCCCACACCACATGGGTCCCCCATCACCCGTGACCATACCCCACAGCCAGCCCACATCACATGGGCCCCCATTCACCTGTAACCATACCCCGCAGGCAACCCACACCACATGGGCCCCACCATCACCCGTGACCACACTAGGCGGTCATCCCACACCATATGTGCCCCCATTCACCCGTGATGATACCCCGCAGGCAGCCCACACCACATGGGGCCCCCATCACCCATGACCATACCCCACAGGCAGCCCACACCACATGGACCCCACCATAACCCGCGACCATACCCCACAGGCAGCCCACACCACATGGCCCCCCCATCACCCATGACCATACCCCACAGGCAGCCCACACCACATGGGCACCCTCATCACCCGTGACCATACCCCTTAGGCAGCCCACACCACATGGGTCCCCCAACACCCATGACCATACCCTGCAGGCAGCCCACACCACATGGGTCCCCCCATCACCCATGACCATATCCCTCAGGCAGCCCACACCACATGGGCCCCCCATCAACTGTGACCATACCCTGCAGGCAGCCCACACCACATGGGCCCCCATCACCCATGAACATACCATGCAGGCAGCCCACACCACATGGGCCACCCATCACCCGTGACCATACCTCGCAGGCAACCCACACCACATGGGCCCCCAATTACCTGTGACCATACCATGCAGGCAGACCATACCACATGGGCCCCCATCACCCGTGACCATATACCGCAGGCAGCCCACACCACAAGGGTCCCCCATCACCCGTGACCATACCCTGCAGGCAGCCCACACCACATGGGCCCCACCATCGACCGCGACCATACCCCACAGGCAGCCCACACCACATGGCCCCCATCACCCATGACCATACCCCACATGCAGCCCACACCACATGGGCCCCCTCATCACCCGTGACCATGCCCCTTAGGCAGCCCACACCACATGTGTCCCCCCAACACACATGACCATACCCTGCAGGCAGCCCACACCACATGGGTCCCCCATCACCCATGACCATACCCCACAGGCTGCCCACACCACATGGGCCCCCATCACCTGTGACCATACTCCACACAGCTCACCCCACCAGTGACGGTAACCTGCAGGCAGGCTCCAACTCATGTCCCAACACAACCACCATTGACGGCAACCTGCAGGCAGGCCCCGACTCATGTCCCCCCCACCACCAGTGATGGCAATCTGCAGGCAGGCCCCACCTCATGTCCCACCACCACCACCAGTGATGGCAACTTGCAGATGGGCCCCAGCTCATGTCCCCCCACCACCACCAGTGATGGCAACCTCAAGGCAGGCCCCGCCTCATGTCCCCCATCACCACCAGTTATGGCAACCTGCAGGCAGGTCCGTCTTATGGGACACCCCCTACCCCGAAACACATTGGACCAGCATACAATCATGCAGTACAAGCCAAACAAAATGCCACCACACACTGCACACCCCTGTTGCACCTCAACACCCATCCATTGGTCATGCCCCCCAGTACATGTGCCATGGCATGGAAATCCTAAAATCACACATGCATGCATGTGCGCACACACATGAACGACATTGGTCAACAGCAGGGACACACAACAGAGTCAAGGAAGAGTGAAACATGCACTAAACCATTGAGACCAGACACCACTTGATTTCAACGGATACAAATATATTAAAGAACATGCATGAAAGTCACACTCATTAAAAAAAGCAATAAAACCTCAGGAATCAAATGAAAAAACAAATGAAAGTGAAAACGGAAATAAGCGGGATGGTAAAAATAAAAAACTCCGAAATGTGGTCCATGTCCATCAAAGTATGTCCAAATAAAAACCCAAATTGGAACAAAACCATTCCTCCATTGTGAAAAATAATGTTTTCCAAGAAAAAGTCAACTATATACAAACATCCAGGGTCCATGGTCCCAACACATGTATGAACTTCCAAACAAAACCATCAAAAAAGAACTATATACAAGATGTGGAGCAAAGTCCTTTGACTCACCATTTCCCCACAAGGTCTCGGCCAGGGCACCATCGAACTCTGCGTCGATTTCCAATAGGCGGGCCTGTGCTCTCCTCTCGAGGGCTTGCAGGGACTCCAATGGGCTCCTCTCAAACTCCCTACAAGACTCCTGAGTAACTCGGCCCGCCTCTCTGCCTGACGCAGGGTATTATCTGCCCTGGCCATGGTGAGTCGTGCCCCGTGCCCGCTGCCACGCTGCTCCAATATACTGGCCAAATCGCTTCCACACGGAAGACATCCTAATTGAAAGGTCCACGTGTGCCTCCTGCCCAATGGCCGATACCTGCCTCCCCTCCATTGGGAGCCTCAAGTCCTTTCACTGCTGCCACTGGGATGATGACAACCCCCGGGAAGTTGTGCATGTGCCCTCCTGCTTGTTTCCTCTTCCACCATTGCCACATGTCCTGTTGCAGGATGGATCTCCGTGGTGACCAGACTGGCCGCTGGGGTTGGGACAGGTACACAGGGGGCCCTGGTGGTATCTGGGGGAGGACGACTGGCACACACAGGAGGCAGACGAGGAGGGGGTCACATGCACCAGCCCATGCACCCATTGCAATACAAGGAAATGTGCTAGCCAGTTCATGAGACGGCAGATCTGCTTGTGATGACGTGCATGCCCCCGATTGGAAGCCTGCACATCATCTCGGATGGAGTCTGCCCGCCTCATGATACCAGCTAGCACAGTTTCCACCCTGTACTGAATGGTAACATCCGCAGGCATTGGTGTTTCCATCTGGGTGGAAACACACGCCACCTGCGGATGGGTCTGGCCTAGGGCACGCCTGCAGGTGCATACTGGTGCAGTGACAGAACCAGGGACAGGATTAGGCACAGGCCCCTGGTACTGCTTCTGGCCCCTGACCCTGGACTGCACGAGTCACACCTACGTCATCACCCCGCCGGGCCACATGGGCTGGGCTGATGTGGCCTCCTCCTCCTCTCCCTCCCCGCCAACCTGGATGACTCCCCACTTTCTTCCACAGTGTCTTGCCCCTGTGCAGGCTCATCTGTCCCTCCCACTGCTGTGGAGTCCTCCATCACCTTCACCCGCTTGGACGTAAACTCAGCAGCTGGAGCCCTTGACTTGGATGCGGCACCAGTCTCCTCGCTCCCAGAGGATGACAGTACCTGGGAGGCAGACTGGGCCTTGCGTCTACACCTGGTGGAGGCATCCCTGCTGCCGTGCTCCACAGCACCTTCTCCGCCCTCTTCTCCCATCATCGCTTTGGATAGGGAATCATAGAGCACATGCATCAGGGTACTGAACTGCTTTTTACAATGCAAATGTACATTAGTGGCATTGTCAAAGGTCACAACCATCATCACAGTCCACTACACACAGGGAGGTGCCTGTTGAGTGTCCTGGGCTTGAAGTCTTCCCAGCGCTTATGGACATTTTGCTAGTCACGTGGTGCCAGCCCCTCTGCATTGATGGCACCCACAATGTCCACCCAGATCTTCCCTCGTCCTTCATTGTCGACTTGCGATGGTCCGGGGAAGAGGGCATCATAATGCCTGAGGACTAGCTCCACCAGGATGCCAACTTCCCTGGGTGAGAAGCTGACAGCCCTCTGCCTCTCTGCCAAGGTAGTTGCCACTTGCCTCAGATGGTGTTGTGTCAAACATGGCAACCCCCGAGGCAGGTGTGGGTGGGCAAGGTGGTCGTGGGGCTGGGTTGTGGAGCGGTGGTATGGCAGTCAGGAGTCATGAGGATCAGCAAAGGTGGTCACAACGACAGGATCACTGGCAATGGCTGATGAGCAGGCACCAAAATGCAGAGCACATGGTGAGAATGGGCTGACAGCAGCAGATGGCTCGTAGGAGGCAGCTTGAGGCCCTGAGAGGCAGGTAAATTGGCTGGTTGGCAGGAGCATGGGTCTCCCGTGTTACTCGCATAGCCAGCCGGAAACAGAGTGACTCTGCACATGCTGAAACAGCGCGTTAGAATCAGAGGAAAGGCCCTAAGCGTGTAAATTACGTGACACGCGCTGTATGTTGGGCGTTGCCATTCAGTATCGGGATAAAGGTGAGCATAGGAAAACAGTGCAATGTACGTGCATTTCGTGGGGACAGACGCGTGAACTTCAGAGTTTTTTGGGATCACACGCAATCTGTTCACTACGGTGACAGTGCATACTTCTTGTTTTGGTGGGGGAATTACCTACGCACACACGTGTGTGTAATTTTCTTACATTTTTTTCTATGATGCAGACAGTGAGTCACACATGAATTTTTCATACTGTGTGTTGCGTACCCCATTTTCGAGGTCATAGTACCATGCGTGTTCGTTGTGCATGCATTGTTTGTGTTGCTGGGTGCCACAGCATAATGCGTGACACCACTGTGCTCCAGCAAGACTCTATGTAACCTGTGGTGAACAAATGACAGGTCGCGTACACGTTCATTTTTGTTTTTGTTGTGGCTGTTCATTACGCAACCTGTCATTTGTTCACCACAGGTTACATAGAGTCTTGCTGGAGTACAGTGGTATGTATTACATCACGTACCGTGCCCCTTCACTCCAATTGCCCATGACAATTAATAGCTGCATCTCCCATTGCGCTAATCCATCAGTGCCATGACTAGGAGGGCAACAAGAGCAAAGGGGGAGGCAAAGGTGGGTGACCTGGCAGAGGTGGCCAAGGTAGCCAAGGTGGCCAAGGTTGCCAAGGTGGGCGAGTTGCCCAAGGTAGCCAAGGTGGGTGAGGTCAGCGAGGTGTCCAAGGTGTCCGAGGGGTCCAGGCCCATGCAGGGAGAGCTATACCTCCCGCCCAACAGAGTCAGGTAGATGCAGCTGATGCTGACGTCCCCAGCACCCGGGGTGCTGGACCAGTGGTGTCATCTGATGTCCGGAGCAGCCAAGGTGTGAAAGCTGCAGGGGCAGCTGTGGCTACTACCCCCCAGGCTCAGGGTCACCCAGCCAGGACTGTAGTGGTCACGGCCCAGTCCCAGAGTGACTTTGTAGCTGATTTCCATCTCCCTAAGGCCAAGAGACGAGCAGTGCAAGGTACTGGCACCAGCACCCTGGTACTGATACCTGCAAGCCAGCCTACTGTCATCTCATCAGTGGCTGATGCCATGGCCGACTCCACCAGTACTCCAGCCCCTACTGACCCAAGTGGTCCCAGCCAATCCGGGCCTGCACGACCTTTAAAGAAGCAAAAGTGTGCAGTAGCGGGACAGGCTCCAACCCCAGGCACGGCACAGGAGCCGAACACATTGAGGAAGAAAGCTTCTGTAATGATGAACCCGACATCCTCGTGGACTACGTGTTGGAGCACGAATGTGACATGCTTGTGCGGGATGGGAGCACACATACACCTGCTCAGCGTTTGGGACACTGGCAGCGCATCACGGATCATATTAATGCCATGGACCATGAGAGGCGCACAGCTCAGGAGGTAATCAAGCGTTGGAATAACCTCCAACGCAGAGCCAAGGATAAGCTGGTGCCACCTACTCCTCTACTCTGGAGGCGGACACAGCTAGAGAACGAGGAACTCACTCCACATGAGGAGATTGTTAGTGATCACATTGATGTGCAGCAGATCCAAGGCGTTGGAGACCTGCCAATTTATGATGATATGTCCGGTGAGTGGTGATGCGTGTGAGTTGGGGACATGTGTATGATGCTTGGATGGAGTGTCATGATTGTTTAGCAGTTATGCCTACATTTACCTGACTGCCATGGGTTGACCATGTCATGGTGGACTGGCATGTACTTGTTGTCATGCAGACTGCATACAGATGATGTGCGGCACACCATGTCAAACCTCATCACCACTCCTGCTCACTCATTCCATGTCAGTCTCTGTCCAACCTCTCTTGGCCCTCTTCCAGCTTCAACCTTGCCTGTGATGATCTTCCTATGAAAACTCGCATTCGCTCGTCACATCTCTTGACGCCTCTGACAGGTCACTCTGCCAGATGCACCTCCTCAGAGGTATTCTCCCTTTCAGCTCCTTCCCCCCCAGCAGCACACTGTATCCAGGCGACTGGTCATTCCTATGCTGGCCTACAAAGACAGCCTGTACAGACATGTCTGTGCTTCTACTTTCTTCCCTCTGCAAGTTACAGAGGACTGGACTGTGTGAATGGTCCGTTTGTTTTGGGGCCAGGTATCTCCCTAGGACTGTGGTGATATCACTGGCTCCCAGGCACCATCTGTACTTGGGGGGGGGGGGTATTTACTATATCCCTCCAACCCACTGGCAACACTTTACACCTGATTCATGCATTTGACCTTACACTGCTGTCAGCCCGCAACTTTGCATTTCCGGGATATGTAGTTCTATTGTACGTTGAACACGTTCTCATGTACTTGAATGCCCCCTCCCACTTCCAAATCCAGGTATCCACTTCTACATGCCTATTCACTTTCGTTATGTCAATGTGACCTGGATTCATGGAATCGGTGTGCCTGCCTTCACTCTGTTCCACCATCCTAGCATCGTAGCACTGTGTGACAATTGGGTTTTTGGTAATTGTTATTTACATATCATGTCATGTCACAAGCTTTGTACATTGATCAGGGGCAGTAGGCATCAACTTACATCTCATGCTATTCGACAGTTCAGGCATGGACATGCTACTGACATATGTGTATTTGCATATGTGATGCTGGTAGCTCAACTATGCCTGTCTGGTGCTTGTGTGTGAAGCAGGTGCTATGCACCATGCACTATATGTGGTTTTGTGACCTTTGACACACATCCATGTCTGCTTTAATGTTACCCTTGACTTCCATTCACAATGCGTACATGGCAGAGTTTGTGACCTCACCGACATGGCAGGTTGATGTGTTGCATGACTACATTGTGATACCTATGTGTGTGGTCTATGCTACTTACAAGTGTCTTCGTGTATTTTTATGTCCATGTGCAGGTGAGAGGCATTGGATGCAGAGGACAATGTGGAGGAGGGGCAGGAGTGTGGGTTGCAACCAGGCACCAGTGGAGGATGTGGTGTGGTAGCCCATGAAGATCCACTGGTGCTACAGTCCATCCTGGCCATGACTACTCTGACTCTGCCTCTGAGGAAGCCCATGGCTCTGGTGGTGAATCGGACATGGATTCCTTGGAAGTGTCGCAGGTGAGTGATTCAACTGTGGGTGCTGGCCTATCTGAAACATCTGTAGTGGGGGAAGACCCCTCACATGGCCACTCAATGTTGGAACATCAGTCTGTGGTGGTTACGGGTGAAAGGCCACGCTCCAGTGTTGACTCCTGTTCATGGGACAGCTGTTCAAGGGATGGATGCATTCCTGCAGCCACAGACTGCGCCAGCACATCAAGGGCCAGGTTTCCTTGTGCCCTTCATGCGTGGGGCCCGCCAACGCAGTGGCTGTGTGCCAACAGGCAATAATATGTGGGAGCAATCCATGTATTCAGTTGCACAGCAACAGGCGGCTTCATATGAAATGTTGGCTCAGGGCATGGAAAGGGTGGCCAATTCCACTCTCCCCCAAGAAAGACAGATTGAGCTCCAGAATCAGACAGTGTGGTACCGCTCACACATGCTCCAGATGCAGGCCAGCAACAGGTGCCATTGGACAGAACTGTGGTCTCTGCGCAAAGCTATGGCTGCAGACGGTTGGGCCCACAGGGCTGCCCTGAAGGAAGAGGCTAGGTCACTATGACTTACACTGACTGCACTCGAGGCAGCACGCAGTAGATGCTCAGAGGAGCAGATGCGACAGTTGACACACACCATATCTGTGGAACAGCGAGCCAACCATGAGGTGTGGCAAGCAGAACTGCGTGCATCTCATGACGTGGTGCAAGCGGAACTGTGTGCCTCCCATGAGGTGTTGCATGCAGACATCCATGCCACCATTTTGCAGATGCAAACAGGACCAGACCAGGGCTATACGTGTTTCAACTTCATTACCACTGACACCTTCTATTGCTACACTAGATGGTGGCCACAGCAGCGACAGCTCTCCTGATACCTGATAGCCGTGCGGACCATGAACACATGGAGGGGTTTTATTTAAATTTTTTACTCAACATCAACACTTGTGGGTGTTGAGGTGCACCCTGTCCCTCCACCCTCCTGGGTGCCCCCCCTGGTCTACCATGGGCATTTTTCATTTATTTTATTCATTTATTGTCTATTGTGCATTTATGTGACAGTGTGTTGCTTTGTGTGGCATCCGAGGGCATCCACTGTTGGTTCCAGCTGGGCCCATATAGGCTTGTCTCATGTTGGTACACTCCTTGTTTGTGTAGGGTCCAAACACATATGTGATTCCTGCTTCCCCTTTCCATGGGCTTGCAAGGAGTGCAGCATGTGAAAGTAACTTACACAGGGGTATTGATGTTCTGTTCTATCTGTGGGCAGTCTCAAGTCCAACCTGTGTATACACCCCTAGTGGGATTCATGGTTGTTTGTCCAGTGCATGGTTCCCATCTCTTTTTGTTTTGACATTGGGGTCCATCATGTTATCATGTTACATATTGACGTCTTAGCTTGCCGGTCTACATTGTTGTTTCCCTTCCTGCTGTATGCGCTCCCCTACCCCCTTTAGTTGGCAGGGACACACTACCAATAGAAGGGTGCAATGGGGTTGTTAGGGCACATTGAGGTACTTCTGATCTTCTGATTTTGGGTCTGGTGGTTCTGTCATGCTGTACTGGCCAATTCATGTTCCTGTGTATATGATTGTTTTGATGTGTGAGAGTGAGTTATTTCGGTGCTAGTTTCGTTTTTCGTTGGACGCTTTATGACAGTACTGTTGTGTGTTGGCCATTAATGTGTCACTTTTGACGTTGCTTAGCATGGCACATTGTGGCAACCGGGTGACATGGATTTTGTGAGGGTTTAGGTGACATACCGGTATTTGGATGGGTATTCTTTCATGTGGTTGGTTGCATACTGCATCTTCCATGTGTGCGTTTTGTGCACACCAGATTGAGTTAGTTTAAGTTCTAAGGGACGCACACCATGTAACACTTTCAAGGACCGATTCTCAGGGTGGTAAGGTTGGGATGGATGATTGTCCCTTTGTCATCATTGATTGTCACCTGTAATGTGCCAGGGCTGTGTGCACTCAGCATGGGTTGAATTTTAGGTGAATATTTGTGCCACAAGCTGGGTACGGGCAGCCTCGCCATGTGCCCTTTCCCCTCCCATGCGCAGTGGCCGTACATGTAGTTGGGGATGAGGGGCACCACCATGTTCACCGGTATGCCCCACCGTGTTGCAACATTGTGCAGGACACATGCTGCCACAATGATCCTGCACACTACTGGTAGTGCATATAGGAGTACTCCACCACGGTGGTCAAGGGAGCGGAAGCATGACTTTTAAACTCTGAATGTACGCTCCACTATGCTCCTAGTTGCAATATGTGCTGCATTGTATCTTATGCGGGGTGGTGTGGTGGGGTTCCTTATTGGCGTCATCATGTAGGTGCTCAGTGGGTAGGCACTGTCCCCTGTGGAGGTGAGATGGTTTGTCAGTGGTGTGTTTTAGTCTGTGTGAGGCATGCATGCATTTTCAGGGCCATTTGTACTCACCAATGAGCCATGTGTTTCCATGCCTCCCTTCTTCCAGGGCCCAGTGTAGGGGTGACATTCTGTATATGAAACTATCATGGGTGGACCCTGGATAGTTAGCATATTCAGAGGTAATGATTCCTTTGGCATCACATACAACTTGCACGTTGATGGAATGCCAGTGCTTGCGATTCTGATAGATGTGCTCAGTGTCCCTAGGTGGACGTAGGGCCACATGTGTGCAATCAATGGCACCAAGCACTTTCGGGAAGAGCGCCAACCTGTAAAAGTCCTGGACTATTGCCTGCCTTTCTGCGGGTGTTCTGGGCATGTTTATATACCTGCTTACTGAGGGGCATGCAATCACAATTGCCAACACCTGGTGACTGTGTGGCCTGTGAAATGCCCCCGGCTATGGCAGTTGTCCACTGAAATGACCCAGTGGCTAAAAAATGCAGTACATTGAGCACCTTTTCCAAGGAGCTCAGTGCTTGAGAGCACAGGGTGAGTGATGTGAGGTCATCTTCCCACTCCCTGACCAGGTCTAGGATGATATGAGGTGGGATCCTATACCTGCCATAGACCTGATCATCAGGCATCCCAAAAAGGCTGGTCCTGGGTAAAAAAAAGACGTGCCTTGGCTATCCTCCTCTTCCTGCGGTGTCCCGCGATCAGTGCTGTGATAAATGGCACATTCATCGTTGCTGTATATGCACGTTTGTGTTTTGTGTGTCTGTTTATGCAGTGTTCTTGTGCGCAGTGAGGCTTGTGCCAGCTTTCACTTGACGGACGTGTTTCCGGATTAGCATGTCTTTTCCCATGTGTTGGTGGGCCCTGTTTGATTCCATGAATATGTGTTGTTAGCGCGCATTTTGGCATTGCAAGTATTTTACTGTGGTACTTTCCACATAACGCCCACATTTTTGCATGTTGTACACCATTCCACGTGTGCCGCCCACTTTTTAGGTGACTGTGCAAGACGGTACGCCCCTTCACTGGGAGTCTAACGCAAGGCGTTTGTAGTGTCGCAGTGAAGTGTTGGACCCACACAGATTCCTCGCAAGTGTCCGGTAAGCCTGGCGCATTGTGTTCCATAAATCGGCAAACGGGCGCTTTCGCGCGCAAGTCCCCCTTTTTCCACACAATTTATTCCATGATCGGGCAGTAAATTGTTTGATTCTGCTCTCAAGTTAGCGGGTAGCTCATTCCACCTTGTGATAGCTTTGGGGGGGAAGGCCCTGCTTAGTCTGTTAGCCCTTTTTGATGGGATAACATGTAGAAGTCCTTTGTCGCTGGATCTCAGATTGCGACTTGGCTCGTACCAAATAAATTGTTTCTTTAGGTATGCAGGGGCATTCCTGAACAGGCATCGATGGACTAATATCAGTGATTAAAAGACGATTCAGTCCTCCACGGCTAGCCAATGGAGGTCTCTCCTGTCGCCTGTGATATGCTCTCTCTTAGTTTCACCTGTTATGGTTCTTATGGTGTTGTTTTGGATTACTTGGCACTGTTTGGTGCATTTGCTGCTGGCGCCTTACATCAGTGAGTTTCCGTAATCAAGCAGGGAGAGGATGGTGGCTCTTGCGATAGTTATGCTGTTATATTGACTCAGCAGAGGTCTAATGCTCCTCAAGATTCTTTGACAACATCTCTGTCACAAATGGTCAAAAGTAGTAATCCGGTATCCATGCCGGTAAAATAGCTCAGTGGGTTGGGCGCTCACTGCTGCGATCTGAGTGTGATCTGCAGGTCGCAGATTTGAATCCCGGCAAGTCCAACTCAGCCTTTCATCCTTCCGAGGTCGATAAATGAGTAGCAATTTCAGTTGGGTGATATTGTATGTAAATATGTGCTCTGTAAAGCACTTTGAATTAAGGCGCTATATAAATAACACATCATTATCATTAATCAACACATTTAGAAGAAAGCTCCAAGATAGACAATCGCCAGAAAATATGGGGTGTTCTGGTGGATTTATAAGGTTCTTGTGGAGTATGTAAAACACTGGAACCTAGCCATCCACTTTGATCTTCTTTAATAAAGAATTCAGCCTCCTATTTGCTTATTTGCTTATCCAATGATTTAAGGAAACACCTGCTACTTTGGATTCAATAGTCACCATTAACTCTTGGGAGGGATCCTTATGAAGTTTCTAATAGCTTGCACTGTTGCTCAGTAATCTATTACACTCATTTATGTAATCAACACTGTTCATAATTGCAATGCCTTCTCCTTTATCTGCTTGGAGAATGGTGATTTGCAAATTACGGACCAATACATTGATCAACTCAATCTCCTGTTTTCTGAGATTAGAGTGACGGACAAGAGCTTTATTTGCCAAGGTTTCAATGTCTTATAGGACACGTTTTTCAAATACTACTGATTCAGGTGAAAAAAGGTGAGGGGGAAAAAACAGAAAGATTTTTAAGACCTGTAAAATTATTGTTCTCCAATTCCCTCATAATCTCTGAAGAATTCTTTAAGGTGAACCTTCTGTAAAAATAGGTAAAATTCTCTACGAAAAAGGAAGGCATCATGATGTTTAGTTTTGACAAAACCAATACGTGTATTCAATGATCTATCTTCTTCGCTGCTTAAAGGATATATTGAAAGATGAACTACCATTGAAATCTGCTCCTGGTTTGCAACCGATCCCAATCCCATCTCGAGTTGCCTCAGTGTAAAAAATGATTACGGCAGGAGCAGGAATTATTTCAACTTCTTCCTTGAGTCTGAATACTATCTCTAATGTAGTTACTAGTGACAAATTTCTCTGATGTCCTGCCTCAATGTCACTCTTGGAGATGTTCACACTGGTGCTGAAGGATGTCTCACGAAATCTGACCCTTCTGTTTTTCTTTCCCTACTCATACCCCATATTGTTTGAGCCAATCACATAATCAGTTTTCAAATACGGGAAACTTTTTTCATGAGTAAATATGCTCAAATCCTTCCTAAACCTCTTAATACTCTCAGATACAGTCTCACGTTTGAATTCCAAAAGATCTTTGATGTGTCAATCCAATTTCAATTCGAATTAATCTAAACATCCTCTTCTATCTTCAATAGATCAATTTCAATGTATTTGTACATTTCTTGTGCTGTTTCATTGATGGGAACCAACTGATCCATGCCACATATATTTGAAATATACCTCCACCTTGTTAAAGTTCTAAATGTCCGGAGACAAGCTTGGTTTATTCGGTACAGTTAGGTTTTGTGGAAAAGATTTACTCTTCAAATACTCAAGTGTTATTGCCCCATGCAATTCTGTCCAGATTAATCATTTCCACAACTGTGTAAACTCATCCCACAGGAAGGCCATTTAAAGGGAGGTGATTAATAAAGAATACTAATTGGGCATTATGATTATACCAAAATATAAAAAGCCAAACAAGACATAATAAGTTTGCAAAAACACTTAACAAACATCCAACTTTGTTCAGAAAAAAAAAACGTTCAAAAAACCCTTTTTTTGCATTTGATACATAATGTACCATAAAAAGGTATTAAACGTGCCACTTCAAACATCAAAAAAAGAAGAAGTGTACAAACACAAAATAAGGAGATATGCAAACAAAACAATTAGTGTAATACTGTGGTATCTCAATATACACTACATGTGTACACTAGTTGGCTGTCTGACAAACATGCAATATGACAGAAAATGAGTTGTTTTCTGGAGGATCACTAATTTCATGTTTCTTCTTTTTTAACGTTGTGTTTACTATTATTATTATTATTATTATTATTATTATTATTATTGTATTTATTGAGCGTGGACCCAGTTTTGAGAAGCAACAGAGCACTTTACAGAGGTGTACAACATTACAGATGCACAATCGAGTGCTTTTCAGTGGTAAAAACAGAACAGATATACAGCAGTGTGGTAGGATACAGACGTGGGGTACAGCTGTACCAGGTGAGGGGAGGAGAGGGTCGGGCAGTGTCAAGCAAGTTAGGTGGCGCTAGCGGAAACTTGATGGCCAAGGTGTTGAGGAGGAGAGACTCCTTTAAGAGGTTGGTCTTGAGATCTTTTCTGACTTGTAGGAGTGTGGGAGTGAGTCTGATGCCCACAGGGAGGAGGTTCCATAGTCTTGAGGCATAGGCAAAGAAGTCACGTTTTCTGATATTTTCTGGTGGTGTGCTGTCTGCTGGAGATGCAGAGTTCTCTGTGAGGTAGTGGGGTGACTTGAGGGGGACTGCCTTATAGATGATGCAGCAAGACTTGAAGGTGATTTGTGCATGCAGTGGGAGCCACTAAAGGTCGATGAGGTCTGTGGTGATGTGGTTGTATCTGCGGAGACACTTGATGAGGCTTGCAGCGACATGTAGGACACTTCTCAGGGACACAAGTTAGGATAACGGGAGGCCTTCGAGGAGTGCATTGTCCCCATCCAGCTGGTATAAGACCAGTGCTTGAACGATGATTCTAAAGTTGTTCGCAGTGCGGAAGGGCTTAATTTTCCGCAGTTGGGAAAGCTGATACCAAGCTGTCTGAGTTTTTTTTAGTTATGTGTGTCTTGAAGGAATGGTGTTTGTCGATGTGGAACCTGAGGGACTTGGCACAGGAGGTGAGCTCAGGTGTGAAGCCCTCGGAGTTCATGGTAGATAGCGCGGTCTGTATGTCTGGGTGTTCGGTGTTATTGGTGAGGAATCAGAATTCTGTCTTGGAGGAGTTGAACTTCAAGTTTGCACTGGACATCCAAGACTGGATCAGCGAGAAGTAGGTTTTGATCCTATTGATGTCCTTGGTGGTGTCAATCATGAGGCATAGCTGTGTGTTGTCAGCGTATTTGTGTATGTTGATGTTTTGTGTTGCTAGGAGGGCTCCCAGCAGCTCCATGTATTGATTGAAGATCACTGGGGACAGGATGGAACCCTGCGGGACTCCACATGTGACGGATAGCATTGTCAATCTAGTGGAGTCCATCTGAACAAACCTCTAGTGGTTGGCGAGGAAGGACTTGAACCAGCATAGGACAAGGTTGCCGATCCCCATTCACCTATGTAGGGTGTCAGTAAGTACCTGGTGGTCTATAGTGTTGAAAGCAGCTGCTAGGTCGAGTAGAACCACAATAATTATAAGTACAACTTATAATGAAGATTCAAAATTCAAAATTTCACGTTCCTAGGTTAAACAGTTTGGGCTGGGCGTGGATGAGTCTGTCAGTCAGGGTTCTTCTTTTATATATATATAGACCAGCTGTTGCCCGCAGCATCGCTCGTGTGAATTTGGAACAATTGTTTTTAAAAGACATACATTTTTTGTTCAAACTGTACGAAATATAATTTACAAGTTGAGATCTAAACTTAATAAGTGATAGTCATTGCAGACGTTAGTCAGGACATATTGGCTACAAAACAAACATAGCTATTCCAATGATGTGTGTCCAGACATTTTTTCATGTTGCAATTATAGACAATGAGGTAGACAAAACATGAAAGTTTATTATTTGGTATCTGCAACCTACAAACAAAACTATGTGAGTACTTCTTTGTAAACTACATTAGTGGTTCTCCCTTCAAGTGCTAGGATAACCAGAGAGTTAGGTGAACTCACTCTGAAACAGGATACATAAAACTGCCAATGCGAGAAGCAGTCTGCCCTTAGGTCAATCCCTGCTACCTTTAAAGCCCCTGAGATTTGTTGCTGATCCTGGAAACAAACCTTTAAGGGAATTGAAGTATTTTTCATTCAAACAGGTATTTTGAAGATATAAGAGGTATTCATATTTTGAACACAGACATGCCTTGGCCAGAACCATTTAGCAACGTAGCCTCAATCACATTTCTGTGGAGAGCTTTCACTCGCAATCTGGTGCCATTACAGAGGTTAGGTGGGTTGAAGTTCTGCAATAATATCGCAGGTGCTCTCACTTTGAGAAGTTTGTGTTCGGGAAGACCAGGGGGATTAAAAGTGTTCAAGAACTCAACGGGGTACTGGACTGCGTCATCACTTTGAATGACTGAGTTTACAGATTTGTACTCCATTTGGACTCCTCAAAAATAATTAATATGAATCTTATTCATTATAGAAGCCATGCTGTTCTATGGTATTAAAATGGCACACTCACATAACAATTGTGTAGATTTCTCCATTTGATTTTTTATGTCAGTGTACATTTTGCATGTGAGTTCTGCTAGGGAATTGATGACTGTGCCTAGGTAGGAAGGGATGATAATTTTGCTCTCAAATACGGGATACTTCCCGTTAACAATTTTAAGAAGCAGTTCAGAGAAATGACCAGCAGACACTTCATTTTGCAAATGTTCTTGAGGGACATTATTTGTATAACAGGCCATAATTAGGACGATTTTATGTATGCCTTTACTTCACCAGCTTGCGTTCCTCTAGGCACTATCGGGAAAGTCTGCCGAATATCCTCAGCTAGTTACAAATATGTTATTATTATTCTTTTTACAATTACTGTAATATTAAATGGCATGTAAACTTATTTTATTATGAAGATTTAAAATGTACATTTTTACTTTTCTAACATCTTCGGTTTGTGAGATGTGGGTATCCTTCAAAGGAAATTCTCCCCCCTTTCACACCTCCCTCGACTGAATTTTTGGAAAATGGTGAGACAAGTGTTTCTCTATTTTGAACAAGAATCTAAATACCAATTCACCCCCGCCCCCTTTTTCTACCTCTTAGGGATGGATTTTCCAAAATGCCATCCCTAGTGTGTACTTATGTCATGAAAATAATGTTCCTTCCAAATTTCACATTCTTAGGTTAAGGGCTTTGAGCTGGGCATTGATGAGTCAGTCAGGACTTCTTCTATATATAGATTAGAGAGGAAGTTTGAACTTCTGCTCAATCTTAGAGTTTGCACATTCATATCTAACTGGCCTTGTCGAGATGTTTTGCATACCGTAGACCATACAAAACTAGCATGGTGGTTTGATTAATTTATATTGACTTTCAGAAATCTACCAATTCAGGTACCTTTCCATACATGAGAAAGTAAATCTGAACTGAGATACAAAGCATTTGTGCATCAGTAAATGACACCAAGCTATGCTTGAACAACAGTAACCAGGATCAGTGAATCTCAACGCAAAGCAAGTGTACCTAATGGGAACAGAAATCAGATATCAAGATTCATAATAAAATCATAGAAGAGTTCAGCAAATGCAATTTCAAATAAGGATAATTAATGCCAGAAGCTAACATTATTACAGATGAGCTAATGTTCACTTTGCAGAGGCACCAGGCATTAATATGGATTAACCAAAAACACAATCAGAACAGTAAGATTTCCACATGAGTTTGATTTACTAGTGAGACTGGTAGGTCAGACAAACTGGTTTCATGTTTATGTTCCTTGTAAATGTAAAGGTGCTGTGCCAATTTTCTTTGAACTTTCCACCACCCACCTTTACAAATACATCTAGCACTGGAAACCAGTCACTAGTTAATGTTCTCCATCAAATAAGCGAAAACACATATGGCAGACTCACACATACACATACAATGACATTGAAAATAGACATTAAAAACTAAATATTAGTGATAAATATGCCATTTTGTGGACGTATACTTAAGTCAAAGTGCATTCCTCCAACATAGACTGGTAAAATAATCACTATATTTCCTGAAGTGGTGACTAGGTGTCTGCAAAAAAGTAAAAGAACATGTTAAGGCAAATGCCATGGCTGACCAAATCGAACCTTAGAATTCTCAGAGGATTTCCATAATTAATAGAAATATCATATTAACTGCCTGGTGGTAATGCCAACGTAATTGATAAAGAAATACATTGCAAAATAAATAAAAACATAATAGAGATGTGTAGATATTATAGTATGTAATGGCTTGCAATCCCAAATGAATGCCTGACTGAAGTGAGGGTGTTAATAGCAGCTTGGAGTCTTTACTAAACGTATTGCCCATGAGTAAGGACTACAAAGAGTGTAGTAGCCCTGGAACATGTGGTGCAGTGCACCAGGGGTAATACTAGTTTTTCAGCATTTGGAGGTTCCTGGAAACAGAGAGGTGTGGTTGCACAGGCTGGAACCAGTGCTGCAGTATATGTTTCTGCATGCCAATGGCTGCATTGTAGAGGGTTGCTGTTGTGTGGCAAATCATTGAAAAGACTGTTCATGGGTGCAGAACAGCCCCTAAGGAGAGAACAAGACATTCCTTAGAGATAAAGACAGAGACAGAGCCATTCAAAAGAGAAATGGCATTGTTGTGAAGAGTAACTAGCACAAAGGTGACCCTTAAAGGGAATAAACTGTGGGATAAATCGGGTTGTCCTGCTCATAGATTAATCAATGGGGAGGTACAAATAGAACTAGTGAGATACTATTACATAACCACTACTAGACCTAACAAATTAAGGCTGCTACTGTACTATAAACTGATGGCAAATCTCCACTAGGAACTACAAGTGGATACTAAAACTCAACATTGATGAAGAATCTGGTACAGGAAATAAAACTGAATGTAAAAAGCATAAAGATATAGATAATGGCACATTTGCCTTTTGTGAATGTGTCTAATTTAAATTGAGATTTCCCAAAATGTAAACATCTGTTTCCTACCATACAAACATGAGGGTTTAGGATTTCTGCTGCTTCACCCGATGATATGTATAATGGGTTCCCCAACAGAACCACTCTCTGGATATTTGTGTGGCAGAATGAATGTTCTTGTGTAATTGCAAACAATATTTCGCAAACATATCCTAGTGAAGCTGGATATAGAATGTCCAGCTGTTAAATATTATATGAACTCCATTTGAGCAACACTATTGGAAGACTAAGAAATTGTTATACAAAAGCTAATGTTCAACTTGCAGAGGCAGAATGTATGGGTAGGACCAAGCCTGATTTTCATATGGTTTTTCCCCTTTTGTAATGGCTTTGCAGGCTGAAAAACGATGGTCTGGAGGGTTGCCCAGAGCTTTGCCCGTGGTTATGATTAATTCAAAACCTTCCAGCCATCACCTTTCCGTTTTACGCTTCACATACCTACATAAATGTAGATTAGCCTTAACATGTACCAAAGTGATTGTTACATATACAATGGCATACTGCATAACAATGCCATTCCAGAGGCCTGCCTACCAATGTAAATCGTGATGTACAGCCTGAAGACTTGAAGATGATGGCAACAGGGGAAGCTTCAGTATGGAAGCAGTAAATGGTGGTCAATTATTTCTCATATAAAATCATACACACAACACAGTAGATAGTTCTGCATAGATGATGATATTTTATGCCTTGTCCACGCAGGATGGAACAGAATATTAAAATCTCAGCAACAAGGCAAAACCTGCTCATGCGTTTTACATGGAAATTATGTAGTTTGCCAATAAACTACCCAAGCCTACATCTTAGGTATGTATTAGTCGATGTGTGTGGCCACATATGCAGTTACCTTTGTACTAGGGTATGATGGATTATATTCTGTTGCTGAAGTTGGTGTGCTTATGAGGGTAGCATATAGTTTCTTACTCAGTGATGGCATCTGACACTTGACTGAGAGAAGGGCCCATCTCTTAACACACACGATCATGCCCTTGTGCCACTGAATGGTTAATCTTTATCTGCTGATAAGACTGGTACATATATGTGTAAGCCTAATTGTGTAATATAATAATAATAATAATAATAATTAGGCTTTTATATAGCGCTACAAACCCTCAGGTATCCGAGCGCTGCTTATTATTACCCACGGTGTGTGGTGCTCATTTATCGACCTCGGAAGGATGAAAGGCTGAGTTTGGCCCCGCCGGGATTCGAACCTGCGTTAACAGGCTCTGCACGGGTGTCAAAGCGAGCGCTCTACTCGCTGTGCCACTTGACCGGCTTAATTTACCACTTGACCATGCCCATTTACCCTAGGTATTCCATTATAATTCCATCGCCTGACCTCTGTATGGTCTTAGAAACTGTTACAAAGTTATCCACAATGCATGCGGCCATTGTCTTTATGGATATGTTAAAGGTATATGGTCGCACCCAAAACATTACTTTTCCCGGTGATCGGCTGTGACATGACTCTTCGTACACTAATGTTGAGGTCTTCATGCGTTCGAATTTATTTTCCTGGTATGTGCAAATGGACTTGATTGCTCTTGTTGACCTTGGTTGGCTGGATCATCACAGATGTCCATGCTGGCATCTTTCCCTTTCTGCATAGCACGTTCTCCTCTGTTACTTTCCACAAGCTCTGAAGCTGTGTGTGGGCAATACTTTTAACATCTCAGATAATTGGAGCAATTGTGCATACACTGGCACTGTCAACAACACACATTACATTTTTTCAATTTATTTTTGACATTATTTTGCTGGTAGTTGTGTGTCATATTTCAAATTGGCTGATTATTGCAAATTACAATATTTGTATGGCTTTCCATTTTCAGATCTTTCATGGTTTTGTACGCATATTTCATTGGTGGGTATGGATTTATACTTACTTCCCTTTAATGTATTTCTGCAAAGCCCCAAGTTTACAGACATAAATTAAAACATCATTTCATAAATCATTAGTTGTTGCATCTCATTAGTCATTACTAAGACCATTGATATTAAAAGCAGTAAATTACCATTAAAATATATCAGCCTATAGTCTAATAGATACATTACATTTACAATACAGGTTTACTTAAAGAATTCATGAGTTCTGAATTAATAATGTCATACTAATATTTTTGGCTTCCCCACAGAAGCCTAATATTGCATTCAGACAATTTGCATCAGAGGCGGTCTTAACTAGCAAGAGTGCATCTTTAATGGTCCCTACTGTATGATGTGTAAACACAGGTCTTGCAAACTGTCTTCGTGGGCTGCTGTGCAAGGGAACAATGCAGATAAAATGCAGATAAAATGATAAGTATCTTCCCAAATTTCACAGTAAGTACAGTTCCTGGAACAAAATCCATTAAATTGTGATTCAAATCTCTGCACAGGTAACATTCAAAAACTCCTTATAACCATTAATGATTTCACAGATTTGGAGCATGGTATGGCCAATAATTTATCAAAGCCGATACTGCACTTTACATCAACATAATTCACTAATAATTTTGCATTTATGTTACAGTTCCAAATATCTTTAATATACCATTTTTCAAAAGACCATCTCAACTGAGATGTATAATAAGCACCAAAATCATTAGGCTTACTCCTGAGCAGTTTCTTAGACATGTCTTTATTAAAAGAGAAGACCATGGTTTCAATAGCCATGGCTGAGTTATTACATCTCACAGGCCCTGATGTTACACACGAGGTTCTGGAACATTCCTCAGATTTAACCAGTAGAGCAGGGGTTTTAGTTGCACCAAATATTGGATGACATACCATCCCAAGTCCAGTTTCATTGGGACTCAACAACCATTTCAGGAACATGTTTTTGTCCTTCACTAAACCGCTAATATTAGCATGACCCCACAGCCACAGTTCCAAACCCAACATGGCTTCTGGAATAGCCTGCATTTTATGCACCTACACTGCATGTGAGATGTTCCGGCCACTGCAATGGCTACAGAAGTGTATAACTACCATACCTCTCCTAGCCAATGTTGTCACCCATTTTTCAATGTGGTTCTGCCATTTGGTAGTATTGAATACTCATACAACCAAATAGTCATAGCCCAGCACAACCTCTAATGGAGTGTCACCTATAGTGAATATATGTTTTCGACATCTGGGCATTTTATTTGGGGTACACATTTTCTGACATGGATTTATATTGTTGCTGTTCAGCATTATCTTTGTGCAACATTTCAAAAACATATTGATACATGTGGCCCCTGTTTAAACATTGCATTTGTGAGTTATTTATATTCCAGAAACATATACAGCTTGACGTGGCCATAATGATACGTTTTATGAACATGTCAGTGAGCACACTACTCTTTCAATTCCATCACAAAATAACTTATTTCGGAAATGGGAATACAACTTACAATAGAATACATAAACTGCTGAAGAGTTTGAACTCACAGGGATAAGAAATCTCTCACTGCTTTTAGATGCCTGTAAATCTGCCTGGGTTAACGTAATTAAAACTTTAGATCATTTCTAATACACAAGCCCCCCCCCCCCCACCCCTATCTGCTACTCTTTAGGGTATGACAAATTATTAGAACTAGTTAAAGTTGCGCTTATAAACAGCAGTCCCAGATGTCTCTACATATGCTCTGTGTGCATATGTTCATTAAAAAAATAGATGTCTAGCGAAGGAGATAAATCATACACTTTAGACACACACAATGCCCAAGCAAAGTCTCCATATCGGGATTCATGTTATATAGGCTTTACAAATACAATATTGTTATTGTGTATACTTTTTCAAGACCTCAGGGTTTTCTTCATGCAATGACAGCCGCTCTAATATAAAGGTCAGGGTTTCACATCTGAAGAAATTATTTGTGTTGTCTTTAAATATGTTATACTATTCCATCATTTCTATGTCTTAGAAAACAACACCACAATATGGAGATCATTTTTAAATGGCTTACTAGTTTCCCATGAACGTTCCTAATCACGCAGGCAGTGTATTCTTTACAGCAACGGAACTAACTGAAGAGGCTAGATCACAGGAAGTTACTAGTACCAATCCTCAGTGGAGGAGACATGTAAACAAAATAAATGGTAGGGATCTATCCAACATAATCTGAATATAGAAGAAACGGCTGACTATGTGCAGCACATGGGAAGACTTCCCACAAACAGAATAACAACAGAGCAGCTCTTTTGCGCCAACTTTCCTGATCCCAAAACTCTGATGTTGTCCCCATTGTTCTAGTATCAAAGTCATCAACATTGGAAAGCCTTGGCAAAGAAATCAGAGAAAGAGACACATTAGCAATTCAGTAGGGGCAAGTGAAACGGCAAACCTCAATGTCAGCAACGTCATCTCTTCCACTCGCCATGCAAACATCTGTTTGCATGACGAGTGTAAACACATTCTTCTTCTTATATTTCAAATATTCTTACTCTCTCAACCTCACTGCTGCCTTTAATACTGTCAACCATTTTGACCTTGTCTCTACATTATATCTCCTTGGCATCAGAGATAAAGCACTCACTTGTTTTGCTTCATACCTTATCCCCAGACACTTTCGGGTGTACTGGAATAGCTTTACCTTCCCACTCAACCCTCTTACTGTTGGAGCTCCCCAAGGGTCTATACTTGGCCCACTTCGCTTCACTCTCTAAACTATAGCTCTTGGTGCCCTGATCTCCTCCTATGTCTTTTCCTATTAACTTTTCACTAATGACATTCAGATCTTCTTCTGCTTTCACTCTTTATCCATCAAATATATATATATATATATATATATATTTTGTTTTATTGGTTTATTCAAACCTTTAAAAGAACAAATGATAAAAATACATTTAACAAATCACACATTTAAATAACATAGTTAGCAAAAACAGAAAACAGCAAAGAAAAAACATCGAAAATTAAGCTATTAAAAATGATAAAAGAAATCAAATGAACACTGATTTAGGCAAAATAAACCACAGGTCACAAACATGATTTAAGTCCATTTTTCGTTGGATTTAGATAGTTCTACATCAATGTTTTTGAAGAGAAATGTCAGAGCATATGTTAATTTATTATTTGCCTTCCGAAAAACACTCCTCCCACCATTCTTCCATTGTATGATGAGGTTTATTTGCCACAATTGATTCAAACAGTGTCATTCTTATCGTAGAGAAGGCTTTACAGGTGACAATCATATGTTTGATGTTTTCTTCATAGTGGTCACAGAATCTACATTTTGGATTCAACTTCTCATATTTAGTCCATCGCATAATTACTTCTTTGGTGTTGAATTGATTCAGCCTTAATTTCATGAGCAGAGTTATTTTTTGTTTGTCTGGGCATTTTTCAAGATATTTGTACGTGGAATTATAGGCTTTTCCTTCAGGAGGAACATTCTTCATGAGCGAATATTTAGCTCTATTTATGCCTGTGCTTATCCAATCATGTTCCCGCGGCATCCGGGTTTTCCGCCAACGTGACTATGTCACTATTTATGTCTGTTAGAATTTGATGACATTGGTTTATCCAGGCCGAAAAGACTGTCAGGCTGATTCATGGAATTCCTCACAAAAGTGTCGCACGCGGCTGGCGCACAGCGTGCCCGTGCGAATGTCTGCGCCAGCTGAGTGCGAAAAAATCAATTTCCGCGCACAGCGTATTCATGGATTCTCGCCTCCAAAAGCAGATGTGGCGCAGAGTGGCGCAGCGACCCTGCAGCAGCGCCAGTTACGCCCCCAAGAACGCCCTCACGCAAGGAAAAGCCATCAAGATCGCAAAACCATCGCAAAGGGCTGCGCCAACCCTGTACCAGTTTATCGGACTGGCAAACAGCAAACGCAAAGTGGGGAACGTGGATTACGGGTTTTGGGAACACGCGTTCACGAGAAGTCTCACACGCGATCTGGCCTGGGGGAGCGTGTGCGTGTATTTCAGAGGTGCGCGAGAAGTTTCACATGCGATCGGGCCTGGGGGAGCGTGTGCGTGTATTTCAGGGGTGCGCAAGAAGTCCCACACGCGATTGGCCTGGGCGCGTGTATTCCAGAGGTGCGCGAGAAGTTCCACACGCGATCGGGCCTGGGGGAGCGTGTGCGTGTATTTCAGGGGTGCGCAAGAAGTTCCACACGCGATTGGCCTGGGCGCGTGTATTTCAGAGGTGCACGAGAAGTTCCACAAGCGATCGGGTCTGGGGGAGCGTGTGCGTGTATTTCAGGGGTGCGCGAGAAGTTCCACACACGATTGGCCTGGGCGCGTGTATTTCAGAGGTGCGCGAGAAGTTCCACACGCGATTGGCCTGGGTGCGTGTATTTCAGAGGTGCGCGAGAAGTTCCACACGCGATTGGCCTGGGCGCGTTTATTCCTGAGGTGCGCGAGAAGTTTCACACGCGATTGGCCTGTGCGCGTGTATTTCAGGGGTGCGCGAGAAGTTCCACATGCGATCGGGCCTGGGGGAGCGTGTGCGTGTATTTCAGGGGTGCGGGAGAAGTTCCACATGCGATTGGCCTGGGCGCGTGTATTTCAGAGGTGCGCAAGAAGTTCCACATGCGATTGGCCTGGGCGCGTGTATTTCAGAGGTGCACGAAAAGTTCCACACGCGATTGGCCTGGGCGCGTGTATTTCAGAGGTGCGCGAGAAGTTCCACACACGATCGGGCCTGGGGGAGCGTGTGCGTGTATTTCAGGGGTGCGCGACAAGTTCCACACACGATTGGCCTGGGTGCGTGTATTTCAGAGGTGTGCGAGAAGTTCCACACACGATTGGCCTGGGCGCGTGTATTCCAGAGGTGCGCGAGAAGTTTCACACGCGATTGGCCTGTGCGCGTGTTTTTCAGGGGTGCGCGAGAAGTTCCACACGCGATCGGGCCTGGGGGAGCGTGTGCATGTATTTCAGCGGTGCGCGAGAAGTTCCACACGCGATTGGCCTGGGCGCATGTATTTCAGAGGTGCGCGAGAATTTCCACACGCGATTGGCCTGGGCGCGTGTATTTCAGAGGTGCGTGAGAATTTTCACACGAGATTTCAGCAGGGTACGTGTATTTCAGGGGTGCCGGGGAGTCCTACATGTGATTTGGCAGTGTGGGTCCTCCCAGGTGTCCCCTGTACACCCTCCACGGCCCCTGCAGGCAGCCCACACCACAGGGGACTACCCTGCATCCCTGGTCATGTCCCGCAGGCAGCCCACCCAACATGGGCATACCCCCCAGCAAAGGCACATGTCTCCTTGCACTACTGATCACCAACTCATGTCCCCCTGCACCCCCACCCCCCAGCATTGCGGGGCACCTGGCAGCAGGCCCCCACTCATGTCCCCATGTACCCCCCCAGCATTGTGGGGCACCTGCCAGCAGGCACCCACTCATGTCCCACTCATGTCCCCCTGAACCCCCAACCTCCAGCATTGCGGGGCACCTGCCAGCAGGCCCCAGCCAACATGTCATCACAATCTAGATCCCTGGCCCTTATGGTCAGCCTCCAAATGCAAAACACCCACTCGAGTATTGCATCCACCCACTTAGATATGACAATGACATGATAGAACCCCAATAGCAAGTTTGGAAATGAACACATGGCCCTCACATACGCCCAATGGGTGTCAGTGAATCTCAAAACCCATATCAGGATATGCATGATACCAATGAGATGATACTACACATTGAAGTTTGATGAAAAAATGTATTAAAAACAGCATAAATGGAATTAAAAATAAACAAATGACAATGGGAATCAAAAACCAAAAGCATCATGTCCGTAAAATAATGAAAAACGACAAATCATAATCCAAAGGAAAGGTGTCCAAAGTCACAGTTCAAGAAAGTAAATCCAAGGTAAAAACAAAACCGAAAACCATTGCTCCATGGGTAAATCCAAAAAAAAAAAATCCAACAGTCAACTATATACAGATAAACAAACCAGGGTCCATGATCCCAACTGAAGAAATGAAACCTACATAAAAATACTACCTAATAATATAAAACTATATACAAAAATGTGGCCCATTGTTCAAAAGGTCCAAAATAAATAAAAAAGCAAAGGAAACCTAACACTAACTACATAACTATTTACAAGGGCAGCGGGCTAGTCCGAAGGCTTACTGGTTGTTGTCATGGGCCAGGGCATCATCGAACTCCTGTTCAATGGCTTCGAGGCGGGCATGTTCCCTGGCCCCGAGGTCCCGCAGGGATAATGCAGTGTCCAGCTCCAACTCCCTGCGGAGACCCTCGAGGCACTCAGCCCACCTCAGCGCCCTCCGCATGGAGTTCTCCGCCCTAACCATTGTGAGCCGTTCCTCCTCTGCCCGCTGCCACTCCTCACCTATCTGCTGGCCCAACCGCTCCCACACGGAAGCCACTCCCATTCCAGGGTTCTCCTGCCCTCCGGCCGATGCCTGCACCCCTGATGTTGATGGCCCCGAGCCATGATGCCTCCCACGTCGAGCCTGCCGCTGCCTCCGACGCAACTGCCTGTGCCAGCACGACGGCATCCAGGCTGATGGAAACCACCGACGCCATCGTGCACGTGCCCTGCCCGATGATGCCGTCACATCCTCCATCTGCTGGGTTCCAGTTGCTGGTGTGTCCACCCCTGCTGGACCTCTGACTCCCGACTGTGGCAGGGATGGGATCCCCACCGAGGTGGCTGCATTGGTTGGGCAGGTCCACAGGGGGCCCTGGTGGCATCTGGGCTGGAAGACGGCATGGAGTACGACTGGCGCATAGCCTCCACAGAGGAGGAGAGTGTCGCCAGAGTGCCCGACACATGTACGAGACAACCGACCATGATCGCTCCCAACTGGGCCACGTTGGCACGGTGCTCTTCGTGATGACGTGCGTGCTCCCCCCGGGAAACATGCACATCATCACGAATGACAGCCGTGCGCAATGCGACACCAATCAGGACCTTCTCCACACGGCCAGGGGTCCCCTCGTCCGCAGGTGGAGGGGAGTCAGATGACATGGACATCCCCCCTACCTACGGACGGGCCTGGGATGGGGAATCCCTGCTGGTGCATGGTGGTGCAGCCACAATGGCAGGGACAGTGACATGCACAGGCACCTCCACGGCGACCTGTGCTGCCTCTTGCCCCTGCCCCTGGACTGCACCACTTGCACCAGCAGGGATGCCCCCACCAGGCTCCATGTGTGGCTCAGTAGCGGCCTCCTCCTCCTCTGTGGAAACCACCAACCTGGATGGCTCCACACCATTTTCCTCCGTTGCAAGCCCCTGTGGGGGCTCACCCACCCCTTCCACTGCAGCCGTGGGGGCATCCCCGCCGCTTAGCTCCACAGCGCCGTCTCCGCCCTCTTCTTCACTTTGCGCTGTGTAGAGGGAGACATAGAACACAAGCATCAGGGTACTGTACAATGGTCCCCTAGACAGGAAGCAATAGCAGATGAGTGGCACTGTCAAAGATCACTTCCATCATGTCCCTCCAAAACACATGGGTCAGTGCAGGCAAAACACATGCAGTAACAGGCATGGCGCATGCTATGAACATAAGCAAACATGTCCAAGGGACTCTTGAAGCATACAATGTTGTTTTTGGACTCACATGCATCATGGGTCATGCCTATCACATGCACACACTTCAACGTACTTTCATCCATCTGGACTCGTACACCCCAGACACAGTGGATGCAAGGATAACTAGGCTGCATCAGTGAATCTGAACATTGTCACAGATATGTGTCATGTATCCATGGCATCCACAAGTCACAGACACGCAGGTCAGAAACACAGACATGGACACCATACATGTACATGGCATCAGCACCCATCCCTCACCCACACCCATGTCAAGGAACAGAGACTGGCATGCTCTCATGTGTCCATTCCGCATAGGGCTCCCCATGTTACATTTAAACACGTACACCAACCGTGTGCTTCACACATTACTGGTCTCACATGCATGACCATGATGTCCCTGCACACACACACGCGTACATGGCCTATGTCACACATACAGGCAAGTATCAGACAACCAGCACGCTGCAACATGCCCTGTCTCACACAGCAATGCTTGGCCACTTACCGCTCGACTCCAGACGGGTCTGCCTCTCAAGGATCTGGGCATGGAGCGCTGGGAGTACGCGTTCCAGGACCCTCAGCTGGATGGTACTCATGCTGCCCCGGCCCCCCTCCACGAGGCCCTGGGCCTTTATGAGGGTCCTGGACCTGAAGTTCTCCCAGCGCTTCTTGACTTGCTTGATGTTGCGGGTTGCCACCCCCTCCGCGTTGATGGCAACCACAAAGTCGTCCCAGATCCTGTCCCGTCATTCCTTGTCGGCGCGTGGTGATCCAAAGAGGGCATCATAATGCCCCAGGACAAGCTCCACCAGGACACCAACTTCCTTCTGACTGAAGCTGGTGGCCCTCTGCCCCTCTGGCTGGGGGTCGCCAGTGGTCTCGGATGGTGTTTGCCCCGACATGGCGACCCCCGAGGCAGGCGTGGGTGGGCAACTGGGTCCTGGGGCTGGGCTGTGGAGCGATGGTATCCCAGTCGGGAGTGTTCTGTTCCAGCAGGGGTGGACACAGCAACTGGACCCCTGCAGATGGCTGATGTGCAGGCACCAAATGGCAGGGCACGGTGGCAGCAGGCAGGCAGGCAGCAGCAGATGGCTCGTGGGAGGCTGCTCGGGGATCTGGGGGGCAGTAATTTGGCCTTTTGGGCAGGAGCGTGGTCTTCCATGTGCTTACGCGTGGCCAGCTTGATACGGAGTGATTTGGCACGTGAAAATTCTGCACATCAGCGTGTGAATCGAGGAAAGGCCCTTAGCGCATAAGCGCGTCAGCACGCATACGCGATTCCATTGGACCAAAGGCCCTTAGCGCGTATGCGTGTCTGTGATGTATCGCGCATGGGCGTTGCTTTTCGTGGGGTGCGGTGCATGTGTTTTGCAGGCGTTGGGGTTCACACGCTATTACTTCACAGCGGGTGGGTATTGGCTACACGTTCTTCTACACGCAAGGCAGACGGTGAGTGGTACCCTGCTCCCCCAGGCCCGATCGCGTGTAAAATCACCCGTGTGCCTCTGAAGTACACGTACCCCGCTCCCCCACGCCGGATCGCGTGTAAAACCACCCGGGAGCCCCTGAAATACACGTACCCCGCTCCCCCATGCCCGATTGTGTGTAAAACCACCTGCGAGCCCCTGAAATACACGTACCCCGCTCCCCCAGGCCTGTTCACGTGTAAAAACACCCACAAGCCCCTGAAATACACCTACCTCGCTCCCCCAAGCCCGATCGCGTGTGAAAACACACGCGAGCCCATGAAATACACGCGCCCAGGCCAATCGCGTGTGAAACTTCTCGCGCACCTCTGAAATACACACGCCCAGGCCAATCGCGTGTGAAACTTCTCACACACCCCTGAAATACACGCGCCCAGGCCAATCGCATGTGGAACGTCTCGCGCACCTCTGAAATACACACTCCCAGGCCAATCGCGTGTAGAACTTCTCGCGCACCTCTGAAATACACGCGCCTAGGCCAATCGCGTGTGGAACTTCTTGCGCACCCCTGAAATACACGGGCCCAGGCCAATCGCGTGTGGAACTTCTCGCGCACCCCTGAAATACACGCGCCCAGGCCAATCGCGTGTGAGAAACTTTTCGTGCACCTCTGGAATACACGCACATGCTCCCCCAGGCCCGATCGCGTGTGAAACTTCTCGCGCACCTCTGAAATACACGCACACGCTCCCCCAGGCCCGATCGCATGTGAAACTTCTTGCGCACCTCTGGAATACACGCACACGCTCCCCCAGGCCCGATCGCGTGTGAAACTTCTCACGCACCTCTGGAATACATGCACACGCTCCCCCAGGCCCGATCGCGTATGAAACTTCTCGCACACCTCTGAAATACACGCACACACTCTCCCAGGCCTGATCGCGTGTGAAACTTCTCGCGCACCTCTGAGATACACACACATGCTCCCCCAGGCCCGATCACGTGTGGGCCTTCTCACGCGTGTAGAACTTTGGCAAACATGTTTTTCCTGCGCAGGGACGCTACCGCCTGCTTTCGTGTGGCGGACATGTATGGGCCTGTGCGCGTCTTTGGCCGCTGTTTTTCCCTATTCGATTCCATGAATACATGTTGCAGGCGAGCGTGTGGGCGTTCTGCGCACTTGCCTCCTGTACTTCCCCACGTGACGCCCACATTTTCACGAGTTGTTCCCGATTCTGCGTGTGATGCCCCGTGTTACACCTACTTTTGTTATGTGCGCCGCGCTATGTGCGAATTCGCTGTGGCCTTATCGCACAGCGTTCGATGACCTGTGCGCCAGCGTGCGCCACGCACTTTTTCAGCGCACATCCCACATTTTGCGCGTGCACGGACTTCCATGAATTGATGTGCGATGTTTTCTGTGCGATAATCGCACTTGCACTGCGATTTTCGCTATTTTACTGCGAATCGCACGTTTTCGCACGCGTGCGCCTTTTTTTCTGCGCACATTAATTCCATGAATCGGCCTGTGTATTTGATTGCTTATTTGCCAAATCATGAAGAATTTTCATTTGTGGTGCACCATTGGGCAAAACTATCTTACGGAAGATTGACAGAGTGTTCCATGTGACCTTTGCATTTATTGAGATTAACCCCAATTCATATCTCACCACTGCTGCCGGTATCACCCTAGCAACTTTCAGGATTCTACCACAAAAGATGTTTTCAAGGTTATCCCATAAATTTGATGGACATCCAAAGGCAGTTTCTGTGTCATAAATTAGAGCTGGCACAGTTTTTTGTTTATAAAACTTTAATGTGGGAACCAATGAGAACTTGCCATATTTTTTATCTAAGGTTGTTGCTTGGGCACTTAATTGACGACATTTGGCTTTAGTTTTCTCAACCCAAGTTTGATCATTAATGTTGGAGTTCAGCCACATACCTAGCTATTTTACCTGTTTTACCTGTTGCAGTGGTTCACTGTCAAGGTGCCAATTAAACTTCTTGGGTGCACATTTGGTAAGATCTTGTAACGTTAAAACAACAGATTTGCTTGGATTTATATGCAAACCATTGTCGCGTACATATTGCTCCAACACATGAAGTTTTCGCTGTAATCCAATAGGTGTAAAATCCATTAATACTAGATCATCTGCGTAAAGGATCCAGTTCAGAGCAGAATCAACTATTTTAGGATCGAATCCTTTTACTTTTCCAAGAGCTTCACCAATGTCAGAGATGAAAGCATTGAAAATTATGGCCGCAAGAGGACACCCTTGTTTGACCCCACAAAGGGTGCAAATGGGTTTAGACAGAGTGCCACGTGCTTCCAAACGAATGTGGATTTCAGTATCAGTATGTAAATCCTTAATAGCAGATAAAAGGCTATCAGGACAATTCCAAATGTTTAGTTTCATCCAAAGAATGTCCCTGTCTATGCTATCAAAAGCATGAGACAGGTCGACAAATGCAAGGTACACTTTTGATCCTTTCCTAATCGCATCCATTTTCATTAAATTAATGAGTGTAAGATATAGGCAAAATCCTACACCCTTCACAAACCCACTTTGTCTGGTGTCTATATGTTTAGTTAGAACTAGCCATTCCATCAGTTTATGCTGGAGCTGAGTTGCATATATCTTGCCTATCCAACAAGGCATCTAACATCCAACAAGGCAATAGGCCTATAGTCCATTGGGTTTGATCTGTTGCCTTTCTTAAAAATAGGCACAAAAATAGCCTTCTTCCACGACATAGGAGTAGCACCTTCCATAACAATTTTATCAAATAGGACCTTGCAAAACTCTGCCCAGGCTTCCGGATCCGATTTTAACATAGCATTGGTTATGCCATCCGGACCTGGTGCACGAGAATTGGAAAGGTTTTTAATATTTAACAAAATTTCTTCCTGATCAAATTGGATATCTCAATGTGAAAGGACTGGTTTCGGAGGATCAGGAGTGTTACTCTTTTTTGAGCACAACATCGAGAAATGCTCAATCCATTTTTTTTCAGTAACCAAGTTTTTTTGCAAAGCCAGCTGTATTCCAGATTCACTGTTAATAATTGACCGAAATTCTTTCGAGTTTTTTTCTTTTAGGCACTTCATTATTTTTTCTGCATCATGTTGTTCCGTCAGGGCATGATGTGCTATCATCCAATTCTTGTAGTTTTGTTTGATCTTTTTCTTCATCTTAAATTGTTCCACTTTGCCATCATTTTTTAGTTGTCGTAAGGCTCTGCACATTTCTCTCCTTCTCATGACAATTTCAGGATTGTAAATATGTATGTGCTTATGAGACGGAGTACTATTTGGATTTCTCAAGATCTTATATTGTTGTAACAAAGAAGTATAATCTACACCCTTCTCATATTCATTTTTCAAGGTACTCACTTGCTGTGAACTAAGTTTTAATCTATTTCCACTGCAGTTTGGTATTGTATTCCAATGCCATTTCGGTGAAAAAGATTGCTGTGGCATTTCAAAATGTGCTAATACCATGTTATTGTCACGGACTTGCGTGTTATGAACTTCAAATTTTAAGATCCGTAGCGATAGAATTTCAGATACAAAAATGTAATCCATATGGATTTTTGATTATTCCTTTGCAAGGTCGATTTGGCAGGTATGTCACCCTCAAAATTATCATTTAGCCTAAAGAGTCTCCGTAAGGTTAGTTCTTCAGACCACTTTTGCACCAGATTCTGTTTCCTTAGAGGTTAATTCCTACATCTCTCTATAAAATCTAAATTAAGATCTCCACATAAAATTATGCCGGCACAACTATCCTTGATCATTAATTCATCAATTAAATCCATAATTTGTTCGACAAAAGCCAGAGTACCTGCCTTGCAATGATGCCAATACAGATTTATGATGAAGAATGTCAGATGTTTATTTTCATCATTATTATCCTTGTGATGGTAAAAACTTGAATGTATGATGATATATTCTTATACTCCATCACTCTGCAGCCAGATTTCTTTTTACAAGAGTGAGAAGACCTGCACTTGGGCAACCTTTATTTCCTTTGATAGCAGGATTAAATGCTATTTCATAATTCTCCGCAATGGGACAAATGTCCAACCAAGTTTCCTGCAGACATATCACGTCTACTTCGCTAGCCCACTTTTCTTTAGAGTTGAACAAATGAGAAAAACCTCTTGTATTCCACGAGCCAATGGCTAGGAGGTCATTTTTGGGCTTCAGTGGACATTAACTCTGAATGTTATTTGCCACGGTTGCTGCTAGCCAATTCCACTCGCTATGGAGTACATGGTTCTCTTCTTTTCCATTTATTTGAGTGATTTGATGAATATGTTTTACTGTAATTCTGATTTGTTCAGCTTGTTTTGTTTTTTGATTGCCGGACTGTTCTTGTCGGGATAAATTGAATTGCTTGTAATCCGATTTCCAGCTCTCCTCTACCAAGGTTTGTGTTTCCGACTGGGTTTCATTCGAAAGTTGCTTCGGCAAAGATTTAATCGTAGGAACCACATCATTTGCTTCTTTGATCATGATGGTAGTATCTACTTCGACAATGTCGAAGCCACAGGGTAGCAATGCTGATGAGCCCTGCAGTAGGGTTTCGCACACCAGTATAGAGTTTACATATAGAAACACTCTATCCAAAGCAATGTCATCCTTGAATTCTACGGCCTGAATATCGCTCAAATATTGTATGGCATCTTACTCACTCATGCTCACATTCACTAATACTGAAGTTCTCTACTTCTACTTTCCATCACCCCTCGATCCTTAATTTTGCACTTCCGCCACTATCCTGTTCCTATGTAATTTTGTTCTGTTATCATCCCTGGTTTATGTATTCCCCTTCTCCTGCAGCAACTGGTCTTCAAGTAACATTCTCTCATCCCATTGTAGAGGACCAATGTCCACCACTCTGTTATCAAAGGTACATATTGTAAGTGTTTTTTTTTTTTGCCAAAAATGCATTTCTTTCTCTGTGAATTTTATAAATAAATAAACCTAGATCCAGGTACATTTTTCCACACTGACCCACACCAAATGCTGCATGGATCGAGACTCTGCATTTACCATGCATACCACACACGTTGGTCATAATAGATAGCAGGTCACTATGAAAATATCACTGTAAATTAGGCACTTCCATCTGATTTGTTTTTTAAATAAATTGTTTACTGTTGTTTTTAGTTTATAACCAAACTTTTACAACATCAGACGTCACACATTTTACAACATTTACAATTGCACATGATCATCTTAAAATGAACTTACCGAATCAAGGTAATACAATAAGTGTCAGATAAAATACACTTACATTCGACTTATAGCAATTGTGCAATTCATCTCATAATCCTATGAATTTAAAATAAGCATTTTGTCAACAGTGCAAACACATGTTAAAAACAAAAACTGTGCAATTTCATACTAAGACAAAATCTCAAACTATATACAGAATCACTCAGTTACTGTGCTATCCTCAAAAGGGTAACAGGCTTTAAGACATTGATACCATTTATACCACTAAGGTTGTCTCATAGACTGTAAGTATAACAGCAAAATTGAGTCTTCCTTTGTTAGCTAGTCCTGCAACTGCAACTTTGCTGTGAAATTGAGTCTTCCTTTGTTAGCTAGTGCTGCAACTGCAACTGCAACTTTGCTGTGAGTTCCTCATTAATAATTGGTGACCAATCGAGTTAAAGACAAGACTAGGGACGTATTGGTTCCCCACATGCATTTATTCTACAGCCATTCTCTTGAGAAAACAGTATTTTCAATGTTACTTTGCAGAAAGTCGACTCTTTTGACGTTTCAAATTAGTCACAGAAGATGACTAAACGTTTTAAGGTTTCTGATTGAGAGGAACGTAGACAAAAAAACCTTGTAACATTGGTGCTGCCTTCTGTGTTGGTGTGCCAGTGTTTAATTCTTTCGTTAGTTGAGAATTGATTGAGTTTGAATCTCAAATATATATGTTGGGCCTTCTCACAAGGAAAACTAATTAAGTAGGGCATCTGAGGAGTTCTTTGGTAATAAAAAGTGCACTTTCTTTGTTGCTGGAATATGTACTTATATGTTCTGTAATGCAACACCTATAATGTTCATACAATTTTGTTGTGCAATATGCAGGCCTTGTGATCAACTCATCAATATTGAAATCCATAGTTTTCAATAAATGTTCTTCATCAACTATCAAAATGGACGTTGGAGGGACTTTTTTAAGCATGGAAGGCAGGTCTTCATACAAGGAATTAGGGGGAGGACAATATATTTTTCGAAAATTAGACAAAAAGTCTCCAATTGTATCTAGCAGAAAGAGAGGAGATCCCCAATTCATCACAGAAAATTGTGCTGGGTAGGAGATGGCTAAACTTAATGTCCGATTCCATATACGCCCCTGGAGTTGATCAAGAATGTTTTCAATATTGATAAGGCACATATCTAACCCGTAAAGGAGGATGGTTCTACTTTTAAAATATAGAAGTCAATCAGAGGAATCATAGAAAAGCTACAATATATTCTATAAATAGCTTTTTGGTCCAAAGCAAGCTTCTACATGATTATAGATGTAGTATTGCATAAGTCATAACCCAGATAACTAAGTGAGACAGCACAATCAATCCCAAGTCCGTCTATAGACCAGGTAAATTAACATATATGTTTTCTCATATTGTTAAAAATAACGATTCTCGACTTAGTGACATTAGAGTGTAAATTGTACTCATATACATACTTAGAGAAAAGTTGTTATTTAGCCTGGAGTCCAAAAGGTGTTTTGTCAAATAGAAGAATATCATTGGCAAATGCTAATGAATGAAGCTGTAGTTTAACAGGAAAACTAACCATGTGTGACCATAACTCCTCAAGGTCACACAAATATAAGTTAAATAAGGTGGAGGCTAAGCTACAACCTTGTTTAACTCCCACATATGTAGAAATTGGTTAAGTGGTCACACCCTCTTCATGGATCTCTACCATGTAACTGGTATTTGCGTGCAACATGGACAACAAGAGGATTATCTGAGAAGAAAACCCAAATCTGATCAATTTATCCCATAGAATATTTTGAATAACACAGTCAAATGCCTCTGACATGTTTAGGGTTGCCATGTATACAGGACTGGTGTTAGTTAAGTTCTTTAGTCTTAGCAAGTATGTGAGATAGGATTGTGGTGTTCAAGGCAGTCTGCATGTTTTTACGGATGCTGACCTGGAAACGGGATAGACTATTATGTTGTTTTATTTGCGTGTCTAATTCTCTTAGTATCAATATAGAGAACACCTTCGCTGATACGTCTAGAAGGGTGATTCTACGAAAATGTGCAGGATCAGCAGAGTTCCCCTTTTTAAAGATCAGGATAGTAACCCATGATTCTGGTAAATGTTTAGAATAATATCTATTGACAAATTTAAGAGCTTTGGAATATTTTAGTGTTGAGATGGCCCACTCCACGTCTGACTCTGACCACGGAAAAGCACCCTTTTTAGCCCAAAACACATTTTGAACCCTACTTTGATGAAGGCAGGCAGCATTTTAAATTTTTCAGTAATGTAACAGGTCCATAGTTCCCAGATATCGACGAAGCAAATTGTTCCGAGGTAGAGGAGGCTGTATTTCTTAAGTTTGCCCACACAAATCTTTTGTTGTTAAGGCACACATGAGAAATAATCTTTTGCTTGTCTGCAATATGTAAGAGCTGTCTAATGGATTTAACCTGTTTTAATAAGAATCAATCAGTAATTTAAGCAGCTTTAAATCTCTAAATTGCTTATTTTTCTGCCGTTTGTTTAACTATACTTCTCTATTGTAAGAGTGGATATGTCACTTGGGCATCTTAGTATATTTGGCGGCCACTTTACCAAGCAAACATTTGATTGTAAAATGAATTCTCGCTTCTATTTGTTCAATGTCTAGTCCATAGTTCAACTCACTGATGCCCAATATAACATCCTTTTTTACCATAGCAGTCAGTTGAAGGCACACATGCGAATTCCACTGGACAGAGAGTGCAGGGGGATCAAACTCTATGAATGTTTAGTTGAAAAGAATCTCTAAAAGATGACTCACTACATTGATAAGAAGCAAAATGATCAAATGTTCACCAAGGCCAACTGTTCATCTGACGTCAAAATGGTAGTGTTTTAAACCCTCATTCACTTCTAGAAGAGAGTGAAAGTGCAGACAAAAGGGGAACATGGTTCTATATTCCTAGAATTTACATCCAGTGAGCAGGGCTGTAAACCTCTAGGGTTGCCAAGAAGTGAGCAGGATATCATGTTCTTGGAAATCCAAAAGGTAAGTAGCGCACTAAGTAACTAGAATTGTATGAAGCAAGTAGGGTATGTTATCCTTTGGATGTATAATATTCAGTAAGACTTGGACTACGGAGACAAAAAGCAAGATGGATGTTGTAATCCAAAAAACTATGGTTTGATCCAATAAGTGACACGTTACTTTTTCTGGAACACTGTTTTAGTTTAAATGATTTCTGAAAGAAGCATGTGTTCAATCTTCATCTTTGTAGCTCTTTTGGTTGTCCTTCCTGTTGTAAGAACAAAGAAATATCGAGGCTGAGCACCACAAATGAAATACACCAATCACAGGCTGAAAAGATTCACAGATCTTTTATTCTGCACAGATTACAAAGAAACACATATAGCTATCTGGCTCTCAATACCCCGCAACGTATACCAGCCTGACAATGAGAGGTGAGAGAGTGCTGGACGTCTAAATATTTGTGCTTTTATACAATTTTGAATAATATTGTCCAGACTCTCTTCACGTTAATAATTTGTGGTCTAGAGTTTGTGCCTAGTTCACATACAGCTTATACAATAATATGCAGAAGGATTACATACATTTTCATTTCCACCAAGTTACAATGGTGGTGTATATTCTCGGATCCCGCGGTAAACCTTAGTCTATATTCCTACACAAAGCAGTTTGGCCTGTGTCTACGCTTGAAGTTTACTTTACATTGTTCCAATGTTTACACAGGGATGAGTCTTATGTGCACAGACAATACTCCAATGACAGTTCATATGGAGCGCAAGGTCTCTTTACCTAGTCTAAACAGTCGGCTCTCGGACAGCCTAAACATTAACAGGACTCAAAGGTCGGGAGGCTTGGTTGCAAGTTTGAAAACACAGTCCACCATTTTAGAACAGAATCGTACAAACAGAAATCAAATTGGTGGATGAATCTTAAAATGGCGACAAAGTCGATCCAAAATCAAAACTTTGCAACGCCGTTTTCTTCGTAGAGCACTAGGCTTAGGCCAACATTAATCATAAAGGAGACACTATATATTTACTGTTTCACACTGTCTTTTATTTCAGTACACCCTTGAATTTCCCACCCTAACATTTATTTAGAATAATTATCCTTCTTGAGTTCTAGCTGAAACACCTAGAAATTTCAGGAATGTTTTTCCAACAAAACACTTGTTATGAAAATAAAGGTATTGACCTTGAATTTGTCTTGTGTGTTTGGTTGATCCTTAATCACTGCAAGAAATACATAGCTGCAACATGATGCAATAAACCATCAATACATTGTTGAATTTACTATTCTCCATTAAGCACTACAGAAATGCTGATGGGAAAACATAAGGGGCAGATTCACAGAGATTTGCACTGGACAGAGAGCGCAGAGGGATCAAACTCTATGAATGTTTAGTTGAAAAGAATCCCTAAAAGATGACTCACTATATTGATAAGAAGCAAAATGATCAAATGTTCACCAAGGCCATCTGTCCATCCGACGTCAAATCACAGTGATTTGCACTGGGAAGAGACAAAAGATGCCCTGAGCATCTCAGTTTTGATACTGTTAGCCTTTTTACTAATTCACAGATCCGAACATTGAAGCATATCTGGAGTTTCCTGGAACAGCCTTCAGAAGCAGGATGAACAGCAGTCAATTATTTAACATTGCTTAACAAACAGAAAGAGACTAGCCATTGTGAAACCTTCTTAAGCTTCTTAATATATGGCCTTTCTTCGCATTGAAATACTACAATCCAATCAAATCTTCCTGCAGTATCTTCTTGACATGCCATTTGAAACAGCAATATGCACAGCAGATCCTCCCGGTAGCAAAATATAACACTGCATCTCCAAGAAGGAAATATATGCTACATGTTGTTAAGACGGATTTCTGAACTCTGACCTGGAGGGCAGATGTTCAGAAGGCCACCCTTGTTTCTTGGAACAGGATAACCTCTCGACAAGCCAGGCCAATCAAGGTAGCTATGGCAGGCGGTCAAGACTAAGGGCCTCATCTCAAGCTAATAGCCTTACCGCCAAACCCCCCGGCGCTATTAGCGCCGGATCACAGGTTTGGCGGAAGGGTTATTGCCCATTCCTCATTGGGCCCATTCGGGAATTCCTCATTCCCCATTTGGCCCAATGGGAAAATTTGCGCTATTACCGCCGGCGGATTTCCCTCTGGAGGTAATCGCGCTGAAAATTGCCAATTTTGTGCTACCGCCGCATTTAAAGGTAACCACCAGACTCGTGATGAGGCCCAAAGTCTCCGGAGGGCTGAGGGTGACTGAAAGACCTCAATGAACACACAAAGCAATGACACTTACAAACTACTCCCAGACAGGTGTTATATCAAAAATATAAACACATTTATTACAAGGCCTTTGTAACTCAGACCATAGCAAAAGAATCACAGCAGTACTAAGTAAACCAACACAGCACAATCAATACAATATATATACAAGACCATTGGGGTCTAAAGGGTTAAATGGACGAAATATGTCGACAACCTAGATGGGAAGGAGACAGGCAGTGCAGGCCCCTTTTGACATCAGTAACACACCTAACTAAGAGGCAGTCCAAGCCCTAAGAAGAGAGGAGCCTTGTTCTCAATGTACATGCAATGCAAGTGCATGCGGTTGTTCCAATGGGCAAAACAGGGTCTCTTCAGGGGTCTCTAGCAGCTCAGGAAGGTGGATGAGGCAAAAAAGACTAAGTTCACACTATTGAAGGAGGACCTCCACTTGAAGGCAGAGGCAGTTCCAGAGTGCGGGATGGAGTTGCTAGTTCGCATTAGCAGTGGAAAGGAGAGGGACCCCCAGGGGCCACCGTGCGAAATAATTGATGCAGGCGCTAGGGGCAACTGGTTAAGGTTATGGTTACTCACCGGCCCCAGGCGCACTCCAGACCAAACTTCGTCAGTCGAGTCCACTTCGGCTGCGGGTTCTACTGTGGCAATATGACGGCTCTGCAGCATTCAATTCCTGAGATGCAGTGATGATTCCCAAATGGGACAGTGGCGATTTCTCCACTCTGGGGTGAATCGCCCTAGTTTCACTGCAGCATGCTTCAAGGGCAAGAGGGTCACAAATGCAGTGCTCCTGCAAAGGTTGTTGTTGCGGCAGGGCAACATCGTAATCGCATATGCCCCGGTCCTGGCGCACGCGTCTCACTTCAGACCTGGGAATGCCAAGTGTACGAAATTCAGGGTGAGGGTTCAGCGGACACAAGGCTAGCAGTATACCAAGTTTCAAGGGCCTCCTCGAAATGACGGTGGAGGCAGAGCAAAGGTACTGCGTAAGCTGGTCAGCCCACTGTTTGGCCCAGGGACACTTCCGAGAAGGCTTACTTGCAGGGTTTGTTGACGGTGCCGAGAATAGATGGTCCCACTATTCTAATGGGCTGAAGCATCTTCACAGACCTTCTAGGACGACCAGATGCAGAGGGTTCCCACATGACGACAGTGGGCTCAGGGTGCTAAACCTTCCAGCGGTTCCTCGACTCAGCTTCTTAGTTTCAGGATACTTGGATCCTATCCTTCGTTCAGTGAGAACTCTAACGATCAACATGGTATGGGTGTTTTTGGCCTCCTCTTATCCAAAGTTCCTTTCACACCAAAACGAAGAGGACCCAATGGGAGATCTGCTCAAAAACACACACTCCATACATGGACCAATCACGGACCACAGTGGTCCCAGTCATTCATGGCACTCCAGACTCTCTACAGACACCCCAGCCCACATGCTGGAGGCACACACACAAGGCATGCAGAAGCAGGCAAAAGCGTGGTGTTTTGCCGGAAACTGCATGTCCAAATAAGGACTGACCCGGGTTGGCTCGACCTGGGGAAGGCAAAGGGGCAAGATGGCCAAAGGATAGGACAAAGAACCTCGTGGCATGTCCTTTTTGGAGCCAGGCCACCTATTCGGGCCAAATGCGGTTAATGCTGTTAACATGGCAGGAAAGGGTTAAAATACTAGGAAAAGATAAGCTGCCAACAGCCCTGTCCATGACACTTCTGCACATCTCACAAAAAGTCCATTGAGAGTATCAGGTACATTGCATTGAATATGAGAACCGAATACACTGTACTGTAAGGTATAATGTTCACTTGTTACATGTTTTGCGAAAAGTTGCAACATTAGAAAAGGACTAAGGGAAACACAGTCTCCCAGTACTGACTGCATTAAGAGCATTATAGTTTCCCCATAAAAAGTGAGCAAAAGCCCAGAGGAGTGCAGCTGAAGGCTGTGCTTCTCTGGCAAAGTCAATCTATGGTGTCTAAACAGCAGCAAACATTTTGGGGGTGAACACATGGAGGGAAAATTACGTACAATTACAACTCTTTCCTAACACACGTCTCCTGGTTTCTTGAAGGACAAAGTGAACAAATAGATGAGGGTTCTGTAGAACAGTACAACACAAAGAAGCAGGGGATTTTGATGTGGGTTCTTGCAACTTTCTAGAATGATTGCCAGCATGCAAAATGATATAACAGAAGAGTTTATAAACCTGACTTTTTAGTGTACTTCTTTCACCATTGTATTTGAGAAGCAGTAGTTGTCTTTGGGGGTTTGTATTGTGTGTGGGATGGAGCGTGGTGATGGGGTTTGTGGGGAGTGGGTGAAGGCCAGCATGGAACATAGTTCCACTACTCCTTTTTGTACAATTCGACCCCTGTCGAGAAGTAATTGATACCCCAACAAATTCCTGGAAGTGAATAACAAATATTCTTTATGATTGCAAACAGAACCGATTATGCAAGAACAGACCCAAATACCATCTAGAATTCATTTATTTAACTGATTAAGATACAAGTCATTACGGAAATTATGAAAAGGGGGGAAAGGAAGGAGCGTGATTGGTTGATGTCCAAATGACCTACGTACAGATGTTTTGCATGCACAAAAGTTGACATTTAGCAAAACAATGTGAAAGTTCCAATTCGCCCCAAACACAGGCAGTTCCAGAGTTAATTTGTTAAGCTTAGTAATAGATGTACCAATCAGGTACATGAGATAATTACTTCTATTCAATCCCTGTCTTTACCCCATGCAAGACCTTCCTTGACAATTGTACTATATAAATAAAATGCTCAGCAATGCACTCATCGGAATGTGCCAGTACCAGGGATCATTTCTTACAAAAAGCATACCTCTGCTGTCCACATTTGATTCCTTTCAAAGCCAATGGCATGGCACGTCACATTTAATATAAACAGCTGTGCAGCCAATTGAAATACTGTAAACTCAGCAATGCAAGACACATATGTTGAGTACGAGGAGGAGGAGGATATTATGTTTATGTTTATGTTTATTGAATTTATATAGCACTTTGAGCCAAAGCGTTTTACAATATAACTACAGGTACAAAAGTGAGAGAAACCTATATACAAGCATCAACAGGTCATTAGAAAAATAAGTATAACTATTTACAAGGGGGGAGGGTGGGGATAGGGTAGAGGAGGGGGTAGGAGAAGGGAGTAACGGTGTAGGATTTGAGGTGGGGGAGGGACGTGGGAGGGTAAGGGAAAGCATATGTACAAGCATCATGAACAGGTCATTAGAACAATAATAATAATAAGTAGAACTATTTACAAGGGGGTGGGGATAGGGTAGAGGAGTGGGTAGGAGAAATGAGTTACAGTGTAAGATTTGAGGTGGGGGAGTTGGGAGGGGAAGGGAAGGGGGAGTGATCTGGTTTCCTCATTGCCTTTAAGTAGTATTTGTTACTAATTTAAGGTCAGGGGGGAAGGGGAGAGGATGGGGGAAAGGAGGGGGGCAAGGGTGGGGAGTAGGGGTAGGGAAGGGATGTCAAGGGTGAGTGTAGAAGATGAGCTTTCATGGAGTGGCGGAAGGATGAGTAGGTAGGGGTGGAGCGGATTGAGAGTGGGAGGGAGTTCCAGTGTAGAGGGGCCAAGAGTTGGAAGGAGCGGAAGCGTGAGGAGGCACATGGGGCTGGGGGTACAGTGAGGAGGTAGAGGTTTGCTGAGCAGAGAGAGCGGGAAGGGGAGTAAAATGAGAGGAGGGAGGAAAGGTAGGGGGCGCTAGGTCATGGAGAGATTTGTAGACAAGACAAAGGAATTGAAATTTCAGTTGTGAGAGGAAGCGAAGCCAGCCAAGTTGAGTGAGAGAGGAAGAAATGGAGTCTCGAGGGCCGAGGAGGCATAGAGTATGGATAGATGAGTGGTAGATGGATTTTAGGGGAGTTAGGTTAGAGACAGGGAGTCCAAAGAGGAGAGAGGAGCAGTAGAAGAGGCGGGAGAAAATGAGGGAGGAGAATAGGTGCGAGAGAGGTGTAGATCTTGTGGATTTTATAGAGGTGGCACCGACAGGCTCGAGAGGTTAGGGAGATGTGGTTGGAGAAGGAGAGAGAGGAGTCAAGGTGGAGGCCGAGATTGTGTGCATGGGAAGATATGGGGAAGTTGGAAGGTGGAAATTGGATGAAGGGAGGGGAGAAGGGCGAGAGTATTAAGAGGGAAGAAAAGCACCTCAGTCTTGTCAGTGTTGAGAGAAAGAAAGTGGGATGACATCCAATCTTTTATGGCCATGAGGCAGGAAGAAAAAGTGAGGTGGAGGTCAGATGTGAAGGAAGAGAAGGAAAGAAAGAGTTGGGTGTCATCAGCACAGAAGTGGTGGGAAATGCCGAAAGAAGAAATGACTGGGGAGAGAAGGGAGGTATAGAGAGAGAAAAGAAAGCGTCCCAGCATGGAACCCTGAGGGACGCCATAGTTCAGGGGGAGTCTGGAGGAGGTGCGGCTGCCCCAGGAGACAGTGAAGGATCGATTTGAGAGGTAAGAGGTGAGCCAGGAGAGAACAGATTCTTTGAAGCCGAAGGCGGTCAGAGTGCTAAGAAGTAAGGGGTGATCTACGATATCAAAAGCTGCAGAAAGATCATGGAGGATAAGAATTGAAGATTGCTTAGCGTAGCGAGCAGTGAGGAGAGAGTTGAGGACATAGGTGAGGGCTGTCTCAGTAGAGTGTCTAGGGTAGAAACCAGATTGAGAGGCGGGGAGGAGGGAGTGGGATGAGACGAAAGCAGAAAGTTGAGAGTAAGCAAGGCGCTCGAGGAGCTTAGAAATAAAGGGGAAAAGGGAAATTGGCCGGATGTTGGAGGCAAGGAGAGGGTTAGCAGAAGGTTTCTTCAGGATAAGGATTATGGTTGCATGTTTGAAAGCTGAAGGAAAGTTGACGGAGAAGAGACAGATGTTGACGAAGGTGGTTAGGTAGGGAATAAGGAGGGGGTATATTTTGGGGATGAGGGAGGTGGGGATGAGGGCAGAGGAGGCAGCATTAGGGTGAGTTTTGGACAGTAGGTGGGAGACACATGCAGGGGTGATAGGAGAGAAGGTGGACAAGTTGTCAGAGCTGGAAGAGGGGGAATAGCGGGGGAGAAGGAAGAAGAGGAGAGTATGTTCTGGCGAAGAGAGAGGATTTTGGATGAAAAGAAGTTGGCGAAGTCAGACGGAGAGAGGGGAGAGTTCGTGGAAGGGTCAGAAGTGGGAGGGGAGAGAAGCTGAGAGAGGGTCTGGAAGATACTGCAAGGATGAGAGGCGTGTGAGTGGAGAAGGCTAGTGTAGTGGGAGTGTTTGGCAGCTGAGAGGCAAGAGTTGTAGAGAGAATGATATGATGAATAAGAGGATTGATTAGTCAGAGAAGGGGATTTGATCCAGCATCGTTCGAGGCGTCGGAGGAGGCGGCGCATGGCCAGAAGGTGTGAAGATAGCCAGGGTTGGGAAGGTTTGTGAGAAGGAGAGAAGGGAGTGAGAGGATAGAGTTGGTCAAGACTGGAGGTGAAAGAGGAGGACAGTGTGGAGAGGGTGTCATCTGCTGAGAGGGAAGCAAAATCAGAGAGGGGGAAGGGAGGAAGAACATGAGTCGTGGAAGAGAGTAGGGTTAAAGTTGCAGAGGTTGTGACGAGAGAAGGAGGGAGAAGAGGGTTAGGTGGGGGCCGGATAATGGGGGAGGAGTGAGGGAGAAGGAGAGCAAGGCGTGGTCAGAGAGATAGTTGGGAAGAGACGATACGGGGAGGAAGAGTTAGAAGATAGATAGATGAGATCAAGAGATTACGTACAAATACAAATAGATGAGGGTTCTGTAGAACAGTACAACACAAAGAAGCAGGGGATTTTGATGTGGGTTCTTGCAACTTTTTAGAATGATTGCCAGCATGCAAAATAATATAACAGAAGAGTTTATTAACCTGACTTTTTAGTGTACATCTTTCACCATTGTATTTGAGAAGCAGTATTGGGGGTTTGTATTGTGTGTGGGATGGAGCGTGGTAATGGGGTTTGTGGGGAGTGGGTGAAGGCCAGCATGGAACATAGTTCCACTACTCCTTTTTGTACAGTTCGACCCCTGTCGAGAAGTAATTGATACCCCAACAAATTCCTGGAAGTGAATAACAAACATTCTTTATGATTGCAAACAGAACCGATTATGCAAGAACAGACCCAAATCCCATCTAGAATTCAGTTATTTAACTGATTAAGATACAAGTCATTACGGAAATTATGAAAAGGGGGGAAAGGAAGGAGCGTGATTGGTTGATGTCCAAATGACCTACGTACAGATGTTTTGCATGCACAAAAGTTGCAGAGGTTGTGACGAGAGAAGGAGGGAGAAGAGGGTTAGGTGGGGGAAGAGAATGGGGGAGGAGTGAGGGAGAAGGAGAGCAAGGCGTGGTCAGAGAGATAGTTGGGAAGAGAAGATACGGGGAGGAAGAGTTAGAAGATAGAAAGATGAGATCAAGTGTGGAGCCAGAGGAATGGGTAGGGGGATAGGAAGGGGAGAGAGGAGGTAGGAGTCAAATAATGAGAGAAGAGGAGTAGAAGGAGATGTGGATGAGAGAGGGAGGTTGAAGTCACCAATGACAGAGAGAGGAGTAGGAGAAGGAGAGATGAGAGAGAGAAGATGGTCAAGGTCTTCATAGAAGGAAGAGAGCGGGCCAGGGGGTGTGTAAATAATTAAGAAGGAGATTGCATGAGGAAAGGTGAAGGATTTGTAAAGAAAATCAAAGGAAGAGAAGGTGGGGAGGATGAGGAAAGGGGATGAGGAAAGACATTTAGCGTGAAAAATGAGGCCCTTGCCGCCTCCGCGACCAGAGGGGCTTGAGACATGGGAGAAGGAGGAGGATGAGGTGGAGAGAGATGCAGAACTGTGGAATTGAAGAGGCAATACAAGTTTCTGTGATGCAGAGGAAGTGAAGATTGATTCAGAAGAACAGGTCAAGGGTCGCCGTTTCTTTTTTGCAGATGGAAAGGGCATTCCAGAGGGCAATGTTGATGATGCTTGAGGGGGTAGCAGTGGGGAAATGGACAAGATTGGGGCGAGAAGTGATAGTGCGAGGAGGGAGGAGTGGGCAAGGGGGAGGTCTGAGGATGGGGTGGACATTAGAAACACTGAAAAGTTATAGGGCAGATGATACACAGAAAATGTATAGGGCAGATGATATAAACCATAGCAGCAACACAGAAGGGCTGGATTGTGGGGTTACTACAATAATAATAACATAAGTGGCATGTATTCAATTGAAATTGGTGAACGAAGGATAATGGAGGTTTGTTTTGTTCAGGCTACACATTAGAGAGAAAAATAGCGATTGAGAGAGAGATAGAAAGAGAGGGGGTGAGACAATATGAGAGTAAGTGTTCATGGGGTCCCTCCTCAGTATGACAGAAGCTATAATTAGTGAATCCAAGGCTGGGGCTGAGAGAAAGAGAGAAATTAATCTGGCCTGCTGGAATGAAGAGGTGCTGCAGGACAGTCTAAGAATCCTCTGAGAAATTCTGGGGGAAGAACTGCAGCAGTACAGGACTGATCTGAAATCACTGCCAGGGAAAAAAGTCTTTAGCTATAGAGAAGAACTGTGAAAAAAACTCTAATGTGGGTGATGAAGGGAGCAGACAAGAAAGAGAATGTGTATAGGAGAACCTCGAATTAGTATTTGTTTAAATTTGTTTGTGTGCAAAACTTGCGTTCATGTTTTTAAAAAGAATAATCATAAGCTTATTGTTTAGGAACTGTGTTATAATCCGGTGTGTGGTGGTGACCAATCCCACAACTCATTACAAATCCCGGTTTCAGGTAATAATATCCATATATATATATATATATATATATATGGTTGCCGTATATAATGTCGCCAGGAAACAGTTGTGGTGACATTATATAGGTGACCATAGATATATGGACAGGGGCAGCGGGGGTTGAGGTGGTGTCCCCTGCTCCCCAGGAAAAATAAAATAGGGTTTGCGGGCTGCAGGGGTGTTCCATGTAATAATGTCCCCATAAAAAACGGTAATTTTTCGGCGATTTTTTTGCATGGCGATATTTTTGATGGGACATTATTACATGGAACACAAGTTCGTTCCACAAGTGTCCCTGATGGTATCCTGATTCATGAATGTGGTGACCCAGATCTTCAGGGAACCAGCAGGTCAGTGGATGATGTTGAGCAGAGGTGTTGAGAGGCAGCTGTAGCTCGTGGTATGCACAGTCATCCTGGCTCCTCAATATCATTCTCATGTTCCGTCTTGGCTGCCATTATCACAGTTGAGGTCTGATTGTAGATCTCAGTCAGAAGCCTCAGCTTCTTGGTCCAAGTTGCGTTGTTCTCTTCCAAGTTCCAAGTTCCGTTACAGAATGATGACATATAGCCTAACAGGTTACATGGAAGGGAACACCCATTACACACAACATTACATCCAACTCTCTGGCACCAAGCCTCTCCCGTGGAATATTCAGAGAAGACACACTCTCACCATGTCAATCACCATCCTGCAGTCATGACACTCACTTGCATCATCCTTCATTCAGCGGATGCAACACCACAAACACACACACACATACCGACAATTATATAGGCCAATGCGTGCCTCTGTTTTGCCCATGCTGCTACATGTAAAAAAGCATGACAAATCCCATGCTTTGTTACTCTGGTCATCAATGAACAATATGGCCCTACCAACATTAGTGCTGTCTACTTGCTTGCTCTTTGGCATTCATTTTGTGATCAGATTACAAATTAAATGATGTATTTTGTATAATGTTGCTTCATCTTAAAGAAAATAGGAGGTGTATTTAAATGCGTACTTAGAGACTACATACAGTGGAAGAATAAAAAGTGATGCTATGTTACACACTCTATTTTGTAACAATGTAACTTTCTTTAGTGATGCATGTGAATATAAAAAATGAATAAATGGTAATACACTCATGGAATATCCTTGGAAAAGATGGCAAATGTTACATTTGAAAAACAATCTAATACGATGCAGCTCCACAAAGCTGAATACAGTTTGCAAATTATCCAGAATTATTCTGCAATCAAAGTCCTTTACATTATGCACAAGTTGCCAGACTTTGACAATGATAAATGAATCCCCTTTCTGTTGTTCACCTGATAACAATGTGCTATTCAATCGCGAACAGCGGAGGATGCCAGCACTGATTTTTAGTTTTTGTTTTTGTGTTCACTGACATTAGTGACATACTCTAACTTGCATTTAACAGTTTCAGAATGTATTGAAAGCTCAGAATATTTAGGACCGTTCACATTAAATTGATTTACAGACAAGTGCATGAAACTGCAGTAATGTTGCAGGCAGTGATATTCTGAAGCGAAAATCTACCAAGCAAGATATGACCCCTCCATTCAAAGTATATTGGTGTCTTTGGATGATTGATGAGGAAGTGATGATATCTATTGAATGGACAAATAACTGCACTTGAGGCGATTTTGTGGATTAACCTTGACTTGGTTTCTTCAGTGACACATTTTAGGAAATGCTCAAATTGTTGCTTTGGAAAAAAGAAAAAAGAAAGGTTTGAGATGTATAATCAACAACTTTAATGTATGTGTTCACGGGACAGTGTTCTCCTTGAGAATGGGCTTGGAGGACGACATTGTTGTGATGGTTAAAAGGCAACCAGTCAAGGAAATAATGGCAAGAACGGTAGTTGTTTCAAGGGCATTTTACCTAACACGATATCACTCATGTAAAATAAACAAATCCTATTTGTACCCCGGATGTTATGCCACAGTATGTATAATTATAATCGATAATCCTATAGCCGTCAGGCTTCAGAAGGAAGTAATGACCCAGGGACTTTGATATAGGCCTTCTCGTTGCTCAGAACTTTAAATAGATCCCTGGGCCGTTAAAATCATGTTGAGCCCCTCAGCAATCCTTCATCAATTTGGGGATGGATCTCAGATAGTGTTTTCTGGATTATGAGTACGATTTCTGTAATTGAAATAAGATAATTGATTAAAAAAAAACAGATGCAGGGCGGGTACATGATATTTTTTTCATCCCTAACCCAATATAATCCCTTTGCGTTGTTAGGTACTGGGTGGACATCATTTTCACCACACTAATATACAGATATGTTTGGCCTGGCTTGTTTAGTGCAAGATAAGAATTGCACTTGTACTCTTTCTGGAAGTCATAGTTTCCGGTTCAACATTAGAATACATGACACAGAAGGATAGCAAAGATAGTTCTGTCAAATATGGCATCACTCTATGTGCAGCAATCGAAAATATCGGGAATCATATATAAAAATGTTTCTGCTTTTTGCACCCATATCATTGTCCAACTCTGAAAAGCAAAAACGTCTGCCGTATCACTCAGAAGGTACTTCAGACACACACATTAGAGTACTGTGGTTAATTAGAGAATTGATCTGCAATTTAGGTCGAACTCCAAATGAAGTGTTTCACTCATTCAGCATTTCTTCCAAACCTCATTTTGCATTTAAAAATCTACACTAACGATTCTGCGTGTATGATCCATGCTAGGACCTACAACACTCCCCGTATCCAAGTTTCTTTCCGGTTCGGCTTTGTCAGTTTATGGCCTGATTCATGGAAAAGTGTGCATTTTTCATGCACCCTTCAAACAGTGCTTGGGGTCTCTGCAGTGTCCCCATTACTGTTCCCGGCACCCCGACAACATGTGTATGGTGTATCATAACTGTGGAGAAAAATTTGAAAATCTGCATGCAAACTTCTGCAAACTGTTTCTGCACTACATAACGTGTGTACGGGCACACCTAAGTCCGACCGGATCCATGACTGCGTATATGTACCCCTAACTCTGTCATGCAAACCCACCTCCGTGCTCGATTCCCCTGCGCAAGTGTTCTTATGCCTGCCTTCAGGTGGCGGAGAGATGGAGGGATTTGCGTGGGCATTTAGCAGGCGATAGGTTGCCTGGCCACATCCATGAATATGCTTGTTGTGTGCATTTGTGACCGTACCATAGACTGCCTGTGATCTATCCCTCGTAGCCCTCAATTTTTCCCTTGTTCTTCTTCATTTTCCGAGTTCCGCTCCTACTCTGCTCTCTGCAGAGACGTGTCGAGTCTGCTCGAAATCCCTGCAAGTTATGAAAAAGTACTGGGCAGTCGATTCCCTGAATCGACACACAGGGTTTCACACGCAGAATGACGCACAAATCCCTGATTTTCCATGGAAACATTCCATGAATTGTGCCCTTAACGCGTATTTCGGACTTCAAATGAAAAAGTGACAGATTGTCTCCTCTTCAATTCCCCAACATAGCAGAAGTAGTCTGGCTCCGCTTTGAGCATGTTGCCTGTATAGGATTAAACAGCTTGCTGCCGTCTCCTGCACACTGAGAATAGAGGAATGGGGGGTCAGAGTATTTCATATGCATGAGAGCTCCATCAACTTAAAAGCTGATCCCCTTTAACATGACACTTAATGAAATTGTGCCAATCTCTGATCCTTGTTGTACCCTTTTTACAAAATATTTACTTGGGAGAGGGAGATAATATGAAAGCGAAAAAGAGAACGCGAGAACAGAGAGAGTGGGTGTGTGAGAGAGAAACATTATGCATGCACGTGTACCTTCAGTCGCACCCTCGGAAATGCCACAAGGACAATGTTGCTGTGCTGCAGTGTGCTATGCTGCATAATGGCATTTGATGTTTGCAATGTTTGCAAAGTGGTGGGATTTTCTTGACAACTTGCAGTATCTTTTATGCTTATGACTTATTTCTATGACGAGCAAACAACTATCATTCTCTTTCCTTAACTTATCCCCACATTCTTCTACATTAGCACCAACCAAGCAGCCATTTACATTTAGGAAGATCCCACGGACACCCTACAACTTCATCCTCTCCTTTACATTCATGCTACATTATGACAAAAACACCATAGGTGGCCAACGCTTGCAACCACGAAGGGCAGGGTGATGTTTCCTGATATCTTCTGGCAATAAGCAATCTGACCGTCTGAGGATATCACACTGCAACAAACACATTACCACACATCTCCTAACAACCCAACTCTTATGAAGAGTAGAACATATGTTGATTCATCACCCTTCACACACCCAACACTACTACTGTTTAAGCTGCACTTCTACAAAGCTCCCTGAAAACAAAACCTGTATTTTATCAAAACACGTTTCTTTCCTTTTCGCTCACTAGAATCAAAATCATAATTCTTAGGCTAAGATGTGCTAACACTAAACACGTTGTCCCAGGATTTATTTCCTTCCTCTGAATATGACCTCTTTCTGTTCTTCTCACACCACTTACCTGCCTCCTACTCCTACTCTTCTCTCCAGTAGACTAAAGTCGGCAGGGGCCCACAACACCTTTCATGGACAAGGATAGGTGCTTTGAAACTACCATAGTGCTGATTTAACACATTACAAAAGGCTATTAACATGGCAAAACATCAATTTTAGAAAAAGCTTCCATTAATCCCTTCCCTTTAACCACATTCACACGCTACTACAAGAACAAAAGCACCAACAGAGCAGACAATACCAGAAGTCCCTCTATTTATGACCCAGTAACACAACATAAAATAACCAAACATAACAGTACGATTTTCCAGGAAGCCATGGCTACAGCTTTTGCCCTGGAGAACATTTTATCTTCAGGGAGAAATCTGTGAGCCCTGTCAACTCTCCTTTGAGAAATGTACTTTAAAGTTCCTTGGGCGGATGACTATAATAATAATAATATAGTGCTATGAACCCTCAGGTATCTGAACACTGCTTATTATTACCCATGGTGTGTGGTGCTCATTTATCGACCTCCGAAGGATGAAAGGCTGAGTTTGGCCCCGTCGGGATTCGAACCTGCGTTAGCAGGCTCTGCACAGATGACAAAACAAGTGCTCTACTCGCTGTGCCACTTGACCGACTATGAAATACATTCTGCTTCTGTGAGTTTTATACCGTACCTGTAAGGATTGTAAAGCCGGCCTGTGCATTCAAAGTCGCTGTGAACGGTTTTCAGGGCTGTCTGCTGCACAGATCTCAATGTATGCTCCTGTTGGCTTAGGTGCATTTCTGGGAATTAACATTGGATCAGTTACATTTTCTGAGTTTCAGTCATTCTGACTCTATTCACGCTATAAAACAGATGTTCATGGCAAAAATGACTGCATAATTATTCATGTTCCCTGAGATACACAGTATGCCTGTTGTTGGCACATTGTGTGCCTCACATGTCTGTCAATGCCAGTTTCAAATAACCTGGACCTATTATTTCCATCTTCTGTTTCTGATTCTTATTCATGATGTCTGGCGATGGGAATGTGTGGTGTTGTCGTTTGATGCATGAATGGCAGTGATGGATTAATGTTTTGATGATGCGAGGGGAAGGAATATTGTTAATGTTTTGGGGTTGCAGATTTTGTAATATACTAGATCTCTAGCTAAGTGATACTTTGGAAGGGATGCGCTGGCAGTTGCTGCGAGGTTAGGCTACTTGATTGTAGTTGTTTTTCTACATCCATCCTCAGATTTGCACCATGCCCCGTTAGCCCTACATGCACTTTACATCTTTCTTTCTAGAACTTTTGATTATTGTGGATTTGCATTTTGTTTTCATACTTTGAACCTGCAAGCCACCGATTAACCTTGACTACGTGTTTAGGTATCCTTGAATTTCTCTATGCATTTGTATGTTCTTCACAGGGGTGTAAGGGTTGGTTTGGATTGACTAGGTGTTCCGAGCTTGGTAGGTTGTGATATTCCTATTATAAGAATTGTGTGGGAGTCATGGCGACCAATGTAATATACAGGTATCAAAGTTTTTAATTTTTTTCACAGATGAAGACAAGCAGTGATAGTAGCGTCCTTTGTTTTAAATTCAGAATTTTATTTTGGGTTTTAGCTTTACTTATGGATTTGCAAGTAATGTTTTAGATCAGCAAGTTCATAATATTTTGTTTACTTAACGTATTCGAGTTCTATATGTAATTGGGAGGGGTGCCTAGGGTATCGGTTTTTCGGATACCTAGGCAGTGTTGGATTTCAACTTTTCTCAAGAGGGTGGGGGGGTTATAGCGTTTTTTGTTTGATATTGGAACTAGTACCTTTTCAATTGTGTATAGATATAGATTACGGAATGACTAGGGTTTTGGGAGATGGGTTGAGTGTTATGACTTGGAATGTCAATGGAATTAATAACCAGATTAAAAGACAAAAAATCTTTAATTATCTGGATGACATGAAGAGTGACATAAACTTCTTACAAGAGACTAACATACTAAAAGATGAGAGTAAAAGTCTGCAGAAGGAGTGGGTTGGGGAGGCTTATGGATCTAGTTTTTCTTCACGATCCGGGGTATTGCAATTCCTATCTGCAAGAAAGTGGCTTTGAAGGTTCTAAAGGAAGGTTCGGATAGGTATAGCAGGATTATTACTTTATCGGTGGAAATTCAAGGGATCAGAGTGACCCTGTGCAATATTTATGCACCACCCATTGATGATGATTTGTTTTTTAGTAAAGTGTCTCAAACCATTCAAAATTTTGACTCACGGAACATGATCTTGGGGGGTGATTTTAATATGGTTATGGATCCCGAATTGGACCGAAGCGGTTCAAGGGCAGTGAGTACGACAGATATTCATGACTACTCACTCCAAGCTTTGTTTGACGAACACAACTTGAAGGACTTGATATGTTACTCACTGGTGGGAGAATGACCGAGAATTACAGAACTGGCAACATTGGGAACATTTGGATAACAGATCATGCGCCTGAGTCTATAGACCTGAAGTTACATTTTGGGTTATGCAAATAATTTACATGGAGAATGAACACTTCAGTCTTGTATGATGATGAAATACTTGAAAAGATAGTCTTGGAAGCAAACCACTTTGTGGAGGAAAACCGCTCAGATGTGCTAAGCACAAAGGCAATTTTGGGAAGCTTTTAAATGGGCAATGAGGGCTGTAATTCTTGGCCTGTCCAGCGGCAACAGGAAAAAGGCATACAAGGCTAGACTTGAATGTGAAAATCAAGGATTTCTCAAAAGATCTAATGAAAGACCAAAGAAATCTGGATAAAATAAAAGAGTTATGGAGATTGGAATGGAAATTGATATGATTCTTACGGAGAAGGCACAGAGTGATTTATATAGAGTAAGGTGCTCATATTTTGAGAAGGGCGACAATGCTGCAGGGTTTAGAGCAATGTTAATACTCTTGGGTGGATTGGACCTTAAATCAATAGATAATAATCCATCAAGCATTTCCCAGGACTTCATAAATACCAGAATATAGTCAAACTCTGTATTTGGATTAGCGGCCCTGATACACCTAACTAGATCTTCTCTAATTAGGGTCAACCAGCCACTAGTGTGCCTAAACGAGTGTGTAACATTGTTAAACAGGGCTGCCTGACCTTCAAAGAAATTTGAGTTTAGGCATGGCACATTTACCATTACCAGCGATGGACAACCTCTAGTGAAATTAATATTATTATTAGTCGCCACCCTAATAGGCCTCAGTGTCAAACCATGGTGTTGATCACGGGCTCTGAGTGGAGTAGAGGTGGGATCTGTAAATGGTGGACACCATGTATCTCTCTGCCCCTGTGTGTACCTTAGGTCCATTCTCCTTGTGCTCAATGGAGCTGTTTTATGTATTAATGTTGATTGCTTCAAAGGGGCTACACTTTCACTAGCTTTTGCCCTTTCATTATTTTTTAAATTGTCCTCTCTATTAAAGCTCTTACTAGTACTACCAGAATTTGAGTTTATTGACGATGATAACTTGACTATCTTAGTCTTCAACATGCTGAAGTCAAAGTCTAATTTCTTAAGAGAACTGTCCGGTTTATTAGTGATGGCTTCCTTTATCTCTGATAGCAGCCATTCAACCTTTGTATTCAGAGTACACATGCCGAGCCTAACACCAGAGGAAAAGTCTGTGATGGACAACAACCCCTTAATTTCTGAAATAAGAAAGTTCACACCTTTTATTGGTTTAAACATTCTCAGAATGTTGACACCTTTTATTGGTTTTAACATTCTCAAAATGTTTCTATGCCTATTATCTGGCGAGAACAATATCTCAGCCTTCCTTTTCACCATGGGAAATACCAGACAATGAATCTAAGGATAAACAATACAATGGCCCTCATTACAAGTAAGGCGTTAAGGGTTTAACGGCGTCGTTGGCGCTGTTAACCCTTAACGCCTGATTCACACTTTAGCGCCTGCTTTTTGCAGGCGTTAAAGTCCAAGGCGCTAAGCGACCTTGGTGCTAATTACGGCACCGTAATTTACGGTGCCATAATTAGCGCCGTCCCCATCCCCATTATGCCCTATGGGGCAAAAATGGGAATGGGGAAGGGCAAATGGTGAATGGGGAATTACCGCCCCACTCACCTTGGAATGGATCGGTAATTCCGCCATCCACCATGGCGGAATCCGGCATGGACCATGGTGCTAATAGCACCATGGTCCACTGCCTGACTTGTAATGAGGGCCAATGTATTCCGGGTACGATATGCTGTAAAGCATGACAAAAAGATATTTAACGTCTTGCAGTGCAAGGAAAAAGAAGTTCAAAATCAATCAGCTTGAGTGTCACCCAATCACAAAAACAAAGAACGCCGACTGGCTCAGGGGCCTGATTAGTATGCCCCGCCACCCCCTTGCTCCTTGTTCAAGAACCGTCCAATTCAAGACAAGACCAGATCAACTCCTGTCAGAATAAAAGCACAGGTTTGGGGCAGTAGATTGCAAGCATTCTATTCAATACAATCAGTGAGCTTAACCAAATCGTTTTATAGAAAACTGTCAGAACAAATTCAAGCTCTTGATCAGCAACGATTGATGAGAGTCGGATAAGCAGTGTGTTTTTCTCGAGACATCAAACAATTCTGATCCCGCTTAATCTCCTCCTTGTTTTTTAATAGTTTGATACTCTGCCCCTTTCTGTTCCAATTTCACAGGATCACAAAGGTTCTCATTGCTGTACTTGAGCATACCTTTTCTTACAGCTTGGTCTTAACACTGGCTCTCCTTCAACTGCTGTTAGACACTTCCAACAGCATGCCCCCTGGCACCTTCCCAAACATCTCCTAAACAGCAGCGACCTTGTCCCGCAGCAGGCTTCACCGCAAGGTCAGACTGCTGTGGATTTAATCTCCTCTTCCTCTCTCCACCTGGAGGGGAGGGGGGAGAGCCCAAAGCAGCACCAGCAACAATGAAAAACACAACGGCCAGCTCCTAAACAGGAGTACCATTGTCCTATAGCGGGCTTCGCCGCCAGAGCAGCCTGCTGTGCATTTAACCTCCTCTTCCTCTGTCCCCCTGGAGGGAGGCAAGGCAGCCCAACGCAGTGCCAGTAACAAGGAAAATACAATGCACATCTTCTAAACAGCAGCGCTCTTGACCCTGAAATGCAGTCCTCGAGTTTGACTCCTTCTTGTATGCCACATAACACAACCTTCACTTTATTGCTTGTAGACTGCCATTCAACACATGTGGCCTACACCACAGCCACTGCTGTTGCCACCATAGTTCTTGTCACCTCCCCCTCATTCAAGTTGCCTATCCTTACACTCTGTCCCGGACTCTTGGCTAGCATGGACTACTTTCTCTGACACAGAGTTTGAGGAGTAGTTCAGCTCCTCCTCGTCTTCTCGCCACATTCAGACAAAGAGCAATGGATTAATGCAAGACAATGAGTGACCAATAGAAGACTGCCTTTATCACCTGCTGGGTGAACAATCATTGCTGCATGTGGTACAAAGATGTCTAAAAGAAGTACACACCATGTGTCACAAACCCTAGGAGAGCAGTACCCTCTTTGAGCAGTGATGGCAGCGACAGTTGAGTGTTAGATGAAACTCCACCTCATTGCCAGTCACACAAGAAGTGACCCAGAAACCCTGCTGGCTGTTAGCCAGCACAAATTACTTCCTGAGCCCCTGTGTCTGGACCCAGCACAGCCTGACCTGGTGGCACCATTGACGAGCAGGGCCACAGTAGGAGCATGGACGTCTGTTGGTGGAGTTCTAGGTGTGGTGCCAATTGGGAAGGAAGGAAAGATTAAATTAAATGAGGCATTGATTAAATTAAATGAGGCATTGAAGCTATTACTACATGTATTGATAATATCTCTAAGTCGGAGTGAACTGGACAACACAGCAAGGGAGAACGAAACATTTTGGCACATCCTCCAGCACCACCTTCCACTTCATGTATAAAAGTGGGCATGTGGGTAGAACACATGGAGACATAGGGAGTCCACAAAAAAGCAGGATGGACGCTGCTGATTAGTAGAAACAAACACATGTAGGTACAGCACCTACTATAAGAGTGCAGTACTAGGTTGTACTCTGCTCTTGATATTGGTGTTTGTTTTTTTAGCTGTGCAATAACTCCAGACACCAGACATTTCAAAGCTGAAATGGGTCCTATCCTCCTCAACCTCTTGTCGTGGTTTGCTTAGGGAAGTTAGCTGTTTATGCTGTATGTGTTTGGTTGATAGAAATCACGCTGCTGCTGATGAGACTGTCTGAAATATGAGCAAACATTGTCATGCATGTTTTCTGACCATCTTTGAGAAAAACTGTGCACATAGTAAAGGGAGGGTTTGTATACATATTTGTGGACATTCTATGTGCGTGCCCGTGTTCTTGGAGTGCCTTTTTCTCAGTCTTTGTAATGTGTCCTGCTCGGGCATGCTTTATGATGCACCCACAGATGGTAGCATAAGGCCGCTTGAAAGCGAACAGACCTTGTTTCGTTATCACCCATTAAGTAAATAAATTAATATACTCCCCATTTTTATAAAGTACTCAGTTTATTTTTTAAAGGGTTTTTTATGATTTTTCTCTGTGTCACTGAGCCGGATACCTGGGGCCAGATTAAAGAAACTTTTCACCAATGCAAGTGCAACGTTTCATTGTATTACCAGTTCAGCAGCGTTTTCTCTGTTTTGAAAAACACTGGGACATTTTAGGAAACCATTGCACCATGACGAGTGCATTTTGGCATGGTATTAGCACCAAGACAAAAATATCCCTAATACAAAAAAAGATAAATGGTCACTGCATTTTTTCACCATGGCCGCAACTTTCTGTAATCTGGGCGTTGGTATTCCAGCATGTTAAATCTCTGAAAGGAGTGGAATTAAACACAACTCCACCCTTGCGACATGCAAACAACACATTTCATGTTTCTGTTTAGTTAAAGCTGCTTTGTGCATTTTTCAGCAGGGTCGATCTTCATGTATCTTTTACATTTTGCTTTACTTGAATGTTGTGCTAACATGGTTTAACAATGCTGCTCACACCTTAGGATTTTAAACCTAACCAATGGCCTGAGAGTCATGAAAAATACTTTTTTCCTCCGTTCTTCTTCTCTACCTGAATAGTGTTGTTTTATTTAGTATGGTAATTCAACTTGCTTATGTTTTTGAAGTGAATGTCTGTGGATATTTAACTTCACTGTGCATTCGGGATCAGTAGATCATTTAAATGTTCAGACAATTATTCTTTACCTGCACATCTTTAATTGAAGATTAACATCACTTATTTTGCCACCAGTGCATTTAATTGCTTGGCATGTTCTAAAATGTTCAATAAAGCAAAGCAGTGAAGAAAACAAAAATAACAGGACCTTTTTCAAAGATTAGAATGAAATCTTGTTACAACTAAAGTGTGGAATGCCTCTCCTTTAAGTGCCTGTGAAGTATATCATGACAGCGTAGAATAACTCATTAAATGTTATTGGAAATTGCAATTTACCTATTCAGCTACAGGATAAAGAAGATACTTGAAGAAAAAGTTCTCATTGAGATCCAGATCTCCTAGCGCCACTTGAATGGGGCACATGTCTGATGATCTTGCATACAGCCTGTGTGGGAGTGAGGGGCCAGCAGGCCCTTCCATCCCTCCTTTCCATAGTACAAACTCGGATCATGTGCCTCCAATGGTGTGGTGTGCCCCCGTTGCCCTTATGCGATGTCAGCATTGGTTGAAATTCACGTAGATGGGGCCGTTGCACAGGACACATGGCATCCATCATTGTACCCCCTTGACGCCATCTTGGTAACTAGGCTCACTGCGATAATACGAGAAGGCTTCTCTCCCATTTTCAGTGCCGCGCACACAGCACACACGGCCCCCACCTTTTCTCTCACCATGTCTGGAAAACTGTGCAGCCCCATTCTCACGCTGAAGCCAGAGGTAATTGCAACAAAGAACCAATGTAACATACCACTCTTCCTCTGAGATCACTGCCCTGCGTGTGAACCGGCTTGAGCCAAGAGCTGTAGCCCATCCATCTCCACAAATCTGTCCGTGCCCCCTCGCCCTCGCCATTGGAAAATTACTGCCAGTGTAACCCTGTGTCCCTGCAAGGTATTCTTCTGATGTACCAGAAATGTGATCTCGCCAATTCTTCTGATGTACCAGAGATGTGATCTCGCCATCATGCCCACCAAGCAGGCCTCCAACTAACATTAGACCTCTGTCACAGTATATTGTCTCCCACTAATAACAAATGTCAACATGCCTTAGATTCTTTACGAGTCCAGGCTTCAATCAACGTTATTATGATGGTGAAAACCCTTAAAACTGACACTCTATTTAAGAATTTCAATGATCATTATTTAGTGCAAGCTTCACAAAGATGTATTATGTTAGCTTAGTTAGTGCCACCCCGCTTCACAGCAACCTGACCTTCACCCCTCCTGGACACTGACAGCGGGATCACATGAAGTCCACCCTTCCGGCAGAGGAGCGACCAATCCGGATGGAACAGTGATGTCATCACCATATAGGACAATAATGACTGTCCAATCCTGTACCAACTTAATACCCTATGTTAATTGCATCACCTATGATGATTTTTTCATTTATAATGTGATGTAATTGTGATATTTGTCAAAGCACTCTCAGACAGCAGAGTTCTTTGGATGCCAATTACATAAACTATTTTTGAACTCTTGCAAACTGTGCTCTTATCCTTATTCCCCGTCTGGGGTGTGTCTCATTTATTCTTATTGCATGTAGTAAGACGGGAGGGCGCCTACAAGCCCCAACAAGATGGGAGCTTCTGTCCCCCTGATGGCTACAGGAAACGTATAATTCTTATATGAACATTAAAATGAAAAACAATGAATGGGATATAGGTTCAAAATGGCAAGGGAGCACTAGCACGAATTATGATTTGTGTCTTTTTGTAGATTGGAATGGACACTTTTTCATCTTTTTTAATACTTTTATTATTTACTATATTAATCATCAATTTTTGATTTTTGGTGTCTAGAAATGCTTATTTTGTTGGATTCCAGAACAGTCAACTTCAGGGATGGCAGTTTGAAAGCTGTGCACCTGTGCCCAAGGCTGACTCCCGTTATCTTCAAGATGTCTACACCCTGCACCCAACACAACCAGCTAAAACGAAAAAAGGATTAAAAAAATGGATTCTCGTATTAAGAGCAGGGATGACAGATTACTAGAGCTACCTACTAAGGTAACCCTGGACACCGTGGAAATCATAACCAAACTTTTTAATTCAGAGGAGAGGTTTATGGAGCTATCATTAAGAGTTGATTCTGCAGAGTCACACTTAACTACTGTGGATGATAATACCCAGAGATTAACTGACAAAGCGAGGTGACTGATGGCACAAAATGAAAAACTCACTTTGAAAATCTGTGAACAAGAAAACCTCTCTAGAAGGAACAACCTGTGCATTGCTGGATTCCCCAACAATGTGGATTTTTTGCAAAATAATCTGGTAAAAATACTTTATCTGGAAACAAAAATGCCATTGGACATTGCAAGAGCCTGTAGATCTCTGTCTCCCAAGCCAGCGCTTAGACAGAAACCTAGTCACTTTATAGTGAAATTAGTGAGATTTCTAATGAAGGAATTAATCCTGAAGAAAGCCTGGGAGCTGAGAGCTTTGGCATGGGGAGGTTACAGAATAATGATTTTTGTAGATCTAAGTAAGGCTATTGTAGAAAAAAAGTTGAGCTTTCAACAGAGTGAAGGAAAAAGTGAGAAACAAACATCTGAAATAAATGGTTTACCCTGCAATATTCAGAGTTGTGCTGGAAGGTCAACTCCTCCCATTTAGACTATAAATGTGCTGAAGCATTCCTGGCTGATCTTGATTTAAATCCAACAGAGGGCATCTCTACAATGCCAGAAAGCATCAAGGCAGCAAAGAAGAAAAGATACAAAAAAAAGAAAAGAAAACTGGATATGCAAGCACACTATTCATCATTTTTTTTCCTGATTGTCTGCATTTCTGTATGTTAGACCTTTGTATTATCTAAATGTTCTCTCATTATGGATATTCTTTGGTTATTTTTGAACTTTAAATAGATATGTTATAATATAAAATGACCGCCGTATGTTTTCTGTTTTTTTTTCAGTTTAGAATACTAATGTGTTTGGATTCTGATTTAGAAAACCTGAGCCGTATATAAAGGTATGTGTAAATAGAGGAAAGTACTTAAAAATGGGATAATAATGGGAGAGGAGAATAGAAAGAGATTGCCGCCATTGAAATTCATGTTAGTGTGTTGGGCGCCAAGTTAGCTGGAAGCTTAGCATTGGGAGTGTCACCCTATGAGCCACTCGTGCCGCCTGTGGATGACTGTGGCACTATGGATGGGCAGAGCTGAACAGCACTGGAGTGCCATGCCGCAGGCCGCCCATGCCGCCTCAGTATGCTTGGAACGATTACAGCATATTGGTAATCAAAGGGGGATTCCCGAAACATTGCTGGTGTCGAAAGGCACCCATACAACTATTACATCTACATCATTGAAAGGAACAAGCTGTGTCACTCAGTATCCATGACACAGCAAAATCTTTTAAAACAATACCCTGATGCGAAGTGAGATCAAGGGGTTTAATGCATACTGAACGTAGAGATATGAGCGTTAATTGGCACACATTATATGAACCTTGTAGTCTGATACGGAGCTAGATCTGAGTTTTAATGACACTTGTTTTACTCACTGAGATATGCATTACATATATATATATATATATATTTTTAAAATAGAAACGGAAATGCAAGCCAGACTTTACTAATGTCCTCAAGAGGAACATCCATTGCAGAATCTGTATATGAAGGGGGCCTTTGATTTTAACTGCAAGTTGTTTGCACATTGAACATTGTGCATGTAGCCAAGGATGTTAAGGCACATTTATACATATTGATTTGACCATGTTGATGTACATGTGGAATATCTCACATATGGCTAGAATCAATATGCACCTTTGGTCACATTGGTTTTGAGCCATCGTTGCTGTTACCATCACATTTATGGTAGAAAATGTTTGTTTGCTAGATGCTAATGTGCTGTTAGAAGTAAGAGTTAAGCAAGGGAATGTTTGTTTACTAGCTGCTAATGTGATGTTAGATATATGTTTGCTTGTAAGTGAGCTGCTGAATTATACTGATATTATCAGACCTACAGGAAATACTGATCAAGGAGTGGCTAAATGTTGAACCATTGAGAACTTGATGCATACTGGGAATATAATCATATAACTAAACATGCACACATATGATCCTGATGAATATCAATTTCTGTAAATACTGGCAAATAAGTTGCTTTTATTGATGACAAAATGGAGAGTTTGAATTGTTTTCACAAAAGTCAGTTTTAATACAATTTTAAAGAAGGTAAAATGGAAATTGCTGAGGAAGGAGAATGTCTGTCTATTAGTCATTATTATGATGTTAGGAGCGAGCATGATTATACAAAATCCAGATGTTGGGTTATGTTAGGGTTAACAGTATCACTGGAAGGGATGCTAGGAGAACACTGAGAATATGTGATATTGGGAAATACAAGAAAGCTGGAAATTAAGTTATATAGTTACCCATGCATATGTACCATACTAGTAACTATTGAATGTGAAAAAGCAAATATGTTGCTTATGAGAGGCTTCATATGTGTATGTGGAATAATAACAGGGAGAGGGGTGGGTGTTGGATCGAGGGGATGGAAGCGGAATACACTGATATTATGTGTCATCTGTTGGGCACAAGCCATACTTGTGTGTATGGTTCAAGATGTTGAGAACTGTGTATATAGGTTTGCTCACAATAAGTAATGACGGATAACGATCGGTTATTGATATGCCTATAATTAAAAGAAATGGTGCATGTTTATTTTGTACCATGCAGATATGATGCACTTGTTGCACTCTATCGTGTTTGTTTCTAAAATCTTTTAAAATAACACCAATACATTAAATTGCGTATATATATTCAATTATTTAAGTTTTTAATATTGATTTTGTTGATCAGCAGACACGTGTTTCGACAATGAGTAGTTATCAAGGCTAACTTGTTATGAATGTGTGCGTTATCATTAAAGCGCAAATCACTTTGTTTACTCTTGATGTGGCTGTGGCCAATGTCTGGATTCTAAGTTAACCTTTATCAATAACGGCAAATGTTTATTGCGAATGTACTCTTAACAGGCAAGGTTAACGTAGCTTGACATGCTGAGGTAAATGTTGTCAAATATCCGTTGGGCAGAATGTTGATGTAAATTCTATACATTTTTTGCAAGCCATCTGTCGCGATAGTTGTGTGAATTATTTAATCATTTTTTGTCAACTGGCATGTTATGTCAGACAATGAAAGAAGCCTTAATCATTCTAAAACCAAAACCTGGCAACAATCATATACAATGTAGTAACTATAGACCAATATCATTGCTAAATGTAATTTTGAAGATGTTCAGTAAAATACTGGCAAATAGGCTGAATGGATATATTGGGAAATTGATTGGTGAATCACAAGTGGGTTTTATGTCAGGTAGATTTGGCTATGACGACATCAGGAAAATTTTAAATGTGCTGGGAGCACACAGTATTGACATATCTAAGTCAGCATTGGCATTTTTTGATGCAGAGAAAGTGTTCAATGGAGTGAACGGAACTTGTTTGGAACACACACACTAGCAAAAATGGGATTTGGTTAAATATTTATGAAAGCCATGAAGTGCATACAGTACAATAACTGCAAAAATGCAAGCAAATGGGATAATATTTGACTCCTTTCCACTATTGCGAGGAACAAGACAGGGATGCCCATTGTCACCACACTTATTACATTTGGCTTTAGAACCACTGATAGCTAACAACACACAAAATAGAGAGATACATGAAATCAGGGTGGGGGAACAAGAGATAAAGACTTTGGAATATGATGATGATATGACAGTGCTTCATTCAAATCCAGCAAATTGTGGTCCAATGCTAAAGGCTATGTTTGAAGTAGGTGGAAATATGTCAAGGTATAAAGTCAACTGGAGAAAAACTGAGATATTCCCACTCACATCTGCATGTGATAGAGGCAACCTGACATCTTGGAAATGCAGTTGGTCACAGTAGTATGATACTTGGGAGTGCACATTTTTTGAGATTTAAAGAAAATTCTTGAAATTAATGTGGATAAAATAATATAGAAACTTTCGAACAATGTCAGAAAATGGGAGGGATTCACTACGTATATATATGCAAATGTGAATGCAATAAAAATGGTTCTCCTACCAAAACTTTTGTATATGATACAATTTCTCCCATAACCGTTTTCCACAGCAATGTTACGAAGGATTGATCACATCTTCCAAATCTTTGTATGGGGAACTGGTAAATTCCCAGGAATAGCCAGGTTTATATTACTGTGCCGTGTCAGTGAGGGAGGCTTTGGTTATCCAGATCTTATGAAATATCACAATTTCCTGCAAGAAGGCGACACACTACTTTAATCACCATAATACAGCATGTCCAATTTCTTTAAAGGTAGAAAAAGATGTTTGTAGGCCATACTCTCTGGATAATTTGTACACAATGGAAAAGTTATCAAATAGGAACATGAGATTACAAATATATTGGCTACAAGAGCAACCTTAATGGCTTGGTTTACAGAGAAGGATCAATCTCTGTGGCTGTATCATGATGTATCACTTTGGCACAACCCATCACTCCAAATCGAGAACAGAAGCTTACATTTGATTTGTTGGATTGCATGAGGTATTTTGAGAGTGAGTCATTATTTTAAAAAGGGCAGATTATTAGACTTTCAATAACTACAAGATCATTTCAACTTAGGTAGAAGGGAATTGGCCCACTAAAGGGACTAAAGACTCTGCTCACTCAGAGAGTTCATATGCCTGATAGGTCGCTAATACTTAGACCGGAACTCTGCTTATTTGATGCATCAGAACAAAGAGTCTCTACTTATATGAATATGATATCATTGGAATCAATCCATCTAGAAGCATAGAAGAAACTGGGAGATGCATGGTCAGAAGAATTAGAACTAGAGATACCTGAAGATGTGTGGGAAGGTTGAATTAGAGTTGGCTACAAAGCTAAATTAGATATGTGCTTGAGATTGATTCAGCAACAAATATTACAATGTATTTAGTGGACTCTGGCAAGGATGCATTAACTGAATCTGATAGATAATAACCTGTGTTGGAGACGTGGTGGTGACAGAGGAATATTATTAGACCAGATTTTGGAACTGTCCTTGTGTAAGTACTTTCTGGAAAGAAGTTTAAGATAGAGTGGCCATTATTTTAAATATCACATTTCCTAGACTACCTGCACAAGTTGTCTCAATTCTAAGGAATGGGAGGTCTTCCATTGTGAGAGAATATGGTGAATGGAAAGAAAGGATTCTGATAGTTACGGTGAAGTTGATCCTAAGAGTTTGGAAGACTTGGAAAAAAACTATTGCAGAGGATTGATTAGTAGAGATGCAGATACTATCCACATTTTAAAAAGTTCAAATGCTAAAAAAGGATCACGAGGAATTGTACCTGACACTGTGGAGCCCATTCAACACTTAATATGAATTCATTTTTGTTCCTTCTTGTCATGTGTTTATGTTTTTTTGTTTGTGATGTATTTTCCACTAATTGAGTCATCACATACTACTCTTGTGTATATTTGAGTTTGGAGTATTAAAACTTGAAGTGTTTATGATTTTATTGATTTTGACTAACTCATTTTTTGAAGTTATCGATACAATGTTGAATTTTACATGATCAATTTTTTTTATGTTTACATGTATTGTACATTTAATTTTCTATAAATAAAGCAATACAAAACAAATGTTTGTTTCATATCACATCTCTCTCAATAAAAAAAAATAAAAACATATTACGGACAATATTATCTTTTATTGTCATTCACATTTCCTTAAGTCCACCTGTACCAGAAAGAGGTTTTGATATCACTGGCTGGCATAATTCAATCTCCCTTAATTCAAGCAAGATAATTATTTTAAAAATGACAAACATATTCTGACAGAAACTTCAACAGAGTATCAGGAGCCACCAAAAAAAGGGTCCAGTCTTGCAAATTCTATTCAATTAGTACAACTGCCAACACAGAAAAGGATGTTGCAAGCACACCATGGAGTTATAACAATATGGTTCATATGTTGAAAAAACAGGGCAATTGCTATGTAAATAGAAACATATTGGGTCCTACATTATCGCACGATTGGTGATAGGCCTGTGATAAATCCTAGTCACTGCTGGGTCGACTCTACGGGTCATTAAATAGTTGTCAGAAAGCCAAATAAAGGATATTGCTTGAAAGCAATCCTACCAGCGGAGATGGTCTTTGAACTCTGAAAGTAGTGCAAATAGTGTTTGAATGGGATTGTGGAACACACAAATACTATCTGCTACCATAAGAACTAGATCTGATTTGCATGGGAGTCATAGGGATCAGAGCCACCTCTGTGGAGGCTGATGACAAGGACTTTCTTTTCAAAGAGTGGTTACACCCCCCCTCTACCTAGATGCAACCTAAGTTCTTCTACAAAGTAGAGTTTGATGGAAATTACATGGAAAACACATTGTTCTGCCCTTTTTCACCTTGCTGGGTAGCTATGGATTACTTTGTGATCTGTTACATCCTGCCAATTTACTCTAGTTGTTACGGATTTCCAGACACCATCACTAAAATAATGAATGTATGGCAGAGAGTTTTCCCATGTAATACATATATACAGTACTTACCATGGACACATATATAGGGCCAACATGTGTTGTGGATTACCCCACATTGCAGGAAGCCAGCTCAAGACATATATTACTTTTTTCCCCGATTATCATTATGATTAAAGGAAAGCTAACTGCACATATCAACACTCTCCACTGTATCTTAATAGATGGAAATTGCACTATCCAGAATTGAGTTTTAGCCATTCCCTATACTGTTCATTACCTCATGTCCTGCAGCGTAGGTAGTGAATGCATCCCTAAAAAGACACGTGTGTTTGCTTGTTCTCACCTGCTAGTACATAGTGTCAGACACTCACTTTGAAAAAGGAAACATCCATAGTCAATCGTTTTTCCATTTTCCATAAGCTATGGATCGGATGCTTAAATATATATAACATGCACAAACATTGCACAGGACACACTATTGATGAATAAACTCAGTGGTGCATTCAGGATTTCTGCTGCCCTAGGCCCAACAAAGTGCTTGCGCTCGTGCTTTACTCTGCCCCCTTCACCAGACTCTTCTCCTTCACCTAACTCCACCCTTTCAGAACTACTTTCCTTAAAGATATAGAAGCAGAGATATTAAATCACAGTGGAAGAGAATAGTGTATTCCCTTTGCTTTTTAGGTGGTTTGACACAAACATTGGTAAGAATTGCACCTGGGCGATCATGTGAAAAGTAATTTGACACCACGCCTTCAACTTCACACATCTTTCATTTCTCCTTACACGCCATTCTTCATGGAAGTTTTTGATTACAAAACATCAAAGTTCACACATCACGTAAACAATATTTAAAGCAGTTTGCTCCCTGAACAGTAACCCACTGCACAGGGAGGCCAAAGGATGCATCATGCTATCCTTTTTCAACTTACATACATTTGCACAGCTTTCGTTTCTCCTTTCACACACTCTAAACGACAGTAGAATACGAATGCACAAAACGGAGATCATGCATCCAGGGTCATACGATGTGACAGAAATAACATTTCAGGCTGGAATGTAAATGGATTACACAGATAAAAGAAACACACATTTGTGAGTAATTATATTCAACAAATTAGGCCAGACATCTAATGCATACAAGACGAAATACATCTTCCATGCACAGACTGAACAGTTTAAAGATAAATTATGCTCCAGTGCAATTACAATAATTAATTTTTAAACAGTGCGATTTTCAACACATAATAATATTAATATACCACCCAAAATGCAAATATTGTGAAATAGAATTTTAGAACTAAACATGAAGGATGGTTAAGAAAACAAACGTTGGTCAAAAGGATGCTGAAGCACCATGAATGCCATGTGTGATTTCACTAAGTATGTAAACATTTTCTTGCAGGGCTCTGGTTCAGAAAGGAGGGTCAGGGAGAGTCTCACAGATTTGCAAGCTGATGACTCTTTGCCTTCATAGGCACCAGTGTTGCTAGCGAGAAATCAGCAGTCTAAAACTATCAATGCAAGTTACATCATGTTTTTATCATGTATATTAATGTTATGGAGCATTTAAAAACAAGAAATCAGAAGTGGGTTGCGTTTTGCTTTCTGAGTGGCAAACTGATTGATATGGCAATCATAATCTCAAGACTTTGCAAGTTCTGATTTAATAGCTAACAGAGCCAGTGCATTTATTTGGTCGTCTCCCATTCTTGACTATAGGTAATTCTTTATTAGTTTTAAGATAGAGAAAGATCTCTCAGCAGAGCAATTAGTTGCTGGTGGTCACAGGAATATTTTAATGGCAATGCACACATTTTTCTACACATTGTGCAGTTCATATGGGTTGTAGGTCAATTGGTCGAATCTAAATGATCGACAGGACAAATGGTCGACACCAAAAGGCAAAAGGTTGACAGGGCAAATGATCAAATTTTTTTAGTTTTTGTTTTTTCACATTTTTTTTTTGGGGGGACCCCCCCAACCCTCTTTTTTTTGCTAAAAACCCCTTTTTTCCCTAAACGAAAACCTAAAAAAATATATATTAAAAAAAATTTTGATCATTTGTCCTGCCGACAGAATTGTGTCGACCATTTGTCTGTCGACCATTTGTCTGTCGACCATTTGACTAGACACCGTTCATATGCACTTACTTTTCTGGACATAACTAGCAGAGAGCTATCATCTGCAGTTGTGCTCAATAATGGAGGCATTCTTCAACAACAATGTCTTCCACCAAGTAATTGCATTTCCACTTCCACAGGTTATCTGCATGTCCTGCTACTTCTGATGGCTCCATTTGTGTCAAATTGACAAGGAAAATGTATTTCCCAAACACAGTGTCATGTGCAGTTTTTCTTCTCAAGCTGTCACAGATCACATAAAATGTATTCACCCTGAAATATTCTCTGCCTCAATTTTCTAGGGACATGTTGGCATTTTCTGGCTCATTGCTTACATCCTTGATTTGATTTTCCTATTAAACTTAATCTTTTATAGTTAATTTTTCCAAAACGTTCATCTCATTTGTTGGAAAAAGCCCTTTAACACCATTCACAAACGTGACCAGTGACCGGTGCAGTCCTAACACAACACCAACATCGATCTCAATGTCTTAGATGTCTTTGCTAACAACATTAAATCTCTCTAAGACAGTTTTCCACACAGTGGACATGATTGCAGTTGTCAAATGTGCCAATTTGCGTGAAAGACCTGCAGCTTCCTTACAAGCAATTGATGCTTAAGTTGCAGGACTCTGTTCAATTGTTGTAAAAGCATGGATTATTTGGTCCCAAATAGGATTCAAACTTTGTCGGCATCTTCATGGGCTGATCAGTATGTATATGAAAGTTCTTTTAATACAATTTAATGTGGAACTGAGTATAAATGGAATGGTTTGGTAAACACATAAATGCACAGTCACCCAGCGAGGTGGAGAGGGCAGGAGTCCTCACCAAACCCCTGAGAAACCAGCTTCAGCACAGACGACCACCGGATACTACACAGCGCTGGATTTACCTTGCAGACCTTCTTCAGCAGCTGATTACAAGCTGGTGAGGCCTGCACTGCCCATCTGCCCATTGCCACCTTGTACCCCTACTTCAACTCCATACATTGTGCCTCCTTACCTGCTTCCGTACAATACAGTGTAGCTGAGTAATCCGAAGCCACAAGTAGTTGAATTTCTGTTTTCATTTCATCTTTGAAAACAAAATGTCGGGAGCTTCGCGGGCCCAGACTGAGGCTCAGCTTCACCCACGTTGCTTCTTAAATCAATGACATCCGCCGGCAGGCGTAATGAGCCAGCGGCCCGACAGAGGTCAGAAAAAGGCACTGTTTGCCCCTGTTCGCCACAGGGCGCACATAGGCTATTTTCTTCTATTTTGTAACGCCACAATCTCTCAGCGCAACGTAGGTAAGACTGTACCACTTTCCTAAACATTCATGTGAGTTACTGCCTCCCTCATGTGCGCAGGATACTACCCTTCTGAACAACGTAAAAAATGACTCTCTACACCCAGCTACACTGCTTCTGTACATATGTACTCGACTCCTATGTCACAATTGTTTGAGACTTTTCGATCTTACCAGAGCCCTATGCTCCTCGAAACTCTGCTTTGCCACTTGAATGCCTCCTAATCGACTTAGTACAGCCTTATGTGCCAGCATTTTAAGGCTTCACTACTTGTAGCCAAATCTATTGATGCTCCTCGTACATTCTATATGAACGCATATATACTATTCAGTCCTACCGATACCAGCAGCATAACGCCACATGTAATGCACTCTATATATTGATGTATTGTACCTCATATTGTAGTATTGCATTATAATAGCATAACGCTATATCAAACGCACCCATATATCTGGATGTACCATATCTTGTATTATATTGCATAGTCCTGTATATCAACAGTCTAGTACGGTACCAACACAGCATCAGACTCATTGATATATTGAGCTCTTCTCATGCCCCCTTGTCCAGCCCAATCATGCATATTACCAGCACACTGCCTTTCGATTGTACCTACATTAGCTGAAATACACGAGTACCTACCCACTATCTGCGCAAGCATAGTGCTTCATGCTATGCTACTGTGATTCTGATCCCATCATCTTGAACAACATACTTAACATTAGCGTGCTTTAAACTGTATTGTGTTTTACTGGTAATTGTGCCCTACGCTTGAAATTCGATTTTAGCATGTTGTGCCTTAAACTGTATTGTGTTTTACTGGCCATTGTGGCCTACTCTTGAAACTCGATTTTAGCCTGTTGTGCCTTAAGCTGTATTGTGTTTTACTGGCCATTGTGCCCTACTCTTGAAACTCGATTTTAGCCTGTTGTGCCTTAAACTGTACTGTGTTTTACTGTCCATTGTGCCTTACTCTTGAAATTCGATTTTAGTCTGTTGTGCTTTAAACTGTTGTATGTTTTACTGCCCGTTGTGCCCTACTCTTGACATTTGTTTTTAGCCTGTTGTGCCTTGAACTGTATTGCGATTTACAGGCCATTGTGCCTTACTCTTGAAATTCAATTTTAGCCTGTCGTGCCTAAATCGGCATTGCTTTACTACGCACTACTTTTAAATTCAAATGTGTCTAAACCTGTAGTGCTTACTGCCCACTGTGCCCTACTTTTGAAAACTCAAATTTAGCCTATTGTTCCCAAATTACACAGTGTGCAGAAACATAAGGGCTATGCTTCAAATCCTTCCAGTAATCATTGCAGTAATAAATATCCAACAGACTACAGCTACTAATTACCTCACAGTAGGCTCATTACCTCCGGGCATGGCCAGCATCAGGTCGTCACCGTGCCCAATTGTAGAAAGAAATAATAAACTTCGAGCTAGATTACCTTGTCTCCACAAACCGCGAATACACCTCCTACCAAACCACAAGCACTACCTTAACAATAAACATTCTAAAGCTAAACTATCTCATTACCCTGATAAATCAGCCACATCCACAACACAGACATTTGCCAAAACCAAATCTAGCTTACCTAAACATACAAACACCCACAACCTTGACAACTTCTCCAAAATCAACATGGCCCACATAAATGCCAGATCTTTAGTAGCACACGCCGTAGATATAGCAGACCTAATCACCACAAACAATCTTGACATCCTAGCAGTTACTGAATAATGGGTACACGGTGCAGCAGTCTCAGCCTTTACATTAGCAGTCCCAGAAAACTACCAAATTCTTAGAGTGGACAGACCGGACGCAAGAGGTGGAGGTATCGCCATAATCGCTAAAACGCAGTTAGCAATTAGACTAGTACCATCACTATCAATTTCATCCTGTGAAATGCTTACAACTAAAGTACCCATATCTAACTCTAGCACACTCACAATTTTCCTAGTATACTGACCACCAGGACCCATCAGATTATTTGAGGATGATATCTCAAGTATCCTTACCAATAACACAAAATAACTTCACAGGTCCTCTACTGGGGGAATTCAACTTTGGCTTTAATGACCCAACAGACAAAGACGCTAAGACTATCACCAATATGCTTCTAGATTCACCGAAAAAGTGACTCAGCCAACTCACATTAAAAAGGCAAAACGCTTGACTGGGTAGCTGACCTAAATTGTGAATTATCCATTATTTCATCAAATTCATTACCATGGACAGACCACCATCTGATTGCCTTTATGATAGCAATAAATAAACAGCCATAAACTAACCTGGTCATAGCCCCTCCTCAATCGACCAGGAACAAAAAAGATATCACAGTTGACAGACTACTGCCACACATACTCCCTTCCTTGAATTTACTCTCGTCTTCCTCTGAGCCTAACATATTAGTTGACACTTATAATAATACCATCAAACCGCTTAAATTACGTAAAAGTAGACAACGAGCACATCTGAACACCTGTTTTACCCCACACCTAAAGAAAAACTAAGGAAATGGGAAGCTACATGGCACCACTCACCCTCAGAAGAAAATAAAACTAAACTGACCAAATTCTCAGCTGACTATAAAAAAGAAATAATAAGTACAAAGAAAAACTTAGATAATGATAGGATTGCTAAAGCCAGCTCTAACACAAAGGAGCTATTCACAATACTACGAGAAATGGAAGCCCCCACCCCTCCAGCTGACAACATCGCCAAAGACAAAACCTGGTGCACTAACATACAGAATGCCGTTGCCAATAAAATAGTACTCCTAGAAGAAACGATTGCCAATAAGAAATCCTCACTACCTAAACAGGATACCCACATTCCTACCCCTAAGACATTGACAGATAAAGCAGACCAATTTACATTTTCCAAAGTTTCCATCCTTGAAGTGGAGACAAACATCTCCGCACTGAAACCATCAAGATGCCAGGGTGATAACTGTCCAGCACAATTAATCAAAGACACAGCCAGAGACCTGGCACCATTTATTTCCAAACTCATTAAAGTGTCATTTTCAACTAACACTGTCGCAAGAAACTTAAAAGAATCTTTGGTCTTACTCCTATTTAAAAAACAAACCTTAGACCCTGCCATTCCAACCAACTACAGGCCTACAATATCATTCCTTCCGAAGATACGTGACAGAGTAGCGTACCTTCAGATACAACAATACCTTGAAACAAATCACCTCCTAGACACCCGCCAATCAGGTTTGAGGCCATAACATGGCACTGAAACTGCACTAATTGACTTAAAAGCACACATTGAGGAATTTACAGACAAAGGGAAAATGGCCATGCTACTCCTCCTTGACCTGTCAGCTGCCTTTGAGTTGGTGGACCATGAAGTTCTATGTAAACACCTTGCATTGGCAGCTCACTTCTCTAAGGACGCAACAGCATGGGTCCAATCATTCCTTTACAACAGAACTATGTGAATCTTCTGCCCTTCAGATTCAGCAAACCCTATCCCTATTATGTGCAGTGTTCCACAAGGCTCACGTGTCTCACCTACCATGCACAATATCTTCACAAACCCGCTGTTTGATAGATTGGATAATCTGGGTGTCAACTACACCAACTGTGCAAATGACATCCAGATCCTCATACCCCTTTCGGGCAATTACCTCAGCAACGCGGCTCTCGTGAACAGAATCTGCCTCCTCATTCAGGCATGGATGGCCACTCATGGCCTCCGCCTGAATGACGACAAGACTGAACTTCTAATACTAGGAACCATGGCCAACCTCAGAAAACCTAATAATGATTACTCCTCCTTGAACATTGATGGCAACACCATCAAGGTTGTAAAGGAAGTAAAGACGCTTGGATTTTACCTTGACTCCACACTAACCATGAACAAACAAGTCAACTCCTTAGCGTCCACATCAGCATATACGTGCAAACTAAACTGGGTCTGCAGGCCATACCTATCTTCATCCAGTTTAATTACCCTAGTAACACCCTTATGCTCTCGGATTGGACTACTGCTATTCACTTTACCTGGGAGCTAACAAGCACAGCCTAAATAGGATTCAAACGGTTACGAAAACCAAATGATCGAATGCCATTTGGTCGAATGCCAAATGGTCGAAAAAATGGTCGATTTTTTTTTTTTTTTTTTTTTTATGGGGTGGTTCCCCCAACCCCTCTTTTTCTTTCTTTTTTTTTTACCAACCAAAACGAAAAAAATATATAAATAAATAAATAAAAAAATTCAACCTTTTTTTTTCGACCAATCGGGATTCGACCAAATGGTCATTCGATCTTTTATTTTCGACCAAATGACTGGACACCTTTCAAACACTACAAAATAATGCCTTAAGAACGGCATTAAACATCGCAAACAAGGATCACATATCTGAGCTTAGAAGACAAAACCACTGGCTGACAATTAAAGACAGAATCCTTCTTAAAGCAACCTCCTTGACCCATAAATGCCTGAGCAATGCTGCCCCCCGTTACCTTTCCAACCGGATAGTCAGGAAAACAACCACTCGCCCAACTAGGTCTGCCAATTTTCAACTTATCCAAATCTGGCGGGAGAAGCTTCCCAGTTATGACAGTCCAAACATGGAACTCACTCCCCTCTGCACTCGGTGCTGATCAAACTTACCCTAGCTTCAGCCGTAACATTCAGAAATGGATCTGAACTAATGGCGCTCAAGCCAGGACTCAACACTAAATAACGTGCTAATCCAAGTAAATTCTATAGTATCTATGATAAACGTCTACTTACACTGATGAATCCATGTATTTATCTTACTGTTACTCCACTCACATTACCTGTTACCTGTTACCTACTTATCCTGTAAATTCTGCAACTGTAAATACCTTGAACACTGTACCTAACACTGTACCCTGTAAACATTGTGACTGTTAACGTTTAACATTTGGTCACTACTGTAAATTATGTAACTGTATATATCGTTTACACTGTACATGTAATACTGTGAATTGTAATTATCCAAAACATTACTTTACCGCAATATTTTGACTGTTAACCTCTGCAACCTAAGCCTAAAGCCTACTTGTACTGCCTGCGCTCAGTCACCTTCGGGTTTGGTGCACCATACAAATAAAATACAAATATTGTAAAAGAGAGAAGAAATAAATAGCTTAATTGCAGACATCTGCAGAATACCTTCCTACAAAGTTCAACAAATGTGCTGAGCATGGCACACAAGGAGCAAGTGGGTTAACCTCCCAAATTCCTGCTTGCAATCATGACTAGACATGTTGTTTGCATTGTAATATGACTGACCATAACTGTTAGCAAGATTCAGTACATAAAATTTGAGAGTGGTCAAAATGGCTTCTACCAGTTGTTCTGATCCCTGGTCTTTGGATGAATTTCAAAAAGCATTCCACAGACGACCCATCTTCTTTGATGTATCTCAAAATAAAGGCAAGTTGATCAAAATAAGCACTATCAGTTGTTGAGTCAACACTAATGAAAAATATGTTGCCATATTTGCCTCCTTGATGATCTTTATTAGCACTGCATCAACCATTAACTTAATGAACTTGTCACATGTAGCAAATGAAAGATAGGATGTGCTCCCTTGTCCTGCACTGCCATACCGGGTAACATGTTCAGGCATAAAATTCAGAAAGAAATTCTAACATCATGAAGTTCCCATTGTGTGTGGAACCAAACTGCTCCTCTCTTCCTCTCCGCTCTCCCTCTGAATGCGACACCACAAATACCAAGTAACTTAACAGCAGCAGCAACTCTGTTCAGCACATTGATCCAACATCGGGTTTCATCAAAGATATGCTTTGTAAGCCTCATCCTACCCAAAGTGTTTCCTCTTTCTTTTAAAGACACCACACAGGATTTGTGCTCGGGTGATTTTTCATGTTCATTCAACTGAAATGTACAATTTTTCCAATCATTATTTGCCTGAAAACAATGGGCATGCAGCACAAAACACCACTCCTGCACTTTGAGAGTATACTAAACATCTCTTATTTCGTTTCTGACCCTTAGAAACTTATCTTTCAAAAAAGATGTTTTGTCAGCATTCTAAATGTGTCAGTATATTTCCTGCAAGAGATTTTGAAATTCAAATCCTTGTTTTGAACAAATCCATGTTTAGACACATATGGCCTCATCACGAGTTGGGCAGCGCCGGCACTAATAGCACCGGATCAAGGGTTTGGCGGAAGGGTTATTGCCCATTCCCCATTGTGCCCATTCGGGAATTCCTCATTCCCCATTGGGCCTAATGGGGAAAATTCACGCTTTTACCGCCGGCGGATTTCCCGCCAGCGGTAATTGTGCCAAAAATTGGAAATTTTGCCACGGATTTCCCCCAATTTCAGAGCTAGGGGAAATCTGCCAAAGCCATGATCTGGCTGACCCTTAAATTTGGTGGTAATAGCGCTACCGCCGCATTTAAGGGTTACCGCCAGACTCGTGATGAGGCCCATAGTCTAGGGTGAAATCATTCAAAACCCATTCCGCTGGGTCACTGGACATTGAGATTACTATAGGACCATCAAAATCCACTGCATACACGCCTGATAATCCTTCAATAGCCTCAATGTCACCAGTTCCTATTGCTATGGCCACAACGCTGCTTGAAGTTTCAGAACTTCATGGAGTAACTAAATCGTTATTGTCAAAGTTAGTTGGTAGAAGTTGGTCTGCCTTCTCAACCCATTGCGTTGCGCCTGGGCATTTTATTGAAAAATGTCTCTTTTATTTTATTGTCCTCAACCACCTTGCCATTCCTTTCAGCCCTAATTGATGCACTTCTTTTGTAACCTGTACCACTTAGCCTACTCCTCCTGTTACTCATTGTCAAAGGCTGTAAAAGAGGCAATATTAATTTAGCCAACACAAAAAATACTGTAAAAAATGAAATGCAAAGAATTAGGCTTCCTAGCTTCCCGTAAATATCACAAAGATTAATCTAGTTCGGTCACTTTTGATGACTTTGCTTTGGGTGTTGTGTGTACACACTATCAAACTGCCAGTCAATTAAATGATGGGATCAACTCATAATTTATATAACTATTGTTATACTACTATGCTATCAAACCTACAAACATAATTTAACATTTTTGTAAGCAATGAACCATTTATAATACATACTTTCTCACAATGAAGATGTACAAATCCATTCACTTCTTCAAGGCTATGCTATAATTTATGGCCATAAGCAATATCCCTATAACATAATGTAACTTGTTTTCTCACAAATAATAGTCAAATTAGTTGTAAAATGACTACTTCCCTCTAAATACGAAATCATTAATTCTAATAATGTATGTATGCATTTATTTATTTATTTATTTATTTCTACCGTGCCAGAGCCCGCAGGCATCAGGGCGCCACATGTACACGCACAGTCACATTATACGAAACAAGTCACGGGACAACATGAATCTACGGATTTTCAGGCGGGTTAGATTAAGGGAGTTCATTAAAGTCGAGTTGTGTATTTTCACACTGCCTGTCGCTTGCTTGATCCACCACAGCACAAACAGCTGCCACTAGATCACATGATAAACACTACAACATTCTTTTGAGATTCACTTCTTGAAAAATCCCTCTGTCACCTTATTGCCATTATGATAGGACTGTGGGCAACAATATGCCTGCATCTGGTATCACTTATTTAAACCCACAAAACTGCCTTTAAATCGAATTAATTAAAATGCTTAAAATATGTTTTGTTTTTTCAACACAGTCCGTGGCACATTTAGAAAACAACTAGAAGATCTCCAGATTAAGACAAATATATGAAGGAGGGTGATAGTGTCCCAGCTATGTATTATAAGGAATACAAGGCCCCTAACTACATAGAAAGGATAAAAAGTCACCTTAGAAAAGGAACTCTGTCATTGTGGACCAGTGAATCGTTCATCTATTGGGTCATGGTCATGAAACTACTCTGTGACTTGCAATATCCTTAAACCATATGAGAAGGAGTACTTGTATCATATATACAGTATAGACATATATATATTTCAGGTTTCTGTAATCCACATATACATTTTGCCATCACACTAAAGTACCTGATCGCTCCAGCACTCTGCTTAACACCACTGCCATTAAGGCTCTAGGCGTTCGCTCCATACAAATAGTTATCTAGCCCATAGTTCTCAAACAAACCTTTGGATTCAGTTGGTGGCAATCCAGAAAGCAGTACAAAAAAGTGTACAATATAATATTGCAGGAAATGCCAGTTAAATCATGAATGATTCTTTTTTAATATTCAAGTTATGTTTTAAGATAAATCTCACTTGAGGACTGATATTCAAATTTGAGAAGCTAGCCGCTATCAAATTAAATGGGTTGTTGAGGTTGACTTTATTAAGTGGTCTAGATGGGATGTCAGCCGGTCAGCCGTTTCAGGACTCATTATTTCCACGCTCTTGCAGCAGCAAGGTGAGATTGATTCTGTAGGTTTGACATTATGTACTTAAGAAATTGGGCGCACAATTTTCACTCACCAATGGCTACTGATAATTGACACTTGGCGAGCAAAAAGTGGTGCACTCTCTGTATCTATGAAATTAAGATGGAGCTGCTGCTGTGAGTAATTATTTTATGGCTGGCTATTGGTTTTGCTTGCAACTTGAAATTACACAAATCACATGGTAATCCAACACACAATGTTGAAAACTAAATCAATACATAACTATATGTAGCTTTCTTTTCTCCACCATACATGGACGATGTCTGCGAGTACCAAAATATAAATATAGAACCAGAATATAAATCTGATCTGGGTAACAATTGTATTTTAAAGATGTATTCACCCAAAAGCATGGCATGATAACATGGGCCACTTGCTCACCTCATTCAGGCATGGTTCCCCATACAGAGACATTTCACATGCATATTGCAAAGAACATTTGAAACTGCAAAAACACAACCCCCTGTGTGGGTGTCAAATATACCAACATCAATGTGCCATTCATCGTCATCACAATACAAGTAAAATAAAGGTTAAAAAGAGGATACATGTTTTTGTGATTAGCATATTACGTATTCGTTTGCAGAGAGTATCACAGGTAAGCAGACAGTACACATTTTCAGATTAATTTGTATTGGTAGCTCTTATTTGCACAGTGTGCCGCGTGAAAGGATCCTAAAACATACAAACACTAAACACAATACACATGCACACTTGTATGTATTACAGTACTTCTAAATCAGATTCTAATCTTAGTAGTAATGTTTGACTGAGAAGAACGTTCAACATATGCAGCAAAAACGAATGAGAACCACATGAATTCATCAGGCAGACCTATTCACAGCTTGATACTCTTGATGAACAATACATCATTACATTCCCCTGAGCACATGGGCACCCGACAAAGTCACACACTGCAAACATACCCAAAGAGAATCATTTTTCAATACAATTTTAAATAAACAAATACACGAGCTGGAACACCAAGGCAAACTTTCATGCACGACCGTGTACACATAACAGGTTGGTTCTTATACATGTGGGAGGTATGTGGCATAGCTGTAAACAATAATTACAAAGAGTAAATTACATGATGCATCGGGCAAGGGAACAATTTAATTATACCCAGTTTAGTTTATCCCTAAAATATATACTCGATCATCACAGGACAAAAGAAAGATAATGCATGCACCAGAATTGTATGTATTCTTGTTCTCTTGCACGCACCTGGCTTGACACAAACAAATCTAAAATTCTGTGCAGGAGTGCAAGCTGCGGGAGCCGAAATGAAAGCCAACGTTAGCCTACTGCGAGCCGAATGAGACAACACATGTTGTGACGTCACACCATGACATCACATGTGCTGGCGGCACGTAAAATGACAGGCAGGAACTCCATCAGGGAGCTTTGAAAAAAGTCTGACTGAAAAATGGACCGAAAGAAAATTGCACATACAAATATTAAATGCCACTTACACATTGAAATGTGCCAACCCTCTTGCAATCTGCCACCCTTGCTGAGGGCCTAGTCATTCTTGTTGTAAATAATAAACTGCTTAATGCACAGTAGATATGTAATAAAAAGCCAATGCATAGAGTGAAGTATGGAATTCGTTTTTCCAAATGGGTCCCCTTGCAATGTCTGCAATCAAAACTTTCAGGTGGATTTCTATCTACTATGGATGCAATCGGCTAGTTTATGAATGTCATGACAACGTCATTGCTGTACAAAACAATTATTCATAAGACCATATTGCTGCTTGCCATTCCCTGCAGAATACTCCCAACTCGCCTTACCCCAGTAGTATTTAAAAGGCCTATTTAAAGGACTGCTTTATTGTTAGGGCATAGCAGTACTTTGTGCACTGCAAATTGTGAGCTAAACTGCATCACTCTCCCGTGTTACTTTACTGCTGAATAACTGAACTGAATGGACTAGAGATAAAGACCAAGTTGAAGGTCCATCCTGAGGCTGGGTATATCATGAACGAAATGCTGCATTGTCTCAAAAGGCTTGCAATTGTACACATATGATCTGCTATCGAAAATTACACCAAGGAAAAGAGCACCAACAGAAGAGGTGTATTAAGCATCGACAAAATAAACTGTTCTAGGATACTCTTTAGGAGAGGCTCTACTATAAATGAAAAATCATAGTCGTTCAGGACCATGAGCTTCCCCTCCACTTTGTTTTACTGTACTCTTGGAGACATGTGCAAGATCTCTGACACACTTCTTGAAGGAGATGAAAGAAATCTTTTGTAGTTGGAATTGATCTAAAAAGAATTCGGCCAGTATCATTCGATTGATTTTTAAAAATACCGAACATTAAGAGTGGAGGTTGTGGGGGGTCCCCTGCTCCCCATGTTTGGTATTTTTGGGCTTTGGGGGCCCGCGGGTATCCCCACTTCCTCAATATTGGAGGTGGGGGAACCGAAAAGAAAAAGAAAAAAAAGAAAGAAAAAAAGAAAAAGGGACCCTCCTGCATCGGATCCGACCCATGTTAGAAGGACGGAACTGACGGTGCAGGGTACAGGAGAGGCAACAGATGGAGAAAATGTAAGTAGAGGGGTTTGTGGGTGTACTGGCGGATTAGGGGACATGGGTTTGGTTTGTTTAACCGCAGTAAAAATATATATTTGAGGTGAAAATTACTAGTCAATTCAACCAAGAATATTTCTACCAGGGTCAAACAACCCAAATCCTTGCAGTTGACATCTGTGCTATACTCATTTTGCAGGTTTGAGGTCACATGTTTATTAAAAGGACATAATTGGTGAGCTATGATAGGAAAATGAGCATTCCAATGTATGGCAGATTTTACTGTGGTTTGGCGTACAACACATTATCTTGCACAACACATGATTGGCCACCATGTAATTTTCTTTAGGTCATATTTCATGAAAAAATGACTTTGTGAGAGGTGGCTCATTGATAATGGTGGTATCATATCAAAGCAAACAACACATGGTGTGTCACCTGAGGTCACACATGTCGAGGTGGAAGGTGAACCAGGGTCAGATTGATTGGCCCCTCAGCCTTTCGGCCCGTGGCTGGGGCGAAATTGTCCCAAAGGGAGTGGGGGCCCGTTTCTGGCCATGCCTGGGCGTTTTTTTGTTTTTCTAATTTCTTTTTTTTTCAAAAAGCCTTTCATCCTTCTTAGGTCGATAAATGAGTACCAATACAGGTTTTGTGATATTGTATGCATATTTGTTCTATAGAAAAGAGCTTAAGTGTAAGTGCTGTACATTAACATATTATCATTTGGCCTTGGACGTCTGCTTGGATTCACAGTCATTTAATGTACTTAGGTACAATGCGATTTGATGCCACTTCCTGTTTTGCCAAGAGGTGAAAGGTCGTCTTTCATCACTTCCCCGGGATTTCAGGGTTGGGATCAAATGACTTAACTTCTGGTGATGTCATCAGAAGTCAAGGGTCGTGAGGCGAGGGGTGGGCCACTTTTTTTTTTAGTGTCCAGGCCTATTTCTTGTCCCAGTCCGACCCTGAGGTGAACTCAGGGGCTTTACAACAAGAGGGTTATAAAGGAACTATAAATGCGTGCAGTGTTGATGTGAAGGTCTGTTAAGGCTTGCCTGTAAACTGTGCTAGGCTATACACTGAGATCCATGATGTTGACAAGGTTTAGCAGATGATGCAAACACTCGATCGAGACAGGAAAGGTCACAGACATTCTGTTCACCAAGAAAAGAGCCATCACACTCGGACATTTCAACAGGATGGCATTTAGGAAAACCTATGTACTTTCTACTTAGTATTTCCAGGTGAACCAACCTAACTCTGACCCATGAGTATATGCCTTTCAATGCTTAAAATGTTAAGTGACACGTGAATAACTGTGAGTCACATTTGTGGGTATTAACCACACCAAACCCAGTACAAAAAGATCCCAATGCCTCCAGAGCACAAAACTGAGCCCTCAGACATATTCTTTTTCTATTTACAGCCCAGATGCAGTAGAAAAAAGCCTAAGATCCCACACTGCCCGAAATGGCTCTGCCAGGATGCATGAGGTCAGCGAGGTAGGTTACAGGCTCTTCAGAGAAAGTAAAAGTCCACCCTCCTTTAAAGGCAACTCTCTCATTTGGGACCTATAGTCAAACGTGTATCTTTTCCAGATACATTTTTAAAAAATCTGGCCATTTGCAGTACCACAAATCACCTAAAATGTAGGTGGTGTGAGTTTTCCCTAAACTATTTCACACATTCCTACTACTAAGCCACAATCAAAACAACATCCTTGTTTGTGGGGAATCTCCAAGCATTCTCATGTCACATTGTAATCTTAGAAGGTATAATAGATACAGCTTTGTTCAAGGAGAACTTTATTTGGTAGTTACTGGCGACGCATGTGAAACACTTTTAAAAAAAAATGCAGAGCACCTGTAAATTCCAGACATTTAAGGACATCAACCAACGACATTGATTAGGTGAACACTTCTTGGAGATGCAGATCTTCAATTGGTCCATTCTACCTCCAGTATTCCCTGATCTAATCTGATTGAGATGGTCTGGGTATTGTTCAAGAGTTATTTTAAGCATACTAACAAACCTGGAAATACATGACTGTCCTGCGTTCCACGTGCCTCTTTTGCCCACACCCTCTTGGTCTTCTTTCCGTAGCTTCCCTGCTCTCTTCCTTTACCCTGGCCAGAGCACTGACGCAATTGAACTCAGTACATTTCATTGTCATTACACGTTTTCCAAATACTTAGGATATAATACATACACATAACTAGAATATACTCAACCAATGATTCATTCGCGGATAATGTTTCAGACAGTGCCATCAGTGGTGATGAAATGACTGCCTCCAACTGCCTTAATTTTGCGATAGGGAATTCTATGAAGCAATACAACCGTGTTAATAGTATGGTGAAGTAACATTCAGGAGAATGACTGACAGTTGCCTTGAAATGCTACTTTCTGCCACTTTCAACTCTCCTACAAAGAGCTCTTGTAATCTGCATCCATCTTGTTGTCAAAAGATCACTTGACAACAGTGGTGTTGTGTATTGATGGACTTGCTGCCTCAAAATAGCTTTGGGAAGACCTTCATTTTCATACAATCGTCAGTCATTGAAATTACTGCCTTGTTACTATGTTCCAAGAACTAGGGATCAGCAGTAAGCTTTGTTTTTCTTATCCATTCCAGTCTGGTGTAAGGTGCATTCTACTGTCACAGTTGCAGTGATACTCTGCAAGTTTGAAATATAATTCCCATGCCACCAATACTTCTATTGTGTACTACAACTTCTGATGGAACAAAACGTATTCCTCCTCACATTCAACTGGTAAACGTTGATCTGTCATTGCACATTCCTCTTTGGTGTGGACAACACCCTTATTCTACCACAGTGAATTAGCAGTGCGTATTCCACAGGGATGCACCATTGCACTTTAAGGGAGGAAGAGCAACACACGTCCATCTTCGTGAATCTAACAGCAATGTTAACCTGGGACCTATTTATGCTACAGGTAAGCACAGTTTACTGAATTTATCAAGCGTGATGCAGAGTTGCGGATTCAGGGCTGGTCTGCTCTACACAACTGTATTTATTGTGATTTTTAAGCTCACATCTATTGTAAAGAAACAGTCATGTCTCTTGGTGATAGAAAGAACACAAGGTAGACCTCTATTACTGCTGGTTGCACAGTTTTATTTAAATGTACTCACTTGCCATAGTCTTGCAGCAAATCTATTGCATTTACAACTGTTGTAGAATAAATCCAATCAGTGAGGTATTCAGTTGGGATATGCTTTTTATAATGTCAAAGTACTGGCAGTTGGCAGTGTTGTAAGTCAAGGTTTTTGGGTTTGACGAGTTCGAATATTTCAGATTCACTGCATGCAGTGCATTATTCACTGATAGATGATTCAATGGCACTTGGAAGGGGCATTTGAGTTACAATGGGCCCATGTCCAGTACACAGGTCAGTCCTGATATGTGGAACGATTTCTTGGGAAATGCTGCCAACAGACACTCCTTCCCTATTCCTGGGCCTGAAGTGTAATACAACACCCTTAGGCCCCACTGCCCTGGGGGAGACAGAGAAACAAAATAAGGAAAGGTGACAAAATGTCTCTTTGCAGGCTTTCTATGACAGAGTAAACAGAAATAGAGATTAACATTAGAACTTAACCATAAGGAGGCCTGTGGCTGCTTTGCCCCACCAAATCCTGCCAGCTCTTGCCAATCCATCAACGTGCTTGGTATTTTATGATGCAGGAAAATTCGCTGCACCTCCAGAGAAAAAAACACCGTCCATCAAGAAAAGCCTTCCTTATGGTAGGGTACAGAGTAGGAAGGGACAAGAATGAAGGAATGTCAACGACTGCTGGAAGGGACCAGGATAGGCAAAAAGCAAGAATCCTGCCAACAATCATAAGCCATGTAGCAGGAACTGGCTAGGCAAAATGCTGGGATTGGAGCAGCAGTGAACGACCAAGAACAGAGGGATTGTGCACAGAGAAAGAGCGGACGTGTGGGGGAATGGGATTCAGGTGGGTAGAGTTGCAAAAAGCCAAACCTGGAAGTCCTCCAATGAGTACACACATCAGCATGAAGTAAGGGACTGAACAAAGGGGCCTGGAAATCTACAAATAAAGACAAACTACCATGACTGCTTGCCATGCACTTTTCTCTTGCTTGTGATATGTCCAAATTGCAATATATACCTATAATTTGAACAGCTCTAAACTCCAGTCACATATGCCTTCAGACACAAATCAAACATTGCTATAAGCCCTACGAAGAAGGGGAGTATCAGCCACTTTTACTCTAACATGATAATGAAGTGTTATTTATATAGTGCCTTAATCCAAAGCGCTTTACAGAGGACATATTTGCATACAATATCACCCAATCAAAATGGGTACTCATTTATCGACCTCAGAAGGATGAAAGCCTGAGTTGGCCTTGCCAGGATTCGAACCTGCGAACTGCAGATCACGCTCAGATATCAGCATCGAGCGCTCAACCCACTGAGCTATCTTAAATAGGAAGTCAAAAAACTCCCAACAAAAAATAGGAAATAGGTACATAGGAGCCTATCCCCCTGCTTTCAATAACACAGTTCCATGAATAAATGTAGCCTAGTAGTGCACATAGTACCACAGGAAGAAATATTATTGCTGACTGATCTGAAGAGCAAATAAATATGTGTTTCAAAACATTTCTGTGTTATAGTTAAAACAGTTTTTTCTTCGCTTATTAAATACTACTGTTGGCAGTGGGACATACATTTGCTCCCTAAAAATCTTTTTACTCACACACAGTGAGTAAAATACTCCCATGACAAAATCTTTTGTGGGGCACTGATTCCTTTTGATTTGGATACGGAAACATTACAATTATTCACTTTGACATCCTTCTCTTTTCAAGCACAGTTAAAAATATACAGACCATTACTATACCTTTCAGAATCCATTATGGGGTCGATGTGTTCACTGGAATTCACAAAAATCTTGGTCCATTTAAAACATGATTTTTTCCCCTATGAGAACAGCACTCATAGATGGCCTAAGTAACGTGATTCAATTCCAATTTGTCCCGTTTACAAATTGTTTTTCAAAACACATGATTTTTTGCTTTTTTTATTGAGCATTTGGTCACAATATTACATTGCTATGAAAATTGAACAACATTGTGCATAGGTATTTGTAAGGAAGGCATGATATCAAAAGTAGACACAAACACAATAGATGCAAGTTTTGAAAAACTTTATTTTGATATCTTGGTTGGGTTGGTAGAATTTCTAACTGGCCCTAACTCTAGAATGGGAATAGACTCGACCTTTAAACAAATAACAAACAAGTCCAAGTCAGTCCAGTCAAAATAAAAAGGTCTATGCTAAAAAACGTAACCTTGCCCTCATCCTTAAATGACAAATGTGTTAAGGGAATAATGCAAGAGGAAAAATAGTGTCTTAAAAGAAATGTCAGAATGGCTTAGGTAACAGTTCCCTTCCCCATGTTCAGCACCACATGGTCTTGAGAAGTTCTTAAAAAGGATAGGTGGATTTCACAGTTCTATCATTCTTGCACACTCTGGCTTACTGGTACAATGTAACAGTTCAGGATTGGGCTTCAAGCTTTTTGGCAGTTCGATCCGTTCCTTAGACTTCATCCGCTTTGTAATAAATATAGAGTTCTTCTGCTGACTTTTACTTTGCCACAATCAACACAGGGTTCCCTCCACCAGACTCGAGCCTGCCTCTCTTTTACCATTCACCTTTTCAATTTAACACAGTTTATCACAGTCTTCCCTCCACTGGCCTGAGTCTGTCTTTCTATTTGTGGGGTTCCCATCCCCACATTTTATCTGTATATCTAATTACTGTCAAAGACTTTCAAAACTGCAAGGATTTTCCATAAACCTCTGCAAGACCACTTCAACCTCTCTTTAAACAATTCAACAATCTACAATCTTCCTTATTTTGTAACACCAATGCCCCTTGGTACTCATAGTTTCTTATTCTCTTTACTTTGCCCTCTTGGCCTCTTCAAAGTTCCAATGCAACACCAATACATCTTGGCAGTTGTAGTTTCTTAGTCTATTGGCATATTCAGATTTCACATACTTTGCTTTTCACTTATTCAACTTTCATTTGGGATCACAGTTTCTTGCCATCATTTGCCGATTTTAATTTACTTCAAGTTAGAAAATTTCAAAGAGACTTTTGAATGTGTGATTCCCCCATCGCAGGACCACTCTGTTACTTTGTGTATCTTTGTCTCAATTTAGAAATTGTCCTTTTCACTATGTGTTTTATCGGCACACAAGAAACATTCAACTTTTGGTCACAGATACTTTTGCTTTTTGTTGTCTTCGATAACTAACAGGTCATATTAATTAGGCTTCTCTCTTCATCACCATTCACGCAGCAGTCAGGCCATTACCAACGCCTTATCTGCTTCTCTCCACCTCTGCATTCACCCGGGATTGTAGTGGGCCGCTTTGAAGCATCCTGAAGGTTTATCCCTTCCGCTCATTTGGTATCAATCTTGGAACGCATACGGCTTCCTGAAAGTGAGGAATTCTCACCTCACTCTCCCTCGTTACTTCGTTAAAACAACCCAAATCCAATTGGAACACCAACTTAGCCATAACAATGTTTTTAAATGTCTGGGGGATCACTTAGCAGATTGGAATTATATATGTTTACCTAAAATCATATTAGTAGGTGACTTGAATTGTAATTGTATACATGCAGATGATACAATCAAGTCAATATTTATGAGCGACAGGATTGAGTTAAAAATTAGAGATGAAAGCTGGTATAGCTCAATGAATTTAGGGGATATGCACAGTACAAGCAGCAATATACCCATTGATATACCCGATAAACATACGTGGGAAAGGGGGAAACAGGCTTCCACTGTAAAACTGAATCATATAGTGCCTCCTTATTATGAATATTGGCCTAAACCCATTCACGTTACACAGGAATCCGCATTCACAAAGTTCCGATTTTAGGTTATCTTCACTGCCATTTTAAGACTCATCCGCCATTTTTATTTCAAATCATGTTCCATGTTCTAAAATGGTGGACATTGTTTTCGACTTGCAGTTTAGCCAAATGAACTTTGAGTTTTGTTAATGTTTAGGTTGACCAAGAGCCGACTGTTTAACCTATGCAAAGAAACCTTTCGCTTCATACGACTGTCATTCAAGTGTTGTCTGCGCTCACAAACCTCATCCTCGTGTAAACACTGAAACAATGAAGAGTAAACTTCAATCGTATGCTTTAGCTGAACTGCATTGTAGTGACTCTTGGAATAAGGCTTTCAGTGAATTCGAGAACCTACAGCATCATTGTATTTTCATGGACATGTAAACTTGTTTAATCGTTTGTATAACATTGTAACATTTGTCATGTGAACTAGGCACAAACTCTAGCCCGCAAATTATTAACTTGGATAGAGGCTGGACAATTCTGCAAAAATAGTATAAATATGTCTGTGTTTAGATGTCCACCTCTCTCACTCCTCAGTGTGTCGGCTGGTAGATACTTGTATCTTTTTCAGGCCATGATTGGTGTATTTCATTTGTGGTACTAAGCCTCGATATTTCATTGTTCTTTCAGATGGTGCCTGAATAGGGACCCTTTAGATTGATGCCACCTCGTTGAAGAGAAGACACGGCCATCAGACCGGGATCGGACAGTGAGAAAAAGGGGGCCCCTTTGTGTGAGACACAACACCTCAACAGTACTGCACAATCTGATGCCTGGATGGTGAGCACACAGTCCGAGAAGGCACCTTGATGAGGGTCCACATATCGAGGCGGGCAGTTTTGCCGAAATCACGAACCACGAGGTTCCTTTGTCCTTTGTAATCCGATCGGACCTCCTCAGTCGTTTGTAATCATATGAGTCGTGCCCCGATTCCTAAGCATCCTGATATTTGTTTGCAGTTTTGTCCTCATGAGTACAAATGATGCCAGGTAACACCAGTGATCTGAAATGCCTGGGAATTTGTCTCCCCGTTTCAGGGGTTTAGTCCGCAGGGACAGACAATCTTTGTAATTTGGCTGACCGGCGCCACAGGAGGGGTCACCGGCATGTACTATGTACTGTAAGTACGGCATTGGTAGTATAATATTCAACGATATTTGGCACAGACAAACTAGACATGCATCCGAATTTCAGTGGCCTGTCAATGGTAGTTTTGAGATTGTCCGAATAGAGTATTTAGAGTCCATATCATTAAAGAAAAAAGCTAGACCTGCAGCATTTGATGTAATTCAGAATTGGAAAAAAAGAAGCTATGCAGCAACTTAAGAGTAAAGAGAAGCATGCACGTCATCATACGTCTAATTCAGAAAAGGCATTATTGTGTGATCAACTAAAACAGTCAGAGTCTGTTAGAAACATGGACAGGGCTTTCCAACTTGGTGTACAGAAAATATATCTGTCTAAAGATTTTCATGTCTCAGATGAACTAATTGATAAACTTTTAAATTAACGTAGGCCTGGTGCCACTTCACCACCTTCTTATGTACCTCTTCCTGCTTTCTTACCTCTTCCCGCTGTTGCACCTCCTCCCATAGCTGTCCCTGTTCTTCCCATTGTTCCTCCACCACCAGCTGTTGCTCCCCTTCCTATTGTTGCTTCTCCTTCCGTATCTCCACCTTTACTGACTATTACTGTTTCCGTGATTCCGTCTTTGTTGCCAGTGGTGGAGTATCCACTACCTGTTGTACAGGATTTGTCTGCTGTCTCTCTTTCCCAAGCAGCTCTGCTCCGCTCTTAGCAGATGAAGGGGTGAGTGCTGAATCAAAAGTAGTGACTCGTAGTACAGTTTCCAAACAAAAGAGAATTGTATACATGGGCTAAGAAATGTATAGAGAAAGGTGAAAAATCAGTTGTTTTAGCTACACTTCTTGATCTAGAAAGTATTCCAGAACAGAATGTTTTTATTGAGGGGATGGAAATACACTTGGATGTAATGTGGAATAATTTGATGGACATGGATGTCCCACAAGGGGATAAGGGATTTGAATTACTTGGCTTAGTCAAGGGACACTGTAGAGAAAGGAAATTAGCATGTCTAGAGGGTTTTTGAGTTAAGAAGGGAGTTAGAATGGTTACAGAATTATGAAGTAGATGGTGATAGATTGGATGCTCTGTATGTGCAGAAACGGTTCCTTCATCATTGTAAATCAACAAGTGAAGAGATGCGAATTTGCACAAGGGGTGAACTTAGATGGATTTCGGATGTGTCGATATCTCCCTTGGAAGTATATGATAAGTTTAGTTACTATACTCCAGAAATGCAGAAGAAAGTGTTACAGGTAATGGTAGAATACCCGCAGAATGAGTCTATGAAGAAAAAGATTTGTTGTACTGCAGATTTGATGATTATTTGCAAGAGAGCCTTTGCGCCCGATACTGCTTCGACTACTTTAGCGCTCAATCTTGCTTTATTGCTTAACAAACGTTCGGAGTTGCCTACTACTACTTGCCTATGAGAGAGGTTCCTCCGACATTTGTTCCTAAAGTTGAGATTCCAGCTAATGTTGCAAAAGGTGCAGCAGCCATTACTATTGAAGCTCACTATGTATCACAATTTGGTCATGTCCCATTTTCCAGACAGGAAGTGAACACTATCAGGCAGTCGATTCCAGGCATTAGGAAAAATCCAACATAGTTTTTTAAAGAAATAGAATATGTCTTTCATTTGTCAGTTTCACCTTAGGTGATATAGACTTGTTTTTAGCTGTGATCCTACCTGCTGATTTATGGAAACAGATTAGGACTGTAGACGATTAAGCAGGACTGGGTGACACATGGGTTAACTTGGTGCAGTTAGACGGAGAAAGGAAAGCTGGTGAGAGACCACCGCAAGTGATACTGACATTGCCAGACAGAACAGAAATGAAATTAAAGACTCTGGTTCCCGAGAAAAGGATTGTTTGGGACAAACTCACTGCTTGTACCCAGGGGAAATGTGAAGGTGCTACCAAATTTTTCAATCAGTTCAAACAAGTATTTTCAGATTTTAGCTGACAGGATTTAAGCAGTGAGTCAGGAAAAAGGTTGTTTGTGGATATATTTGTGTGTGGATTGTTGCCTGATATCCAATCACAAATCATGACCTCCGAAAGTGCTTTGCAAGGTAAATCACAGTCCAAAGAATTGCATATGGCTCAATATTACAAAAATAGAGTCAATAATGAAAAAGAGAGGATCGAAAAGAAAAAGGGATACCTGAAAACTAAAGTATTATTGCAACAGATAGAGGTGCCAGAGGGGGGAGAACACAGTTTAGAGGCCAGTTTGCTCCACGATGTAATACACAGTTGGGTCCTGTACACATGAACCAATGTGCTTATTGCAGACAAGAGGGTCATTGGTGAGCCCAATGTCCGATCCTTCAGCAGAGATCGAATAACACATATAGTATCATGGGTAGAAGATCCAGGGGCCGCCCTGGGTTAGGGGGTCCTGGTAGAAGCCAGTTTGCTGAAAATCCACAGTCATTCTTGCAAGATAATCAGCAACTAGTGTAGAAAGTAGAAATATTTTTGATAATCCTTCAACTGCCTATCTTTCTAAAGCTCTTGTCTTTGATGATATATTGTTTCATTAGGATAGCCCGAAGCAGGGTCTGGAACCAGTACCTATTCCTGTCAATCAGAAAGGGCCCTACGTTGAGATGAAGGTGGGGAATAGTAAGCATCTATTTTTGATAGATATGGGAGCACAGAAGTGTTCCATTGATCATTCAGGGGTTCCAGATATTCCACTGTCAGGGCAGAATAACATTTCTGTAGCGTTTTCTGGTACCCAAGTGGTTAGTCCGGTTTCTCAGCCGGTACCAATTTCACTGGGGCCGTTTACGCATCACTGTCCATTCCTTCTAACAATTAATTATGGTGAGAATTTGTTGGGGTTGAATCTGTTGAAGGAATTAAATGCGGTAATTCATAAATGCGGTAATTCATTGTTCTTCGGATGAAGTATGTTTGAAGATTTCACCCCAGCAATCTTCTGACTCACAGTTTTTGACTAGACCTTTACCGCCTGAATTTAGTGAAGTTCCGGGTGGTTGACGACAATGATGTTGGCATTTTGCAAATTGAACCTGTGAAAATTGTTTTGAAGCCAGGAGTTAAATTGCCAAGTATTTCCACAATATAAGATTTCAATTGATGGTGAGCAAGCTCTGAAGAGCATACTTTCTGATTTTGTCCATCATGGAGTAATCAAGGAAATCAAAGGAAGTTTGTGCAATAGCTCGATTTTACTGTTGTACAAGAAAGGGGATAATGTGATTCCTTTCTGTTTTATTATTGATTTGCGTGCTATCAATAAAATTGTTGCTCCACAATTCCCAATTGTGCCCGATGTAACCACGATATTAACAATGATCCCAGCTTCTGCTACTTATTTCAGTGTGGTGGATCTTAAGAATGCCTTCTTTAGTATTCTTGTACACGTGGATAGTAGATATTTGTTTGCATTCACCCTAGGGAGACGCTCGTTTAGATTCACTCATGTGCCACAAGGGTACACGGAGAGTCCGAGCATTTATAGTAGAACTTTGAAAGAGCAGCTCGATACACTTGAGTTGCATCCCACTTGTAGATTATTGCAGTATGTTGACGATCTTCTCTTAGCTGCAGACTCAGAAATTGCATGCAAAGAGGATACTGTGTTGTTGCTTATTCATCTAGCAGAGCATGGGCATAAAGCTTCATTGAAAAAATGTCAGTATTGTCGACAGGCGGTTGCCTATCTCCTGTCAAAGCAGGGAAGAAGATCGACACCTGAACGGATAAAAAGCATCTCTAGCATGTCTGTCCCAAATACACAGAAAGAGGTCAGAGCCTTGATAGGAATGGCTTCTTACTGTAGACAGTGGATCCCTAATTTTTCATTAGTGATACAACCAATGTTGTCATTGACAAAGACATTTCTTTGCCATTACCGTGGAACTTGGAACACCATAAAGCTTTTGATCTGCTCAAGGCTGCACTGTGTTCAACACCGGTTTTGTGCACACCAAATTATGATAAGGCCTTTGTGTTATATGTGCATGAATGTGATGGATGTTCTTTGGCAGTGTTAATGCAGGAACATGGGGGGAAGAATAGATTATCCGGTTATTTTTCCTCCACACTGGATCCTGTTGCATGCACTTTACCGAGATGTTTGAGAGCTGTCGCTGCTTCTGTTGCATCTGTAAAAGAATGTGAGGGCATGGTTTTAGGTCACTCTTTAACCTTGATGGTACCCCACTCCATAGATGTTCTATTAAACAGAACGCAAACGCAACACCTCACTTCCGCATGATTAACAAGATACAAACGGATCCTATTTGCACCACATATTCAAATTAAGAGGTGTTGCATATTGAATCCGGCTGAATTATTGCCTCTTCCGCAAGACATTGCTTGCGGTGACGAAATGTCACATGACTGCCTTTATACCACAGAGCAAGAAACCAAAGGCAGAATTGACGTAAATGATACATCATTGAAAGAACCACAAGGGGAGCTGTTTTGCGATGGCTACTGCTTCAAACTTCCCAATGGTAAATCCACTGCTGCTTATGCTATCACTACATTAAGCACGATTGTGGAAACCAAGAGAATCTCACATAACACTATGCAGGCCGCAGAGATTATCGCATTGACTCGAGCTTGTGAACTTTCCGAAGGGCTTAGAGTAAACATATTTACAGATAGCCAGTATGCCTTTGGGGTGGTTCACAACTTTGGTAGACTATGGGCAGAACGAGGTTTCTTGACCTCACACGGAACTAAAATCCAACATGGTACCTTGATAGTTCAGCTACTCAACTAGCAATCAAGAAGTGTGCCACACATCAGAAAATGACAGACTTGTAGGTAGAGGAAACGCTTTTGCTGACAGGATAGCTAAACAGATTGCCACTGATTTATGTTCAGAAATGTATATAACGAAAGAAGCTGCGAATGCCTGTACAATAGATGAAAGAAACAATTCAATAAAAAATATTCAAGCTGATGCCACTCCAGAAGAACTAAGACACTGGGCTGAGGGTTTAGCAAGTTTGGATGAGGAAGGTTGTTGGGTGGACACAAAAGAAAAAGATGGATGCTACCGGATGCTTATGTCACCGTCATGGTTACGATGGTGCATGGTCCTACTCATATATGTGCTAAGAAAATCTGTAAATTACTAGAACCTGTCTGGTTAAATGTAAATATCTCAAAAACTGCTGAGAGTTTGGTCCAAAACTGTATGGTATGCTTACAGCATAATGTGGGGAAGAGTACAGCGACACCAAGGGGTCGTTTTGGTCTCCCCTCTGTGCCTTTCCAAGTAATACATTTTGACTTCATCAAATGGAACGCTGCTACAACTATAAGTACGTTTTGGTAGTCATTTGTGCCTTTAGCAAGTGGGTTGAATCTTTCCCTGTGAAAGATGCCACTGCAATGACAACGGCGAAAACCATGCTTAAGGAATATTTTTCTAGGTTTGGTTTGCAGAGAGTCATCTGGTCGGACCATTGTCCACAATTTATCGCTGCTGTTATCCTGCAAATATGCGCAGGATTGCAGATCAATAAATGGTTCTATTTGGCTAGACACGCTCAGAGTTCTGGACTTGTAGAACACCATCATGGTATCCTAATGAACAAGCTAGCAAATGTCTGCACTAGCATTAACCTGAAATGGTCAGATGCCTTACCAGTGGTTTTACTGTCAATGACGACCCCACAGACTAGAACTGCACTCTCCCCATACGAAATTGTGATGGGGAGGCCAGCTAATATTTGGAACCTACCTAAGTCCAAAATACTGAAAGATTTGGAGCATTTGCTTCTTGCTGAATACTGTGACCAGTTAACTCAAAACTTGCATTTGATTTATAAACAGGTGCGAGAAGCCCTCCCAGTTAAATACGAGGGGCCAGGTCATCGTGTCCCAGAGATTCTTCCTGAGCCCGTGAGGCCTGGGGAGACTGCTGCTTTGTCTGTGAATTCTCCTTGGGATCTTTCTGCACCCTTGAACAATCTTGCTTCTGTTTCACTACTTCCATCAGGAAGCAACGACACTCTGTTCGCAGATCACACAGTACCTGGAGTCTTGAGGTACGATCTGCGTCCACAGCACTAGACTTAGAGCACAGCACAGCTGTGCCCACAAGTAAGCACTGTTAAACTAGTCCCTTGCCACTCTCTCACTGAAACATAAGTAAGTGGCCGGGACCGGCAAAGTTATCGTCGAGCAAGATAAACCATGTGGTCAGGAGATCACCAATGAACAAACTTAAGGAGTCCATCACAGAAACCTTTTGAAACAAACTTTGAGGAACAATGCCCGTCACTAACTCTACTCGTATAAAGCAACCGATCGGTCTTGTGGCTAACAAAGACATTGAGCATCAAAAATCATGGTCCTTGAGGACTTACTTTTTTCTTGTAATAATGTTAACTGGCCTAACAGTTGTACCTGCACTTGGGTTTTGGTATATTGAGGGGGTGCGTCCACTTGAGAATTTGTTACCTACCGAGAGTGTTCCCACTATGTGTTCACCCTTCATGCATCTGCACACTCTACCTTTTAGGGATTCCCAACATAGACAGAGTTACCACAATAATACTCTTCTATTTATTATGAATGTGACCCATGCAATTCTAAACAGAACAAATTGCTGGATAGGTAGCATTTGCCACAGCACAGGGAAAAAGGGTTGGGCTGGTATATTCATCCTCTTCCATTGACTACTGTATGCTACGCCTCACTAAGGGCACTATTCTTTGGTCGTTGGAATGGTAGCATCTAGGGGAACTTCGATGGGACTAATTTGAAGGAATTTGAAAGATGAGTCCTGACCCCTCTGGGATGTTCCCTTTTTGCGAATAGGAACAAACTCAATGTTGCTTCTATTAGGCGTTCCGATAGACTTTCTAGACCTTTCCAATCGTTCATTTCTTTCAAGATGGCTCCCGTAGGCAACCGGGTTGCCATGCCTCCTTCTTACACTATCAATCATAGCCCCAACTCTGTTTTCTTCTGCAAGGGATGGTTCTCAGTCAATGGGTACTTTTGAGGGTTGTACCAATATTGCAAATTTAACTAGTGAGGACAGACTTTTGTATGTAGTGAATCCTGTTTATTTTGTCTATGGTGATGAAGCTTATCCTTGGCTACCTAGAGATTGGCAGGGTACTTGTCATATGGCTATCTTGCTACCAGGGTTATTTGTAGCCACCACCTCTAGAGCTCGTCCAGGGTGGGAAGAGAATTGCAATACTCCTTCGCAGGTCATGGGTGATGTAGCGAAATCCTTTGTGCCATTCTGGGGACAGATCATGAACTCTGAGGATATTAGGAGACTGGCAAGAGTATTGGAGAGAACCATCAACAGAACTACCGAAATACTATACAATACGGCGTTGGAACAAAAAGCAATTAGATTAATAGCTTTAGAGAGTAGGATGGTGTTAAACGTTATCCTAGCTGAGCGTGGTAGAGTATGTAAATTGGTGGGATCTGCTTGTGTGTTTTTGTGCCTGACTCCTCCTCTACCATATTCAAGGCAATACAAAATCTGCACGTCCTAAGTACAGAAGTACATGGTCCCGAGGGAAATTGGGATCTTAGTGCTTGGTTCTGGGACTTTTTCTGGTCTTGGGGATGGAAGCTCTTTTCAGTCTTAGTGGTAATCCTTGGTATTCTATTGTTCTGTTGTTGTTGCATACAATGTCTTCCTGCCATATGTTCGATATTAGGGGGATGTTGTGCTCAAACTGTAGGTACATTGGGACTAAACATACATGCACCTGAGAAAATGACTGATGTTTTTGTAAAGAAGGATATCACTATCAAGGATGTAATGGCGATTGATATATCTGAAGAATGTGATTCAAGATGTATGGATATTGAGACATGGGGTTTTGAGTAAAGCGAATGGTTGAGTAAAGCTCTTGGCTTAGGCCAAAAAGAGGTTTTGTTAAACGGTAATCATATATTGCCTCCTTATTATGAATATTGGCCTAAGCCCATTCGTGTTACGCATAAAACCGTGTTCACAAAGTTCGGATTTTGGGTTAACTTTGCCGCCATTTTAAGACTCATCCACCGTTTTAATTTCAACTCATGTTTCATGTTCTAAAATGGTGGACTCTGTTTTCGACTTGCAGGCGAGCCGAACGACCTTACAGTTTCGTTAATGTTTAGATTGACTGAGAGCCGATTGTTTAACCTATGCAAATAAACCTTGCACTTCATAAGAACTGTCATTCGAGTGTTGTCTGCGCTCATAAGCATCATCCTCGTGTAAATACTGAAACAATGAAGAGTAAACTTCGATCGTATGCTTTAGCAGAACTGCATTGTAGCGACTGTTGGAATAAGGCTTTCCGTGAATCTGAGAACCTACAACATCATTGTATTTTCATGGACACGTAAACTTGTTTAATCCTTTGTATAACAATGTAACATTTGTCATGTGAACGAGGCACAAACTCTAGCCCGCAAATTATTAACTTGGAGAGAGGCTGGACAATATTGCTAAAATAGTATAGATATGTCTGTATTTAGATGTCCAGCTCTCTCACTCCTCACTGTGTCAGCTAGTACACACTACAATGTGTTGGGAGCCAGATAGCTGTCTGTTAAGTTTAATAAACTGTACAGTAATAAAAGATACTTGTATCTTTTTCAGCCTGAGATTGGTGTATTTCATTTGTAGTACTAAGCCTCAATATTTCTTTGGTCTCCACTATAGAATATGTTTTAATTTCTAGAATTCTACTGAATTCTATTGAATTGCTGTTTATCTTTTACAATATTGGATTGCACTGCCAGTGACCTTGTGATTCTCCAACTCATTTTCGATTTAAATATAGGCCATAGACTCTCCAATACTCACCCAGCTTCCACTAAAATTAACTATGGTGCCACTGGATTGAAATGGAATCCTAAAGCATTGGAACGATTTAACAACCATATTCACAAGTATGTTATAAATAGGCAAATAAAGTTAAGAGAATGTGGTAACCCAAAAGTTCCAACATTTTTAAGACTCAAGTGTCAGAGCTGAAAACACTAATTTTCAAAACTCACAGACTCCAATGCTGACCTCATAAGCATAATAAACTCTTCAACCATAAGAAAAAAGAACAACAGCAAAACCTGAGAAATTTTCTTTGGGTTGAAAAATCTACAAAACACCCAAAGATTAAAGCAAGAGTACAACAATTGGTTAAACATTAGAAATCCACTGTATTACAGAGAAATTCAGGATACATGTTATAAGTCTTCCTACCAACCAAGATGTGTGCTTTTGGTAAAAGAATAACTTTTGACCAGAGTGAGTCTATTGACAACCAAAGCAAATCCCATTTCTGAATCGGTGTGGAAGGAACATTATACAGAAATATACTAAGACCCTGGGAAAAGTCCATATTCAAATTACCTACATAGAGGTACTGATTGGTTTGTTACCTTTGAACAAGAAGATATCGTTAACCTAATCACTGAAGCCAAGAAGCCAAGAATTGAAAAGCCCCGGGTCTGGATGGGTTATCCAACCTCACTTTACAAGGCGATCCGGAGATGGTGGCTCACATTCTATTTCAATTCTTTGAATGTATCATCTGTAAGAAGCATGTTTTGTCCACTTGGCAGATGACTTACATCGTACCCATACACAAGAAGGGTGTCTAGATGAATACCAGTAACTATCCACCAATTGTTTTGCTGGATTTTTCTTGCAAAATATTCACATCAATTCTATTTTGTGAATTAGAAACATGGTCCAAAGATTTTGACATTGCAATCAGGAACCAATCAAGTTCCAGGAAAAGGTTGGTTGCTTCTTTGAAAGGCCTAAGTGTCTACTTATGTCAGAAACAGGATATATAGATTTGCGTCATGGTTGTGTTCTAGCCCCGGCAATTTACAATGTATACATGTTAGATATCCTCAGCAAACTTAAAACACCGAAAATGTGTCCTCCTCATTTGGGCACATTGCATATTCAGCATCTTGCTTATGCAGATTATTTTATTATATTAGATTAATAACTTTGCTGACTATATAAGGGACCTACACCTTGAAAATATCCTCAAAAAACAAACATTCTGATTACATATCCAAAAGGAGGCAAACTTGATTTGTTCAAATTGTACCTTAACAGTATCAAATTGTGGAAGGTGGCTGCGTGGAAATATCTTGGCTTTCAAATAATAATAAAATACTGTTTTTCAAGTTACTTAAATGAGATGTTCTCACGAGTTGCAGCATTTGGGCACAGATGGGTAAACTAAATTGGAAATATGTAAAATTCTCATTTCTACCCATTTTAACATTGTATACGGCGACCCTTATCCCTGCTTGAGGTAGGAACACAATTTAAAGACACTACATTTCCTTGGACAGTTGAGGGCACACTCTGATCACGCATATTGAAGTGACCCCTAGTTGCCCCCATTGCCGTAATTGGATCGGAAGTGGCTCTTACCTTTATTAAGGCAATGGTAGAGTGAAACATTTTGATCATTTATGCCAAAATATTAACACCTGTGCCTAACTCTCTATTTTTATTTATTTATTTATAGCATACACTCAAACCCAGAGGTATCACAGCGTAGGTTACTGAGTGCATGACTTGTCTGGTTACAGGGTAAGAGCAATACATTTTAAGCATTTACAATCAGAGCAGAATTAGCATTGGTACTGGTGCAGAGCACATGGTTACAATTGGGTTGCAGATGGGTTTTGCAAGTAACTATGGACAGCAATTTGAGGTTACAAAGTAAGTGATGCTGTATTCACAAAAAGAGTAGGTAGCAGAATAGAATGTGTTGAAGAGCCAGGTTTTAATGAGATTCTTAAAATGCTGGTGTGAGGGCTCATTCCTGATGTGGGATATCTCTATATTTGGATTTATTAATGTTGGCAACACCCAGCTCTTGCTTGATTCTTAACATACATTCAACAGTAATGTGAAAAGTTGTGGGCACTGAAAATCCTTCACTAGTTTCACTCAACTGCTTAATCTTGTCTGCTCACTCCCCATGCATCTTTCCTACACTACATTTTAAAAGCTCCACAATTCCTTAGGAGACACAAAGGTACATTCTGGCTGCAGAGTTCATTATACACTCTCTAAAAGTATAAGTAAGGTAGGTTCCAATCAATTTAGCGTGCACCTAATAGTTACGTTCTGGCATTGACAGCACTCTACATAATGATGTCACCATCAATATCTGTGGCCTATCTTTTGACCTGCAGCTCCTTCAATTCTGATCCATCAGGTTGTTCCATTCCCCTGCTTCTTCATCCACATGATACTTTTGTCTAATAGATTTGGTCCTTAATGCATCTTCATAGAAATGGGTATCAGGTAATATTATCCCCACCAATAATATCATCATATATATGGTTGTCAGGGAACGGCCATAGGCAATATTATTAGTAGGGATCATTTTTGGGGAAAATGGTACTGGGGCTGCGGCAGTTGCCGCAAAATATGGTACCATTCTTGTATGGTGATATTTTTACGGGGATATTAACACATGGAACCTAGACATTTTCTGGAACAAAGTACATTTTGGTCATGAATATTATTAATAGTGGGCATGATTTATACTGTAAAGCAGAGATTGATTTAAAAAGTTTAACATAAGAGAGAAAGAGACATACAAGTTTCTTATCTTTTAAAATGTCAAGGTTTTTCTTTTCTTTTTTGAGGGAACTAGAAAGTCCTCCAAGGCCATTGGAAGAATGTTCTCCATTTCAGGGTTTTTCCCTTCAAGGGAAATTTGAGAAACCAAAGTGTGTCTCACCCACTAGTCCTCAGAAACTCGTCATCCAGGTGACCAGGGCACGCCCATTGCTTTTTTATCCAGTCGCTGGGGGTGAACCAGTGCAGGAGGATCACCTGGGTGGGGGTTTTTTCAGAGAGTGTTAGTGAGGCAAAAGATGGTGAGATGCGGTATTCCCCCCTTTTCCATACCCATGACCCCTCATATTTTATAGGATTCTCCAATTTCCCAACCCCCCCCCCTTTTCTACACAAACAGTGGGCAGAGGAAGAGAATGACTGAGAGTAACAAGGCTATCCCTTACATATCTTGTTGGACATGTCCCGCTAATCCAGTCAGGCAAAGACAGGCACTTGACTTTAATCACATACATCTGATACCCATTAGCTCTCCCCACATGTATAAAAGGCAGAACATAGAGGCACACTCTGAGCAAAGTGGAACGCGCAAAGCGACAGAACCTCCAGGCAAAGGTGAACCTACTGGAGCAGAGCGATGGATAGAGGGACAAGAGTAAAGGGTAGAGAAACTCAGGAGCTCTCATCAGGAGGTTGGTGTCTCCAAAGAACCATTGTTGAGAAGGCCAAATCCCAGACAAGAAGACTGCATTATATTTCAAAGGCACCGCGCACCTTTTGGGTGAACGACGGAGTTGGAGCGGCGAGGCCAAGCCTGTGGTTATTACCTTGCCTCGTGAATTAAAACAGCAAAGACAAGAAAGGAATGCACACAGCCGGTGAGTTGGCAAGCAACAAGAATGACCGGTGCGTGTTAAAGAAAAATTGAAGTTCTAACAGTGTATCTCACAATAGAAGGCTGCACCCGTGTGGATGAGATGTGAAGAAAGGCAGACCTGTGGTGAACTTTACATTATCGATAACTGAGAAGCCAGTAATACAGAGTATTGGAGTGGTCCAGCGAAAGGAAGTAGCCCACTCCAAAGCCTCCACGAATGGGAAATGTTGTTTGTTATAAAGCATCAAAAGTGAATGAACTTTAAAAAGCGTGATGATCAAGATTGACCCTAGCAAAAGGGGAAGTTAAAAGTGAATATTGTGCTTATGATACTGAACTACACAGACCAAGAATCACTGGGGCAAATAACACAACAGTGCAAGCTGAAGGGATAGTCAAAGTAGTCTTGCAGAGGTCTATAGTAAAAGCCGTCCACATCCGAAAGTCTTCGACATCAGGAAAAGGTCCAAGCCCGACTGAGGTACAGCGGAAGTGTAATAAGTTAGGGGAAGGGAACTGCTAAAAAATGTGAATTAAGCTTGGGGAAGGGAACCCATACAAGTGCTGCTATTGAAGGGTCCAAGCCAACAGAGGGAGAACTATGTGAACTTTATGTTAAAACTTTGAGAGGTCCAAGACCAACAGAGGGAGACTTACATTAACCTTTGACTTTTAGAGGTCCAAGCCTGATCGAGGGAGACCTGTGTGAACTTCTGTTTAATGGTGAACCGTTTGTTGAACTGCAAAAGAACTTTTGGAATGCTAGAAAAGTTACTTTAACGTGGAAGGCCAGGTGGGCCTCGATAAACGTTTTGAACTCATTTATTTTGAGAAAGTGAGCCAAAGTGCGTCATCGGGGGCTGCCTTAGTATGTGCTGTCAATCTTGGGGATGGGAGCCGACTCAGCCACTTTGATTCTTTATATTCTAACATTGATTTTCCTTTGCATATATATTCCCCTTTACACACTTTATGTATAAGAAATAGGGCAGGCGTTAGATTTTGTTAGTATAGGACATTTTGATTTGACAGAGACTGACTAGGACCATGTTTTCTTTATCATTTGATTGTAGAAACTACTCCCATCTTAGCTATAGGGCAAAGTAGGAGTTTTCCAAACCCCAATAATTGAATAAAGGTTTTACTAATGGTACCTCTTGTGTCAGTGTCATACTTTTGATACCATGCCTTCCTTACAAAAATCACTTCACATCAAAACAAGTTCAATACGTTACATCAGCTGATTGTATCACAATGTTCCCTTAGGGTAAACACTCTTTACCTCTATTTAGAGCATGATGTGGTCACCACATTTAATCTTGGTAAACATTGTGTTCAGGTGTGAACCTGCGGAAACATAAGACACTGGAATGTATTTGTCATTTTGGAAGTACTATAACATCAATTGTCTCATTAAGATACATTCTATCGTGCACATTCTACATTTTTTACACTTACCATATCCTGTCAGAATACTTATGTTTGCTTTAGTGACTACTACTTAAGGACCTACCCCAAAACCAACCAACCAACCAACTTCAGGTGCTTTGCATCTCACAATATAGTGGAAGTCACTGGAAACATTGCTGGCAATTCAAGGCTCTTTGTAAAAAGCAGACATAATTATGCAGTCAGCCTACCTTTCTCTTGATAACCAAAATCAATAAAGCATTAAAAACTGAAATGACATCAATTATTGAAACAGACATCCATTTGTAAACTAGCATGCTTGAATGGCTATTCTGAAATATAGGTTCAAAATGCGTATCTTCCCTTTAATGACAAGCACAACATTATCAAGGCATTTAAATGAATGACATTTTTTTTTGGGCAAACCACTGCAATCATATACTTTGAGAAATTTAGAATATTAAACAGACACATCCATAGTTTTTGGTTGAATGGGTACCTATTGCTTATTCATTTTAAATTTTGTGTTCAGGTTCAGATAACATGACCATTTTAAAGTAGTGCTTTAAAATGACAATTAAAGTGGCATGACTAAGCAACATGTTGCATTCAAAAATAACATTCTCCACTAAAATTACACAATCAGTGCTTTACCTTAAAACCAAATAAAAACAGATCAACATTATGCAGACAATAGTAATTATGAGCTAAGCGATTGTGACGATTTAACTTATGTTTTTTTTACTTTTCTGTGAACTGCTTTTATGACTATTGTGTCAAAATAAAGCAATAATAGTAAAGTAAATAACATTCTTCTTAGCAAAGAGAAGAAATGGTTGCATATAAAATGAGTAAGGGCAAGTGAATCAGTGTTTCTTGCAAACCTATGCCTTTAACAAACAAGACCATGTTTCTAAACCTGTGGTCAACAGAGACATATTATGGAAACTGTTCACTGGTGGACATGAAATTAGCACAAAGGCAAAAACTGTGGTAGTGCAAAAACATATATTTTCTAAGCATTTTCGTACCTAGGAAAAGAAAAAGGACTTAAGCAAACATAGCCTTACTATATGTATATGCATCAAAATAATGATTTCTGATCAGGGGAAACTCGTACCAGTGAAGAATGTCTGTGATACTGCCCAACATGACAATTCAGCATATACATTTGATGAAGGGAATTATAGTGCATTACCAATTAATGTCAGCAAATGGTATATAATGACAACTTATTCTGGTAGATCCTTGAGTTTACAACAATGAAGATTGCCAAAGCGCATAGCACAGGAAGTCTTGATTCTATTAAAGACACGGAGGCAAGCATTATGCTTTATCTTCTTTAATTCTGCTTAACAACAGCTTTTCAAATCTTTACTTTTCATCATTTTTTTTCTTTTTTTGTGGCCAACTGGCACTAAATATAAAGAAACAACAAAATACATTGAAAACACAGAGGTGTATCCACTACATTTCCCATGGGTCTTTGGCTCCCTGGTAGTCCTAGCCTCCATTCTATCCTCCAATGAGATGCACTCCCTTGGTATAAATGTCCCTCTGGCTAGGTGCCTTCCTCTTCTTTGCTTGTTTTCGAACTTGGTAACTTTAATAACAGTCTAGTAACAGTCTCACAATTGAACTCGCTGTCCTCTCTATTCTGCATCGTTCCTAGATCCTCAATGCTGGCGTGCTAGCTGGTTATTCTCGAGGATTCTTCTGGTCCTCTCCTATTTGGAAAGAGATCACAGATGTAAGGGGGGGGAGGAATTTACTGTAAACCACATAGAAAAATTATACATTCAGCATTGCTAAATTCTGCTAACATTTTTGATTCAGTCAAAATCTCTGCACGATTCCCTTGCTGGCCAGCTTGTAAACTCTTACTGCCCCCAAATTCTTCCAGGGAGGGATAATGCTCGCCTCCGTGTCTTTAATAGAATCAAGACTTCCTGCGCTATGCGCTTTGGCAATCTTCATTCTATGACAAGACCGGAGGCGAGCATTATACTTGTTCAAAGCTTTGTATCACTGCTTCTGCAATATTGTGTACTGGCTTAAAGTAGAAAGTTCTTAAGACAGAATCACTGGACCAGTCTGCTGCCTTCATGGTCTCCTGCAGCCGAACACCTGCCGCAAAAGCTCCTAAAGCCATAGCTCCTCTGGTCGAATGAGCTCCAAACACTGAAATGTCAATACCTGTGTTGTCCATCACTTCCTTTACCCATCTTGAAATGGTAGCTGGGGCAACCGCTTTATATGGTCTTCTGTGCGCTATTAGTAGTTGCGTCACATTTCTAGGCCTTACGTCTGCTGTCGCTGCCTCATACGCTTTTATGCATTGCGCTACACAGAGTTTGCTATTGCCGGGGAAGTAGGGATAGGTAATAATTCTGGAGTTGGTCTTAGTATGCTTCGCTATATTAAACGCTACCCCCTCCAGATAGAAAATCTTACTATCTATCTCCAGTGCTTTGACGTCTGACACTCTCCTGCAGGATACCAGACATAGCAGTGTAGCTAGCTTCCCCGAGAGTTGCCTCTTCGAAAGTAGGTCATTTTTGGGCCATTGTTCAAATAGGTAGAGTATCTTATTAACATCCCATAGGGAGGAATACCTTGGCCTGGGTGGCTGGCTGACCTTTATCCCCTTTAACAGTCTAGCTATCGCTAGGTGCTCTCCTATCGGTACTCCGTCCACTAAATCGTGCCCTGCTGATATAGCCGACCTGTACACTCCTACCGTTCTGAAGGCCCTCCCCTCAGAGGTCAGAGATGCTAAGAAGTTCACTACCTGTGCTATAGGGGCTGAAATGGGAGAAAGACTCCTCTCCCTGCACCATAAATCCCAGGCCTGCCATGTGTAATTATAGCTCCTGATGGTGGAGGGAGCCCATGATACCTTGATGAGCTCTGTAGCTTCCTCTGAAAGTCCCAGCAACCACCATCTGCGCCTGAAACTTTGCAGGCTATGAGGGTTAGTGTCTGGTTCAGAATCAGTGGGTGAGGCGTTCCTGTCGGATCTACTAGCAGATCCTGCCTGTGAGAAATCCTCTAGGGGAAATCCGTGGAAAGTTCCATCAGAACTGGAAACCACGATTGCGATCTCCATTCCGGTGTCACAATGACCACTTCCGCTCTGTCTCTGCGCACCTTGGCTAATGTCCTGGCTAGGATCGCGAATGGGGGAAATGCATAATGTGTTTGACCCCCCCCCAGTGGTGAAGGAAAGCGTCCATACCTATCGCTCCCAGATCCAGCCTCCAGCTGAAGTGACTGGGTAGTCGCACATTCAGCCTGGAGGCGAAAAGATCTGTATGAAGGGGCCCCCACTTTTGTTGTAGCGTGCCGAAGACTGAACTGTGTAGAGTCCAGTTGCTGGAATCTACTAAATTTCGGGAGTTCCAGTCTGCAAATGTGTTCCTCACTCCCAGAAGATACTCGGCTCTGACTTCTATTTCCCTCTCCAAACAGGAGTGCCAGAAATCCTTGGCTAGTTCTGCCAGCATTTTGGATCTCGTGTCCCCTAGCTTGTTGATATACCTCAAGGCCGATATGTTGTCCATTCTCAAGAGGATCAACATCTCGCTCTGTCCTTCGTGAAAGCTCCGACAGCGAAGGAACCTGCTAGTAGTTCCAGGCAATTGATGTGTAGAGCTAACTCCCCCTGGGACCATTTTCCTCCTGTTTCTGTACTTCTGCACCTGGCTCCCCATCCTGATCTGCTGGCGTCGGATTCTATGATGAGCTCTGGAAGGTCTCCAAATATTGCGCAGCCGTTCCAGGCTTCCATATTGTGAAGCCACCTTCTAAACTCTGTCCTGCTGTCCTCGTCCATCGGTACTAACTGATGGTATCTCCAACCTCTCTGGAGATATTTACTTTTGAGTCTCTGTAGAGCTCGGTAATGCAAGCGTTCGGGAAATATCGCTTGGATGGAGGCTACGAGCAATCCAACTATCCTGGCTAGATTCCGAAGCGATATAACCGTTTTCCTCAGAGCTGTTCTCAGGTCCTTCTTTATCGCTCTTATCTTGGCGGACAGAAGTTCCAATGTGGCCTTCTTGGTGTCTATAGTGAAACCTAGGAATTATATTCTTCTGGAGGGATTCAATACTGATTTCTCGGTGCTGACCACAAATCCTAGACTTGCTATGAGGGATGTTGCGTATTGCACCTGACTCTGCAATCTCTCCTTGTCTTCTGCCATGAGTAGGATGTTGTCTAGGTAGATGATCATCCGGATACCCTGATCCCTCAGGGCTGTCGCCAGAGGCCTCAAGAGTTTCATAAAGGCCCAGGGGGCTGAGGCTAGTCCAAAAGGAAGAGCTTTGAACTGCCAGACCTCTCCCTCCAATTTGAATTGCAAGTATTTTCGAAACTGTGGGGCTATAGGTATTGTGATGTAGGTGTCCTTTAAGTCTAGGCGGGCCAACCAATCATCTTTTCTGAGGGGGTCCGCAAGGAGATGCATTCCCTCCATCTTGAAATGTCTGTATATGAGCCAGCTGTTTAGCTCCTTTAGATTGATAACTGGACGCACCTTTCCTTTCCGATGGACAAGCAATATGTTGCTGAGGAAACTGGAATAGCGGGGCTGGGCTCTCTGTATGGCTTGTTTGCGAGCTAAGTCGCGAATCTCTGCCTCTAGAAGTTGCTTTTCTGCTAAGGAAATTTTTATGCGATGCAGGGCTGCTATTTGTTGTGGCTCTGCTATGAAATCTAGATGGAAGCCTTGCGCTGTTTGCAGTACCCAAGCGTCTGATGAAAGCTTGCGCGAATTGTGCATGAAAAGCAGGGTTCTTCAACCTACTGGGAGGTATATAACTGAATTTTCTCTCACCTGTGGGATTGTTCTGCCTGTAGTATCCTCTGCCTCGGCGTCCCCTGAATCCTCTACCTCGATTGGGGAAGAAGGAATCTTGTTGCCGGGATTCCCAGTCCTGGGACCTCGGGCCTTGAGGTCTTCTTTTGACGTTATAGCGGCCGGACAACAACCTCTAAAATGGCCGCCCCCTGCAAAAACCCAACTGGGAAAGAGTTTCCTTATGGAGGATTGCGCTTTCTCGAGCACGTGTAGGTCCCCACAAATGTATTCATTTCCTTGATGAACGTGTCACCAAAAAGTAGTCCTAGGGCACCTTCGCCCACCTCATAGGAAGCTAGGTCCCCCAGCTTGTTATTGATCTTCAATAACATAGATCTTCTCCTCTCCGCCGATATTGTGCTATTAGCGTTCCCGAGCAAACAGACGGCTCTCTGGGCCCATCCTGCTAGAATCAAGGGGTCCACCGGCTCGCCAGTGTCTTTGGACCTCTCAGCCAGGTCCATGATTTTAGTGATGGGTCCTGCCAGGTCATGAATTTTGTCTTGACACGACCTCCATGACCTATCTGTGCCTCTCCGAGCATCCTTGTTAGCCTTCGTAATGAAGGTCAGCATTTTTGGATCCATCTCTGGTGTCTCAGCTACTTTGCTTGAGAGTTCGGGTCTTGGGCATTCTGCTCTTAGGCGGAACCTGGTTTCCTTGTCTAAAGGTCTCCTGATTCTCTGATCCATATAAATCGCCACTCTGGGGGACGGGGTTCACTCTGTGGATCTGGGGTGTCTTATCGCCTCTGGCTCAAACATGTCTGAAGTGTCTTCCGGGGTACCCTCCACTGAGCTGGCTTCTATTACTGGCTCTCTACTCTCCTCCTTATCGAGGCTGTCACCTTCGTCCTGACCTTCCTCCTGGTCATATTCATCCGAGGAAGAGAGAGCGTCCCCTGGATTATCAGCCCCTGGGGTAGGGGGTACGAGGCTGGGCACCGCTGAAGTTTTCGACAGGAAACCATCCTTTAGTCTCTTGAACGCATCAGCTGCCTCTTGGGGCTTTTCCTCCTTCCCCATGTCATTGCCTGGGGGGGGTAGAAGAGTGTTTCCTCTTCCGGGCCGCCTTACTCACCATTGGTGTATCTTCTAGAGGCTGTCTAGTGGAGGTCCCCTCACCTGGGTAATTCTGTGTGCCAGCTCTGATGCCCAAAATCTCCTCCAGGACCTGTAGTCTGTCCTGTATAGGCTGCATTACCTGGGCCACTGCTTTAATCAGAGAGTCACCCAGCACTCTCTTGAAGCTCTGTGAGAGGTCAAATTCCTCTTCGAGGGGTTCTGGCTCCTGGTCACTGTAGTCGCAACAGTATTCCTCTCGTCTATCAGAGGACATTTCTGTGGCTTACAATAAGGGGAAAGCAGCTCCAGGCTCTGTAGGTCTGCTGTGTGACCTGCGTGTATTCCCAAAGCAGGTCACGCATTTCCGAATGTTTTTTGTATTATTTTTTTTTTTTATTTTTGACCCTAGATCGGGTTCAGCCTCATTAGATTAGTGGAAACGCTGCCAAAAAGTGAGGAGATATGTTTAATTGGGCCGCGTAATGCCCTCCGGTGCGGCGGTGCGTTTATTTTCTTGCTCGCGAGCGAAACGTATGAAAGGAGATCCCAATGCGCATGCGCAATCTCCTTCAATGCGCGGAGGCGTTCCTGTCAGGCTGTAGTAATCGCTACAGGCCACGGGAACGTCTGCCTTCACGTGATGTCCTCTGAGGCCCCGAAGCAAGCAAGATCGCCTGCAGGCTTGAAATCACCTATAAACAAACCCGTGACCGCGTTTGCATTGTTAAAATGTACGCGCCGTATTCATGAATCAAATATAAGTAAATATAAGTAAATATAATTAAATATACTCAAATATAATTAAAATGATACATCAGGTTACAAGGCTGCAGTTAGCGCTGTGGTGAATACGCTGCACTTATAACAATTTTTCATAAATATCCTTTAATCAGAGTAGCAGGTAAATAAATGGGGTACTTAGCTGTCGAAAGCAGCAAAAAAGAAGAGGAAGGCACCTAGTCAGAGGGACATTTATACCAAGGGAGTGCATCTCATTGGAGGATAGGATGGAGGCTAGGACTACCAGGGAGCCAAAGACTCATGGGAAATGTAGTGGATACACCTCTGTGTTTTCAATGTATTTTGTTGCCTCTTCATATTTAGTGCCAGTTGGCCACAAACAAAAACAAAAATGTTGAAAAGTAAAGATTTGAAAAGCTTTTGTTAAGCAGAATTAAAGAAGAAAGTATAATGCTCGCCTCCGGCCTTGTCATAGAATCGGATAACATAGTTTATTAACTTTTATCTGAAGTGATGAATATCCAACTACTATTTTCCATATCTATAGGATGTGACATTTGAATGCATAACTTGGGGTATTGATTCACTTTCAATTCTCAATTGCAGGGTAGAGTTTTGGACATGAATCGGCATTAGCAGATTTGTCTTTTGGGACTGTGAGGGGTCAGAAACGAGAGACGGACACAAAGACTTAATGTTTTCAACATAAGACATTTTATTCAAATAAAAGGGTTTGGATACAATTCTTTCTGTCCCTATCCTGCAGAGAGTTTCCCTACCTATGAAACCAAAATGAAAGATCAGTCTGTGTCTCATCATCAAAGGTAGGCAATCCGGCCTTGTGTCCAAAAAGTATCTGTCCCGCACACTAAAAATGAACAACAACATGTGCAAGGTAAATGTCTCTGCTTCAAATTCTGAAGAAAGTGTGCAAAAACCAAATATGTAAATCCCCAAAAAACAATCCTTGTATCGTGGGGTGGCTCTCTTCTCCTGGACTGTTTCAGGTATAATATTCAGTTTAAAGAATAGTTCTTTAAGAGTGATATAAATGTCTCTTTCACATAATACTTCCTTAAGATGGTGAAAACTGTCCTTTTCTAAACAATGGTCTTTTAAAGATGACAAAGTGTCTCTTTTACTCAACAATGTATTAAAGAAGGTCTCTTATTGTACTCTCCTGCCAGGAACACTTTTCGCAATAACTTTTCTGTTCACAAACTCTAGGTGGATTACCTGGTGTACCCTCTGCTAGGAGACCCCCTCTGGGCTTGATAGATTCCTTGATAAACTCTGCTGCCAGGTGTTTCTCCCCCCAAAGGCTCACTGCCTGATGCACTTCTTTCTCCAGGTCTTCTAACAATCATTCAGTATTCTTTCTCTTCAAGTATAGCACAGATGTATTCCTTCACTTATTATACTTTATTGACTCCAGGTGTTACTGGTTCCAAACTTCATTATTAGCATTCATTGGCTGGTGACAACAAATGTTCCAATCTTCCCTGTATTGACTTTTCCTATATGAAGATGTATACAGTTCTTACCTTTCAAATTTCTTCATTATAGTTCCTTTGCTCATGACAACATTCACTCCATCTTTCCCATTATTGACATTTTGTGTACATTCAGTCCTTCTATATCAACTGTTGGATATTTAAAGTAAGTTCTCAATTGTACATACACCTGTTGGTATGCCCTGGGGCAGACTCACCAGTGTTTGCTGGCATGTTCGGTCATGTAGCGTATGCTGGCAGCAATGTCCGTGGCTCTGGGAAGTGTTACCTGCTTTGCAGACCCTCTCACAGTACTCTTGTTGGCTTCTCTGCCTTCTGCCAGTAGATGATTTACTGTGGCCGCGTCCTCAATAGTCTCTCCACTGCTGCCAGCTTGTCCACCGGTCCTCTGCTGCACCCGCTCTGCTTCTCCCGGTCTCTCTCCGTCCCGGTAGAAAGTGCTTGCTTTCCTCCACATTAACAGGAGACATTAAGTGTATATTATGTATGTATGGAGTGTAATTGGTATCCTTCTTAGTTGTTATGCAAAAAGGTGTTTTAAGGTTTTACCACCGGATGGATTGGAATAATGACAACATGCCATAAAGAATGTAAGTATTATAGGGTCCCCTTCAAAATTAATGGAAGAATATTGCGTCCCTCCTGATGGGGCCATCACATCTCCTGAACGGCCACCTCCCCCCATTTTATCCCCTTCATAATAGTACTCACCTCCACGGTACAAATTCATCTAGGTGGGGCTTGGAGTGGCATGCACTGCGAGTTCCCATTCCCCTTTTCACTCCTCCTTTTGTGAATACCCTTGAACATTATATCATGAGATTTGGTTGGTATTTAAATAATTATTTTCTTCCATAACATTGTTTGTGTGCATATAATATCCTTGTATAAAGCATCAGTGTGTCTGTAAACATGTGAAACTTCGAATGCCTTGGCTGTAGTGTCTATAAATCAAAGATAATCAATACATGCTTCTTAACATTTTCTAGTTATAACATCATGATAATCCTGAATTTGCACACCATTGCAATTATAAAATTCCCAAATCAATATAGTTTTTAATTTCCCAAGGTATAATGCCATGAAACCTTGAGTCATTTTGATATCAACTTGGCTTGTTATTTTCTGTGCAATTAAAACTGAAACCACATAGCATTTCATGCAATGTGACTTTGTCATGTGGATTCTTGAAGATCATTGGCCAGATGATATGGACATCTCTAACTTAAAGTCTATTTACACAAATGTTATTGTTCAGATTCAATGCATCTATTTGCAAACAGTTATTATCTCTGGTTGACAGTTATTTCAGATTAAACCATTGGTATGGTCCAAATGTGCTGTAGGTGGAAAGACCTTGTGGGACCTGATTCTGGGTATGTGAACATTCATCAGAGAAGTTTGGAATGTGTGTGTGCATTTTAGCCAAAGCAAAGGTGGGTAGGGGTGCCCAGGTATCTATTGGCTATCAATGTCAAGCAGGCACACAGAAGGGTGCTCTGGAAATTATGAGAGAGTATGTTAGATTAGTAGAAGTACATCATGTGTCCAGCTAGCCTGAGGTTTTGACGTGGGGGATAGCTGCATTCTAACGACAGAGGTGTGGTGCAATATGTTGTTGGGAAATGCATATGGTTGCAGATATGTGCAGGTGAGTGGCCTTGCCTAAGGTTAATTTCCATAACTATGGAGTGAGATGTGTACATGTCCAGTGAGCTGACTTCTTATATTTGTATCTGTAACGTGGGCTCCCTCCTCTGTTCTGCTAAATATTCTAACGTCCTTACTTTAATGTAATGGTCCACATTTGACAGGAATGTATTTTCATTCACTTTTATAATGTACTTAGTGGATCCATAATATTTATCAATACTATTCTTTCATGGTTGATCGAAAAATATTCTGGGATTTTTCATCACAAATGCAGATTATGCCCTTCTTGAATTAAACCAGCTGGTATATCAATCCAGCCTGTAGTATATACAATGGCAGCCTAATGGTTTTCCTGGACATGTATTAGCCTATGACAGAGCCCCCCCTTTATTAAGCATATTGTTGCCGAGGCCCCTCTGATTTAAAATATTGATCCTAAGCCCCGACCCCCAGATACCATACCTGATTATATTTTGTAATAAAAGCAGACACCATAATCCCTTTGGGAAGAGCCGTATGACCCCCCCCACCCCTGGCATCCTCCACTCCCCCCCCCCACTGAGGAGGCTAGCCCCACAGTTTCAAGAACATAAGCCTTTGAACTGATAAACACCCTGTTTGACCTGTTGAGATCAGGAAAGGTAGCATGTCAATTTCACTTATGTTGAAACGAAGACTGTAGATGTATCTGTACAGTAAACTTTTCCAAGGGGTTCAGAATAAACAAATAAGCATATTTGTCATTTTCATAACATGCGCCGATTGTTCACGAGCAGGGCATATAAAACATGTCATGTTCCAGTTCCTTTTTAATACAACTAGCTTAATACTAAACCTGTGCAAATCCCCTCAAAACACACCAATTTACCCTGTAGGTTCAATCATCAGATATGGCAGAATCACCAGGATTTCTGAAGAATTGCAATGTCTGAATTCTCTTGCAGGTTTGGACAAGATCAGGAAGATATTGTGTGGATTCGAGCACTGCAAAAGGTGTTGGATGAGAGAACATTAGGGATGGTAGTTTCATATATTCTCGTATGGAATCTGGTGAGTTCTTTGGTAGAAAACACGTTTTGCAGCCTATAGAAATCCACATTTTTAAAGGGTTGGAGTGGATTTATTTTTCCTTTGGGGACTGTGTGTTTATTGTGGTTTGAAATCTTTTTGTTCTCAGAAAAATCTACTTTTGTTTTCTTACTTTGTAAGCTAGGAACTTTGTCTGGGAGACCATGGGTCTCATTCTAAGTTTGCCGGTCCGGGAACAAGGGTGCCGGTAAGCTCACCTGCACCCTTGTTTCCAGACCAACAAATGACTTGTTTTCCTGCTGTGGCCACTGTGCCCAACAGGTGTGACCCTGCCGAGTGCAGGTGGGCACTGTAGGCAAAAACTTCACAGAAGCGCCAGCATCGTTTTGGTGTCCCGACTCCCATAGAGTCCTATAGGACTCTATGGGAGTGGGGACTTACATTTTACCAGTGCCTGACTTCCAGGGCCGCTGGAGTTGTAATCTCCCAGTGGCACCGGGAAGTCAGGCACTGGTGAAATATTACAAGTTGGGTGGCAACCCACCAGTACCACCGGCAGGGTTACCGCTGGACTCGTAATGAAGCCCCATTTATTTTCATTGTTATGGAATCCTTTCCTTTTGTTTTGTGTATTGACATTTAAGACTTTGTAACTTAAGTTGGGGATCCTCATTTTTTATTTTTGAAATCAGATGATTTGGAAGGCCATTTTTTGTTCTTAGGGAAACCATTGATATTTTTGTTAAGAAACATTGATGATTTTATTTTGTATTTTTATTTTGTACACGAGAACCTGCTTTTTTGTTGGAAATAAATGGTACAGGAAGGAATATGAGGTGGTGCTGCCTGTACAGGAGTAGTAAAGGAATCTGGATCCAGTGGACATGGATCCCTTATTTTTCTACTTGGACTAAGAAGATTAGGAAGCAACATTGATGAACTTTCTCAGGAAGACATGGATAAACAATCTGTCTACCCCAGCAAGTTGTTACTTGGTTTGGATGTGATGAGGATGCTACCGGGGAGAAGGTGGTGATGGTTGGAATTATCACAATACTGACACAGTGGAGGGAACAGAGCCTGAAATGGAGGCTCAGGCATTAACAAGGGGGTCTAGAGAAGAGGCAGTACCATACGGGTCAAGAGGAAAGCCAGTACAGCAAGGGTCAGGGGGAGGCACAAGGCACTGTGAATTTTGAAGAGGGACCCATGATTTTCTCTGAAATCACAGTCAGGGCACTTTATCAACATCCTATTGGACCTGGGGTTACTTCAAGGAGCCTGGTGGGTATTCAGCATCAGAGGCTGAATCTAAGTAGTCCACTTTAAGCTCAGGATCAAAGACTGTTGCGAGGGTAAAGGTCTCTGCCACCAATCACTATGGACCAAAGCCCATCTGAAACACCTGTGACATGGGTACTGAGCTGTGTATGACAAGTTCTAACAACCCTAACCCCATACAGTGATGATTATGATGATGATGAGTCTACAGCAGGGACCCAGCCAGCAGGACACAGAGCAACAGCAACTCAAATCTTAGATGTGAAGACTTGTCCCAGCTGTGAGCGAGTTCTGATCACACATTGAGAGATCAGAGCCTATACACAGAAGGCCAAGTCCAATCCCAGGTGCTATTCCAGGGAATGTGGGACACACGATCAATGACCTGAACAACTCTGCATACGTGGTCAGGACACTGTTCCTAAAGTGCAGGCATGTCTACAGCCAGACAGAATTGCTGCATGAGGCGGTAATGGATAGTGTTGTAAATATGTGTTGGTTTGTTTCTGGAAATGGGTGATTTTTTGTTTTAATTTCCTTTTTCCCTCCCTTAAAAATCAAGTTTGAAAATTAATTCTGAAAAGGACAAAATACGTACCCCAAGAAATTGCATGTTTAACTTTGTTCAATTTAATTTGATGTAATGATTTGGGCTTTGAAGAATACACATTCAATTGAGGGTAGGAATTTGAAAAACTGGCATCCTACTTCAGGATTTAAGATAGACTTATTTTGGATAGTACTGAATCATATGACACTCATTGACAATGTATTCCCTTTATCCCTACTTAGTTAGGTGTGCGACAATTACATGTGTAGGGAAAGAACATATCAATACAGGCAGTTACTTTCCCTAACACAACAAACACTCATAATTTGGGATGCTTGAGAGTCTACCCTTTGGCAACTACACTTTCTTTTCCAAAAGTCCATCTGATATGTCGAAATGTTATGTTGAATTGAGAGTGACTTCTCAAGAAAATGCTCTCTATTTGGGCTCATGTCTCTGGAGAGAAATCTGAAAATACAAATCTGGAGAGATATACAATTCAGTGTGTGCGCTCATACCTGTGGGACAGGAGAGAAAAACAAATGGAATGTGTTCCCTCATCCCTGTAACTCAGAAGAGACATAAAGATTCAGGTTGTGCCAACACCACTGTGAGACAGGAAAGCTATAGCAATTGTCTTTGTGCCCTTCATCCCTGCGGGACAGGAGAGACATACAAATTGAGTGTGTGCCCTCACTGCTGCAAGACAGGCAAGCTATTAAAATGTCTGAGTGTGCCTTCACCCCTGTGAAGCAGGAGAGAAGTACACATTTAGTGCATGCCATCATTCCTGTCGGACAGGAGAGGGGTACAACTTCAGGTTGTGCCTCCGCTCCTGTGAGACAAGAGAGAAATACAAATTCAGTGTGTATCCTCATCCCTGTGAGACAGGAGACACATAAAAATTCGGGCTAGGCCCCCAACCCTGCAAGACAGGAGATATGTAAACATTCAGACTGTACTTCATGCTGGCAAGACAAGTGAGACATAAACATTGAGCATGTGCCCACACCTGCAACACAAGAGACGAGACATATAACAATTCAAGCTGTGCCCTCAATCCTGTGAGACAGAAGAGACGTACAAATGTAGTGCGTGCCTTTACGCCCATAAAACAGGCTAGACATACAAATGTGCAATGTGTCCACTCCATGTGATAACGGAGGGACAGACACATTGAGTGTGTGCTCTCACCGCTGCAAGACAGCAGAAACATCAAACTTCAGGCTCTTCCCCAATCCTGTGAGACAGGAGAGAGAAAACATGTAATGTGTGTCCTCACGCCTGCAAGAAGGAGAGATGTAAAATGTTAGGCTGTTTTTCCACCCCTGCAAGAAAGGAGAGACTTACAAATTGAGTATGTGAATGACTCTGTTCAATAATTGATAGATCTAAAGTATATTGCTCACACACACACATCTTTGTAATAATCTGATAGTAGAGATACAAAATGCAGAAACTTGGTAGTTCACACCCTGTACCTCATTCACTATTATCAACCATGACTGCAACACAGCTAACTCTCCACAGTCTGAGCTAGTAGTAACAATTCAAAACACATAATCATCCAACCCCAGCACTGCCCAGGCTGTCCTGTCCACTTGAATACAGCAGGCCATCCTCTTAATCAACTATGATCAGCTGCTGACTATGAGGATCTGGTAACTTTGCTTGAAAAAAGCGACAGCATTTTGTCATCGCTAACTTCAATAAGGTGATAATGCATTTTAATGAACCATAGCTGCTGAACATATGCTATGGAGAGGCTACTCCTTTGTTCAGTGGCAATGGAGACAGCAGCAGTACAAATGTACTCTGTCTATCTACTAACTGGTGGCAGCTTAGGATATCAGTGGTTACACAGACAAGTGATGCTGGCCACTCAGACTGCTTGGAGAACAAATGCTGCAATGGGTCATCATCCTTGCGAAGTTGGTATATGTCACTCAAATATGCATGCAATGTCTGTGTAGCTGTAGGCCCATTACGATCTCCCATTACTCACCAAGGCCCAGACACATTGAAGAATGCAGAATGTGTAAGTGCATGCCACATGGGTGCATCTATGGTGGTTTCACACCATGCATGTGGTGCCCCTGAAACAGAAACAGTTGCAGTGTAGATGGCATGCCAGATGAAGAAATGGTTCTTACTGGCTGTTGGGGTTCCTCAGTTGTTGTTCTTGTTGCCTGTCCTCCATATCTCTGCTCCACAAGCAAGCAAGCTTGCAAAAGCCTCCTGAATGTAGACTTGCACATTCCAACTATGCCCTCTTTCAGTGTCAGTTTGTTTGGCTGTGGTTAAACCACTTGCGCCAATCCTTTCATTCCTCTTGTAATGATGCATTCATATTGTCCAAAGTAAAGATGCTGTTTCAATTTGTAAAGATAATATTTATTTATGTTTAGCCCTTTTTGGATGACACGTGTTTCGGCTTTAGAACTCTGCCTTTCTCAAATCTGGGCTGTTTACAACAAAGAAAAAATAATACCAAATATCGTCTTCAGTTTTTGTCCATGCTGATCAAAAGCATACAAAATAAAACAATACATTCTGTATACACCCATTAGGGTTTTCAAACAAAATAAAATGACCTAATGGGATTACTTATGAGGTGTCTAAAACGTACAGTACGAGCAGGGGTGTGGTCGCGGTTAGGGGTGGGGGGTGTGGGTTTAGACCCACTGGTTTCAGGTTTGGGGACACTCGCTCGGTGTATCCTGAGCTGTATCCCTTTATTAGGGTGTTTGATTAACTTGATTTTCAAGGGCTTGGTTATTACTTATATTGGTATCTTAGCAAGTATTGTTGTGGTCCAAGGTAATTAGCTTCATTATGCCGTTGTTGCATTCATGGGCTCAAATCCCTCCTATTCAAAAGGATATACATATAATGAACACAATAAATGGTGTTTTTAAATTTTACCTCTTGTTGGTGAGTACTGATTCTCTAACATTTCGTGCTTGGTTTGTGAAAGCCAGTAATATACAAGTTGTTATTACGTTACTCTTATTTACTTTGAAAATATTTTCTCACAACGTTGTTATTGTTTGTATTTACATCCATCATGTTTCTGGTACTAACATGCTTTTCCTAATTACAACTGTAAATGGGTCCATTGAGGTGTCTTATCTGAGCGTTAGCATCAGCATGCGTTGCTGCGTGGTCCTGTTTGGGAGGGATAATTAATTAAAGACCTCTGTCTAGGGTGGGTTACCAGCGGGTTTAGGGCTTACCTCAAAAGTATGTGTCTCCTGCTTCAAGCGTCGGTTGTGCGGATCGCTTCACTGGTGTTCCGTTCTCAATATTAAGGCTAAGGAAGCTTGGAATTTAGTCCTTCCTTACTTTCTATTGTGGGATTAACAGCGGCCATATTTAGGGCTTGGTATGGTCGTATTTTCCATTGTTCGTGATCAGTTTAATCCCATTCTAGTCTCACGAGTGTGACTTGTTGAAATATTTATCTTTATGTATCTACGTATTTTGAGTAAGCTAATAAAAGGCATAATCATTGTATTTTTATTTGTGTTTTTAATTTCACAAGTGCGTGTAAGAGCTATATGCAACATGTAGGTTGCACTGTTCCTTCCGCCTAGCGAGACCGTGTGTTGTTAAGCGTGCATCGCTTTGCATTGTGGTTTGTGTAGTTCAGGGCTCGGGGTGGTTTCCAGCACTCAACTGCTTCAATTTGTGGATTCTCGTTTATAAGGTACACAAATAATATAGAATACTAACAAGATAATGTACAATAACTCTGCTAAATTCCTTGGTCGCTATGTATTATGGTTTAAGTGGTTTGAAATATTTCCACATTTGACTGGTTTGATCTTATGATCGGCTATTCTTGTGTGTATTGGTTTTCTTGCCCCTTTCCCAGGAAAGAATGGGGGGACATTTTGGGATTTCCTGAAAGTTCTTGCTGTTTGCGTAACAGGCATACTTGTTTTTGCACATTTTTAAGAAACTGCATCATTCAAATGTCTATTTGCATATTCTCATTGCAATGCCTTTTGGTTATTGTGACTGGTTTTCTCACATCTGTCATATTGAAAAGCATGTTATATTTAGGATTTCTTTGCCATTTTTGGCATACTGTTTTATGCACATATTTACAGAAAATGTACAATTTCATTGTCTGAGTTAAAACCCAGTTCTACAGTTTTAAAGTGGCAAATTAGTTTGGCATCTTCCTGTCGTAGTCGTAACTCCTGGTTCCCTCCATGTCTCCCCATTCAAATCTTCTTTCGTCCAACAAACTTGATTTCTCTTTTATCTTGTAGTTGGTGGTGGTTTTGCCAATGGTCCGATAGTGGTAGGTTTTTATCTTGGCTTCTGATCGCTGACATATGTTCTCAGTTCACGAATTGTGCTCCCAACATATATTAAGTTGCAGATGCATATAATAGCATATATGAGGAACTTGGAGCGACAATTTATTTGTTCTCTGATTGGTCATGTTATGTTATGTTAATTGCACTTATAAGGCGCCAAAGCCCGCAGGCATCCAGGCGCCGAAAGACAGAAGTAGTAGCAGACAGAACTGGAATTATTCTTTTCAAACAATATAGTCTTCAATTGTTTGCGAAAAGCAAGGTGGTTTTCTGTCAAGCGCATCTTTGTCGGAAGAGAGTTCCAAGCTTGCGCACCTCGGACACCAAAGGCCCACCCTGAGCCACGAGACCTTTTTATCCGGGACAAGGCTAACAGAGACCCAGCCGAGGAACGTAGGCTTCTTGTTGGTTGATAGACATTTATTTTTTCCTTCAAATAAGCCTGAGCGTTTCCAAAAATACACTTATGACATGTGGTAAGTATTTTGAATTGGATACGAGCTGCCACTGGAAGCTAGTGAAGTTTTCTTCTGGCCGCACTGGTGGGTTACGAGCTTTTCATCTGGAAAACGATTCTAACAGCTGCATTTTGTATCTTCTGCAACTGTTGGATGTCAGCTTTGTTAGCTCCCCCCAACAGTGCATTGCAATAATCTATGCAAGGCAGTATTACTGCTCTCACAAGTTTTATGCGATTTTCTACCGAAATAAACCGGCTATTTGTCTCAAAACCTTTAGGTGGTAGTTCGTATTGGTAGGAATGGCAGTAGCATGTGCCTCACTATCCAGACTTTCCTCCATATATGTACCCAAAGTCTTAACTTTCTTTACAGTTTTTATTTTAGCACCTTCTATCGTAAAACAATTATAATCTTGGCTTAGTTTGAATTGGGCATGCTGGGAGCCGAAAAGCATCAGCTCTGTTTTCGCAGAATTCAAACAGAGCCAATTAGTTGACATCCATTGTTTTATGACTTCATATGCTTCAGCTACTGTTTGCCGGTCAGCCTCATAGTTCCCAGTTATGTTTAAGGCTAGTTGGAAATCATCTGCATAGTTACAGAAAAAGATCCCCAATGATTCTAACTCGATACATAAGGGAAGAATGTAAATATTGAACAGCAGGGGAGAGAGACATGTTCCCTGGGGGACTCCACATGTGATATTCTGTGGCTCAGAAGCACAGTCGCCCCAGTGGACACGAGACTGGCGACCGTCCAGAAAAGATCTGAGCTAAGGAATGGCATTTTTGGAAAGTCCACCTACCGACGCCATTCTGTTGAGCATGATCGTGTGGTCCAGCAAGTCGAAGGCTGCCACTAGATCTAATAACATCAGCAACCCTGACTTGCTATGTTCCAGTTTACCCAACATATATGTCTGAAGATCCAATAAAGCTGTCTCCGTTCCATGGAAGCTTCGAAAACCCGATTGCTTCCCATGTAATATGCCAGAGTTTAGTACATGGGCTTGTAACTGTGTGGTTGCTGCCTTATCTACAAGCTTAAGGAAAAATAACGTATTTGTGATTGGTCTTAAATTAGTTGCATCTGATGGATCCAGGCCTGGTTTTTTTATCAGGGGGGTAACAGCCACATTTTTAATAGAATGAGGAATGGAACCTGTACGAAAAGAGGACTTTATGAACGGGCATAGAAATGGGGCAAACAGTTCTTGATGCTCCAGTATATATTTTGAGGGGAAAATTTCCCCTTGACAATTTGTGGGATGCATATCTTTCAATAGCAGCAATGTTTCAGCTAAGTTTGGTTCTGCAAAATTAAAATTACCTGGAGTACTAATAAGGTACTTGGTGTTTTTACTCTGTTTTTGTCTTTAAATCCATTCATGTTTGGCATTACATATTCACACATTGAGCAGAAACCACATTTTCTGAATCCTGAATATGGTTGGTGTAACCATGTGATTTTCATTGCTTCCTCTTTCTCGGGTAGTAATGATGGACTGCTTCTTAGTGTTTTTGCTTTTCTGTATATTATGGTAGGTCGATCTTTGATGTATTCACCAATATGAGGATCTAATTTTAACAGATACCAGTTTCTTTCAAGTGCTTTCTTGATATCCTTATTGTTAGCACAATTGGTGGTGATAAATTGGACTGTTTTGTCTTGTTTCTTTTCTTTGGTTTTCTGAGTCAGAGTTTGTAGTCTATTCATTGTCTGGGCCTTGTTCCAGGCTGTTACGATCGCTTTTTGAGGGAACCCTCTAGCAGTCAATCTTTTGGTCAAAAATGTGCATCCCGCATTGAAAGCTGATGTTTCCGTACAGTCCTGTTTTGCTCGTATGAATTCACCCTTTGGGATGTTTCTAATAACTGGTTGTTGGTGACAGCTTGTGGCAAAGAGTGTGGAATTCACTTCTATTTTCTTTCTATAGGTTTTTGTTTTTAGCTGGTTGCCTGATACAAAGATTGTTAGGTCTAAGAAGATGATTTCTGTTTGACTACTTAGTCTAGTGAATTCTAACCCATACTGGTTCTCATTGACTTGATGTAAAAATTCTTCTAATTCGTGTGAGGTTCCATTCCAAATCATAAAGACATCGGGCCTTATTCTGAGTTTGGAGGTAGACATGCCCTTAATAAGGGCATGGCTAGCCCAAACTCGGATCCGGGTTCCCTAAATGAGGAAATACCAGGCCATTCTGACAATGGTAATGGGGATCATGCTTACAACAGGCCAGTTAATGACGGGCCCGTTGTTAGCATGCTGGGCCACTCGCGGGACCCACTAAGGATGTCTGGTAAAACCAGGCGTCCTGAGAGGGTCCCGCGAGGGGACCTCGTAATAGGGCGGTAGGGAGTTAATGGCTCCGGCACCTTTACCGGCACTGTTAACCCCTTACTTACTGTTAAGGCCCATTGTCTATAGATCTTGTCCATTTTACTATTTTGTTTTTGTGTGCATCCAATTGATAGATGAAAAGATCCTCAAACATTCCCATCACTAAGTTTGCAAGGGCTGGTGCGTATTTCACGCCCGTTGCGACTCCTCTTATTTGTTTGAAGTTTTGATTGTCAAAAGTAAAGATTATGCTTTCCAATGTTGTCATTAGCATTTCCTTGAGCATACAAACATAGTTGAAATGCGAGGCCGACTTTTCTTTGAACACCTAGTCCATTGTTTCAAGGGCTAGGTTGTGCCCAATCGAGGTATAAAGTGCCTTCACATCCCAAGTAGCCAATAGGTAGTTGTCTTGCCAGTGTATTTGTTCCAACATATTTATGGCTGCTGCAGTGTCTTTAAGATTAGCTTGTACTTGGCATACCTTGGGTCTTAGCATATTGTTGATATATTCTGCAAGGGGTTCGGTTGCCCAACCAATACCACTTACGATTTTCCTTCTGGGACATCTTCAAAATGCTTATGTACTTTTGGGAGGAAGAAAATTGTTGGTGTTACTGGTTTTGAAACAAAGAGATGTAGTTATTCATCGTCTGTGATTAGCCCTTGCTGATGCCATCCTTCTATTAGATATTTTAAGTCTTGGGTTATCTGTTTGGTGGGATTGGTGAGGAGTTTCTCATAACAATTGGGAATGGCTAGATTATTATTTGCCATCTGAATGTAATCGAGCCTGTTCATTATGATGATTTTTCCTCCTTTATCAGCTTCCTTTATAACAAGATATTTGTTATTCTGTTATTCTGTAGATTAAGTAGTGCTGTTCTCTCCTGAGCAGTTAGGTTGCTATGGATGCTCTTGATAGTTGGGTTGGTTTTACTTGTCATTTGGTCCAAATCATGTATCACTGCATTATAGAAGGCATCTAACATGTTGTCCGGTGATAATTGTGGCAGGAATCATGATTTTGGTTTAAGTTCCTTCTGGGTTAGGCTTGCTGGGCATATCTGTAGTTCTTGTATGGTCTGATGTATTGGGTAATCTTCCAGTTCCTGTATTGATCTTAATAGATGTATATTTCCTAGTTCTTCAATGGTTATGTCACTAATGTGGACCGATTTTGATGAAATCTTTCGTTTGTCCACTTGTGTTGTGAAGAGCGTCTTTAGTTTGAGCTTCCTAACAAACTTAAATAGGTTCTTATGTATTCCAATTGGTTCAAACAATGTAGTTGGAGCGAATGATAGGCCTCTGTTAGGAAGACTAGTCTCTTTTGCTGTCAGACTCTGATTTGATAAGTTCATCACTAGGTTGTTTATTTCATTTTTTTCGTTGCTTCTTGTGCTGCTGCTCTTGTCAGATGCTGATATTCATCTAGACCGTCTGGGTTTCCTGTGTCCTCCTGACCCCCTCCTTCCTCTGCTCCGACTGTAGGTTGGGATGTGTCAGGTTGCTTTTTCGCTTGAAAACAGACCTGTTTGGTTGGTACATTTCTGTTTCTTTTTTGAAGAGTCTAATTATCCTGTACTCCATTCGTGTTTGCATCTGGTTCGTCTTATATATTATATTTTTCTTGGAATGTATACACTTTATCGTCTTGGTAGTCTCTCTCATCAAGATAACATTTCCTCAGTTTGTGCAATTTAATATCGTCCTGATATTCTTTAAGAATGTCATACATTTTTAAATAGTTTTTCTCCCTGGTGACATTGAGTGCTTTTGCTTCCATAATTTAATTTCATTTTTGATTTCTTCAATTTGTTCTATAGTCCTTTTATGTTCATGGTCCGCGTGTTCTATCAGCTCTTCTAGCATTTGTTTTGAGCATCGATTTAGGTTTCATTCCCAGTTGTATCTGAGGTCCTCATGTTTGGGAGCATTTGAGTGAAACACATGAGTTTTACTCCCTTTGGGGGTAAACAGAATGTTTGCTTCTTTGTTCCTGTTTGTCACGACCCTCGCCCAAAACCCCCTCCGGCAAACCCATTGGCCAGGTGGAGTCAGGACTCAGGCCTCTAGTGACTGGCATCCTCTTCAAAAGCCCTCATGGGGCCAGTCCTGGCACCTATGGCACCAGGCTCATACACCATGAACAACAATGTGCTTGGGAACTACTTTATTGTATTGTTAGCCAACATGGAGGCATCCACATAGCTTGGTTCCCTAAGAACCAAGCTATGGGGTCTAGTGTTTTGGGTGTGGCAGGCCTGGAAATACTTTCCCTGGTACTACTTTACCTGGGCTATATAAACCACACCCTGACTGCAGAACATGCTTTGTGTTACTTTGCAGCTTGCAACGTGACGCTCACCATGTCCAGCTATTCCCTCGAACCTCGGAGAAGCAGAACCTGCAAGGAGACAAAAGGAACATCATTAGCAGCAGCATCTTACCTGCAGTCTTCATCTTTCAACACTCGCAGCTACTGAGAACAGCTTCCTCGAATCTGCACGCCTCCCGGACCGAACGACCTGAAAGAGGAAGATAGTGGCAACATTAAAGAAAGCTGTAGAGACATTTACAAATTACAAACTGCTCAAAAGGCTTACCTGGCTGGTTGCCTCTCGTCTGGCACCACTCCGGACATTCCACTCGTGCTGAAGAACACTGCGACCTACAAGGAAGGAAAACACAGGTTAGCAAAGGCAAGACTTTGCAGCGGTGCGCATAGCGCTTACTTACCGCATCATAGCGCTCTTAATGCGCCATCATTTACCAGCGGGGCTCAACCAAGCCAGTTCGCCACGCTGAAGCTCTGCATACCTAAGGGAGAAAAAAAGAGACATTTTAAACAAGGAAAAGCATGCAGGATAGCAACAAAACTAAAGAACAGCAATAAGACCTACCTGAACAATATCAAACGGCGTCAGTGAAGTAACTGGACCGCACTCGCCCATGAAAGACAACGCACCCCTGCAAAGAAGGCAGGACGGAGAGCACGTCTAATTCTACCACAAGGCAGAAAGTTCCCGGCAGACCACATCAGGGCAAAGCTGAGAAGCATACCAGCGAGTAACCCAGCTGGGTGGCGTCCTTGTGGATATCAGGTGAGCGTAACACTGTTTTCCAGGTATTCCGTCATTGTTTAGGGTCTGAGCAGCACTTGATATCTGTGTTACACAGTGTTTAAAGTTGAGGAACTTTTTGACGATATCTTTTGTTGGTGCCTGCGTGACCTATATGTATTCCTCACTTTAGTTTGATTTGAGCATATATATTCTTTTGTGGGTCGCAATGGTGTATGCATCTACGGAGACTTTAGAGCTCCTCTACTCTGTTGGTACATTAACAGTTTGTTTGGTTGTGCTTACACCACTTGCACCAATCCTTTCATACCTCTTGTAATGATGCATTCATATCGTCCAAAGTAAAGATTCTGTTTCAATTTATAAAGATAATATTTATTTATGTTTAGCCCTTTTTGGATGACACGTGTTTCGGCTTTAGAACTCTGCCTTTCGCAAATCCGGGCTGTTTACAACAAAGAAAAAATAATACCAAACATTGACTTCAGTTTTTGTCCATGCTGCTCAAAAGCATACAAACTAAACCAATACATTCTGTTTACACCCATTGTGGTTTTCAAACAAAATAAAATGACCTAATGTGATTACTTATGAGATGCCTAAAACGTGCAGTACGAGCAGGGGTCAGGGTTAGGGGTGGGGGCCGTGGGTTTAGACCCACTGGTTTCAGGTTTGGGGACACTCGCTCGGTGTAACTTGAGCTGTATCCCTTTCTTATGGTGTTTGATTAACTTGATTTTCAAGGGCTTAGTTATTACTTATATTGGTATCTCACCGAGTATTGTTGTGGTCTAAGGTAATTAGCTTCATTAAGCCGTTGTTGCATTGATGGGCTCGAATCCCTCATATTAAAAAAAAATATATATATATAATGAACACAATATATTGTTTCTTTAAATTTGACCTCTTTTTGGTGAATATCGATTCTTCAACATTTGGTGCTTGGTTTGGGAAAGCCAGTAATATACAAGTTGTTATTACGTCACGCTTATTTACTTTGAACATATTTTCTCACATTGTTGTTATTGTTTGCATTACGTCTTTCAATATCATCCTACTGGCCACAGTCAGGAGTGCAGCTACTTCAACTTTAAAATGGGAGTCAATGATAGTCATTGTTTTCTTTCATGTGTTTTATGCATGTTCATTCAGACACATTGCCATTGATTGTCTTAACCATTTGCACAATGACTGATTTGCCCATGTTATCATGTTCCATTGCTCTTCTGGAAACGTTAATTTCCTTCAAGTAGATCAAGAGATATACCTTATTCAGAGACACACAACTTTGGATCGCAACCCCTTTGACTTCCTCAAACGGCCATAGCAAACAGCAGATATTCAGCATGAGCTACCACTGTGTCATTGTAAAGAAGGCCCCATCCACTGCTCATATGTGCCTCTAGCTGTAGTAACCCACAGCATTGCTTTACTCACCCAGTTGGTCAAGCATCTGCAATATTGAATTCGACTCTGTGAACAGAAATGTATAGCTTGTGGTCCTGAAGCTGCACCTGCAACTCACATGGTGTTTTTATGGTGCTGTAGGACTGGCTGAAATGAGAACACATATTTTGGGCCACAGCATGCATATCACAGAGCTTTCAGCAATCACTGACAACATGTGTTACTAAAAGGTGTAGAACTTGGTAATAGAATTGCATGTTTATTGTGTTCATTGTGTTCTCAAGCCCTAGTGCATTGGAACCATTGTATGCTGCAACAAAGCCCAGTGCCAGTTCCTGGATTGTCTGACAGTCTGATACCACCTGACTTACTTTATCCCAGATGTTTGCTCATGTGTGGCCGCTACCATCAAAACATTGCACACAGAATATGGCTTGTTGATGTAAAGCATGCAGCTGACCCATAAAAGAAATGTATCACTGCATGAACTACTGCATTGTACAACGAAGGCGCAACCCAGTGAAAAAATTAGCTTTGCCTTGGAATTTGCCATTGGACATCAGCACTTGCCATTGGCTCTCTGAAACGTTTGTTTTTCACCAATGGCATATGACAGAAGGTCTACTACCAGCAATATCACCAATTTAGCATTGCCTTGCAGTATTCATGCATGGTTAGAGTTATACTTTTGACTGTTTTAAAATGACTCACTGAGGTTTGGCTGGCACATAAATATTGTTCCCCTACTGCTACATTGTACTTGGGGGCTGCTGATGGACCTGGCATACACATCTTTTTGGTGCAGGACTGGCAAACCACAAAGTTCAGGGGTTCAACATGTGGGGCAGTGCCAGAATGCTACTCAGAGTGTTTTGGCTCTTGGTGGTATGCTGTGTAATATGCTGGCCCCACTCCTATGCATGATGTCCCTTCATATAACCTTGCAATGATGACACAACTTCCCAAATGACACAATTTCCCTGCACAGAGTGCAGGCGGCATAATGCTGTTCTCGTGAGATGGTGCCCTTCCATCTCATTTATTAGTTTAGACAGTGTGGGTATAGAACCTTTGTCAAATGGCGCTTGGTTGGTTGGTAGTTCCTTTTGATTAAGGCATTCTGTAGTGCTTAGATAGGTTAAAATGCTCGAGGTTTGAGACGTTGTTGGAAACTGTAATAAGTTAAAGGCGCAATGCGGTAGTATATATTGGTGATGCTTAATTGCACAGTTTAGCTGATACCTCTTTCGACACAACAGGGGTATTTTTCAAGGCTGCGGCAAACATACAGAAGATGCAATGTGACACATATAATGGAGCCAGTGTGGTTTAATATAGTTTAGGACAGGTTGTGTAACCAGGTGAGTAGGTCCATGACATTGTGTGTAGCGTATTTCCACGTTGGTAAGATAGGTGACATTAAGGATTGTAACATACCATGGTGTTGATTGTCCATATTTAGTTGCAATGTTTACAGTCTGAGCAGCATGGTGTAATATGGTTAAAGGATGTATTTGTGTATTTATTTATTTATTTATTTATTTATTTATTACAATTGGATATGCGCCGAAACCTTTGGGCATCAAGTGTGCAGTTTAGTGACATTGTATAGATCACGTTGGGAGGAAGAATGACATTGAGCATTGTGGTTATTCCTTTTCATTGGGGTGTCCATAATTAATTGCAATGTTTGAAAACATGTCGATTTAAGTACAGCAGTAGTTATGTAGGACATTATGAATAATATAGTTCAGCAGGTTGTATGAAGGTGATTGCATTACGTTTAGTAGTTGATTGTTTAACACAAAAGTAAGCACATTAATTGTCATGGAGGTTCAAATGTTGGTATTTCCTGTGTCCACATGTATAGCCCTTGGACAACATTGGGCTGCAATAATGACCCCTCCCTTGGTCCAGAAGGCTTAATTGCAGATATTAAAATGTGGCCAGCAACACTGGTACTTAAATCATTAACTCTCATGGTACGCCTCCAACTGTCCTCAAAGATGCAAGGTCCTAAGGCACTCTTTATATACTGCACTACAAGCGTTCTCGAGCACTAGGCAGGTCCTTTGGGGTGTTAGCACTAAAATACTGGAATGCTTTCCCAGAGGAACTTAAAAAAATGGCATTCCTGACGAGAATTAAAACTTAAAACTCTTTTGTTATGACATATTTCTCTAAGAACACCTATTGACACTCACTAAACTTGACTGTGTACAAATGAGCTTTGATATCATTTGGTTGCTGTCATGCATCCACAGGCACTCGCACCAGACCACGGTCACAAGCATCCACAGGCACTCACACCAGACCCCGATCACATACATCCACAGGCAATCACCCCAGACCACAATCACAGATATAATTAGGTACTCTCCCTAGGTCTAACGTGTCCCGCAATCCAGTGCACCAACAAAGGGACTCTGTTCCGTCCATCAGGGGAAGGCAGAATAGCCACTGGAGAAGACGTTACTGGAGGAACTATTGCCTATATCAGAACTGGCAACTCCTGGTGCGTGCTTATAAAAACAGTACCTTTGTAACACAACGCCATGTGAAGAAACTGTTGTCTCCATTGCATAAACGAGACGTGATATCCTGGACTTCGCCACGCCCACAGTCAGGCTCTTTGAACTTCAGCAAAGCAGATGACGAACCCTATCACGTCGTGCAGGCCACAGGCTCACGTGACTCGGGGGCGTCACCACTCCATAAATCAGCCGTGATGCAGCCGAAAAGCGCTTCTCAGCTGTTCTATTTACGGCGTTTGTATTTGTTCTTGTGCTACTTTGTTGATCTGGACCTCGGACTTCGTTTTTTGGACTTCTACTTGCCTCATCCTTGTAACCACGCATTTTTGATCTCTTGGACCACCTTGCTTGACCCTGGACTGTCCACGGATCGCTTTGGATTACCCCACTGAGGGAACAGGTACCTTCACATTGCACCTTCTGTCACTCCAGTATTCTCCTAGTCTCGTCAACTTCCTGGCTCCTGGTAGCAGTCCCTTCTATTGTCCACATACAGAAAGCACTTCACGTAGTACAACATTCACCTAATATGCCCATTTTTAATCAGCAGCCATCCGGAGAATCTGGTGTTCCTGTTCCTGCCACCTGTGGCCCTAATCCTCGAACACCGAGTATTTTCTATTTTCGCTGCTGGTTGCTTAGGGACGGAAGTTTTCATACTCCTCGCGATCCTCGAGTCTTGACAGTTGCTTGCGCTTTACAAGTACAATGTGGATACAAATATGGACATTGATAGACCTGTTTAGTCAAGGATACATTCAAAAGACTAAAACCGTGTTTTACCATAAATAAATAATACCCTTGGTGAGTGTAGAAAAATGTGCTAAATGTTCTGATACTAAGAAAGATGTACTTTATGTGTCCTTCATTAAAATTGTTATTTTGCAACAATTTTACTAACACGTATGCAGAAGGACCCCTTCGGCATATATATTTTATATTGGTATGCAGATATGTGTGATATGCCTGTGTTTGTTTGAAAATGATCAATGGCAACGCGAGAGATTCACACAGAAACATTTAATCAGAAACAGCCTGCAGGCCTCCGTTTACAATCAGACAGTATTTATATTGGGTAGCAGTTGCAACAGACAGTAATTATCTCATCACAAAAGAAAAGGTTGGAGAAGAACCTTCATCATTGGCTACCCGCTGTGTGTATAATTGAATATCTCCATGCCGTCTGTCATTACTACATTCAATAATAGTTAAATACCAGGGAATCCAACCATAATCAGACATGATTTGATGAGCCACGAGCTAAAATTGGCAACAAACTACTCTTTTTGTGTAAAATTCTACACAATTAATATGATGTATTGAGATCGTGACTTTGTCTGGAAAACGCATTTAGATGCAAGAGCTAACTTGCTGTCTGCATATCAATGAGAAGCCTTTCAAGGACGTGGTCGGGATTTACAAAGGGTGCAAATTGATGTTTAGGAAACTTGGACATGTTATACTATAATATGTATTTCTCAGGTCTCTGGTAGAAGCAGGAAGCGAATGCCCTCTATACTTTAAGACCTGGATAGATCTTGGGCTTCACATACAACCCTTAGCATCATGTACCTTGTTTAGCTGGTAAGTCCAGTACAGGTAAACATAATTGGCTACACGAGACTTAGGAATTGACCTGGGGGCTCATAAGATTTCATTTGGCTTCAGCTAACATTTGTATCAAATAGCGCCCCATGAAGGCGACATACATCACGGCTTCATTCTGAATATATACATCAAATATTCTTAAAAATACCATCACCCAAGCCAGCTTTCTCTTGGGCACAACTACGAATTGATTACTTTCACATATTTGTAGATAATCATAATTTCTCATGAATGGATTGTGAATTCTGTGTTTAATTGGCAGATATTATTTCAAGGTTGAGCAATAGTCTGCATATTTGCACAGACTTTGGAACATGCAGTTTTACTGTGACAGAATGTAGTAGCATAGAGTGCTAGGAAGCAGGTTCTTCAGAAAGAAGGAGAGCTTTGAGGTTGGATGATATAGTGGTAGTGTTGGAGTAGGGAGAGAAAAATAATTCCAGAGTTGGGGGGTGAGGAGAGAGAGAGCAAAAGGAGAGAGAGCACAGAGGGTTCTAGTGGTGCCAAGGAGATGGGCTAAGAAAGATCTTAATGGGTGTGGAGGAGAGGAGGAAGTGAGATGAACAAATAGGTAGGGTGGGGGGATTGCATTTATAGTTTGGAAGTAGTTGAGAAAAAATGTATACGTATCCCTTTGTTTCATAGATAGCCAATGTGGCAATGGGCAGAGGAGGTAGAGGTAAAGCAAGAAAGGTTGAAAAGTGTGTGAGCCGCAAAGTTTGTTCAGAGGTGAAAACGCATAGTTGGGAAGGCCTTAGAGGAGACTGACACAGTAGTCAGATCTAGAAATTACAAAGGAATTGATTAGCACATAACAGTATTATAATTAAGAAGATGACAGATTTTTGTGATATTGAGGATGTTGAGTCTGGCTGCAGGGACAGATTTGGAGATGAAGAGCGAGAAGTTGTGTGATGGCTCAAATATGACACCATGGTTAGAAGCACAAGCAGAGTGCGGAAGGTAGTCAAGAAAGAAGAGACGAAAAGGGGGAGAGGAAGAGATATCCTGTTTGGCTCGGAAGTAGAGAACCTCCCACTTAGTGGAGTTGAGCATGAGCGAGTGAGACACCATCCAATATTTGATGGTGGAGAGACTGTTTAAAATATTTCACAACAGCTCGCTGGATAAGGAGTGAAAGGAGAAGAAGATCTGACTGTTGTCAGAGATGGCCTACTCCTCTTTCGAATGCCGCATCTTCAGGCCCTTTCTATCTCCTGGCCATTCCCTTACTGTGGCTACCATCTATCGGCCACCTGGCCAGATCCCCTCTTTCCTCTCTTATTGGGCAGACCTCTCCTCTTTCCTCCTGCTCTCGACCACTCAACTCCTCCTTTTTGGAGACTTTAAGATCCACCTGGATGCTTCCTCTCCTTCCTCTGGACTCTTTCACAACCTATGCAATTCTCTCTCGCTCTCTATTCTCCCCTCTGGCCCGACTCACTCTGCAGGACACAGTCTGGATGTTCTGATCTCTTCAGACCTTCCCCTTTCTATCCCTCTCACCACTGCTCTCTCCTGGAGTGATCAATTTCTCCTTTCCTCCCAACTCACCCTCTCTACCCCTCAGGCCAAGCCACCTCCAGCACTGCCACCCACCTTATCGGTTATCCGACTCATGAAGTGTGTGTCGATTGAGGCTTTCACTGCCACTTTATCAGCCCCACCTCCCCCTTTGGCGGACTCACACCCTGACACAGCCCTTTCCATGCTCCACTCTGCTATATCTGATACTCTTGATGTTCTCGCCCCTGTCATGACGATCCGCATGAAGCCCAAAGCCAAGTGCAACTCCTGGTACGACTCAGACCTCGCCATCTTCAAATGCAGGTGAAGGATGGCTAAGAGGAAATGGCATGCTTCTGTATATCCTCTGATAAACTGGCCTGCCACCTTCTCCAAAGGCAATACCAGCTCTCCGCCCGCAACAAGAAGAGAGCTCACATCCAAGCCTGTGTCTCTGCAGCATCTAACAACTCAGCCATACTCTTTAAAATCTTCAAGTAACTGGCCAATCCTGCTGCAGTCTCTACCTCTCCTGTCCCCTCCCAGGCCCTCTGCATGGCTCTGGCTTCTCCTTTCATCTCTAAAACTCAGGACATCCTGTCCTCTCTCTCTTCCTCTCTCCCTCCTCCCTCTACTCCCTGCTCTTCCTCTGGCCCTTCTTTGGCCACCTCTCCTCCCTCCTTCTCTGCCTTCCCCTTGTTCTCCCCAGATGAGATTTCTAGACAAGTCCGTTCTATGAAAGTCTTGTCAAAACAGGTTCACACCTGCTCCTCGAAAACCATCAAGAACCACATGTATACTTGGCTCCTGCTCTGGCTCATTTCTGCATTCACTCCTTCACCACTGAAGTCTTCCCTCCGCCCCTGAAGCAGTCCCTTGTGCACCCTCTTCTAAAGAAACCCTCCGTGGACCCATGCTGCCCGTCTAACTATCGCCCAATCTCCATCACTCCTTTCCTGGGCAAACTCCTGGAAAATCTGGCCATCCCCCAGCCTAATCTTCACACTGAATCCGTTGTTTGTCTCAAAAACCATCATTCTGGCTTCAGAGCTACCGGATGCACGGAAACTTCTCTCCTGAACATTTGTGAAGATCTGCTCTCCAACCTTGATTCCAACACCCCCTGTGTCCTCATCTTACTTGATATCTCTTCTGCCTATGATATGGTCAACCATGCCATACTGCTCCATCATCTCTGTGATAACATGGGTATCACCGATCAGGCCCTGGCTTGGCTGACTTCGTTCCTCTCCAATTGACCCTCCCAGGTCTAACTTGGGTCCTTCCTCTCCTCTATCTCTATCTCTACCTGTGGTGTTCCCCCTGGGTCTAACTTCTCTCCCTAGCTCTTCAATCAGTACCTTGCACTTCTTGCCCACCGCATTGCTGCTCTCTGCACCAACTTTCAGTGCTATGCAGATGACACTCAGCTCATTTTCAGGCTCCCTACAGCCACCTCTTCTCTATCTCTCATCTTTAATTGTCTGTCTGCTATCCAGGAGTGGTGTGCCACCAATGATCTCTGCCTTAATGCCAGTAAGACTGAGATTCTCCTCATCGGCACACCCACTCCCTCCTTTCTTGTCACTCTCTGGCGGGCCTCCCTTTGCCCTCTTCCTGCTCCCACCTGTAAGGCTAAAAATCTCGGGGCCATCTTCGACTCCACACTCTCCTTCTCTCCTCACATCTCTGACGTCTCCAAGAAGTCGCTCTACCAGCTGCACCTCCTCAGAGGTATTCTTCCTTTCCTCTCCTTCCCCCAGAAGCTCACTATGTCTAGAGCTCTGGTTCTCTCTAGGCTGGACTACTGGAACAGCCTCTGTCTAAATCTGCCTGCCTCTACTCTCTGCCCTCTGCAACTCATCCAAAACAGGACTGCAAGACTTGTCCTTGGCCTCAAACCCAGGGATGGTATCTCTCCAGAACTGAAATTTCTGCACTGGCTCCCAGTAGCCTCAAGGATTAAGTTCAGAATCCTCTGCACTATCCACAAGGCTTTCTGGGGCCTGGGGCCTCAATGCCTTCAACTCTCTCTTCCTAAATATCTTCCTTTTCGAGCCCTTCGCTCATCCGCCTCCAACTCCCTCAGGGTCAGTCGCATCTCCAAGCAACGAGTAGGTGGTAGATCTCTTTCTTCAGGCTGAGGCCTCCCTCTGGAACAGCCTCCCTGCCTCTCTGAAACTTGAGGAGAACCATCTCTGGTTTCGGAAGCACCTCAAGACCTTCCTCTTTGCTTCTGCTTACTCTCCTCCTCTACCCTGCTGAACTCCTAGCTGAAACTGGAATTACACTGGCCACCTGGCTACCCTCTGTTCTCGGGCCCAGATCCCCTCCCCACCGTTTTCACTCCTGCACTGCCCCCCTGGCAATCCCAGCACTTGGGGGCTGTTTCTGTATCTCTACAGGCCCCTATCAGCACATGCTGTCTGCACTTACCCCTGCACTTGCCACCACTTGGCTGCACTTCTTATTTATTGTATTTATTTATTTATTTATTTATTTATTTTACTGTTATCCTATGTATTGCACTGCCTTCTCCCCTTGCCCCTTGCACTTTTCCCTTTCCCCCCTCCCCTGCACTTGCGCGATCTCAATGTCACCTGGCCTAGCAAGATTGTTTGTCTCTGTCTTCCCTCTGTTCGCCCCATTGCCTTCTCGCACCTTGAATCACTTGTGTATAGGTGCATTATAAATGGCATATACTATCATATGATAAGGGTTGATAGGAGATGCTGTAAGCAGAGTTCAGGCTGCCAACATCTGAAGTATAAAGTATGAAGATAAGTGGACGAAGGACAGGCCCTTCGGGAACTCCAACAGTAGGGGTGTGAGTGAGGATGTAAGGCTGTTCCAGGGGGAAGGTATTCATGTTCGACTCACTAACACAGATATGTTTGCCAAATATAAAAAATATGCTGTCATTCATATGTTCCCAAAATCCTCTTTGACTTTATGCAGAACATCCAGGTACCAAGTTTGGTTCTATTTGCCCCCCTCACTTTCTAATAAATGATTTATGTAAAAAAAATTAGATTGATTTACTAACTGATTTAATTGTTTAGCTACTGGGCTTGGAAATACATGCATTTAAAGACAGCAGTTAATGCAAATAAGAACACCTGAGACCATGCTCAGTGAACCAAAATACGTTTTTGGGGATTCTGTATTCGTTTGTTTGGGTCAGGCTGCACCTTCTTTAGTCTATGCCCAGCTCACTGTATGCCAAGTCTTTAACTTAGGCCATGTGCCATTGTTAGAGTCCTGCCCTCTCCCACAGACTGATTTCACATCTGACTTAAAGCCTTGGGGGTCCTTCAGACTCAGAGATGCATGAGAGCGAAGCAAGACCATCATGTAGCATATGTTTACATACAGTACCACAATGCAGTTACATGTAATTCAGTTAGACAGGGGTAGGTGGGGTGGAGTGGAGGGGGTTGTCATGTTGGCACTGTTGTTAAGGGGCAGCGGGTGGCAGGAGGCAGGTTGGGAAGTGACGTGGGAGGGCGGGGGCTCAGGCAGTACAAGCCGACACTTGAATAAAGAAGACGTGTTGTGATAACCTCCTCACCTGTCATTATTACCGCGCAGTGAGGTGTTGACACAAAGGGCCCCATACCCGGTCACTACATTAGTGATGAAGACGGTACACCAACAGTAGGTGAACCCATTGTGGGGATGTCGTGCAGAGCGGGTGCCAGGAGGCACGACTGGCATTGCCCAGTCATGACGACAGGACAGAGGTTACATTGCGAGGCTGTGTTCACCTGACCTGGGCTGCAAGCAGTGAACGTTGTGGTGCCCCGCCCACTCCAGAACGCTGGGGGAAGAACAGCTGGAATTTCCGGGCCATGGCGGTGAGATCAAATGCAACACAGTGAGTGGAGAAAGAGGAGGAGGGCCACAGGATGGTGCTCGTGACTCACAGGTGGTGATCGCCACAACACCTCCTTCTTTCAAAGTCCACGGGAACAGATTACTGGCCACTACACGGTACTCATGCCTGATAGGTGGCCGTGGGGCTGCACAAATTACTCAAGGCCAACATTCAGAGGGCAAGACAGGGCAAATTATGGGTTGCTAACGTTCCGAAGGCAAAGGCAGTGCAGTAAATAGCGAGAATGTCCGCTCAAGATGCAGGCCAGGGTGCATAGGCCCAAGGACCACCGATTCCTCAAGAGCAAGCTACATACAGACTGGCAGACTCCCTGGCAGCTCAAATGCCAGGCACCTTCGACGTCACAGACATGAGCAATATGGGGCTGCGGTGGGACCAGTGGAGAAGAGACTCTGAACTGTACATTTAGGCCATGGGGCCCATTGATGTGGATAGGCAGAAATGTCTTCTCAAGCTGGCGGTAGATATTATCAATGAGATGCCTGCACCAACTATTGATTACATACAATATTTAAAAGGGGCTATAACAGCATATTTTACCCCACACACCAACGTGAACTACGAGCGCGACCTATTCCACAGCAGCAAACAGGCGAATTTGAGACCATGGCGGCCTATGTCATGAGATTAAGAATTAAGATGAAGCATTGTGACTTCACAAACTACTGCAGCAGGGAAGCGCTGTGGTCTCAAATCATTGCAGGGTGTACGTCTCAGACATATAGGCAGAAACTGCTGCAGAAAGCCTGCACTTCAGACAGAATACTGATGCTTGCAAGAGCAGAAAGAGAAGTAGATTTGCAAGTAGAAGGTTTCAACACCACTGCATCAGCTGACGCAGTCCATCGATTACAGCAAGAGAGGAAACAAGAGGAGCCATACTGTTTCAAATGTGGATTTGAGTACCCACATGGCCAGCGGTGCCCCACGTGTGGCTAGGAGGAACATTTCAAAGCAGTATGTCGACTGTCCAGAGAAAAAGGGAGAGAGAGAGGCAGAGAGTCTTTCCCAAGATATAAACCGAGGCCTCTTCCTTCGGCATCACAATCAGCGGGGACAAGGTCAGATCCCCCACCAAGGCACAATGACCTTGAACCGAGACAGAGGGAATCAGGAGATGAGAGACATAGGAGAGAAAGAAGGGCAAGGAGGTGATACGTCACTCGAATGAGACTAGAACGCAGATCCAGGCACCATGTGCGCTACCTGGTGAAACAGTCTCCATCAGAATCCGAAGTTAGCTCGTCAGGCAGTGAACAATGAAGAAAAGCATATGTGTACACTTTGGGCAACCCGGTGGCCACCGAGCTCAGTCCAACACTGATTCCAAAATTGAATGAGAGACCCACTGAATTTCTTATTGACACCGGGGCTACTGTGAATGTGATCAGTGAGAAAGTATTTAACGAATGACCACAAATTCCAAAGTGAATTCCTGCAACTGTAGACATTTATTCATACAGAGCCACAACACCCCTCAAGTGCATAGGACAATTCGAGGGATTGTGCCGCTAAAAGGGACAAGAGAAAAGAGTGCTGAAACATGTGACGGTGCGCCCCATAGCAAAACATTACAGGGGCATACCACTGAATATCCAGAAGAAAGTGGAAGATGAGCTACACAAGCTCTTAGAACAGGTGTGGGTTTCACTCAATGTTCCGGTGCCAAAGAAAGGCTCAGATGGAATCAGACAGTGTGTTCACATGAGAAGGTCCAACCAAGCCATTCGTGTATCACTGATATGATACATCTACTAAATGGAGCCAAGGTCTTCTAAAAAATTGACTTAAAAAAAGGGTACACCAGTTGGTACTAATCCCTGAGAGCTAGAACATCACAACGTTCATCACCCTCCTGGAGCTGTACATGTATAAAAGAAGTTTTGGGGTCTCCTCGGCTGCAGAAATACTTCAGGCTGAAGTCCATAATGCAATAAAACACATCCCGAACTGTAAAAACTTTAGCACCGACATCCTGGTGTTCAGGACTGATGTGACCTTAGCCAAGGTGTGCATGGCGCTGGAGGCTGCAAACCTTGCCCTCAACCAAGAAAAGTGTGAGTTTAGGAAAGGCACACTAAGTTTTCCTGGCCATGTGTTCTCAGAAAATGGCATGACACTGGATCCTGAAAAGGTGGCCGTGTTCAATGAAACACCACCCCCAAGCAACATCTTGGAACTCAGGTTATTTCTGGGTCTCACCAGTTACTGCATGGGGTACATTAAAGACTTTACCACGGTCAGCAAAAACCCTCAAAGCATTGACCAAACAGAACACTGTCTTCCACTGGTCAGAGGGGTGGCAAAACATGTCTTACAATGATTTAAACTGGAATACAGAACTAACTGTTGACCTGTGGGGCTGGGCGCCATCTTGGCCCAGATTGACGCAAAAGACCCAACGCTGACCCACATCGTTGCTTATGCTAGCAGGAGCCTCTCAGCCACTGAGCAAGCATATTCACTGGTGGAGAAAGAAAGTCTGGCAGTGGTCTGGGCATGTGAACACTTCCACCTGTTCCTTTATGGCAAGCCATTTCGGATGGTGACAGACCATCAGACACTCCTATTCCATTATGGCAACCCACAGGCCAAGATGTCACCTCGCATCACGGGGGTGGGGGCTCCAGTTGCAGGACTATTCCTTTGAAATTGTACAAAGACAATGGAAGGAATAGAACCCAGCTGACTTTTCATCTAGACATCCAAGAGCAGGGTGTACCCTTGAGCCACCAGTGGCGGACCAATACCTCTGATACCTGATCCAACAAGTCATACCATAAGGCATTGAGCTAGCCCTCTAGGCTCATGAAGTGGAGGTGGACCAGGCATGTCAAATAATATGTGAGGGGCTCATGCCAGGTCAATGGAGGAGAGCTAAAGAATGAGGTTGCTTAGCAGCGGAGGAGGTACAGTTGGAGGTGGACCGACTGTTGCAGGTGAAAGAGGAGCTGGCACTCTCAGATGACAATCTCCTATTAAGGGGTCACAAAGTGGTGATCCCAACATCCGTGAAACTGAAGGTGATTGAGGTCGCCCATGAGGGTCACCGAGGAGTGGTCTCCATGAAGCGCATGCTGCGCCAGAAAGTGTGGTTTCCACAGTGTCAGGAATAAGGCTAGGAGCGGGTGTCATGGACCCAGGCTGCACCAGAGACTGTAAATATCAGGAAACACATAAAAACGTCATTTCCCAGTAGTACCTGGGAATATTGAGTAGTCATCCGCTGTGCGCTCGTGTGGCCAGCTGATCTTGATTAGTAACGGCTTATGACGGGCCCACGGTGCACGGCAGGTGTGGCTTATTTTGTGTTGGTGCAGAGCTGTGTCGGAGGAAGAAGGAGCTGCCTGCTGATGGACCTTGGGGGGAAACGGCAGCGGAGGGCGTGAGTGTGTGTTCGCAGCGGTGAGAGACGGAATTGCTGCAGCTGCTACGGGTTTCACCATACTACGTCCGGGAGGGATCAAGAGCCTCCCAGACTTAAGATAAGTGAAATATTAAACTGTGCACTGCATTTCTCTGAGTGCACGAGCGGGCGCCATTTTCTGGGGGAGGGGGCAAGGTTCGAAGAAGGCAGCATGACAGCCTACTAATTCTCCACTTGTGCTCAGGGGTTCAAGTGCACAACATACCTCGGACGAACGGACTGGTTCAGTTTGCTTGATGTGTAAACATTCATTCACGTTGGAACAAGCCCCCATGCTTTTGATTGTCCAGAGTTGCCAACAAGAGTTTTGGTTGAGACTGGAAGTGTGAATGGCAAAATGCTTATGCTTCCATGTTCATCACCATTTTATGTTCAGTGTTTATAAGCGTTGCTTATGCCAGCCCCTGGGGCCATGTGTTATGCCTTTCATAGTGGGAATATTCCCAATTGTACGTTCCATCCTGCTTGCTATGCATATTGTTCTTGTCTGAGGATGAACGAGGTACATGTATCAAGGTGTACTACAGAAGTATATTATGAATGTATCAAGGAGTACAAAGAGGGTATGTCAGAGACAATGAAATGCAAAATTGAAGGTGTTACAAGGTATTAGACAACCTCTATCCGGTGTTCCTAAAATCCCCCACCCTGTCCAAAACCTCTCTCTAACCCTCTTCCCCCCCACTGGCTGCCTTATGGTGTCCTGTTCACTTATATCAGGTACTTGTGCCAACCACGGTGGGAGGGTCAATTTCATTCAGCTTCTGTGATTTGGGGGAGAGTGTCGACCTCTCTCCCCATTTATGTTGTGTATCTTGACATAATAAGCCACCCCCATATTGGGATACTTACAACCACCCAAGCCAAATGGAAGCGGCTCCTCTGCCTATGGCAGACGTGCTGCAGGCGGTCCAAGACATTCAGGTAGAATCAGCCCATGCTAGACAAGAATCCGATAATTTAAAAACACAGTTACAAAGTTTGGTCACTCAGAGGACTCCGTTGGAGGGGGCTAGCGTAATGGGAGCCTCCTCAAGCCAGAATTCTATGGTAATTGTTCAACCTCCTAGTAGTGTACCCTTGGCAGTGCCAGAACGCTTTTCAGGGGATCCTGGAAAATACATGATGTTACTTACCCAATGTGGACTACAATTCTTGTGCAAACCCACAGCGTTTGAGACAATTCAGGCTAAGACACCTTTCGTAATTTCTTATTTGACAGAAGGCGCAGCAGCATGGGCTATGTCATTGGTACAGAAAGATGATCCTCTGTTATATATCTGGGATGGGTTCTTAGCAGAATTTGGCAGGCTATTTGATCGATGAGCGGTGTCATTAGCTAAGGATAAGGAGTTGTTGGGATTAAAACAGGGAGCTTGGGATCTGGTAACATATGTAACACAGCTTAACCGACTGATAATAGAGACTGAGTGGCCATTGGCCAAGCAAACAATGTTATTTTACCAGGGATTACGTGAGGAACTTAAAGATGCAACTGCGCAAGTGGAACCCCAACCAAGAACCTGTACTGCAATGATAGATTTAGCCTTGAGGTTGGCTCATCGCATGAATGAGAGGAAAGGTGATAAAAAGAGACCAGAAGCAGCGCCATTTGTGCAATTAGACAGGAGTAGAGGAGGAAGGACAAGTGAAGTGGAGCCCATGTAGATTGGGAGTGTAAGAGGACCACTGTCAGCGGCAGAGAGGGAACAACGTAAGGTTAATAAGTTGTGTTTGTATTGTGGTCAAGCAGGGCATTTTGTACGTACCTGTCCCAATACTCCTCACGAGAGTGCCGAGAAGAGTGCGAAGGATGCCGGAAAAGAGTTGGGCCGGCCTTAGGGGCAACTTCGGTGTCAGGCCAATTTGAAGATTCCCCAGTTGGATTGCAAATACAGTGGGGGGTAAAACTTCTCACTTATACATTCTGGTGACGTTATGTTTTGCTTTGACAAAACAGGAGGTCATGGCGATGGTGGATTCGGGGGTTACAGGTAATTTTGTGGACATTACACTTGCTGCACAGTTAGGATTACCTTTAGTGGATAAGCAAAAGGTAGAAGGAGTACAGTCGGAAGATGGTTCCCCATTAGCATCAGGACCCATACGGAAACAGACTGAGAGATTGTAAATGATCTGTGTAGGTGGCCATCAAGAGGAAATTACATTTGATTTAATAGCAGCATTTCAGTTCAGTTTGATATTGGGGATGCCGTGGTTGAAATTGCATAACCCCCGGATTGATAGGGAACAGCAAACAGTGGGGTTTGATGAACAAAGGTGTCAGGAAACATACTACCAGAAGTAGGCCCCGGAGCATTGTTAATGAGAAGGGAGCAGGGGGCAGGTGGTGGGAGCAGTGGGAGTGGAAATTCCCTCACAATACATGGAGTTTGATAAAGTTTTTGACAAAAGAATGGCTGAGCTGTTGCCCCCTCATCGGACCTATGATTGTGTTATTGAATTAGAAGAAGGAGCAAAATTACCCTGCAGTAGAATTTATGCCCTCACGGAAAAGGAAAATGAGCATCTACGAGAGTATCTTGATGAGATGTTGTATAAGGGATTTATTAGACACTCTACTTCTCCAGTTTCTTCACTGTTATCTTTTGTTCCCAAGAAAGAAGGGACATTATTCACATGCATTGACTATTGTGCATTAAACAAGGTAACCATAAACAAAAGATGTCCCTTGCCTTTGATTTCAGTACTATTAGATCAAGTAAAGGCTGCAAAAATCTATACTAAGTTGGAATTAAGGGGCGCTTACCATCTGATATGAGTAAAAGAGGGAGAAGAGTGGATAACTGCATTCAGGACCAAGTTTGGATTATTTGAGTATCTCGTGATGCCATTTGGTTTATGTAATGCTCCTGCAGCTTTTCAGTGTTTCATACAAGATGTATTGCATGAGTTCATTGATGTTTTTGTCATTGTCTACATTGACGACATTTTGATTTATTCAGATTCTCCAGAGCAACATGTAACACATGTAAGGGAAGTGTTGAAGAGGTTACAGGAATATTAATTGTGTGTGAAATTAGAGAAATGTGCGTTTCATGTGAGACAAGTGGAGCTTTTGGGATTCATACTGACTAACACAGGCATTGGGATGGAACCAAAAAAGGTTCAGGCTATGATGGACTGGCCTTCCCCACAGTGCATAAAAGACATACAATCCTTCTTAGGGTTTGCCAATTTCTATAGGCGCTTTATCAGTAACCTCTCTAAGATTGTCACTCCCATTACGCAACTACTAAAAAAGGCGGTGCAGTTTACGTGGAGTGTGGAGGCAGAGAAAGCTTTCCAGCAATTGAAGGTAACCTTCACTACTGCTCCTGTGTTAAGACATCCTAATACAGAGAGAGCGTTTCAGGTGGAGATGGATGCTGGTAATGTTGCAGTAGGAGCTATTTTATCACAGAAAATGAGAAGGGAATATGGCCCCCAGTGGCATTTTATTCTAAGAAGTTGTCGGGGTGTGAACAAAATTATTCCATCACCGATAAAGAATTGTTGGCTATTCGTTTAGCATTCCTTGAGTGGAGACATTATTTACTGGGGGCAAGGCATCAGGTAGTGGTGGTAACTGATCACAAGAATTTGCAGTACTTCAAAACGGCACAATCCCTTAGCCCTAGACAGTTACGATGGTCTCAGTACTTCAATGAATTTGATTTTGTGGTTACATTCAGACCGGATAGTAAGAATGGAAAAGCGGATGCTTTATCCAGGCAAAAAATTTGGACAATGCAGTAGGTGAAATTAAGACCATCATTTCGCCAGAAAGAATTATTGGTGCTATTACGAAGCAGGTCATTGAGCAGGTCAAGAAAGCGTTACCATTCAGACACTTGCAAGAGTGGTGGAAAAGTCATCCGGCATGAACAGTACGGGATGAATTGCCCTATCATCAGGGTAGATTGTATTTACCAACTAAGAAATTACAGAATAAAGCTCTATACTGGTGCCATAAGTCTCCATTAGCGGGACATGCAGGCCTGAAAAAAATGCAAAATATGTTAGAAAAATATTTTTGGTGGCCCACATTGAGACAAGATATGGAGACTTATCTGGGTTTGTGTGAGAATTGTGCATGTAACAAGGTAGAACATGTGAAGAAAAGAGGGTGGATACAACCGTTACCAACCCATGTTAAACCATGGATTCATATTTCTATGGATTTTATTACGGATTTGCCTCCTGATAATCAATTTGATACAATTTGGGTAGTGGTGGACTTCTTGTCTAAACAAGCCCATTTTGTTCCATGTGTGGGAATACTGGGGGCAGGAAAGCTGCCAGAGTTATTTTTGCAACATGTGGTAAGATTGCATGGGTTGCCAAAGAGCATTGTCTCAGATAGGGGCTCGCAATTTACCTCCAGATTTTGGCGTGCCTTTTGTGAGATGCTGGGAATCAATTGTGCGCTCTCCACCAGTTATCACCCTCAAACCGATGGCCAGACAGAGCGAGTTAACCAAACATTGGAGCAATACTTACGAGGGTATTTGGGATATGGCAGAGATTCCTGTGTACAGGCCTTATGGTTTGCGGAGTTCACCTACAATAATACATACTACACTTCACTGGGAATGGCACCAAATACATGTTTATATGGTCAACAGCAGAATATGATACCAGAACATTTGCCAGAAGTGGAAAACATGCCAGTATTACAAGAGCGCAAGCAGTTACTTCTTGAGGTGAGGCAAAAGGCACGGGCAAATTTGGAACAAGCCAAAAGACAGTATAAAATTCAAGCTGATAAGCATTGACAGGAAGGTCCTAAATATGAAGTGGGGGATAGGGTGTGGTTATCAACACAGAATGTATCCTTGGTAGGATCACAGACATTTTTACCTCGTTTCATTGGGCCTTATGAGATTACTAAATGTGTGTCTGCAACAGCTATGAAATTGTGTCTGCCTTAGACTTTACCTATACACCCGGTGTTCCATGTGTCTTAACTTAAACCCACAGCTCCTGGAATGACTACTATGAGGCCTCTGGCGATCATGAAAGACGGGCAGATGGAGTATGAAGTTAAAAGCATTCTAGATGCCACGAAAAGGAATCACCGACTATGATATTTAATTCAATGGAAAGGCTATGGGCCTGAGGATTGTTCTTGGGAGCAAGTGGAAGTGGTACATGCCCCAAGGATGGTTAAACAGTTTAATCTGTGACATCTAGGTAAACCAGGTCCTGGGAAGGGCCCTGGGAGAGGAGGTAATGTCAGGAATAAGGATAGGAGCGGGTGTCATGGACCCAGGCTGCGCCAGAAACTGTAAATATCGGGAAATACATAAAAACCACATTTCTCAGCAGTACCTAGGAAGATTGAGTAGTCATCAGCCGTGCGAGCGTCTGGCCAGCTGATCTTGATTAGTAACGGCTTATGAGGGGCCCACAGCGCACGGCAGGTGTGGCTTATTTTGTGTTTGTGCAGAGCTGTGTCGGAGGAAGAAGGAGCCACCTGCTGATGGACCTTGCGGGGAAACGGCAGCGGCGGGCGTGAGTGAGTGTTCGCAGTGGTGAGAGACGGAATTGCTGCAGCTGCTACGGGCTTCACCATACTACTTCCGGGAGGGCTCAAGAGCCTCCCGGACTTAAGATAAGTGAAATGTTAAACTGTTCACTGCATTTCTCTGAGTGCATGAGCGGGCGCCATTTGCTGGGGAAGGGGGCAAGGTTCCGAGAAGGCAGCATGACAGTCTACTAATTCTCCACTTGTGCTCAGGGGTTCAAGTGCACAACATACCTCAGACGAATGGACTGGTTCAGTTTGCTTGATGCGTAAACATTCATTCACTTTGGAACAAGACCCCATGCTTTTGGTTGTCCAAAGTTGCTAACAAGAGTTTTGGTTGAGAAAACTTGGGACTGGAAGTGTGAATGGCAAAATGCTTATGTTTCCATATTCATCACCATTTTATGCTCAGTGTTTATAAGCGTTGCTTATGCCACCCCCTGGGGCCATGTGTTATGTCTTTCATAGTGGCAATATTCCCAATTGTACGTTCCATCCTGCTTGCTATGCGTATTGTTCTTTTCAGAGGGTGAACGAGGTACATGTATCAAGGTGTACTACAGAAGTATGCTATAAATGTATCAAGCAGTACAAAGAGGGTATGTCAGAGACAAAGAAATGCACAATTGAGGGTGTTACAAGGTATAAGTCAGGATAGGGTTTTTCCCTGTTGCGTCACCTGTCCTATCCACACTAGGTTTTCCCTCACCCTCTATCCGGTGTTCCTAAAATCCCCCACCCTGTCCACAGCCTCTCCCTAACCCTCTTCCCCCCACTGGCTGCCACGTGGTGTCCTGTTCACTTATATCAGGTACCTGTGCCAACCATGGTGGGAGGGTCGACTTCATTCGGCTTTTGTGGTCCGGGGGAGAGTGTCGACCTCTCTTCCCCATTTATGTTGTGTATCTTGACACACAGCTAGACACCATGGTGGAAGAGCTCCTGAAACAGCGCCCCACTTGCTGCCTCCTCATGCCAAATTGGCATCCAGAGCCATTGAGAATGTCTGAACTGCTGGGAGGCATATGGGAAGCTGTTGCGGCTGATTTATTTGGTCCTATTGAAGCGGGAATATACGTATTGGCCATCATGGATGAGTATTCAAGATACCCAAAAGCCCAAATCATATCATCAACTGCAGCCCACCACGACATTCCGGTGCTGGACCGCATCTTCACGGCTCACGGTTTCCCTCGGGCAATGAAGACAGACAATGGGCCTCCGTTTAATGGACACAGCTTCACAAAGTTCAGTGAATACATGGGGTTTGACCATCACAAGGTCACACCGTTGAGGCCCCAGGCCAATAGTATGATTGAACGGTTCCTGGCCAATCTGAAAAGAGCACTACAGGTAGCTCGATTTGCAGTGCAGCTGTATGAAAAAGTACTCCACCAATTGCTGAGGGACTACCGAAGCACACCCCACAGCTCCACCGGGAAAACCCCTGAAATAATGTTGGTAGAGACATCCGGACTAGGCTACCACAGGCCACGCTTCCTGAAGACTGATCAACATTGGCTGCCGAAATAAGAGAACAGGATCTGGCTGCGAAAGAGCGCATAAAGGAGTATGGGGACAGTCACCGAAAGGCTTGGATCCTCACCTCAAGGTAACGGACGTAGTAGCCGTGAGACAACTTCAAACTCACAAGCACATTGCAGTCTTCCAGGAGGAACTCCTGGTCATCCTGGAAAAGAAGGGCTGCATGATCAAGGCCCAAGGAGTCAAGGGTCTGACCATTTGTAATTCCTCACAATTCAAGAAATGTCACCTATCGGGATCAGGCAATTAAGTGGAAGAGTGGAGTTACCCATTCACTATGTCTCTGATGATCTAAATCAAGGAGACTAAGAGGACTCTGCAGCGTCTGGTCAGGAGGACCAAGTTGAGGGTCTTGGGGCCAGCGGCTCTCGTGAACATTTCAGCTCTCGAACCCAGGGAGCCAGGAATAAGCCTTGCTGTTTCATCGAGGCCTAGCGAACAATGTTCCTGTCTGTTTCATCACCCCATTGGGTGACTGTTTAAACTGTGGGGCAGATGTCATGTTGACACAGTTGTTCCGGGGCAGCAGGAGGCGTGAGAGAGTGGGGCACAGGAAGTGGGAAGCCAACACTTGAATAAAGAAGACGTGTTGTGATAACCTCCTTGTCTCTCTATATTTGCTTGCAGCGAGGTGCTGGAGCGCAGTGCCCCATACCCTGGCCACTACAGGGGTCGCAACATTCATCCGAATTCCAGTTGGCTGAAGCTCAAATGACATTCATAAAACACACACATACATATCTCGCACACACTCCAACACACACAGACACCAGGCTCCTGACCAGTCATCCACTGTCTTGCAGCAGCATTTCACCAGCATGCATACTACACGACCAGCAGGACCAAACATTACACAACAATTCACCAAAGTAACTATTTATACAGAAATGAACGAAGCCGGTATGGAAAAAATTCAGAAAATAAATATTCAAATGTTACTCAGTGCGGAGGAATTCAACATTTACCATTAGGCATATTGACATGTATCAGTACAAAAAGCCCTTTACATGGCGTCCACTTACAATCATGTTAAATAGTGCAGGCAAAACAATGGCGACACCGAGGAAAATATCAGCACACATGTGGCATATTGTTTGCCTAATGAATTACAGGGAGAGAAATTTACATTTTAGTCTATTTAATTTTAAATTAACTGTGAGTGCCAGATGTGCAAATGTTTGACACAATCTGTTTTCCTAACCCACAATGCACACTGAAATTCAGGGGCACATTTTAAACGTTAACAAGGTTTTTTACTGCAGGTTTTAAAATGTGTAATGAAACAATTTTAGTATTTATTGTGGAAATCTTGCTTTATTGCATTAAATCATTTTGCACGCTGAACATAACACTCTCGCCGTGCTAAAAAGAGCAAAAAAAGACAATGGAATCTTGATGCATCATCAAAAAAACATTACGAAACCGCGATTTCTTTAGTGCTTTTTGATTACACACCTCATGTTCTTACAGGGGTCCATTAACCTTCAGCAATCCTAAAGTGTTTTGGTAATTCCATCTTCTTTCTGCGGTGGCCTAGTGAACTCAGCTGTGCTGCAAAACACGAACTTTTCTCCGTAAAACACAGACAATACACGTGTTTTAAATCAAATCTACTGCAATACTGATTGCGTTCCAGATTTTCTCAAACGCCATGAAGTATATAAATATATTTGCACAGTCACGTCTAAAGTCATTAACCAGGAACGTATTTAAAGGAAATGTGGATTCATGCTACTCTTTACACGTCACGAATTTCGCAAACTATTAGAACTCTAGATAAAAATGCATTGCTATGGGTGCGACTTCGTTCTACTTGATTAACAGGGGGAACCATGGCAGAGAAATATTAGCAAACAAGCTCAAAATAGAAGGGTGGGGGGTATTGTACCATTGCTCAGGGTAGCAGCAGCGCAGATGGTGTGCAAAATGTAAATGTGCTGGCATTAATTTGACTGCATTCACAAAAGTAGGTATCCCATTTAGACACTCATTAGAAAATACCTCATGGGGTGCTATTACAGAAACGTTGCACCACTGCAGGTGCAAACATTGCCACAACACAAAAACATTCAAGATGATAAGGATCCTTATTAGTTTGTCTGTAATTTGGTGGTAAATCGCGAGAATTGCTGACAACATCGTTTAACATTACCTCCACTTGGCCCTGTGGAATACGATAAAACGAGTGGTGGCTTGGCCGTGTAACTCCCTATGATTGGAGACCAACAGAGATGTTGTTGTTAATTCTGGTGATTTTTGGTACAGCTGTGTGGTAATGTGGCGGTAAAGTAGCAGTAACAGCACTAGCACACTTTACTGCGTTTTACCAGCACCAACGTACTCAGGCCCTATGTGCTTTGCATTTTTTGCATTAGTGCAAGTAGGACTTGCATCAGTGCAAACACAGTGCTGGATGTATCATGCTCGGTTCCATTGACAATGGGCCTCATTATGCGGTAGGAGCTACCCCCTTATCGTATTCCGGATCTGGGTTCCCGAAATAGGGATTTACTAGATCATTCCAACCTTGGAGGACCCGATAAGTCCCCATTCCGGGGACCATTCCCCATTCCCATTCGAGCCCCCATAGGGCTCAATGGGAATGGGGATGGAGCTAATAACGGTACCGCAATTTGCGGTACCGTTATTAGCTCTGAAGTCCCTTAACAGGTCCCATCCATAACGCCAGTAATCCCTTACCACCTACCGTGTAATGAGGCCCAATGTGTTTTGTAACAGAACTAAAGTTCTTTAAAATAATAACGTTTCCAAGTCAGAATTCAAAAGTATAGCTATTCATAGGTGCATAGCTGTACCCGAACTTATTTTACATTCTTTCACTCAGCATTTCATAACGCTGGAGCACGCAAGCACTTTATCTTGTGGCGATACATTACACTACAAGCTAGGAATATAGAAATGCAATGTCATTCATAGTCATCAACTTCCCAGTTTCAGATTTTAGAATGTAAAATGGGCAATGTGTTTAAGGACTGTGTGGTTAGCAGACCGTTGCTCTCCATCTCAGGGCCCTAATTTGTAAACACTTGATGATTGTGAATTCTTCCAGATGACACTCCAGAGAAGTTCTAAACTTTTGTGGGACTCAAGCCGAGCACAATCTTGGCGGTTCACATTTCGTACAAACTACCTTGCTCACCCCAACGACAGGCCATGGGCTAGACTAGCTACTGGATCTCGTAATTACTTTGAGAAAGCTTTCAACTAGCTAAGGGACCTACCATAGCCATTGTAGGTCTCTTTTCCACAAATCAACCAACCATAGAACATAGAATAATGAATGAGTTCCAGATGCTAATCACTGTGGTGTTAAGCCCCCATTTCAAGGGCTGGCACAGAGGTAACGGCCAGGCAGCCCAAGTTATCGACTGAGCGAGGCAAGGGCAGATAACAAGGGTGTCGGGTCATTACCCTGTTCCAGTCCTTGGCATGGGGGCTTAACACCATTAGTACCCCTGGTTACTGCTTTGGTGAGGCATCCCGTTCAATTAATGAAAATCCTAAACCAAGATGGCCACCATGGAAAAGGGAGGCAGGGCTCCGTACGGAGCCCCTCTTCCCTTTCCATGGCAGTCTGCCAGAGGAAAGAGGAAGGAGCTGATGCGGTAGGCACTCACCGCAGCTGAACTAAGATAAGTGGGGGGGGGCAAAACCAAAACAAAAAAATGGTATGGAGAGTGGTGGGAAGATGGCTGAGGGGTAGCCACCCGTCAGGCGGCATGGACCGTTGGTTTGTACCGCAGTTGAAGCCTGTGTTCCTAGCCACCTGATTGGCTGAATCCCCTCACCCGGGTGTCAATGACAGAGTGTATGCAACAATCTTTTCCTTGGACCGAATTCCCTGTTTTAGGGAAGAGGAACACAGAACAAAGTTGAAATATCTCAAATGTGGAAAATATTTCAAATGTTTCAAACACAAATGTTATGAATTTGGTAAACAATAGTTCAGGAGTTCTACAAAATCTCAAATTAGATAATATTGTAATTTTTTGGGAAAACTCCAACTTTGTATCAAATGCATATTAACATGGTTTACAAGTAAACGACAGCCAAAAACAAAAAAAAAAACAAGTAATGTCCAGGTATCTAAATGAGACCTGTCAAATTCATAGAAAGGAGTTAGATGCATATAGGTTGAGCAGTTTGACTGAGAGCTAATTCCTTAGTAAATATTTGATTGTGGTTTCAACATTCACATGAACAGAGGCGCTCCAATTTCAGCAGTCTTTCATTTTGACACATTGTGGCCCCATTTCATGAGTATGGTATTTTTAAGGCAACCAGACCACCATACACTCACCAACAATTTACATCACTGCATGGGGACCATCGAGATTGACCTCAGCTTGTTCAAATTGTACCTTGCTAATCACCACGAGTTTGTACAAATGGGTTCCTCCAGATCACTAACTATACCCATCTACTCCGGAATCACAGCCCCCACAGGGACCCCCATGCCTGCAACAGCCTACAGACATCAGCAGCAGAAACAACAAGGCTGCAATGACTAAGATGGAGCCACTGTAATAACCAACGCACTAGGGATCAACAATTCCCTGCTTGATTCCTTAAAAAAGCCCTGATTGGGCTACCAACCAACATATACATGATGTGAAATTCTGCTGGATGGCGGAGCCGTCTGCATGTCAAGGCTGATATTTAAGGCCGGAGAATGTCTCTGCCGGATCATAAGCCCCACAGATCCCACAGGGACCCCGATGCCTGCAACAGCCTACAGACATCAGCAGCAGAAACAATAAGACTGCAATGACTAAGATGGCCACCACCTTTAATATCCAAGGAATGAGGGATCTACAATGCCCTGCTGGGCTCCTTGCAAAGCCCTGATTGGGCTACCAAAAAACATATATAGGATGCAAAATTCTGCCAGATGGCAGAGCCGGCCGCAAGTCAAGGTTTCTATTTAAGGCTGGAGAATGTCTCTCCCGGTCTCCGGCGTGTGACACCTGCACTAAAATACTACTTCCAGGGTAAGCCCTGCAAACTACCTTTGGTATTAGTTGGCCTTTACCCCCAATATAGCTCGCAGCCACATTGCTCTATCTCCCAATCATGTGTACCATCTCAGACAAACCTCCTCAAGCACTCATGCTCCCTTACCCCATTCAACACAATCCACAAGTGCCCAGCCTACACAGTCTATGCTGCCACGCATAGCATTCCTAACATAGATGCCCCCATTAACCAATCCAACTCGGCTTACTACCAGATGGTCACCACCATCCTGCAGCCGGCCTGTCCCAACACTGCACCCCCTCGGTATCAAGAAGAAACTGCTGCCTATGCACAAGAACTCACCCACCAAAACTGACCCGCATCCACCATCCCTCCACCTGTAGAATGGACCCAGAAGCTCCTGCCCCTTCCCATTCTGCAGTCCTGCTTACCTACAGATGGAATAATCCCTGCACTGCAATCCTCCATCACTCTAAAATACTGACTCACCCCATAAGTTTGTCACGCAGCCAGCCCCGAAAACCCTCACTATGCGCCTCAAGTGAAACACGCAAAACCCATGCTAAGGGCCCAATTGCTCCTTGATCCATGCCAGACATCCCAAACAACCAACCACGCCATGGACACTACTGACCGGTTGCATTGCTAATCATTAGAACCTATTGTAAGGAACTGTAACCTATGCCAAAGGATGCACAAACACCTCTCAGCCTTCACCAAATCCATGAATGTGCCTTCTAGTCACAGTAGCGTACTCATCCCACATCGATGTGTTCCTGTTACCCCCATGCTGGATACTGCTAAATCCATTGATTATGGTTTTGCCCCTTTTCGCAATACTAAGCACATCAATGCCTCCATCGCTGCCTCTGCCCCAAAACTATTTGGACCTACCTGGCCTAGCATTGCATCACAGGCCAAGGTTGCTGCCCCTCACCCCTGCAGTGACAGCCATTAATGCTGCCCTTCGCATTACTGTGCGTGCCACCTCAGCACCTACTCCTGCCTCCATTGCCCTGATCTGTGATGCCACGAGCACCACCTCTGTCGTTGCCCCATCAAAGTTGTCTGTACTAGCTTCATCTAATGCAAACACCATGTTCAGTGATACTGCCTGCATTCAGTGTGATAATGCCTCCAACGTTGCCATTAATACTGCTGTGCCTAATTTTCATGCCCTAATTACGGCGCATGTAACTACCATTTGCAATGATATTGCCCGCATTCACTGTAATAATGCCAGCGCGACCATTGATATTGCTGTGCCTATGATTTATGCATTAACCGCTATCAAAGTAACCACCACCAGTGAGGTCATTGCCCCCACTGCTACCGCCATTTCTACGGACAACCAAAATCTCTACCATTGCCTCGCCCCCACTAGCTCGGCTCCCAACACCTCTGCCCCTATCTACATGATCACACATAGCATAGAACTAGTTACTGCCGAACACTTGGGTCCAGTTCTCAACCTAGCGTTGATCAACTCCCGCTCTCTTCCCATGCTCTTGACATCAACAATCTCCTGACAGTAGGCAATATCGATGCCCTTGCCATTACAGAAACCGGGCTTCAACTAGCATCAGGCATATATCAAAACAGTAATCATGTCAAGCAGAACTAACCTTAAATTAATACATCAGTGTTCAATAAACTTCAATAGAACAATGAAAAGCAAACATATTCATACAATGCTCAATTTTTATTTTATTAGCAAATAGATAAAAGGCATATTAAATCTATAATGACCTGTAATGCATATTAGGTCTTTACAATGTGAAAAAAGTGCATATAAATTGAAGTGCTTGATCTATGATAGACCCTAATACATATTAAGTCTACACAATATAAATAAATATAGTGCATACAGATAAAATACTAATATTACCCTTGGGTAGACCAACCTAAACGGTCTACACCTACTCATGCGCAGCTGGGCAACCTGATCCTCCGATCGGGTGAACGGAATCACACGGAAGGGGACCGGTATTCACAGGTGCGTCTATGACAAAACTGTCATAAATATACATGAAATACATTCAATCAAATATTGCATGGTTTCAAATGAAAAACATAAGCAGTTCAATGGAAGTGGGGTGCCAATCGTCAACAACACTAACATAGGGGCCGCAAAAAAGATTTTTGATATTATGGGGTCAGCCTAGCAATATTCTTCACATAACATAGGTAGTTTCGACGGGGTAATGCTTCTAACTAATCTCCAGTTGATGCGTGTCTTCTTCAGGACGGCGCACTCCCTTGTGTTTATCGCCACGTGATATGAATGGGTTCAAGTACACAACATATCTAAAACCAGTATTAAACAATCAAAAATTGAGTGAATGTTATCCACCCTGAAAAACATAATGAAAAAAGTTAATAAATGGTTTGAATGACCCTAAATTACACACATGTTCCAAAACAAAGTGCAATAGAAACATTGATGTACATAGGGAGAATAATAAATACCATATTTTCGACCAGAACAAGCTGGGACCAACATCATGCATTTACTTTTAATGGCGTTTCAACCAGACAGCAGACAGACCTCCATTAGTAAGTCTGTGGAGACAAATTACAAGGACATTAGTTTGAACTGGGAACAAAAGTTCCCTAATTTCCCAATTGTGAAATAACCCGACTACTTGTACTCTTACATAGGCACCAGCCCATCAAAACGGTGAAATGAGGTATCAAACTCACCTGTCTAAAGTGTTCTATTGAATCACTTCTAACAGTCTTGGACAGGGATAATTCCAACAAATGGACCATAGACTCAGTCAGTGCCTTCATAGTGTGCTGTAAAGCGCTGCACCAAAAAACAAAACGGCAAAAAAGAAAAGAGAAGAAAATATATATAAATAGAAATGAATATAAATGGAGAGCGTATGTCATGAATGAAATACCACACTTGAAACGCTTTTAAATAGCCGCTAATTCCACAAACGCCTAGAATGCACCATAAATGCACTGCCTCTCCTGTGCCTACTGCCAAATCACCTCAAATAGGCTACGAAATTCCATTTGCATGCAATATGTCTGCATAGCCCATGTGTCTCAATAGTCTACTGAAGCTGCACCTAATCATGAATGCAACTAGCATCAGTCCCAGCCTTAGCCCTCGCAATCCCACCAGGCTTCACCATCTTCAAGAGAGACAGGCTGAACTCCAGAGGAGGTGGAGCCACCCTCATTGCCAAAGACCATCTTTGCATCAGACAACTTAATACTTCACTCAATGAAAATTGTTTTTATTCTCTCCTTAAAACTGACTAGCTCCTCTACGAACACTATCACAACCCACCAAGTCTATCACCCACATGGCCCCATCATGACATTCGAGAAAGACCTACTTCATACCCTATGACATAATATAAAGCCCTCCTCGCAAGTGACTCTCCTGGGGGATCTAAATCTTGGCCTTAATGGCCACTCTGACCTACAAGCTATCTCTCTAGCAAACTCACTAAATGCCCTAGGGTCCAAACAGTGCATCTGCAACCTTACACACATTAGAGGGCATACACTGGACTTGTTTGTCCTCTCCTTGGTCCGATCACCACATCATCATCTTCTTGCTCCCTCTGAGCCTGTACACCAAACCTCCCACCAAGCAACTACCGCTGTCTGCGGGTCGCAGCTCCAGGAAGCTAACCAAAGAAAGTCTCCTACCGTTCCTTGATGTCTCAAACCTGAGCACATGGATGCTTCTGACCCAGAGATCCTAGTTGATCTCTACACCACAACACTAACTGGTGCCATCAACACTATTGCTCTCTAGCCCATAAAAAAGCCAAACCTGCAGCTCACACTAATTCTTGGTACACCCAGAAACGATCATACCTTAGAGCCAAAAAAAGACTTCCAGAAACCGGTTGGAAAAATAACCCTTTCGCTCCTCTCAAACAGAATTTCACTGACCTGTTCAAGCAATATAAACATGCCATTATCCTAGCTAAATGCCACCACTTTCAACACCACAACAGCCAACACCAACTCGAACATAAGAGAACTATTCACCATCCTTAGGGAACTGGAATCCCCCATACCTCAAGCGACCACCTTGATCAATGACCCAGCCTGGTGCACAAGCATACAGAATACTATACTGATAAAAATTGAGATGCTGGAAAAAAAGTTATCGACAAACAAGCTAGCCTAAAACACGCCTACCAGGATACTGTAGCCATCCACACTACGACCCCCAATATCCCAGGAACTCCTCTGTTCCGTTTCAGCGAAATCACCACCAAGGATACCCTATCCATTCTAAAAATCTTAAAGCAATCTAGGTGCAATGGGAATGCCTGTCGGGCCCCCCTCATCAAAGACTGTGCTGATGATCTAGGCCATTATATCATGGCCTTCATCAACGCCTCATTCGCAACAGGCATTGTACCATCTAGCCTCAAAGAAGTCTGGGTTATTTCCCTCCTAAAACAACTCTCACTCGACCAGACTCTACCTAATAACTACCAATCCATCACTACTGGATTCATATTCGACTCATCTCTCTATTTCCTCCCTCACATCCTGGTTCTTACCAAGAAGTACCACTTTCAACTCCACGTCCTCAGAGTTATCCTTCTTTTCCTCAAGTTTCCCCAGAAGCTCAATGTCTCTAGAGTTCTGGTACTCTCTAGGCTAAACTACTGCAACAGCCTCTTCAGTAATCTACCCTCTTCCTCTCGCAGCCCCCTCCAGTTTATCCAGAATAGGGATGTGAGATTTATCATTAGCCTCATGCCAAGGGACTGCATCTCTCCACCCCTAAAATCTCTCCAATGGCACCCGGTTGCTGCAAGGATCAAATTCCAATCCTTCTGTATCATCCACAAGGCTGTCTGGGGCCACGGACCATGCTCTTTACAACTTGCTCTCACCAAATACTCTGCCTCCAGATCGCTATGCTTCTCCGGCTCCAACTCTCTGGGTGTCAAGTGCTTCTCTAAGCAATAAGCTGGTGGTTGATCTCTTTCCTCGGCTGGCTCCCTCCTCTGGAACAGCGTCCTCCTTCCACTCTGTCTTGAGCCGGATCTACTCAAATTCCAGAAGCTCCTCAAGACTTTCCTCTTCACCTCCTCCTTCCCCGACTCGTGCTAAACCCCACAGTCACTGAGATTGGTGGCCTGGGCCCGTATGTGTCCATCTGGGTCTTGGCCTTCTGCCCATTCTCCCTCAGCATTCTGTCTTCTCCCAGCACTTGCCTTTGGGAACCCAATGGACTGTGTTGTCTCACAGGCCTGCAATTATTGTATTGGCAGGTGATCACCCTTAACAGATTGATCTCTGCCAGGCACTTAACTGTTGCTTGCAACTGACCTGTGCTTGCTTCTGTGGAACTCCTAGCACTTAACCCCTTCCCCTGTCCCTTCTCTCTCTCTTCACTTGCATGTTCCAAATGCTCAAAAGGCCTAGTAAGAGTGCCTCTTTTTTATTCATCAGTTTTTGTCTATTTGCCTTTATTCCCATGTTCCCTCTACATTGGCCATCTGGGCGATTAGAAACAACATTTCCTGATGTATAAGTGCCTTACAAATGCACAATAAATACAATGAATAAAAAATACTGTCCCCTTCCTATTAAAATACTTGACAGAGTAGCATATGTTAAAATCCAACACCACCTAGAATCCAATAATATCCTAGGAGTCTGCCAGTCTAGCTTCTGCCCTGGCCATGGACCAGAGTCAGCTCTCCTAGATCTTAAGAACCAGATCGACGAGATCAGGGATGAGAGCATCCTTCCTACTGCTCCTATTAGACCTGTCTGCGGCCTTCGACCTAGTCGACCACAATATACTGTGCCACCACTTCACCTCTGCTGCATTCTTTTCCCTGAAAGCAGCATCATGGATCAGTCCCTTTCTTAGAAGCAGAGTAATTTTCGGAAAATGCCTTTTCAGGGTCTGCCCCTATTAGTTGTGGAGTACACCAGGGGTCTCGCAGACTCTGTACAACATATTCACATAGCCTCCCTTTGACCTCCTGGATGCCTGAGGTGAATCATATACAAAATACGCTGACAACACCCAAATTCTCCTCCCACTCTTGGGCACCTACCCCATGGGCGCAGCATCGCAGAGCTTTACCTATGCCACCATCCAAGCCTGGATGACGACCCATGGCCTCTGCCTCAGCAATGAGAAGACTGAACTTCTGCTCACTGGGCCCCCCACCGTGCTGATAAAACTGGACCCAGAATACTCAGCCTCAACATTCATTGCACGCTGATCTCAGTTTCACCAGCAGTAAATACTCTAAGAGTATACCTCGATGCAACACTCTCCCTAACCTGACAAGTAAAGGCCATATCATCTTCAGTGGCCTACTCAACTTAAGTCCTCAATGCCACCAGAACATATCTCTCTGCAGACAGCTGCCTTATGATCGATCAAACAGGGGTTGACACTAGGCTGGACTACTGCAATGTACTCTTCACAGGCACATTGGCCCGCAACATACAAAAACTCCAGACTATACAGAACAATGCCCTACAATCCACCCTGAACATAACAAGATCAGAACATATATCTGCTCCTCGCAGAGCAGTACATTGGCTCCCCATCCGTGAAAGGATAACATTCAAGACATTCACTATTACCCCCCAGTTGTATACCTAAATCCACCCCACTGTACCTGGCCCAGACAATTGCCAAGAATCAGGTGGATAGACCCACTAGAACACCTCATACCCATAGACTTGTACAACCCAAGGTAAAATGTGCTAAAGCAGGATGGTCAAGCTTTCTAGTCATTACCGCAGAACAATGGAACTCTTGCGCTAAGGGCAGAAGAATCCTATTTGGCCTTCTGTAGAGCACTCAAAGCCTGGCTCTTTGCATGAAATCTGGTTAGCATGTCAGAATCTGTTCATATTTACTATGTACGTAATCCACTGTCTACGGGCTACATGTATCTGGTTAACCACAGTGCCCTGATACCTGAGGGTTTGTGTGTGCTATACAAATGAACACAATAAATAAATAAAAATAAGGATCCATTCTCCCCCAAGTGATCTTTAATATTAACATGAAACCACTTGAAACCCTCTTCACTCCACACAACATCCACATCCACCAATATGCAGATGACTATCTCAAGATAATCTATGTCAAAGGCATCAACAGGGTCAAGACCTACCTATCATTGATCCAATTGTGGATGTCCAGAGCTTTGCTTTGCTGAAGCTCAACCCCTCAAGGCTGAATTCCTACTCCTGACCAACAACACCACACTCTCTGACAACCAGACCTGGCTCTCTGCTATGCAACTTGATGGATTCACACTCCAGTTGGCCTCTGGGCCATGTCACTTCAGTTCAACATCGACAGACACCACTCCTTCAAACAGTACATAGCAAGGAAAAAACACACAGCTTGGCACCAGCTTTCCCTCATGCGGAAAAATAAGCCCTTCATCCCAGAACACAACTTCAAATCTGCTGTCCAATCCTTGGTCTTCTCCCACCCGGTGCTGAAAATTCCTTTTAGAAGGCCTTCTGGTGACTACCTTGGCACCCCTGAGAATATTTCCTGAATGCTGCAGCACAACTCATCAAAGGACTCCACAAATTCAACCACATCACCCAACCTTCTTGATCTGCACTGGTTCCTGCTGCACACCTGTATCATCTTCAAGTCCTGCAGCATCATCTACAAGATTGTCAACCTGAAGTCACCAAGCTAACTCACAGAGAAACTCTGCAGCTCTTCAGACCTTGGATCCAAAGGACATCCACAGACTTGAACTCTGCCAGTACAGGAAAAAAGGAACCAGAAGGCATGTCTTTTCTGTCTATACCCAAAGACTCTGGAACCATCTCCCTGTCAACATTAGACACACCACCTTACTTCTTTAGTTCAGGAAGCAGCTCAATACCATCCACACCCTCTACTCCCTCCCTATCTGATACTGCTTGATCTGATCGCTACTGTTTCCTCCCCTGGTAGCTTGTACATCCCTTGCTTGCAATTTGCCCACTTTCCCCCTCCCCTATTATTAGCTCTGCACACCCTTGTTTCTCTGCTCCCCTCACCATGTTATTCCCCCTATGATGGTAAAGTGCTCCACTGCTTGTTGAAGCTAGCTCCATGATCAATAAATAACCTAATAATAATAATAATAATAATAAAACAATACTAATAATAATAATAGAGGTCATGATGCACCTAATGCATGATAATAATTGAAACTTGTCATTAATCCTCCACACCTGTTCTTTTGATACATCCAGAAAGGCATGTATTCAGTGAAGAATCTGTCACCTCCCTGCACATATGAGTTTGCAGATGAAGATATTGTCTTTCATTTCCCCAGAACTAAGGTGTATGTAAGCTTGCGATTGTGATTGATTCTCTTTACCATTAACTTTGCAACATCATGTTTGCCCTCTTTTCTTTTGTTTTTATGTTCAATATTGCAACAGATAAGGCGTTGCTAATACACAGCAAGTCTCAAAATCTATTTTAACATCTGGTCAGAGAGATAGAACATTCCTTTCTCTCTGAAATGTGTATCAAAGCTCTTCTTTCTATTATCTTTGGTTGGAGTGGGACCAATCCATGGTGATAATTTGCAAATAATTACCCTAAAGTTTCATGGACGATGCCACAATATTGGGTTTCCTTCTATGCAACAGCATGGGCAGATATAATTGTTTCTGCAAGTAGCTTGCACTCCACTCATTACGACCCTGGAGGTAACCATGCTGCTTTTTGCGACATGGCTACCCCATTCCAGGTACCGGGTCTGGGTTCCCTGAATAGGGAAATACCGGGCCATTCCAACCTTGGAGGGCCCGGTATTTCCCTATTCAAGGAACCCAGACCCGGTACATCCCCATTCCCATTTCATCCCCCATAGGGCTCAATGGGAATGGGGATGATGCTAACAACGGGCCTGTTAATGACAAGCCCGTTGTTAGCACCCTGGTCTGCTCGCGGGACCCGCTAAGGATGCCTGGTTTCACCTGGTATCTGGTTACCTGGTTTTAAAAGGCACCTTTAGCGGGTCCTGCGAGCAGATCTCGTAATGAGGCGGTAGGGGGTTAACAAGGCCAGCAGCTTTACCAGCCCCGTTAACCCCCTACCGCCTGGGTCGTAATGAGGCCCCATTAATCTATACGTCTACCGAAACTTCCCAGTTGATGAATCAGCTATCGACAAACCCACCTACTGTAGATGTATGCAATTACAGATTTCATTTTATTGTTGTCTTGCCCAATAATAATTTGCACTCTTCTTTTCCTTTATAATTGAACAAAGGTCTTCCTGGATGAAAGGTTATAGCACGATTTACGTAAAATCATCTTCAGTTAGCAAAAATGCAAAAGGTGTTTTTCATGTGTGAATTGGAGGGAACCTTCTGCCAGGCCTCCAAGAAATGTATTTTTTGCAACATACATTTAATGTTATTAAACTGCAGAAAGAATACCTTACGATTCTTGAGCTTTTGTCAAGCAGATTCCTGCCATGCCTAAAGGATCCACATTCCTCCTCATAATATTTGCAATACATCTGTTTTCCTCTGTACTAAAGTCATCAATATTTAACAAGAAATCTCAATAAATGACTCCCGCTCTCCAAATTGCTATGCAGATATTGCCTTTTTTAATCTTGGATTACTTTTTTCTTCCTTTCTCTGGGAGCATTGTCAGCACTAACATTTTAACACGTTATTCATGACCTTCCCTCCAGTAACTGTTTAGCATGATGCCTGATCATTTATCTGCAGTCATCTTTAAAAACCTTGACATAAACGCACTACAGTGGCTGGCCCAGTGACAAGCGAGGAAGAGCAGGATAGGTCACTAAACAAAGAATAAAAAGTAACTTGGATTAGGAATAGAAGAGAACAAGAAGAAACTAGCAAAGGACATCTGGAGGCATGGCACAGGAGGTGGGGCAGTGTGGCAGTAACAAGAACAACATAGGAGAGACTCACAGTGAGAAAATAAGAATAGATCCCAAACCATGTATATGATGTGCATTCCTCATGCCACAATACAATGGCTTCAACATGCCCCAGCTCAACTAAAGCTCAGCCTAGAGTGAGGACTGCATATCATATTAGCCTTAACTACTGACAGTTATTGCCCATCTCTCATGGGACAAATTTCCACATTTGCCATTTATAGCATTGCGTTTTCTATGAGCTATTTTCATGTTTCTCCCCAATGAAACACCCATGGTAGTACTTCATCACTGTGCGCCACCTACAGGGGTAAACCCTAGTATTTGCCCTTAGAGTCTATGCATCATTGTTATGTTTAAGGATTCTTTTATCCCATGGGCTACCACACGTCATAATTTGTTACACACGAAATCAAAGGCATGGATAACATTACTCTCCTGTTTAATGATGTACAACAATGCCAGCAAACAGCAGCGTCTAGAAGACATTGGGCCTCATTACGAGATTCGCGGTAAAAACCAATCCTTACCCGCATGGAGGCAATACTGCGTCTGAGTAGCACTGACACCGCTAACAGCGATCAATTACGCGAATGTGTGCACGCGCGTACCGGCATGCCGTTAACGACCATCAAACCCCCGTTAGTGGCATCATGTAATGCGCTGACACTTCCTCCTTCTCCGTCCACCCCTAAATAATGGGCACCAGCAATAACGGGTCCGGCAATAACAGTTCTGGCAATACCGGGACCGGCAATACCAGAACCGGAAGTAACGTCATCGTGCCGGAGCGGGAAATGCAACGGCGGCCCTCTTGAAAAACACAATCCATTGCAATCCTCCACACACAGGACCTGGATCCCCAAACCACCACATGCATCTCCACCAGAATGCCAAAGGCTATCAAGAAAGGTGCCTCCCGTCAGTGCAAGGTGTGCTTTTCTGAAGATGAATTGAATATGTTGGCTGACAGTTTGACCCAGAATGCTGATGTGTTTTTTGCAGCAGACATCAGGCGACCTGCACAAATCAAGAAAAAGGAGATATGGGAGGAAGTGACCTACAGATGTGATAGTGACATAAGGCAATGCATGGGCCATCACACACACGGACACATCCCTGTCAACATGCTTGCAGCATTCCAATGCCATACCTTAAACACACCCCACAAACAGTTAAACAGCATTTGTGTCACACTGCACGCAGTCCACAACACAAATGCATGTCACACAGCAAACACCACCTTACACATGTGAGAACCTGACCTATGCCTGAATAACCCCCCCATATAGCAAGCAACTTGTATGCCACAACTCCAAGATAGCAATTCATCACATGCGTACAACTGCACCAATACCAATGTATGCATGATGCATGTACAACCATCACTGAAGCCGTGCCTCTCTCGGTACCCCACAGGCACAGATTCTGACAGCGATGGTGAGGATACTGCGGCACAGGCCAGGGCACCAGCAAAAAATGCCATGGCCAGGGATAACGGCACCAGGCCATCCACATCAAAGTCCACTAGCAAGCAACAACTGCCACAAAACCACTAGAAGGAACACAGGAGGTATGCACTGATCCTGAGGCAGTGGCAGATGGGACCCTGTCAGCCACAAACAGCTCCATAAGGGAATGCAGCTACATCAGTGCCCCAGAGTGGAGGCGAAGGACAGTGCCAGGTTGAGGAATGTTTACCTGAGGACGACAACCTGTCCAGGGATGGTGCACGCACACCGAGCCCCCAGCAAACCCCACAGCACACCCCACTGAAGCCCCCAGATAGCACCCCTCTGCACCAGTCAGGAGGAGAGGCGATCCAAGCGGCCTGAAGCCCCCAGAGGACAGACCTGCATTGGGCCTCTCAGCAGTTGTCCCGTCCACCTCCACAGCCATCCGGGACGGAGAGGGGCACATAGCCCATATGGAGGGGAGGCAGCAGGAGCTCAGGGAGCTCATCAAGCAATATGTTGCTGATGGGGCCTTTACAAGGCAGGAGGCACGTGACAACACTGTGGCCATGACAGGGTCCATGTAGACCAATACCAGGCTGATATGCGAGGGGCTATCAGTGGTGATGAAGGTCCTGGCCAGAATTGCACAGGCCTTGGAGGAGCAGCGTCCTGCCCCAACAGTGGAACATGCGGACACAGCGGCCCTCATTACGACCCTGGCGGAAAGTGACTGACCGGACCGCCACAGCGTAAATAGCGTTTCCGCCATTGCACGAAGGAGCAAAGTGCGGCCCATTCCGACCCATCGGGCACGAGCACCACGGCATGGCGGAAGTGCAAAGTCCGCGATGGCGGAAATGACCCCAAAACGGCCCACACCGCCGCCGTACGGCGCCCTAGGTGCAATACCGCCACCCATCACAGCGGACACCGCAGTGTGCGCCTACCGGAAAGTACGGTGACCGGAAATATACGGAAACGGAAGTAAAAACATGGGCCCGGAACGGGAAACATCCCGCCGTACACCTATAAAACCACACAACCACTAAAAACACTACCCTGAGACACACCCCAACCCGTCATCCACCCTAGCGAAACCAAGAAAAATGGGAAAAGTAGCGAAGAAAGCGTGCGACCGCAAGCGGCAGGTCCACTTCTCCCGTGAGGAACTCACCGTGCTATCAGAGACCCTCCAGGAGAATGCTGCCGTCGTCTTCTGCACACAAATGACCAGGATGGCACTTGCAAACAAGAAGGCCATATGGGCTCTGGTGGCACAGCGGGTAAGTGCGGTGGGGACCGCACCCCGCACCCCACAGCAATGCCGAAAGCGATGGGACGACCTGCGGATACGCGTCCGCAGCATACTCTCTGCCAACCGCAACATTGCCACAGCCACCGGGGGAGGTCCTGAATCACCCATCAAGTTGACCCCCTGGGAAGAAATCTGTGCCTCCACCATCGGAATGGAGAGCATAGAGGGAGTCGGAGGGATGGAGAAAGGAGTGCAGACATCCGAAGATTCAGGTAGGTGGGCCAAATAAAACAATGCTAAATCCACAATGTCCAATCATGTGAAGTACCATGTGTCCACATACTGCAACAGAAACACATGTCCAGGAGAACGTCCACACACATCGGCCTGATAGCGTACTTTAAAACTCACAATAAATACATGAATAATTAAAAACCCCTAAAACACCCACTACACGTGCAGCAGGCACACCCTAACTGCAGGCTGCCAAACAACTGCACCCTCACTCCACACACAAATGAAAGCACCTCCAAGGCCCCGACCCAAATCACCCTCAGGTACCACCCCAATGCATGTGATACAATGCCATTCCAATACCCACAGACCCATTAATAACCCTCGCCCTCCTTTACTCCACCACAGGGTCCGATCCAATCGACGAGCATCAGGACACCCCTACCAGCACACCTGCAAAGAGGGCCAAGACCAACGGCCAAAGACCCTCCACCTCAGCTGCACGCATCAAGACACGGCAGCAGCACAAATCAGGTGGCAGCACAGAGGAGGGAACATCAACAGGCACCCCAGCAGCCAGCATGCCCACAACACCACCACCACATGTCCCCCCAACGGATGCCACAGAAGGCACTGCCTCTGGTGGCAGCAGCACCATAGGTGACACCCCATTGATGGCAGCATGCTCCGACACAGAAGACGGGGATGTCGAAGTCAGATCCATCCATGACCTGTCCCAATCCCCCTGTCTGTCCCATCCCGTACAACATGAGGATATCACGCAGGGTCACCCACAAGACGACGACTGGCCATCCCCCACAAGCCCTGTGGCAAGGCAACATGAGGTCAACAGCCCCTCTGTGACACCCCCGCAAATGGCCATGGCCCAGCAGAGGCAACAGTCCCTCGACCAGTTAATCGTACAACAGCAGCAACTGGCCACGCTCCTCAAGGACCATGCCGATGAATGTGGGGGCACTAAGGCAGACATAGAAACATCAACTGAGACACTTAGGCCAGAAATGGTGAGAAGTACAGAGACACTAAGGGCACAAATGGAGAGCAGCACCAAGAGCCTGAGAGTCCAAATGGAGACTAGCACCGAGAGCCTGAGAGTCCAAATGGAGAGTGGCACCGAGAGCCTGAGAGTCCAAATGGAGAGAAGCACCGAGAGCCTGAGGGGGGAACTGCATGCGACGTCCACAGACGTATGTGCCGAACTTGCCGCAGTGCGCCGTGTGCTCACTGAGCTCTCACAAACCCTTAGGGACATGCATGGACGTGAGCAGGCAGAGACATCATCCGTTGCAAGTTCCGTCCAGGGCAGCCCCCAACGTAGATCTGGGAGGAACCTGCGCTCCACAGGCAGGGGTGCCCCTGATACCCGCAGAGGGGGCTTGCAATAGCGACAGCCCACTGACAATGAGCATCTTTGGACACTGGTGTTCGGGGGGGAGGTAGGAGGGTGGAGGGGGTGTGTTGGGCTCACTTGGGTGGCGGGTCGATAGGGTGTTCAACATGATATCACATATGCCATAAACAGTGCACGATCAACCAATGAGATGTGTGGACAATGATCTTTGTGTACTAGGCCATCATAGGCGTACAGTCCATATTGTGCATGTACCAGACACAAACAGTGCCACGAGTACCGTGTCCATGTATCAGCCACCAGGCGTGAGTGCTAGAAGCATGCATCAATGAGATGCTGACGAATGTCACGGCCCTCCGGTGCCTCGCAGACTCCTTGAGGTGCTGCCACATCCCCACCCTCATCATGACCATCTTCAGGTGCTTGCAGTTCTGCGTCAGGGGGCATGGGCACATTTCTACGTACGCACATGTTGTGGAGCATGACACATGCCATCACCATCTTTGCAACCTTCTCATGGCGGTACAGGAGTGCCCCGCCAGACCTGCTGAGGCAGCGGAAACGAGTCTTCAGTAGGCCGAATGCCTGTTCAATGACTACACGGGTACGTGAGTGGGCATGGTTGTAGTCCTCCTCATGCTGGTCCCGTGGGTTCCGGACTGGTGTGAGGAGCCATCTCTTCAGTGGATATCCAGCATCACCTGTATGTGGACGATAAACGGATTATGTGGAATGCCATTGCTACGTACGCACACCACCCCCCCCCCCCTTCCTGCCAGGTCATTGCCGAATCACATACCCCACATTATCATGCATGTAATGAGACTCACCGAGTAGCCAGGATCTGTTCCCTGCGTGTCGCTCCATGTAGCGTGGTATTGTAGAGTTCCTCAAGACCATAGAATCATGGGTTGATCCAGGGAATCGGGCACAACAATGTGTAATGATCCTGTTGGAGTCACACACCATTTGTACATTCAGGGAATGAAATTGTTTTCGGTTGCGGTACTGGGCCTCCATGGCATGTGGGACGACCAATTCCACATGGGTGCAGTCGATGGCACCAATGCAACCCGGTATGCCGCCAAGTGCATGGAATCCCACTTTCGTGTTTGTAATTTCCTGCTCCGAGCGTGGTAGGGAGATGTAGTCGTCTGCGTGCTGCAGGAGGGCATCGAGCACTTGCAATAGTGTCCGTGAGAACAGTGGCTGAGAAATGCCATGCAACTGTCCGACTGTGTGCTGGTAGGTGCCTGTGGCCAGGAAGTGGAGTACAGACACCACCTTCAGTAGGGGTGGGATGGCGGTTGGGCTATCTATCATGCTGACAAGGTCAGCCTGTGTCATGTCCACAATGGCGGCTATGGTGTCCCGGTCCAAACGGTAGAGGGTGTGGATCTGCTCATCAGTGAGGTTGAACGGATGTGCTCGGAGGCGTGGGATTGCGGCCTGCCTGCGTGGTGGTAGTGGCTGTGCTGGCGGCCCTTGCTGGCCCTGCCTTGCCCTCCTCCTCCTCCTGCGTCTCCTCCGTGCGGCCGGTTGTAGTTGGTGTTCGTCTTCTTCTTGGAGTTGGAGTACTTGCAGTGCTATCAGGTCCCCCAGGGCCAACATCGCGAGTCCTGCCGGTAGCATTTCGGAGTGGGTGTGGTTGTGGGAGGAGACTGGGTGTGCAATTTATGTGTTTTCAGGCTGTATGGCCTCCACCTGTGGTGATTCATTCCACCTGTGCAAGCTGCTCTCCCCTTTGGCCGAGCACGTCCCGCACACGACGCTGCAATTCGGTAATGGCATCTTGCTATTGCAATCATGTATTTGTACCCGATGGCCGTGTAACATTTGTTGATATGTACATTCGGCTATGGTCCCATTGTTTCACATACAATCTTTGCCGTCGCGAACAGACTTGTGAAGGGTCAGTGGAACGTAGTACTCGAGTAACGGTGGGCCCTCATGCATCACTGTACCGAGTTGCACCGACGGGCGGGGCGTCCCATTTGTGGGTGAAGGCAGTTGCCATTTTCACACACAGCCGCACTAGATGGATTAATTTGTGATTTCAAACGGCCACAGATGCCTTTTCGACGTGATGTTGCAAATGAGGAATTCGAAGGGCGGCGCTTTCGGTTTTCAGCTCGCGGCGAGGAGATGCCCACAGGTCTGACTGCAAATATAACGTTCTATTGTTCAATGTCCTTGAGACAGGGGCCATGGCGAGGAAGCAATGATTCATATGAATAGTTTGGGATGCGCAATAGCGACGTGGGCGATGAGGCCGGACGTTCCCAAATACATGTTACTTCACAACACTGGAATTACGGGCTGGGGCACTGTGGATTTTGCAGGCTGCATAACGCACAGACTCAATGGATATTTCTAATGTTATGTGAGTAAATGTTCAGGCGTTTTTATACCGGGATGAGGGAATGATGAATGGATGCATGGGCAGGTGATTTGATACAGAGTTTGCCATGTTCAGGGCTTCTTGGAATCTATCCGCCTCCCCTGCGCTATGTGATGCAGGGCTGCCATAGTGGGACCATCGTCTATCTGGCCTTGTTGAGCCCTCCCTTTCTCGACGCGCCTTCAGACACTTGTGTCCATGCACGTTAACAATCCCATCAGATGGATTCTGTTTTCACAGACGCATGCACAGGTACACTCGTTTGTGATGGTGTTTACACCTCGATATAGATGGTTATGAGTCGCAAGTGGTTTTGGGGTGGTGATGATCCTTTGGAGTGGGCTAGCATGCATATGGCTGTGGATTCAGTGTGATCATTGAAGTGAGTTGTTCGGATGTAGTTCTGATGGCCATTCTGTTCTTTTTCTTTTCTTTTGGTTGACAGGTATCTCCTCCCCTTTTGCCACTGCCATCTGTATGGCACTCCTGCAGATGGCTTTTACTCCCGACACCTGCTGCTTCGTGTTAATCAGTGGAGCAGCATTACGATCTTATGGGACGATCGCCAATGGGCCACATGCCCTTACGCAGTACTAGTGGCTCGGAGCAACATTTCGGCCTTTCAGCTGGACTAGTACCTCCCCATTGGGACGGCCCTGCGGTTCTGTGCGCTTCCATGTTGCCTTTTCGTACGTGAATGTGGCTCTGTGTACCATGATGGAACAGGGCGTCACACAAGTAGTGGCTGGTCATTTCTTGCGGATGCAGCCCACAATGGTGAAATGTGTTTTGGAGTTCATGGCCTGATGGCTGTATGGGCTTGGTGATTTTGTTGTGCATTAAATTTCTATTCTGATTTGGCCCGTGTAGCGTTCTTCTTTGCAAGTGATGTGGCATATTTCTATTTGGGGAGCGATGTATTGTGAGGAGATCTGCATTGGGTTCCAGCTTCGGAGTTTAGTTGCGTGGTACTGTACTGGGCGCGTTTGCCTACGAAGCCCGTGAGGTCAGGGATGGGGGCTGCCAATATGACTGTTTGAATGTTGTCATGCTCAGGGGCGGGGGATTGGGTTTTGTGTGACAGATGCCGGTCAGCCAGGTGGACTGGTGGAATGATGTGATTTTCGGAATATTGCTGGTCACAGGTGCCTGTGTTTGCGTGCGTTTCTTGGTGGGGGACTGTGGTCATGTCCATTGGGATGGCTTCTGTATTCGTGCCATCTGTGCCCTGCAGCTCCCATTGGCCCCTCTTGTGTTTCATTTGTTCGTTGGCATGCATGGGTGACTTGTACATTTCAATGGTTGCATTGTGACTTCATTGCACCTACGGGGAGTTGTACTTTGTGGGCAGGGAGCGGTGTACAGGCACTCAGTGGGGCCGTTTACGGTTGATTCGCGATGCCGTACTTCTCACCATGGCGGAATGGTACATTCCGCCATGCCTGATGGCGTTAGGTACATGTCCGCTAGGGTCGGAATTAGCGTACCCTTGCGCCATGGTGGTGTTTACGGTTTGGCATGGCGCGCGCGCGCGTGCTTGGTGCTGTTAGCTTTGGCGTTCACTACGGTGTCGCTAATGGCTTCGTACTTTGCGGTGACAGGTCATAGTCGCACCGAGCGCTATTCGATGGCGGTATTGCATTTCCGCCATCGTTTTCCGAATTCCGCCAGGGTCGTAATGAGGGCCAGCGTCATCTACCAGCTCAACCCAAACAAGCCCGTGCGTAGATCTACATGCAACATGCGGCGCTCTGATAATCAGGCCGACAGAGGCTGCCAGTAGCAGGGGCAGCCTGCATGTGTGGGCTCATATTACATAGAATGACCTGCATTGCACATCATGTGTGGGGTGTTGTGGGGGGAGGTGGAGGGGGAAGGGGTGTGTGGGGGAGTTGAGGGGGGAGGGGAAGGGGTGTGTAGGGCATTGTGGGGGAAAGGGGAGGGGGTGTGTGGGGGAGTTGTGGGGGAGGGGGAGGGTTTGTGTGGGTGAGTTGTGGGGGGAGGGGTGTTGGTGGAGGGCCAATTCACTATGCCGAAATGTGCTGTTCAATACGCCGTTGTGTTATAAAAATAAATCATGAGTGGACATTGGTTATTTGCTGTGTGTCCATTCAATACATTAGAGTGTACTGTGTCCATCTACCACCACACCCTGTGTCCATATGCACGAGATCCCAGTGCCCAGAGTACAGCCACCATGCCACCATTCCACCCTCTGCAACCCTGTCTCTCATTTGAAATTGTCAAGTACTGATTGGCGCACTGCACGTCCATCTGGTGCATGGCGCCCTGGCCGTCGTGTGACATCTACTCCCTCCTCATCCACACCCGTGCTTGCTGGTCAATGTCAGGTGACAGACGTGCATTCTTCCAGATCACATGTTGTGCAGCATGGCACATACTATGATGATCTCATCCAGCCTCTCAGGCCCTTAGAGGAGTGCTCCAACAGGCCTGCTGAGGCCAATGGTATGCTCGATCACAACACGGGTACAGAAATAAGTCCAATTGTAGTCCTCTTTGTGCCTGTCCTGCAGATTCCTGACAGGGGCGAGGAGCCACGGAATTAGGGGATAGCCAGCATCACCTACATGGCAGCAGAATAGTGTATGAGTAGGGGTATGTCCTCCACGACATTTGTACTAAGGCTGTACATTGTTTATGTTGTAACGCAGGATATCACAGTTGTCAGTCACTGGCTACACATATGCCCAACTATCTTTCCTGTTCACTATTTGGTGACAACATGGTGTAGGGCAAGTGTGAGACTGAGGGGCCTTCATATTGGACTCACCAGGCAACCAGATAGAGTGAGAGGGACCATGACATGGTCACATGTGACGGGTGTGGGCTGCTTGCAAGTCTGACATATTGGCATTGTTGTGCCACAAGGGTGAGTGGGTTGATATTTGCAGTGCCATGTTTAAGTTGGGATGTTTAGGGGAGAGTGTTTTGCAGTATGGGCAGTGTCCAGTCACCATCCCATTCTCACCCAGGTGGAGTATGCATCTCACCCCCACACACTGCCATGGGCCTGTGTGCAGACTCACCCAGCAGCCAGGCATGTCATGCAGCCTGTTGCTCCATGTGGCGGGGTGGCGAGTAGTTCCACAGCACCTTGACATCATGTGTTCACCCTGGAAATCGTGCACACTAAAGTGCGATGAAATTGCTGGAGTCACATGCCATCTGCACTTTCATGGGGTGGTATGGCTTACAAATGTGGTACACCACCTCCTTGGCATGCGGGGTCACTAATTCCACATGGGTGCAGTCGAGGGCACTGATTCGATGTGACATGCCTGACAGTGTTTGGAAGGCCATTTTTGTGTCATTCACCTCCTGGCCAGTGCATGCTAGGTATATGTAGTCCCTTGCATGCTTCAGGAGGGCAACCAGCATTTGGTTCAGCATGGGTGTTACACAGGGTTGTGATATACCATGCAGCTGACCCACTGTGTGCTGGTAGGTGCCTGTGGCCAGGAATTGGAGCATAGTTACTACCTTTAGTGGAGGGGGGCTAGCAGTGCGGATTTCAATCAAGCTGACCATGTCGTTGTGTTTCATGTCCACAATGGAGGTGATGGTGACACAGTCCTGGTGGTACTGGGTTTGGATCTGCACAGGGGTTTGGTTATAAGGACTGGCCTGAGGCGAGGCCTGATGTGAGGAATTGGTGGATGCCTACATGGAACCAGTGGCTGCACTGGTGGTACTTGCTGGGCCTGTCTGACCCTCCTTCTCCTCTTGCGTCTCCTCTGATGTGCTGGTTGTAGTTGTTGGTCATGGAGTGGCAATGCAGGCATGTCCTCCAGCCACGAATTTGCACCAGGTGTGCTCCTTTTGTGCTTGGCCAGGGTCCATTGCCTACACCTGTGGTGATTGTGTGCACCTGTGGCATTTGGATACACAATTTGCTTTCTTCCCTGATGCAGGTGATGCCAGCATCACGGTATCCATAATCACTGCCTTTGAGATGCTGGTAGGTGCATGTCCGCATGACTTGTAATGTCCTCCTGTTAGCGGCATCCTAGTATTGCTGGCCCGAAGGGGGGTGTGCCTAAACACATGCCGGTATGGAGGGGCACGGTCTCAGCGGTGGCGCTGAAACCAGGATGTCTACTTGTAATATTCCGGAGTGGTAAGTGGTGCCGGTATCCCCTTACCGGCATCGTTTTTCCATTACCGCGAATCTCGTAATGAGGCCCATTGTTGTATAACATCCCATAGTAAGAGAAGAATAAAAATTGCATTCATTTAATCAGTGACAGACACCTTAATCCAGTAACTCTTGATAGGCAGCATTATATGCAGTAGCACACATAATTAGGACTGCATGTGACAGTACAAATTCACCTTTGGTACAAGCCTGTACTACACAGTAAAGTGGTAGCGATGGCTGAGCAGCCAAACGTATCTCAAGAGTAAAGTGAGCAGTATCAATAGTTACACAAAGGACAGCAATTACTATGATTCAAACAAACACTGACTCAAGGTTTCTGAGTAAAATAATATACATTTATTTACACATCAGTTATTAAACATTGTACTATTATGAAGCAGTTGCACAATCGCAATTCTAATACACTACACCACACCCAATAGATTCTGGACAAGTTAGGCTCAAAATGAAGTGTGAGCAAAATGGCACTCCAGTAATAAAAAGGGAGGGAAAGACAAAGTTAGACAAAAGTTGAGCAGCACCAACAAGTAAGAAAGCAGGGCAATCTGGAAAAAGAAACTACAGTGAGGAAATCAAATCAAGAGGCCAGGGCCAAAGTTAATGGACCAAAGTCTTTGCAGAGGATCACACAGTTCAGGGTAGTTCACGGTTAAGTCTTTGCCAAGAGTTCAGAACAAAGTTGGTCGGACAAAAAGTTACTTTAAAGAGTAGAGAAGGACAAGCCCTCGGATTGGCGAAAGATTTCACACACTTTCACCGCAGTCGGACGAAATGAACACCCGGGTTAGCACAGTACCTTTAAAGCAGAAGAATGCTGTAGCTGTGGCAGACGCTTGTGGCAGGTCCTGTAGGCTCTCGGTTCCTGAAGTGACTGTCGGACTGACAAGAAGTAAGAAGACTGGAGGGTCCTGCACTGCCCAGGGAAGAAACCAGCAGAGGAGCAAAGTGACAAATAAAAGGTGTGCTCCTTAAAACCCAAGCAGGATCCGTTCCTCCTGGCTATCCGGTTCACTGTAGCTGTGCACAGCAAATTCAACCAGAGGAGGGAGGCCTGCAATGCAGTTTGGTGAACTGGTTGTTCCCACCAGCTCAAGCGGAGAAGATTCCTTGCAGATCTTCCCCGTCATTGAAGTTTGGAGATTCTGACCCGCAGCAGGGCTTCACCGGGAGTTTCAGTCGTGGTAGAGGTCCTTTTCTGTCAGCTTCTCTTCGGTTCTCTCGATCCATTGGCGACTCTGCCTTCTCAGTCCCAGAGACCTACTTTTTATGCAGTTTTCCCCCATTCATACAGCCTTGCTGTCAATCACACAGCATGGTGGCCGTTCCACCAGGACAGTCACCACAGCCAATCATACAAGAGTACGACATGGGTCTCCAAGGAGACCCTGTGCAGGGAGTCTCAAACCCCTCCCTCACATCCTGTCCCCCTCAGACATTCAGGCACCTAAGGAGGGCTTCTGTGCAGACACCCGCCAAAGGTCGGCGAACAAAGGAATCAAACCTGGTTTGACGCACAGAGTAAGACATGAGAACAACTTTTACAAAAAAGAAATGGTGAATAAACCCAGCCGAACAGTATAAAAACATATATGTTCCAACGGGTTTAGGTTCGAGGCTACTAAGATAGCCTAAAACAATACCAAGGCTATTTAAAATAACGTGCTAGGAAAAATAGGGTAGTTACCACTGCCACCAGCCAAATCTTAATGAAAAGGGAACAAAACAATGTTCCATAAGAATCAGACAAAAAGGGATAAATATTAACCATTTCCCGACTCTATGTAAGATAGTTTGTTCTGGATCTGTGAGTTTAAAAAGATTGATAAAGTCAATGGCAACTTTACATCTTTTGGGAGAAAGTAGTCAGTCCCAGAAAATGGAGGCTGAGTTGGGAAGTCTGAAAAAGACAACCCTGTGTCACAGCACTGAAGGTGCTGTGTAGCACACCGTAAAAAGATGATGCCGATTGAGTAGGTGAGGTTCCACAGTCTATGAACATGAACATGTTAAACACACAAAGCAAAACACATGTAAGAGTGGGAAAAAAGGCTCACTCTCTTATCAGGTGAACAAAATAAATCCTAGAAATCAAGAAATGCGGCTGAGGGACTCAGTAGGTAAGGGAAATCAGCCATTCAGGAATATTCTTCCTTACAACAGCGATTAAAATGTGAGTGTATTTGCCATCCTAAATTGAAGGGATGTTTGTCCAGCAACAGCTATAACAATGAATTCACCAATGAACTGGAGTGGAATTCCTTTTAAAATTGTGAAGCTGTGATTTAAAGTCGTTCAAACAAGAACACTCATGTTCACCCACATTGATACGTGCATTTTTGCATAATCAATGGCATTGATGAGTTGTTATTCATAGGCAACTTGGAAGGCAATATTTTTGCAAGTCATATGCCTTTGAATGCCATCTCAAATTCAAATTATAAGTCTGGGTGAAAGTACAAATGATGCATTTCTTCTTTTTCTTGCTTTACAAATTTGAAATGACTTATGTATAGTACAAATACCTCTTTTGTTTCCTGTCAAATGGCATGCTTTCAACTGCAAAGAAACAATGATGGCTAAGGAATCTTTGATACCACATAAAATCCCTGATATAATAACATGAAACATTGTGTATTTTAACTTATAAACAAAATGTAGCATTATATTGACTATGCAAACTCAAACGGTAAGCATACACATAAGCCATGGCATATCAAATTACTTCATGGACATAGTGGACGCATACAACAAGTGTATACGAATCTGTTCCAGTTGCCAATAAGTCAGCATTGCCAATAACAGACTGCTTTCATACACATGATTTACTAATGTTGCCTACATCAGATACTTCACTCATTCCAGCAGCTACATTGGTTGTAATGAATCGGATGCATGCGATTCTTATTAGCTTGTCTAGTCTAAGCTTTGTTTGAATGAGTAGGTAATGCCGGATGAAGGTTGCTTTGTGTTTCATTATATTTGTATATGTACATAAATGTAGTCATCATTAATTAAGTATTGTCTTTGTATTTTACTAAATATACATTACACATTTCTGGATACATTTAAAACCTTTAGAATATTTATATAGTCTGCTTTTGCTTTTGAGTTATTTGTCCTTTGAGATTTATCATGTGTTAACGTTGGATTACATATCTTTATGAATTGGTTTTCTTTAATTTCATCAATGGTAGCATATACACACAAAAAAACCAATGTGGCTGATATTCGGGGGACTCTTTGGTATCCCTCTTTTATATAGGTGACAAGCAAAGCTGAGATGTGTCCATCTTGTTCTGTCTGTTGGAAGCTACCATAGCAGTCATACCTTCACTGAATGCCTGTGGATAGATCGTATTCCACGGTTTATGCATTCATTCAACTTGTATAGCTAAAACAGACAACTACGGTACATCCATAGCTACATTTAGTTCCAGCCAACTTCACATTGGAAATATGTCACTCATGGCTTGAAATCCACCATTCTTGTTACATTCACAGCTTGAGTGTTTCACTGTGATTCTGAGAATCCACTCATAAGAATAAATATGGGAGAAAAAAGAATCAAGCAGTGCATGAGCTGGTTAAACAAGGATGCTCCATAAGAGTTTTAGGAGCAGGTTCATCCACAATGAGTTGTTTTTACTTTTTCAGAATGAATGAAATTGAGCATTACCTTGCACCATTTTCACAATATTAATGAAATATTGCTAAATTAAGAAACATGTAACCAGTATATGTGTGGTAAATAAAGTGAACAAAAATGCTGTTGTGGTTTCAAAACCCAACACAATATTGTGAAATAGGCCAGGAAAAGGACTGTTGCTATAGATTTTCTCAGGAAGCTAATTTACCATGCCATAAAAAAAACTGAGGTTAGACATTTGCAGAATTAGTGAAGACTCTACTAGTCTTAGTTTTTCATTATGTGGCAATAAAAAATCCTGTAAAATAATTTTAGGAGTTTTTTTTTTACTTTCAAACTAAAGGTAAACTATTCGTGATTTCCCGTTTTGGACTTGTTAAAAGTTGTCCTGGGCAAATCTCTCCAAGCCGCTTCCCTGCAATTCCCTTGATGCCCCAGTGCTGGATTTTTGTGAATGTACAAGTGGTCAAATTCTGGGACCAATAGACCTGATTTATTCAGAAAAGTCAAACTTGCATCTACCAATATACTAAAATTAAAAATAGTGTTTCATGGAAAAAAGCCACCAGACAATGACTGCTTGAGAGTTCTAACCTGTTGATACACTATCAAACTATGGGCCTCATTACACGTACGGAGGTGCCGGTAAAATACCAGCACCGCTTTGGAGGAAAGGGGAATTACCGCCCTATTCCAAGGTTGGTGGGGCGGTAATTCCCCCTTCCCCCATTGCCCTTCCCCATTCCCATTTTTGCCCCATAGGGCATAATGGGAATGGGGAAGGTGCTAATTACGGCACCGCAAATTGCGGTACCGTAATTAGCCCCCTGGTCCCTTTGCGGGTTGGTTTTTAACGCCTGCAAAAAGCAGGCGTTAAAGTCTCCAACCCGCAAAGGGACCTCGTAGTAAGGCGGTAAGGGTTAACGGTCACCGGTACCATTAACGGTGACCGTTAACCCTTACCGCCGTACATGTAATGAGGCCCTGTATGTTGATTGAAATCAAGTAATGTTGTTTTGATTCCAGAAACTGAACACTCACCCCCACTCCCAAAACAAAAAACGGTCCTACCCTACCACTTTTGCTCCAAGGCTATCCCATGGAAATTCAGGAATTTTTCAAATGACTTTTTCTTTCAAGTCCAAGAGTAGTAAAACATTTTTTAAAATGCCCCACTGATTGACATGCTAGGACCCAGTAGGCCTGTAAGGCCTTTTTAGTGTTCTAGGGCCATGTATGTGATGGCACCCAACTAGGTGAACCCCAAACCTTTCCAGACCATTCTCTAGACAAGGCCAAATATGTGTGGGACATTGAACCATCCGAGTAGCTCAAGGTATTCCATAAACGGTTCACCAAAATCTACTCAGTATCCAAACTGCATAGTCCCAACTACCCTTATTGCTTCTCCACACTGCACACCAAACGCTACACATTAGTCACAACAGGCTGACTTTGTCTTCACTCTTTCTGTACATTTTACACTCACACTGTACAGTACATTGTATACTAATACTGCTTAATGTCAGCACTGCAAAACATTTATATATTCAGTGAAAAACTTAGTTGAAGGGATGTTATGGTTACAAGTAAAACCGAAACCCCCAGAAATGTGCCCGTTATGGTAAGCTAAGCAACCATAACTCATGCCACCACTGTACACTGCTAAGACTAACAACCAGGACATCAAAGATGACATCACAAATGCCATTGATGACATCACTGATAACATCACATATCTAGCCCACTTGTTTTTGTTCACTGACATATTTAGGCCATGAGCTATGCCAGGTGCTGAAGTATACCCTTCCTCAGCTCCTGATCCCATTCTGACTCATTTTCTATCTGCAATCCAGTAAAGAGCACCTGCTTGGAGGAGTGTTGGCATACCTGCTATTTATCTTCAAAAATGGCTTTAGCCATTGTCATCGCTCCTCCTTGATTGACAATTATTTTTGATCCACTGGATTGATACATTGGACACATATCACTTGTAAATTAAAGAGCACTTAAACTCAATCATGAATGTCCATGCTTTGAATGCATTATGAACGGGTTTATTCTTTTTTTAACCCCGCTCCCCTCTGTGAGCTCCCCATCACACAATCCCCCTTCCCCCTGTGAACTCCCCAGCACACACTCCCCACTCCCCCCTGCGAACTCCCCATCACGCAATCCCCCTCCCCCGATGAACTCCCCATCACACAATCCCCCCTGCACCCTGTGAACTCCATCACACAATCCCTCGTCCCCCCAGTGAACTTCCCATCAGAAAATCCCCCCAACCCCCTCAGGACACCCCAGAACAGTGCAAGTGGGTCCATGTGCCCAGAACTCGGCACAACTGTGCCATGTTGATCTAGGATGTTCGTGGGCCAGGTCCCTCTGGTGAGCAGCGGGTGAGATTGCACAGAGAACGCCGCCTGGGTGAAGCCCCCATGGATCCCTCTCTGGGTGTTGTAGAGGTAGATGATATTGCTCCTGAGACCTGCAGCTGCTGCCTAAGCAGATTGTCTTAAACCTGTCAGGGCCACTGTAGTGTCCTCCACCACTATACGGGTCCGTGCATTGTCACATGCCATGGTCTTGGGTGAATTCCGTGTGGCATGGCTGATAGCCTTGATGTGGCGGTTGTGCTCTGTCAACACAGCCTCATTTCACAGCTATTGGGCATCCATCACATCCAGACACCCCATCACAGCAGCTCCCATGAAGATGGGTCTTTCAGGTGTGCTGGGGATTGGACTGACAGCTCTGCGCAGGATGGAAGGGGGGCTGTTGGGGGACATGGTGCCACCTCTTATGGGGCTGCTGCGGTTGGAGTGCCTATCCTCAGGGGAACCATAAGATGGTGTGTCCACTTCAGGCTCGGGTGTTCGGGCACGATGCACATGTACATGTGGAGTGTGTGCATCCACTCGTGTCTGCTCCAAGCTTCCCTGGCTTGTGCCCATCCCATGTGTGACACTGAGGCTGGGTGAGGACAACTGTGCAGTGTGTCATGCTGTAGTGGATGTGGGGGCATCATTAGTGTTAGACCCACTGGTGGCTCCCTCTACATAATGAGTGTCCATGGTGCCTTCTGATGTTTGAGGTGCTGTCGCCCTGTGGCCTTGTGGATGCTGCACCCATCTGAGTGGGCTACGGTGTGGTGAAAATGGATGTGTCCTGCGTCTTGTTTTTTTCCTTCCGGTCCCTTTTCGGGAGGGTGGTGGTGATGGTAGAAGCGCATCGGGACATGCGACTGGATAGTGTTGCTTCCTCCCCATCAGAATTGGCCTGTGATGAGCGCTGCATGCTTGTCAGGTACATAGGGTGTTGTATGCATTGAAGGCAACTTGCATTTGTATCCTGCATTTCATGCCTTACAGTGGGTTCGGACACAGTTTCTATCCTGCTTGGCCATTGCATTTTAGTGAGTCCCCATGTTGTGATTGATGGAACGTGGTACAGGGGAAGGACACTGCTTGGACATGTTGGTGTGATATATTCAGATGTCTGTTGAGGATGCACAGCTCCCATATTGCTCTGCGGGGGGGCTTTCATACGCACCCACACATCACGTTGCTGTGCCAAGGCCATAGATGTCTATGCCTGGTCCTTCATCTGCTCAGAGTCAGGGTCATCATCTGCTCCTTCCAGGGGGTGAGCTACGGTGGTGGTGGTGCTGGCCCTCCTCCAGTCCTCATGCTCTCACTCCTGTGCTGGGCCAGAAGACAATGGACACGGACCCGCAAGTCATTCTTGTGCTTGCAGCAGTCCCCGCCATCCCAGGGCACACGGCCCACCACAAACACCTTCCTGCTCACTTGCCTCCAGATCTGTGCTCGTCGCTGAGCACTTGTCTTGCACTGCTGGGGGCCATACAGCTCTTCCTGATGGCTCCAAACCTCCTCTACAAGTATTTGTATTTGTATTTGTGTATTTGGTTTATTTATAAAGTGCAACCAGGCCCAGGGGCATACGGGCACATAAGTTTTTTGATCTTATTACATAAGAGTACAGTTACATTATCAAGCAGTAGGCAACAGTTACAATAGTTGCGGTTACAAATACATACATACATTGGTATTACAGGTACAAGCATACATGTTGCAATTAAGTTGGTGGGCCAAAGGTGAGACAGATAGTAATATTATTTACAATATGTACAGTGGCTAGGCAGTACATCTAAGCTCTAAGATGTTAAGCTGTCAATGTGTCCAGGTCATAAAGCCAACGTTTGGTGTTGCGTTTAAATAGGTTGAAGGAGGTTACAGACCTGATTGGAACAGGTAGAGTGTTCCATAGCTTTGAGGCTTGTACAGGGAAACTAACTCCTCCCGAGTTATGGAGTTTGAATCTTGGTATAGACATAGTGTTAACTTGAGCTGTTCTAAGTGGTCTTGTAGATGTGTGTTGGGTAAGTTGGTTAGAGATGTAGGATGGTGCAAGGTTAGCCCTGGCTTTGTGGGTAAGGGCAAGAGCTTTGAGGGATATTCTCTGCTCTATAGGGAGCCAATGCAGATTACGTCTAGTCTCAGAGATATGCGACTTCTTAGGGATGTTGAGGGCTGCCCTAATGGCGTTATTTTGAGTTATTTGTAGTTTGTGAATATTTTTGCGGCTAGTGCCTAAGTAGAGGGCATTACAATAATCTACTTTGGACAAGACTAACGTTCTAGCAAGAGTAATGCAGTTGGGAGTGGAGATAAATGGCCTACATGCGGTAATAAGTTTACATGTGTAGGCGGCTGAAGACGCTACTGCATTGGTTTGTTTGGTGAAGGATAATGTGGCATCGAGGTAGATACCAAGTGTTTTAGTATTATTAGAGACAGGGATGGGGTTACCATCAATAGTGAATGATTTTAAAGCAGTATTTAGTTTTTTTAGTTTAGCGTGAGTACCAAGGATAATCAACTCAGTTTTTTCGTCATTGAGACAAAGTCCATGGTGTGCCATCCACCCTTGTATTACTGCGTATATTTCATTGTAGGGTTTTGCTATCAGTTTCATAGAGGCCAGAGATAGGAATGAGTATCTGGGTGTCATCCGCATAATTAGTATACGTGACACCCAGATAGTCAAGGATATCGAAAAGGGGCTTCGTAAATCCATTATAGAGCGTTGGGGACACGCAAGAGCCTTGCAGGACACCACACGGGACTGGTGAGGGTTCAGCCGAGTCAGTAGGAGAAAAGACCCTCATGGTTCTGTTAGCCAAGAAGGAGCTGATCCAGGCAGTGGCTGCGTCGGAAAAGTGAGCTGCAGATTTCAGGGGGTGGCAAAGCGTTTGGTGGTTGACCAAGTCAAAAGCTACTGACGGATCAAGCAATAAGAGCAGTGCTAGTTTGCCATTGTCTTTTAAAATTTGAATCTGAGTAGTGAGATCTATTAGGGCAGTTTCCAAGCCATGTCTAGGTCGGAAGCCGGATTGCCTTAGTCCCAGAAGATTGTTTGTTTCTAGTTAAGCCTGTATTTGCAGGTAGGCTGCTCTATCTAGTATCTTTAGTAAGAAGGGTACAGTTGTTATCGGCCTATAGTTAGACGGGTTGGCTGGGTCAAGAGTGAGTTTTTTGATTAGTGGGATGACCCAGGTATCTTTTAGGTTATCAGGCACTACTCCCATTTTGAAGGAGGCGTTGATAAGGTTAGTAATGAATGGTGCCAGTTCATGAGCTGCTGCTTTGATAATCGGAGCAGGACAAGCGTCGTCTTGGCAATTCGATGGTTTAAATTTCCTAATGATGTTTTCTACTTCCCAAATTGAGAGGGGTGAGAAGCTAAATGGTTTACAGGTTGGCTCAAAGGTAGGGGACTTGTTAGGAAGTTGTTTGTGATCAGGGTCAGCGAGTAACAAGTCTTTTTTCGTATTGATTTTAGATTGTAAACGGGCTATTTTTTCTAGAAGTGCCTTCTGGATGTTGCTGCACCATAGTGCATCTGTGACACATTTATCAATAGCGGCAATCGGGGATTCTAATTCTTTTAGAATCTTAAAAAGTTCTTTTGTGTTAGATTCCGCTTGTTCGATCCTTTTGTTATAGGTGTCTTTTTTGGCAAGTATAATAGCTTGTTTATAGCTAGAAGTTGCTAGAATTAGTTCATTTTTATTATTTACTGAAGGGCACTTTTTCCAATGTGCTTCTGCAGTCCTCTTAGTTTTACGTAGTTCTCTAAGATGCGACGTGAACCATGTATTCAGGTGACGTTGTGGTTTAAGTTTCCGCAATTTTATGTATGGCAAGCTTCTGGTCTGTAAACTTCGGTTTTCTCACCCTATCCAGGGCTGACTTGCCCCTGGTGCATTCCTGAGCCATTTTCCTAGCTTAACAGTAGTGGATGGCTTGAAGGGGCTGTGATTTTTGGTGGATTGTGATTTCCAAAATGGCCACTGCTTTATTTCCCGTTCCGGCAGTGACGCGTTTCCAGCGCGCTAATAGCGCTGCGGCTCGGCGGTAGCGCAATGCGCACTGGATTTACGGGTTCCTGGCCACTTTTTCCACCAGGCGCTATTTGCGTTAACACCATGTCCCTGTGCGTGTGCACGCAGACTCATGATTTGGCGTTGTTTCTGCCAAACATTGCGGCGTTAGAGCAAATATCATTCAACGGAAAATACATTGGAATACTGCCCAACTCGTGATGAGACCCTTAATCTTTTTCATCTTTCAGCTGGCTAGGGAGCTATAATGGTGAGGGTTCTTCAGGGCAGGTCGGGTTGGTGCAGTCAATTCCCGAAAGAAGTAGTTTGCTGTGATCCTTGTTTTGCAAAACAAAAATAGAACTGTCTTTTTGTCATCACCCGAAATTGAGATGTGAACTTGGTTTGTCTGACAGTGGCAATTCAAAGCTTCCGCCCGTAGATTGATATCTTCTTCAATTACAATGATAAAGGAAATCGAGGATGATGTAAATGAGGGGGGCATTAAGATATGAAGTAAAAGAGATGGAAATGAAGATTGAAATCCTGCCAGGAGACTGGTAGAAATTCCTGAGTGTTATCAGCTGACCAATATCCAGTCCATGTTTTCTGTGTAAAAGTCATTTGCAAAGACCTGGTCGCAGATGATCCCTAATTGAGGGGAGCTAACATGGGCAATGCCCACCCATTTAGGTGAGAAAGATTTGCAGTAGACCAACTATGCATGCCGCTTAGCAGAGTGCGTAAGCCAAGTGTTTCGTGAGAAGACGTTTGCAATGAGAGGCTCTTTCCTCTGTTGGATTTGTGTCTACGTCGTACCTGGAAGCAAGGCAACTGGCCCTTTAACATTCACAAAGCTATAAGCCCCAGGGTGCAGCGCGAAGTGTATTTCACAGAGTATGTAAGCCGAGTGTTTGGTGTTCGGTATGCAGGGCTGACGGAGGACGGCCTTCCATCCGGTAAGACATCAAAGACTTTCTTTCCCAGGAAAGGCATCAACAGCAGAGCAGTACCAAACCACTTTATACACAGACACACTGTGAAATGTTAAAATTCAGAAGGCTGTATTAGCTTTATCTGTTCGACAGTCTCTCCAAATCCTCCCGGAACCAGTTTACAGTAGTCTTTTCATTCTGACTTTAAACATAAGTGTAAGATCACACTTTTGATCTTCTGTTCCCCCGCTTGAAATTCATGTGGGGCTAATATGCTTGGAAAGGTAGTTTTAACATCTAGAAAACCCTCAATCTCAAACTGGTAAACCCTACTGCAAAGCGGTTACAATGGCAAACTCATGGAAAAAGGACCCCTCTGGTACCAGTGGCATCTCTATTTGAGGCAGACAAGGGGTTGCTTGGGGCCACACTAACCTCCCCATCTGGCTTGGGGAAAATAACCCACTATTACAGCTCTAGCAAGGGGGAAAAGTCAAAGCAGTGCGACAAAAATAGAAATACGGCAGTTGAAATTCTAAACAATACAACATCAGACTATGGAGACATTGATAATAACTCTCTGCTGAGGTTATGCTGTACACTGCAAAGTGCCATGGGGCCCAGTAGGGTACATTTGCAGCCACATGTCGAGCTGGTTAGTCTGGGAACAAATGAGGCAGTACTGTTTTGCAGGGACACAGCTCCCCTGACCATTCTGACCCGACTCAGCGGCTCTCTGCATCACTGAACTTGTTTCACAAGACGCCAAGCTCGACAGAAGTCAAAGCATGATGCAAAGTAGCAGTCTTGCCGATCAAACAGAAGCAAGAAATACTCCTACAGATGTCCTACATTTTGCTATACAAATACTATTAAACCTCTGTGGGCGCATGTTGGACAAAGTACACAAACTAGGCAAGCTTACTGTCCTTTTTTAAAAGAGTCGGCCCTAATAATGATAAACGGCCACACACATGGAGATAGATCTGGGCAGTGTAATTGGCAGATTAATAAAATGTCATCTATTTTGGACTATTTCTTTGGTAGTGGTACCTGTGTGGAAAGAGTTAAATCCCTTGGGATTCGGTGTCCAGACTTTAGTGATCATTCCCTGCTATTACTGATGCTATGTTTGTCAAACCTGAGTGAGCGTATGGTTGGTTGCGGTGGAGTCAGTGTAAACCATGCAGGGAATAGGTTAGGTTGGATAACTAGGAAACACACAGGGATCTGTGCATAGAAGAAAGCTCCAGGCACAATCACACAGAGCCTGGATGCAGGCTCTTTACTAATACACAGTGTCCTGCTGACATCAGAGCTTGGGCCAGTTCCCAGAAACCTATCTCACCCTGTGATTGGGTGCTGAGTGATGGGCCACTTATAGCTCCCATAGGAAGTATTTGCATTGGTCCTACATTGTCCGAGGGCTGGCCTGGCAGTTCCCCAATTACCTAATTCTAAAATGCTGCATTGTGAATGTCTTCCCATCGGTTTAGCTGATGCCCCAAGCCTGCGACATAATTTGCTCTCAGCTCGAATGTATCTTCCCAAAGTAAAGGTAACTGTTTTCTTTCTGCATCATGATTATGGGTGAATCACCACTGCGTTTGAGAACACTCGCTTTCAAATGCAATATGCAGGTGTTCTTGTTAAAAAGCGTGTGCTGCAAACTCTCATCTCAGAACAGATTATCATGCCATGTTCTTTCTGGAGAGGAGCGCCTGCTACCTTTTTTGAAATGTTTGCAAGGAACTTGGGGTTGTTCAGCCTGAGTTACCTGGGGCAACCAGACGTGGACTCCCTGCTCACTGTTCTCAGAGAGACAAAGCTTCACCTCACTGATCAGGCCCAACAAGGCTGAAACACGTGTATGGGGTTGCTTTTGGTACTCTTGTTCAGAGAGGAATTGCCATAGCATTTCGGGGCTGGACTGAACATGTGGGCGGGACAAAGACTGATATGCAAATGGATATTTCCCATCTGTGAAAGGTACAGTGAGCAAGAAGTGTGTGCTGCAAACTCTCATCTCAGAACAGGTGTTCTTTCTGGAGAGGAGCCCCTGCTACCTTTTTTGAAATTGAGGTGTTCTTGTTACACTGTGTTGCAAATCGCGTCTGGGCTTTGCAATTTTGTCGTTTGTTCCAGAGAAGGGTCCTTGGCATGCTGTCAGGTTCACTGAATCACATGTTCTGGCTTCATACTCTGGGCTTTTCCAGCTCTGAATTAGCTGTATTTTATAAGAATTAATAATGTTGTCTGCGCTTGAGTTCACTGTTGTTCAGAGAAAGGAATTGTATCTCGAAACGCAGCAACCACAGAGAACAGACTTACATCTTTACTTAACTCTGTACATTAACATTTTGACTGTGAATCAAAGAATACATTGTTTTATAAAAATCTACTTGTCATATATTTTTTCTTGAACAATGGTCTCATTGAACTATTATGATAAGTTACCAAATATACATTATCTGTTTTTAACAGCATTTGACAGTGAGCAGGGGACGGAAGGATTTGTATATCGAATCATCTTTCCTTCTTTGTACTACAGGTCTTAGAGCCAGCCCTGCAATCTTTTGCTTTTTTCCTGGGTCTTAAATCTAATTTTCCACTCCTGATTTTATGGACACCCCAGCAGTCCTCTTCTCCTCGTTGGGTCTTTCAATCTTATCTTCCACTCTAGGTTGCACAGTCCACCCCGCAACCCTTCTCTCTGCTCCAACAATCTTGTGCCGCTTTAACACTACAACTCACTTTCTCTGTACCACAAATCTCACTTCTACAGTTGTCATGGTAGCTTGCCCTTATGTAAGCTTGCATTGACTAGCTTCCAGCTGATTGGCCAAAGGGTCACATATCTGCTTGTGAAAGCAAAAGAAAATATCGAGGCTGAGTACCCCAAAAGGAAATACACCAAGCACGGGCTTATCAAGATTCTTAGATCTTTATTCAAACAACTGTACAGTTTACAAACATACAAAGTATCAGATAGCTATCTGGCTCTCAGTACATCACAGCGAATACCAGCCCTTTCGGTGTGAGAAGTGAGAGGTACTGGACGTCTAAACATTTGCATCTTTTATACAGTTTCCAATCGTAATGTCCAACCCCTCTGCAGGTTAATAATTCTCGGTCTAGGGTTTGTGCCAAATTCACCTCTAGTTTATCCAACTATATTCATGTGGATTATTTGCAGTTTGTACAACAACAAGTCACAATGGCAACAGGGTATCTTTGAATTTAACATTAAGCCTTAGTACACGTCCTATACAATGTAGTTCAACAAGTGTATTTGATATATGTCCGCGGATCGGACTTGTTGCCGCAGGTAATCCTCGATCTACAGGTCAAACGTAGGACAAGGTCTCATTACACGGTCCTATCATTTGGCCTAAGGGCAGTTTGGACATGAACTTTGCGCAAAGTTCAGGACGGCCAGGTTACAAGCGGGAAACACTGTCCACCATTTTAGAACCCAGAGTGACTTTGAAACTGTAATCAAAATGGCGGATAGACCTAAAATGGCGGCTAGGTCGATCTAAGGTCGGAACCTTGCAATGCGGATTTCTTCGCAGAGTGACTGGGTTTAGGTCAATATATACAATAAAGGAGGTACAATATGATATCCCGTTTAACATGCTGTGGGCATGCTCTATGGAAAGGATTCTTTGTATTCCTCAGTTTATAGGGGAAGTCTCCAAATAGGGAAGTCACCATCTTGGATAATACTTCACTCTGTGTTTGATGCTGGCTGGAAAAGAGCAACTGGTGTGTTCCTCTGCCTCAGGCTTGGGGGTTTCACTTCTCTAAATTAATTATGTTCTGGCATGTGCCTGTTTCAAAAGCACAGGGCATGTATTAAGCATTACTCCTGCAGGGTCTAAGTTCGGAAGAAAATCAGTTCTCCTTTGTTTCATGTAGTGTTGGTATCCTTTTGCTTGCTTTTAATGGAGGCTGCTGCTGCAGGTGATTTGTCCTCCATTGTGCTGGCAACTGCGAGGAAGACATCAGTTTCTCTCCTCCATAGGGTTCCTGGTTGTGTGCAAAGGAGAGGGAGCTCTATGTTGTACACCAAGATTGCCTTTGGGGAGGTTTCAAACTTTTCTGTGGTTAGCACTGTCTTCCCTATTATCTTTGTGGGTCAAAATATGTAAGCACGTTTTGCTAGTCCAGGCTTTTCTCAGTTGGGAAAGAGGTATTATATGGAGTGTACCTTTCTTGGTTGGTTTGCTAACATGGTTTGGGCCAGCTTGCCCAGAGATGTGTTTTCCAACTTTCTTCCTGGCCTAGGTGAATTGACTGGTTCTTATGTATAGTCCATTCAATCCCTTGTCCAAAATTCCACTACCAGTCTACAGTCCAGATTTTGATTTGTTTAAGAAGGGAATTATGGGACTTGTAGGCTTTTCTAGTTTGTTTATCCCAAAGGAATTGGTCTATGACCAGGAACATGCTTTTATTGCAGACAGCAGATGTTGTGGGCCTGGGGACACTATACCCAGTTCAATGTGGTCAAGTCAACATGGAAACTTCCCCACGATTTACAGTTTCTACTTTGATCCTGCATACAATTTTAAATAGTTTTTGATTTCAGGTAGATTTAATTTCTTTTCTCAATCTGTGTAAGTCAAAGATTATTTTTGTTATGTCTTGATTCATCATTTTGGCAGCTAATACATATTTTTCCTTAAGGAATGTATGTCACACATATGACATTTCTGGTCCCATTTCTGCTGAGTTAAACAGATACAGACACATGTTCTTACCTTCACCACTTTTCTTACATATAGTGCTGCTCCCTAACAACTAGGTCCCCACACACTCCACTCCCCACCGTACCTGATATTAGGTGATGTGCTCTATACCATTTCCTCCCCTGGGTGCCTGCAGATCCCTTGCTGCGCAATTGCCCCCATCCCCCTCCCATGTCATTCGCTCCCCGATCCCTTGTTTCTTATCTTACCTCAATGTGTTTTACCCCATACGATTGCATGGTATTCTGTTGCTTCCCTAAGGTAGGTCCATGCTCAAATATAATAATAATAATAATAATAATAATAATAATAATATCCCGCTTAAACTAGTTTTGGTAACCTTTGGATCACCTGAATTTCTGATGAATCAGAATTCCTAGAATCAGAACTTTTCAGTAATTATATTTTGAAATAGTTTGGGTGGTGGGGACCTGCAGAGCATGGCAGCCTTCAAAGAACTAGCAGTTATATTTGGATTTTCCCTTTTTGTATAGGAACAAGATTGATTTGGACATGCTCTTTCCTCTCTTTTTAATGGCATTGTAGGATTAAAAGTGGTGGTCTAAATAGTCGCCCAAACCAGTGCCATTGATTGTGATTATTCAAAACCTTCCACTCACTAACTCTCTGTTTTGCTAATGTCACTAAAAGCAGGTCGTATATGCCATCCTTTGGCACCGAGCCTCTGAGCCTGCTGTGCCTAGCGATCAGAGCTTCACCTCACTGATGATATCCATTGAGGCTGACACAAGACGAGTGTTGCTTGTGGTTTTCTGCAATAGTGATGTGACCTAGTAGCTTGGGCTGATCCCTATCGCCTTTTGAGTAGGATCAAGCTTCATTTACATGTATCTGCACTATAGAAATGTTGATGGATATGACTGTTACTCCAAATGAGCTTCTTTGAAAAGTCCTGAGTTGCTGCTGCCACTGTATCCTTTATATGCTTCTCAATCCGTTTTACAGGGGTTGCATATGTGAGAAGGGGAGAAGGTGAAGGAGAAAGTCACTTCTTGTAGAGTTTCACATTTTTTTTTTAGTAATCAATTATTTCAAAAAAGCAGTGCATTGGTGTCCGTTTACGTGTTGTTGTGAAATCCAAGATGGCTGGGTGGAGTTATTTTTATTTAAATTCTGTTTATTTCAGTCTTAGATTAATATTGATGAAAAAATCACAAATCGGGGACACACCCTGTTCGATCCTCCCATAACCCATTTGCTATCCACCACCAATGACATGCACATTTTATATTTATTTCCATTGTCTGTGTATCTTCAAAGTAGTGCATTAGTCAGATTGGTCCTCATTGCCTAGAGTAACACAATTATATTTGCACCATATTCTGCGAATTGCAATGTTAAATGTTGAATGCTTGTTCAATGCATGTTGCAAAAGGTAATCGCAGGTTTGTCGCTTCCTATGTGATGTTTAATTTTTAGAATTTGTTATAAAATAAATTACCTGGCTACCACACATTGCTAACATTTCTTGCATTAACTCAATGGACTGCACAATAGGGAACTTGGAAGGAAGATAACAACTGTATACTGAGAAATCAAATAACTCATCATAAATAGAGCACATATGTGGAACACGAACCACAGATATACAGTATAGCGGCACATATGCTCACATTTGCCATTACCAGCGATGTCCACTGGGGCGCAGAGACCACTAACTGTAGATATAGTAGAAACATTCACTGATTGAATGGATAGATGACAACTACTAATTCCTAACATGCATATTAAAGAAGGCCATGGTGCACCTACATAAACTAAAGTTACATACAAAGTTAAATATTAGGCAGGCAAAAAAGTGCTAATCATAGTGCAGTGTAGTGAACTCAATGTGTGCAGATGTGGCCCACGTGTACGTTCTATGGGGTGTATGTTAAAGTAATTGCATACGGCATCAATATTGGACCATCATATAACAATTGTATACTGCTCGCCAGAATATAATCTCTCATTCTCTGTCTCTTTCTTTTGTGATCTCTTTCTCTATCTGTCACTGTGTCTATCCTTTCCAACCCTGTCTTCGCTTTCTCTCTATCACCCTATCTCTCCCCTCACTCCTTCCCTCTTCGAACACTCCCAATTGTTCAAATACATGTTGGTAGGAAGACAGAAAGTCTAATGAAATCAGAAATGAAACTATTGTTTCCGTCATATGGTGTATCATTATATGTTCATCAGCATAAACAGATCTTAAAACAATTAAAGCATCAACATATGTTAATGCTACAATCATCAATCAGGTCGTACAATGACGTCTCATTGAACTGTTGCTTAAAACTGATGTTATACAACAACCAATACATTATAGTTTTAAATAGTCTTTCGCGCCAGTTGTGCTTTTCTAAGCAAGCAAATACTTTGCTTCACTTCCTAAAAAAATAAAAAGGGAAAAGGTTAGCTGTGGAGAAATGAGTTGTCAGCTCATTAATGTAAAATTACTTTCTGTGATTGCTTCTTGGTGGTGCAAACCAAACTCATTTCTGTCTAACGTGACAGCATAATCCACATAGATGAGCACAGGGCCATGGCATCAGACTATTTTGGGAAGATTAGTCCTTGCTTCTTGAAATGCTGTCAAAACAGTGTGCTTATGGAAGTTCCAAGATGCCAGTAACTGTTATAGGAAACACCTCTTGGGTGATTGAAATACATTGCCACTACAAAAGGCTGAACTAATTTAGATATACATGAAATCAATATACAGGAGATCTCGGGCATGTTATTTATGTAAATATCTACCTTCTGACTTCCCTTCAAAACTCCATGAGGAAACAATGTGGTTGTGAGTCTTCCTCTCTCATGCATAAGCAGGGAAAAGGTTCTGCAACTGAGTATTAAACAGTGGAAAATCAACTTCATATTAAAGTTCTACGTGTTACTTTAATAGACCAATACTACCCACCCTAGATTCATAAATAAGCAATGGGTCGAACTAGGAGACTACAGCGGTGGCACACTTGATTTGTTGAGATACTTTAAGACCCTCATGTGGAAATCCAATTTATTTGTAGATTTTGCTAATAAATAGGGTGGACACATAGAAATTATAAAGAAAACATGATGTTGTATATGTGTTCAAAGACAATGTGGCTATCAAAACTAGTGAGCCCCTTTTTTCATTTCAAGGCATTAATTTGCTTGCATATCATTGTGTAAACTAAATGATGCTAAGAGTCATATTCTTGAATTACATTTGCCAGTGATATGTTTATAAAACTTAATTTGAAGTATCTGGGGTTAAAACAAGTATGAGATGGTGAAAAAATGCGGCGAATAATTGAATCGTCTATTAGTCAAAAATAAAATACTATATAGAAATGGATCCATTGCTGATGGCACGTGTGTGTGTGTGTGTGTGCGTGTGTGTGTATGTGGGTATCACTGCATAATATCCCCAACAAAAATATCACCGTAGATATGGCCGTTTGGTTCGCCATTGGCAATATTTTTGTTGGGATATTATGTGGGAGTGGGGGTTGCAGGGGTGTCCCGCGCACATTAAACAATGATGCAGGGGTTGTGGGGGTGTCCCCCGCAGGGTCCATGTGTGAATTTCGCCGCAAAAATATGGCAATATTTTTTTGCGGCAGAATTAACACATGGAACTGTGTATGTGTGGGAGGATTGGGGTGAGATCATGCGTTGAGAAAGCCTGTTTTCTGGGTTTCTGCAATACAATGAACGCACATCCTTGAAGGTTATGTGGGATGATGGGCAAATTAAATGCAGTCACAGCAGACACACACACAGTCAATACAAGCAGGCATGATACAATATGAAATGAACTAAACATTCTTTATTATCACAAAAGCATACGCTGGACATAGCAGAACAAGTAAAATGAACCCCATTATACTCAAGACATTCATTTCACCACACAAAGCTTTCTTCAGTCCCGGTTCTTCTTCACTTATCTGCTGTTTTTGGCATGGTGGACCATTCTACTCTTCCTACTACTCTTTATCCTGTGGGTTTCTCTGGTTCTGTCCAACAATGCTTTCAGTAATATGTATCTTATCACGCGTTCTCAATTTCCTGTGCTGAAAAGCACTCCTCCAACTTCCCTTTATACTATTGTGTTCCTCAGGGTTCCATTCTCAAAACACTTATTTTCTAACTCTTCCCTGTTCTTATTTCTTATTGTATTACTTCTTATGTTCTCTGATATTGATGCAGACAACTCCCAAATATATATTTATGTTTCTTCGTCATATACTCTTATTGCCTTTCTCTTGGCAGTCCAGTTTTGGATGCACACTCACTTCCTCATCTGAATCCCACCTAAACTGAGATTCCCTCTTTTCCTGTTGCAACTATTTCTCAACTCTTGCCTCACCTGTTCTTTCTTTCCTTCTTTTTTTACTCTCTCTGTCTACTTTCATCAGCAATCCTGGGCTTATCTTTGAGACCACTTTTGTTTCTCCCTTCAAATGTGCAAGACTGCCTGATCTTGCCGTTATAAATGATACAATATTTCTAAAGTGTACCCCTTTCTCTCTTTTCATACTATCACACTGGTCATTAGTCATTTTGTCCTTCCAGTTTGCTCTACTTAACTGATCTCCTAGTTGGCCTTCCACCCTTTCAGCTTGCTCTACTATGTTTAATTGTTAACTCAGCTAAGGTGTCTTTCGCTTCTCCTATCCTTTCTCTGTTTCCCTCCTACCTATCCACTTTGTCCCCTGACTTTCATTTTTTTCCCATCACCTCCATAATGTTCTATGTATTAACTCTAAATGTTAGAACATACTTTGGAAAGAGAAACATAATGCTTTTGGTGGTATCCTTGTTACCATTTCTAGAATATCAAATGCTCTAGTTTGATGAACGCACCATCTTGAGAAGGTGGACACAGATATTGCAAAGCAATACTTTTATGGCCTGATTCACAGAGTGTTTTCCTATGGGATTGCACCATTATAAAACACTTCCATGAATAAGGCCCTCAGAGTTATAATCTGTATACATTTCTTTAGGCGAACATGCCATCTCAAGATGGCCAATGAGTTGGCCATATTGTAGAACTCACTTCATACTGAAAGTTACATCCCATCTGGCTTCCTATTCAGGAACTTCCTTAAAGTAAAAATGCTATGTCTGATCAGGTTTTGATAAATGTTGGTTTGGTCATTGTGAATTGGAGGAAGGTACATTTGGAAACCCATAGCCGTTTCAAATTGACCCTGATTTCTCATGAGAAAGGAGATGAGATGAATAAAGTTCTGCTGGTCATCTCAAATGTTTCAATGAATTTGCATTATGATGTGGGAATCAGAGTTTGTATTGTGACGTCACATGGGGGAACCACAGGGGGTGTGATAAAGTCTGTTGGAGCCAGTCATAGAAAGTAATGTATGCCCGTCTATAGGGGTTTGCCATGCCACTACCAATCAGCTATTTGTAGGGAGAGTTTTTATGTTGCAAAGTGACTGATGTTAATTAGTTTAGGGGATTATAAAAGCTTCTGATTTAGAGGTGTTTCTTTGACAGCGCCTTTTCATGCAGTTCTGTTCCATTTTCTGTTCGAGTATTGCTGTTCCAGCTGTGTCAGGGGCCCTGAATAAAACTGGGATACTTCTTGCCTGGGGTACACTCCTTTTTGACTACGTTTGTAGATTTTTACTGGTGAGTTCCAAGCTGATCCCCTCAACAAAACGTTGCCAACTTAATGGTTTGTTATTTCCTTCCTTTGCAATACTCTTCAAACAAGCTCAGTGCTGTATCCATGGTCAAATGACTAGCTCTGCCTCCTATATCTTTTCCCATGAAAAGGTGACTACATTAGAGCTTGTTTTTTTACCTCCCTTGCTGCCCTCTTCCCAAATCTCAGAAGAATATCACTTGTTTGTGATCAGCTATGTCTCCTCTTGCATTTCTTCCCAAATGGTAACTTTGCAAGAGCGTGTTTTTTTTCTTCCCCGCAGTGCACTTCCATCAGGCTCAGAGGAGTGTCGACTCCTTGAACAGCTCTGCCTCCTCCAGCTTTTGCTACCAAATGGTGACTTGTTTTTTCCCCTCCCTTGCAGTGCTCTTCCACAAGACTCAGTGGAGTATCCTAAGTCACCAGAGCATCCCTGCCTCCTGCAGCATTTATGGCATAAAATTGTGACTGTTTATGGACATACATCTTTTCCTTCCTTGCAGTGCTCTTCCACCAGGCTCAGATAAGTGTACCCACATGAGCAACTCTGCCCACTGAAGCTCATCAGCCAATCAGAAGCCATCTATTCTTCCTTGTATCCAGCCTTCCCTAAATGTACTCATTGCTTGCATATTGAGCTATGGACAAAGACAAGGAATTTGACTGTTTTTGCCCTGTTAGTACCTGGACAGGCTCACTGGTTGTAAGCCCTTGCTTTTTTCTGCATCTAGAAAGGGTTCAGTGTGATTCACCTGTCTTATACTCTTTGTATACACTCAAGAGACTGGGCCCTCAAAACTCACTGAACTCAAGCTCCATTAATATTTTGAAATTCATGTACTTTTCTCTCATTATAGCCACTCAGTTCACCCCACTGTTCTCATGTATCATCTCATGTATGGCATGCTAATCAACACTGAATCAGCTGTTCTTCAGGACACTAGCATAATTCGCCGAATGTTCAAACAGAAACTCAATGCCAACGTTATCTTTGAAACACATCTCTCCTCCACCTCCTCCCAAGTCTGTGATGTCCTCATCCCACGTGGTTCTGATGCGTGGGGTGGGGAGTTCAGTCATTCAAAAATTCAACTGTACCTACCCAATTTTTAAGTGAGTGCCTATGACTTCCACAGAAATCCTAATTTCCCACTTTGACACAGACAGACTAACACTAACAAGTTCCATCTCATCTATTGCCCCCATGACAGATGTGGTAATTCATTGATGATATCTTTGATGATATCTCTGACCTTGTCACATGTGCTCCAATTTCAAACCAACAAACACCTCCCTAGGTTATCTCAATTTACCAGAAACCCAAGCCACCTACCAGAGATGTTCTATATTGTTCTATATTATTACAGGAAGACAATGAACATAAAATAGCATCTACTGGACAGCACCAACATCAAGGGAAATTACTCTACCAGGTGAGATAAAGACAAGACAAAGTAAATTGCCCACACCCTTCAGTTTAAAGACATTACAGAGTACTGATGGAGCGCATCACCAAAGCTAGAGCTGCGGGAGCTGATAATAGGAGTACATCCCACTCTGTGATAGTAAACACTACTCAAAATCCTTTTCCAACATGGTAATCCCTGATTTCACAGACAAATGTAGTGCAATTAAAAATGTCTCCAAGATAGATAAAACCAGACAGCATACCGTTGCATCAAAATCAATGGCACACGTGCCCACAATCTCCCATCACGCAAGGTAAACCTGGACAACCTTCACGCCCATGAACCAAAATGAGCTTATTGATATTCTATCATTACTAAAACCTAGTTCACACAAGGACAGCATCCTTACACTCAACCAGCGGGAAACAGTTTTCAGTAGTCACCCTAATCATTCAAAAGGTCTCATTACACACTTGATACAGTCATCTTCCCAAACTCCTTGAAATAGGATTAACACACCCACTGCTCAAATAATCCAATCTAGGCCCCTATGACCGTGCTAACTAACACCAATTACTTGCTTTCTGTCCATTAGTAAAACCAGTGAGGTCCCTCATTCAGATCAACCAACTTGGCCTGGTCCATGATGATCAATACGAATTTAGATCAAAATGCAACATCGACTACCACTATCCCGGTCATAGATGATTATCTCAAAATCACAGAAAAGTGATCAACCTCTCTGCAGTATATGACACAGTCAACCACTTAACACTTCACACCTCACACTTACAAGCCCACACATCAATCACATGAAGTTCACAGGCACAGTCCTCAAGTTGTGTGCCTCTTACCATTTGGAAAGATACCAAGCAGTTCAGGTAGGTACAGTCAGATCCAACTATTTCCCAGTCACCTGAGGAGTCCCAGATGGATCAGTAATCTCACTAGTGTTCTTCAATATCTACATGGAAGCACTCGGGATGCATCTCAAAAACCCCAATTCATCCCTTCAGCAATAGGCCAATGATACTCAGTTATACATCAAAATGAATTTTGATGAAAAATGTAATTCCTCAAGAAATGCCTCTTTAGGGTGTCTTCCACTACGGGTGTCATGCTCAGCTTCCTCCGTGCTGCTGGTAGCCTGGTGTTCATTCTTCAACAAGACATGCCGGTGGTTTTACACTGGAACATGATTTGCTGGTATTTATGGAAAGGTACTCCCATGTCTGCCCTCTTTTTGTATGGTGCACATGAAGCACATAAGATACGGGTGTGAGCGTGAATGGTTCTATGGCTATTAGGTGTGTTCAAAGCCGGGGACATAATCAGAGATCGAGTTTCCATCCTGTCTTTTGCAGGAAGGCATGGCAGAGGGATTGAGGCTCAATAGATCAGAGGCGTCCATGGGTCTAAGAAGGCAGCCACTGTTGGATTGCATGTCTGTTTCCATCATGACTGCTGCAGGTGTGGGTAACATGTTGGTGTTAGTTTGTGAGCCAAGTAGCATGTCCTATGTGCTTTCCATCTGCAGATGCGTTTGGGGGTTATTTACTGTGCCAATGCACACAGAAGTTGTATATTTTTAAACAAATGAGACGTTTTGCCATATGTACATGCTAATTTGATTAATGGTGGAAGGGAGTGTGTCATGAGAGACTTTCATGGCCCCACTTGTCACCTGGAAGGTTGTTTGCATGGCCCCTGCTGGCCTTGCCATGGCACTATGCACTGTTTAAAAGGAATGCATGACTTTCAGTCTTGCAAGCACTCACGTCCATAACAATAGATATGTTCAGTTCTAATTGTAACATTATTACTCTAGCTGATGGCATGTGCTTTCGTGCTGTCAAAATGCATTGGTTCTTTCAGAAAGAAATCATGTTCTTCGACTAACCGTGTCCAAATATTAGACCTGTAACCAGTTCTGTTAATTTGGCATTGTTTTTGATCAAATGCATTTGTATTCGGTTTTTAAAATAAATATTTTTGATTTGGATACATCTGCAGTTGTGGGTCTTGGATTCGCATTTCCAGTTTTGCACATGTGTTGTGTGTTTTTAGAGCTGAAGTTCCATACACGTCGTAGACCTTCGGTTAATGGGAGTAGTGATATTGCTGCCTATATATAGGAATTGGTGAAGAGGTGTTTCGTTTCCAGGTTTGTGTAGTGGTGTTGGTAGGTGTTAGTTAGTAGGTGTTTCAACATACTTTTAATTGCTTTTTTGACTGGGACTAAGAACCATCTTTGCAGGGAGTTGTATTGTTCGTGTATATAAAGTTTTAATATTTTTCAAAGTCTTGGAAAAATGTGCATCTTCAGATTTGCAATTTGCTCAAAGTTTGCATTTGTCGAATGAATGTTAAGTTAGAGGAGTTTGATCGTAGGCTTTGAGGTAATTCATTAGATTCTCATGAAAGAGCATCACTGCATTTTGCATTGCAGTGACTTGTATTTTGTGTACAGATAGTTTGTTTCAAGGAAAGGGATTGTAGCTCATTGTTATCTAGTGAATAATATAGCAGTGGAGAGCTGGTAAGTATAGACAGACATGTAGGAGGAGCCACGCCACCAAACCTTGGTCATTTGCATGGCAGAGTGCAAATCTGCTTGGCAAGTGCTGGTGTACACAACACTTCTCTCAAATAAACATTTCATGTGGTGTGAATGTAGTAATCATGCCCAAGCAGGGGGCGTACATGGCGGTAACAGGCCTCTGCGAGGGCTCTAGGCTGGTACTGGCCTGTATACCCCCCTGCTGTGGCGTGATTGCTATTCGCACCATGCAGTTTGCTGGGGTGAAAATTGATTTTATTTTTCTCTGGAGATAGGTTGAGCTTCTTGCACGATGCCAATCTCCCGAGAAAAAACAAAAAAACAAGATTCTGCAGCCATCAGGAAAGTGACTAAGTCCCTTTTCCATTTCAATGGTAGCCGGGATCGAGAGGAGTGCCCAGGTCACAGCACAAAGCTAGAAAGCGGGGAGGGGTGAGCGGGTGTGGAAGGGGTTTGGTTTGTTTTGGGGGTAGGGAGGTTCGGGAGGCTCCCCGTTGCTTCCCCAAATAAAAAAAAATAAATAATAATATGTTGTCTCCCAGGGAAGGACCTTGTTTGACTGAAAACAGCAGGCAAAGACTGTGTATTCTCACTTGCTGTTTCAGCCACTTGATTGACAGATCACCCTCCACGAGTGCGAATGAAAGGTGTACAATCCTTACCCTACACCATGGAGCAAAATTAAATCCATTGTGCATGATCTTGAGAAAGGAGCTTTGCGAGTTGGTTGTTTTACGACAATTTAAGCGTGTTTCCAGTACAGTAGGGCACATTGGAGTTTATTTCTAGTACAGAAGGGCAATTCAGGGCACTTGCCAAAAACAGTAAATTATTATGTGTATTTAAGCTTTTAAATTAATGTATGCCATTTTGGTTGCCATATTTCCGGTAAATACCACGAGAATGGCAAGAGGACACACTATAACTTCTCACATAAGGCAGTGCTGATTAACGTGGGTAGCAAATATTAGGCTGCCATTGCAGCGCAGAACATGTTTTATTGCTGAAAGGACAGAAATGTCAAATGCATCACAATATTTCACAAACAGCGTTCAAAGTATTGTATATTCCATATTCTATTCCAAATTCAATGGCTGAATATCATCAAACGATGATCTTGTCTTTCTAGATGTGGGAGGAACACAATTGTTGTCAGGAAAGTGAACGTGTGCATTTCTATCACAGTTCAAGTATTCTCTGAAGAGGATGTCACATTTCAATGCTGGGTGCACGGCTCATAAGCCATGTTTCCTTGTTTTTTCTGTTTCACCGAAATAATTGCTACTTTATGCTCGAGTGTTTGCTATGTCAGACAATGGTTGCTAAGTCATTTCTTTGTTAGGCACTGGGTTTTAAATTACAGGTACACTGTGTCAAAAGGATCTGTGTACATACTTTCATATATGCTTCAAAAAACAAGTCAAAAATCCTTTGAGAGAGCAGGAACAATCCCTATATGAAGGGTGTTGAAAGTTTGAAGGTATCACATAAACTACAGAGGTGTTCCTTTAAGTGTGTCAGACAATTGTTTTGAATATGTTATTTGATTACAGATGTAGTGTTCAAAGATTGTTTTTAAAAACCATGTTTATATTTTTATTTTTATTTTTTTAGAAGGACACACGTTTTATTTCACAGTGCACCAAAGAAACATGAGCATTAACCTACTCTACCTGATATATGTATAAAAGCAAGACGCGGTTTTAAAAGCTACAATACAATTTTCCTTAATAGTCTGCCAGGTACAATCTCGCATGTGGAAAATGTGAGCACATTCTCTGGAAAAAAGAAAAAAAAAACACCACTCACGTTATTTAAGGTTGGCCGTAGTTCAAAATGGAAAACAATAACAAAACACAAAATACTACTCAGTCGAGTAGGCAGAATATCAGTGCAGGTTTAACCTGAACCGTATAAACGAAGGCCTAGGGCAGATGTCCCTGTAGTGGCATTCACCCTTTTTAATGCAGAGCCCCCCTTGAGTAAAACGATTTTTGTTGAGCCCCCACTTGAGTATAAATACTGTTGCCGTGCCCCTCAGATACCATATTTGCTTATTAAAGAAGTCACTTTACTCCCTTTTTGAAGAGCCTTGCACCTCCCCTCTCCCCTTCACTTAATTCCCACCCACTGACCCCCCCAACGGGCCGCCCTGCAGATCCTGGAGTTTGACTAGACGACCCTGTGGCATAAAATAAGCACATATGTTAATTTAAGTCTGAGTGTTTTCTTTCTTTTTACAATAGTAGTGAGCAGGTTTGAGTTTGTATAGGCCATCTCACTTCATTGTAAATACAATATCTTACTGTTCTTCAATGTATTTATTGTGCAAGATGAAAAGCTGAAAACGCACCTGCAAAAATTTGAACGTATGCATTTAGATTCCGCAAAGCTCTCTGGAGATGAACATGTATCATGTCAACTTGGCCTCATGGGATCTCACCTTTTAATTGGTCTCCCATAGCACGCCTCTCTTTTGTGTTTTCTCTCAGAATTCTCCCCCGTTTTGTAAAGCAATCTCATGCATATCAGCTTGGCTTCCACTGTATACATATCATACATACACACGCTGATACATATTTTCTCTTCTGACACACAGCAGTAGTCTGCAAGCAAAATAAATGAGCGTACACATTGTAAAGACAGTGATGCAGTCACATCAGTGCATACTTTACACACTCAACAATTGCATTTGCACCCTTGTTTCCAAACAATAAGCTTAAACTCGATTCACGTTTTATACGATATGAGATGATAGGCTATTTATAACGTGCTCAATACCCAAAGGTTTCTAAGCGCAGACCCGGGATCGAACCTGTGCGGCTCTGTGTTGTCTTAGTTCCAAGGCGAGCACGTTGCTGCTAGCTATCCTTCCAAGACTGGTGGTGTTGTTATCACATGCCTTCCTGCAATCATTAACAGAATTGCAAAGGTCAGAATGAAATATGATGGGAACCTGAAATCGAAAATGGGTTTATTGTTTCTAACTGACATGGGCAGACTTGACATCCTACCCAATGATCTGTAGTTCTTTCAAGACTCAGATCCCTCCGAGCCTGTGATGTTGGTATGTAGGCATGCAGCTCTTTTGTATTCCTACTGTGCATAACCATTTTTAGTTTGATTAAAATGCTGAGCTCACTTCAAGGTTGAACTCGAATGTTGGGGGTGCCCTAAAAACGGCGGTATTCCTTTACCACAAAAAATGCCCTATCACACATTTCTTCAACCTGTGACTCTCCAGATGTTTTGGACTACAAATCCTAGCCAACCTAATCAATGGCGAGAGATAGTGTTGGTTATAACCCAAAACATCTGAATAGCTGCAGGTTGCAGACCATTCCCCTACTGTAATATGAGATCATAACATGAGTATAATTAAATGATGTCAGGATTTTTTCTCCTGCAAGAACCTTGCTACCATCAAGATAACGTAAATATGGTGCACACTCCAACATTACACTTTATTATCAGGACCACTTAATGGGGACAAGCCAACGAAGCAGGACAAAGACAAGACATTGTGACACTATATGAAGAAATATGCTTTGTTAGCAGATCTGTTCTATGAAAGCAGAGTAGCCAAGTCTTCTGTCAGTTTTCTGTACAGCTTTCGTAACAATAGTAGGTTATTGTCAGAGAAGGAGTGGCTCAACATCAACCAATGCTACAAAGAACACTACTTCTCCTTATTCGTTCGATAAGATTGTTATTTTCCAGTTTCTTTGACTATTAATCAAAAAAATGCTGTATAACCATTTCATTGTTATTAAGTTGACTGCCACACGCCTCTGTTAGTTCGGTTGTATGCCAACCATGCAAGCCATGTGTGTGTAACCCTCTCCTAAGTGTACCTTACAACACTTCACATGTATGTATTCAAAGAAAAAACTTTAGTTGCAGGGACATTAAGGTGAGAACTTGATGCAACAAAACCCCTGAAAGCCAATGACCACAATGGTGTCATCGCAGATCACATCACTGATGACATCACTAATTACATTACAACAGTAACCAGCATTAGGTGGGCTCGGAAGTCTGTAGCTGCGAATAATCAACACACCCACAAATAAGAAGTTTACATTTATCATTGCCTTCTGTAATTGCTAGTGAAAGGGTATCTGAGTAACTGCAAGCACGTTTGGCACTTTACACCTTAATTCTTTATCCATTTTACCCACTGTCCCCTAATCCTATTTTCCTTTGTCATGTCATTTATTCAATTTGCTTATTTTTTGTTTTACATTTCTTTTCTTTTTTTATTTTTTTTTTATTTTTTGAGGTATTGTCTATTTCGTGTTGTCATTTTTATTTTTTAACATATTCCTCCCCGGTTGGACATTCCAACATGTACAACAACAAGAGTACCAGCAGTGATGACGGTATCATTTGCGTTCCAAATCCATCGCCAATTAGGAAAAAGGCAACTGGGATGAAAACCACTGCTGACAGTTTGCTTCTTTAAAGTTAAAACAAAATGTTCCAGAAAAGAGACAGAGGAGGTACTTTGAACATTCTGCAAACACAACTCTACGCCATGGGCCTTCCAATGTTCAATCTCAAAGCGTGGGAACACCTATTATGATTAATCATCTAGTGCAAGTCCACTGAGATGACATCGATAATTACTATCGAAAAGTGCACAAACTTCATAAAAGAAAATGCACAGGTCCCATTCTTTGCATAGACAGACATCAGCATGACTTGCAGCACCTCCATCCACCAGTGTAACAACATCACAAACTGCAAATGGTGCCTGAACTTCAGCAGAAGTGTGAACTGCAGGGACTCTGTTTTACCGACTCTTGAACTTTCCATGATGAAAGTCATGTGTAGACGATCTTTCAAATGGATAGTCAAGGGAGGTGCCACATTTGAGGAATGGCTGAAGTTAATCCCTGAACACCTGATTAACTGTCATTCTTAGTTTTTTCTTTAAGTTGCCATTTTTGTTTCCCCGTTTAAAAAAAAAATTAAAAAAAATAATATATATCTATATATATATATTCAGTAAAAACGTTGTTAAAAGAAAGGACGTTATGGTTACAAGTAAAACCATAACTCGTGCCACCACCATGCAATGCTAAGAGTAACACCCAGGACATCAAAGATGACATCACAAATGTCATTGATGACATCACTGATGACATCACATGTGCATTTACTTTTCATTAAAACTCTGTGCAAGGGATTCTTATTATAATGTTGACAAAAAGTGTCAAAGATCATTGGAATAGATGTCTTGAGCTATGTAGTGAATTAGGCAATGCATTGATATACATAGCATTCTATTTTGATGTTCTTTACAGTATACTAAGCTACTCAGGTATAAATATAAGCATTGTGTGCAACATACATGATGGAGGTGCAATATTCATAATCTTCCCATGTTGAATAGTGAAATGATAAATACCTTCTTATTAGAGTTTGGTGTACTGTGCAACATGTAATAATTTGCTAATGAAACCCACTTCCTATATAATTTCATTATTACATACAAAACACAAAGACACAACAACACACACAAATATGTGTCTATACAGGGAAAGTGAAGTACACAAAAAAAGCAGCAGAAGAACCAGAAATTGTTCATAACCTATCTGATTATCTTTATGCACAGAAATGATTGTTCTGCTTCAAACCTACTACTTCGCTATACATAACTATCATTTGATGTGACTGCACCCTAAACAAAGTTATGTGAATACAAATATGAGCATATCCAGAGAAAGTACAGTAATATAAAAAAAGCAGAACAATAAGAAAGTGTTGAAAACTTTACTGATTGTCTTCATACACAGAAAGCATTGGTATCTTTCAAGTGTGTATTCTCCCTATTTATATGTTTCATATGCTTTGAGTAAACCCCAAATGAATTACTGTAAGAACATATTTGAAGTATAAGTCTACAAATATAGTATTTTTTGATTTCTTCATTCCTAAGTATTACTAGCTAAGATATATCACTAAAGGAAAAAAGAGGGAGCCAGGCATGTGATGTCATCAGTGATGTCATCAATGACATTTGTGATGTCCTCTTTGATGTCCTGGGTGTTAGTCTTAGCAATGCACAGTGGTGGCGCGAGTTATGGTTGCTTAGCTTACCATAACTGGCGAATTTCACGTTTTTTTCGGTTTTACCTGTAACCATAACGTCCTTTTAACAACAATTTTTTACTGAATTTCATAGGTTTTTAGTAGCACAACTTAACCATAGCGTCCCTTAAACAAAGTTTTTTCATTGAATTTCATGGGTTTTTACCAGTGCGTGCTATTTTCCTACAACTTACTAATATCATACTTACCCAATATAGCAATATTTGTGTCCAATTTACAAAGTGTCACCTTGAAACTCTGCCATTTCCCACCTTCTAGAATAATTTTTAACACTTCTTTACACTTTTTGCAACTATTTCAACTAATTTTGCATCCATGGACGTCTACGAACATCTGACTTCATTGCAGACCTTCCGTACAGTGCCACATGACCTTATGCTGTCTCGCGGCATGATGACATGTCCGAGAACCCGTCCACACTTCACGATAAAATCCTTGCTTCGCAAACTTTTTGGAACTGCATTTTCTACTAATCTAGGAACTTTAAACTTCAAAATTTCCCTTGCACAGCTCCAACACCTATTCCTACTCATTATCCATTAACAATCTAGTACACAGTACATACTTTTAGCAAAACTGCTATTTATCTTAAAATGGCATCAGCTGTTGCCATCCCACCTGCCCAAGAGCCACCACCACCGCTTTAATCAAGGAGCATCAGAAACACTGCCCCCTACCTTAGAAATAACACACGCTTAACATTTTCCCCTGTTCACCTGCCCCTCCATATTAGTGTTTGGTGCCTCTTCCCACATTTCCCTCCCCACCTTTCGTTCTAAGCTCTCCTGCCAATAAAAATGCATCCACAAACAAAATAAATGTTCCTTTAGGAACCACCTTTCACAGTTAAAAAATAGAACTAAAAAAAACATGCATACACTCCATCTACTTTATATTTCTCAGTAAAGTACATAGACTCAATAAGATTTTACAACATTTCCATTTGCATGTTGTGTTATGCTAATGGGAATATTGTGGCGTTCATCCTCCGTTCCAGGGACTGGAACGGTGGATACTGGACCAGCAGCCCAAATTATCAGCTCAAGCGAAGCAAGGGTGGGTAACGAGGTCTCTGGACCATTATCCCCCCATTCCAGCCCCTGAAATGGGGGATCAAGGCCATTAGCACCCTAGGTTCCCAAAGCGGGAACCCGGGGTGCTAAAAAAGAAAATCCTTTTCCAAGATGGCCACCATACAAAGGGAAGGTGAGGGTTCCATACATGGCCCCTCTTTGCTTTCCATGGCAGCCAGCTGAAGGCAAAAAGAGAACCATATGAACATATTACCACAAGCATATTTTTCTTCCCTTTCAGATCTATCCTAATTTCGAATAACTTTACCATAAAGCCACTCCCAGCTGGACAGGCCATGTTAATCCTATGTGTTGTCCATTGTGGTCATGGCCAGTAGCCAGATTGTCCGGACCATGACCTTATTGCATGACCCAGACAATCTGGCCACGGCCCATGGCCACAGGCTACCCCTCAGTCACTAAAGGTATACCACTATTTTTTGTAGCTACATTATGACACTTGTCAAACAATAAAACATTGGTACATTTGCAAAACCATGCTTGTAGGTGCTCACCAATGCTCCCTACACAAGTTTACTGGAAATCCACCCATGTTTTATTTTTTCAAAAGTGTCAAATGTATGCACATACAATCGTCACATAACCTAGCCCGCACTTGACAAAATCCATTCAGACTTTACGAAAACATCTATATCTATAATCTTTTTTGCAAACCTTTGTCTAGATTTGTCAAATAGCACCACATTTATAAGCCTTTACAATATTTTGGAACCACCCTCTAATTTTGCTACCTCTTGACAGAATCCCACCAAACTTTGCAAAAACATGTATATCTATATCTATTATCAGTTTTCCAAATGAAGTGTAGATTCATAAATTGCCACCTCATTTATAACCCTTTACATTATTTTAGGACCCTCCCCTTTAATTTTGCCCCCTATTCACAAATCCCAGCAAACTTCGCAAACACATTCATATCTAAATGTATTATCAGTTTGCCAAATTAAGTGTAGATCCGTCAAATGGCACCTAATGTATAAGCCATTACATTATTTTGGGTACCCCACCCTCTAATTTTGCCCCTTCATGAAAGAATCCCACCAAACTTTGTAAACTCATTCGGAATCTGGTCAGAAATATCCCATCCCATCATCATCACCCCTCACCTCCATCAGAGATTATTTGATAAATTTGACAAGTGCAATGCTCAGTAAATATTATTGTCCCGAGGGTTCGGGCATGTGTTTTTAAACATATGTTCATCGATTGCACAAACATTTCCAATGCACCTTATTGAAATATTAGCCTTGAACCTGGGAGAACCGAGTAGTGGTCTACATGCCTCTCGATGCTGGACTGCCCATATGCCCGCTAGAAAGAACAGTACACACAAAGGTTATACTTGCGTTTCATTGCAATATGCCACACAGAACAAACAAGTAGAATGTAACCCAGCAATAATGGTCAGCTAATGATAAGTTGATGCTGGTTCAGGTATAAAATCGTCAAAATTCAAACTTATATTATATTCGCCATTTCCATTCTCTTGGCGTAACTCAGACCGTAACGCAGACTCCGTTTGCACCAACGATATTTCATGAACTGCATTTACATGTTCCTTAGTCCAGTTTTGGAATGGATAATCTTATCATATTTTACATTATTACACCCCTCCTTTGATTCAATTCCTTTCGGAATGGTCCCTTTCTCTGAAGGGCAAAAAACAATTGAACCTTATACTGTGTGTGCGATGCGTGGGCTTCCTTAGCTTGCAAGCAAAAATAAAAAGCTGGTGACCTTCACTCAGAATGAAGACACATTCTTAGTTAACAACATCTTGGCTCACCCCATCCATGAGAACTGTAATTGTGATGCACGGGTACAGGAGGAAAAATGTGAGGGCTGTCCTTGCTCGATAATCGTGGCACTGCTAAGGGGTAGGGGAAACTTTGCAATGACAGAATGTGCCCGACTCCAAAATTGGAGTAGAGGGTACACAAAAAAGAGTCAAAGTGTGTCTAGCAATAGCCCCACCTATGCTTATGTCACAGATTCCTTCACTTATATAGCCTAGGGCTCATCCCTTTTGTGGGATTGTAAGGCAATTGGAAAAACTGCAGTAGTTGAAAAAAAAATTAACAAAGAGGATACATATTAACAGATAAATTGGATGCTTTATTTGGACACTTCTTAAAAACATTGTTGATCACAAAAACATATGGTAATCATTTGTACCTGGATTTGAACTGTTCCATGAGCTCTGTTTTAGGTAGACAGGGCACGTTGGCAATGTTTTGTGGCAATGTATGTGTACTCGGAACAAAATTGCACACTATTCCATGACTATGCATCTCCAAAACATTAATAATAAGATCTTTCACAAAATCAAATTCTATTTCATCATATTCAGGCTTGACCACCCATTTTTTGCTTCTTTTTGTAAAGGCCATATTGTAGCAAAGCATCCCAAGGTTTCCCACAGTTCTTGATTGGTCACGGTCTACATTCTCGTTATGCACTAATACCGGTAATAATGTCCTATATTTCATCCTTTGAATGCCGAAATGCAATCTCTTTGGCCTGTACTTTAGGCACATATTGTGGAACACCTCCAAATCTATCATGTGACAGAATGCTATGAGTCCCCTCAGATCTCTTGATAGAGTTTTATCAAACACAATCTTCTCAAGTTTTTTGTGTGGAGGCAAAGATGGAATCAACCACTTCTTCTTCCGTTCCGTTTGACTGTGCAATGTTGTGTTTTTGAATATGGTTTTACCGCAAAGCCTGCAGACAGCAGGGAAGCCCGCAAATCCAAGATGGTGGGCATTTCCAAAAATCTGACGCACTTAACGCTCTTCACCATCCAATCAGCGAACACGTCTCATTTCCGCGAACATGACGCAAGCTGATTAATCTATCGGTATCCTGTCCGTGGAGCGAACAGGCAAGTGTGTCCGCAGAGCGGACATAGATATCACTAATTTTATGTGACCTAGTTTTTGGTCATTTTAAAAAAAACTACTGGATGGATTTTCACAAAGCACGCTTTCGTGACCAAGCCACTGCTCCTGCCGCAAATTTGGTGAAAATCCATCCAGCAGTTTGGGCTGTAGGCATGAGCAAAGTTTTTTCCCCATTCAGTCTATGGGAAAAAAATAAATTTTGGGACCCCCCCTATAACTTTGCCCCCCTGGATCAAACCTCACCAAACTTTGCAAAAACATTCAGAGTGGGCCATACACTTGTTTTGCAAAGTTTGGTGAGGAAGTTATAAGCCACCCAAAAAACAGTATTCCTGTCCGTGCTGTCCACAGGCAAGTTGAAACAGTTCTAAGGACACGCGCGGTGTCCACGGACATAAAAAATTGCCCATATGCCGCAGTTTTAATGTTTGATTCTATGGGTGTGATATGCTGTGTTGGTTGTGGCCAGGGCCTAAAGTCATGGAAGGCCATGCACACAAGACCAAAGTTATAAGCACTGAAGTTATGCACCACCATGGGTGTGATATGCTGTGGTGGTTGTGGCCAGGGCCTAGAGTCATGGAAGGCCATGCACACAAGACCGAAGTTATAAGCACTGAAGTTATACACCACCATGGGTGTGATATGCTGTGGTGGTTGTTGCCAGGGCCTAGCACTCAAGACCGAAGTTATACGCATTGAAGTTATAGGCCACCATGGGTGGCTTATAACTTCGCTCTCCCTGGATGAATTCTCACCAAACTTTGCAAAAAGTGTGATATGGGTGGGCCTATATAGACAGTTAAAATGTTTGATTCTATGTGTGATCTATAGGTGTGATATGCTGCGGTGGTTGTGGCCAGGGCCTACAGTCTTGGGTGTATGGCCACAGGCTGTAGGCCGTAGGCCTTACACCCAAGACTCTAGGCCCTGGCCACAACCACCGCAGCATATCACACCCATAGATCACACCCATAGAATTGAATATCTATCAAATATTTGCAAATCTGCAGTTTGTGTACTGTTTGATTTGTATAGTCTGTATGTGGATTTTTGGCTGTGTCATGTCATTAAGATTGTAGAGTTTGGTAACAAGCACTGCAGTATAACATATCCATGGAAGTAAACATTTTGTATTGTGGTGTATGGTTATATGTTTGCTTCAATGGTTCTGGTATGCAGCAGTATTTATGTGTTCTATTAGAATATACTTACTGTTTGATTTTTTGAGATTGGATATATTTTTTTGATAAGTTGGGTAGCTGGAGCACATATTCTTTTTCAATTTCTGTGAAAAAAGAAAAGAGCATGTTAGTGTATGTATTTTATAAAGACGTATTACATTGCATAATAGACATTTCAGATTTTTCTTACCCTCATATTTAGTAGTTTACAAACCAGTGTACTGTGCAATTTGCTCAGTTTCTGTGTTTGTTTTTCAAATCATTCGGTCTGTGGGAAAAAAAATCCATGTCGGATTAAAAAAATCCTTTTGTTTGTTTGTTTTCAGTGTTCACTTGTTGTTTCTGGCTAATTGTTCTATCTGTTGGTTTGTTGCTGATTTTTGGAGCAGTTAGATGCTTGTTGGTGTATTCTAACTGTCTATTTTTTTGTCATAATTTAGTGGTATTGATTTAGCTGTTTGGTTGTTGAAAAATCTTGGGGCAGTTAGATACCTGTTGGCGTATTCTAACTATGTATTTCTTGTTATAATTTAGTGGTATTCATTTATCTGTTTGGTTGTTATAGAATCTTGGGGCAGTAAGATACCTGTTGGCGTATTCTAACAGTTTATAGTTTTTTAATTGAAGTTTTATAATGTTTAAGTACAGATTAGTTATTAAATTTTGGTTTTAAGAACATTAAATAAGCATTTGTAAGATTTGCTGGTAATCTCTGCTTTAGAGTAATGGTACTATCATTACATTCGAACCATCCACATTTCTTTTTCATATATGGTTGTAGTGACCTGCATTGGTTGTGGTTCCTGCGTGGTAGATTATACCTATTGTTGGGAAGGTTTTCTTACCAAGTGATACTTGACCATGTGTGAATCCAGTCAGCTTGCAGTTGTGTTTGGTACCATCTGCATTGTAACGCAGAAGCATTAGTATTACGTATTTACTATGTGTTTGTATTAGTAAGGTGGAGCGATTATCTGAATTGCAGGTAGTACATAATCTACCATGGTTTGCATTTCGTACAAGTTGCTGAAATGGAACGGATTCACAATTAGGTATGGATACATACACAAAGCGCTCATTAGGGATTTGTTCCTGTGTCACATTGTTGCAGAGAGTGCATGTATGTTTCCACATGTATGAAATCTGGAAGATTTCATTTATAGGTATGTTTTTGTTTTCCAGTACTTGTAGTAAGTACATTAGAAATTCTTGTGAGTTTATAGTGAATTTCACCATTCCAGCACAGAAGTCCAATTCTTCTCTTATTCCATGAACAATATACGTGTTGTCAGGATTGTTTGTTGCGTTTCTATGAAGGACTGACATTTGCAAACACAATTGGTCTGTACTGTGTAAGTAAATGTTGTCAATAATTGGTGGCAATTGAAATAGAATATTCATTGCTACATTTGCGTAGCAACTTACACCAGTTATATTTGAAATTTTGAATGAACCAGATAGTTCTGTGTCCAAGTAATTTCTTTCGGAGTGTGTTGCTTCTTTGAATGAGTAATAGGTTCTTCTTTGGTTGTGGTAATTGATGATTATTAGCTTCTTTTACTCTCTTTGGAGGATTTCAGTGATATCCTGTTGCATTTCTGTTTGAATTAGTTTTATTTTACAACATTTTCCTTTTTGTGGAACAGGATATGGTTTTAGAGGGGTGTATAGTGAACGTAGTCTATTGAATTCTAAAATGCAAGGAATATTAGCGTTTACTTTACTTGCATCAAAGTTGATTAGAAATAGACCGTCAGGTGTACGTAAGCATGATAGTGCTACATAGCTCATGCCTTCTTTAAAGACTGTGTTACCAAAATCTATCAATGCTTTGTCTAGGGTAAGACCTTGTTATTTGTGAACGGTGACTACGTATGCTAGAGTTAGAGAAAATTGTTCTCAGCTTACATACATGTCTTTGAAGAGAAGGAACCGAGCTGTTGAGCGCCCTATCCTTTTTACTTCTGAAAGTTTGTCAAAGGGAATGTTGACAAATTGAATGTTGTTGTCACTTGGGTATGTTTGAAATCCAACAACTGTACCCAGTGTTCCATTAACTAGTCCTTGCTCCACGTCAAGGTTACGTTTAAGCATTACTCTACAGTTTAAGGATCATTTTAATATTTTCTCCAAACCAGCTGTTTTGGAGATAGAATTTTCTAAGGTATTTGGGGGCCGATTCATGGAACAAACGTGCGCCGAAAATCTACGCGCAAGCAGGCGCAAGCAGGCGCAAGCGGGCGCAAGCGGAAAAAAAGAGGCGCACGCGCACGCGTGCGATTCATGGAAGTCCCTGCGCGTGTCTTCCTCGGGAAGTGCGCCAAACCCGTGCATGGCGCACACGTCACTGCAACATCCCGAAAGACGTGCGCGACGCGCACAGTGAAAGCGCACAACCTCTGCGCATACACTAGAAAGTGGGCGGAACACGGGGCGTAACGCGCGGAATGGGGAACAACTTGCGAAAACAAGGGCGTAACTGGGGATGTACTGCAGGGAAGCAGAGGGAACGCCCACACGCACCCGAACCACACGTATTCATGGAACCGAATAGGGCAAAGCCACGCACAGCGAAAGACACGCACAAGCCGATACACGTCTGCCACACGAAGGCAGGCGGTAGCGTCCCTGCGCATTACAAAAGTGGCAACATACAGCAATTGTGCGAGCGGGGCACGTGTATTTCGGGGGTTCGCGGGAAGTCACACACGCGACCTGGCCTGGGGGAGCGGGCTACGTGTATTACAGGGGTTCGCGTGAACTTTTACACGCGATCGGGCCTGGGGGAGCGGGCTATGTGTATTACAGGGGTTCGCGTGAACTTTTTCACGCGATCGGGCCTGGGGGAGCGGGCTACGTGTATTACAGGGCTTCGCGTGAACTTTTTCACGCGATCGGGCCTGGGGGAGCGGGCTACGTGTATTACAGGGGTTCGCGTGAACTTTTTCACGCGATCGGGCCTGGGGAGGGGGCTACGTGTATTACAGGGGTTCGCGTGAACTTTTTCACGGGATCGGGCCTGGGGGAGCGGGCTACGTGTATTACAGGGGTGCGCAGGAATTTTCTCACGCGATCGGGCCTGGGGGAGCGGGGTACCACTCACCGTCTGCCTTGCGTGTAGTAGAACGCGTAGCCAACACCCGCTGTGAAGTAATAGCGTGTGAACCCCAACGGATGGAAAACACACGCACCGCACGAAAAGCACGTACAGAACATAAAGGCACGCGGGATCTCCAAGCCCTGCCAGGGCAACGCCCGTGCGCAAAACGTCACAGACGCGCATACGCTGTAAGGGCCTTTGGTCCAATGAAATCGCGTACGCGTGCTGACGCGCTTACGCGCTAAGGGCCTTTCCTCGAATTACACGCCGACGTGCAGATTTTTCACGTGCCAAATCACTCCGTATCAAGCTGGCCACGCGAAAACACACGGAAGACCACGCTCCTGCCCAGAAGGCCGAATTACTTCCCCCCCCAGTGCCCCGAGCAGCCTCCCACGTGCCATCTGCTGCTGCCTGCCTGCCTGCTGCCACCGTGCCCTGCCATTTGGTGCCTGCACATCAGCCATCTGCAGGGGTCCAGTTGCTGTGTCCACCCCTGCTGGAACAGTAGACTCCCGACTGGGATACCATCGCTCCACAGCCCAGCCCCAGGACCCAGTTGCCCACCCACGCCTGCCTCGGGGGTCGCCATGTCGGGGCAAGCACCATCTGAGACCTGTGGCGACCCCCAGCCAGAGAGGCAGAGGGCCACCAGCTTCAGTGAGAAGGAAGTTGGTGTCCTGGTGGAGCATGTCCTGGGGCATTATGATGCCCTCTTTGGAAGACCACGCGCCAACAAGGAAGGACGGGAGAGGATCTGGGACGATGTAGTGGTTGCCATCAACGCGGAGGGGGTGGCAACCCGCGACATCAAGCACATCAAGAAGCGCTGGGAGGACTTGAGGGCCAGGACCCTCAATAAGGCCCGTCGCCTCGCGGAGGGGGGCTGGGCACGCCTGAGTGACATCCAGATGAGGGTCCTGGAACGCGTAGACCCAGCGCTCCACGCCCAGATCCTTCGGAGGCAGACCCATCTGGAGTTGGCCGGTAAGTGGCCAAGCATTGCTGTGTGAGACAGGGCATGTTGCAGTGTGCTGGTTGTCTGATACATGCCTGTATGTGTGACATAGGCCATGTACGTATGTGTGTGTGCAGGGACATCATGGTCAGGCATGTGAGTACAGTGATGTGTTCTATTGCAACATGGGGGGCTCTGTGCGGAATGGACACATGGAAGCATGGCAGTCTCTGTTCCTGGACATGGGTGGGGGTGAGGGATGGGTGCTGGTCCCATGTACACGTATGGTGTCCATGTGTGTGTGTCTGACCTGCGTGTCTGTGACTTGTAAATGCCATGGATGCATGACACATGTCTGTGACAATGTTCAGATTCACTGATGCAGCCTAGTCATCCTTGTATCCACTGCGTCTGTGGTGTACGAGGCCAGATGGATGGAACTACGATGAGGTGTGTGCATGTGATGGCAAGACCCATGATGCATGTGAGTTTAAAACCAACATTGTATGAATCATGAGTCCCTTGGTCATGTATGCCAATGTCCATGGCATGCGCCATGCCTGTTACTGTATGTGTTTTGCCTGCACTGACCCATGTGTTGTGGAGGGACATGATGGAAGTGATGTATGACAGTGCCACTCATCTGCTGTTGCTTCCTGTTTAGGGGACCATTGTACAGTACCCTGATGCTTGTGTTCTATGTCTCCCTCTACACAGTGGCAAGTGAAGAAGAGGGCGGAGAAGGCGCTGTGGAGCAGAGCGGCGGGGATGCCGCCACGGCTGCAGCGGAAGGGGTGGGTGAGCCCCCACAGGGGCTTGCACCGGCGGAAGACGGCGTGGAGACATCCAGGTTGGTGGTTTCCACAGAGGGGGAGGAGGCCGCTACTGAGCCACACATGGGGCCTGGTGGGGGCATCCCCGCTGGTGCAAGTGGTGCAGTCCAGGGCCAGGGGCAGGAGGCAGCACAGGTCGCCGTGGAGGTGCCTGTGCATGTCACTGTCCCTGACACTGTGACTGCACCACCATGCACCAGCAGGGATGCCCCATCCCAGGCCCGTCCGCAGGTAGGGGAGATGTCCATGTCATCTGACACTCCTCTACCTGCGGACGAGGGGACCCCTGGCCGTGTGGAGAGGGTCCTGATTGGTGTCGCGTTGCGCACGGCTGGCATTCGTGATGAGGTGCATGCTTCCCGGGAGGAGCATGCACATCATCACGAAGAGCACCGTGCGTACGTGAACCATTTGGGAGCCGCCATGGTCGGGGGTTTCCTACATGTGTGTGGCCTTCTGGCGACCCTCTCCTCCTCTGTGGGGGCTATGCGCCAGTCGTGCTCCATGCCGTCTTCCGGCCCAGATGCCACCAGGGCCCCCTGTGGACCTGCCCCGACCAACGCAGCCAGCTCAGTGGGGACCCCATCCCTGCCACAGTCGGGAGTCGAAGGTCCAGCAGGGGTGGACACACCAGCAACTGTCCCCCTGCAGATGGAGGATGTGCCGGCATCATCTGGCAGGGCACGTGCACGACGGCATCGGTGGATTCCATCAGCCTGGATGCCGTCGTGCTGGCAGAGGCAGTGGCGTCGGAGGCAGCAGCAGGCTCGACGTGGGAGGCATCATGGCTCGGGGCCATCAAGATCAGAGGGGCAGGCATCGGCCGGAGGGCAGGAGAACCCTGGGATGGCAGTGTCTTCCGTGTGGGAGCAGTTGGTCCAGCGGATAGGTGCGGAGCGGCAGCGGGCGGAAGAGGAGCGGCTCACCATGGTCAGGGCGGAGTTCTCCATGCGTCGGGCGTTGAGGCGGACTGAGTGCCTCGAGGAAGCTCGCAGGGAGTTTAAGCTGGACACGGGGTTGTCCCTGCGAGACCTCGGGGCCAGGACAGAGTCCCGCCTCCGGGACATCGACATGGAGTTCGATGATGCCCTGGCCGGCAACATCACAGAGTGAGCCGCAGGACTTGCCCGCTGTCATTGTATATAGTTCTTTAGTTAGTTAGTGTTAGGTTTCCTTTATTTTTTAAGTTTTTTTTGGACCGCTCGGACAACGGCCACTTTTCTGTATATATTTTTTTCATTAGTTAGTAGTAGTAGGTTTTATTTATGGTGTTGGGCTCATGGACCCTGGGATCTTCTTGTACATAGTTTGATGTTTGGAAAACATTTGTTGGATTTATATTTCTGTTCACCATGAGGCAATGGTTTTTCCTTATTTTTTCCCCCCATTATTTTGCTTTGGACTACATTAGTTTTTGGATTCCTTTTGTTTTTTGATTTTTTCTATTAGTTCTCAGACATGGACCATTTGTTTTGTCATCCCCATTGTTGTGTGTTTTTTTTCTTTACTTCATTTTCATCTTTAATACATATATTTATTACTTACATTTGTGGTATTTTCTCATTGGTTTCATGCATGTCATGATATGGGTTTTGACATTCACTTGCACCCATTGTGTATGTGTGTGTGACGGACATGTGTTCATTTACATACTTGCCATTGGGGTTGTATCATGTAATTGCATCTACTATGTGGGTGGATGCAATCCTTGGCTGGGTGTTTGTGCTGGGTATGCTGCCCATTACTGCCATGATTACGTTTCGTCAGGACCTGGGGGCAGGGGGACATGAGTGGGGGCCTTCTGGGGGGTGGGGGTGCAAGGGGACATGGTTGGGGGCCTGCTGGCAGGTGCCCCACAGTGCTGGGGGGTGGGGGTGCAAGGGGACATGGTTGGGGGCCTGCTGGCAGGTGCCCCACAGTGCTGGAGGGTGGGGGTGCAAGGGGACATGGTTGGGGGCCTGCTGGCAGGTGCCCCACAGTGCTGCGGGGTGGGGGTGCAAGGGGACATGAGTGGGGGCCTGCTGGGGGGTGGGGGTGCAAGGGGACATGGTTGGGGGCCTGCTGGCAGGTGCCCCACAGTGCTGGGGGGTGGGGGTGCAAGGGGACATGGTTGGGGGCCTGCTGGCAGTGCCCCACAGTGCTGGGGGGTGGGGTGCAAGTGGACATGGTTGGGGGCCTGCTGGCAGGTGCCCCACAGTGCTGGGGGGTGGGGGTGCAGGGGGACATGAGTGGGGGCCTGCTGGGGGGTGGGGGTGCAAGGGGACATGAGTGGGGGCCTGCTGGGGGGTGGGGGTGCAAGGGGACATGTGGCTTGGCTGGGGGGCATGCCCATGGTGGATGGGCTGCCTGCGGGACATGACCAGGGGTGCAGGGTAGTCCCCTGTGGTGTGGGCTGCCTGCAGAGGTCGTGGAGGGGGTAGAGGGGAGACCTGGGAGGACCCACACTGGCAATTCACCTCTTCAACTTCCCGCACACCCACGTAATACACTGCCCCACTCGCACATGCCCAATCGCGTGTAGAATTTCTTGCGCACCCCTGAAATCCACGTACCCAGGCCAATCGCGTGTAGAATTTCTCGCGCACCCCTGAAATACACGTACCCTGCTGAAATCGCGTGTAGGATTTCTCGCGCACCCCTGAAATACACGCGCCCAGGCTATTCGCGTGTGGAACTTCACGCGCACCCCTGAAATACACGCGGCCAGGCTATTCGCGTGTGGAACTTCACGCGCACCCCTGAAATACACGCGCCCAGGCTATTCGCGTGTGGAACTTCACGCGAACCCCTGAAATACACATAGCACGCTCCCCCAGGCCCGATCGCGTGAAAAAGTTCACGCGAACCCCTGAAATACACGTAGCACGCTCCCCCAGGCCCGATCGCGTGAATAAGTTCACGCGAACCCCTGAAATACACGTAGCCCGCTCCCCCAGGCCTGATCGCGTGAAAAAGTTCACGCGAACCCCTGAAATACACGTAGCCCGCTCCCCCAGGCCCGATCGCGTGAAAAAGTTCACGCGAACCCCTGAAATACACGTAGCACGCTCCCCCAGGCCCGATCGCGTGAATAAGTTCACGCGAACCCCTGAAATACACGTAGCCCGCTCCCCCAGGCCCGATCGCGTGAAAAAGTTCACGCGAACCCCTGGAATACACGTAGCCCTTTGCACTGGATTGGGGATTTTGATGGCTTTTCCCTGCGCGGAAGGCGTTCTTGGGGGCGTAACTGGCGCTGCTGCAAGGTCGCTGCGCCACTATGCGCCACGGCTGGTTTTGGTGGCTGGAATCCATGAATACGCTGTGCGCGGAAATGGGTTTTGGCGCACGCGGCTGGCGCAGGGATTCGCACGCGCACACTGTGCGCCAGCCGCGTGCGCCACTTGTGCGCTGAATTCTATGAATTACCCCCTTAGTCTTGTTGTGGCTTGTTGACACATGGCTAGTGTCATACCATGTATGTCCAGTTTGTCTGTGGAGTAAATTTCAATTATTGGTTGCATTCCTTTTTTCAACGTTGTTTCATTGAATTTGGAACAAATTGCAAGAGTTGGCATTAAGGACATACAATTGACATTTTTGTGTGCTAATTGTTCCATATCATCAGTAGCACATGAGTTATGGCCATAAAGTGCATGGATGTGCCCGGTTTTTAATATTGCTTCTGCTTCTTGAGATAGGACTCTAATACTTTTTAAAATGTTGGCGTAAGTGAGGTCTGCAGATTGGCACATGTTTTCTGTTAATTCTCTGTATTGGAAATGTTGCCAAAGGTTCACATTTCCTATGCTGCTAACAGTTTTACGGCAGAGTTTGTGTCCTAAGGTTTTAAAAATAGGTTCACCTTTCACTGGTGTCAATTGAAGAAGATCTCGGAAAACAATAATAAGCCTGATTCATGGAATTATTTGCGTGAATAACGCAGATGTGCGCGCCCTTCTGGCTGAAAATCCCTGTTTGAAGTATGGGGATTTTCGGGCAGAAAGGCGCGCAAATCTGCGTTATTCATGCAAATAATTCCATGAATCAGGCTGAATGAGTTTTCCTCCAAAGAGCTCTTCGTAGTTTGTTTTAAGAACTTCTTGCAATCTGAGGTGAAACAAAGCCAACATTAGGTTGGAGACCATGCTCGCTTCATCTATTAGTAGCATTTTCATTTGTTTTAACACTCTGCGTAATTCCATTGCAGCTTCTGTAGAAAGTTTGTAATATTCTAATTTGTTTGGGTGTTCTACTGGAAGGAGTAGTAATTGGTGTAAAGTGTCTCCGCTTATGTTGTAGGCAACTAAACCTTTGGGGGCAGTTACAGCAGCTGACAGTTTGTTGTTTGTCAATTGTTGAAGGAACTTGCTGATGATTTTGATTAAGAATCGTTTGTCTGAACCAGCTTCACCACAGACGTATAGTAGTATAGGTTTGTAATGTTGGCAGGTACATTCTTTATTTTCATGTTGTACACCATGTGCAATTTCTTTTGTTACTTCTGGAAAAATGGTACGCTGCTCTTTGTTCAGTTTTGATTGTAGTACAGTTAAGTCTTCTGTATCTTCTTCATATTGACACATTGTGTTCTCTACTTCTGTCATAGCTAATTCTGCCTCATTTGCTATTAGTGGCTGTCCCAGTGGTTCTTGACTTCCTGTTACAGAAGGTTGACTACTGTCGGGAATATCCTTATCTAGTTGGGCTTAGAGTTCTTCTTTGTGTTGCTGTTCATTGTGCAACATTGTTTTGTACTCCATAAAGTTTATATTGGTGATAGTGTTTCATTTGCTTTGAAAGCGTCTTCATAGGAGTCATAGTTTTCTATTATCTCTTCTTCTTTTCTCCATGGTTTAAAAAGTTGTAGCAGGGACATGTAATATAGTTCTTTATGTTGAGGAGTTTTTAATGACAGTTTGATATGATTAATTAAGCTTGATTTGGTAAGTTTCACTAAGCTGCCTTCACATTCTGTCACTCTATATCTACCTTTTTTTTCATCGGGTTTTATATTATATTTGTATGTGAAGTTTGCGGGATCGACACATGGTTTCCAAAGTGGTACTCCTGTTCCAGTAGTATGTGTCCAGTAAATTGTTTTTCAAAATGTCTTGGCTGTTGGTATCACTTTTGGCTATTGTTTCTATGTCGTCGTATGATTTGAGAACTCTTTTTCTAGATTTAGCAGGACCAAGACTTAGCCATACTATATTTTTAGATCTTCCATACAAAGCAGTACCGGTTAAACGATATGCAGCTTCATAAGAGCCACATTCTCTCTGAGAGAGCATTTTTATGCCTAAGCTGTACAATTTCTGAAATAGTGTTTTGTCCGATGATAGGTCATTCTAGAGGTCTTGAAGCTCTGTTTTTTCTGCTTTTGTTAAGTATGTTGTAACGTATCGTGCAACTGCAGTGGAATTGTCTGCAATGTACTGCACATCTATGTTTGCATTCCATAAGAGGGCAATGATTGCATTGTAATCATTGATATATTTTGATTCTTCTGTTCTTTTTATGTAATACGTGTTCTTAAGTGATTTACCTTTAACACTATGTCTAACTGAAGACATGAAGTTGTTCACTTCACCTGTTTCTGTAACTGGTCTAGTGAAACCAAAACTGCATTTGGTGTAGTATTTCCCTTTGTTTTTGTACTTGCGACAACAATATTTGCCACATTTGTATCTTTTAAATTGTACAATTTGTGCATGAAGATCACTATTTGTTGCTTCCGATGGAATTTCACAAGTGACATATTTTTCGGTAAACTGTAAATCAGTGGCATCACTGTCTTCACCAAATTTAGGAGCATCTTTAATCCATAAAAGCATCTGGATATGTGGTGCTCCTCTGGCTTGGTATTCTTTTCTCCAAAAGAAGTGTTGCACTTCTCCGAGGGGAGAAACAGTTTTATTACAAATAAAATGTAGCATAGCAATGAAACGATGATGGAAATATCTTGAAACATTAACAGGATCTAGAGAGCAAAGTTCTCCAGGTGTTAGTGTATCTAGGTTTGTTTTGTTTTTGTTTGATATGCGTAGGAAATCATGTAGATCTTAACATGCATATTCTGCACAACTTAATGTAATAAACCAAGTGGTGGGCCAAGGTTTCTTAATATACAATGTACATCTCCATGACGTTAGAACCTGTACTCTTTCATACCATGCATGTAAAACCTCATCTTTTCTTGCACTTTTTGTATTAATTGCGTAGCTGACATATTTTGAAAGTGGATTCCTGATTTCAATATGTGTGCAACTCGTAACATAGAGTTGCTAGTTCACTTTCAAAGAGTAGGTGGAATATTTATTCCACATTTTGTTTAAATCTGGGATCTTCAGAATACATTTGTGACGAGCGGTATTCTGATGCTGTTATCTGAGTGGGTCTATCATTGTACCTTCCTCCTTTGCCAGTAGGAAAGAGTAGAGGAAACGTACGTGCTTCTGTACTTTTTTCACATATGCTGATTGGTGATCCTTTGGTTTGTCACATTTGGTACGTTTCTAGTGCATCATCTATGGTGTCATTAGAGTATAATGGATGAATTGTATAATGGTCTAAAATATTGGATACTGTAGCAGGACCTGGAAGTTCAAATTGACCAGTTTGTGGTGACTCTTGAATTATTTCAGTTGTTTCCCTTAAGTTTTCTTCAATATTTATTTCTTTGTAGTATTCATTATTGTCTTTTAGATATTGCAAGGCTTGTCTAACTTTATGTAAGTCCATGAGTTGTTGCAAAAAAATGTTTGTCTTTTGTTTGTACACCATTTACTAAGACAATGAAAGATTGCTCTATTGGATGTTGCACTCCCAGAGTGTGCACATTTTCCTTCAGATCTAATAGTAAATAAACTACTTTGCCATGAATGCTTTCACCAATTCAGAGGGAGGCAATTTTGCTGTTTTTGGTTGGAGGCGTATTATTGTTTGAAATGGGTGCACTGTTTGAATTATGATGCTCTCATATAAATTGAGTTGTTGCAGGGTTTTAGTAGTGGGAATAATTCCAAGTTATTTGTGATAGTACGTGAAGGAATTTGGTTGTTGTCAACTTTGTAGTGCAGTAACTTCAAAGTATTAAGGGGTCAGTTATTTTGTATTTGTTTTCTGCTATAAGGTACAGCGCTAATTCAAACCATTTAGAATCTTCATTGTCTTCTATTTTTTATGTTATGTCTACAGCTTTTGTGTACTTCAGCGGATGTACTTTAACATTTTTGTGTATGTGTGTAGTAGAAGGTTGCCATGTGCAGAATTGTTGCTAGTCTGTTGCAAAGCTATTGCATTTTGTAAGTGACTTTCACTTCCAACATACTTTCTCTGGATATTGTCGATTTCTTCAAGTAGGTCTTTGGGTGTACCATGTAGAAGAGTGTTATTTAAATTGGCTAGTGCTAAAGCAGGACTTTTAGCATAGTACAGTTTATAGACTAGATTTCTTATAGCTGAATGATGTGTTGATATAATTTTGATATTATCGAAGGTGCTTTTGCAAATATGTCCTAAAATGCTGGCTAATTAATGTCCTTGTAGTCCTGTGTATTTGCACACTGGACAGGTATCCATCTTTTGCAGCACTTTCATTTTGATTTTGTCTTTGCCTTTCACATACTGATTGAGGAACTGGCGTAAAGATTTGAAAGATTTTTTGGGAATGTTACACATTGTCATGCATGGCCATTTGTATACTGGACGTTCTGGTTCAGTCGAATGCAGAGGTAATTCTGAGTTTTCTGGGGATATTTTTGTAAGCAGTATTTCTTGTTCCATTATGGTATTATTCATTTTTTCATAACCTCGTCCACTGCTATGTACGGCAATTGTGTTTGTTTGGTTTTGTTTGTATGCTTCTTCATTAAAATATGGTTCTATGCTCATGGTGTGACTCCATTCACCTCCACAGATATTTAAGAAGTTATTTTTGTTGACATTCCGTTTATTGAGAAGTTTTTTTGGTAATTTAGTAGTTAGTTTCGTTAGTGCTTTCATTCTGTTTAACACTTAAATGAATAACTTTCTTTTGAGAAGGATTGCACTGGCTATCAAAGCTTCTAAGATTAATTTTCTACGGTAGGTTTGAAGGGTTGTGCATGATTTGTCTCCTGTTTTTATAAGATTCTGAAGGAATCTGTGGCGGAACATTTTTGCTAAAATACTTTTTTTGGTATGGTTACTTGCTAGTATATCAAGATTTATAGGAGCAGTTTAAGCAGTAGTGGTAGCCAAATTATTGTTAATCATTTTCTGTTTTGTTTTACATTTTGATAGAGGAGGCAAAGTTCCTGTACTGGAAGCTTGTTTTGTTTCGGTAAATAACTGTATTAGCTGTTTTATTTGTACTTTTGTACAAGCTCTGGTAGAGATGGATGCTTATTTTGGACACTTTTTTATTTTCATTTGCTCTATTTCTGCATTGCTTTCTATGGACTTTCTTTTTGGTAGGCATTCTTTGGGGTCTGTTGAAAAAAAAAAGGAATTGCTTGGGCTGTTCTGCAATGCATGAGTGCTGTGTGCATGAGTGTCAGAGTATGATGGGAAAGATGTATGTGGTGGTGTGTGATTGTGCATTGCACAGCTACAATTAGTTGGGAAGGCTATTCTTTTATTTGTGTGTTACTAAACTGCGGTTCAGATGAGAGTAGAAAGTAAGCTAGTGGTGAGGAGAAGCATTAATAGTAAACCTAATGGTATAAAATTAAAACACTTCTTTGTTTTGTAATACTAACATTCTAGGGGTTGAGTATGTTATTTGTGTTCCAAAAAACAGGGATTTGTGTTCCATTCTGCCTGCTAATCCCTGTTTAATAAATGGGGATTTGTGGGCAGAATGGTTCAGAAATCAACGTTTTTTTTTGGTACGCAAATTACATGAATGAACCACACAGTGTGTTTGAGGAACAGTAAGAATCTTAAGGTAGTATTGTATTTACTCTTTTTTATGTGCAATGAGCAGGTCTCTTCGGATATATTGTTTGTACTTCAGATGCTGCTGATTTTCAGGAGAGTTGTCTTCACTGCAATTGTAAAAGAAAAAAGTTAGTAATTTTGTGTGTTTATAGCACTGATGTTAATGTAGACATTAATTGTTATGTTTTTGTAGTAGTATTCTTGTTTGATATCTGAACATAGTGTATGCATGCATTTCATTTGACCATGTGCAGCCTTTCTATTTTATTTACAATATGTTAGTTCAACATGCTTTCCAAATGAGTAGAATTTTAAGTGTATGACATTCACTTGGTTTGTTAAAGCTGTGTTGTAGATAGCACAAATGTTTGGCTGTGACAGTTGATTATAGTAGATGGGAAAAATTGCAATAAGTTCATTTTATAGCCAGACTTGCCAACAATCGGGAGCCCCCTGAGAGGGAGATTTCACCACAGCAATCTGGAACATTTATTTTTCGCATAGGATTGTATTGGGATTATCATTAATTTAGGCGGGAGACAGTAAAAAGTAGTGTGATTTTTCAATTAAAAATCAGGAGTCTTTCGCCTAAATCGGGAGGGTTGGCATGTATGTATAGGTTATACAGGTTTAGTGCCATTACTCTGTTTATATGGATTCATAAGAGTTGTACATGTACTGTGAATGAAATATGCATGCCTCTAGTTTGTATTCATGCATGTGGATATGAATGCAGCTGTAATAGACATCTTGGAGACTTGTAGAGTAGTTTTTGTAGTAGGTGCTTTCCGATGATATGAGACTTGTACTTAGAGTGATGAAAAGTACATTTGAAGTGTAGAACTATGATGATGGAGTTAGATGTAGAGGTCTTGGTTGTGATTGGTGGATGGTTGTGTGACTGCTTAGCTGTATCCAATGAGGGAATGGCACCGAGAGTGATGTGGAAAGGGTAGAAGGGCTGGCTAAGAGTTACGCGCTGCGCGGACACTGCGGCTGTCCACGGATAGGGCGTGCTACATCCGGGGTTTTCCACCAAATCCAGTATGGTCTGTAGGGATCAGCCAATCAGATGTTGACATTGTGGATTTGTGTAGAAAGAGACTGTGTGTAATGAAGATGGCAGAGGTGGAGAACATCATGGTGTTGGTGCTCGAAGATATGTTTGTGCATGCTTTACAGCAGTATGCTCAATGCAGGCATGTGGCAAACAATTACGATGTTAAAGGAGTGGAGGTGGTGTGGAGCACTGTGCCTGATTGCAATGTAAAGCGAATTCTACAAGTTTGTGAAGATATGCGCAGGATGAACAGTCCCCATCTAGTAGTTTTTCACTATGGTGCTTTCCATTTGGGCTACGTCAGTGCCCCTACTTTGTTGGCAGATTTGGAACAGTTGGCTCAAGCAGTAATGAACATCCTTCCAAATGTGAAAGTAATTTTTTATGGATTACTACCTAGGGCAATATGGGACAATAGTTCTGTTTTTTGTCCTCAGCAAAACATTGCTAGGTGTGCAATCAACAGAGGCATGTGTGCTTTCATGCTTAGAGTTGGTAGGTTTTTCTGTAATAATGAGAATATTGATTCAAGTAATGCTGTTTATTTTGAAGAAGATGGCATTTCCTTATCTTTTTTGGGAAATGCCATGCTGTTTTAGAATGTAAGGGTTGCTTTGGAGAAGGTTATGTGAAGATTTTAGTAGTAAAGTAAGAAGAAAAAAATCCCCAAAAATACAAAATAACAGGTGTCTGTCAGGCATCTGCAAAAAAAAAGGCTCTTTTCAGAGCCAACCTCAAAGGGGAAATGGGGCACACTATTGAAATTTACATTCACTGCACTTAGATTTTCGATATGTCTACGAACATGGCGGTTGTCCGTGGACAGCGCGTATTACATACAGGGATTTTGGGATGGAGAGGCATGCAAATGAGAATGAGTGGAGCTAGGGATTGGTCAGTAAAGTTTACTGGGTGTGTTGAGTAATGAGAGATTTTGTCAGAACGTCTTTTTCCTGAGAGAAGAACAGATAGCTATGGCTGTGTTTTTCCGAAAACAGATTATCTGGATTTTGAAGAATCATGGATACATTGGTTGGAGGTGCATGCAGAACGTTGTGGAGTAGTTGCAGATCTTGGATTCCCTCATGTGGAAGTGCACTGGCATGGAGTGCGTGGAATGAAGTGGCTGGACTTGGTACCTCTCTGTGCTACTTTAGAGAAAGAGCATCATCCAGACATAATTATAATTCATTGTGGAGGGAACAGTTTAGGACATGTGTCTGGAATTTCTTTGCAATTTGCAATGAAAGAAGGACTTGGGAAGGTCATGGACATGTTTCCAAATGTCCAAGTAATTTCTTCTCGTATTGCGCAAAGACAAATGTGGCTGTATTCTTCTTCATTTGGTCCACAAATGGAGAAAGCGAGGCACAACGTCAATGAGGCTGTTTAAGCCTTTCTAAGAGATGTTAGCATGTCCTATGTTTCGTAGCACATACATTTTTCGCAGCGATGGAGTCCATCTTACTTATGCTGGCAATCAGATTTTTCTGAGAAATGTACAAAATGCATTGCAACCTTTTTGGAATTACAGTGATCTATTTTGCAGTAGATGTTGACGGTTTCAAGTTTTTCAAACACACAAAAACACCACCAAAAGGATCTTTTCAGAGCCACTACTTCCTCCCAGATAAAGGTGCATTGGTTTTGCTAGGGAAGCACCCTCAAATTTTATATGTCCTAAGACTGTCCGCGGACTTCCAAAAAATGCACAGGGCCCTACACTGTTTATTTGCCACTTCTATTTTTAAACTGTGAAAGGCGGCTGTGAAAAGAGCCTTTTTTCGGATTTTTGTTGTTTTATATATTTTTTTTTTTTTTTACACACGACACACGAGGAGGGGAAAGGAGGGTAAGGAATGGACACCAACCACGGGGATAAGAAAGTGCAGGTGGAGAGAGGAAGATGTAGGGTGGGCCTTACTTAGGTAGGTAGCAGGTCTTCTGGTGCTCCGTTACTGTAGTCTTGAAAGCACTTCGAAAACTCTCCCCTTGCCGAGTACTGCATCACAGTACATACACAATATTGTGACCCTCAGAAGGTAAGGGTGAAATTGTGACCCTCGAAAGCTAAGGGTCAACAGCATCGTGAATGGCCTGTGAAGCATTTGAAGGGATGTGCTCTCCCACAGGAGTGCCTCTTGTGGTGAGAGGAGCGGAAACAGAGGATGCTGTAGAGGAACTCAACCTACTACGTTTATCACAAGGTACAACCTTGCGAATGTCCCCACTGTGGAACGACATTAGGTGTCGCTTTATGGATGTCGTACCAAAGCTGTACGAACCACGTCTCCCACGACTCAGCATCATTTTGCACTGTTTGCAGGTGACTTTGTTCGCACAAGCTTTTGGTATGTTACCATGAATGGTAAACAACCGCCAAATGCAAGACTCCCAGCGAGTGCTGGTAGTAGGGAGTTCCTCGACCTCATTCTCTTCATCCTCTTCATCCTTGTTCTCTACATCCTCCTGACTGTTCCCCTCTGCAGGCCCTTGGGGATGTGGTGGTGGTGGAGGGCTTGGGGGTGGTGCTGAGGCAGATGTAGCAACAGCAGCCATGGATGCCATCAGGGTTGATGAGATCAGCAAGAGCGCAAAGGCAGCAAAAGTCAATCTGCAATAGCCAGAAGATCAATGAAGATCAGCTCTGCGGTGTGTTCTTTTATAAGAGTGGAGGGGGGGGGCGCTTCGCGAACAGATCGAACACCCAAACAGGTTCAAGAAGCTCCAAAAAGTATGTGGAAAACCAGGATCATTGTCTGGGACATGTGCAATGGTGAATTTTTACTTTAAAATAATTTGGATTGTCTGAAAAATTTATTATAAAATGTAGGGGAACTGGACAGTGTCCGCAAATTAGGACACACGCTCAGCGTGGGTGCGGTCACATGATGACGTCAGGAACACGTGTGCAAAGGGAAGGGTGTCGGCAGGACACCAAATGCACGGGAAGGGTCGTGCTCATGCGCACGGGTGTTCCACGGACAGTTTTCGGGTCCTCAAACAAATTAAAAGTGTGACACAAGTGGGACGGACAGTTACGGACAGGCGCAATGTTCGCAGGATTTACGGGAGTGGTGGCAATGTTCGTAGATGTTCTGCAGACTGTACGGACAGGTATAGTGTCCTTAGGACACCTCCATTTTGTTTGACTATGGACATCCCAGACACCGCGCATGTTCTTAGGACAGTTTCAACTTGGCTCCGGACGGTACAGACAGGTATAATGTCATTAGGAGTCCTCCATTTTGTTCAGTTACGGACATCCCGGATACCGGGTGTGTTCTAAGAACAGTTCCGTCTTTGCTTGCGAATGGCACAAACAGGTATAGTGTCCTTAGGACATCCCCAATTTGTTAATTACGGACATTCCGGACAGGCACGCTGTCCGCGGACATATTAATTGTTTTAAAAAAAAATAAGACACAAAGGATTTCATTAAAAGAAACGTGATATATATATTTTTTTATTATATACATATACACAATTTATGAAAGAGAAGGGGAAGCAGAAACTGATACAAATACAGGGAAATTAGGGGTTTGGAGAGGATGGATGCGAGGCGATGAAGGAATGGAAGTCTCATCAAACCGTTTTTCTTGGTGTTGAGGGTTTGGGGATAGTTGACTGGGACAGGGAGAGGGAGAACAGATACATGTGGGACAATGGTATTTAATTTTTTTCTTTTATGTGGTCCTCCACAAACTGTTTCAAAACATTGAAATTTTCCTTGAGCATGTCCATTTTCTGTTCCATGCGTTGCAGAGTCTTTTCCAATGTGTCTTTTGGTGTATTATTTTCAATGTTTGTATAGTCTGTTAAAACAAATATATATAGTACACATAAAGTAATGATTATTAATTTGCTTATATAGAGAGGTGTCTACCATTAGTATCACCGTCTTCAGACATTTCTCACGTGGAAAATGTTCGAGCCATTCCAAAGTACTGCAAATTTCTGTGTGAAAAACAAATATATATTAATTGTAGTGTACCTAATACAAAAAGTTTAGAAATATATAAGAAAAATGAAGTCTACTTCCTAATTTCTGGTAAATTGTATTCTTACTGCTGTGTAGGTCTACTGTTGCTCCTAATTGTGCAGTTTCTGTGAAGTAATTATACACATACAAATATGGGTATATACAGGGAAAGTGAAGTAAGCAAAAAAGCAGAAGTAGTAGCAGAAAAAGTTCATAACCTAACTGATTATCTTTATGCAGAGAAATGATTGCTCTGTTTCAAAGCTGCTACTTACCCTATGTATTTGTATCTCATGATGTGACTGGACCTTAAGGAAAGTAGTGTGAGAACAATGCATACAAATATGGGCAAATACAGGGAAAGTATAGTAATAACAAAAAAAACTATCAGAAAGTGCTGATAACCCTACTGATTATCTTCATGCACAGAAAGGATTGTTGTTTTTAATCCTGTTTCTTCCCCTATGCATATGGTTCATATGATGTGCCTTGGCCCTAAGGGAATTACTGTAAGAACATACTTGAAGGATAAGTCTACAAATATAGTACCTTTTCAATGTTTAGTTCCTGACTGTTACTGAACAAAACCATGTGGCCTAGATATGTCAGTTAAGGAAAAAAAGGGGAACCAGACATGTGATGTCATCAGTGATGTCATCAATGACATTTGTGATGTCATATTTGATGTCCTGGGTGTTAGTCTTAGCAGTGCACAGTGGTGGTGCGAATTATGGTTGCTTATCTTACCATAACTGGCAAATTGCAGGTTTTTTTTTTGGTTTCCTGTAACCTCACACCTATATGGAACACTTGTACATATTAACATTTACAGTGGTGTACACAATAAACCAGAATTAGAAGCTTGCAGAATGCTGTTTTCTCTTCAAATGTATATACTCTTCAGAATATTACCTCTACATTCATGTCATACTGATTTTAAAGTACATCTTGTAACAACCCATCTCCTACATTATATAAAACAAACTTTCATTATGTATGTTTATATTGGCAAAGAATTTTAAAACTTTGCCTTTAACAACATTAAGTAAGCATTTGTTAAACCGTTTGCCAATCTAGCTTGGTGTGTGACTATAGAGTCATTACAAACAAGCCAATCTACTTCTGTATGCACCCATGTCGTTAAATGTCCACATTCGATGGATGCCCCATCATGAAAAATAATTGCACAAGTCTTCAAAGTTTTCTTACTAACAGAAACTTGACCAGATTTAAATTCATTATTAACATATACACTGCATCCTTGAAAAATAATCAATACATACTTATTAAAAACTAGATTTTGCAGTGTTAATTGTTTGTAAATTACAACCATAATCACTGCATTGCATTTACATTTACACTTTTCTGATCAGCGATAGGCACATACACAAATCTTTCACAATGATCTGGAGTAGAATAAACTTTCTTATATTGCGGACACATATGATTCCACTTATAATTAATTCCTAAATACCTATCTACACTAACAGTTTCCTTCAGTAATACATTGTAAGACAGTCATTAAACATTCTTAACTATCTTACTGTGTATTTTGAGAAAATTGGCGATTTCCACTTACAACAGCTACTACATGTTGGATTGACATTGCAGAATGTAAACTGCATTGTTTTTCATCTGCAGATATTTTAACATATGAAAGTTCTACACATAGTTGCTTCTCCGCTGTGGAAGCTACTTCTTTCAACAATGGAGTCATTTGAAACAACATACACAAAGCTGCATTACACTAGCATTCAACTCCTGTTTCATTATTAAATCTGCAAGAGACTATGTTATAGTTTAACAACTCTCCAACTCAGCCTGAATCTACTCTCATGGACTCCTTAAGTTTCCTGGATAAGTGCTTCGCAGGAACAGGTATATTGTTCAGGTGAGGAGCATACAGTACATGCAACCTATTGCATTCTTCAATGAAAGACATGTCAGCTGTCACTTTTCTTTTTTCAACGTTTATTAAATATAAACCTTCTATATTTGTCACACAGTACATTCCTTCTTTAAACACTGTATAACCAATGTCAATTGTGCTGCTTTTAAAGTCATCCCTTGTGGTTTTTGAATCGTTATTGCATAAGCAGATTATAATGGAAACGTTGTTCTTTTCACAAAGTTAGCCTTAAAAAGCATGAAATGTGCAGAGGTCCAAGAAATCAAATCAAACTTAACTTCAACATTTTCAATATTTGTACTGTGAGGACAAGTGTGAAATGCAATCACTCTTTCCAAAAGCTAGCATCAAGTTAGACACAATACTTACTTCATCTACAATCAAGATATTTAATTTTCTAAGAACGTTTGCTAATTCCTGTGCTGCACTTGATACAGGTTTGCAATACTCTAATTCGTTGTCATGCTCCACTGGTTACATCAACAGGAGATGTAAAGTAACATCTCCTACAATAAATGATGCTAAACCTTTTGGAGCAGTTAAAATACATGACAAATAGGAATCATTTTAATATTGGATCATTGCATGAATTAAAAAAGATTGACCGGTTCCTGTTTGTCCACAAACATACAATAATACAAGTCTGTATTCCACACATGAACATGCACTTGTGTCATGCTGCAACCTTTTTTTGCTCTACATTATGTTTACTAACTGTTTCATCACAATTTGTATCTGCAACTTTACTTTGTTGGATTACACTGTCTACTTCCTCCATGGCAAGCTCAACATCATTTTGAATAATTGGCTCACCAAGCACATTTTGGCTTCCTGCTGCAAAATCTTGACTTCCCTCAGGATTCTTATTTGCCAATTCACCTACCAAACATTGTTCTTGATGTAATTCTTTTTCCAGTAACTCCAAGTACTGGTCACATTGTGGATATGCAATTAAGCTTTTTCTTTAGCAAAAAAATGATTCTTCAAAATGTTCAAAACTTCCAAGCACATCACTCTCTGCACACCATGGGAAGAACAACTGCAAAAGACAAAAATAAAATAATAGCTTTTTCTCTGCAGTTTGCCAAGACAGTTTCATGTGGTTAATGATACTTGCGTTCTCATGTCTCACTGGACACCCATTATATCCATGAACTCTAAACCGTCCTCTGTCAATGTTTGCTTCAATATTTCAATATGAGTAGCATTGTGCTACTTCACATAAACAAAGATGTTCCAACACTTCAGATTGATTTGGATAATATGCATCAATCAAGTTGGTTTTCAGAATCTCTGTACTGCTCAATTTCACTCAAAGGCATCAGTACTCGATTTTATGATTTCTAGTACTAACTGGTCCAAGATGTAACCAAAGTATATTAATACTACGTACATAAAGAGGCAAACTAGGTAGGCTTTTTGCAACTTTATATCTACCACACTTTCTATGTGAGTGCATCTTCAGACCAAGCTTAGATGTTTCTGACTAAGAATGTTATCTTTTGATAAATCTGCCCATACTTCAGCTGCATTGCTCTTTTCAGCTTTTGTAATGTATGCTGTAGTATAATGAGCAACAGCTGTTGTATCATCAGCAGTACACTTTACATCAGTATTAATAGCATTCCATAGCTGAGCAATGGCAGGATTGTAATCAGTAATTAATTGGCATCTTCATCTCTTTTTCAAAGATAGGTATTTCTCTGTGACTTACCAGTTTATTTTAAAATGTTTTTATTGGCATTTATATTATACAGTATACATTAACAACTAAAAACAGTATAGTAACAACAAGTGGTCTTCAATTTGCAATCGTATTCTTGAGGGCAATCACACTGTGCTTCAGGGGAACCCAATATAGGGGGTGCATTAGGGCCGAGGGGGTCTGAGGGCCCCCATTCAGTGCCCTCCATAGTGACGGGCTAAGTCGCAGTTGTTCCCGCCCTTTCATGCACAGGCACTTTTCCCTCATGGGGGGTTATCATCTGATGGTGGAACATGTCCCAAACCAGTGTCTTCCAGGCCTTGTATGCAGGGCTCGCCTCCCCACCTGCCCTAGCCACATCTTCACTCCATACACTGGTTTCAGCTTCCGTCCAGTGCTCTAGATCACCATACCATCTGGCATATTGCGGGCCCCCAGGCTTTTTCCACACCTTTGCGATAGCTCTCTTAGCCAGCATACATACCACGTCCATGAGTTTGATGAGGTGCCTAAATCTGCTAACTCTTGGCTAAGCAACGAACAAGCATTCCTTCATGCCAGGAGCAGGGCACCTTCAGAACATGTGCATCAATCCTGCGCCTTCTGACTTACACCAGGGGCACAGTGGGTCTGTAGCATTACTGAATCTGGCTATTCTGCTCGGTGTCATATAAATTTGTAAAGGACATTTAGCTCGATCACTCTAAACCTAGCATTCCTGGACACTTCCCGGGGGTATTCCAGTATCCTCTCCCACTCTTTCTCAACTATGTTAATGCCCAGGTCCATTTCCCACCCCTGCTTCATCGCAGCACTTCTAGGGTTAGGTCTATCTGAGAGCTGGCCATAGAGTCTGGACACCGTCTTCCATCGTTAACATTGGTGCTGCTTTCGGCTACCCTGGACAAGGTTTCCAAATGTTCCTTGCCACTCTCCTAACCCTCTGGTACCAAACAAACTGACCTTCAGGTAATCACTCCTCTACCCCATGGCATCAAATTCCCTGAAAGAAGCATCCTCATACATGTCTCCGAAGGTGTAAATGCTGTGTCTCTCCCATAGTCTGGTTCTCACCAGGTCTGCTCTAATTGCACATACATCTGCAGCGATCAGGGTGTCAGGTAAATAAGGATTGTCATGTCCCATTAGTTTCAAGGCTCTGCCCCAGACCTTCCTGCCTAGCTGCACAATCATCAGTGGTGTCCCACCTCCTTTAGGCGCTCTGGTGCTACTAGCTGTTTAAGTATTCTTGTTTCCGAGGTAGCCTCATCTGCCAGCCATTTGGCCACAAAGCTAAGTTGTGCAGCCAAGAAATATTTTTCCAGGTCCGGCAATTGGACCCCACATGTTTTGTATGGTAGTGTGAGTGTGTTCAGGGACCGTCTATGTCTGGTAGGACCCCACAGTAGTTCCCTCAATAGCTTTTCTAGCAAGTCAAAAAAGGAGGTCAGTATGTAGTAGTGGACATTATGGAAAAAGTACAGGAACCTTGGGAGGACTATCATTTTGACAATGGCCACCCTGTCCATGACCGACAGTAGCAGCCTAGCCCAGTACTTCATAGAGTTCCTAAGCCCCTGTACCGCTAGCCCTGTGTTGCCCCCACACATCTGTTCTGGTTTGTGCCAAATATTTACTCCCAAATACCCAAACATGTGCCTGTGCCATCGGAGCCCAACCTCTGGAAGGTTCTCCTCACTCTCCTTTGCTAGCCCCACTAGTGGGAATATGCACGATTTTTCGGTGCTGAAATGGATCCCTTATACTCAGGCAAAGTTCTGCAACACCTCCAGGATCACTGGTACATTGAGGAGTGGATCTTTTAGATAGAGCAGTACATCATCCGCATATAGAGACACAACATGGTATTCTCCTCCCTCTCTTATGACCGCATCAAAAAACTGCTTCCTAATATATATAGCCACTGGCTCCAAGAGCAGGATGTAGAGCATTGGTGACAGTGGGCAACCTTGCCTAGTGCCTCTCTGGATATCCCATAATGCCGATACCTCTCTCCCTGTTTTTACTCTCACTACCAGTGCTTCATAGAGTAGTTTAATCCATCGTATAAAGCATTCCTCTAGCACAAATTGTCACAGAGTAGCGATCAATCATTCCCAATATATGGGGTCAAACGTTTTTATAGCATCTAAGGAAATCACTGCGTATTGCTCCTGCACATCTGTAGTCTGTGCAATAATATATTGCAGCCTTCATAGGTTCCCCGCCGTGCTCCTGCCCGGTACAAACCCATTCTGGTCCCCATGCACTATAGTCCCTATGACCTTCATCAGCCTTTTGGACAATATAGTCGTGAGTGTTTTGATATCATAGTTTAGCATAGCCAACGGCCTTTATGAGTCACACTCTTCCATAGACTTCCCTGGTTTTGGGACCGGTACTACCACCGTCTCCCTCATGCTTCTAGGCAGTATCCCCAGATCATATGCTTCCTTCAACACTTTGTGCATAAGTGGGGCCAGCTCTGGGCTGTAAGCTTTGTAGAACTCGGGGGGGCAACCCATCGCTCCCTGGGGTTTTCAAGTGGCCAGCGACTGGATCACCTCCTGTATATCTTCAACCGTTAGCTCCACGCCCAGCATTTCTCGCTGGTTGTCTTCCAGTGAAGGCAGCCCTATTTGTTCCAATGTGTCTTGCATATCACCCTGGGGCACCTTCTTTTCATGGTGGTACAATTGGGAATAAATGTTTCTGAATGCTTCATTTATTGCCGACTGCGTGGTGTGTGTCACACCTGTTTTGTCGCTGATTGTCATGATCAGATGCTTTGGATTTTCCTTCTTGCACAGGCATGACAGCAGCCTACCCAGCTTGTCACCCTATGAATGGGACCTGGTAGTCTTGGCTATGTAATCAAACTTTGATAGTCTAGCCCAGGAATTACGGCATTCCTCTCTCATTTTCGCTAGCTCCAGTTCTGCCTCCCTGGTTTTTTGGGTTTGGGCCTCCAATTGTTTGATCCCCCCTTCTCTCTTTCCAGTTCGCCCCTGAGTAGTTTCCTTATTCCACCCGCTCTGGCGAGACTTCTCCCCTGACCACCACCTTCATTGCCTACCATACTGTGTTCCAGCCCTTTACGCTCCCCATATTGGTGTCCTTGTATTCCTCTATCCTGCTCCTAAGCTCCTCTCTGAAAGCGCTATCTATGAGGGCGTCTGTCGGCATATGCCTCAGCGGTATGGGCGGTCTAGGACCCCTCATCCTCCACTCCATGAGCAGTGGTGAGTGATCTGAGATTGCTCTGCCTAGGTAAGATTCCGATACTATTTGGGGTAGGCGCGTCTTATCAATCAGTAGGTAATCATTTCTGGTGTATAACTCGTGGGGAGATGAGTAATAAGAAAATTCCCTGCCCTCTGGATGCATTTCACTCCATACCTCCGACAAGTCCAGGTCCTTTATTACTGCATTTAACATAGACGAGTTCAGATTCGTCCCTTGTAGCGGCAGGTTGGACCTCTCTAGTGTGAGGTCGCGAACACAATTAAACCCCCCATATGAAAACACATCCCCGATATGGGGCCAGCTTTGCGCCAATCTTGGTCAGATACAGCAACATGGAACCTCATTACAACTTTGGAGGTAGCCATGGCGCTATTGGCGCCATGGCTGCCTACAAAACTGTGTCCGGGTCTGGGTTCCCTGTATGGGGAAATACCGGGCCATTCCGAGTATAGGGCTCAATGGGAATGGTGAGGGAGCTAACAACGGGCCCATTACAAGAGGGCCCGTTGTTAGCTCCCCTCGCAGGACCCGTTATGGATGTCTGGATAAACCAGACGTCTACATCGGGTACCGCGAGAGAACCTTGTAATAGTGCGGAATGCATTTAATGGCACCGGCACCATTACTGGCGCTGTTAAACGCATTCCGCACAACTTGTAATGAGGCCCATGGTGTTGATCAGATGGCATTAAAAATATTCACTCAACCATCTGATGTCACAGGCCTTTAAAATCCAAATCTGCACTAAGTATAGTATTTGCCTTTACTTTTGGATTTTCTCTTACAGGACTTTCCACATGAGTGCCTTTGAACATTTTCCACCTTGTTCCCTAGATCAGCATAAATGAACTCCATCTCACAGCCATCACTATCTTTGCCAAACTGAGGAACATTTTTAATCCAGAACAGCATATGACTATGTGGAGCCCCACATGCCTGGTACTCTTTTCTCCAAACAAAATGTTCCTAAGTGCCTAATGGACCATTTACTTTATTACATATAAAGTGTAACATGGCTAAAAATATGTGATGAAAGAACCATAATAAATGTACAGGGTCCATGGGGGTCATTAAGACTTTGGCGGTAAGGGATGACCGGCATCGGTAAGGAGACCGGTGCCGGTAATCCTTTACCTCCCAATTCCGAGGTCCTTTAGCGGGATCCGTAAGGAATGTGTGGTCTGACCACATGTCCCTTGCGGGTCCCGCGAAGGGACCAGGGCGCTACTAACGGGCTTGCTAGTCATGAGCCTTTTATTAGCGCCCTCCCCATTCCCATTGAGCTCTATGGGGGCTCATATGGGAATGGGGAATGGTTTTTTTCAATGGGGATTTACCGGTCCCTCCAGGGTCGGAATGCACCGGTAAGTCCCCACTGAACAAGATGGGTGCCGGACCCGGTATTGGAGGCAGCCATGGCGCAAATAGCGCCATGGCTACCACCAATCTCGGAATGAGGCCCCATGGAACACAATTCTTCTGGTGTCATGTGTTCAATATCTTCTTTCTGTGGATTACTTTCACAAATTCACTCTGCAAGATCATCTCAACCATACTCAGCAGAACTTAAAGTCACAAACCAAGTTGGAGCTCCCAAGTTTCTATTCATGCATCTAACCTTACACTGTCTCCTATACCAATATCCCTTGGTTACTCTCATTGTAGCAATAATATCCATATGTGTACCCTCTAAAAATGAACTTCCTTCTTTCACCTTTTGCAGCATCTCAGATGCAGAAAGATTTTGAAATCTAGTTCCGTTCTGAAGTGTATGGGCAATAACATAACATAATGTTGAAAATTCACTTTCATACAATAAGTGAAAAATATATTTAACATAAGTACAGAATCATGAATCTTCAGAGTACATTATTGTACGGTGATATTCTGAAGCAGAGATTCACACCTTCCGATCATCCATTATCCTTCCTATACCAGTTAGAAACGGGCTTCTAATGCCTTTTCCCATACACTGATTGGTGCACCTATCGTTGTTTTAATTTGATACAATTCTAAACTGTCGGCCATGTCTTCACATGAGTGTAGTGGATGAATAGTGTAATGTTCAGACAAACAATTCTCTTCTGCAACAGATATTTATTTATTTATTTCACTTGTAAAGCATTTACAAGCCCTCATGCATCCGGGGGCTATAGAACCAGATAAATTGGGCTGAAGGCACTACGGCATAGGGTTACAGAGGAACAGTCATGGTACATCATGCTTGGGTATCAAGCAGGTTACCGTTTATTTTACGTGGCAGATTAGTTGAACAGCCAAGTTTGCAGAGCTTTACGGAAGGCCCAGAAGGAACCATCAGCTCTGATGGTGGATGGGAGGATGTACCATTGCTTAGCTGCAATGACTGGGAAGCTTGTGCCTCCTGTGTTTGCGTTTTTGAATTTGGGTTGCACGATCCTGTGAGAGTAAGAGGTTCTGGTGGGCCTGGAAGGTTGGAACATGGTGACAGGGCGGGCAGTTTTGGACATTCATTTATGAGTGATGGCGAGAGTCTTGAAAGTGATTCTTTCTTTGATAGGGAGCTGGTGAACCTTTCTGCGGGCAGTTGTGAAATGCTCTGAATGGGGAATGTTTAGGGCCATGCAAAGGGCATTGTTTGGTATAGTCTGGAGCTTCTTAAGATTACGAGATGAAGTGCCGGTGAAGAGGGCATTGCAGTAGTCTAACCTAGCACCCACCACTGAACATGCAATGGTTAGACAGTTTTCATAGGTGAGGCAGCGTCTAGCAGCATTGATACATTTGGTGGAGTAAGCTGTTGCTGAGGAGATGGTATTAACTTGGGGGGTGAGGGATAGGGTTTAGTCAAGGAACACTCCCACAGTTTTCACAGAAGCAGCGACTCGGATCACTGAGCCATCCATATTGAAGGCTGAGTACAGAGGGTTTAGTTGCTTCAGTGCTGAAGTGGAGCCATTGATGAAAAGTTCTGTTTTCTCATCATTGAGGCAGAGCCCATGGGTTGCCATCCAGGCTTGGATGATGACATAAGTGGAGTTTAGTGTGGCAGCATCATTGTAGTAGGGTCCAGATACGGGAAGGAGGATTTGAGTGTTGTCACCATAGTTTGTGTAGGCGATGGCGAGGGAGTCTAGGAGATCAAAGAGAGGCTTTGTGAAGATGTTGTACAGCATGGGGGACACTCAGGACCCTTGTGGCACTCCGCAGTTAATGGGGAGGGTGATGTGCAGGCATTTTCTGTGAAGACTTTCATCAGTCTGCTCTTGAGAAAGGAGGCAATACAAGAGGCTGCTTCTGTGGAAAAGGAGGCTGAGGAGATGAGATACTGTATGCTGCGATCAACCAGGTCAAAAGCAGTGGACTGATCAAGGAGGAGGAGTGAGGCTAACTTTGCCCCATCTCTGATCTGGATTTTCAAGCCCACCAGCGCTGATTCCATGCCATTTCCTGGACGTGAACTAGACTGTGTTACTCACCGGTGAGATGAGTGCGTGGAACCGGGGAGTATCCAAGACCCAGGAAGTTGCTTGAAGAGCTTTGGGTAGGGCCTCTACCCAAGCCTCCTCTCTGTGAGGGAATAAGACCTTCAAAATGATATGACCACTTGCTGTATTTAACCAGACAAGGGGACTGGTCACCCAGAAGGGCGGGGAGAAAGCGCACCGCCACGAACCAGTCTGTAAAGGAAGAATAACAAGTGAGTAACACGAAGGTAACAGTTGTCCCCTGTAAGCCTTACTAACTAATGTAATACCTGGGCTTTTTCCCCCCGTGGGATAGAAGAGCAGCACAATTCGGGAATCACCAGTGGAGAATGAATGGAGGATTTGAGTAGCTTAGAACACAACGACAGGGATAAAATAAGAAAAAGGAAATGTTAGTAGGAGGATGCTAATACCCGGACGGCACGAGAGTCGCACTGGATTCGGGATGGTGCACAGCTGCAGAGCGTCCTTGAGTGCACGGATTAAACAGGGGCTTTCCAAATGTTCCGTTTGTGAAGCAAAAAGTCTTACCACTGATGAACGAAGGATGATGACAGCAACCAGTCGGGATGATAGTTCCAGGGAAGGTAGGTGGAAGGCAGGTGAGGTTTGGCGCGATGCAGAACAGCCAGTCGGGATGGCTATTCCTGAGAGAGGAAGTCGAAGGCAGGCAAGGTCTGGTACACTAGCGGACAATAACAAAGACAAACTTTTTCTAGCCGGGTCCTTGAAGCAAAACAGGTTCGGTACACGGGAAGGCAGTTCAATAAGGGTATTCCAAAATAGAGGGTCCAGTAAACAGTCCGAGTCGAATCCGTAAGAACAAGGAGGTTTTCAGCAATTGAAGATGGAGCTTCTAAATGCCGGGAGTAGCTGTAAACAGAAGCGGCGCCCTGGCTGTCTCCATGGACTATATCAGTGAGAGAGGCGGGGCAAGCCAATGCGAGGCTCTACCGGCAAACTACCGTACGGAGCCAGGTTTGCTGGGGAATGTAGTTTTCGATTCGCTAACTTCCACGGCAGCTGCCATCGTGCACGAAATGGGGCAGCATAATGCCGAATTCTTTTGGGGAGTGCCACAAATCTCCTCTTCATTCTGGTAGTTGCACTAGGAAGTCGAAGTGCTAGAGGTGCAGGTGGCTGGGTTTTGCGCACAGAGGGGGGTGAACGACGACCCATAACAGACTGGTGCATGCCAAGGATTTGATTAGACCAGATATGTTGATATCCCCAGAGCTGAAAGAAGCATTAATGAAGGCTGTGATGAAGGGGGCTAATGTTTCAGCACATTCTTTGATCAAGGGGGCTGATCAAGGGGGCTGGGCAGACATCACCTTTACAGCGTGAAGGTTTGAGGCATAGGAGAATGCATAGTGATTCCTGTGTGGTAATTTTGTTGAATGTGAACAGGAGGACTCAGGCTTATATATGATGGAGGCATGCAAGATCCTGTTCAGATGGGCAAGGCTGGTTTGGTGGAGAATTTATTTTGTAGCATGTTCATTTTAACAGCAGTGCCTCCTGGATATCATTGCACCAGACAACATCTTTGGTTAAGGTGGAGGTGTAGGTTATAGGGGCTTCAAGTTCGCTAAGGATGGCAGAGAGTTCTTTTTAGCTGGAGTTGGCTTTAGCAATTCTAGTGTTGAAGGTTCTGGCTTTAGTTTGAAAAATGGCTTGCTTGTATTGTTTGGACAAGTGTGAGAACTGGAGTTTAAGGTCTTCTGTGGGTTGTTATTACAACCAATTTCTGCTTGTCTTTTTTCAGTATAGAGGGCAGCTAGATCAGGGGTGTACCATGAATTCGAGTGAATAACAGGTTTGGCTTTTTTGGTACCAACGGAGCGATGGAATCAATGGCATTGGTCAGAGTATTGGAGTACAGTTCGGCTAAGAATGTCAGTAGAGGCCAAGTAGTTAGGGATCAGGGCATTGAGATAAGGGGAAAGGTTTTCTTTGGTGAGTCTCTTAGACCAACAGGCTAGGGAGAGGGGAGCAATGTATTGGGGGGTTTGGCGCGTGGACCATAGGGAAGCGAGAATCAGATGATATAATGGTCAGCCCAGGAACAAGGCGAGTTAGCTTTGATGGAGATATGACAGTTGTTGTCAGCTATCCATTCAAGAGATTGCCCTTTGATGTGTGTGGGGTTTTGGATAAAATGTATGAAGCCGAGTGTGGTGAGAGAATTGGCCAGGGAGTGAGCTGCTAGGTCAAAAGGGTAGTTGAGGCCAAGGTTATGATCACCCGATAGGAGTACTTGTGAGGAAGGCTTAGCATTGTTCCCTAGGATGAGAAGTAGGTCATCCTCAAATGAAGGGACAGGGAGGGCAAGCAGTGCAGTAGATGATGAGTGTAAGGATGATATTTGTGTGGGATGTGGAGAGTTTGATGGAGATTATGTTGCATTTGTTGTTGAGTGTGGATTGGATTTGTCTGATGCCTAAATGGTTTTTGGAAATGAAGGCGACACCACCTCCTCTGGCATTGGGGCAATTGCTCCTGTGGATAGTGTAGCTTTAGGGGATGGCAAGGGAGAGGGTTGGTCCGGAGGCTGAGTTGTGCCAGGTTTCCATGACTGCTAATGCATTAAGGTTGTTGACAGACAAGAGATCATGGATGTCTAGAGCATGGCCGAGCGTGCATTGATCAGTGCTAGGTTGATGCAGGGGATGTGGGGGAGGCTGCAGAGGTGGGCCTGTTGTTGCATTTCTTTTGTCCTCTAGAGGTGGAAAGCTGGGCATGAGGAGGCAGGGCACTTACTGTGTTATAGATAGAAACAGCAATGCATTCCTGATTGGCATTGGATTGGGTGAGAGGAGCTATTACACATACATTGTTATGAGCATCCGCTACATGTATGATTGGCATTGAGAGGTTGGGAAAGAGGATGCAGCATACATATAATATTTGAAACAGCAGTAACAATACAGTTCTGATTGACATTGGAGGGCTGGGCAAGGGGAGGCAGTACAGCTACGTTATTTGAAACAGTAGTAGCAATACAGTTCTGAAACACCTTGGAAGGCTGGGCATGAAAATGCAGTACACCCACATTGTGTGAAACAGCAATAGCAGTACATTTCAGTTTGGCAATAATGGTCTGGGAGAGAAGAGCCTGTGCATGTTTGTTGCTGCATGGCGTAGCGTCTGTCCTGCTATGCACGGAGGGCAACCTATGAACCAGGGTGCGGTGCACACAGGGCACACAGGGCTTCGTAGTGTCTGCAGGGATTATGCTCACTTTGGGTGCAGGATATGGTGCATGTCATGAAGGGCCAGAAGCAGAACTTGCAATCAGGAAAGCTGAGGGGCTTGTGGGGAGAGAGAGCTCAGGGGTGTACTAGCATCAGTAAGAATGTGACGTGCACGCCTGGGGTATTGATGCTGGCTTCTGAGAAGGCAGAGGTCATGTATGGTGGGTAATTGTAGTTGATTGCGCACTGACATATTGTACCCAGATCTCGATACTAAGCGCTTATTACGGCAAAGGGTGGACAGTGTTTATTCTACATAGTGCATGCGAGATGTTGTACGGGCAGATAGGCGTGAGTTGTGGTGAGCTGGGCTGCATGGAGACAGTGTATTTGTACATGAGGCCGCTCGGAGTATGCGGAAAGATTATTAGGAGACATCATTATGTTGCATCACAGAACTGCAAGTACCTGCAGTCGCTCTAGGCATGTTGGTTCTGGGAAGATTGGCTGAGAATGCATGGTGAGGAACAAGAAGGGCGGGTTCTATAGTTCCATTGTGCGGCGCCTAACACTTATAGCTCACAACACCGCACCCTTGGCCTAAGCAGGCTTTGCCACAGATGGTCTGATGCATGGGTTTAACATATCGGAATTGAGTGGCAAACGTAGTGTAGAATATAGCTTGTACACAGGGTGCTCTGTGGACCTGTACCAAAGAATACTGCAGCCTTGGCCTGCGCAGGCTTTGCCACAGAGGGTCTGGTGTGTGGGTTTTAACATAGTGGAATCAAGCATCAAATGTAGTGTAGAATGTAGGGCGTAAATCAGGCAGCTTGCTCTGTGGACCGGTGGTTCACAACACTGCACACTTGGCCTGTGTGGGCTTTGATGCAGAGGGTCAGGTGCGTGGGGTTTAACGTAGGGGAATAGAGTGTTGGACGTAGTGTAGAATGTAGTGTGTAGATTGGGCAGCGTGCTTTCTGGACCTGCGGCGCACAGCTAGACACTCGAGCTGTCCTTCACTGCTTTTGATTCGTTGACTCAACATCAAGCATGGACAAGTCTGGTACAGTCAGACTGCCTTTGTGTAAATCATTGTGCTCAAATAGAAATGCCAATGCATTTTTCACTCTTCCAATATCTATAAACTGTTGCCAAATGCTCTTATCTTTAGTGGCAACACCATTTACTTAAATAAACAAAGAATCTACAAATAAACACTTCACTCCTAGAGTGTTCACATTTTCTTCCAAATTGAGAGGTAAATACACAACTTTGTCTCTCACACCTTGCACTAATGATTTCTGAGGCAGATTTGCCATCTTTGTTTGCAATTGAACAATAGCTTGGAAAGGATAAAGAGTTTGCAATGCAATCACTTCAAACATGTTAAATTCTTTAAACACAGTAGGAATATCAGGCACTACCATGTCATTTAAAACACTTCTTGGAGGATTTCTTCTTTGATTATGAAATTCAACATAGTGTATACAAACATTACGTGTGTCTCTTGTGTCAAATTGTTCTTCTACAAACACATGCAGATAGTGTTCTTTCCAAACATCTTCTACAGTGTGATTAATTTGCTCCTCAATGTACACTAGTTGCACGTGAGAATTATAAAATGTGAGTCGACAATATATACAAAAAATGTCAGGTCTATCACTAGAATACAACTCAAACATTGCAATACTACTTTTATAATGTTGAAAAATATGATCCTTTCAAAGCATAGGATCATCATTTTCACTTCCTCTAAGTGATCCATCTACATACACATAGGGCCTCATCACAACTCAGGTGGTAGACGTGCCATTAAAAATGGCACGGCTGCCGCCGGAGTTGCATTTTTTCCAGCACCCGTCAATGGGCAAGAACCGGGTCATGCCGAGTTAGGCGGACCCGGTACTTGTCCATTTTCGGGTGCCGGAAATAAGGGCATCCTCATCCCCATTCTGCCCCATAGGGCTGAATGGGGATGGAGACATTGGATGCGCCGGCACAACTCTGCATGTGCCGGTGCATCCGACGTGCTCTGCCCGTGGGTGCCGTTACACCCACCAGGAAAAACCTGGCAGGTGAAACAGTTCCCGCAAGCAGATCCCATAGTATGGCAGCCTGGGAAGTACGGTACTGGCATGCTTACCAGTTCCGTACAGCCCAGACCGCCATGCTCGTAATGAGGGCCATACTCTTTTAAATGCATCATATTTATGATTTGCATTGTAGAAACTAACTTGCTACCGTTCAAGTCAAAGGTATTTGATTTAAAACTGCAAGAGACATACTTGGTGATTTGCACTCATACACTTTAACTAGAAGGTATCTCATTTTAGTATGATGTGCAGCCAGCATCTGTATATGATGAAATTGACTCTTACATCTACTTTTATCAAAAAAAGCTAGAGAGTGTCCCAAACGTTTAGTTTTTTCATGCGCTTCACAGTCATCTATTCCTAGCAACATCTTGATCTGTCTTTGAACATTATAATTTTTTGCAAAAATCTCTTTAAGGCTTTACAAGAAAACTGATCAATATTGCACAAATAATTGGACGTCCATACCTCCCAATCCTTCTTTCACTTTGATTTTGACAGATCTACAGTATCCATTTCTGTATTATCATACCGTACAATTTTTTCTTTTGTTAGCAAACACACCATTAAGGATTTCATGGCTACGTCCACTCTCATCAATAGCTAGGGGATCAGTCTTCCCTTGAATGTAATTCTCGTCATTAAAACATCATTCTGTATGAGAAGTGTGCTTCCACTCTCCACCAAACACATCACAAAAGTTGTCACATGTAAGTGCATGAACTGTTTCTATATTTGTATAGAATGGTGTAGTCACCTTAAGTAATTTCTTAAGTGTATTCCATACAATAAAGAACAATTTTCTTTTCATATCGAAAGCGTTTTTAATTACTTCTTCTTTTTTCTTTTGCAAAAAATGCCTTAACACATATCTAGATGTTGGTTTCACACTTCTCCAAAGATTTGTAAAAACTCAAGACATTTTATATATATATATATATATATATATATATATATATATATATATATATATATATATATATATATATATATATATCACAGCCACAGCAGTTATGGTTAAGTTGCTGTTTCCATAGGAAGAGCCCTTTTTGGGTGGTTTATAACTTCGCTCTCCATGGACGAATCCTCACCAAACTTTGCAAAACAAGTATATGGGTCACTCTTTTTTGCAATGTTTGGTGAGGTTTGGTCTAGGGGGGGCAAAGTTATAAGGCGGGTCCCAAAACTTCTTTTTTTCCCATAGACTGAATGGGGAAAAAACTTTGCTCACGTCTACAGCCCAAACCGCTGGACGGATTTTCACCAAATTTGGACCAGGAGCAGCGGATTGGTCCCGAATACGTGCTTTTGCAAATTTGGTGATAATTCGTCCAGTAGTTTTTTATAAAATGAGCAAAAAATAGGTAAAAAAAAATAGTGATATCTATGTTCGGTCTGCGGACACACTTCCCTGTTAGCTCCGTGGACAGTGTCCTGATTGGCCAACCGGCTTGCGTCATGTCTGTGGACATGCAACTTGTTCGTTGATTGGACGGTGAAGACCGTGAAGCACGTCAGATTTTCGGGAACGCCCGCCATCTTGGATTCGCAGACGTCCGTGGACAGTGCAGTGAAACTTTGTTGAAAAATACTATTTAGTAGAGTGTGTTGTTGTGTGAAAGTGTTTGGGGAGGGTGGGGAAGTAAGAGATGGGATAATGTTTTATTTATTCATGTGGTAGACCCCCCTGTTGTGTTCACTTTGTCCGCAGACAACGCAGATGTTCTAAAATGTTCTAAATAAACGAAATGGGGGTGTTCTGAGGACACTGCGCCTGTCCGTATTGTTCGCAAGCAAGCTGAAAGTGTTCTAAGAACACTGGCGGTGTCCTGAAATGTTCGAAAATAAACAAAATGGGTGTGTTCTGAGGACGGTAAGCCTGTTCGTTTTGTTTGCAGGCAAGTTGAATCTGAACACATCATGTGTCCTGGGATGTTTGTCAATAAATAAAATGGTGGTGTCCTGAGGACGGTATGCCTTTCCGTTCTGTTCGCTAACAATTTCAAATTGTTCTAAGAACACATGATCGCAAGCACGTTCAAAGTGTTTTAGAACATATTATGTGTCCTGGGATGTTCGTAAATAAATGAAATGGATATGTTCTGAGGACGGTAAGCCTGTTTGTTTTGTTCGCAGGAAAGTTGAATCTGTTCTAAGAACACATCATCTGTCCTGGGATGTTCATCAATAAATTAAATGGGGGTGTCCTGAGGACAGTATGCCTGTCCGTTCTGTTCGCAAACAATTTCAAATTGTTCTAAGAACACATGTTCGCAAGCACGTTCAAAGTGTTCTTAGAACACATTATGTGTCCTGGGATGTTCGTAAATACACGAAATGAGGGTGTCCTGAGGACGCGATGTCTGTCCGTACTGTTCGTAGGCAAGTTGAAACTGTTCTAAGGACACTCATGATGTCCGCGGACATTAAAAGTGGCCATATGGCATAGTTAAACTGTTTGACTCTATGGGTGTGATATGCTTTGATGGTTGTGGCTAGGGCATAGAGTCTTGGGAGTATGGCCATATGGCTTATAACTTTTGGATCCAAGAACAAATTTATAAGCAACAAAGTTATAAGCCACTATGGGTGTGATATGTTGTGATGGTTGTGGGTAGGGTCTATAGTCTTGGGTGAATGGACAAGATCAAATTTATAGGCAGCAAAGTTATAAGTCACTATGGGTGTGATTTGCTGTGATGGTTGTACTTAATATAATATAGTTACTGTTTGGTTTAGTAGCTGGAGTACATGTATTTCTTGTTTATTTCTGTGATAAAAGAAAAGATCATGTTAGTATTGGTATTTTGTCACAATTTATAACATTGAAAAATCAACTTTTTTTTTTACCCTCATATTTAGTAGATTACAAACCAGTGTACTGTGCAATTTGCTCAATTTCTGTGTTTGTTGCTAAAATCATTGGGTCTGTGCGAGAAAGAAAAATGCATGTTGGATTAAAAAGAAACCTTTTTTTTGTTATGCTACAGTCTATTTGTTTGTTTGTTTTCAGTGTTCACTTGTTGTTTCTGTCTAATGCTCCATATATTGAAGTGGTATTAATTTATCTATTTGGATATTGTAAATTTTTGGGTTAGTTAGATACCGTTTGGCGTATTCTAACAGTCTATTTTTTGTTATAATGTAGTGGTATTGATTTATCTGTTTGATTATTGAAAATCTTGGGGTAGTTAGATACCAGTTGGCGTATTCTAACTGTTTATTTTTTTTATATAATTTAGTGGTATTCATTTATCTGTTTAGTTGTTGCAGAATCTTGGGGCAGTTATATAGCTGTTGGCATATTGTAACAGTTTATAGTTTTCTAATAGAAGTTTAGTTAATGTTTAAGTACAGTTTAGTTAATACATTTGGGTTTTAAAAAATTATAATGAAGTGGTATTGATTTATCTGTTCGGATATTGTAAAGTTTTGGGGTAGTTCGATACCATTTGGCGTATTCTAACTGTCTATTTTTTGTTATAATGTAGTGGTATTGATTTATCTGTTTGGTTATTGAAAATCTTGGGGTAGTTAGGTACCAGTTGGCGTATTCTAACTGTTTATTTTTTTTATATAATTTAGTGGTATTCATTTATCTGTTTAGTTGTTGCAGAATCTTGGGGCAGTTATATAGCTGTTGGCATATTGTAACAGTTTATAGTTTTCAAATAAAAGTTTAGTTAATGTTTAAGTACAGTTTAGTTAATACATTTTGGTTTTAAGAAGATTAACTAAGCGTTCGTAAACTTTGCAGGTAAACTCTGCTTTAGAGTAATGGTACTATCATTACATTCAAACCATCCACAATTATTTTTTATATATGCAGTATAGTGACCTGCATTGGTTGTGGCTCCTGCGTGGTAGATTATACCTATTGTTGTGAAGGTTTTCTTACCAAGTGATACTTCACCATGTGTGAATCCAGTCAGCTTGCAGTTGTTTTTGGTACCATCTGCATTGTAACGTAGAAGCATTAGTATTATGTATTTACTATGTGTTTGTATTAGTAAGGTGGAGCGATTATCCGAATTGCATGTAGTACATAATCTACCATGGTTTGCATTTTGTACAAGTTGCTGAAATGGAAGAGCTTCATAATTAGGTATTGATACATACAAAAAGTGCTCATTGGGGATTTGTTCTTGTGTCACATTGTTGCACAGAGTGCATGTATGTTTCCACATGTATGAAATCTGTGAGTTTATAATGAATTTCACCATTCCAGCACAGTAGTCCAATGGTTGTCTTATTCCATAAACACTATACCTGTTGTCAGGATTGTTTGTTGCGTTTCTATGAAGTACTAACATTTGCAAACACAATTGGTCTGTACTGTGTAAGTAAATGTTGTCAACTATTGTTGATAATTGAAATAGAATATTCATTGCTACATTTGCGTAGCAACTTACACCATTTACATTTGAAAGTTTAAATGGACCATGTAGTTCTGTATCTGAGTGCTTTTTTGGAGCTTGTCTTCCTTCTTTGAAGAAGTACCTTGTTTATTTTCCCTAATAGGTTCTTTTTTTATTGTGGTACTTGATGAAGTATTAGTTTCTTTTAATCTCTATGGAGGATTTGCAGTGACATCCTGTTGCATTTCTGTTTGATTTAGTTTTATTTTAGAACATTTTACTTTTTGTGGAATAGGATATGTTTTTAGATGGGGGTGTATAGTGAATGAAGTCTATTGTATTCTGAAATGCAAGCAATATCCGTGTTTACTTTACTTGCATCAAAGTTGATTAGAAATACACCGTCAAGTGTACGTAAGCGTGATAGTGCTACGTAGCTCATGCCTTCTTTAAAGACTGTGTTACCAATGTCAATCAATGCTTTGTCTAGGATAAGACCTTGTGATTTATGAATGGTGACTGTGTATGCAAGAAAATTGTTCTCTTCGTACATACATGTCTTTGAAGAGAAGTAATCGAGCTGTTGAGCGTCCTATCCTTTTCACTTCTGAAAGTTTGTCAAAGAGAATATTGACAAACTGAATGTTGTTGTCACGTGGGTATGTTTGAAAGCCAACAACTGTACCCAGTGCTCCATTAACTAGTCCTTGATCCACGTCAAGGTTATGCTTAAGAATTACGCTGCAATTTAAGGATCATTTTAATATTTTTACAGCTGTGTTGGAGATTGAATTTTCTAAACTGTTTGGTCTTGTTGTGGCTTGTTCACACATGGGTAGTGTCATACCATGTATGTCTAGTTTGTCTGTGGCGCTAATTTCAATTATTGGTTGCATTTCTCTTTTTAACATTGTTTCATTGAATTTGAAACAGCTTGCAAGAGTGGCATTAAGGCCATACAATTGACATTTTTGTGGGCTTATTGTTCCATAACATCCGTAGCATATGAATTATGGCCATAAAGTGCATGAATGTGCCAGTTTTTCAATTTTGCTTGTGCTTCTTGAGATAATATACCAACTCTAATACTTTTTGAGATGTTGGCATAAGTTAGATCTGAAGATCGCCGCATGTTTTCTGTTAATTCTCTGTATTGGAAATATTGCCAAAGGTTGACATTTCCAATGCTGCCAACAGTTTTACGGCAGAGTTTGTGACCTAAGGTTTTAAAAATAGGCTCACCTTTCACTGCTGTCAATTGAAGAAGATCTCCAAAAACAATAATGTGTTTTCCTCCAAAGAGCTCTTCATCCTCTTCTTCCTCCTGTGCATCCTCACTCCTGTTCTCCTCTTCAGGCCCTTGGGGAGGTGGTGGTGGTGGAGGGGGTGGGGGTGGTGCTGACGCAGATGCAGCACCAGGTGTCAGCAGTGGATCCACGGATGCCATCAAGTTGGCGATGGAAATCTGCAAATTGGCAGCAAAATTCGCTGTGCTCTGTAGGATAACCAGAAACAAAATGAGAATGAGTTCTAGGGCGTGGTCTTTTATAGGGGTGCTTGTGCGCAGTTCGCGGACATGCGCGCTGTCCGCAGACAGATCGAACAGAAAAAAGGGTTAAAAAAGTCACAAAAAGTATGTAGAAACTCAGGATTACTATGTGGGATTTGTTCTAGGGTGAGTTTTTGTTGGAAAATAGTGTAGATTACTTGAAAATGTAGTTTTAAATTGTTCGGGGACACAAACAGTGTTCGCAATCAGAACATACGCTGATCGTGGGTGAGGTCACATGATAGCTTTGCGAACATGTCCGCGAAGGGAGCGGGTGTCCGCAGGACACCAAATGCACTGAAACTATTTTGCGCATGCGCGTTGGTGTTCTACGGACACTGTTCGGGTCCTGGAGTGATTAAAATTGTGTCACAAGTTAATCGAACAGTTACGGACAGGCGTTTGTTCTTAGAACAGTTTCAACTTGTCTGCGAACAATATGGACAGGCATAGCGTCCTCAGTACACCCCCATTTTGTTTATTTACGAACATTCCGGACACTTGATGTGTTCTTAGAACAGTTTCAACCTCCCTACGAACAGTACGGACAGGCATAGCGTCCTCAGGACACCACCATGTTGTTTATTTACGAACATCCCAGGACACATAATATGTTCTAAGAACACTTTCATCTTGCCAGCGAACAATACGGACAGCGTCCTCAGGACACCCACATTTCATCCATTGACGAACATTTCAGGACACCGCGTGTGTTCTTAGAACAGTTTCAACTTGCCTGCGAACAATACGGACAAGCAGAGCATCCTAAGGACACTCTCATTTTGTTTCTTTATGAACTTTTTAGGACACAGCCTGTGTTCTTAGAACAATTTCAACTTGCTTGTGAACAATACGGACAGGCATAGCGTCCTCAGGACACCCCCATTTTGTTTATTTACGAACATCCCAGGACACATAATATGTTCTAAGAACACTTTCATCTTGCCAGCGAACAATACGGACAGCGTCGTCAGGACACCCACATTTCGTCCATTGACGAACATTTCAGGATACCGTGTGTGTTCTTAGAATAGTTTCAACTTGCTTTTGACCAATACGGACAGGAAGAGCGTCCTCAGGACACTCCCATTTTGTGTTTCTTTACGAACATTTTAGGACACAGCCTGTGTTCTTAGAACAATTTCAACTTGCTTGCGAACAATACGGACAGGCATAGCGTCCTCAGGACACCCCCCTTTGTTTATTTACGAACATCCCAGGACACATAATATGTTCTAAGAACACTTTCATCTTGCCAGCGAACAATATGGACAGCGTCGTCAGGACACCCACATTTCGTCCATTGACGAACATTTCAGGACACAGTGTGTGTTCTTAGAATAGTTTCAACTTGGCTGCGAACAATACGGACAGGCATAGAGTCCTCAGGACACCCCCATTTTGTTTATTTACGAACATCCCAGGACACATAATATGTTCTAAGAACACTTTCATCTTGCCAGCGAACAATACGGACAGCATCCTCCGGACACCCACATTTCGTCCATTGACCAACATTTCAGGACACTGTGTGTGTTCCTAGAACAGTTTCAACTTGCTAGTGAACAGTACGGACAAGTAAAGTGTTCTTTGGACACCTCCATTTTTATTTCTTTATGGACATTCCAGACACCCGCGCTGTCCACGGACACCTGAATTGCTTTTTTTAAAAAAAAACAAGAAATTAATTAGGACAAATATAATAATTTTACTTTATTTTACATGTATGTTAAATTTATGACAGAGAAGGTGAGGCAGAAACTGAAACAAAAACAGGAGAATTAGGGGTTTCAATAGGATTTATATGAGGTGAAGAAGGAATGGAAGTCTCATCAAAACGTTTTGGTTCTTGGAGAGGGTTTGGGGATAATTGACTGGGATATGGTGAGGCGGGACAGGTACATGTGGGACAAAGGTATGTAGTTGTTTGTTTGAAGTGATCCTCCACAAAGTTTTTTAAATTATTAAAATTTGCCAAGAGTGGGTCCATTTTTTCTTCTATGTGCTGAAGAGTCTTATCCAATATAGGTTTTTCATTAGTATTTACAGTGTTTGTATGGTCTGTACAAAATATATATATATATATATATATATATATATATATATATATGGTAAATGCATATAAAATAATATTAATTAATTGGTTTATATAGTAAAGTGTCTACCATTAGATTCACTATCTTCTGACATTTCCTTACATGGGAAATGCTCCTCTAGCCACTCCAGAGTACTAGACATTTCTGTGAGAAAAAAAACATATTCTTGTTTGTATCTAATACAGAAAGTTTACAAATATATGAGTAAAATGCAGTACACTTACTAGCTTCTGATAAGGAGTGTTCTTACTGGTCTGTAGATCTGCTGTTGCCCTTAGTTGTGGAGTTTCTGTGAGGTAATCATGTTGGAAGCCTATCTTTCTTTTTTTGGTATATTCCATTTTTAGAACATATTGTATTTAAATGAATGGTTAATGTGTTATATATATATGGGTTACACTTCTTATTTATTACTACATATAATGTGTATGTGTGCTGGTTTGTGAAATTGTACAATGTTCATATGTTATGATATAACAATTAAACATACCCCCCAGAGTTCTTGGGTAGTGTTGCTGTTGTCGGCATATGTCCATGGACATTAGAAGAGTTTGCGGACATCAAATTCAGTAAAGGGGGTTCAGTATGTTCCATGTTACATGTACATAAAGTCAGAGGTATTATTGTTAAGTTGCGCTACTAAAAACATATGAAATTCAGTGAAACAACTTTGTTAAAGGGACGTTATGGTTAAGTTCCGCAACTAAAAACCTATGAAATTCAGTAAAAAAACTTTGTTAAAGGGACGTTATGGTTCCAAGTAAAACCGAAAAATCCCTGAAATTCGCCAGTTATGGTAAGCTAAGCAACCATAACTCGCACCACCATGGTGCACTGCTAAGACTAACACCCAGGACATCAAAGAATCAAAAATGACATCACAAATGTTATTGATGACATCACTGATGACATCACATGTGCATTTACATTTCATGAAAAGTCTATACATGGGATTCTTATTGCAATGTTAAAAGTAGTGTCAAGGATCATTGAAATAAATATCATGAGGTACATAGTGCATTAAGCAATGAATTAATCCAAATAGTATTGTATTATGATTTTGTTTACAATATACTAAGGTACACATGTCGTAACATAGGCATAGTTTGCAGGAGACATGATGGAGATGCTATATTAATAATCTTGTGATGTTAAATACTAAAATTATAAATGCCTTCTTATTAGAGTTTTGCATATTGTGAAATATATAAGTACCTAATAAAAATCATTAACTACATTATTGCATTACTGCAAACAAAACACAAACAGACAACTACAAATATGAGCATATACAGGTAAAGTGAAGTAACTTAACTGATTATCTTCATTTACAGAAATGATTGCTCTGCTTCAAACTTACTATTTCCCTTTGTATAACTATCACATATTGTGACTAGGCCCTAAGGAAAGTAGTGTATATGTTTCATATGCTTTGAGTGGACCCTAAGTGAATTACTGGAAGAACATATTTGAAGTATAAGTGTACAAATATAGGACTTTTTGAATTTTAGTTCCTAAGTGTTACTGGACTAGATATATCAATAAAGGAAAAAATAGTGAGCCAGACATGTGATGTCATCAGTGATGTCATCAATAACATTTGTGGTGTCATCTTTGATGTCCTGGGTGTTAGTCTTAGCAGTGGACCGTGGTGGCGGGAGTTATGGTTGCTTAGCTTACCATAACTGGCAAATTTCAGGGGTTTTTCGGTTTTACTTGGAACCATAACGTCCCTTTAACTAAGTTTTTTTACTGAATTTCATAGGTTTTTAGTAGCGCAACTTAACCATAACGTCACTTTAACAAAGTTTTTGTTACTGAATATATATATATATATATATAAAATGAAAAAACTTTGTTAAAGGGACGTTATGGTTAAGCAGTGCAAAAGAATGTCCCATGTCGACCTCTCCTGTAAGTGCTTGAGTAATGTGGGATGCTATTCCTTTTATATTTTGTAAAATATAATTGCCTTGCTGCTAATTCTCATGCACTTTATCTAGGGGAAAGTTATACTTTTAGAAATCAACTGTGGTCATCTATTTTATTAGTGTGCATTATATATCAGTTTACTTAGATTTTAGTTTGAAGCATCTAGCTTTTTAATTAGTTTTGTTTGCCTTCTTGTTCGACTGTGTCCTTTGTATATAACAGCATTACTTGTCCTTGCTCATCGAGAACAAATTACAATTCCCATTAGTATTGTAGTTCTGATGCCTTTTTCAGACGATGTCAGGCGCATCGGCGCTGCAGCTTCTAAGCCGGATTGTACCGGTTTGTGTATGGTGAGTGTCTCTTACACAGATCTGTGCTGCCTCCTTTAAACTCTTTTATTAATTAGGTATTTCACATGTCTACACAATGAAGTTTGATAGCTCCTATCTAGAGAAACCGCAAGGTGCATCTTTTGTGGAGCAACATGAAATCCTGGCAAATGAACAGTCCAGTTTTCCTGTGAATCATGGGATAGAGATTGCTCTCCTGGATTTAAAAGCTAATATTACAGGAATTATCGAGGAAGGTAATGCAGCATTGATTTTTACTTCTGGATCTCTCATCATTTTGATTTGGTCAATCACGCCTTGCTGGCGAATAGACTGGTCAAGGTGGGCAAATGCACCTCCTCTGCTGCTTGTTGGTTCAAATCCTTCTTGGGACCAAGGATGGCAAATGTGGTGAAAGGAAATGCCCAATCACAAAGACCACTCTTGACCTTTGGTGTTCCACCGGTATCATGCTTGTCGCTGCTACTTTTAATGTATATTCCAAACCTCTACATGACCTTCTTGCCTCTCTGGGGGTCCAGTTTGCAAATGATGCAGACGACACCCAGATAGTGTTTAAGCTATCTGGGCTATATAGTGAAGATGTGTCTAGAGTTAAAGTATTTAAAGCCATACAGACATGGAGGGCTGCTAACTCCCTGGCCCTGAATGGCTCAAAAACAGATCTGCGGATTATCGGTAACCAACAAAAGCAAAGAAAAACCTAGACACACAGTACAAGTGCTTTACAGTCAATGGTAATGCCATTATGGTTTCCGTCTCAGTTAAAACACTAGGAGCTTTTTTTTTTTACTACCACCTTTCCTTCAAGAAAAAGGTCTCATATCTCAAATCCCCATATTCCTAATATGTCCACCTTCTGTAGCAGATTTGTCCCTATATATCAGAGGCAAAGAAAGTGTTAATTGCAGCAGCTATTGTAAATATGAAGTTGGACTATTGCAATAGTCTCTTGGTAGGCACATCTCACGCTAATAGAAAAAAGTTACAAGTGACACAGAATGCAGCTGTCCGTGCAGTCTGTGGGTTAGGTCGTTGATCTCCAGTTTCTGAATTTCAGAGGAAATTGCCTTGGCTCCAAGTTTAACAGCAAATACAGTATGGAACTTGCTCCCCCCGGATATTAGGTTCTGTGTACATATGACCCAGTTTAAAAAACATCTGACAACTCTCCTTTTTCATAGACGGATAGAGTAGAAGCATGCGGTCTCTGCTACAATCCTACTAACTCAAGACGGTGTGCCTTCCCTTTATTTTTTGTTGTTGTTTGTCTTGTGAGCACCCTGAGGCCCTTGGGTGTGTGGCACCATATAAGACACATTTAGATAGATAGATAGATAGATAGATAGATAGATAGATAGATTCAGCAGCTCATATAGTGTAAATAAGATGATTAAAGTAAAGTTTTACGAGATGGGTATAAGGTTTGTTGGGTTGTGCTATATCTGTGGTTGGCACAGGACATTTTATAAATGATATGATATGATATGGCATTTATACACGCCTATACACAAGTGTTTCAAGGCATGACGAGGCATGGAGGTGGAAAAGAGGGGAGACAGGGACAGTGATTCTACTAGGCCAGGTGTCATAGAGATCACACAAGTGCTTTGGAAGGGGGAGGGGAAAGTGCATTACATGGGAAAAGAATGAATAACAATAAGTAAAAATACGGACAGCTGGTGGCAAGTGCAAGGACAAGTGCAGACATCAGTTGGTAGTGGGACTGTTAAGGATACAGAAAACAGTCCCAAGTGTGGGGGTTTGCCAGGAAGGCAGTGCCGGGGTTCAACTGCCGGGGGGAGGGGACCTGGGCCCGAGATCAGAGGGTGGCCAGGTAACCAGTGCAGAATCAGTTTCAGCCAGGAAGTCAACAGGGGAGAGTTGGAGAAAAAGCAGAAGCAAAGAGAAGAGTTTTGAGGTGCTTCCTAAACCAGAGATGATTTGCCTCAAGTTTCAGGGAGGAAGGAGGATGTTCTAGAGGGAGGCCCCAGCCAAAGAAAGACATCTACCACCAACTTGTTGCTTGGAGAAGAGACTGACCCTGAGGGAGAGGCGAATGAGCGAAGAGCTTGAGAAGGGAGATATTTAGGAAGTGAGAGTTGAAGGTATTGAGGCCAAAGGCCCCAGAAGGACGTGTTAACAATGTGAGGGTTTTTAACTTAACCCCTGCAGCCACTGGGAGCCAGTGCAGAGATTTCAGTCCTGGAGAGATACGATCCCTGGGCTTGAGGCCAAGGACAAGTATCACAGTCCTGGTATGGATGAGTTGCACAGGGCGCGGAGAGTAGAACTTGGCAGATTTAGAAAGAGGCTGTTGCAATAGTCCAGCCTAGAGAGAACCAGAGCTCCAGAGACAGTGAGCTTCTGGGGAAAGGAGAGGAACAGAAGAATACCTCAGAGGAAGTGCAGCTGGTAGTGTGACTTCTTAGAGATGTCAGAGATGTGAGGAGAGAAGGAGAGGGTGGAGTCGAAGATGACCCTGAGGTTTATAGCCTCACAGGTGGGAGTAGGCAGAGGGCCAAGAGAGGCCGGGCAGAGAGTAACAGGAAAGGAGGGAATGGGTGTGCCGATGAGGAGAATCTCAGTCTTGCTGGCATTAAGGCAGAGATCATTGGCGGCACACCACTCCTGGATGGCAGACAGACAGTCAGAGATGAGAGAGGGAGAAGAGGTGGTTGAAGCCTGAAAATGAGCAGAATGTCATCTGCTTAGCACTGTAAGTTGGGGGAGACTGCAGCAATGCGGTGGGCAAGAAGTGCCAGGTATTGGTTGAAAAGCCAGGGAGAGAGGTTAGACCCCTGGGGAAGACCACAGGTTTAGAAGAGATAGAGGAGAGGAAGGACCCAAGTTCAACCTGGGAGGGTCCATCAGCAAGGAAAGAAGCCAGCCACACCAGCCTGACAGGTGTACCCAGGTTATGCCGAAGACGGTTCAGCAGGATGGCATGGTTGGCCGTGTCAAAGGCAGAGGAGAGATCAAGTAAAATGAGGACACAGGGGGTGTTGGAATCAAGGTTGGAGAGCAGGTCTTTACGGATGTTCACGAGAGTAGTTTCTGTGCTTCTGGCAGCTCTGAAATCAGACGGATGATCATGGAGACAACCAACAGATTCAGTGTGAAGATTGAGCAGGAAGATGGCCAGTTTTTCCAGGAGTTTGCCCAGCAAAGGCGTTATGGAGATTGGACGGTAGTTAGCAGAGCAGGGTGGGTTGGTAGAGAGTTTCTTAACAAGAGGGTGCACAAGAGAGTGCTTCAGAGGGGAAGGAAAGACTCCAGTGGTGAAGAAGTCGGCCAAAGCAGGTGCCAGAGAGTCAATGTGGTCCTTGATGGTTTTGGAGGAACAGGGATGGACCTGTTTTGATGAGACTTTCATAGATTGAACTTGTCTAGAAACCTCATCTGGGGAGAAAAGGGGAAAGGCAGAGAAGGAAGGAAGAGAAGTGGCCGAAGAAGGTCCAGAGGAGCAGGGAGTAGAGGGAGGAAGAGTAGAGGAGGAGAGAGGACAGGATGTCCTGAGTTTTAGAGATGAAGTGAGAAGCCAGTGCTGTGCAGCGGACCTGGGAAGGGACAGAAGTTGGCCAGCTCCTTGCAGATTTTAAAGAGTCCAGCAGAGTTGTTAGATGCCACAGAGACGTGGGTTTGGATGTGAGCTCTCTTCTTGGTGAGAAAAGAGAGCCGGTATTGCCTTTTTGTCAGAGGATTTCCCTGAAACACAACTTTTCCACTCAGCCAGCCTGCAGTTGCGTTTGAGGCTGACAAGCTCTGAGTTGTACCAGGTGCTGCACTTGGCTTTGGGCTTCGGGCAGATCCTCATGACAGGTGCAAGAACATCGAGAGTATTAGATATAGCAGAGAGGACCATGGAAACTGCTGTGTCAGGGTGTGAGTCAGCCAAAGGGGGATAGGGGTGAGAAAGTGGCAGCGAAAACCTCAACTGACACGTGCTTCATGGGTCAGATGACCAAGAAGGTGAGTGGCAGTGAAGTAGTTGGTTTAGCCTGAGGGGTAGAGAGAGTGAGATCAGAGAAAGGAGAAGTGATCACTCCAGGAGAGAGGAGTGGTAAGAGGGATAGAAAGGGGGTGGTCTGAGGAGATCAGAACATACAGAGTGTGCCCTGCAGAGTGAGTCAGGCCAGAGGGGAGACTAGAGAGAGAGTCGCAAAGGTTGCAAAAGAGTAGAGAGGAAGGATGGAAGCATCCAGGTGGATGTTGAAGTCTCCAAGAAGGAGGAGGTGAGTGGTCGAGACCAGGAGGGAAGAGGAGAGGTCCACCAACTCAGTGACGAAGGAGGAGATCTGACCAGGTGGCAGATAGATAGTAGCCACAATAAGGGAATGACTAGGAGAGAGAGAGAGAGCCTGCAGTCAAGGCTTTCAAAGGAGGAGTAGGCCTGTGTGGGAATGACAAAGGCAGGAATCCACTCAGGGAAGAACAGGGCTACAACCCCTGCAGAACAGTTGGACCTGGGTGCGGAGAGGATCTTGTAGCCATCAGGGAGGAGAGTGTCAAAGCTCATGACAGAGCTGGCAGTGAACCATGTCTCGGTGGGACCGAGGACCTCAAGGTCGAGTTCCTCCAGAAGGCGGCAAATGTCGGAGGATTGTTTGACAGCTGAGTGAGAGTTTAGAGTGGCAATATGGAGAAGGTTGCCATCCTTGAAAGACTTCTGGGTAGGGGTACAAATCAGAGGTATGCCCTGCGGAGGTGTAGAAGAAGCCCGAGGGGGGCAGAAAAGGAATCAGGAAAGGGCAAGGTAGCCAAGGAAGAGGCAGCAGGGGGAGGTGACAGAGCCATGGAGGGGGGAGAGAGGACAGTAGGAGAAGAAAGAAAGTTGATGAGGCACGGGAAGTGTCTTTCAAAGAGGAGAAGGTTGGCCTGAGGGACTTGGACCAAGATGTTACCATTCAAGTAAACATTGATGATGACCATAGAGGATTAGAAGGAGGCCAGGAGGGCCTTCCACTGGGTGCCACCATTAATGGGAGAGGAAGAGAAGAGAGAGAGCACAAAGACTATATGTAGGGTCCATAGGTCTAGTGAGGGGACGGAAAAGATGATGTCGGTGAAAGTTTGCCTGGAGGAGGCACTGGTATAGGTGTCAGCCATAGGGAGGCCTTGGTTGGAGACCAGGATGTCCTTTTTAAACTTCTTCCTACCAGATTTAGTGAGGAGAGCAGGCTAGTCGATAGAGAAGCAGTTAGAGTAGATAAGAGAGACAGAGAGTACCATAGCGTAGGTAGGGAGAGGATAGAAGAGGAAGGGAGAGGGAGGGGTAGAACTCTAGGGAAGGACACAGGGCAGGATGCAAGCATAGGAGACAGAGAGAGGAGAGACAAGTTAACAATTGGACAGGATGACAGACACTCAGATTTTAAAGGCTATCACAAAGCAATTTTAAGACAGGAGAACACACCTAGTTTGAGAATCCTAACTAGAGGGGAAACAACCTAGGTTTCACAATGCAATTTTAAATACTTCCACAATGCAATTTTAAATACTTTCACAATGCATTTTTAAAGTAGGAGGAAAGAACACACCTAAGTTTGAGAGTCCTGAAAAGAGGGGAAAAGACCTAGAATTCACAATTTAATTTTAAATACTTCCACAATGCAATTTTAAATACTTTCACAATGCATTTTTAAAGTAGGAGGAAAGAACACACCTAAGTTTGAGAGTCCTAAAAAGAGGGGAAAAGGCCCAGGTTTCACCATGCAATTTTAAATATTTCCACAGTGCAATTTTAAAAACTTCCACAGTGCAATTTTAAATGTGATTTTAAATACTTCCACAATGCAATTTTTAAAGTAGGAAGAAGAACACACCTAGGTTTGGGAGCCTGCTAGATGGCCAGGGGTTTGCAGTGAAGCATGTGGGTCTAACCTGGTTGATGGCGGGCAACTGGCTTCCCCTGCAGACACCTGCAGACAGAACCAGGAGCCGCCTAAAATGGGAGCTTCCCTTTGCCTAATGGCTCTTAGCCTTGGGGGCTGCGGGGCAGGGGCTGCACTGGTAACATCTATAATGAAGAAGGGAGTTCAACCAATCAGGGTGGTGGCGGACTAGAAGGTGGGAGAGAGTTGAACAACAAAGGAAACACGGAATGGGGGAAGGGAAGAAAGGGGGCAGGGGACACAAGGAAAACAGCAAAGAAAAATTAAAGGCCCATAGAGGGTCTCACCGGCACAGAGAAGTAATCTGCAGTCACACGCTCAGCCAAACTAGAATGGCTAGTGTGGTGTGCTGTGGGACCGCAACCTTCAACAAGAATCAATATGGGCAATCAGGGTGGTGGGCGGGCCGGAATGTAGGAGGGAGAGAGGAGGAATAACAAAGGAAACATGGAAGGGGAGAAGGTAAGAAAGGGGGCAGGGAACAAAATGAAAACGGCAAATAAAAATAATAATAAGCCTAAATAAAAAGTGAGCTAAACCTATATGCTACAGTACTCATTTCTTTCTTAACCTAACAATTCATGATAAACCATTCACATATTAAGATAAATATATGCATACACCATATCATTTGCAAACTCATACTTAAATAGAAAGAGTCAAACACATTGTATACATTACTGCAAAAAAGCTGAAATGCAAACAATATGACCCTATCCACTGAGCCACTATGAATTCACCTTCTTCACGTTGCTTCATAATTCCTCAGAAACCCCTTACCTGTTGTATTTTGCCTGAAATGCCAAAAGACTTAACTTCACAGTACAATTCCCAAACCATTTCACAAGAGAAAAAACGTTCACTCCAAACTTATTAGTTCAAATGAACAGTCCCAGTAAGCTAGCAGAATGCACACATATCCACAAATAAGCAAACATTGTCGAACATCATAACAACGTTAGCATTCATCAGGTGCACTGCCTCATAAACCTTCTCAAATTTAAAGGCACATTCAAACACTTCCACAATTTTAACACAGTAGACAATCGCGAACATAGGGTCACCTTAATATCCATCTACAAAGTGCAAACACAGCTGCACTATTTGTCAAAGGTACAGTTATGCTGCTTGGTTAACACTATAGTTTCTTTTGCAACCCTATTCATATCACATCTTCCAATCTCAGTGATAAACAACCATTAATTACAAATATATTTTTTGTCAAACATAACCATAGCATAACATGTGATACTGCTGCATCAATCTGCTGAAAACACTGAACTGCAATATGAAAAACCCTACTTTCCAAACAATACTTATAAACTTTACTAAATCAGACACCTACACAACCTGAATTTATCCTAGAAATACAACAATTCATAAGATATATGAAATATAGAAAAATACACACTCACTCACATTCTACTGCTCCAAATAATGAATAGATCTCCACAATAGCCAGTCAAAGAACATGTGCACACTCTGAGTTCTACAATCAGAATTTTCAAAGTTCGCAAACAGGTCATTTTCATAGCTTTCAGAAATCAATAACACAAAAAGAGGACTCCAGAAAGCAAACAAGTAAAATGCCCAACACATTTTTATTACAACCTATAACAGTCAATAAACCTGAAAACAATCTTTCCAAAGAATGCTTTGTAGAAAATGTACAAACACAATTAAATAAAACATTGTCAGGGTAATTCATAGATTTCAGCGCAGAGGCAGTGCAAGCGAGCAGCGCAGAGAGCTAGCGTGCGCCAGCCGTGTGCGCTAAACAGCATTCTGGCGCACCGCGTATTCATGGAATATCAAAGCCATTTTGAGCGCTTGTGCAGAGAACATCCTGCAGCGCAAATTAAGCCCCCATGAACGCCTCTTGGGCAAGGATAAGGCATTGAAATTCCCAATGCAGCGCAAAGGACCGCGCTAACCCTGCACCAGTTCACAATGCATTTGGGGGGTGCACGGGAAGTTTCACACGCGATAGGCATTGTGCGAGTGGGGTACGTGTATTCTAAGGGGTGAACGGGGAGAATCACACACGATGGGCCTTGTGCGAGTGGGGTACGTGTATTCCGAGGGATGCGCGGGGAGAAACACACGCGATAGGGCTTGTGCAAGTGGGGTACGAATATTTCGGGGGTAATTGTGAAGTATCACATGCGATAGGGCTTGGCCTAGCAGGGTACGTGTATTCCGAGGGTTGTGCGGGGAGTATGATATGATATGATATGGCATTTGTAACGCGCCTATACACAAGTGTTTCAAGGCGCAACAAGGCAGGGAGGGGGGAACAAGGGGAGACAGACAACGATCCTACTAGGCCAGGTGTCATTCAGATCGCGCAAGTGCATGGGTAGGGGGGACGGGAAACTGGACTGGAGACAGTGAGCTTCTGGGGGAAGGAGAGGAAAGGAAGGATATCTCTGAGGAGGTGCAGCTGGTAGTGTGACTTCTTAGAAATGTCAGAAATGTGAGGAGAGAAGGAGAGTGTGGAGTCGAAGATGACCCCGAGGTTTTTTGCCTTGCAGGTAGGAGCAGGAAGAGGGCCAAGAGAGGCCGGACAGAGAGCTGCAGGGAAGAGGGAGTGGGTGTGCCGATGAGTAGAATCTCGGTCTTACTGGCATTAAGGCAGAGGTCGTTGGCGGCACACCATTCCTGGATAGCAGAAAGACAGTCAGAGATGAGGGAAGGAGAAGAGGAGGCCAAGGGTAGCCTGAAAATGAGCTGGGTATCATCCGCATAGCACTGAAAGTTGGGGCAGAGAGCAGCGATGCGGTGGGCGAGAAGTGCCAGATACTGGTGAACAGCCAGGGCGAGAGGTTAGAACCAACACGCGATAGGCCTTGGGGAGCGGGGTACATATATTCCGAGGGATGCGTGGGAGAATCACATGCGATAGGTCTTGTGCGAGCGGGGTATGTGTATTTCGGGGGTGCGCGTGATGTATCACACGCGATAGGGCTTGGGCTTGCGGGGTACGTTTATTCCGAGGGGTGCACAGTGAGAATCACACGTGATAGGCCTTGGGGAGCGGGGTACGTGTATTCCGAGGGATGCGTGGGGAGAATCACACACGATAGGCCTTGGGCGAGTGGGGTATGTGTATTTCGGGGGTGCGCATGAAGTATCACACGCGATAGGCCTTGTGCTAGCGGGGTACATGTATTTCGGGGGTGCGCAGGGAGAATCACACGCGATAACCTTGTGCGAGCGGGGTACATGTATTTCAGGGGTGCATGGGGAGAATCACACGCGATAGGCCTTGTGCTAGCGGGGTACGTGTATTTCAGGGGTGAGCGGGGAAGAATCACATGCGATAGGCCTTGTGTGAGTGGGGTATGTGTATTTCGGGGGTGCGCGGGGAGAATCACACGCGAAAGGCCTGTGCTAGCGGGGTACATGTATTTCGGGGGTGCACGGGGAGAATCACATGCAATAGGCCTTGTGCGAGTGGGGTACGTGTATTTCGGGGGTGTGCATGATGTATCACACGCGATAGGCCTTGTGCGAGCGGGGTACGTGTATTTTGGGGGTGTACGGGGAGTTTTCCACGTGTTTTCGCTGCCACGAGAGGGGTACGTGTATTCCTGGTGTTCCCCAACACGAATTGGCAGTGTGTGTCCTCCCAAGGGTGCCCTCTCCCCCTCCCCAGGCACTGCAGGCAGCCCACAACACAGGGGACTACGCTGCACACTTGACCATGCCCCGCAGACAGCCCATCCACCCTGGCCATGTCCCCCAGCCAGCCCACATGTCACCATGCACAAATGAACACTGACACATGTCCCCCTGTACCCCCACCAACACAGCAGTGACAGGCACCTGCCAGTAGACCCCGACTCATGTCCCCCAACCCACTCACCCACCCAGCAGTGACAGGCACCTGCCAGCAGGCCCCGACTCATGTCTCTCCACCCACTCACCCACCCAGCAGTAACGGGCACCTACCAGCAGGCCTTGACTCATGTCCCCCCACCCACTCACCCACCCAGCAGTGACAGGCACCTGCCAGCAGGCCCCAACTCATGTACCCCCACCCACTCACCCACCCAGCAGTGACAGCACCTGCCAGCAGGCCCCAACTCATGTCCCCCCACCCAATCACCCACCCAGCAGTGATGGGCACCTGCCAGCAGGCCCGACTCATGTCCCCCCACCCACTCACCCACCCAGCAGTGACAAGCACCTGCCAGCAGGCCCCGACTCATGTCCACCCCACCCACCCACCCAGCAGTGACAGGCACCTGCATGCAGGCCCCGACTCATGTCCCCCCTCCCTCTCACCCACCCGCCCACCCAGCGGTGACAGGCACCTGCCAGCAGGCCCCGACTCATGTCCCCCCCAACACCTCATGACGATCCACAATCATGGGCCTTATGGCCACCCAAATCACACCCCACGCCACCCCAGTCCAAACACACAACCAGGTATTACATCCACCCGACAATGAAATCCCCATCACATGATACATCCCAAATGACAAGTATACATATCAACATATTTCTGTCACACCCACACAATGGGTGCATGTGATTGAGAAAACACAAATTTGGACATGCATGAAACCAAAGAGAGAATACCACACATTGAAGTAGGAAATAAAAATGTATTAAACACAAAAGCAAGGGAATTAAATGAAACACACAAGAATGCAAATAATGATTAAAAAGCTGCATGTCCAAAATATAAAATAAAAATGTAGGAAATCAGAATCCAAATCAATCCAAAAGCACGTGTCCAAAGTGTCAGTCCGGCAAAACAAATCCAAAGTGAAAAAAGAAGATAAAACCATTGCTCCATGGAAAAATCAAAAATAAGAAGTGAAATCCAGTGAAGAACTATTTACAAAGTACAAATCCAGGGTCCATGAGCCCAACCATTGAAATGAAACCTACAAAAAACACTACCTAATGAAGAACTATATACAAAAAGGTGGGGCATTGTCCAAGCGCCCCAACAGAAATAAAAACAGAAAGGAAACCTAACACTAACTAACTATATACAATTACGGCGGGTAAATCCTACGGCTCACTCTGTAATGTCCCGGGCCAGGGCATCATCGAGCTCCATGTCGATGTCCCGGAGGCGGGCCTCTGCCCTGGCCTCGAGGTCTTGCAGGGATGCAGTCATGGCCTGTTCCAACTCCCTGGGAGTTGCCTCAAAGCACTCAGCCCGCCTCAACGCCCTGCGCATGGAAAACTCCGCCCTGATCATGGTGAGCCATGCCTCTTCCGCCCGCCGCCACTCCGCATCTATATGCTGGCCCAACTGCTGCCACACGGAAGACAATCCTATTCCAGGGTCCCCCTGCCCTCCGGCCGATGCCTGCCCCTCTGATGTTGATGTCCCCGAGCCATCATCGCTCCCACCTGCTGCTGTCCATGTGCCCTGCCCGATGATGCCGGCACATCCTCCATCTGCTGGTCTCCAGTTGGTGGGGTGTCCACCCCTGCTGGACCTCCGACTCCCGACTGTGGCAGGGATGTGATCTCCACCAAGCTGGCTGTGTTGGTCGGGCCAGGTCCACAGGGTGCCCTGGTGGAATCTGGGCCGGAAGACGGCTGGGAGAACGACTGGCTCATAGTCTCCACAGAGGAGGAGAGGGCCACCAGAGTGCTTGACACATGCAAGAACCCGCTGACCAGATCCCCTCCCAACTGTGCCACATTGCCACGTAGCTCTTCGGGATGGCGTGCGTGGTCCCCCCAGGAAGCACGCACGTCATCACAAATGACACTCGTGCGCAATGTGACACCAATCAGGACGGACCCCATACGGTCATGGGTCACCTCGTCCGCAGGTAGTGGAGTGCCAGATGATGTGGGTCTCTCCCCTACCTGCAGACGGGCCTGGGATGGGGCATCCCTGCTGGTGCATGGTGGTGCAGTCATAGGGTCAGGGACATTGACATGCACAGGCCCCTCCAAGGCGACCTGTGCTGCCTCCTGCCCCTCGCCCTGGACTGCACCACTTGCACCAGTGGTACTACCCCCACCTGGCCCCATGTGCGGCTCAGTAGCGGCCTCCTCCTCCTCTGTGGAAACCTCCAACCTGGATGGCTCTGCACCGTCTTCTGCCATTGCAAGCCCCTGTGGGGGCTCACCCGGCCCTCCCGCTACAGCCGTAGTGGCAGACGCGGCACCAGTCCACTCGCTCCCGGATGATGGCAATTCCCGGGAGGGTGGCCGGGTCTTGCGTCGTAGCCCGGTGGAGGCATCCGCGCAGCTTTGCTCCACACAGCAATGCATGGCCACTTACCGCTCAACTCCAGACGAGTCTGCCTCTGTAGGATCTGGACGTGGAGCGCTGGGCTTATGCGCTCCAGGACCCTCATCTGGATGTTGCTCAGGCTGACCCGGCACCCCTCTGCATCCTCTGCCTTCAAGAGGCACCGGGCCTTGCTGAGGGTCCTCGACCTGAAGTCCTCCCAGCGCTTACGGACATGCTTGATGTCGCGGGTTGCCACCCCTCCTCGTTGAAGGCAACCACTACGTTCTTCCAGATCCTCTCCCGTCCTTACTTGTTGGCGCGCAATGGTGTGAAGAGGGCATCATAATGCCACAGAACTTGCTCCACCAGGATGCCAACTTCCTTATTGGTGAAGCTGGTAGCCCTCCAACTCTCTGGCTGGGGGGTCACCAGTGGTCTCGGATGGTGTTTGCCCCGAAATGGCGACCCCCGAGACAGGCGTGGGTGGGCAACTGGGTCCTGGGGCTGGGCTGTAGAGCAATGGTATCCCAGTCGGGAGTCTTCTGTTCCAGCACGGGTGGACTCCTGCAGATGGCTGACATGCAGGCACCAAATAGCAGGGCACATGGGCAGCAGGCAGGCAGCAGCAGATGGCAGGTGGGAGCGTGCTCGGGACTCTGGGGGGCAGATAAATGGCCTTTTGGGCAGGAGCGTGGTCTCCCATGTGTTCCTGTGTTGCCAGCTTGATACGGAGTGATTTGGCACGTGAAAAAACTGCATGTCAGCGTGTAATTCGAGGGAAGGCCCTTAGCGCGTAAGCACATCTGTGATGTTACGCACACGGGCGTTTCCCTCGTGACGGGTTCATAGTGATTCAGCACGTGAAAAAACAGCACGTCTGCGTGTTAATGGCCGTAATCCGAGGAAAGGGCCTAAGCGCGTGAGTGACGTGACGCGCGCGGGCGTTTCCCTCAGCACGGGTTAAAGGTGAGCGGGGACAGCAGTTCGCTGTACATGCCTTTTGTGGAAACCGACGTGTGTGTTGCTACTTCGTGTTGTTTTGCGCACCATCATTACTTCACAGCGGATCAAGGACCTATCTCTTCTTTGGGCAGGGGTATTGGCTATGAGTGTTTTTCATTATCACGCTAGTCTGACGGTGAGTCGCGCACGCTATTTTTCCCACTGTGGGTGCCCCTGTGTATCGCATACCCATTTTCGAGGTCATAGTAGCCTGCGTGTCCCACGCCTATGTGTTTTTAGTGTCCCTCGGTGCCACCGGGTACTGCGGAAGGTTAATTCCACACACGTGGGCTACCAGGGTTGCGTGCACGGTTTTACTGCAGTTTTGGGGTGCCTGAGCGTTGCGTGACCCGTCACTTCATCACCGGGTCACATACAGCCTTGCAGGTGCAGGGGTGCTTTTAACATCTTGAATCCCACCACCTTCACCCCATTTGCCCAGGACAATTGTTGTGTACATCTCCCATTGGCACTACTCCATCTGTGCCGGCACTACTCCATCTGTACCATGGTTGGGAGGCCATGTAAGGTGAGGGCCACATCAGCTGGGCATACTCCTCGTGGCGGGCATGGTCAGGGACGTGGCCGGGGTGACCAGGGATTAGGGGGACTCCAGGGTGTCCAGGATGGCTGCAGGGGGGGAAGAGGCAGGGGTGCGCCAGCTCGGGGCAATATTGTGCCACGTGTTGGTGCAATCATGCCACCACACCCTGCGGCTCTGGGAGATGCAGTTCTTGCATCTGGCACTGGTGCCCATGTGAACCGGCAGTCCGTTTCATCAACTGCCACGGGCCCAAGGGTAATGGTAGCTGCAGGTGCAGCTGTGGACACCACCACCCAGGTTCAGGGTCTGCCAGCGCAGGCTGCGTTGGCACTTGAAGAGTCCATGGATGATTTCCAGCAGGTTAGGAGGGTTCCCTGACTGAGGCATGTGTCCCTGGGGCAGTAATGTCATCTGCTGCCCTGACCAGCCGGGTGTTGGCAAGTGCAGGGGCAGATGTAGCCAACAACACCCCGGTTGTGAGTCTACCAACCAGGACAGTCGCGGTCAATGACCTAGGCACAGCGGATGTTGCTGCGCAGGGTCCATTCCAAGTTAGGGCTTCACTCCATGTTCCACCTGCCACTCCCTCGGCTCATTCCACCAGCGCCACTGCACATACTGATCAAGGCGGCATTTGCCAGCCAGGGTCCAGACCAGCATCCAAGAGGAGGAAGGTTGCCCCTGCAGCACAGGTTGGGACCCCACACACAGCCACAACCTCCTGCATGTCGAGGAAGAAGCCTTTCTGTGCGCAGGAACTGGACTTCCTCGTGGACTACATACGGGACCACAACCGTGACATGCTAGTGGGCCTAATTGTCAAAGTACGGCTGCCCATCGTGATACCCACTGGAAGCAAGTTGCAGAACATGTGAGTGCATTCGGCCATGAGGTGCGCATGGCGCAAGAGTGCAAAAAGCATTGGAATGACCTTAAACGCAGTGCTAAGGCGAAGTGTGCCTCAAATTACAACATGACTCTGGTGACTGGCAGTGGGCCGGCACCTGAGGAGGAAGACCTCACTCCGCACAGGTCACTCATTGCGGAGCTCATACCACCAGATTTGGTCGAAGGAGTGGGAGAGATGCAGGACTTTGATGCCCAGTCTAGTAAGTGTTGCTGCATGTTTGTCGAGGCCATGTGTGTTTAACTTGTGTGATGTGTTGTGCATGACTGCCACTACATGTCATGTGTACATGGTTCAGATGTGCAAGTAATGCAATGCTACACTGATTCATGGCTGCTCTGCAGGATGGTGGACATGTGGAACAGACAGGGACTGTCCTCATCACCACACTTGCACCCTACTCACATGCTGGTCACCTGGATGCCCCTCCGGTCAATGTTCCAGCTCACTGGCCCTTCTGCATGTAGTCTGGGGTGTCCTTCCTCTCAGCACTGGGACTATGTCATAGCATGACTGACGTGCATGTTTCCTCTGCCTGCATGTGGGTACTCCACGTAGGCATGCTCCCTTGCCCCTCCACCCCCCCTGCACCCCAATTCCACCTTTGCACTGGTGTGCATGATTTTACCGTAATGCAATGGCCTGTTCATGCCTCCTGTGTACATGCTAACTTCCACCAGCCAACCTGCCAGACACATGCAGTGGGGGATATCCTTTGTCCTTGATGCAGGGTGTCTCACTTGGACTGTGCAGATGGCAAATGCTCTGCAGGGACATGAGTGCCCATTCATGCTCCATGTGCATTCCATGCATGCCCCTATGTGTCCTTGACTGGATGATCATTGTAGTACGTGTCCAGGGTGACCTACATTTCATGGCATTTCATCAGCCTTCCCATGCCCACTGTGGCTCAGCCCTGCATCCCACACATGTTTAGGGTGTGACAGTCTGTGTGGGTCACAGGCCTCACCCTGTTTCAGGCCCAATGAATCTGTCCAACTGATGTAGTGTCTTCTGCACACATGGGGGTACTACTGAGGGTTTATCATGTGTCCTGCTTACTGTCCCATCATCATCTGCTGTGTTGTCAGTTGACTCAGATAATGCAATTCATGCTAGTCAACACTGCCTGCCAATACACAGGTCTCTGGTCATCATTTTGATACCATGAAGGCATCCATGCACTTCCACTTAGGTGGAGGGGTGATTTGCTTGTAGCCATGCAACCCATTGCATGCACATTGCACGTGATGCCTGAACTTGACCTTGCACTGCCTTCACGTTTTTTCATACACATCATGAAGTACTTGTACATGTAGATAGTGAGTAACATACCAATGTTCTGCACTGCATTAACCCACTTCTGAGCTGTATAACACCCTTCTACATGCCTACTCACTGAAGCAATGTCAAGTTTACCTGGCATGCATGGCAGGTTCTCTTTTGTGTATGACATGTCTGCTTCATGTGTTGGCTGTCTGTGTGATGTCTATGTGTGTGTGTGTTGTGTGCTTCAAACATGTATACTAATCTTTTTTTCTCTCAACATTTTAGATGATGATGCAATGGAGCCAGAGGATGGTGTTATCATGCCAGGCACAGGGTTGTTATCACACCAGCAACCCGGCACAAGTGGGGGTCGTGGGGTGGTAGACCACGAGAACCAACATGTGCTACAGACCATCTTGTCTTTGGCTGGCAATGAGTCCAGCCCAGATGACCACTCTGGCGTCCATGTCGAGTTGGATGTGCATCATGTCCATACGTCAGGGATGAGTGATTCTGATGTGGACACTCCTCTGTCCGTGACACCTGTACTGAGGGGCCAGACAGTGGTGGGACCTCTGCCTGTGGTGGATCGGGATGCAGGGTCACCCTCCACACCAGTCGCTGATGTGCCTGGGCCATCATGTCGACGCTGGCATGTAGTTGTGCAGCCGCGGGCGGTGCCAACCCAACGAGGACGGACGGTCTGTGGGTCCCGCAGGTGTCGCACCCAGCAACGCGGTGGACGCGTGCCTCCGAGGTATACTGAGTGGGAGCAAGACATGACTGCCAATTTAGAACGCCAGGGGGCAGCAATGGAAAACATTGCTGTGAGCATGGAGCGTGTGGCCCAATCCGTGCTCCCCCCTGCTAGGCAGGTGCTTCTCCAGCAGCGGGTGGCACAGTCCACAGCCCACTCGCTCAGGCTAGGCATGGCGGCCTCAGACAGGGCACGCCAGGATGAAATGTTGTCTTTGCATCAAGCAATTGCTGCTCACACAGAGGCACACATGGAGGCCCTGAGGGCTGAGTATGAGTCCCTCAGATCCACTCTGGGTGTCCTCTTGATGTCCCAGAGGGCACAGTCAGAGGAGAAGTTTGAGCGGCTTGAGCGTACCATCTCGGCTGAGCTACGTGCTTGCCGGGAGGTGCATCAGTTGTCCAGCCAGGCCTTGCAGGAAGAACTCTGTGTTACCTTGCAAGAGGAAACACGCGTATCACGGGAGGTACTGCATGCAGACTTACGTGTCATCGCCGCACAGAACCAGGGTCACCCATCCGGCAGACTTGCTGCCGACGAGGGGCAAGCTGCTGCTAGGCGTGCTCAGGCTCATGTGCCATGTCCTCCTTTTCAGGATGAGCCAGACTCAGACGACGAGATATCTCCCACACAGGTCGTGCTGTGCAGGCGTTGAGCCCATTTAGGATTTGTATTTTTCGTCTCAACATCATCGCATGTGAGTGTTGAGGTGCACCCTGTACCTCACCCCTCCTGGGTGCCCCCCCACCCCCTGGGTCATATGTGGCCATTTTTGATTTTTGATTTTAGTTTAGTTTGTTAATATTGACTATTTGATAGTTGTTTTAATTAGGTTATGTAGGTTGTTTATTGTTAGTTTAATTAGTTAATATAGTTTAATATTGTTTGTCTATTGTGCATTCATGTGACAGTGTGGTGCTTTGTGGCTTTTAAAAGCATCCACTGTCTGTTCCATCTGGGCCCTTCAAGCTTGTCTCGTGTATGTGTTTACAGCTTGGGATCCTGACTCACATATGCCACTCCTGCTTCCCTTATCCATGGGCGTGCTAGGATGGTTTGGTGTAACAAACTTTTACACAAGGGCTTTAGACTTTCATTATAACTGTGGCCTGTCTGCTGCTGTACTACTTGTGTTAACACCTCTAGTGGGGATTTGTAGCGTTATATCCACCCCATGTCTGTAATCAATTTGGGTGAGTACGTGATTGATGTCTCCATTAATTGATGTGGATTGTGATGTATGTTATTTTCGTGCCTGTATATGTGCTTGATGCCCTTCATGCTGTAGACAGTAGCCTGCACCCTTGGCCTGTAAAATTCACACTGATGGTGGGAGGAGTTTGGATGTAGGTCTGTGACAACCAGCATGGAGACACACACAGGGAACTTTCAAGCCTTATTAATATCTTGTTTGCCCTTTCTGCAGGGAAATGAGCCTCCACACTACCTTCGCCAGCAGACACAGGGATGAGTAATCCTGATGACTGGGCACGTTCGGTAGAGCAGACGTGTGCATGTGTGCATGAGCAGAAGCACAGGGCTTGTGCTCAGATGTCCGACAGAAGCAGATGTGTTTCCAGGAGCTCCAGGCAAGGTGAGCAGCCCAAGGGCCCACATCGCAGCCAACCTTCCACCAGGCCACTTGCACATGCATGCTAAGTATCACCAGTGCTGGGGAGCTTCGCCAGGCATTGTTGGAGAAGCACACACTACAGCTGATATGCGTTAAGGGACAAATGCTAAGTGGCTTTACAAGTTGTCAGGGGCACACGCAGGGGCCATCGAACATATCCTCGAGAAACCCCCTGCTCCATTGAAGCAGAGTTATTAGGGCAGTAGCGTTCCGAGCAAGGAACTGATACAGCACACAGGGACACCCTGCGAGGCACAGACTCGTGTGCAGTGCATATCATTTGCATGTGCAACTTGCCACCTGCACTACCTATTGTAATCTGCGGCTGCCAGAACACAACTTGTACTGAAGTTGCACCTCCCTATACACGTGTAGCAGCTTACCCAGGGACCATTGTATCATGTGTGATTCTTGACACATTGGCCTTCCATTTCCCGTGCACCCACATGCGCCTGCATTACTGCATTGACAGTGTATGAACCATGAGGGGGTCAAGGTAACGTATGGGTACAAAGCAGCAGACAGGAGTGTTTGTTTGTGGAGGAGTCACTTACTTTGGGGCGCGGATGGTATTGTGTGTGTGTGTGTTGTTGACGCACATTCAGATTAGTAACTCACACTCTCTTTGCAGCATTGAACTGCTCCTGTTACCAGACCTGAGAGTGCGCAGGCAGGAGGCCAGCACTCACCCCAGAGATAAGTCACTCTTGGCTTACATTTGATGCATTTGGTACAATGTGTCTGATGAACATGTTTTCTCAGATTGAGTATGTGTTATTGTGAATGGTAGTTTTTTTGTATTTTGACTACTTTCCCTTACCAATCCAACTCCCCTCTCTTGCCCCTCTTTCCGGTTATCCTGAATACCATTGCCTGTCCAAACAACACATCCCTGACCCTCCTTCCCCGCTGGGGTCTCAGAGGCCTGTGTAAGTTTGACCTTGCAGGTGGCCAGAACACAGAGGGGGTGGTTGGTTCGTGCCACTCCTGCACCTGGACACCAGAGCTGTGACACTACCCATCAGTTGTTGCATCCTCATTGTATGTTATGTACCGTAATTGGTAATCATCCTGTAGGACCATTATTCAACTGTGCTACCTTGGTTGTTCTACCATTGTGCTTATACATGTGCTTTGACATTTCCTGCTACTTCAAGTCATGTACTGGAGACTCTTCCTGGGTTTTTTGGTGCCTACAGGCTTTTGCCCTGGTTTGAGGGTTTGGCTTCTTGGAGTTCTCTGCGATTTGGTATTTTTACCAGTCAAGGTGGCCTCTGAGGGGGCTGGACCCTATTTACATGCAAGCTGGAAATGCAGACCAAGGGGTAGGGTGATCCTGTAGCCAGGTAGATTTGAAGGAAGAAGGCTATATACCCCAGACACTGTTGTTCAGAAGGTCATGGTGATGTGTGAATGAGGGAGGGCCTTTTGTTGTTGGACCGTTGGCTTGGGCTACAGTGTTTTAGGCACTCTGACATTGTAATAGTGGGGTACTATATCCATGATGTGTTGTGCTGGTCAATGCCTGTCCTGTGTTGTCTTTACTTTTCAAGTGTCAGGGGATTGGTGTGTTTGACATGTTGGGGTGTTCACATGGGCAATGTTCACATGTGATGTATACAGGACACTGAGGGTCACTTTATTTCACATGCATACATAGAGTGCATGTCCATAATGGCACACACCGTTGCACAATGATCCACCATACGTACAACCACCCTTCTATGGCCACAAGTGCACACAGATTGCATTCTCGGGCCCGCTGTGTCCCTGCAGCACATGATCTATGACCATTTGGGTATCCTGTACATGCGTCATTTGGATATTGATTTGATTTGTCATTTTCATGTGATGCTCAAGGTTTATCTGCAACACAATGGCAGCTCAATGTGCTGTGTGCTGAGCAGTGTGTTGCAGGAGACACACACAGCACACGGGTTTGGGAGCAGGGATATTGCCGTGCCCAATGTGCATGTGAACAGGAATTCAGTGTTGTGTTCATGCTACAACTGGTGGGAAGCATTTGTGTATGACTTTTTATGTGTGGGAGGTTGTTGGTCAGTCATTTCATCTGATTCCATGTCAGGTGTCATTGTCTCATGCAAGTTTTCATTTATGACATGCCACTTTGTATCTTATTGGTCATGTGTTGGCCTTTTGCTATTGCATGCCATGTCATGGTGTGACAGACAAGGGTGATGTGGGTTGGGAGGGTTTGGGTGACATACCAGGGATTGTGATGGCCAGTTTTGCGGGGGGGGGTGTTACACACCTTGCATGTGTTCCTTTTGGTCACACAGGATTGGTTATGTTTAAGTAGCTAGGGATGCACACAATGTAGCACTTCAGTGGCAACATTCTCAGGGAGGTAAGGTTGTGACAGTTGACTGTCTCTTTGTCATCATCGATTGTCACCTGGTATGTGCCAGGCGTGTGTGCACTCCGCAGGGGTGGGAGTTTAGGTGAAAAATGTGGCCACAAGCTGGGTCTGGGCTGCCTCGCCACGTGTCCTTTCCCCTCCCATGGGCAGCGCCTGTGCCTGTGTTTGGGGATGTGGGGGCACCACCTTGTCCACCGGCACCTCCCGCCATGTTGCAACATTGTGCAGGACACATGCTGCCACAATGATCCTGTACACTACTGGTGGTGCATATAGTAGCTGGCCGCCAGAGCGGTCAAGGGAGCGGAAGCATGACTTGAGCACTCCGAGGGTGCACTCCACTATGCCCCTGGTTGCAATATGGGCAGTGTTGTATCTTACCTGGGGTGGTGTGGTGGGGTTCCGGATCAGCATCATCATGTGGTTGCTCAGAGGGTAGGCACTGTCCCCTGGGGAGGTGATAATTTATTTATTTATTTATTTATGGTTGTGATTATTGGGGTTTGTGTATTTGGCTGTGTGTGACATGCATGCATGTGCACAGGCATTTGTACTCATCTAGGAGCCATGTGTCGCCATGCTGCCCAGCTTCCAGGGCCCAGTCAAGCGGACATTCTGTATATGAAACTGTCATGGGTAGAGCCAGGGTAGTTTGCATAGACAGAGATGATGATTCCCTTTGCATCGCATACGACCTGCACGTTGATGGAATGCCAGTGCTTGCTTTTTCGATAGATGTGCTCAGTGGCCCTAGGTGGACGTAGGGCCACATGGGTGCAATCTATGGCACCAACCATTTTGGGGAAGTGTGCCACCCTGTAAAATTCCTGGACCACGGCCTGCAATTCTGTGGGTGTTCTGGGCATGTATATGTGCCTGCGGACTAAGGGGCACGCAGTGATGATTGCCAACACCTGGTGTAGGCAGCGTGACTGCATGGCCTGTGAGACCCCCCCCCCCCCACTATGGCAGTTGTCTGCTGAAATGACCCAATGGTCAAAAAATGCAGGACATTGAGCACCTTCTCCAAGGGGCTCAATGCTTGGGAGCACAGGGTGGGTGATGTAAGGTCATCTTCCCACTCCCTGACCAGGTCTAGGATGATACGGGATGGAAACCTATACCTGCCATAGACCTGGTCGTCAGGTATCCCAAAAAGGCAAGTCCGGGGAAAGAAAATGTGGGCCCTGGCTATTCTCCTCCTGCGGTGTCCCACAATCAGTGCTGCGACAAATGGGGCATTCATCGTAGCGCACTTTTATACTGTGCGCGGGGACGCTTCCACCTGCCTTCGTGTGGCAGACGCGTTGACTCCTATGCGTGTCTTTTGGCGTGTGCGGGTTTCCCGTATTCGATTCCATGAATACGTGTTGTTCGGGTGCGTGTGGGCGTTCCGTGTATTTCTCTGCAGTACTTCCCCAGTTACGCCTTCTTTTTCACGCGTTGTTCCCCATTCCGCGTGTTACGCACCGTGTCCTGCCCCCTTTTTGGTGTGTGCACCAACATTGTGCGCTTTTCCTGTGCACGTCGCGCACAGTGTTCGGGATGTTGCAATGATGTGTGCGCTTGTGTGCGCCACACAAGGATTTGGCGCACATCCTGGGGAAAACAGGCACAGGCCCTTCCTTGAATCGCAGGCGTGTGCTTGCTTTTTCACACTTGCGCCAGCTTGCGCCAGCTTGCGCCTGCTTGCGTTGATATTTTCGGCGCACATTTGTTCCATGAATCGGTCCCTGTATTTCTTATTTTGATAAATTACATAACTGCGGCTATAACCCTGGTTACACAGCAAATACCCTCATATAAATGGGCGCAGACGTACATTGTTCAAATGTGCTGGAAAACACATATTGCAAAGATTTCAAATTTAAATCACACATGTTATGAGGTCAGGACATTTAAACAGAAACACATGTGCTAAAACATCCAGGAAATAATATGCTCTCTGCACCAAAATACAAACAACCATAACCCTGGGTACAATGAGCAAGTTCATGCCCGCAGCTACCAAAGCCTGCTACATGGTACGATGTGCCATTGGGGCGTTCACAGGAGTCGCGGCTACCCATTATATCTTTACACATTTAAAAAGACATATTGACAAGGTGTACCATATCAAACAACATAAAGGTAGAAATGAGGGTATAGAATCAGGAACACATGTAAAATTGTGCAGTGTAAAATCAATGAAACAAAATGATCAATGCATAGAAATTGGAATCACTACACCCACGGGTAAGGCGATATCCATAGACACGGCTATACCCACAAAAAATACACAATGTTCCATTGGATTAGATGTACCTACAGCTAGATACCATCGGACAGAGCACGACATGCCATTGGCTGCAATCATAATACCTAGTTGCCTATCCCCAAGCCGACGGAGTAAACCTTGTGCCACTCCAGTCCAAAACCAAAGATTAGCAACCAGATGTCACCACTGGTCCTACCACCTGAACACAGACATCAGGGTCAATTCTGCCAACTTAACCAAGAATAAAACCTCTACCCTAGATGCCCCATTATCGGTAGAGGCCTCCCCAGCCAACATCCCCGATTCCCAATCTAAACTCAAAGGGGCGCTCATTAACGCTGCTCTGTTTCCACTCACGCGCTAGACATCGCTGACTTCATTGTGACTGAAAATCTTGACTTTCTGGCAATCACAGAAACCTGGTTACATGCGGCGTCAGGCCCCGCCCTGACCCTCGCCATTCCCGATAGTTACTCCATCATTAGGTGCGACAGGGACATCAATCAAACTAAGGGGGGTGGATTAGCATTCATATTCAAGAGCTCTCTTAACCTAAGAGTCACCAACAGTCATCAGCTGCCCTCTGCTGAACTACTCTCGATTAAACTCCCAATCTCACCTAATCACACCGCCTCAGTGTACCTCATCTATCGGCCACCTGGTCCCACTTCCACATTCGTAGAAGATAGCTCCTCCATCCTAGCATCCAGCACTAAGCCTAAATCCCAAATTATCATACTTGGAGACCTTAACTTAGGCTATCTGGACACAAACAACACTAAAGCCTGTGACCTAGCCAGTGTCCTATCCGACTTTGGCCTCACCCAGCATGTCAATGTACCTACCCATATCAAGGGACGCACATTGGATTGGGTTTCAGACTTGAATTGTGCACTAAACTTAATTTCAGTGTTAGCATGTGCATGGTCTGACCATCACAAAATAACATTCTCCATCAATTCTTGCCCACCCGCGGACAAACCTTGTACTGCGCCACCCACACTCACTCGTAACAAGAAGGATATCACAACTTAGAAACTACTTCCACTCATCCTCCCACTACTAAACTCGGTCTCCACCACCTGTGCTGACCCTACCGTCCTGGTGGACACCTACAATCGAGCCATGTTAAAAGCCCTGGATTCCATTGCCCCACTGAAACAGTGCAAAGAAAAACCGCGCAACCACCTTAATTCCTGGTTCACATCACACCTACGAGAACTTCAGAAAGATAAACGTAAAGCTGATTCTCTCTGGAGAAACTCACCTACGCCAGTAAATAAAATTAACCTTCTATCCATCACCCTCTCGTACAAAGAAGCCATACTAGCGGCCAAAACAGAAGTCTATAACAACACAATCATACAAGCTCAATCCAATACTAAGGAACTCTTTAAAATTCTCAAGGAAGTAGAGTCCCCAGCTGCCCCCCTTGATACGTGTAGCCCCGACACTGAATGGTGCTCTAACATTCAAAAAGCACTACTAAACAAAATCACTACACTCCAAGCTAAAATGAACACCAAAAAAAACCATCTCCTTGACTCAGCAGGTAACACCCAACCCTCCAACATCCCATCCCCTAATCATTCTTTCAAACCTTTCAGCTTCTCAAAATATCATCAAGAAGTTAAAACCATCCAATTGTCAAGGTGATGCTTGCCCAGCACCAATCATAAAGGAAGCAGCGTCTGAGCTCGCTCCCTTCATCACTTCCTTCATCAACTCCTCCTTTAAATCTGGCATAGTACCAAATAACCTCAAGGATGCCTGGGTAATCCCCTTAATCCAAAAACCTAACTTAGACCCTAGCAACCCCACCAACTATAGGCCCATCACCATGGTACCTTACCTCTTAAAAATCGTGGACCGTGCTGCTTATCTCCAAATTCAAGATTATCTCGATAAGAACAACCTATTAGGACTCAGGCAATCTGGTTTCCGTCCGAGACACGGCACAGAGACAGCTCTAATAGATCTAAAAACACAAATTGAGGATTTGAAAGACAAGGGCAAACAAGCGCTCCTACTCCTTTTAGATCTATCCGCCGCCTTCGATCTGGTGGACCACCAAATCCTTTGCCAGCATCTCAAAACGGCTGCCCACTTCTCCGATGCAGCTATCTCCTGGATTCTCCTGGATCAGCTCATTCCTTGCCAACAGATCCATGAGAGTCTTCTCACCTCTTGCCGCTGCTAACCCAGCGCACGTCCCTTGCAGAGTCCCACAAGGCTGGTGCGTATCACCCACGCTCTATAACGTTTTTACTAAACCACTCTTTGATATTCTTGACCATCTGGGTGTTACGTACACAAATAATGCAGTTGACACCCAGATACTCATCCCTATCACTGGTGATTATGTAACTGACGTCAAAGCTCTCAATGCAGTCTACACCGTCATCCTGGCGTGGATGGCGCACCATGGTCTCTGCCTAAACAATGAGAAAACTGAGCTACTCATCCTTGGCTCTCAGTCCAAACTTTCAAAACTTGACAGCAAATATGATGCTTTCAACATTGATGGTAACATCATCAAGGTCACCAATGTCACTACAACCCTCGGAATTTACCTAGACTCCACCCTCTCTCACCAGACAAACCAACTCAGAAGTCTCAGCATCTGCGTACACGTGCAAACTAATCACTGCTTGCCGTCCCTTCTTAACTATGGACAACTGCCTCATCCTTGCTACAGAAACATTGACAAACTTCAGGTAACCCAGAATAACGCCATCAGGACTGCTCTTAACATACCTAGGCACGCCCACATCTCATCCACTAGACACAACATACGTTGGCTCCCCATTTCACGGCGTATCGCCCTCAAAACACTTGTCCTAAGTCACAAAGCACAGAACAATGCAGCACCGGCTTACCTGTCAGTGCGCTTCACACAACACACAGCCGCCAGACCTCTAAGATCTGCACAAGCACACACACTCATCATTCCTAGCTTCAAGTTTCAGACTGCCAGAGGCTCGAGCTTCCCAGTCCTGGCAGCGAAGCTTTGGAATTCACTACCCAATGATCTCAGGAATGTCCCCTCCCTTCAATCCTTCATAAACAGAGCAAAACATTGGCTCTATGAGCAAGACGAAGCTTCGGCCACCCCTTGGTATACACCTATTGCACACTGTGCCCCCTCGATTACCTCTGTATATACTGAGCCGACTGACTACCTTTGTTAATGTATGTATATATCTTTGTTCCATGTACATATATTATGTAATATGTAACTGCCTTCTGTAACTTTTCACTGAAACCTTTCCAAACATGCGCCCTGATGCCTGGGGGCAGGCAGTGCAATGTAAATAAACAAATACAAATACAAATAACTGCACCTATTTAAAAAAAAAAGGCATCACTGGTATTGACCTTTTCCAATATACTTAAAATGTTCTTTGGGTGGCTCTTCAAAGAGTCTTTGCATTATATTAGCAATATATAACCAACACATATATTTCAAATCAGATAAAGTGTCTTTACCTCTAGTACAAAAAAAGAAAATCTTGGACATTTCTCTGTGCTCTTTCTTTAGATGATTAATTAACGTTATTTTCCCATAAAGTGTCTTTACCTCTAGCACAAAAAAAGAAAATCTTGGAAATTTCTCTGTGCTCTTTCTTTAGATGATTAATTAATGTTACGTCCCCAAACAGAAAATAATCTGTGTTCCCTGTGAAAAATAAATGTTGCTCCATAATTGCAGCATAAACCTCTAATTTCAAACATTCTATTTGCAATAATAGTATAGAAGCAATAACACGTTGCATGCCAATGCTTTGACAACACATCAATAGCCTGATTCATGGAATAATTTGTGTGAAAAATCAGATTTGCGCGCCTTTCTGCCCGAAAATCCCCATACTTCAAACAGGGATTTTCGGGCAGAAAGGCCTGTAAATCTGTGTTTTTCATGCAAATAATTCCATGAATCAGGCTGCAAATATGTCCACAACATCACTATGAACCCCATTTTCAAAATCATTCTCAAATTCTCCTGTCTTCTGAACAATCAAAGTATTCTCCTTCTGAAACTGGCTTCATGTTTGAAATATCCAATCAAACAATAAATATAACACCAAAAATACAACAATCTCCTACAACTACACCTCACTCTCAAGCAACATAATGTACTATGTAGAAACATTCTTAATGCAATTACACAATATAATATACAGATTCACTGGCATATAATAAGTCACCTTGTCTGATAGGTTCAACAATTCAACAGCATCTGAGGTACTTCACATCCTATTGGAAGCCAGCCACCACACAGACAATGAACAATCAATCAGAAAATACATACAAACATTCCACATTCTCTCCTCATGTATTATTCCTCCATTGCTAATTTTAATAGCTGAAGTGAAAAGCAGTATATCTTTCAACCACACTAAAATAGAAAACTACATGCAATGGCTGGAGGAAAAGTATCCTCTAGAAAAAGAAATTAAAAAAGAAGACGTTAAAGACAATGCACCAAAAAGAAAATGCAGCACAATCAGGATTTTAAGTACATTCTATATATGAATTTAAAATGAGAAGACAAGTATATTTAAAGTAACACATATGACTCACCAAGCACATATAATGTATCTACCTACTGTCAAACTATCAAATGTTTATGCAACCAACACAAATATTTGTAAATTATATTATATTTTCAATTGTTTTAAAATAGTTCAAATATTTTCAAACAGATGAAGAAATTATTATTGTCTCAAAAAGTTTCAAACAGGAACCTCCACAACAAGTTCACACAAATATAATTGTGGTTACCTTAACAGAAGTAAAATTACTTTTAATTAATATTCAACAAAAACTACAATCAATGAAAAAGGACATTCAAAACTTAAGACACATCATGGACAGTAAAAATTCAGATAATTGGGCAACCAAAGATGTATCATGTGTTCCACCCAAAATTAAATGAAAACACACAACCACATCCCCACCCAAATAAACATGTTTTAAACAAACTTTGCTTGGATATTTGTTTACCTTTTTCAAATACGTGCACTTATATGTATTATTAATGTATAAAAAGTATTTGAAATGCTACAATAACTGTTTAAAAACACTGTACTCAATACAGCTTAAATATTTTGTTCAGATTAATTTTCCCCCCAAAAATGTAGTATAGCTACGGCTATTAAAAAATCCCAATGACGCCCCATGTTTTGTTACCGTGGCTATAGGTTGTGTGTGTGTGTTTCTTTTAACATACAGAGTATAAAATATTAATAATAAAACAATCAGTAAAAAAGTGCATAAAAGAAGTTTACTTTTTTGCACATTACATCTATAGCTGCGGGTATAATTCATCAAACCAGTAGCTAGGATCCCCCCAGTTGTTACTGCGATTACCCTCGCCTCCAAAATCCAACAAGACAGTAGCCTCACTTATTAATCCATGTTTAAAACATTATAATATTCTTCTATCTGAAAAATGAGAAAACATAATCAGTTCAAGAACACACACACTTCAATAAACACAATTTAATACAAGTTTGTATGACCCTCGTATTTTGTATACAGTGCATCACATGCACTATATAAGAAACAGCATTCGTGCATGCAAGACTGTTGTTCTCTTTGCACATACTAATCATTGGGTCATACTAAACATTGGGTCATTGAGACATGTCATCTTCCCTCGTGACTGCAGCTGTGAACAGTGGTTGCACAAAATCAACCACTACACATTAAAGGTGCTCCCAGCAACAGCCATATTCTTAGAACACCTGCAGCACTGTACCACTCCATGGAAAGATTATGAAAAAAGCTAGACAAGTCACAACACCACTTTCTTTTGAATATGGGTTGACCTTTCATGGGAGTTAACTGTACAACAACATCTACTGAAAATCAATTTTGATGATGAAACGATGCAGCTACAAGAAAATACAAAAACAAACAAATTACAAAAATGAACTTGCAGAATAACTTCAATCAAAATACCTCACAAAACACCTACAAGTACTGCATACCTCAAATTGCATTACAAGTACACAGAGTACAATCAAATAAACCTTCAACCTTACTAACATAAATGCAAAAGCTAAATAACCACATTTGTAAAAACTTAAAAAATACATTAAAAAATACTTGCCACTCAAACTCAGCAAATGGAAAAAATAATAATGAAAACCATCTTATAGCAGTGGTTAATATAACTAACACACGCAACATTGCAAATAAACCTTCAAATGTGTAAATATTTATTAACACTTACTTTCACATCAGCCAAACTCCTGCCATGTGCACATTAAGAGTTCTGTCAATCAAAAGGATAAGACTACAGAAAAATGTGGCTTTTCTACTTTCCAAAACAAATACCAATAAAACTACCAATAATAATGAACTACTAATAAAACTACTAAAATGGATGGCATATTTTCAGCACAAGCTATCACTAAGACCTTCACAAATAAAAAAGTAACAACAACCAATAACAAACAATGGAACTCACAGAAATCAATTTTTTTCACACCTAGCATCTATAATAGCCACAATATTCAAAACAGATGAAGACCTTGCTTTGTATCTGCGGCTACTCGGGTAGCAATGCCGCGCACTGAGTGGCTGCTGGCTAGCCGCAGATAATTATATCAGTACCATCCACCAATTACAAACTCGAAAATACACACATCATAAATACCCTGCTCATTCAAACTACTAGACATTCAAACTAGGAATCATTTTCCTGGAAACAGAGAAACACTTCAGATATCATGGCTAGTTTGAAAACTGTGTGGCTGATTGGAGACAGTTTGCTGTTTTGGTTACTACATTTTAATACATATATAAATAATAGATCAGGCTTTGAAATATAATACATAAGAGATCAGTCTTAGAAGGGACTCTTCTGTGTACAAACAGTGTACTTTTTTGCACTTTGAGGCCTATAGCCACGGGTATGGTCTAATGAACCTGCGGCTATGACCCTCCTCAATCATTGCTGTGATTAACCACGCCTCCAATATTCAAAAGCCCATTGGACCTACACCATAGACATGGTTATGCATCTATGTTTAAAAAAAGTTATAATATCCTCCCAACAGAAAAAAAGAATACATAATCAGTTAGAAAACACACAAACCTTAAGAAACACAAATGAATACACATGTTTTATGACCCTCATATCTTGTATGCAGTTAATCCCATGCACTGTATAAGATACAACATTTGTGCATACACCACTGTTGATCTCTTTTCACATACTAGTCATGAGGGAAAAAAAATCCAACTTGGATTAAAAAAATATTAAAAAGCTAGGTGTGACCATTGTTTGTGCATAATCAAACTCCACACATTAAAGGTTCTTCCACCAACAACCAGAGACTTGAAAAACCTGCAGCACTCTATTTCAAGAATCATCAGAAATGCTAGAGAGGTTCAAAAAGGAGGCTGTTCATATCCTGTCTACAGATGTGCTGCTCCCATCTCCAGCAGTACCACTATGTTTTTAATACAGGTGGACATTTTACAAAAGTTAACTGTCCAACATCTGGTGAAAATCCACTAGGATCATGAGAACGATACAACAAAAACACAATAAAAAAAATTAAGAAAAAATGGCTACAATGAATTTACACAACAGCTACGAGTACTGCATAGCTAAAACTGCACAACAATTACTACAAACAGAATCAAATAAACCTTCAACCTCACCAACATGAATACAAAAACCAAATCCCTACATATGAATGCCGTTGAATGACACATCTCATTTTGTAAGTCCATGTTAGTGAAAGTTAGAAAATACATTAAAAATACTTGCCAAACAATCAGAGCAGATGAAAGAAAATGACAATACACACCATCTAATAGCAGTAAGGAATATAACTTAGACACACAACACTGCAAATAAACTTCAGACATGTAAATATTTATTAACACTTACTTTCTCATCAGCCACACTCCTGCCATGTGTGTAGTGAGAGTGCTTGAATCAATGGTGGCTTTTATACTTTCCAAAATGAATACCTATAAAAGAGGACACTGTCCCAATAGAACTACTAAAATGGATGACACATTTTCACTACAACCAATAACAAAGAGCTACTCAAATAAAACAGTAACAACAACCAATGACAAACAATGAACCCACAGAAATCAATGTTTTCCCACCCAGTCTGTCACATAGCTGTGACTATTTGACGCAGCTGCATACCTTGCTTTGTATCTGGAGCTACACGTACATTTTTCTACTATCCAAAAATAAGACAAAATGGTCCTTCAGACCTTAAAATCAAATAAGTGAACAACTAAGTACATAAAATAACAAAAACCAAATAAAATTCTATAATGTATCATCCACATAAAAAATATTTTTGTACAGAAAATGTATATTTACAGATGAGGCTTTAAATATACCTGCGGTTCCAGTCATAACTAATAAAATGCAGAATAGTATTGACGTGCCTACACACATGCTTTTTAATAGAGATGGATACAAATACACAATGTCATTTAGCTCTGGATCCAAAACTGTGTCAAATTTGCACAAGCGTAACAACGCTGCACACAGAGTGGCTACGGCATAGCTGCAGATAAGCACAACAATACCATCAACCAATAAAAAACTTCAAAACACACTCATCAAACCCACCCTGCTCATACAAACTATTAGAAAATTCAAACAAGCAACCATTTGTCTGGAAACAGAGAAAGACTGCAGATGGCTGGTTCGAAAACTGTGTGGCTAATTAGAGACAGTTGGCTGTTTTGGTTGCTGACTTTTTGTGAGAAATTAAATATTAAAATGAACCTAGGTTTGAGAGATTTTACGATTAAATGTTTGGATTCGGGGGAATGCATTCGTTTCCAAGATTTTACAAAGTTGATAGGTCTGAGAAGTAGAGGGCAGCTAGACGTGATACTACTTCATAATGGGGGCAATGATTTGGGGAATGATCGAGATGGCCCCCTTACTTTAATGATGAAACAAGACATGGGAAAACAAATGCAACTATTTTGTCACACAATCTTTATCTTTTCCAGTCTGACTCAGAGGCAAAAATGGCAATGGACCACCAGATTTAATGGTAAAATTGAGAAATTCCAGAGAAATGTTAATGAAGCAGTTTCAGCATTCATGAGAGACCACAACCAATTATGTATTTTGAACAACAACATACAGTTCTACATGCCCAATTTCTGTAGACATGATGGAGTACACCTAACTGATGAAGGAAATGTGTTGTTCCTTCAAAACATCAAAATAATACTCCAGATGTGCTAAAGTACCACAAAACAGTCCTTTTAAGGACTACTTAAGACATATAAATACAATAAAATAAACAAAAACAAGTGTTTTATTATACCCAAGGCTACAGTTCATTCATTTTTATCAAAACCGTGGTTACAAATATTAGTTAAAAAGGGGGCTCACTTCAGGTTTTAAACTACAATACAACTTAAAAGATTAATACAGTACAACACTACTCATGTACTTATGTACAGTAGCTAAATATAAAGAAAGCAGAGAATACTACATAACAGTAAACTGGGTAGGAAGAACATTTCACAGCCACATAATATAATACCATAAATTAGAATACACAACCTAAAATACATTGCATGGGGCATCTACAGTTACAATATGCTTGCTTCTTTTATATTAATTTTGTCAAACTATTTTCTTCTCTTTTTCTCCAAAGTCTCACATATGCAAAAGTCTAAAAACAAACTGCCAAAATAAAAAAGACTCCCAAATACAACCAGGTCACAGACAAAGGCCTTTCGTCATGGCTAGTAAATTCTCACCCCAAATCACTATTCATATAAAAAAAAAGTAAAAAAAATAAAGATTGACACTGTGAAATATATAGATGCATGCACTGAAATAACTACCTGTGGATATCTGTAGTTCTTCGTAGCCTTGGATATAGCTACGAATATCAGCAAAAGTTCTAAAAAAAGAAATCCTTTCCTAACCCCCCAGGACCTCACCAAGTGCCCCCTCATCTGTGCCAGCTTCCCCCACTCTCCAGATGGCCTTGGCACCTCCCCTACCCTCTCCCTTGCCCACACAACAGGCACTATTTCTTTGATGCAGTTTGCTTACAGAGGTCAGCTATTTGTCACTACAGCTGAGGCTACAGAGAGCTTTCTGTTGCAAACTAAGTCCCTGGACCCCCTCCAACTCCGACATTTCACTTGGTACCCTCTAGCCACCTTTAGTATGAAGGCATTTGCATGTTTTATGACCTGCAAATAGCTTTTTTGCTGTGTTTCTTTTTCACATATCCTCGGCTATAGCGGCGCATATCACTCGCTTTGAGAGAAAACAAGATGGCGGTTGCTTCATTTCTAAAAGAAAACATTTCAGGTCAATCCCCTAAATATCTCTATCTATTTTTGGGAAGGGTCACCCCTTCTTTGTCTAATATTTGAAAAACTACTGTACGGAATAACCCCAAACCAGGCATGGATCGCGAGTCAACGCTTTGTGCCCAAGTTGTTTTGGACCTGGTCCAAATCTGTCCGGCGGTATGGGCTGTGCGATTTGGCAAAAATGTACTTTGTCTATAGGATGATGAATAGGAATTAGGCTGCAATTTTTGAATTTCTTTTTTTTTGTTGACACTTACTAACTTTTTTAACAAATCTGTATGAAACTTTGCAGTCTTCCGGGGGGCGGGTTTTTAATGACATTCGAAATCTTGGTCAAATCCATTCTTCCAATAAAAAAATATTAACAATAGAATTTCATCTGACTCACCTTAAGTATAGGGTGGATAACACCACCCCATAATGTACTATTAGCCATAATGATATTCACTGCATTCAATCACAGAATCATGTACAAAAATACATCTTTTTTATTATTATTAAAAGACTATTGCACACATTAAAGAAAAAAGCTGTTTCGTACTGAAATGCATGGATATTTACTCAAGGAATAATTAAAGGACAACATTATACCCGTAGGGCTACAAGCAAAAATATGAACCATGCTTATTTTTGGATAATGTCGACTATAAGGTATTGTTTAGTTAAATAGCAATGTACAGTAGGGTCTTGCTAGTACTTACTATCACTACAGCACAAAAATAAAGTCACAAAATCACAATTGAGATAGAAAAGGCTGCGTTAGCTTTCAAATCTGAGCCTTTTACAAAAGATATAAAGGATAATCTAGAATCCATACAAAAGCAAATTGAGGATTTTAAAACGTTCAATACCCCAAAAAAAGATGGGCAAACTTAAGAACGACCTCACAAACTTTAAGAAATAATTTGTTTATCTTTACTTAGCAGATGACTGTTTACCAAGCCCGGGTGGAACCGAGGGGATATTATTATGAGAGGAGACCCCAGTCGAGGAAAATTGGGTCACCTTTACTTCATCATCAAATTGAGAAAATGAACATGAGAATGTAACCACCTCGAATTCAGAGGGGCACTACCAGGGGAGTGATGCACGCCCTTTTTTTTAGAACATAACAGTCTTTGAGGCAACAGAAGGGGAAGAGGTTGGCAACCACATATACCCACCCAAACACCACATCCAGATCAGCACACCCAATCAGTAGAGTTCAGGACTCATCACAGAGTATACAGGAGATAAATCCATGGAAATGTCCAAAATGATCGAGAATAAAAGCCTGAATGCGTAATTTGGCCAAATTCAAAAATTCCAAATGGCCGAAAAGTTCAACCAAATCATTCATTTGGTCCTGGGGTCTGCAGGTCCCCCCCGCACCCTTGCTCACTATATTGTGAGCCGATCCCAACCCCCCCCCAAAAAAAGGAAAGGAGCCTGCAGCGCCAGTTTCTGATCATGGAAGTGAAAGGCAACAGGCGTTGGAGGGACAGAGCGAGTCGGCAGCCGCTGCAAGTTTAGTAGGAGGGAGGGGGTGTGGGTGTGGGCAGAGGTGGGAGCGGGTGTTAAGTCAGAAATGTTCAGGTGAGAAAAGACCAAAGATTATTTCAGAAAAATAATCTTCAGTTTTTTCTCCCGCAAACATTTCCGTCACAGCCTTTCAACCCTGATCCAAATCCATTATTACCTGTCAATGCAATTTTCAATGTATCAGATAGATGGTTGACTCAGGTTGAACTAGACTTGTTGAACAAAGGCTTGTCCTTCGTACCGAGCCAAGTGCCACCCAACTTGCTCATAGAGACTGAAATACAATGTTCATGAGGAAATTTCGTCTTCATATATTCTTTGTTGACTCGGAGGTAAGTGAACATCCTGACATAATTTCTGAATTTCGTCCTAAGTCTTCCTTTATTCTTCCTACCAAGGACATGCCCAGAGAAGTACTTGCATTTCAGACAGTGGTAATTAAAGGGGTATGGAATGTTTTGTCTCTTAAACACATATTAAATATAATTTTAACAAACAAAAATTCATAGCTTTGAACACATTAAAGCAGGATGATTCCATCATTGTTAAACTGACAGATAAGGGTGGTGGAATAGTGATACAGAATATTGAACAGTATGATCGTGAAGCCTTCAGGCATCTTTTGAATCCATTGCATTACGAGATGCTTTCAAAAGATCCTACCTCTCATATTAGTATATGCATTTGCAGAATTACGGAACAAGCATCTCAGTGATGGCCATATCCGCTCCAATTAATTTTAATTTATGAATCCTAAACATCCTAGAACTCTGGCATTTTACATGTTAGTAAAGGTCCATAAGTCAGTTGAACACCCTCCATGGAGACCTATAGTATCTGATTCTGGGAGATAGTATTCTTAGACATGTTATTAAGAGAACAGGAAGGCAACTCTGAGGTGACACTATTTTGAAAACCTACTGATCAGAAACACAATTTTACATGGTAGGAGTCAACAGCCTACGACTCGCCGTAAATACATCCCGTTTAGTAATGTCCTGAGAGCACAAATTGTATGTCCTAGCTCAAATCATGACACAGACTGAAATACAATGTTCATGAGGAAATTTCATCTTCATATATTTTTTGTTGACTCGGAGGTAAGTGAACATCCTGACATAATTTCTGAATTTCGTCCAAAGTCTTCCTTTATTCTTCCTACCAAGGACATGCCCAGAGAAGTACTTGCATTTCAGACAGTGGTAATTAAAGGGGTATGGAACGTTTTGTCTCTTAAACACATATTAAATATAATTTTAACAAACAAAAATTCATAGCTTTGAACACATTAAAGCAGGATGATTCCATCATTATTAAACTGACAGATAAGGGTGGTGGAATAGCGATACAGAATATTGAACAGTAAGATCGTGAAGCCTTCAGGCATCTTTTGAATCCATTGCATTACGAGATGCTTTCAAAAGATCCTACCTCTCATATTAGTATATGCATTTGCAGAATTACGGAACAAGCATCTCAGTGATGGCCATATCCGCTCCAATTAATTTTAATTTATGAATCATAAACATCCTAGAACGCTGGCATTTTACATGTTAGTAAAGGTCCATAAGTCAGTTGATAACTCTCCATGGAGACCTATAGTATCTGCTTCTGGGAGATAGTATTCTTAGACATGTTATTAAGAGAACAGGAAGACAACATTGAGGTGACACTATTTTGAAAACCTACTGATCAGAAACACAATTCTACATGGTAGGAGTTAACAGCCTACGACTTGCCATATATACATCCCGTTTAGTAATGTCCTGAGAGCACAAATTGTATGTCCTAGCTCAAATCATGACACAGCGTTTGGCTAATAAAGTTAGTCAAAGAAAGATCTAAAATGCACTATGAAGAGAGCGCAATTTTATGATAGACAACATTCGCTCCAATCAAAGTCCAAAATTAATATGGACAGGTTGGTTTATGTTACCACCAATAGTCCACTAAGTAATAAGATTCTGAAAGTTTTGAATAAACCCTGTCACTTTTTGCAACTACTCGATACAGAGCTTTCCAAACCATTGTTTGCATTTAAAAGAGGGTACAATTTGCGATAGTCCCTGATACATGCATTAAGAAAGGACAATAACTCCAAAGTCAGTGCTGCTAACATTGTGGACTGCCATCTTTATGTGGGCCCTATCCTTACAGTAACTGTACTATATAAAAGTTTGTTATCAACACTACTGAGTTCAGACATTTCAACAAGATGTGGTTGCTCAAAAGCCTCACAAATTGTAAATCCCAAAATGTTTTATATGTTATAACATGCCCTTTCTAACTCTATTATGTTGGAAAAACCATGAGACCTGTACATACTAGAAATAATGAACATCTCTCTTGTTTTCACAAACAGGCTATTAATGCACCCCTGGTGGCACACTGTAAGGAAACAGTGCAAAATGAGAAATATTTGAGATGGTTGGTTAATGAGCAAGTTGAGGTTATTCAACAAAGGCTGTCACAAAGTGAGTTATTGTGGATATATCATCTAGAATCACATCTGGTAGGCCTAAATGAATCTGTTCAATGGAACATTGTGTATGGTCATTGACAGCTTGTTGGCTTTGTATCCTGGCTATTGAATGATACATAGAGGTTATACAATATTTTTTGGAATTTGAGGATTATGGATTTTACTAACATCCTGCATCCTAGTTCGCAGTAGGTCATTTTACATTTCAGTATTTATTCATATTTATTCATATCCATTGATATGTCATGATTTCGGCTGGTACAGAAGGTACAATGTCCTTTAATTGAAAGTTATTTCAATGTTTTTTTTTTAATGAATATCTTTAAACTCATTGAAATATATAGGGGGTTAGGAAAGTGTATATAAGGGGTTGGGGGGTCAACAATAGTTAAAAAACAATAGGGGATGGGGGACCCCCACAAATAAAAATAAATCAAATTCAATGAGTTTTTGTAAAATATTTGTAAAAAAACCATCAAAATAAGGACTTTCGATGAAATGACACAGAACGGTACAGAGAAGTGTTTTGGAGATTTTATTTTCCAGTGGATGTTTCCCCCCATTTTTATTTATGTATTTATATATTTTTTTAAAGGCTTTCTTTAATTTTGAGTACCTTTAGGGACAGCCCTATACAGTTTTACAAGTATGCAACATATAATTCTGCAACTCTTGGCACGATAGTAATGACAACCCCTTGATTCCTAATTACACTTACATCTAGTTGAAAAAGACAGCGAGGCACGGGTTGAATAAACGTAATTGGGTCGTCACCATGATTCACATGTATACGTGCTCTTTATTCTCTATGGAGTAGTGCAATCTTTGATGGAGTTCCCATGGAGGAGGAACCCAGTGGATTTCTCTCCATTTATATTGGACACAGATATGTGGTAAGTGATTATATTTAATTTTCCCACTGAGCAGAATAAGTTACCTATTGCCTTCCATAAGAAAACTTTTTGACAATAATTGTTGTTCTCCGAATCTGATTAATCAATTTACTGTAGTGTCTGGTGACCAGATTATTTTGACAGGATTTATAATAGTTGTGAAAAACAATGATGATAGACAAGGCCCCACAAGTTATTTAAGGTATGGGTCTTACAGTCCATAGCTTTTATGGCATGCTACTTGTGACTTCTTCAAGTTGGTCTACTGATTCTATTTGTATTGTAGTTTTAAACAAGTGGATGAATATATATTCTATGGGATCTGCCACCAAATGAATGCACTCGCATTAGGTAATTTTGAATTGTATTAATGTGATATTCACATGGGTTTGGTTTAGAGTGCACTTTGTAGGTAGGTTATTCCACAAGGTGATTTTTTTTTCTTTGGTGCTTGGGTATACATATACCTGTTGGTCATATATTGCTAGTAGTTTATTACAATTGTATTTTCTTGTTTTGTTGTAGTGAGTGTCTTGTGACAGTTATTTTGAAGGTTCAGGTTTCTAAACATCCTCCATCTTGCTGCACTGGAGTGGTCTTTGTATCCTGGCCCTAAAGAAGACTCCTTAGTCGAAACTAGCCTTTTAAGAAAAAGACATTTACAACAAATGCCCACTGTTTGTAGCAGTGGTCAGGTATATGTTACTTTTGAAACATTGCCATCTATTGGGCTTCAAGTTTACACTTATGATGCTTTGGCACCTTTAGGGCATCTAGTTGGCTTTTAACACACCAGTGTTTACATATGTTTTAGGAGATGGTATATCATCCCCGTTTGTGGTAGTGTAAGACAACTGTGAACTTTAATCCATTTGTGTGCATATATATCATCTGAGATGTTATTGGACCGTTGGTTATGTTACAACTAAGTGAACCATTTTTCTCTTAAATAGTTTTTCTCACATTACTTGTTATTGAACTGTTCTGATGTTGTTTTAGCATGTATTATTGGTTTGTCATGTATGTGTTCACATGTTATAGAACAAGATACACATACGTGTTTATGCTTTTTACTCTTATTAATGTGTGTATTGTTTTTTTTAACAATAATCCTAAAAAGATATTTTTTATATGATTTTGTGATCAAACGCAGTGTATACACTTATGTAAAACAGTGCCTATGTATATGTGTATTGTGCTATGGTACACTTATTTAAGGGTTGCACTAACATGGCTGGCATGGTTGACATATAATTTACCTACAGGACAGCTGGCCGCCTACACATAAACAATGGCCTGTGTATACACAGTTTTGATTGATTCATGGTCAAATAAATTAGAAAATAACAATCTTAGTGAATGAACCAAACCACAACAACTGTTGATATAATATAGATACATTACATTATAGTAACAATATGTATGAATTGTAGTTTATAACACAGATATGTATTCTCTTTTATGATTATGACACACATACAAAATGATACATCAATCTGACTTTTCTGGGCCATGCCAAAATCACTTAAAATATTACAAACTCTATAAAATTCTAACTTTAGTGGGAGGATCTTTCTAAATTATACGTTCCAAAAGTGACATTAAGAAAATGTAGACAGATAGTTTTCAATAACGTAAAACATGTTTCCTTCACATATCATTTAGATTGTCTCAGTTTGACTTTGACTGAGTGGCCAATTTAGGTGTGCATAGCTTAAACATGGGCTAGAGAAATTGACTATAGACATGAAAGTTGCAAGTGGGGTGAATGGAAGTCATTTGGAAAGTTCTTGAGTTAAAGCAAATCTGAAAGCAGAGTATTTTCAGCATGGCAGCTATGGTAATCCACTTGAGAAGTTTATTATTGACTAAATAATGCTTAGCAGAATGTAACATACACTGAATCACACCTACAAACATTGTAACTTCCTAAACTATATTTAGCAAAAAGCAAAACATCATAAAGATGTTTAAACTGCAGATTACTCAGGCTACGCGCATGAAATAAGCGGAAGCAGCAGTCCATGTATGCATGAAAAACACTCAAGTTTTGATGCAGTCTGGATACTCCACACTTCATATTTATATTATTTGTATTGTATTGTTTAAAACAGAGACCTAGCTCGAGAGCAGCAGAGCACTGCATACGTTTTGCGTAGCCAGCATTTTGGATGGCATTCTGTACATCCTTTGGGATTAGTCCATGGTCAGGTGCTGCTGAAAAGGCCCTTTTCTGAGGGATTTGCCAAATTGGAGAATTGTGGTGGTATTCCAAGTCGATACTTGGATGGAGTTTGAGAGGGTGGGTAGGTGACAATGGAAGGATTGTTTACAGCTATTCTCTTTGCAAAGTAGTTGCGATTCAAGCCAGCTGGTTGATTTTCTGTGCAAGCAGCATGTTCCACCAGATATGTGGAGGTAAGCTGCCAGGTACACTGGTGTGCTGCTCGTGACTGCTTTGTAGATGATACATGCAGTCTTGAACAGTATGCTGGTCTGGAGAAGAATCCAATGAAGTTTGCTCAGCTGGGGGTGATTCAGTCAAATTTCTGTGCACCCATAATAAGACATGCTGCAGCTTTGTAGACTGCTTTTAGAGATGCAAAGGGAATGCACTATGGTGCAGAAGTCCTGTGACCATTAAAAGGGTGTTATTTTTTTATTTTGTGAATGATGGAGATTATCAGTCAGGCTGTTTGGGCATTCTTGGCTATGTGTTTCTTAAAGGACAGGATGCTGTCAATGATGAAGTCAAAGGATTTTGCTGAATCTGAGAGTTTCAGATTAAATCATTCTAGGCACATATAATTGAGCCATTGCTGGACAAGTTGGTGTTTAATTGCAGGACTGATGAGGACACATTTCTTCTTGGCTGGAATAAGTTTGAGTTAGGCCACTGTCATCCAGGACTGGATGATGACTAGGGAGGTCATTACAACATTGGAGTTAGCCATGCCGCTACTTGTGGCATGGCTACCCCCATTCTGGGTACCGGGTCCGGGTTCCCTGAGTGGGAAAATACTGGGCCATTCGGACCTTGGAGGGCCTGGTATTTCCCAATTCAGGGAACCCAGACCCTGTGCATCCCCATTCCCATTCGAGCCCCCATAGGGCTCAATGGTAATGGGGAGCATGCTAACAACGGGCCTGTTAATGACCCGCCTGTTGTTAGCATACTGGACCGCTCGCGGGACCCGCTAAGGATGCCTGGTTTAACCAGGCGTCCTTAGCGGGTCTCGTGAGCGGACCTCGTAATGAGGCGGTAGGGGGTTAACAGGGCCGGCAGCTCTACTGTCCCTGTTAACCCCCTACTGCCATGGTTGTAATGACCCGCCAGGTAATCACAGAAACAAGTGATGTCCGGTGGACTTTTTTTTCATGTATGCCTGAGTATCATCTGCATATTTGTGGACGCTAAATCAGGGTGCTTGAGGAGTGTACTCATAGGCTCCAAGTGAATGTTAAAAATAATTGTTGAGAGGATGGATGCTTGGGTGACTCCCCTTTAGACTGGGATTTGGTTAGAATGCAACACATTCATCTTGTCATCCTGGTGTCTGGCCAAGAGGAAGAAGGGCAACCAATTGACGAGAATGGCAGAGAATCCCATCCTCTTGGCAAGGAGGGGGTGGAGGATACCGTGGTTGACTATGTCAAATGCAACTGAGAATTCAAGGAAGCTGTCTCGATGCTACACTTGGGCCAGGACCTTGATAGAACCCTGACTGATATTGTAGTTAATTGATTCTGGTGAGTAGTTGTATAGTAACTACTTTTTGCAAGTTTTTGTCATGAAACGTGAGGATCATAATACACCAGTCGATGGACAGGTTGTCTGGGTCAAGTGTCATTTTGTTAAAAAAAGAGGCTTTATGAGACCAGTTTTGAGAGTATGTGGTAATGGCCCTTCTGTGAGGCAGGAATTAATAATTCTGAGTAGTGAATTGAGCACCGGGCCCATCAATTGTCTTATGATGTAGGCTGGATGATATCATCTAAGTAGCAAGGTTTTAGAGAGGTGATTTATTTAGGCGGTCTGAGGAAGAGAGTAGAGATAATTCAGTCCAGATGGGCAGGGGGACAGTGTGCTTGCTGGAGTGCTTGAAGGGCTAATGACATGGGAGGTTGATTTGATGAGCTGATTTTGTCTACTTTTTCCATAAAATAGTTGTTTATTCCATTGCATTTTTCCTGAGTTGCTGGCACCTCATGGTTGAGTGGGGGGTTGCTACATTGCTTTATTACTGCTCCTGTTTTAGGCTGCCCCAAAGGGGAGGAATGTTTGTTCTTAACCCAGATGGTTGTTATGGGTTCATGAGTGTCCGCTAGATTCATAGAAACATCCTCTTGATGATTTTTTCTTACCCTAGTTTTTATTGAGTGGAGGTGACTCGATTCATCTGGTACGTAGCTAGATGCATGCCTAGGATGCTGGAATGAGTGTAAGGGTATACTCACTTCAAGTAAGGAAGACCATGTAGGAGGATTTGTAAAAAGACATTGGGTCTCATTACGACCCTGGCAGCCGCGGTATGACCGGTGCTGGTAAGGTACTGGCACTGTTCATACCAGGCCACCACATTACGTGGGTGGCGGTATGCATGTCTGATCTGGCCAGAGGTGCATACCGGCACCCATGAGCAGACCACGATGCTAAGAACGGACCTGTCATTAACGGGTCCGTTGTTAGCATCCTCCCCATTCCCATTGAGCTCTATGGGGGCTCAAATGGGAATGGGGACGTACTGGGTCCGGGTTCCGAAAATGGGAATTACCGGGCCCGCAAAAGTTGGAATGGCCCAGTAATTCCCTTTTTTCGGGACCCGGACATGACGGGCATGGCTACCTCCAAACTCATAATGAGACCCATTGGGTAAGAGTATTGATTTGCAATAACACCCAAAACAGGTCCTTCATCACTGGGGTTATGTGGTGTGCTTTGAATCAGGCCTGCTGCAGAATCTAGGAGAGCAGGTACAGGACCCCTGCAAACAGTACCTCAGACAAGACATGCAAAGCAGCACAAGACTGTCGTAAGTCAGAGCAAGTAAATTGTGAAATATGTGTTTAATTTAAGTCATAACTTTGTGCATCCCTGAGAAGAAAAAGAAGCCCTACCAGACACTGCAAAGCCACCAGGCCCACCACTGATGGCTCTACAGCATTGCTGGCAATGTAGTTTGACGTTATGGAAGTCATGATCATCTGGCTTGAGGAGAGAGGAGACTGGCCTTACGAAAAACTGGCCTTTTATGGTAATTTTGTTTCATTATTTTTCCTTGACAGGCACTATTTTTGCCTTTTACTTTTATTTGTCTGTTGCTGAGAGGTAACACAGCTTTTATGTTATCCTTTGTGATAAAACATTTATTGCACTGCCTTTAGTAATCTTTAGTCATTTGTTTTGTTATGCTATGTTGTTCAGGTCTCTGGAGCATCAAGACCAATGTCACAACATCTAGGTTGAATGGATGGCAGAATGCATTGGTGATACAAAGCATCAGACATGAGGTCTGTAGTTGTGCATATTGTTTTTTCCTCCACAGTTTCTTAAAGGTTGATATATAAATAATGTATATTCATTTCCTATGTTGTCCTATGCTGTCCTCCATTATTTGGCAGTGTCGAGCCAGATTTTAATCATGTGGCATTTATCTGAGAGCTTTTAAACTGTCAATGCTTCCAAATTGGAAACAGATCTACCTCTGAGACGTGATGCAGCAAGGATTGGGTTGTTTTTAGCCATCATCTACACTCTCTCCTTGACCAATTACTTTGCCTTTTCCACAACAGTACTAAGTTAAACCCAGGGCATTAACCTCCTATATGACCTTCTCCCTGAAGGTGGTCCTTCGGGGGGAGGGTTTAGCGGTATGTGGGTATTTTGCTGTTTCTGATGAAGGACTTTACCAAGATCTTAATGTCAGCATATGGGAAATATTGCTTCCTACTGAAGAGTTTCTTTGAAGGCTGTTAGATAGCCAATGTGGATTGGCATATAAAAAAGCATTTCTGGCTTTTTGTCTTAATACGTGTTGCAGTGGAGGGGCAGTAAGGGTTGTTTTCTGAATGGGGTGTATTTTTTTGTATTGCAGGATTCTTCACCAATGCTACATGTTAGTGTTCACAATCACTTGGTGGCTTGGCCTTGCAAATTTAGTCTATTATTGTGTGGAACTAGTTGTTTAATGTGTCTCAGGCTTTATTGATAATCAGCAATCCAGTTCCTTGTGGTAGCAAAGCTTTTGCAATGTAAGTGAAGTTCTGACTAAAGTAGAATGATATTTGATTGGGCCATTTCTGAATTTGCCTTTTTGTCTAGAGTCATGCCCCTACATTGAGGATGTGCATCAATGGATATGATCTGATTTGTGTAGGCATATCAACGAGTGTGTGGGTGTACATGTGCATTTGTTTGTGTGTTTGTGTGTGTGTGTGTGTGTGTTTGAGAGAGAACGTGTGAGTGTGTGTGTGTAGTGACAGGGTCAGGGGCTTGACCTAGTGAGGCAGGATTGAGGTAGGAAGCCTAAAATGGTGATGTGAAAGCCACTCCATACCCAGAGGTTTGGTGTAGGGTTAATTGGGTCCAGTCCCAGAAACCCCACCTGAAAATGCCATGAATGTTGTGAAGTGTCCTTAGATGCCATCCCTTCGGCCCTAAGCGGAGCTCTTTCCCATGAGGCCAGGGAGGTGAGGCCACGACACGGCAGTCCCCCTGGGGGTGGTACTCAGTGGGAGGATATCATGGACAGGGATCCCCCTATGGGACTGGGGTCGACTATAAGAGGAGAACACAGTGTAACACCTGGTTCACTTCACCTAACCCTCCGTTACCCTATCTCCCATATACACATCTCACACCCATAGTATTAATAGTAATTGGACTATGAGCAGTACAACCGACCCAAAAAAGATCAAGTGTAGAAGTGCTGAGATGAAGAAGAAGAAGAACTCATTGGACTCTCAGGAGAAATTGCAAATTAAAAGTACTGAGACAAGGAGGTGTGGAGCCATGAAGAGTACTCCTCGGAACCATAATGAACAGTCTAGTTGTTACCAGCTCTCATTGGTCAATGTAGAGTAGAAAAAGGAGAGAGACTCAGGAAGTCGTTGTCTAGTCCTCCCTGCAGGATTTGCATGAACCATCAGGGTGTAGGAAGGTGGAAGAAAGAAGACCAGTGTGACAAGAGGGGAGCTGGAAGGACCAGGGACGGTCCAGAGTGGAAGGACCAGATGGCGACTTGGCAGAGAGAAGATCCTGCTGTTCTTGAAGCCAGGGAAGTGTGTGACGGGAAGAATGCACTGCTTAGAGGTTGATTTAGACTGGGGTGTGCCCAGGCAGACCATAGCCCACTGCAAGGCTTCCTAGAAGTACACGGAGTGGTCGGGCTGGCTGATGGGAAAGTGCAGTCAGCATCTTTATAGTCACGAAATCTGTCAGGAAAGTGAACCAGGTCTGTCCTTCAACAGGAGAAGGTTAGGGGTCTGGGACCCACCAAATGAAAGCAACATGAGTCATTTTCCTCATGGCGTCACTTGGGAAGAAAGGGCCACAAGTATTCGAAGGCAAAGAATAGGGGTCTGGGACCCATCACTAGGTGAAAACAACACGAGTCCCCTTACTCGTAGTGGCTTGGGAGAAGAGGGCTCTAAGTACCTGCACGCAAAGAAGAGGGATCTGAGTCCCACTCTGATGAGAAGAAGGGAAACCACAGAGCAATTCACTAATAACCATACTTGGCAGGGAAGTGAATCAGGTTGGCCCAAGCAGAAAGAGAGAGAAGCAGAGGTCTGTGACATACAAGAGACTTTGTCCGAGGACCATACTTGACAGAGAAGTGAACCAAGTTGGCCTATGCAGAAAGAGAGAGAGAACAGAGGTGTGGGGCCTATGAGAGATTCTAATATTGGGAAGGAAAACCCAGGGGAAGGGAATGCTTCCCGGGACAATGTGAGTCATAAAACCCTTGAGAAAGGACAGCGGAAGGGAGAGATTTCCTCTGGCAAAGAGAATGTTGTATTTTTGTGTCATACAAGGCTGAGAAAGGCCAGGGGAAGATAGCCATTACAATGGTGAAGGGAATCTTTGTGTTTTGTTTTGGCAGAAACTTAGAAAGGTTAGGGGGAGGGACTCATCTGCCTTATGCAGTGGAACTTTATAAAGTCAACTTGCTTTGCCTTGAGTGGAATTTTGCTTTGTTGACCTCTAGAGGAAAAGGTTTGCAGTCTGGATGCAAACCTGCATTCTAGAAGAAGAGAGCCATTCTTCTGGACCACCAACCGTTTAGTGTTTGTTAGCGTCCAATAAGAGTATATGGGACAGAGTGAGGATTTCAAACACAGGACATTATTGGTTTTGGACATTATAACAGGGCCCTTAGTATTTACGTTGAAGCAGGGAACCCTTCTTAGAGTTAGGATAGGTAGGGGTTTCCTTTCCTTTGAAACCAAACATAAACCTTGATTTGTGAATCATGCCACCTGTGTGTCAGTCTCTGCACTCTGTACAGTTACAATGTTACAAACCAGACTAAAAGCCTACGTCCTCACCTCCAAGTTACCCTCTTTAGCTACCTCTCATCTGCCAGCTAGCTAACATTTTCCTCACTTCTAACCTGTCTCTGTCCCTCACTTTCTCTGCCTCCAATCCAGCACTTCAACCATCGTGGTCATATCCCCGAGAACAGCTAGCTGTACCATCTACCTGCAATTAGAAATGTCCAATGTTCATTGTCTTTAATTTATCTATGTCCACTTAGGTATTGTTCCCCGGGGAATGTTCCATTTACTCCCCTCCACAACATGGTCTGAATGTTTTTCAAATTCATGCCATTGTAAGAATCTCACTGTTTCCTGTCAAATCTGTTTTCGCAGCTATTATGGGTTCTTTTGTGTTCAAAAGAGCACCGTTCCTCCTAAACACATAAATAAATAAATGCATGTGATGAGTGGTGCAACTTTCAATCAACAGATGAAATGCACTCTCCATTCTGGCTGAGTTATCTGTGTTTCCTTTCACAACTACTAGGACCAGAATGCATTACCAGATCAGATGAGCTCAGCGGGACACAGGTGAAATCACCACCACCATCCCGACAGACTCCAATAAAGTGACCCAGGTCAAGAAAAAGTTGCAACACTCACTGCAGCATGGAAACAGCACGACACTGACCCAATTTCCAGCAGGGACTATCAACGAGAATGTTGAATTTGCAGCACAACAGAAGGGGCCAGAGATAAAAAGGATTGCTCTCTCTTTTTTTATGGAACAACCCACCTCCAGGGCAAACGACTATTGCTGATTGGGCCATGGTGTCAGGTTGAGTGCATAGCCAACGAAGTGGGAGAGGGAGTAAACCAAGAGAACACAAATATAAAAAACCTGCGAAGACAGTAGTTCTTTGTCATTTTTCCACTTTCTGAAGGTCGCACATAAAAATAACGGATTTATTTCGATAAATTTTTGGTAGGCCTGGAGGAAGCGGGAAAACATCTCCACGCTTTTTTTAATTCAGGGGGTTTCACCCATGAGTGCCCCTTTGCTTCTCAACTCACTGCTTGCTTTCCCCTGCCCTGCATACACACACATTTTCTCACACATAAAGACAGACACGCACACAGAGACACTTACCCAGCACTGTCACCCCCGGCATGCAATGGTGTGCACCAGGGGCATGACAGTTCAATTTAGAAATTGCAGTCACAGAGCAGTCTTTCTAAATCCATCTTTTTTCCTGTCAAAAAAGAAAACGTTTTTTGACCTAGTACCAAGACAGCAGAGTATGTGGGACGTTCGCGTGAGGTCAGGAGGCAATCATGAGGACCAAGAGATCAGACGGAGTATGGATGGAGGAGCGGAGCTAGAGAGGTTTGTGGAGAAGCTCGATTTAAGTGCATGTGTGGTATTGCATCTGAGGGAAAGTGGTACCAAATGGAAAGAGTATAGAGTGGTGACTGTGAGAGTGCAAAGGTAAATGGTAGTGGAGTGAGAGGGAGCGTAAGTATATATAAGAGGGAGAGGGAGAACATAAGAGACTGGCAATTGCAGGGGTTAGAGAGAGACTAGGGAATGAGTTGAGGCGTGAAAGGTAAGTAGTGAAGAAAGCTAGGCGTTAGAGTAAGAAGAGGTAGTGAAAGAGAGTTGGTAGGTGAGGATAGTGAGACAGCCGAAGGAAAAGAAGAGACAAGAGTTGGGAGGAGAGAGAGAGAGAGAGAGAGAGAGAGAGAGAGAGAGAGGGCAAGCGCAAATAGGAGCTGAAAGGATGAAGGAGGGAGAACAGTAGAGGAAGTAGAGAGTTAATATGAGATGATTGGAGCTGGTGTGGATAGAAGAACGGGTGAAGATTCAGAGAATTACTAGAAGGAGGAGAATGGGGAGCAAAGAACGGATTATTGTGACAAGGGAGAGGAGTGAATAAGAGTGAGAGAGTGAATGGTAGAGTGGCTGAGGATAAACCAACGCAATTCCTTTGCAGAAATCATCACTGGCATAGGATTAGAGTAAGTTACCCCTTACAGGAAGTCCCAGAAGGAGTCGGGTAGAGAATGCCTTGGTCTTTAGATGCTCCCAAGGTAGAGAGTTTAGTCTGTATAGTAGGGGTTACCAATTCCTACTGTTTTAGTCACAATCGGGTGTCAGGTGAGCCTGAGTTAGGGAGAGGGAGCTGTGGGGAGGTTGAGGTTGAGCTGTGGGGAGGTTGAGAAACCAGCTAGAAGACCCATTTAGTCACATTGCAGCTAATATCTCCATCCTGAATCTACCCAAGAAAAAGAAAAAACTTTAACCAGCCATCAAATGTGTGAGTTTCTTTAAACCATATGTAACAATGTATGTGTCTGTGTGTATGAGAGAGAGAGAGAGAGAGAGAGAGAGAGAGAGAGAGAGAGAGAGAGAGAGAGAGAGAGAGAATGTGTATGTGTGCGCACGCGCACAGATTCCACTCCTCCAAGGTTTAACATTAGTAATATTCACAAATTGCTTGCAGCTGCCAAATACTCATGTGTCTTGACTTACACCTGGTAGGTGTAAAATAAATCAAACTTTGGGCTCCAATCATGAAAGAAATTTGTAAGGTAAATCATTAATAGCAGCACTGCGGGCGAACACAGAGAACACAGCCTCCAAACAGTCTTGAATCTGGGTAACATCTGCCCCCATAAAACAATGTATATATTGATATGATATGAACTTTATAACACACTTAATACCCATAGGTTTCTAAGCACGGACCCAGGGATTGAACCTGTGGTGCTCCATGTCATCTTGCTTCCAAGGCATGCACGTTGCCCCTGAGCTATCCTGGAGGTAAGTAACAGTCCTTACCCTCATGGAGCAAATACTGTGTCTGTGTAGTAAAGAGCCCACTAATAGAGGGCTATTACGAGTTTGCGTGCACTAGCATTGCGCAATGCCGGTAACAACATTATTGTCATGCAGTTAAAGTAAAAAGTATGGCCCCTAGCGGCATCATGGAAAGCGCAGACAGCACTACCGGCATCAATGGAAACAGCAATAGCAGTGACTGCTATTAGCGGTGACTGTAAATAAGCGGAACCGGAGCTAGCGTCATTGCACAGGAACGGGAAAGAGCACGGCGGCCATCTTTAAAAACACAATCCATTGCCATCCTCAGCACTCAGGACCTGGAGCATATTGCTGACTACAGACATCAACCTCCCACAAGAAAATCATGCCCAAGGCAGTAAAAAAAAGGTGCCTCCCACCAGCACAAAGAGCGCTTTAATGAAGATGAACTAACAATGCTGGCTGAGACCCTGGCTGACAATGCCGAGGTTGTTTTCGCAACCAGCCTCAAGAGAGAGGCAGTGTTAAAGAAAAAAGAAATCTGGAACTTGTTGCCCAAAGAGTCAGGGCGGTAGGCAACACCCCCCCGCACAATAAATGATGTCCAGAAGAGATGGGATGACCTGCGCCTGTGAATCAGGAACATCATGTCCGCAAACAGGAGCCAGGCCGTGGCTACTGGTGGAGGACCAAGCTCACCAATAAAGCTAAGCCAGTTGGAGGAGATCTGCGCTAGCACGATTGGCATAGAGGCCATCGAAGGTGTTGGCGAGATGGAGCGTGGCGCCACCTCATCGGCAGAAGGAGGTGAGTGTTCTAAGAAAACACTGTAATGACAAGTATGATGATAGTCCACCGATTTGTCTGTCTAAAGAGGCAATGCATGGTCCAATACATGCACATTCCCTGCCTAGATGTTGTCCGCAGCACAGACACATGCACATGCATGCAGCATGGCAATGCCATACCTGACACACACCACACATATATGAAAATGGCATAAGTCACACTACACGCAGGCCACAACAGAAATGCACGTCACATAGCATACGCCCGCCCCAACATGAGTGACCCAAATGGATGCCTACATGCTCCACCCATATAGAAAGCAATGTGATCATCAAAACTCCACTGCCTAATCCCCTCGAATGTGTAGAAGAGCAATGATACAAGTGTATGCATGATGCTTGTCAAACCATCACTCATGCCGTCCCTCTCTTGGTCCCCCACAGGCTCAGATCCTGACAGTGAGGCCCAGCACTCACCCCCACAGGCGACTACACCCCAGAACAGGGCCAGGGATGAAGGCATCAGGCCTTCCACTTCCAAAGGCCCAGACAAGCCACGACAGGCAATGAAGAGCAATACAGCCCAGGATGCCACGGCACTGGTGCCGGTGAGGTCCATCCCCACAATCCCCACAACACCTGTGACACCTGCACAGGAGACAGTCAAAGGGGCACAATCTGCAGAAAACAGCTCTGTTGGGGAGGTGGCAGCTAAGGTACCCCTGGAAGATGATAATGTGCAGGGTCAGGTGTGTGTACCTGTCGAGGACGACTCCTCAGACCTACCTGCAAAGCCAAGTCCCGCCCCATCCCCCCAGTTCACACCTGTCGACTCCTACCACGACACCACCCCAGAGCAGTCTGGGTGGGAGTCCGTACAAGGGAGCATGAGTCCCACGGAGGACCCAAATGGTTTTGCCCATGTCACACATGCACCCTCCACCTCCACTGGTGTACAGGCGGGGATGCAGTAGGCAGAACACGCAGCACAGCGCCAGGAGGAGCTCACTGCCCTAGTGAGGCAGTTTGTGGCAGACAGTGCCCAAGTAAAGCAGGAGGGACGCAACAACACTGCGTCCCTGAGGCAGGTCATTGTGGAAAGCACCAATAGATTATGGGAGGAGGTGTCTACCCTGAGGCAGGTGCTCACCCGTATTGCAGTTTCCATGGAGGCTGAGCATCCAGCCCCCCAGAATTTAGCAAGCAGCCACGCCTTCTTCATCAAGCTCCACCCAAACCAGCCCCCTACGCAGGTCAGCGCACACCCTGCACCGCTCAGACATGCCACCACCAAGTGGAAGGATGTAGACATGGCAGCCTGATGAAGGCAACTGACACATGAAGCATTTTCTTGGACACCATGTGTGGGGGAGTTGTGGGGGGACGGAGAGGGGGGTGAGGGTGTGTGGGGGAGTTGTGGAGGCAGGGGGAGGGCGGTGAGGGTGTGTGTGGGAGTTGTGGGGAGGCGGCCAGGATGTGTGGGGGAGTTGTGGGGGGAGGGGGTCAGGGTGTGTGAGGGAGTTGTGGGGGAGGCGGAGGGGGGTGAGGGTGTTTGAGGTGGAGGGTTTGAGCACTTTAATCTTTTTTGGACAGTTAAATACACCCGTTGTGTGAAACAATATTCTTCAGTGGACAATCATTATTGCATATGTGTCATTTATTGTATATTGTATATGTACTCCCACACCGAGTGCCCTCTGTCCAACTTGCATGTCAGCCTCTGCACCCATGTGTGTTAGAAATATTGTGAAATGACTGACGCACAGCACGTCCCTCCTGTGCATCGGCACCGCAATGATGTGCACCCACATCTTCTTCATCCCCTTCATCATCACCAGGTGGTTGCAGTTCAATGTCAGGGGTAGGGGCACGTTACGTCGGATACACATGTTGTGCAGCATGACACATGCCATGATAATCTTGGTCACCTTCTCATGCCTGTAGTGGAGTGCCCCACCCGACTGGCTAAGGTCTGTGTTAGGCGGAAACCTGTGCAGTTCCCTCTGGGACCACTGCAAAAGATTTAGGACTACAGGTGTTTGGCGGTGAACCCACTTGGTAGCAGTCTGTACCACACAGATTCACTTGGTAGCTGTGGCTGAGCAGTCAGACTTCCCTCAAGAAGAGTTGAGCAGTATGTGGAGTATACACAATAGGGCAATTCTTCACAGCAAGACAAGCAAACACGCAACGAGGCTTAGTGTAAAGATATTAAGGTATTTATTTATAACAAAACATCTATGAAAAACACTATGGCACTATCACGGCAAACAAATCAAACACAATTACTCTACGAAGAAGAAATGATCAATCCCCCTAGCAATATTTCGACAAGTCTAGGTTCTACCGGCACCACTTATTTACAGACAGAGGTGTATACCTCAACCTAGCTGACACTTGAGTATTAGTTAGGACGGGAGAGAAAAATATAGGGAGGTTATGAAATCAACACAGTTCAATCCTTCGCGGATAAAATGCAAGGCAGGAAGGCAAGAATCACAATAGGTCATAAACTTCAGAGGCCAGGCCCACTCTGAGAGAGGCAAGGCGCGATGTCCCAAAAAGTCTCTAGTGGAGATGCATTCAAGTCTTTGTAGCAAATTGTTATCGGCAGATTTAACCAGTTCAGAACAATAAATGAGAAAAGCTTGGAGGCGACCCAACGGAAAGGAGAGAATTAAGACACCTCACTCGAACCGATTGAAAAGGAAGCCAGGCGGACACGGTACCTTGTTGTGGAGGGCAGCTCCGGCGGGGGCAGTTGTTCCTGGTGGTGGATGCACGTCGGGTCTTTGCCAAGAGTAGAGATGTTCTCGTCGTCGAAGAAAAGTGAAGTCCGGTGCACCACCAGGGAAGATACCAGCCGCGGAGTGCTCCGTCACAAGGCACCACCTTTTGGTCGCGGTACAGGGGTAGTGGCTATCCGGTTGCCGAGGTGCTCTGCACGGGCAATTCAACCACTGCGCCCTGAGGCGAATAAAAAGCAAAGGGGACTGGTTGTTCCCACCAGCCAGGGGAAGAGACTCTCCGGCAGGGAGATCTCCTCTGTCGTTGGGAAGTGGTGAGTCGGTTCCGCAGGGCTCCACCGGAGGTGTCGTCGTGCAGGTCGGCTCAGCGTTACCCTCGTCGGATTCTTAGGTCCTGTGGCGACTTCTGAAGATCCAGTCCCAAAAGCCCTGCTTTTATGCAGAAAACCCCCATTCATTCAGCCTAGCTCTCAATCAACACATGCTAAGTGGTGAGCGGGAAGGCTCACCACTTGGGCCAATCACTCCAGAGTGCGACCGGAGTTGGCAAGGCAACTCGGTCCAGGGTGCCTAAACCCCCTCCCACACCCCTGTGGTAACCCAGACAGAATGGCACCACTTTGGAGGGTCTCTGTACAGAGCCCGCCAAAAGTGGAACAAAGGGCTCGACCTTTGGTTTAGGAGTCACAGAGACAAACACAGACGCCATTTTACAAACCGAGTTCTGGCAGAACATGCCATCCGATAAACTTATTTAAGATAAGTAGATCGGTGGTACGTTAGAGATTAACGAGAAAAAGTATCAATCTCCAACAATGGGACGAATCCCATAGGGTTATGTTCAGGGTTGAACATAACAAGTAGTTTCCACTGCCACCAGCCAAAACTCGATGAGGGGGGACGGGACAGTGCCCCCTCGAGTAACAGATCCAGGAGTAATCGAAGTACCCCTACTAGTACGTCCACAATAAGATGGTTTGTACTAGTTCTGTTAGTAAATTTAGGTCTAGTAAAGCCAATGGTGACTTTACATGCTCGGGGAGACGGTAGTCAGTCCCCGGGTATGGAGTCTATGGTGGAGGTCCGCTAGGACGCCCCAGTGCTACGGCACGTAGGGTGCGGTGTAACACACATAGAAAAACATATGAGACCCTATGGAGTAAAAGACCCCATAGCCCATAGAACACATTGACATTCAGAGGAATTTCACACATACATGTCCAAGAGTGGGAGAAAAAAGAGTCTCACTCTTGGCAGGATGGAAAAAAAACAAACTCCAGAAATCCAGCAAAGCTGCTGGGGGACTCACTAGGTTAGGAAATTCAGCCTAAACAGAGAATTCTCCCTAACACTCGCCCCCCCCCCAGACTAAGGGACAGGAGGATTTAATCCACTCCTGGATGAATCTCATACCTCTAGTCGATGACATACATCCTAGAGAGACCATCAGCATTTTGGTGGTGACACCCTGACCTGTGCTCAATGGTGAAATCAAACCCTTGTAGGCAGATCGACCATCTCAATAGTTTTGGGTTTTCCCCTTTCATTTGCATTAACCATCTCAAGGGTTGGTGGTCAGTCTGAATGACAAAAGTAGAACCATACAAGTACGGCCTAAACTTCTTCAGGGCCCACACGATAGCAAAAGCACTCTCTTTCGATTGTTGCCCACCTTGTTTCAGGATTCTTCAGCTTGCGGCTGATGAAGCAAACGGGGTGCTCCCTACCTTTCCCATCCAGTTGACTGAATACGGCACCTATTCCTACACTTGAAGCATCTGTCTGCACAATGAAGTGTTGGCGGTAATCAGGAGCTCGGAGTACTGGGGCTTGGCAAAGAGCCTTTTTCAGGTTTTCAAAAGCCTGATTGCACTCCTCGTTCCATTTAACCTTTTTAGGAAATTTGGGCGAGGAGATGACATTCAGTGGAGAAGCTATGGTCCCATAGTTCTCTATGAAATTCCTGTAATACCCAGTGAGGCCTAGGAAGGCTCTCACCTGGGTTTGAGTAGTCGGTGTTGTCCAATTTTGCACAGCTTCAATTTTACTGAGCAAAGGCCTTATTTCTCCACCGCCTACCTCATGCCCAAGATAGACTACCTTACTCTGTCCAATTTGGCATTTGCTCGCCTTTATGGTCAGATTGGCTCGTCCAAGAGCCTGCAAAACATCTCTCAGGTGGGTTACATGTTCTTCCCAGGAATTGCTGAACACTGCGATGTCATCCAAGTATGCCATGTAGAAGTCCTCCATCCCATTCAGAACCTGGTTTACCATCCGTTGAAACGTAGCAGGTGCATTCTTCAATCCGAAAGGCATTACCTTAAACTGGTATAAGCCAACGGGGGTAGAAAATGCAGTTTTCTCCTTGGCATGGTCTGTCAGGGCTATTTGCCAATAGCCTGACGTCAAGTCAAATGTGCTGAGGAACTTGGCGGCGCCAAGTTTATCCACCAACTCATCTGTTCTTGGCAAAGGGTGGGCATCAGTCTTGGTGACTGCATTAAGAGCTCTATAATCCACGCAGAATCTAAGTTCTTTAGATCCGGCCTTTGGTACTAACACAACTGGGCTAGACCATGGACTAGTAGAGGGCTCTATTACCCTGAGATCGAGCATCTTGCTGACCTAACCTTTGATGTGGGTTCGTACGTTTTCTGACATGCGGTATCCTCTGCTTTTGACTGGCAGACAGTCACCAGTGAGTATGTCGTGCTGGCCCCAAGGGGTCAAGCCTGGTGAAAGCGAGAACAGAGAGGCAAACTGATTCAACATAGATTTGCACTTGTCTTGTTGCTCGGGTGTCAGATTGGAGGAGAGATTTACTCCTTCAATTTTTTCGTCTAAATGTAAGCCTCTGAGGAGATCCGGAAGAGCTTCACTCTCTTCTTCTTCCTCGGATGATTCTAGAAGCAACGCTCCTACATCAGGTCGTGAGACATACGCTTTAAGTCGGTTGGTGTGAAAGACTGTCGGAGCCTCCTTGGGATTGCCCAAGTCCACCAGATAGTTAACCTCTCCGAGTTTACCCACTACTCGTAAGGGTCCCATCCACTTATCTTGCAAGGCCCTCTGCCTTGTTGGGATCATAACGAGAACGAGCTGGTCTTCAGCGAACTCAACCATGTTAGCCTTTTGATCGTGCCAGTGCTTGACCAATGCTTGTCCAGCTTTCAAGTTATCGCTTGCTTCCGTCATCATGTGTGACATTCTCCTCCGGAGACCTATCACGTAGTCAGTCACTCTGACTGGCTTGGGGGAAGGAGCACTCTCCAACCCCTCCTTAATCAGGGCCAATGGACCTGTGACGGGATGACCATAGAGTAGTTCGAAGGGCGAGTAACCTACTCCCTGCTGAGGGACTTCTCTATAAGCAAAGAGAAGGCATGGCAGTAGAAGGTCCCACTTACACTTAAGGGGTTCCTCTAAAGCACCTATCACGCTCTTCGTGGTTCGGTTGAACCGTTCTACCAACCCATTGGTTTGTGGGTGGTACGCTGTTGAGAACTTGTAAGTAACTCCACAGGTTTTCCACATGGCTTTCATGTAGTGGGACATAAAGTTTGACCCCTGTCAGAGATTACTTCCTTAGGAAACCTGACCCTAGTAAAAATACCAAGGAGGGCCTTAGCCACAGCCGGAGCTGTAACAGTCCTCATAGGAATTGCCTCAGGATACCTAGTAGCATGGTCTACTACAACAAGTATAAACCTGTTGCCTGAGGAGGTTGGAGGATCAAGGGGACCAACGATGTCAATCCCTACTCTCTCAAATGGGACTCCCACAACTGGGAGAGGCACTAAAGGTGCCACATTCTTGGAGCCCACCTTACCAGAGGTCTGGCAGGTGTGGCAGCTCCTGCAGTGTTTTTCTACTTCGGCCCCCATCTTTGGCCAATAGAAATAGAGAGAGAGCCTTTCCTTAGTCTTCTTGAAACTCAAGTGACCAGCCAAAGGAATCTCGTGGGCTAACTGCAAGAACTGTGGTCTGTTCTCTTGGGGTACTACAAGTCGTTTGTAGTCTCCAGGTGCAGACTCGGTCGGTTCACTGTAGAAGAGGCCATCTTCCCAGTGCAAAATGTATTTCCCAGGCTCTTGCCCTTCAGCCTGAGCTTCTGCCTGGTGGCGAAGACCTTCCAGAGTTGGACATTCTCTCTGTCCCTTACTGACGTCTGCCCTGCTGGGTCCACCTTCTGCCAGTAAAGACTGCAGCTCAGGATGGTCAACAGGATCCAGATCTCCAATGAGTTCCTGGCCTTCCATTAGCTCTTCCTCAGAGTCTAGTTCTACCACACAGGGTTGTACCTCCCTCTCAGCCTCAGCTGGAGGTGGAGTTACGGGTGTAACTTTGGACAACCGCGGGGAAGTCCATGTTGGCTGCACTGGAATGCTGGCTGCTGGTTTCGGGATATAAGTCTTAGGTTTCCCTTTCGCTTCTGATTTCTTGGAGGCAGCGGCCGACAATTCCAGTGGAGCAGGAGTGATTTCTTTCTTCATCATCTCCTGGAGAGTTCCTCGCATGGTTCTCTCTCTTGCAAGTCTGGTTAGCTCCTGTAACCGTTTACTAAGAGGTCTGGGAGTATGCGATACAACTCCGAGAGTTTTCAGATCGTTACCCAACAGTACGCGTCCTGGTACCTCACTCTGTATGCTGACAGGTACCTTCACAGTCATGTCGTTACACTGGATGAGAACTGGTAATTGGGGAAGCATCTGCACAGGCCCTCCAGCTAACTTGGTGAGGCGTTTGGGTGCCTTAGCAACATCCTAAGCCTGAAAAAACGATTTATCCACCACAGTTATGCTGGCCCCAGTGTCCCTAATGGCAGGAGTCTCCTGACCATTCACCTGGACACTGTCCTTATAATACTCTTTAGTATTATCGGGGATAGAATTATAGACATCTAAATTCTCTTGTTCCCACAACCCCAGAGATACTAAAGAAACGCTGGCTGAGACTCCAATGGGTTCGTCAGCTAGCAGTAGAAAGTTTCCACTTGCCATTTGGACTTCCTCCTCTGGAGCGAAGGCTAAGGAGACAAGCTGGACCCCTGAAGGTTTACCCTTACATCTGGGATCTCCTTTCACGTGGTCAGTCGAGCCACAAACAAAGCATTTACCGAATGCTTTCTGAAATGGTGGCTTGTTCTGACCTCCTTCCGGTTTGGCACCAGAAGACACACTATCTGCTGTGGTTTTCCCTGTGGCTTACCCTTCTGGTTTTGTTTGGGGCCCTCTTTGGAATGTGAGTTATTAGAATTCTCTTTTGAGTCTTTTTTGAGTCTTTTTTAGGCTGTCTTCCCTCATCCTTTTTCTGAGTTGCCCCAGAATCCTTATGAGTAGCCCTGTTGGCAACCCACAAGTCAGCAGCCTTAGCTAGCTCCCTGGAATCCAACTCCTTCGAATCAGCCAAGTGCTGTCTGAGCTCAGGAGAACAGGCATCATAAATCGACTCCAACATAAAAAGATTCCTCATACCCTCATAAGTGTTCACTTTGTAACCCTTAATCCATCCCTCTAAGTTTGTCAACCCTTCACTCACCCAGGTAGCCCAAGGGGTAACATCATGCTTTTTGAGGGTTCTAAACCTCTTAAGATACTGGGAAGGGGTCTTCCCGAATCTAGCTATTAAAGCTAGTTTCACACTTTCGTAATCCGTCTTATCCGCCTCCCCCAACTCCATTACCACATCAGTCGCAACAGGAGGGAGCCTAGAGAACAACCAGGGAAGCAAAGCATTCCCGGTGATGTCCTGGAGCCCATGATTGTATTCAAACAGTTTCAACCAATCCAACACATCCAATCTCGGTTCATACATACCCACTAATTCCTTCGGCATCCGGGGTCTTTTGGGACTGGAGCTCCTAGAGGAACCAGAGGAGAGAGAAGCATTTTCCATAGACAACTTTTTCATCTCTAACTTGTGATTAAGTTCTATTTCCCTGAGTCTTAACTCAGCTTGCTTCTGCTCAGCCTGGGCATTCATCCATCTGAACTCGAGCTCTTGGTTTCGTTCAGATTGAGCCAAGAACCGTTTGTATTCTAGTTCGAGCTTCATTTTTTCAAGTTCAAAATAAGCAGGATTACTTGTGGGACCTGGTATGGGCCCCGTAGGCACAGCTGCTAAAGCAGGTAGAGGAGCAGGGGAGACAGTTTTGTTAGCCTCTCCGTCCACGTCAGCCGTTTCATCGCTATCATCAGAATTACGATTCAGATCAACACCATCACTGTTATCTACATTCGCTGGAGAGATTGGTTCCTCTGAACCAGTACCCAGACTTTGGTTCGCCAGCAATCTCTCTATTAGTTCTAACTTCTTGCCTCTTACAGGAAGATTCTCTTGCCTACAGAGAGCTCGCAGACTCTCAGTATTTTCACCTGACAAGGACTCTTGACTGTAAGTTTCCATCGTAGACATGTTTTTTGAAAGTTGCTTTTTGTGCAAAGTTTTGTGGTTAGTTATCCTACAGTGTCGAAAAGCACTCTAAACTGTATACTCGATACAAATCCCACTGCTGCCACCAGTGTTAGGCAGAAACCTGTGCAGTTCCCTCTGGGACCACTGCAAAAGATTTAGGACTACAGGTGTTTGGCGGTGAACCCACTTGGTAGCAGTCTGTACCACACAGATTCACTTGGTAGCTGTGGTTGAGCAGTCAGACTTCCCTCAAGAAGAGTTGAGCAGTATGTGGAGTATACACAATAGGGCAATTCTTCACAGCAAGACAAGCAAACACGCAACGAGGCTTAGTGTAAAGATATTAAGGTATTTATTTATAACAAATCATCTATGAAAAACACTATGGCACTATCACGGCAAACAAATCAAACACAATTACTCTACGAAGAAGAAATGATCAATCCCCCTAGCAATATTTCGACAAGTCTAGGTTCTACCGGCACCACTTATTTACAGACACAGGTGTATACCTCAACCTAGCTGACACTCGAGTATTAGTTAGGACGGGAGAGAAAAAGATAGGCAGGTTATGAAATCAACACAGTTCAATCCTTCGCGGATAAAATGCAAGGCAGGAAGGCAAGAATCACAATAGGTCATAAAGTTCAGAGGCCAGGCCCACTCTGAGAGAGGCAAGGCGCGATGTCCCAAAAAGTCTCTAGTGGAGATGCTTTCAAGTCTTTGTAGCAAATTGTTACCGGCAGATTGAACCAGTTCAGAACAATAAATGAGAAAAGCTTGGTGGCGACCCAACGGAAAGGAGAGGATTAAGACACCTCACTCGAACCGATTGAAAAGGAAGCCAGGCGGACACGGTACCTTGTTGTGGAGGGCAGCTCCGGCGGGGGCAGTTGTTCCTGGTGGTGGATGCACGTCGGGTCTTTGCCAAGAGTAGAGATGTTCTCGTCGTCGAAGAAAAGTGAAGTCCGGTGCACCACCAGGGAAGAGACCAGCCGCGGAGTGCTCCGTCACAAGGCACCACATTTTGGTCGCGGTACAGGGGTAGTGGCTATCCGGTTGCCGAGGTGCTCTGCACGGGCAATTCGACCACTGCATCCTGAGGCGAATAAAAAGCAAAGGGGACTGGTTGTTCCCACCAGCCAGGGGAAGAGACTCTCCGGCAGGGAGATCTCCTCTGTCGTTGGGAAGTGGTGAGTCGGTTCTGCAGGGCTCCACCGGAGGTGTCGTCGTGCAGGTCGGCTCAGCGTTATCCTCGTCGGATTCTTAGGTCCTGTGGCGACTTCTGAAGATCCAGTCCCAAAAGCCCTACTTTTATGCAGAAAACCCCCATTCATTCAGCCTAGCTGTCAATCAACACATGCTAAGTGGTGAGCGGGAAGGCTCACCACTTGGGCCAATCACTCCAGAGTGCGACCGGAGTTGGCAAGGCAACTCGGTCGAGGGTGCCTAAACCCCCTCCCACACCCCTGTGGTAACCCAGACAGAATGGCACCACTTTGGAGGGTCTCTGTACAGAGCCCGCCAAAAGTGGAACAAAGGTGAAGTGGAAGAATGGAAAACCAGACTCCCGTCCTTCACCTCTCGCGCTTGGCCTAGAGGGTCGCGGCCCAGACACCCGCCACGAGAAGAGTTTGCCCATTTACCAGATGACCAAATACCCTGGTACAGAAACATACGGATGTGTCCATCTGCCTGCCCAACAGCCCGCACTGGCCATGCCGACACCTGCGGCACGGACCAACTAGACTGAAATCTACACATCGTTAGAGATGCCATGACGACCTAGATAACGGGAAGCACCGCTGAACTATTATACACACTGAACATTTCCACACCAATCTACACGAAGAACATACTCAGTGCTCTGACGTAGGCGACAGGCTTATTCACGGACGTGCATCTTTATTATTTTTACATAGGCTTTCAGAATGCAGAAACGCAAGACGCACCATGAGCTCATTTATAACGCTTGCTCACGCTTCTCTTGAAACCCGTTACCATCATGAGAGATATACTGGAAACACGATACTGGCCATGAAACTGTATGCCACTATAACCTAAAGCATCCATGCACTAAATGGATTACTCGTGCACCAGGCCCAAGTAGGCCTCAAGCAAGAGTTCCCGTGGACATTAACAAAGCAAAAGTCAGGTTGCTGAGCCTGCAGAAAGAACCCAGTGGAGCAACCAGCCAAGGTCGTAATGTTGCAAACCCACAGTCAAGAAACAAATCTTCAAAGGCACGATGTTGCAACCTCGCACTCCACGTACCAATGTTAAAATCATATCTGCAAATTAAACCAGACATACAGTGGAAAAACAATATTAATTGTGCAGAATTATGCCTCAAACACGGTCCCTCCCCACGTGACCAAGCCGAACCTGACGAGATGCCAAAACCCAGGAGAGAAAAGGCGTCTGGGTACCTCGCTACGAGACGCAGGCCGACACACTTGAAAGGCTCAATGGACACCTGCTACGGTGGGAACGGTCAGTCTCCCACCTATGAATAAATCCTCACATTGCCTGCACGTACCCATATTGAAACACTGTTGCAACCACAGGTGCACCGTGTGCTGGGAACAACGGTGGTCCCAGGCTGGGGAGCTCACGGATGCACCAATCAGAACATGAGGTTCTTATCTCAGACGTCAGTAACGTTAGCCAATCCTCAGGGGTCTTCATGTAACAATTCTTATGTATCTAATTGTAGGGACAACCCAGATATACCACCTGACTACACCTTAACCACTAATATCATTCTCTATATGCGTACTATACTAACCCCACCACTCGAGCAACCAATCAAGAGTGGCGATAGGTTCTTTTGGTAACTTTTTGGAATGACGCAAGTAGCGCGTCATAATGTAGTAAAAAGGGCCTGCGAGCCCCACTATTGTGTGTGTGTCAGGACGAACGCGTACGCTCCTTGACCCATCCCTGCCGTTTGCATAATAAACGACAGAAGTTGCCTTGCTCCTTGTGTGTGCCTCATACTCTGTCTCGATCCGAGATATACACGGGAGGAGTTGGGGCCTCCCTGCCCGGAGGTCTGCGGACGGCCCGGCCGACCCCGGCAGAATCCCCCCCGACAAGTTGGAGGCACTGCTGAGATCTGTTTAAGATCGACTTTTATTTTTTATTTTTCCAGGCACTCCCGTTGCGGGGAGGCCCGGCGGCGCGGCCCCCTCTGCCGTTGCCCCCTTCTGAGGACTACAGGACCATCGCGGAGCTGCGAGAGGACCGGACAGCGCAATCCGGATATTGGCCCTCGGGAGCCGGTTGAGAAGTATCCCGCCCGCGGTCGGCGAGTGTCCAGACGTGGTCCAGACGAGGGGAGGTGGCGAGCCGCTTGGAGGGGTGCACGCAGTCGAGCGGCCCTGCATCGAGGGAACTTGGTGAGCATGACACGCACAACAAGCAATGCGAAATTGTGAGGGAGGGGGCGGAAGTAAATAAGGGAGGAGGGAGGTATTGTAAAAAGGTGGGGTGAAGGTTTAATTGAGTGATGATAATGGAATGAATGGTAGTGAATTGAGTGCGAGAGAAGGCGGCTAACGTTACGCGAAAGAGGGGGGCAGGGCACGAGAACAACACGTGCAGACGCTCGCAACAAAAAGCTAACGTTACGCGAAAGAGGGGGGCGGGGCACGAAAACATCACGTGCAGCCGCTCGAAAGACACTGATTGGCCTAAATCGCGACTACGTGTGAGGGTGGGTGTGTGTGGTTTCCTACGATTTGACATTTATCATTCAATGAGTAGATGAGGTTCCCTATTGTTCGAGCAAGAAACTCGATAGGTAGATGAGGTTCCCTATTGTTCGAGCAAGAAACTCGATAGGTAGATGACGTTTCCCTGTGGGCGGTGGCTAGTTACGTAGTTGCCCAAAACGGAAGATAATTGGCTGGTTAAGCCCTCCTGTTGAGGGGCGTATCACACGCGAGGCGACGCAGCGTGCGCAGTCCGGTTATAGTATTGATGAGATTACCTTGTTCCAGGAGAGACAGGAAGACAGCTGTAGGGTTAGCGGGGTAGATTGCAAGTGTATTTTGAATTTAAAGAACATAACACGAATATACCAGTAGTTCGAAGAAATAGGTGACGTCACCAGTAGGGATTTAGTAAGATATCGTGAACACAAGAAGCTTTGGGTTTGACATTGGTGGGGAAGAGAAACATGATAAAGGAGCGGACACGGAGATAAACGATAAACGAGTGGATCAAAGAGGAGAAGGGGAAGGGGGCGTGGCTGCGCACGGAGAACGCCGGCCACGGCAAGTGTAAAGGTGGGAGGAGAACGGGGAAAAAGGACGACTGTGTAAGATCGTCGTAAGGGGTACGCAGCTGCAGGGGGCTGCGTGCGCTTCGGCCGCAGGGGGCCGTAGGGGAAGGAATATAATATAACATCATAAATATATTTGTTTTATAATTTTTTTTTTTTTGTGATTATTATCATTGCATAATTTGTCAAAGGATTGTCGTAAGTCCCCACACTTGCGGGGCAAGGTAAGCAATAAAAGGTTGTATGTTGCAAACTGGTAGCAAGGGGAAGGGTAAGAAAGGGTGCGCTAGTATGTCAGACGGGAGAGGGTTGGGAGGGTGGGGGAATACCCTCACTACCCCACTACAACATATATGCACCACACTGCCACCACATAGGGAGAAGTTAATTAAGTACAGCATAGAGTGGACCCAGGGGACGGACAACAAAATGTTGACACCATGGCCGCCTAATGGTAGCTTTGACCCATATGCCCAACATTCACTATTAAACCATCTGCACAATACATACAAGGGGAAGAAGTTGGCAAACCATGTGGAGGTGTTTAACTTATGGAGGATGTTCCAGGGGTCTAGACCAGGACCAAATGGAATGTTCACTATGGGGGAAACACCGGAAGAAAAGGAGATTAAGAAAGAAGGAACGGATGGGGAAAAGGAGAGTGAAGGAACAAAGAATATGGGGAATGAAAAACTGGGTGGAGGAAAGGTTGATAAATTAGCTGACATAAAACAGGAACCGAGCAATGAGATACCCTTAACACCGGGAGTGAAAACAGAGGGGGGAGGGTTGTACCCTTTAAGAGAATTAGGAGAAATAAAAGGACAGTTAAGGGCGGCTGAAGGATACTCAAACCCGGCATACAGCCCTCCACCATATGTGGCTCATGGAAAGATACCAATGGGGGACGGGAGGAGAGAAGAGCAGACTGTAGAGATAGGAAACGATGAGTGGGTAGCTGCACAGATATTGTTGAAATTACGAGGATCACTAACTGGAGAGGAAAGGGAGGCGGTAAAGAGAACAAACGAGGATAGTGAAAGAGAGAGTGAAATGAGGGGAGAGGAGCTGCTACGGCAGAAGGAAGAGATTTTGGAGGAAAGATTAGCTAAACTAAGGGATGAGCAGAATGAACTGATAAAACAACTTGAGGGGGAGGAAAGAGAGAGAGTGAGGAAAAGGAAAGAAGATAAGGACGAATTGGAAAAATTAAGGGAGCAAAGTGAGGAGAGAAAGAGGGAAGCTGTAAGGGTAAAAGCAGCAGCAGAAAGGGTATCAAGAGTAGTGATGAGGGAGAAGAAGAAGGAAGAAGAAGAAAATGAAAAGGAAATGGAAATATGGAGGAGGAGGATAATATCAGAGACAGCTAAAAAATATGAAGAGGGGAAGGTAATAGAGAGTATAGTAGAAAGAGAAAGGGTGAAATGGGAAAGGAGGAGAGAGGATGAAAGGATATTGGAAGAGATGAGCAACGAAGTAATGGAGGAATTAAAAAGGAAAAGAGAGGAAAATAGTAGGGAGATGGAGGAGAGGAGTGAAGGGGAGAGAGAGGAGAGTAAGAGGGAGAGTGAAAGATGGGGAGAAGTATATAAAAATAGAGAGGTAGCAACAACGTCAGCACTAAGGGGAACAGGTGGTAACAACGGAAAGGAAGAGGGAGACCTAATAGACTTAAAAACTGTAACAATAAAAGGAAAAAAGGCAGAGTGGGGGGCGCAATTTATGAATGATTTTTGTAGTGAGGATGGAAGGAAGAGTGAAAGGGAAAGCTTAGATAAGCTATACCTCACTAGAACAAACATAGATTCGCCATGGGTGAGTAGAAGATGGGAGGAGCTGGAGAGAAGTAAGGAGGAAGTGAAAAGAATGGGAGAAACACAAACTAACGAACACACGCCACCGACGCTCACCAACCAACACACGCCACCCACATCACCATCACGCTCTCTAACGCCACACCCCACATGTTCAACAACTGCACGCTCTCTGCACAGAATAAAGCTCGCACCCTTCATGGACGAAGTTACACCTTATGCATGTCGGCTTAGGGACCTCCCTAGCCGCAGGCAAGACAGGCAAACAGACGTGCCAATATTGAACACAGGAAAGGATGAAAAAAGGGGAAAGGAAGAAGAGGGAGGTAGGAGAAGAGGTAGTAAGGAAGGATTTGAAGTAGTAAAAGGAATGGGGGAAGAGGAGGGGTGTGAAGAGTTAACATCATGGAGCATAAAGGATGACACAAGACAGAATGTAATGCCACTGCTGGAGAGAGGAGGGGTTAGACCACAATATGTACCTTGGAAACATACGGATAAGGAAAACATAAAATGTAGGCTCCCATCATTAAGTGGAGGTGCGGGTAAATGGATATATGAAATGGAAAAACACACCGCAGGACAGAAACTAGCAGTGGGAGATGTTAAGGGCCTGTTAATATCAATATTAGGGGATAGAGCGGATGACATTTGGAAAAGAGCGGGATTCCATGGGGTAACAATAACAAACACATCGCATGATGGAGCACCATTTGCAAACTGCAGACATGCGCTATGGCAGGCACTAAGAGTGCAGTACCCAGACACATCAGACATAGGAGCCATTACTTCCCGTAAGATGGGTGAGAACGAGGATCCTGTTGATTATATCCAGGATATTCAAGAGAAGTGGCGCATGGAAACTAGAGAACAATGGGACAAAACACCAGCCATATTTTATCATATACTAGTACAAGGGCTCCCAGAAGGAGTTCAGAGACAATTAAAGAAAGTAGTGGGGATGGAAGCAAAACCATGGCCGGAAATACAACTGACTATAGTACATCACTGTAGAACATGGCAAGGAAAAATGAAACAAAAGGAAGAGGACAGGAAAACAGAAGAGGCCAAATTAGTACAGAAAAAACTTACTAAATATACCATGGAAGGGGCACTAATAACTGCGCCAACACCAATGGCCCAAAGCCCAACGCAAGTAGTGGCTGCACAAAATCCAGCTCAAATAGCGCCTCCACAAGAGGTAATAGAGCAAGTGCTGCCTCTGCAATCACACGCACAGAACATGGGAGGAGGGTACCCAATGCAAGGAGCTGGGTATTATAATTATAATAGAGGGAGAGGAGGGTTTATGAGGGGAAGAGGATACGGATATAATACCCAACAACAGGCTGGGGGACTCAGAAATAATTACCAGACAGGGCAACCAGTATACCAGGACAACACAGGGAACTTCCCATGGCAAAACAGGGAACCACCCGTGTGTTGGAGCTGCGGACTATTAGGACACATGTCACGTACATGCAGGGTCAGGCCAGGAACACCAGCATGGAACGAACAAGCACAACATAGGACATCACAAGAACAGCAGGGCATACAACCACAGCAGATGTCACCACAAGGGAGTGACCAACACTATTCCCTACCACAACAACAAATAAAACAATACCTGCCACAAGTAACTGGTGCAGCGTTAATACAACCACCACCACAACCTGAACGAACGCAATTGGGTGGGGTGACGGTGTTGGGGCACAACCCTTACACAGGGAATGGCCAGTCATTGTACCCCCAATAGGACAGCCCACAGACGGCCTTGGTGTGTCCCATCCTGTCAGTAACACCTAATAGTGCGGAGGAGCCACGCATAGAGGTAACGATAGGTGACAAAAAATTATCATTCCTTGTTGACACCGGGGCGACCCGGTCTTGCATAAGGGAAGGTAAGTTTAAGATGTCAGGCGAAGCCATGAACACACAAGGGTTTTCTGGGGCTAAAGGGTTGGTTCCATTTACTGATAACGTTCCGCTATCTATTGGAGATTACGATCTGTCAGTACCACTTTTGTATTATAGTGCCTCACCAGTAAACATACTGGGGAGGGACATAATGAACAGATTAAATATGACGATCTCCTTTACAGAGGATGGCATAATTTGCTCTACTCCAGGGATTAACATGCTTGCAGCACGACAGATTTTGCAAGCATACTGTGGACAGATAGCGATCAGGGCGGAGCCGGTAGACGGCGAGCTATTCCAGTACGGAACAGACATGGCATTTGCATGGATGCCAGGGATAGGAGGGAAAATATGGAGGAGACCAGCAGCCTATCTATTCCGACCAGAAACACCAGCTAATGAACTGGAAGGGAAGGTCATTGCAGTGGACATTGAGAGCATTATTGCAACAGCTGATTATGTTGCTGTGCACGCCCAAGATAAAGAAGGGAGAGCATGGAGGGCGGTGATAGCACTAGCAGAAGGATGTAGGCTGACCCAGGTGTCAGATGAAGAGTTGTTTTCAGAAGAAAAGGAGGAAAATGAAATGGTGTTGATGATGAGTGTAGAAATGTGGCTAACAGTGGCTCACAAACAAGTGGCACAGAAAATTGCAATGGCACTTGAGGCACCCGCTGGCACACCAGTCCCATTTTTTAAAGAAGATATGTCAAAGGTGCCAAAATCATTATGGACTATTAGCCCTTATGATGTAGGATGCATTAAAAGCATAGGGGGTGTAAAGATAAAATTAAAAAAGGGTGCCATACTACCAAGAGTGAAACAATACCCATTGTCAAGAGAGGCAGATGAGGGCATATACGAAACCATAACAGCCCTTATAAACAATGGCATATTGGTCCCCTCAGAATCCCCATGCAACACAGCTGTGTACCCGGTGCGCAAGGCTAAAGGAGGGTCTTGGCGGTTCATACAGGACCTCAGACCGTTGAACAACATAGTAGAAGCAGAGTATCCAGTAACAGCAAACCCGGCCACAATTTTGTGTGGCATTCCAGCAGAAGCATCACGGTTTACAGTGATTGACCTTAAAAATGCTTTTTTCTCAATACCATTACACCCAGACTCACAAGACTTGACAAGCTTCACTTACCGAAATAGGAAGTGGAAACATACCAGATTACCACAGGGATATTGTGAATCACCTTCAATTTTCAATAGGGTAATACAGATGGATTTGGGTAACGTTGAGTTGGAAAGCACAGTGTTACAGTATGTGGATGACATAATAATTTGCAGTACAAATGAAGATAAATGTAGAGAGGACTCATTAAAAATGTTGACGATATTGGCTGAAAAGGGGTACAAGGTAGACATGGAAAAGATACAATACTGTCAGGAACAGGTACTTTACATTGGCCAACTGATATCACAATATGGAAGAAGGATTGCACCACAAAGAGCACAGGCAATATCAGGCACTCCCGTGCCACAGACTGTAAGAGAACTGCAGCAATTTCTGGGACTGTGCAACTACTGTAGAGCATGGGTATTTGATTACAGCTCTTACATAGGACCCCTGCTTGAGGGTTTGAAGGAAGCAAATAAAGGGGAGAAAAAGTTGGGATGGACTATGGAAATGAAGGAGGCATTTGATGAATTAAAAGAAGCAATATCAACTGCTCCAGTACTAGCATCCCCAGACTATGAGCGACGATTTTTTATATTTTCACATTGCGACTCAGCAGTAATGAAAGCAGTATTGGCCCAAAAGACTAGCATGGGCTATAAACCAGTAGCATTTTACAGCGGTCACTTAGATCCAATAATGTTAGGACAATTCTCTTGCGAACAAGGTCTTGCTGCAGCTGCATTTGCAGTAGAAAAAGCATCATCAATAACTATGGGGTGTCCAACTACACTATTTGTAGAACATGCACTATTTGCGATATTGAATAAACCTAAGTCCACACTGACGACACAGAGGGCAACAGGTTATGAGATTATTTTGTCCAAAGCTGAACTGGCAATTGTTAGATGTAGCACGGTTAACCCTGCAAGGTTCCTAGCAGAAGTAATTGAAGAGGGAGATTACGCCCACGACTGCACCCAAGTAACTGAGATGTACTCATGTACTAGGAAAGTTGAAGAAAACGCACTAGAGGGAGGTGAGCTTTTGTTTATTGATGGGTCATCAACTATTGATCAAGGAGACGGGATAAGGAGGACTGGGGCAGCAGTAGTACAAATGATGGAAGCGCCAGTGTGTGTGGCTATTAAGTGTGTACAATTACCACAGCATTACTCTGCTCAAGCGGCGGAACTGGTTGCACTCATATTGGCACTAAAGGAAAGTTTTAATAAAAAAGTTACTATATATTCCGACAGTGCATATGTTACATCCACTGTCCACTCAGGGCTATCAAAGTGGAGAAGAAGAGGGTTTAGGAGAGCTGACGGCACTCCAGTACAACATGCCCTCTTGTTGGCTGAACTAATTGAAGTAATAAACGATCCCCAAGAACTAGCCCTAGTAAAATGCACAGCACACACCAATGGAGAAGACTATATATCAAAAGGAAATGCAGCAGCAGACGCACATGCAAAATATGCTGCATATTTTGGTGAGATATGGAACCCCACAGACTCACAGAGAGGGAGAGGGAGGGGAATAGCGAGGGAGATGTTAATAAAAGAAGGGTACACCCATCTCCCAGCCACCCAGATTATGGAGTTACAAGCGGCTGCACCAATGGCCGAAAAAGAAGTATGGGTGAAAAGAGGATGCACAATGTCACCAACCGACGCACTATGGCGCCAGGGTGGCACTGGGAAAGTTGTAATACCATTGGCATTGTTAAATACCGCCTTGAACCAATTACATCACCCTGCCCATACAGGTAAAGAAATAATAGCAGCACGAATTAGAGAAGATTGGTTTTGTCCCGAGTTAACATCCCATGTGTCAAATTTTATCAGCAATTGCCTTACATGTCAACAGTTCACGGCCGGTCATACTTTAAAGGTGATAAGAGGTACCATACCCCGACCAGAAGGACCTTTTCGGCACCTCCACATTGACTATGTTGATATGATCAACATTTGTCAAGGCAATAGATACATGATAGTAGTAGTATGCCCATTTTCTAGGTGGATCGAAGCAGGGCCCTGTTCACACCCTGATGCGTTTAGAGCAGCCAAATTTATAGTAAGGGAGGTATTCCCCAGGTGGGGAGTGTGCGAGGTGTTAAGATCAGACAACGGACCCCATTTCGCAAATGAAATGTTCCAGCATATCACATCCCTACTGAACATTAAACACAAATTTGCATGTGCGTACCACCCACAGGCCAATGGTGTATGTGAACGCCTGAATGGCCTATTGAAGGAGGCAATTGCTAAAATACAGCAAACAACAAAGAAAAGTTGGTTGTATTGCCTTCCGTTAGCACTGTTCGAACTTAGAAACAGGCCAGGGTCCGACCACCACCTCACCCCACACGAGGTGGTTACTGGACGCCAAATGCGCCTTCCCCTAACACCAACGTCAAGGGCATTCACCGACCAAGAAAGTTCTGCGAATGTGTTAGGTGATGAAATGTATCAATATGTGTCTTCTTTGATTACTAGCGTTGTGTTTGTGTCTCAACAGCTCGAGCGCACACGGGGCGGGTCCACCAGCAACCAAGAAATAGACGAAAATAAAGAATTGGAAAAGGAGAACTTGTGCCAACTTGCCAAAGGTGACCACGTACTACTTCGAAATTTTAATAGAAGGTGGAACCAGCAGAGGTTCACTGGCCCCCATTTAGTAGAGGACGTATCAACAAGAGCAGTAAAACTAAAGGATAAGCGTGCGTGGAACCACCTGCATGATGTAAAAATCTACAAACTGCAGACCCGCCCCAGCGCCAACGACAGGTCCATTGGAAAAACGCCAACAACATCCCCGGCAGCGGAAGAAAACACAACCACAGACAACGACCCAATTGTTCCCTCGGAGAGAATAACGGACGAAGAAGGGGGCGATCCCCACACTGCCCACCCCATGGTAACACGTTCAAAGAGTAAAACTGCTCCCGCCATCTGAGCAAACCCCCCCCCCATTGACTACTAAATACAATTGTAATAAAAACTAAGGACTTCGCTTGAACCAATACACATGTAAACACGTGAATGTTCTCTTTTTCTCTCGCACATACAGGAGCTGCGTAATATTGTATTGTTAAGAAAAGTTATCTAACAAATTCAGTGTGCAGGCGTAGATGGTGCTGCCAGACGATAGTTACCCAGAAGAATTGTCACACCAATTTGTATACGAAATAAAAAGGCCAACATACTTAAAAAAGAAAAGGGTACGTGTATACTACACGGCCTTCCTCCTGGCCATAGAAAATTACATGCCCCACCTCCGCCCATACTTGCCGGTCTTGAGAGACCGATCACTTAGAGTAGCATGGGAGCAACTCTTCACCTGGGCACTGAATGACTATTTGATAGGGAGAGCTTAATGAAACAAAACTAACATTTAATAACAAGCACTTTTTGAGAATTTTTAGGCGGGCAACTTTAACGTCGCAAGAATACGCTGCCAGGACTGCAGCAAGGTAAGAGCAAAAATGTCGGTGAGGTTAGCATATGTAATAAAAATAATAGGGATTTTTATGATCACCGGAGTTTTGGCTGCCTCTGTATGGCAGTACAGCTATGCTATGAGTTTTTTTGCTGCACCCAAACCTAATGTACCCCACCTCCCTGCTGCAACAGGTGTTACGTCAGGTGGTAACAGTAACAATGAACAAAAGCGAAATAAAGTTAAACGCAGCACATACTCAGACAATAAAGGTATTGATAATTATGTACAAGATTCAGCACACGTCACAAACAACATATGGTACCAGCACATGACCCGCATTGGTAAGCAGACAACTGAGGATAGCTGTTACGTTTGCTCATTAATACCATACGCCATGAGCGCTTCACGAACATTTGTTGCCACAGAAATAGATGAAAAAACAGCACAGTGCATAATATATTTGGCCCTGTTCCAAACGAAAGGAAGATTCCAAGGAACAGTAGTGCACATGACATGGAAAACACGAGACTCATACCCATATGAAAACAACTTCCTCAAGACCTATCTGAGTTATCACAAGACCAGTTTACATGCTGAAGCATTCAGATACATAACAAGTGGCCCTGAAAAAGGAGAAACAAAGAAGGTAACACTGCAGTATCTACCATGTGATTGGTACGCCACGGAAGTTCCGGGTAAACAAGGATGCTGGGAGAGGCCATTACTGACGATAACAGGAAAGGTGTTCCTGGGTACCAGCTGGGAGATAGGAGTGGTTGGCAGCAACATGGTAACAAAAGAAACTATCTCAACCATCGAAACACACAATCATCGATGTTGGACGACATGGATCAAGTACGTACCAATGCTCACGTGGGTAGAAGAAGATGAAGACCCGATAACTATATTACCATTGACTGCGCCCAAAGTATGTTACCAGCATAAAGGAGAGGTGGACGTGGGATATAACACCAATTGTGCAAGTGTGATGGAGTTACCTGAGGGGGGAGCGGGAACAGCAGTAATAATGGACCATTATTGGGCCTGCGGAGAAAAGGCATATCATACACTGCCTCCCCTGTGGAGTGGTGTGTGCACAATGGTACACGTCAATGTACCATCACTAGTGGTACCTAAGAAGCATGTCGATGTGGCGAAATTTCCGAAAATGGATGAAGGAGACAGGAGAAGAAAGAGATCTGCACCACTCCAGAAGGAGCAAGAAAACAGGACAAACAGCAATGATACTGTCCTAAACAGGAGAAAAAGACAAGGAGAGCCATTAACAGGAAATTATCTGTGGGGAAGGTCGGAAACGGAACTAACATCAATACCGCCAGAACACAGACTATTCAGCAGAGCAGCAATGTTCTTCTCCTCAATAATACATCCGGGACTGCAGGCATACGCAAACGCAAAATGGCTGCAAATAACCAGATGGGAACTAATGATGACCATAAATTCGACAGTAAATGGGTTTAACGCAATTAAAGAGGAGCTGCGAGCTGTAAGGATGGTAGCACTACAGAACAGATATGTATTGGACCTTCTCACAGCAATGGAAGGAGGAGTTTGTGCAAAGATAGGACAATCATGCTGCACGTTCATACCTGCCAACGATGCCGACAATGGTACACTAACAGAAGCAGTTTCACAATTGGCCCAGATGCACTCCAAAATGATGGACGAGAGTAACGGCGTAAACAAGGATAAAAGCTGGTTTTCACTATTATGGTCATGGATGCCATCTTGGCTGTCAGATGGACTGAAAATAATAGTGGGATGTGCTATTTTGGCTGGAGCTGCACTGATAATAATTAGATTTTGGAAAGCCCGGAAGGCGCGCTCAACTGATGAGTTGCTGGAAATGGTGGGAATGCACCCCTTGATGCCAGCAGATGACGGCCAGCACACAGGTGTGATAATACACGAAAGGGAGAAGTTGCGCACCCAAATCATCGCCAATCATCTAGACCCACCATCAGTGAAGATCGAGAACCCAAGGAACCCTAGGAGCTACATAGGAAGATGGGTGTACTGTACTCCTGGAGGAACATGCGAATACATGTATTGGTCATTTGAAGATCACGTAAACCATTATGGACATCTCGGAGGGATAACCAAGATATGGAGAGTAAGAGGAGATAACGAGAAGGATATGTTTGTGGTCGACAAGTCGACCAGAGGGGGGACTGAAGTGGGAGAATGGAAAACCAGACTCCCGTCCTTCACCTCTCGCGCTGACCTTTGGTTTAGGAGTCACAGAGACGAACACAGACGCCATTTTACAAACCGAGTTCTGGCAGAACATACCATCCGATATACTTATTTAAGATAAGTAGATCGATGGTACGTTAGAGATTAACGAGAAAAAGTATCAATCTCCAACAATGGGACGAATCCCATAGGGTTATGTTCAGGGTTGAACATAACAAGTAGTTTCCACTGCCACCAGCCAAAACTCGACGAGGGGGGACGGGACAGAGCCCCCACGAGTAACATATCCAGGAGTAATCGAAGTACCCCTACTAGTACGTCCACAATAAGATGGTTTGTACTAGTTCTGTTAGTAAATTTAGGTCTAGTAAAGCCAATGGTGATTTTACATGCCCGGGGAGACGGTAGTCAGTCCCCGGGTATGGAGTCTATGGTGGAAGTCCGCTAGGACGCCCCAGTGCTACGGCACGTAGGGTGCGGTGTAACACACATAGAAAAACATATGAGACCCTTTGGAGTAAAAGACCCCATAGCCCATAGAACACATTGACATTCAAAGGAATTTCACACATGCATGTCCAAGAGTGGGCAAAAAAAGAGTCTCACTCTTGGCAGGATGGAAAAAAAACAAACTCCAGAAATCCAGCAAAGCTGCTGGGGGACTCACTTGGTTAGGAAATTCAGCCTAAACAGAGAATTCTCCCTAACAGTCTGCTTGATGACCACACGGATACGGGTATGGGAATGATTGTAGTCCCCCTCGTGCCTCTTCTGTGGTTTTCGGACAGGGGTGAGGAGCCACGGCTTCAAGGGAAAGCCACTATCACATGCATGAGAGGCAATAAAAGGTATATGTCAGTCGAATCATGATGGACAGCTGTACTAGTCACACATGCCTGAAGATTATCGTTGGTCACATGCACATGTCCGTGGTTGTATGCACTCAATTTTAATGCCCTCAATGTGCCATGGATTCATGGTGTGGGTTGCATCTCCAAGATGATACATGGTGTACACTGCCTTGATGTTGCTCATGCATTGTGGATGCATACCGTTGTGTTTGTGTCAAATTTGTGATGAGTTGTGTTCTGTATGATTTTCTAACTGGCAGCGTTAGCAGTAGGCTTTGCAATATTTGGCATTCAGTGCTGATTATTACAATGGTGACATGCTGCACTTCTGTGGTTTTGGAGGACCTGTGACAAGCTGTGGATTCCCTTGGTGATTTTGTTCAGTGCACTCCCATGGATGCTTGTCCTGTGTAGTGATTTGCTGCAAACATTTACATAGTGAATATTCACAGCATGTTGCTGGATTGTGTTACCGAGGGTGAGGTACGATGATGGATGGTGGACGTGTTGTGGGATTTGGGGTGTTTTTAAGTTTGGCATGTTGTGGTAGGTGTCCAGCTGATTTCATTGCTATGGGATTTGCTAGTCATGTTCAGTTTGGGATGCTTTGGGCCACAGTGTTTTGTGATGTGCACATTGTGCTGTCACATCAACAATGACACCATGGTGGTGTGTGCATCTATCCCCCCTTTTTACTGCCATGTTCCTGTCATGCAACTTACCAAGCAGCCAGGCACGTCGTCCTGCATGTCGCTCCATGTAGCGTGGTAGCGTGGAGTTCCGCAGGACCATTGAGTCGTCTGTTGATCCAGGATATCGGGCACAACAATGTGTGATGATCTTGCTGGCATCACATACCTTCTGTACATTGATGGAGTGGTATTGCTTGCAGTTGCGGTACACCACCTCCATTGCATACGGGAACACCAACTCCACGTGGGTGCAGTTGAGGGCACCTATACAATTTGGCATGCCTGCCTGTGCATGGAAGCCAACTTTTGTATCAAATATCTCCTGGGGACTCCGTGGTAGGGATATGTAGTCCCTTGTGTACTTCAGGAGGGCATCCAGCACTTGGTTCAGCATGCGAGAAAATAAGGGTTGTGATATGGCATGCATGTTCCCCACTGTGTGCTGGTAGGTGCCTGTGGCAAGGAATTGGAGCACCAACACTACCTTCAGTAGAGGGGGTATGGCGGTGCGTATTTCAATGAGGCTGACGATGTCATTGTGTATCATGTCCACGATGGTGGTGATGGTGTCCCGGTCCAGACGGTACAGGGTGTAGATCTGCTCAGGGATTAGGTTGAATGGACTGGCTCTGATGCGAGGGATTGGGGTCTGCCTGTGTGGTACCACTTGCTGCACTGGTGGGGCATGCTGTGCCTGTCTCACCCTCCTTCTCCTCCTGCGCCTCCTCTGCGGTGCCTGCTATTGTTGTTGTTGCTGGTATAACAATGCAAGCATATCCTCCATCCCCAGTATTGCTACTACTAGTGCAATCATTTTGGTGTGGGAAGGTGTGTGGTGTGTGCTCCTTTTGTGCTGGCCCAGACTCCATTGCCTCCACCTGTGCTGATTGTGTGAACCTGTGGCAATTGGAAACACTGCACATAGCAGTTTACGGGTGCTTCGCGATGCCGGTATTGCCGGCATGCCGGTATCCCCTATTAGCGCCTTCATGATGCTGGTATTTGCATGTCCGCCTGACTTGTGATGTCCTTCTGTTAGCGGCATCACAGTATTGCCGGGCTGAAGGCCCATGTGCCTCGGCCCTTTCCGCTATTAGAGGCACCAATATTAGCGGTGCCTCTAATACCGGGTTCTTCAGTCAGAATACCCTGGAGCGGTATGCAAAGCCGGTAATCCTTTACCGGCATTGTTTTTCCATTACTTCCAACCTCGTAATGACCCCCATAGACTGCAATACAACGGAAAGAAGATGTTATGCCTTCACTAGGGAGGATTGTACTGCTTCAAAGTACTACAATAGGCTTTCTATGAGGCGGAAGGCAAGGTCCCAGGTCACTCTCGACTCCGTCAAAGGATAACAACAGACACGTGGATTCATTATTCATTTAAGACGCACCTTTTCTTGTTACGACATGTTTGACACAATTTTGTTTAACTCTTATTTGTAGCTGGGGAAAGGGGTCGCAGACAATCAAGGGGCTGGAGGCATGAATGGAAACTGCCTGTGTCTGCTCACATTCTGCCAGCCACCCAATCCCCTTCCCTGGAAGACGCCTTCGCTTTTTGGTGTAGTATCCCAGCAACTTCCTTTACCCTCAACTGAACACCAGTCTGCACGCTCATACCGCCACGACATCCTGCATATTCGCTGCCTCTCTCCCTTCCCACCCACTCTTTGGCTGATACAGTGCTTCCTTCTCCAGCTGCCAGGCTTTTTCACTGTCTGTTCACCATGGGGAGACAAAGGGACGTATTCCCTTTTCTTTTTCACATGGCAGCATCGGTCTTTGCTATTCTTTTTTTTTAACAGGTGATTGGGTACATGCGATCAGTCCAGTGCCCATCTCCTGGCCAAACAATAAAGAACATGAGAACTATTTGCACCCTGGAGAGAGCCCTGTGGTGTGAATAGCAATCACCCCTGGGGTGAACATGGTCAGTAACAACCCTGAGCCCTTGCCGAGGCCCAAGCAAAGTCTTGCTGAGCTACTTGATTTTCCCAGACCTATCTAGGATTAGGCTAAGGGGGGCGTTTCTGGCCCTGTACCTTTCCGGACGCCGGGGTGATAGCTTAAAACACTCTCTTGGCAATCCTAGCAAAGTAAGAAAAATACACACTGACCTTGCAGAAAGATAACATGCAAGTAAACGTCACGTAAGCATTCAGTTTTAATTCTCTTTTCAGAAAAGAAGGCATATATGATTTAAAATGGAGTCTCTCTATCTTTACCTTGCCAATGCATTGAATATAAGGCCTAGTTAACTTAAATCAGTATATTCTTCTTATGGCTGTACTTACAATTGCATTCCAGTCTTCATGTATTTAAGCCCTCCTTACAAACAACTGCATTTTCTTCTACGTAGGTGATAAGTGTGACATGAAGAAGTTGAGGTTGGAAGTATAGTTAAAGTATGTGATGAAGGGCGTGTAAAATTAGTTTCTTTGGTGAGAAAACCATTTTGTGTGCCTTTTTGGAATGAAAAACAAAGCTGCTTTGTGAGCGAGGTGGGAGTTCCACTTATAGCTGTTAGGTGGATCTGAGGCATAGGTTTGCTTAATGAATCAGGTTGTACTTACTGCAGAGGATTAAGCACAAAGTAAGCTGTGCTTTGTATTCCTATTTTGTGTCATCAGTTTCTATATACTTAGTTGAAACTTCGACCCTGGGAAGCTTATACAAAAAACATTTGAAATTAGTGAATCAAGCACTAAATATATCTACAAAATAAAATTACATATAACCTGTGCTATTACTCAAGATAACAATATAACAATAGTAAGAATGAATGAACACATGACATTTAATCACAATTAAAATGTAATGTAATCAGAATTAGTAATTGAGATTAAAAAAGCAAACAATAAATACATTAAAAATTAACACAACATAACACACATGGTAGTCAAAACAATTAATTGTTGATATTCAATATTAAGTCAAACCGTATCAATTTGAAACAATAAATATTAATACAAAATGCCATTTATATTCAGGTAAACAAAAATATCTAAAATATTAATTACACATTAATTGACAGTTAATTTAGCAATGGTATTGCTAAAAAGACATATTAAACAACATTGTAATAGTTAATGAAAAATGACATACCTATTCAAAGTAATATAAATCAGAATGAATACATTAGATGCAAAATAATGAAAATACTAATATTAAATGCACAAAAGATTTAATTTAATCTGAATAAAGTATCAAGAATAAAGTAATGCAATATAACAAAACAGTATTAATACAAAACAATTTAAAAAACAGAATAATTGTGAACATTTTAAATATAGAACATCTTTCTACATGAAGGCCAACAAGCTCTTTGAAAATAAAACTAAAAGAAACCAATATAAAGTAAAAACTATTAGAGGTATTATTTATAGTTTTACATATTTATTTTATTTATTTTAACATGTTTAAAGCACTCCAAACCCATAGGCATCAGGTTACAAGCAAGTGGTACATCATATATACAAAAAAAAGGCAGTGGCCCTCATTACGACCCTGGCGGAAATCGAAAAACGATGGCGGAAATGCAATACCGCCATCGAATAGCGCTCAGTGCGATTATGACCCGTCACCATAAAGTACGATGCCATTAGCGACACCGTAGTGAACGCCAACGCTAACTGCACCAAGTACGCGCACGCGCGCCATGCGAAACCGTAATTACCACCATGGCGCAACGGTACGCGAATTCTGACCCTAGCGGACATTTACCTAACGCCATCAAGCATGGCGGAAAGTACCATTCCGCCATGGTGAGAAGTACGGCAACGCGAACCAACCGTAAATGGCCCTACTGAGTGCCTGTACACCACTCCCTGGCCACATTGCACAACTCCTCGTAGGTGCAATGAAGTCACACAATGTAACCAGTGAAATGTACAAGTCACCCATGCATGCCAACGAACAAATGAATGTAGGGGCTCCAAGTGCCTTGTGAGTCGCCATCCATACTTGCCATGTCACCATTGCCGTACTGATGCAGCACAGGCATGTGAAGGTTCAAGTACAGCAATATGAACTGAAATATGAGACAAAACAACAACATGCCCCCATCGCTTGACACCAGTGTAAGGCAACATTCAAAGCAGTAACCTGAGGGAGACTGCACCAGCCCTGTACTCTTGCCAGTAAACAAACCAACCATCAGCATAAGCATGTACCACACAAGTTGGCAGAGTGACTGAGAAGCCAGGCCCATCTCAAGAGGGGCCAATGGGAGCTGCAGGGCACAGATGGCACGAATACAGAAGCTATTCCAATGGACATGACCTCAGTCTCCCTCCAAGAAACGCACGCAAACACAGGCACCTGTGACCAGCCATATTCTGATAATCACATCATTCCACCAATCCACCTGGCTGACCGGCATCTGTTACACAAAAGCCAATCCCCCGCCCCTGAGCATGACATCATTAAAACAGTCATAATGGCAGCCCCTATCCCTGACCTCACTGGGCTCCGTAGGCAAACGCGCCAAGTACAGTACCACGCAACTATACTCAGAAGCCGGAACCCAATGCAGATCTTCTCACAATACATCGCTCCACAAATAGGAATATGCTACATTACTTGCAAAGAATAACGCTACACGGTTAATATCAGAATAGAAATGTAATGCACAACAAAATCACCAAGCCCATACAGCTATTAGGTCATGAACTCCAAAATTAATTTCATTATTGTGGGCTGCATCCGCAATAAATGACCAGCTTCTTCTTGTGTGACGCCCTGTTCCTTCATGGTACACAGGGGCTACATTCACGTTCAAAAAGGCAACATGGAAGCGCCTAGAACCGCAGGGCCGTCCCATTAGGTAGGCACTAGTCCAGCTGAAAGGTCGATATGTTGCTCCTAGCCACTAGCACTGCGTAAGGGCATGTGGCCCATTGGCGATCGTCCCATAAGATCGTAATGGTACTCCAGTGATTAACACGAAGCAGCAGGTGTTGGGAGTAAAAGCCATCTGCAGGAGTGGCATACAGATGGCAGCGGCAAAAGGGGAGGAGATACCTGTCACCCAAATGAAAAGAAAAAGAATGGTATGGGCATCAGAACTTAATTTGAATTACTCACTTCAATGATCACACTAAATCTACAGCCATATGCATGTTAGCCCACTCAAAAGGATCATTCCCACCCAAAAATCACTTGCGAATCATAACTATATTAATCGAGGTGAAAACACTATTACAAACGAGTCTTTGTGTGCATGCGTCTGTTAAAACAGAATCCATTAGATGGGATTAGTAACGTGCATAGACACAAGTGTTTGAAGGCGCGTCGAGACAGGGAGGGTTCAACAAGGGCAGATAGACGATGGTCCCACTATGGCAGCTCTGCATCACATAGCGCAGGGGAAGTGGATAGATTCCAAAAAGCCATGTACATGGTAAACTCTCAATTAAATCATCTGTCCATGCATCCATACATCATTCCCTCATCCCGGTATGAAAACGCCTGATTATTTACTCACATAACATGTGAAATTTCCATTGAGTCTGTGCGTAATGCAGTCTGCAAAATCCACTGTGCTCCAGCCCGGAATTCTAGTGTTGTGAAGTAACATGTATTTGGGAACGTCCTGCCTTATCGTCCACTACGCTATTGCGCATCCCATACTATTCATATCAATCATTGCATTCTCGCCATGGCCCCTGTCCGAAGGACATTAAACAATAGAACTTTATATCTGCAGTCAGACCTGTGGGCGTCTCCTTGCCGCTAGCTGAAAACCGAAAGCGCTGTCCTTCGAATTCCTCATTTGCAACATCACGTCGAAAAGGCATCTGTGGCCGCTTGAAATCACAAATTCATCCATGTAGTGCGGCAGTGTGTGCAAATGGCAACTGCCTTCACTCACAAATGGGACGCCCCGCCCGTCGGTGAACCTCGGTACAGTGCTGCATGAGGGTCCACCGTTAATCGAGTACTACATTCCACTGACCCTTCACAAGTTTGTTCGCGACTGTAAAGATAGCATGTGAAACAATGGGACCATAGCAGAATGAACATATGAACCAATATTCCACTGCCATCGGGATTAAATACATGATTGTAATAGCAAGATGCCATGCGTCGAATTGCAGCGTTGTGTGCGGGACGTGCTCGCCCAAAGGGGATTGCAGCTTGCACAGGTGGAATGAATCACCACAGGTGGAGGCCATACTGCCTGAAAAAACATAAATTGCACACCCAACCCCCTCCCACAACCGCACCCACTCCAAAATGCTACCGGCAGGACTAGCGATGTTGGCCCTGGGGGACCTGATAGCACTGCAAGTACTCCAACTTCAAGAAGAAGACGAACACCAACTACTACAACAACCGGCCGCACAGAGGAGACGCAGGAGGAGGAGGAGGGCAAGGCAGGGCCAGCAAGGCCCACCAGCACAGCCACTACCACCATGCAGGCAGCCCGCAATCCCACGCCTCCGAGCTCATCCGTTCAACCTCACTGATGAGCAGATCCACACCCTCTACCGTTTGGACCGGGACACCATAACCGCCATTGTGGACATGACACACGCTGACCTTGCCAGCATGATAGATAGCCCAACCACCATCCCACCCCTACTGAAGGTGGTGTCTGTACTACACTTCCTGGCCACAGGCACCTACCAACACACAGTCGGACAGTTGCATGGCATTTCACAGCCACTGTTGTCACGGACACTATTGCAAGTGCTCGATGCCCTCCTGAAGCACGCAGACGACTACATCTCTCTACCACGCTCGGAGCAGGAAATTACGAACACAAAAGTGGGATTCCATGCACTTGCCGGCATACCGGGTTGCATTGGTGCCATCGACTGCACCCATGTGGAATTGGTTGTCCCACATGCCATGGAGGCCCAGTACCGCAACCGAAAACAATATCATTCTCTTAATGTACAAATGGTGTGTGACTCCAACAGGATCATTACACATTGTTGTGCCCGATTTCCAGGATCAACCCATGATTCTATGGTCTTGAGGAACTCAACAATACCACGCTACATGGAGCGACACGCAGGGAAGAGATCCTGGCTACTCGGTGAGTCTCATTTCATGCATGATAATGTGGGGTATGTGATGCGGCAATGACCTGGCAGGAAGGGGGGGGATGCGTACGTAGCTATGTCATTCCACAAACATCCTTTATTGTCCACATACAGGTGATGCCGGGTATCCACTGAAGAGATGGCTCCTTACACCACTCCGGAACCCACAGAACCAGCATGAGGAGGACTACAACCATGCCCACTCACGTACCCGTGTAGTCATAGAACAGGCATTCGGCCTACTGAAGGCTCGTTTCCGCTGCCTCAGCAGGTCTGGCGGGGCACTCCTGTACCGCCATGAGAAGGTTGCAAAGATGGTCATGGCATGTGTCATGCTACACAACATGTGCGTATGTAGAAATGTGCCCATGCCCCCTGACGCAGAACTGCAAACACCTGAAGATGGTCATGATGAGGGTGGGGATGTGGCAGCACCTTAAGGAGTCCGCGAGGCACAGGAGGGCCGTGAAATTCGTCAGATTCTCATAGATTCATGCTTCTAGCACTCACGCCTGGTGGCTGATACATGGACACGGGACTTGTGGCACTGTGTGTGTCTGGAACATGCACAATATGGACTGTACGCCTATAAAGGCCTCGTACACAAAGATCAATGTCCACACATCTCATTGGATGATTGTGAAATGTTTATAGCATATGTGAAATTATGTAACACACCCCATCGACCCGCCACCCAAGTAAGCCCAACACACCCCCTCCACCCTCCTACCTCCCCCCCGAACACCAGTGTCCAAAGATGCTCATTGTCAGTGGGCAGACGCTATTGCAAGCCCCCTCTCCGGGTATCAGGGGCACCACTGCCTGTGGAGCGCAGGTTCCTCCCAGATCTACGTTGGGGGCTGCCCTGGACGGAACTTGCAACGGATGATGTCTCTGCCTGCTCACGTCCATGCATGTCCCTAAGGGTTTGTGAGAGCCCAGTGAGCACACGGCGCACAGCGGCAAGTTCAGCACATACGTCTTTGGACGTCGCATGCAGTTCCCCCCTCAGGCTCTCGGTGCTTCTCTCCATTTGTACCCTCAGGCTCTCGGTGCTTCTCTCCATTTGTGCCCTTAGTGTCTCTGTGCTTCTCTCCATTTCTGACCTAAGTGTCTCAGTTGATGTTTCTATGGCTGCCTTAGTACCCCCACATTCATCAGCATGCTCCTTGAGGAGCGTGGCCAGTTGCTGCTGTTGCACGATCACCTGGTCGAGGGACTGTTGCCTCTGCTGGGCCATGCCCATTTGCGGTGGTGTCACAGAGGGGCTGATCACCTCATGTTGCCTTGCCACAGGGCTTGTGGGGGATGGCCAGTCGTCGTCTTGTGGGTGCCCCTGCGTGGTATCCTCATGGTGTACGGGATGAAACAAACAGGGGGATTGAGACAGGTCATGGATAGATCCTACATCGACAGCACCGTTTTCTGTGTCGGAGCATGCTGCCATTAATGCAGTGTCACCTATGGTGCTGCTGCCACCAGAAGCAGTGCCTTCTGTGGCATCCATTGGGGGGACCTGTGGTGCTGCTGTTGTGGGCATGCTGGCTGCTGGGGTGCCTGTTGAAGTCCCCTCCTGTGTGCTGCCACTTGATTTGCGCTGCTGCCGTGTCTTGATCCGTGCAGCTGAGGTGGAGGGTCTTTGGCCGTTGGTCTTGGCCCTCTTTGCAGGTGTGCTGGTAGGGGTGTCCTGAAGCTCGTCGTTTGAATCGGACCCTGTGTTGGAGTAAAGGAGGGCGAGCGTTATTTATGGGTCTGTGGAAATTGGAATGGCAATGTATCACATGCATCGGGGTGGTACCTGAGGGTGATTTGGGTCAGGGCCTTGGAGGTGGTTTCATTTTTGTGTGGATTGAGGATGCAGTTGTTTTGCAGCCTGCAGTTAGGGTGTGCATGCTGCACGTGTAGAGGGTGTTTTTAGGATTTTTAATTATTTATGTATTTAAAGTGACTTTTAAAGTGCGCTATCAGGCCAATGTATGTGGACGTTCTCCTGGACATGTGTTTCTGTTGCACTATGTGGACACATGGTACTTCACAGTATTGGACATTGTGGATTTAGCATTGTTTTATTTGGCCCACCTACCTGATTCTTCGGATGTCTGCACTCCTTTCTCCATCCCTCCGACTCCCTCTATTCTCTCCATTCCAATGGTGGAGGCACAGATTTCTTCCCAGGGGGTCAACTTGATGGGTGATTCCGATCCTCCCCCGGTAGCTGTGGCAATGTTACGGTTGGCTGATAGTATGCTCCGTACGCGTATCCGCAAGTCGTCCCATCGCTTTCTGCATTGCTGTGGGTTGCGTGGTGCGGTCCCCACCGCACTTACCCGCTGTGCCACCAGGGCCCATATGGCCTTCTTGTTCGCAAGTGCCGTCCTGGTCATTTGCGTCGAGAAGACGACGGCAGCATTCTCCTGGAGGGTCTCTGTGAGCACGGTGAGTTCCTCATGGGAGAAGTGGACCTGCCGCTTGCGGTCGCACGCTTTTTTCGCAACTTTTCCCATTTTTATTGTTTTCACTAGGGTGGCTAACGGGTTGGGATGTGTCTCAGGGTAGGATTTTTGATGGTTGTGTTGGGATTCTGCTTTTATAGGTGTACGGCGTGCTGTTTCCCGTTCCGGGTCCATGTTTTTACTTCCGTTTCCGTATATTTACGGTCACCGTATTTTGCGATTACCGCTCATTACGGTGACCGCTATGATGGGTGGCGGAATTGCACCTAGGGCGCCGTACGACGGCGGTGAGGGGCGTTTTGGGGACATTTCCGCCATCGCGGACTTTGCACTTCCGCCATGGCGTAGTGCTCGTGCCCGATGGGTCAGAATTAGCCGCACTTTACTCCGTCGTGCAATGGCGGAAACGCTATTTACGCTATGGCGGTCAGGTCAGTTACTTTCCGCCAGGGTCGTAATGAGGGCCAGTGTCATGTGAGTTATAGTACAAGAGTCTTATAGTAATGGTTCTGAGGGTAAGGCATCCTGGGAAAATAGCAATTTTTTGAGCTGTCTATGGAAGATCCAGTAAGATTGTTCTGCTCTGAGTTCGTGAGGGAAGAAGTTCCAGTTTTATGTCGCAATAGCAGGGAAGCTTGAGCCCCTAGCTCTTTCCAGTCTGTATCTCAGGGAAATAAAGTGGTTGTTGCAGAGTGACTGGCTCGGCCGTGAGGATTAGGCTTTTTGTAGATTTTGAAAGAAATATCTGGCTGCAAAGTTTGTTTTGCATTTGTGTGTGGTGGCCAATATTTTGAACATAATATGCTGTTGAACAGGCAGCCAGTGAGCATTTTGTCTCACCGCTGTGATGTGCTCTCGTCTGGGGATGTTCAGAGCGGCTCTGAGAGCATTATTTTGATTCATCTGTAGCTTGCTGAAATTTCTAGTGGCAGTGCCTGCGAATAGGCCATTGCAATATTCCAGTCTTGACCCTATCAAGGCCTTAGCTATCGTCAGATGACAAGAATGGTTTTCATGCATGAATCAGTTTCATTGTGTAAGCCACCGAGGAGGCACTGGAACTCACCTGCCTGTTTAGTGATAAGATGGAATCTAGGTACATGCCTATTGTTTTCACTGTGCTGGATACCTGAATTATATTTCTGTCACTGGTGACGTCTTTGTATTTAGGTCAAGTTTGTGGAGAGTGCTCTGGGATCCTGCCAGGAGAATTTCCATTTTCTGATTGCTATGGAATAGTACGTTAGTAGCCATTCAGTCTTGGAGAGTAAGGTAGATAGAGGTCAGGGCATTGGTGTCAGCCGTGATAGGACGGAGTACTTGTGTCTCGTCCGCATAGTTTCTGTAAGAGATACGCATGTCATCTAATATGTCAAAGAGGGGTTTTGTGAAGAAATTGTATAGCGTAGGTGAGACAGAAGATCTTTGGGGGACTCCAAAGGAGATGGGGGTAGATGGGGTAGAAGCTGAGTCAAAAAAGACCCTGAACTATCTGTTTGATGGGAATGAGGCATACCAGGCAGTGGCCTGTTCTAAGAAGTGTGATGCTGAGCCGAGGTGTTGGCATTGGATATGGTGATCTACCAAGTGAAAGGGAGCTGATAGGTCCAATAAGAGCAGCAAGGATTACTTACCAGAGTCTTTGACTTCATCCATCTGTTTTTTTTTTATGTCTTAGAGGACAGATTCTGTTCCGTGACCAGGTCTGAAACCAGATTGTCATAGACCTAAAAGGTTATTGGCTTCAAGGAAAGACTGGATTTGGATGTGATATGATAATGATATGATATGATATGGCATTTATAACGCGCCTATACACAAAAGTTTCAAGGCGCGACAAGGCAAGGGAGGGGAAACAGAGGTAAGGCAGAGACAATGATCGACTAGGCCAGGTGACATTGGGATCACACAAGTGCAGGGGTGGGGGGATGGGGAAAAGTGCAGGGGGAAAGTGGAGGGAACAATGCAGTACATAAGATAAATGGTAAAATAAGTAAGCCAATAAATAAATTAAACAATACATCAAACAATAAATAAAAGTGCGGCCAGCTGGTGGCCAGTGCAAGGAGAAGTGCAGACATCAGGTGTCAAGTGCTAGTAGGGGTTGTAGGGATACAGAGAAAATCACTGAGTGCCAGGGATGCCAGGGGAGCAGTGCAGGTGTGCAACTAGCGGGGAGGGGACCTAGGCATGAGATCAGAGGGTAGCCAGATAACCAGCCAGGAGATCAGGAGGGGAGAGGAGGAGAGAAAGCAGAAGCAAAGAGGAAGGTCTTGCGGTGCTTACGGAACCAGAGATGGTTCTCCTCAAGTTTAGAGAGGCAGCCAGGCTGTTCCAGAGCGAGGCCCCAGCAGAAGAACGAGATCTACCACCAACTTGTTGCTTGGAGAAGCGACTGACCCTAAGGGAGTTGGAGGCAGATGAGCGAAGAGCTCGAGAAGGAAGATATTTAGGAAGCGATAGTTGAAGGTATTTAGGCCCCATGCCCCAGAAGGCCTTGTGGACAATGCAGAGGGTTTTGAACTTAATCCCCTCCGCCACTGGGAGCCGCTGCAAAGATTTCAGTCCTGGAGAAATACGATCCGTGGGCTTGAGGCCAAGGGCACGTCTTGCTGTCCTGTTTTGGATAAGTTGCAGAGGGCGGAGAGTAGAGGCAGGTAGATTTAGAAAGAGGCTGTTGCAGTAGTGCAGCCTAGAGAGAACCAGAGCTCCGGAGACAGTGAGCTTCTGGGGGAAGTAGAGGAAGGGAAGAATACCTCTGAGGAGGTGCAGTTGGTAGCTCTAGCCAATACTTTTAGAAGCAAAGGGACCGTTGTAATGTGGTGATAGTTAACAGGGACGTCAGGGTCTAGTGAAGGCTTCTTTAGCAGAGGGAGTGCCCAGGTATCCGTAAGGTTAGTTGGGACATTGCTCGAGGCAAAGGAGGTGTTGATCAGGGTAGTGATGAAAGGTGCCAGGGCAGAGGCACAGTCCTTGATCACGGTTGCTGGGCAGATGTCACATTGGCAGCTCAAAGATTTGAGGCCTTTGATGATGTGTAGTGTTTCTGTTTCAGAGACTGATTTAAAGTGAAACCTCTGGGATGCGTGAGGGGGAGGTGCTGAGCTATCAGCTGCAATCAGGGTAAAGTTTTTTTTTTTTTGCAAGATCCTTTCCTGTAGGGAGGCCAAATTGTCAAGCAAAGTGTTTTGGATGTTAGCACACCATACGCTGTCTTTATTGCAGCTATCTTTGGGAGGCAAGGGTGTTTCCATTTTGCATAAGATAGCAAAGAGTTCTCGCATACTGAAGCTGGAATTCGAGATTCTTAGGATGTAGGTTGCTTTTTTGGGAAGGAGGAGTGCATTTTTATAGGCTTTTGCAGTGGTTGTGAAGTAGGTTTTATTGATCTCGGAAAGGGAGTTCTTCCAGGTAGTTTCCTTCTCTCTTTTTTTAGTTGTAGTGCTTTAAGTTCAGGGGTACAACAAGAGTTGCAGTGTGACAGAGGTTTGGCTTTCCGCTGGGTGAGAGGTGCCACTGTATAGATGGCATTAGCCATGGTAGCATTGCAGACATCAACCAGTGCACCATGGTTGTATGGTTGGGTCATAGGTGAGGTAACATGGCTCAGGAGGATAGCTCAGCAGCAACTTCCTTGCCTTGGAAGCAAGACGACATGGAGCAACACCGATTCGATCCCAGGGTGCTCGCTTAGAAACCTCTAGCTATTAAGTGTGTTATAAATAACCTATCATATCACATCTAACAGTGGAAGGATATTGGTTGCCGTAATGTTTTCGGTGGTCCGTGTTAGGCTAGGCAACTTGAGATTGTGGTGGTGGGTGTATATTTGGGTGTGTAAGGTGAAGATAATCACTTTGTGGTCTGACTAAGAATGCATTAGACAATATAGTGGTGTGGCAGTTGGAATTATCTAGCCAATCCAATATGCGACGCCTGGCATGGATAGGGCAAAGGATACGTCTAGTGAAACCCAGTGCTGTTAATGCATTGGATACTGAAAGTTCATTACAGTCATTTGCATCAATACACCCAAGGTTTAAGATACCCAAAATAATGTTTAATTTAGTGTTGGTTGAGATAGCTTGTAAGATGTCTTCCTCAAAAGTGGAAATTGGCCCTGTTGCTCAGTAAGTTAGATGGACCGCTAGAGTGGTTGTGTGAGGGAGGGTGATTTTAATTGAAAGAAGTTCTCCTGTAGTCAGGATATCATTGTTGAATTATCGAATGGCTAAGGATTCTTCTGCCTTTCCTGTAGATTTCATTATCGTCCGGGGTGGCTAGCATCCCTGATGGATCTGCAGTAGGGTGCTGCCATGTTTCAGATATTGCTAGTAGGTCGATGTCATGGCATGTGATGAGGTCTGTAATGTCTAATGCATGTGCAAGTACATATCTGGCATTTATTAGTGTTCCCTTGAGTGAGCAGACAAGTGTAGGTGATATAGTTTGTGCATGACATGGCATTGTCAGTGGTTGGGTTGCACAATACAATTTCTGTTCTGATGGGAGGGGGGAGTCTGCCTTGTGCTGGTGTTCTTTGTTTCGGGTTGTGGTAGGCTTGTCATGTTTGGGGGAGGGCCTTGGCTCTGATGGGGAGAGTATAGGAGTGGGATTAGCAGATCCCTTGATAGGCTTCAGGGGCTCTAGTGTCGGCAGGAACTGTTGCTGCTTAGAGTTCAGATCCGAATTGGGACCATGAGCAGGTCCTTTTTTAATTGTGCATTTCTAGGCACTGGAGGAGGGTACAGAGGTAGTTTGTGAGGCATAGTTTGGATTTGAGGACAGTTACCTGGGTCTGTGGTTGGTAGCAGGACAAATGCACCCTTGTAGGCATTGGTTACGCTGATAAGTAGATTGGGTCATTGAGTGGGTGTACTCTTGTTGGTGCTGATTGCGTAGTTTGATAGTATGGGTATTTGTAAGGCTAGTTCTTGTTTGCAAGCGCCTGTGTGGTTAGGCTATGCCTGAGAGAATGGGGTGTTTTAACTATGTGGTACGGTCTAGTATCTGTCGACCCTTTTGAACGTAGGTGTCTAGTTCCATTAGTAAGGTGGTTTGAGGGTAAAGGATGTTGGGCATTGGCCTGCTGACTAGTTCTAGGTCCTGGTTCCTGCATTTCGGTAAGGAATGAAAGTGTGGGTATTGTACTTTTCGAGGAGTGCGAGGGTGGTGTTGAGGCTGAGGGTGGTAGTACTGTTACACAAGCAGAGGGTGTCTTGAGTGGGAAGGGCATCTCCATTACTTTTTGGGATCAAGCTCATGCCAGGGTTTCATCAGAGCCGCAAACCGACTGCAAGGGTGAGAGGTGCATTGCAGCGAAGGTGGAGGGGAGGAAGGGATTTGGCATAGGAAAAAGGACATAGCATAGGGAAAGTGAGATTACAAAATTTGGCATGTGCTGGCACACAAGAAGGGTTGATAAAGAACATATGACACATATGCTTTGGCTTACCTTTGACAATGCTGTTAAAGTTGAGCCCTGATTTGCAAATGAGTTAGAGATTGCAGCAGATGCGCTGTGGCCACGATCGCCGTCAGCCTGCTTCCTTTGCAGGTAGGTAGAGTCACCTGACATGTATCGGGCGGACACATGATGTTTTCCTGCAACCTGAAATCAGGATATTTGATGCAGGATACCATAGGGAGACACAAATCAATCAAGTAGCACAGTGCGCACCATGCAGCACCCATGGCAGAATAGGGCAAGATAGGGGCTGGATGCAAGATCAAATGAAATATCAATTTTGTGACACCTGCCTCTTCCACTTGTAGGGCAATCGAGAGGGAAAAACAAGATGTGGAAATGGTGTACTGTTTATACTGGCACCTGCAATGCATGACTTCCGTTTTCCTTAGTCTCATACTGAAAGTAACTGTTTTACTGGTGTGAAAGAAATACATCATTTTATTTTTCATGGGACTGTTTATTTTACCTCAAATTTATGGCTGGATGATAACAATAAATTACCAGATTGTTTTTTGTTTTTTTTAGTTATATCTCTTTTCATAGGCGAAATACACACCCAACACTTTTGATTATACCCCAAAGCTCAACTTGCCTGTGTTTAATGGCACCTTTAAAAAAATCTCTTGCAACTACATTCATTTTTCAATGTTTGTACCCAAGTCCTACAACTTTGCACACCCTGTGGTCTACCTATGGGGGAAAATACGACACTGTCATTTTCCAAATATGCATAGTGCTGCCACCGGTGTAAACATATTGCATACAATTATTATGTGACGACAACTGTTATTACAGTCTACTTTATTTTCAACGTTTTTGCGGGCGGAATACGTTTATAGAGACGAATATAAGTTCCTGCCTTGAATTCCTGATCCACCTGCAAATATGTTTTGTTATATGATAGCATGACATTTGTATGCTGGTATAACTCTAATGGAGTTCCATGGAATATTTCTACTTTTTGCATCAGGGTCCCATGAATAAATGCGAGAAAGTATTTACACTTTTTGCAGAACATTAAAAAAAGATGCAGGTTTGCTTTGCCTGTGTTACAACATGTTTTGCACTGAGTCTCACTAATTTACTAAATGAAATGGAACCAAGGGCACATATGTTTCAATGATGGAAGTCCCCGCATTGTATTTACCATTTCTTTTTTAAACGAAACCCCTCCTTCCATCCCAATGTACAGGAACTGCAGTTGAACAGAAAAGCCACTACAAGTTAGATGCAGGAGAGTACTGACCTTGCTTCATAAAAAAAAGTCTACAGTTGTTTGCATAAGCATTTGCAGTGAATTGCCAAATTTGTTGGAACACTCATCCAAATGTGTAGAGACATATTTAAAACACCAGGAACAGGCACATCTAGTTATTTTAAATGGTGATGCATGACTAATTGGGTATGCATGTACTCGTGAACTAGTAGTGTAAAAGTTATAGTGACATTAAGATGTTTGTCTAATGCTGTATATCGTGGAATGGTGGTAATTTACCTTGAACAAATAAAACGATTTATTCTTAAGAGTGAAGTTGCATGATTAGAAGTCAATCCAATAAATTCTGTCTATCACGTTTGAGTCTTGATCTTTGTGTGTGTTATAGAATGATTACTTCAGGTGAAACCACTGTTACTATGCAACATGCCTTGTGTATGTGTGTACATAATTGTGGTGAAGACATTGGGAAACACTTTGCTGCTCCATACATACATTAATGGATCTGTCTGTGTGCCCTCCCTTCACAAAGCCCCTCCCCTGAAGTGAAAATACTGCTTAGAAATATTCTCAGTTCGAAACGCACTACACATGATATGGGCCCTCATTAGGACCCAGGCGTTAAGGGGTTTACGGCGCCGTAAACGGCGCCGACCCTTAACGCCTGATTCCAAGGTCCCTTTGCGGGATGGTGATTTTAACGCCTGCTTTTTGCAGGCGTTAAAACCCATGCCGCAAAGGGACCTTGGTGCTAATTACGCCACCGTAATTTACGGTGGCATAATTAGTGCCTTTCCCCATTCCCATTATGCCCTATGGGGCAAAAATGGGAATGGGGAAGGGTGAAATGGGAAATGGGGATTTACCGCCCCACTCACCTTGGAATGGGGCGGTAAATCCGCCATCCACCATGGTGTAAACGGAGTTTACACCATGGTGGTAAGGGTACGATCCAGGCGGTAACTTACCGTCTGGGTCGTAATGAGGGCCATGGTATGAGGCTTTCCTGGTGGCAAATAACAAAACATGCATGAAGGATTGGCTCACTGTTATTCTGCTAAACATGGTGATTCAAAAGTGTTGTCATTTGCAAGTTTGCCCACTGATTTTCTTACTTGATTCATGACTATGGGCCTCATTACGAGGTTGGCGGAATGGGTGGTGCCAGTAAACCCATTCCGCCCTATTACAAGGTTCCTTTGCGGAACCCGCACAGAACTTCCCGCAAGGGGACCAAGGAGCTAATAACTTAAGATTAGCTCCATTCCCATTGAGCCCCATGGGAATGGGAATGGGGGAGTGGTTTTGTGAATGAGGAATTACCGAGTCCTCCAAGGATGGAATGACCCGGTAATTCCTCATTCACAGACCCCCACCAAACTCGATTTTGGAGGCAGACATGGCGCAAATAGCACCATGGCTACCTCTAAACTCGTAATGAGGCTCAATGTCACAGTTGGCAAAGGTAATTTACAAAGGACCATAACACAATTTTAAATGGAACATGGTTGTGACATATTTATCTGACCTACATTAAACCTGCATGTACAACTAATAGTCACAAATAGCACACATCCGCCCTTTCATAGGACATAACAAGCCCTCAAGTTTCCAGTCATGTTGATAAAGACAATGGGTTGACCAAATTACAATAAAGAGTTACTGGACGGGGTACTAAACACAACTCTCAAACTGCTCCTGGTAGGAAAAGTTAATCTGTGCTGACCAAGCTGTGTGTATGTAGGTTATGGGTGACGAGGCCCTGCCATCATTTGTTAACTAAATTCAACAATCAGAGACCAGATTGCACTAGGTCAGTCTGTAATCATCCCTTGAAGTATCATTGGTTCATGCCAAATTAATTGTATGTTAGTTCTGTATGATAATACACTTGTCCATGTTATTACGTATTAGACATTTTATTTATCAGTAAAAAGTCCACAATGTTGAAGCCGACAGATGTTTCGACTCTTTTTCAGGTCTGAACAGGTTCAACAGCAACAAGCACCTCAATTTGGTGTTGACGTGTGTTCAAAAACACCTAAAATAAGTGCAACCTGATATATAACAAGCACAATTAATTTTGTAAAACATTTATCAATCAGACCGTTTCTCATTCTGTGATTGCAAGCATTGGACGGTATAAAATACATCAAGTAATAGATAAACAGCAAAGGATGTTGTCAATTCCTGTTCCAATTCCACAGTTGAAGAAAACACAAAGTATCGTTAAAAAGATAAATGTCAAGTCCGGGCAATGGGAGAGACGGAACGAGAAACCTCCAAGGGTGGTCACTGATACATGTGAGGCCATTGGAGATGTGTCTTGCCAACAAGAGTATGTTGTTTGGGATCAATTTCTCTGTGAAAAATGTAGTTTAGTGCTTGCTAATGTCTAATGATTGTGATTGAAGTAGTGAGTTCCGAGAATAGAGAGAGTTGAGCTTAATTTGGGACCCATTGATTGCAGACACACAGAGCATCCTATAATGGTAGGTATCCCTAGAATTAATAGTGATAGTGTGTTGTTACCTCTCACACCATTTTTTTGCATGGAGGTTAAATAGTGTTCTCACAATGTAGAGCGCATAATGCTAAATGAAATTTGATCTACAGAAACAGAAATGCAGAAACATATATATATATATATATATGCTGGTGCTGCACTGGATATACCCTGAGAAAGTCAATTGGATAGGTCTGATTTCCTTACCTAGGTTTCAGAGGGTTTCTGTGCAGTACAACTTGTATTAAATGAAAAAAAAGATTAACAAACATTTTTTTTTTAAATGACCGATTTAGAAGACCACTCTAAGCGGTCTTACTAAACCGGTCTGTCAGCCCCTGCGATGCACAAGAGTGCCGGCAGGGACTGACAGGCACAGCAAAACCCAGAGGAGGAGTCGCAGAAGTGCCAGGTGAGTGTGTCACTGTCTGTGTGTGCATGTGTATCTGTCTGTGTGTGTGTGTGTGAAGGGGAGAGGTGGGGGAAAGTAATGGGTTGCATGTTTGTGTTTGTATGTGGTGGGGGAGCAAGGTGGAAAGGGGGTTCTGAGGCTGAAACCCTCCTAATTAGAAGAAAATCCATGGCATGTACTTTTTTGCAGTTCTGCTTGTTCAATTCCCCAAAGGATCTTTGTTAGATATACAAAAAGAGTAGCTTGTTGGGTTTGTGCAATTGCAATGATCCTGAAAAGCCCAGCCAAGAATCATCAATAGCAGTGAGTAATGTGCACTTACCTATATAATGATAAGGGGATTGTATTACATCCTGCCGGATTTAGGCTATGCCTGGCGTCCATGTGTGGATGCAGACACCATATTGCTTCATGTTTATATTTGTACAATGACATCCTACATCAAAGCGTAAGTTGTTAGGGTTCAGTATTGTGAGGAGGACAAATGTTTGATGATTTATCAACACATGCCATTTAATTAAAGAAACTATCTTCAAAATGCCTCAATATCCAATGTCCTCTTCCACCAAATAGCACCAATTGTAATCCCAGCCACAGTGCTTTGTCACCTCCTCAAGAAGACATGCCACAGTTCAAAAGAAATGCAATATCCACAACTACCAGTGATACACAGTTCTTGGTTAACAGTTAGTATTCTCTTGGATACAGTTTTAGGCTTCACAATGGTAGATTTGTCAGGATGGCCTCTTAGTGCTGCAGCATCAACTTCAACTTCTACTTGATTCACTATGAGAACAGTCACCTTTGTCTCACAGTATTCCACTTCATTTAGGCTTCTACAATGTTGAATCTATTGACAACCAGATATACCACTACAGCGTCAGTACTTTGGACTACTAGCACATCTTTTGTGATGTGTACTTCTAGACAGACTCCGACATTGTATACTTCAACAACTTTGAGTAGGCAAGGCACTCTTATGCTGAACAACTCTCTTCAAAAGGGGCAGCCTCTGTGCCCCTCGTGTATGTCTGCAAAAATACCAACCTGGGTTTTCCTTTAAGACTCTCTTCCCTTTGTCTTCTACACGCTCTTGCACTACAGGCTGTGTCAACTTCAAAATAGTCTTTATAATCGGTCAGTTTCCTTCCCCAACTTTACCTGTACCTTTAAGACAGTTATCAGACGATGTAATTACCCAGAAACCTTGGTGCTGCTCTCTTAGCTTCAGATAATGCTTGCATGCTTACATCTTAGGCCAATGAACTGTTATCAACTTCACAGTACAGTCAGATTACTTTTTAACTTTGTGAAAGGTTGGTTTTACTGTTAATATGGGGAGCCATTTGGCTTGGCCAATGCTTGTTCTCTTCTTCAACAGTTGATACACCTTAACGTCTTTAAATGAAAGGCATGTTGTGTTAAGATAAATAATAGAAATCAGTCTTTCTTTAGAAATCACAATTAGGCACACACAACCACTTTATACTAAAGTTTTTAAGGATTAAAGATTGGTACATATTGGTATTCCAGTGTGAACGTGAAGGATAGATTTCAGTCCTTCTTTGGGAATCACAATTAGGCGCAAACAACCTCTTCTTGATATCGTTTTTAAGGATTAAAGATAGGTATATAATTGTATTCCTGTTTGAAAGTGAAGGATAGATTTCAGTTTTCCTTTGGGAATCACAATTAGGCAAACACAACCATTCTTTCATGTTGTTTTCACAAGTAACACTTATATAGTCAAGATTAGGTATTCGGTAAAGGTCATAGCAAAGTTCCCTCTCCTTAACTAGGCACAAGTGACAACTCCTTCAAGCAGTAACAGTCTTTCAACTTCTATAATTCTATAGTTCTTTAATTCTTACTTGCTTTAATTCTTACGTGAGTGAACAGGGAACAGGATATTGGTGCTGGCAATACTTGCACAAGGTGTCAGAATGCTATGCTTCACTCACTGGCTTCTTGAACACCTGCTCTGTGGGTTGCACTGCTTTCCTGACTTCTGCCACAACTTCTACTGCTTCTGGCTCACTAGGGACCCAAACCAATCTTCTCTTAAGGTGTCTCCAGTCCAGCCACATGATGATGGAGCCCTTCTCGTTTCTGAGACCCACAGCTTGGCAACTGCTTCTTGCCTTGGTCTCCTGCATGTCTGCTGCTCACCAACCACACAAATCAGGCTCACATGGGGGAAGACAGCTCTCTTGCACGTCTTCCGATGCACAGCCTCTGCACTTCAGAGTTTGGGGGAACAAGACCCTCTCAGAACAAGCAGGTGAAATCTGCTGTCTCTGCCTTCCGGCATCCCTCTTGTTCTACCATTTCTGCTCGGTTTGCCCACCGTGTGCCTTCTTACTTCTGCTACTACTGCTAGACCTCACATTCCAGTCACTGTTCCAGCTCCTTCCACTCTTTTCAATGGCCTGCACCTGACGGGGCTTTTTGAGCCTCCCAGGTTCCTTCAGGTTTGGGCAGTTAGACTTAATTGCCTGACTACAGCTACAGCATGCTTCTTCAGCCCTCTACCTTGTCCCAGTACTTCAGCAATTATAGGACGTGTAGTTCACTCTAGTAAAATTTGTTTTCTCAACAATTGAGCTATTTTTAAGGATAGATTTACTTCCCTTACACTCATTTTTCCTTACAGATTAAGGATGGTATTCATTCTTAAAGGACCTTTCTGTTAAGACCATTTGCTCAGATTTAACAGAGATTGTACACCGGATCATAAATGTTATATGTGAGTCAGGGACACTATGGGCCTCATTACGAGGTGGGCGGTAAGGGATTACTGGCAATGGTAAGGGCACCGGTGCCGGTAATCCCTTACCGCCCCACTACGTGTTCCCTTTGCGGGTCCCTCCTTAACGCCTGGTTTTACCAGGCGTTAAGGACAGGACTCGCAAAGGGATACCGGGGTCAATAACGGTACCGCAATTTGTGGTACCGTTATTGCCGCCTTCCCCCTTCCCATTGAGCCCTACAGGGGCTCAAATGGGAATGGGGAATGGCTCTGGTGAATGGGGAATTACCGGTCCCGCCAACCTCGGAATGGACCGGTAATTGCTCCATCCACCAGACCGGAGTCGGAACGATTTTGAAGGCAGCCATGGCGCTAATAGCGCCATGGCTACCTCCAACCTCGTAATGAGGCCCTATGATTGCAATATGCCATCACTGTTTTTGGCAAACCAGAAAGGCACTTCCTTTCAGAGGAGAGATTCTGCGTCTCAACACATGGGATCTCCTCACCTCCCTGGGCCCTGCCTCCTCCCAGGTGATCCTCCTGCAGTGCACCGCCCACAGGGTGAGGATCAGGAAGCAACAGCCTTTCCCTGGCCACCTGTGAGGAGACCTTAGGGAGGGTTTCAGCGAGGGATCCATAGGATCCTTCACATAGTTCACACAATGTGCCGAACTAGAGTACCAGACATGGAGAGAAACATGATTGATAGATAACTAGTTGCACGTTTATGTATTGGTCGTGGGATGGGCAACCTTACAGAATTGGTTTCATGGCTTGGGAGTCATATGAGAAACCCCAGGTGGGCCTGCTTCTTAGGAATAGGCACTCTGTGTTTTCCAGGACCTGGGCTCCTGGGTGAGGTGTCTGATGGCTGGCGAGAATACCTAGAGGGCATGCAGCATGATGTCAACCATATTCAATGTCCTAGTCCAAATCCTATTGCTAATATGTGACAGAGATATGTGCATGTTGCAACACCTGATGTATTGGTGCTGTGAGGGTGCCATCCTTGTGGGATTGAATGGCTGATTGTAAATTCCTTGGATAGGCACTGGGGGGTGTTCTACTCTGAAAACGTAACACTATTTGCGGTCTAAAACCACTCATACTGATCAAGATATCTAAGGGCTGGTGGGGCTATTATGAGTGTATTCAGCCTAGTGTCTTCAAGGATACAATGGATAAGCAAAGTGGGTATGAAGCCTTGGCATGCATGCAGGAGTTAGAAACCGTGTGTGAGTATGGTGAAATGCTCAAGAGGGAGTGTATGAATATCTAATCCAGGGCTTGATAAATCTCTAATAAAATAAGGTGGTATGTTATCTCAAAAGGATTTACAAATAACCTTGTCATGCACCACTCTGACAAATGTTGAAGAAGGATAGCAACCATGTTAGAGAAAAGCGTTGAATTAATGTTAGCCATTCAATCCCTAAAGCACGGCATGTCCCTGCTGTCTAATGACAATCCATCTAGACTAGAACCTCCTTCTCAGCTCAGCTCAGAGAAAGGTCTAACATTCCTCTAATGCTATGGAAGAAGCTATCAGCCACTAGACTGACCACAGAGGACGTCTCTCCTTGACCAATTCAGAGCTGATTCTATGCTCATGCTAGAATTATTAGATTAGTAATTCGTGGGCTTCAAACTCTTCCCCACTAACTGTCACAACAATTTACAATGTACAACCCTCAAAACCTGACAGTTTACTCATGTGTTCTGCAACCATTACACATCACTTCTTGTGTTGCTTCCTAATGCACAAACAGGGATATAGAGACTGACAAAACAGAGAGACTTTGAAAGAGAGGCACAATGCAACACATAATGCAGTGCATTTGAAAAGCTTTTCACTCTACCGACATATCTCAGTGTCAAGAACAACCAATGTTTTATAAATAATAAGTATTTTATTCACATACACAATTCCTCTTGCTAATTCACCACATTGTTTAAAACACATTTGTCATATTAAAAGTCCCTCAGTTGTTCTCACTAGTTCAACAAAAATTTCAAACACATCTGTTTGGTAGGTAACACTTCAATGTTCTTTAACTAAATCAATTAACATTAATACTCTCGTATTGGGGCTTAATTCACATTCCCAATACACAAACCTTTGTCTATCCATTATCCTTTGTTTAAGGAAAAACATACTTCTAAAGTTAAACCACACTGCTCAATTCACTAAAACAATATTTTCTGGAGCAATATTGTGTGAAGGTGCTCACACCTATTCTACTATTTCCAAATTAAACCAAAAGCTTACATCTATAAAGCAGGCATATTCATCTCAATATATATGCCAAATATCACAGCATCAAAGGACCAAAAAAAACAGAATTGCAGAACATTATTTAATCAAGCCAGCGCCCATTGCATCTGAAAGATAATATACTAATGCTTCAAGGTGTAGCTCAGTGCTCACACCCTCTGGAACCCATGGCAGGACTTCAGCAGGACTTCAGCAAAAGCAGCAGCCCTGGTGTTCGGGCAAGCAGCATATATAGGGATCCTTGCTTGGAAACCCCTTACCATAAATGCTGTCACTTGGTGGGCAAATCCCCTGCTTCTGACTCCGAGTTAGAAGTACCTCCCTAATCTTCTTAGGATAAAGGAATACAATATGATTGGTACTTCCACTTAGCTTGCTGACGAATTATCAAGTGTCGGCTTTGGGATAATTTATCTTGAATAAATGATCTACAGGCCCAATATTTCCCTAATTCAAGGACCCAACATCATGTCTTGATTTGTCTTTAGATTTTAAACAAGATGCTGTTTATTCTTCTAAGAACATGAAATGGATTTGATTTTGTTGCCTTCTCATTATAGCTATATGTTACATCTTTGCATATAGGGTTAATGTTCTGACCTTCCCAAAACTACATATGTAAGCGTGTTTGCATGCATGTATGAAATGATCAGGCTATCAAGCTGCGTAGTGCTTCGCTATTTTAAATTGTTACATCAATGACTGAACAAACGAATGCATGTTAACACAGAAATACACTGCTCACTATGTGTCTTTCTGAAACTACTAAAACTCTTTTGCTATGTAATTGTTTTTCAATACAATGCTAATATAGGCCGCTAGGAGTCCATTTGAGCTTTAAAGCACTTTGAGTACACATTTTCCATTTTTAGCTTTACTGGTACTATTCTAAGTATTGCAGTATTTAAACACATATCACTCTAATTGCTCATTTCCTTCAAGGCACAGCATTTTACTTGGCCTTTTAAAGGCAATGCTAGTTCTACTATTGGGAAGGGATATTCTGAAATGAGATGGTGTCTCACCAGTTGCTCTTACCCCCACAGGGCAGAATGGGATCAAATACCATGACACTTCTGCATCCTTTGTGTTCAACTAAATGGGGTTTCACTGTTTGAGTAGGTGTCCATTCTGTCATGATCCCAGGCTGGACCCCAAATGTTCGGGTTGTTTGCTTCATGCATGGTGTTTGATTTGTGGCTTGTGAT